>NC_077245.1:15868739-18268739 GCF_947179165.1 Solanum dulcamara | reverse complement strand
ATACTTTAAACCAAATATTTGATCAATATTTAAAACATATTCTTGGTTAATGGAGCTTTTAGATGCGGGAGAAGTCTTTGGGGGGAAGGGAGGACAGCGGCTTTGTTACAACATTGAGGAAAACTAGGGTCCAACCAGTTTTTGATTTAAGCTCAAGCAACAAAGAATTTTTTTAAAAATAAAAATAAAGAGAAGAAAGAGAGAACGAGCATACTAGAACACTAATCCCGAACAGCATGTTTTCCCCCTAGTCTATTTCCATGATTATGTATTGCCAGCATGAAAGGAACTCTTCACGTGATATTCAATTCGATGAAATACATGTAAGCACCGTTTATCTTAGCTACAAATTACTCAAAATATTTCCAGAACTGAAGCTTTTGTGAAGACCAAATACACCTATGACATATATGGGAATGTACTCTATACACCTAGAAATATAATAATATCAATTTATATGATTAGAAGCACACCAACATGGTCGTTGAGAAATAGGAAATTTTGAAATTCTGTTTTAGTAAAAATGTAAGTCGTGCAATCAATTACAAGAAATGATTATAAACATCAATTCAGATGATTAATGTCGTCCTCAAGAACTATACAGGAAACTGACCTGTGTTCCTGTTCTGTTCAATAAGCCCCTTTTCGCCATTCTACATCAGCTTTTGAATTCTGGTTGGAATCGCTTTGCATTTCAGGATAATTAGGTAATGGAACACGTCCAGACTCGATGGCATTGATATCTTCAATTAATATATCATAGTGATTGTTGATATCATCAACCGATTTCCCAGGAAGTGCTTCTGCCATCTTCTTCAATGGATCGTTGTTATCCTTAAAGTTGATCGCTAGGGTATTTTCAAAGATTTTATCCTCCTCTTTAGTCCAGAAGGAGCTATTGCATGTCCGATCAGTGCTCATTTTCTTTTAGATCTACAAGGAAAGGCTCAAACATGAAAAGGGTAAGTTCTTGAAGAGGATTCAGAAAACAGATGAGTGTCAATATATGACAAAAAACTACCATAAATATCGGGCATCTAAAACAAGATTTTTCTTAACTCCTGACACTTAGTAATCAGAAACAATCGCAGCAAGACGCATTCTTTTAAAAATCAGTTATGGATACTAAGAGAAGTAATGAGTGACTGGTAAAAGGAGCAAACATGAAGATACATGTGGTATACTACCCACAAAAGTTCCTAGATATACGAAGAATATTATGAAAGCATTTGTGTTCTTTACCTTTTCTGTCGGACGGAAGGTTTTATTATAATAAGAAAGAAGAGTACAAAGAAGAAAATTATTTGTCTCAAGATAAGAAAAAATTGTATCATTGAGTATATGTTTTGTTCTTGTTAGTGATGCAAAAAAAAAAGATCTATGGCCTTGTAACACGTAACGAGAAAGAAATCCTGCCAATCCAACATTTGTTATCAAAAGAAAAGGAAAAAACCCAAATTCCCTTGTAATTCAACCTAACCACTTAAAACAAGGGAATATCCAAAGACAATATATTCTGGACCAGAAATCAAAAGGAAAGCTATACAGATTCTTGTTTTTCCATTTTGAGAAACACTCAAATCTCTACACATTAATTTTCAACAACGGAAAGCATGATAAAGAAGAGTCCCCAGAAAATGTTGACACAATTTTTCCCTCCTGAGATAGAAACAAGATGAATCTCATGATATTCAAGTAGGTGAGTATCACTTTGCATCTCTTCAGAATCTACCCCAAAACCAATATATAAATCAACCATATGTGATTGTCTGCACATTCTCTTGTGTCGTCATTACCTTTATATCATGAATTAGCAAATTATTGATCATTTGAATGGAAGATTCACAGAATCAACAACAACAACATACCGAGTGTAATCCCACAAGTGAGGTCTGGGGAGGGTAGAGTGTATGTAGACCTTACCCCTACCTTGAGAGGTTAAGAGCCTATTTCCGATGCACACTCGGCTCAAGGAAAAACATATAAAGCCGATCGAAAAAGAGAAGATTTACAAAACCAACAACAACATCATACCCAGTCAAATTCCACAAGTGAGGTATGGGGAAGGTAGAGTGTCTATAGACCTTACCCTACCTTGGGAGGTAGAAAGGTCATTTCGGATTGACCCTCAACTCAAGGAAAAGCATATCAAAGCAGATCGAAAAAGGAAAGATTTACAAAACCATGACAAAAAATCATAAAGGGAAAGCCATGAAAGATCTTACTTTTTCCCTTCAAAGAAATAATCATATCTCTAAAAATTAACTTTCATAAACACAAAGCATGTTAAAGAAGAGTACCAAAAAACGTCGGCACAATTGATAGTCAGTCAAAGCAAACTTCTGAGTGAATCAATCTACAGTGATAAGCTGTATCACCTATAAAAACAAGCATTCAACCAAAAAGGAGTCACTCACACACACACATATATATACCCCCTCTATCCCAATTTATATGACTTTCCTTTTTAGTCAGTCCCAAAAAGAATAACACATTTCTATATTTAGTAATAATTTAACTTTAAAATGCTCATTTTATCCTTAATGAAATGATTTATAGTCACATAAACATTTATTACTTATTTTAGACCACAATTTTCAAAAGTCTTTCTTTCTTAAACCCGTGCCAAGTCAAACTACCTCATATAAATGTGGTTGAAGAGAGTAATTGTTACAAAATGTATATAGAAATCATTCTGAGTAATGTACATAGGCATAATTAGCTAGCAGATTTGTAGAAATCTCTTATAATTAGTTGAGGTGCGCAAAAGCTGGCCTGGACACTACGGTCAATCAAAAAAAAGTTAGCTAGCACATCTGTAAGAATCCCTCTTTATTTTCTTTACCTGATGTATTATATTTATATCTTGCTTACCTGTTGGAATAAGATCATCAACTTCCATGCGATGACATGGTATCAGAGCCTATAGGCTCCTTGATCTTGATTTGGCTATTTTCGAAAGGCAACTCGATCTTGTTTTGCTGTCTTACTGAAACAGGCTCGAATTTCGAATCGATCACTTTCAAAGTGGTCAATTTGTGTCACCGCCACTGTCTGAAGTGGCAGATCATCCTTTCGATCACTTTCAAAGTGGTCAATTTCCACCACGCGCCACCTACATCTCTCATCTATCGGTCACGCACCGGCGCGTGGAGGCGCGTGCTCCATCAAAATCTTTCAGAGATTGAATGCCCGGTGTCGTCTTATCAGTTTCGACATACCCCTAGTTTTATTTGGTGTTGAAACAGTGTTTGGGTAACTCTTAGTCACTTCTAGGTTCATATTGTTTTTTGAAAACTACTTCAAGGTTCATATTTTCCATGAAGCTTTTGTGATTTAGATATGGTTTTTTGTTTGTTGCTGCCGCGATTTGTTGAGTTCTACTAAATATTGAATTAATAGTGTTTTTTGGATACTTGTTCTTCATGTCAAATTAATCTGGTATTTGACTATCGGCTACAACTATTTTGTTGGGTGAATTGGCTGCTAATTTCTTGGAATCAAATATTATTGATGACCTTCTGAAGCTTGGTTATTCTTAAGTTTTTCATAGAGGTGAACTGGTAAAGGGAAACACAACTTTTCAAAGCTAATGATGTGAAAGAAGTACTTAATAAAACAAATCAATGAAATTTGGCATGCGGATTGAACTGACATGATCATGATATAAGATGTGTGCATGCTTGGGCTTGAGAGGCATAGGGGCCAGTACAATCTTCAATGGACCAATCATGCGCTCAAGCGCCCAACCTATACCAAGGGCTTGGCTTGAAAACCGGCCTTACCCAACAAGCACCTTTCTTAGTAAGGTTGCTTGTTACCACTGGTTAAAGATTTTATCTACAAAAGAAAGTGCACGGGGGATACTCAAATTGCTCCCACGGACACCAGAGAAGGTGGGGGCGTCTTTTGTTCCAGACGCCATATAGTTCGCCTTAAAGCCTTAAGGAGAAGGGGGCAACAGTTATCTATGTAATTGGTCTTTGTTGGCCGTTGTTCTGGTCGAGTACTCTCTTTTCTTTGTTCAATTCCATCTTGGAATCTTCCAAGATGTTATAGAATTTTCAAGATGCCTCCAAAGAAAATATTTAGACCCTTTATTTTATATAGACATGGATTAGAGTTTCAGGGTAGCCTCCAAGTAATCCTAATGGACCATTGGGCTTGAAATATGTGGGTGGACCATTTTGTAGAGGCCCAACCTAGACCAATGTTGTTGGATTTGACTTAAGTCATGCAATCTCGACTTAAATAATTAATCCGGCTTTATTAACCCAAAATGTTGACTTGGGTCAATATGTCTTGAATTTATAACTTTGTCCAAATTTTGTATAGACTTAATCCCATAAAATTTTGCATATCTTGATATTAAAGAACTGACTTTCAGTATTGGATTGTATTTGACGGTTTTTTTTGTGTTTGTTGGCTTCTCCTATATTGATATTTTGGGTATTTTGAGTTGGAAAATATTGCTCAAACAATTAGGAAGGAGAAAATATGGCTATAAATCAGAAGGGTAAGACAATTTTGGTTTCAGCGGATGAGTTTGAAGAGTCCTCTCAGTATCAGGAATCCCTTAAAGAATTCACTTCAGTTACTACCCTTGTTAATTGAAGAAAAGCATGTGTGGTCTCCTCTTCGAACAGCTGGGTGATTGATTCAGGTACTACAAATCTCATGACACGTAATCCTAATATATTTTCTATCTTTCGATCACACAAAGAACTCTCTCATATAAAGGTAGTTGATGGCTCAACACGTAACATTGTAGGATTTGGAACCGTCAAAACAACCTCTTCTATTACCCTGTCATCTGTATTAAATGCCAGACTCTACTCAGAACTTGAATTCTGGACACCCTCTTTTGATTTTGTAGGATGTCCAATAGTCTCTACAGAAGAAAATGAACGGTTACAAAGATCATTTACAGAAGAGGAAGTGCTACTGATCATCAACCAATGTGATGGGGAAAAGCACCTGACCCTGATGACTTTACTATGTATTTCTTTAAGAAATGTTGGGATATTTTGAAAGAGGAATTGATGTTGAGTATACAAAATTTCCATCAGAGGAGTGTGTTTGAGAAATCATTTAATGCTACGTTCATCGCTTTAATCCCAAAGAAACCTGATGCATTTGAGCTAAAAGACTTCAGACCCATCAGTCTGATAGGAGTAACTATAAAATCATCTCCAAGTTGCTGACTGAGAGAATGAAGACAGTGATAGGGAAATTGGTTGATGAACACCTGCGAGGTAGGCAAATAATGGACGCAGCATTGTTGGCTAATGAACTGGTAGACTCCAGGGTAAAGCAGAAGAAACCAGGGATTCTATGCAAGCTAGACATTGAGAAAGCCTATGACCATGTTAATTGGAATTTCCTTTTAAAAATTCTAAAGGACATCGGATTTGGTAGCAAGTGGATTGGCTGGATCGATAACTGCATTTCAAGTGTGAAGTTTTCCCTTCTCGTAAATGATAACACTGAAGGATTCTTCCAGTCTCAGAGAGGTCTTAGACAGGGAGATCCTATGTCCCCACTCCCCATTCCTATTCTTAATAGCCATGGAGGTTGAATCACATGTTCAGGAAGGCAAAGACTAATGGTGGGAGAGGATTTAGTGCACTTGCTGGGAGAAGGGAGGAGCTGGAGATCACACACTTATTCTATGTTGATGATGCTCTTATATTCTGCGAGGCAAAGGAGGCACAAATTTAGACACATAAGGGTTATACTCACTATTTAGTAGGGCATTTCAGGCCTCCATGTCAATTGGCTGAAGAGTCATCTCTTCCCTATCAACCAAGTTGACAATTTTCTTGGGCTAGCTGAGATATTGGGCTGCCAGGTAGATGCACTACCAACAAAATATCTGAACTACCTTTGGATGCTAAGAACTGTTAGAATAGGAAAAGTAACAAGAATAGTATACAATCCTACTTAGAATAGAAATAATATATAGAATCCTACTTGAAAAAGTATTATCATGTAGTGTCCTAGTTGGGAAAGGAGTCTAATGTAGTGTCTATAAATAGGGTCTCGATGTAATAATGTAGAGACAACAGTTCAATAATATTTTTCTCCTATATTTTTTCTCAAATGGTATCGGAGCCTCTACAATCTTGCTAGAGAATCAAAGAGCTTCCGCTGCCGACGGATGGTTATTACCCATATATGTTGCCCGTCTGGCCAATGGTTATGTTAACAAAATTAGGGTCAATGATATATGCATGAATCCCATATTCAGGGGAAGAAAACTCAGTCCGACAGGTCACTGTGCGTCAATTTCCGGTGACTTTCTAGGGCTGTTTTGTGTCAACCTCATATCCGTCAGTGTTTGTGTAGCACCGTGCCATCTTTCCGGTGACGACTTTCACATATCTGATTTGCGTAGTACCGTGCATATCTTCGGACTACTTCTCATATTTAATGTGTAGTACAGTGAATTTTTCTGAACTACTTCCTCATATCTGAGTTGCATAGCACCGTATGTCTTTTTCCGAACTATTTTCTCATATGCCTTACACTGTTCTTTTTCCAAATAAGTCATTATTTTCGGTGAAACCAAAGGTATTAGAAAGTATGTGTGATGTTCGAGAGGTACTATCATATGTTACTAAGTTGGACCCTAAGGCATTGAAATGTGTTTTCTTGGTTTATTTTCGTCTTTAGAAGGGGATCAATGTTATTCTACTGAACTTGGCAAATATTTGGTGTCAAATGAGGTGATATTTTCAGAAACTACACCATTCTTCTATACCCCTCCCAGTTCTACAAGTCAGGCGGTGGAAGATGACTGGTTCGTTTAGAGGTTACTCGTGTTATGCAATCAGATGATGTTATTCTTCCATCTCCTAGTTACTCTATTGAGCACCACCCAACTATTGTGCATTTAATACATGTTCCAGAAAAACTGCCAATTGTTCAAGTTTATTCCAGGAGACGAGAGGCCGGCGATACATGTGTTGCACCAGTTCATTTGTCATCAAATCCTCCTCCACGTGATCCTTCAGAAAATTTTGACCTCCCTATTGCGCTTCGGAAAGGTACACGGACTTGCAAATCCACATATTCCATTGCTAACTATGTTTCCTATGATCACTTATCTTCTACATCTAGATCCTTGATTGCTTCTCTAGACTCTGTTTATGAACACACAAAACTGTGAAGGAGGTTTTGCATAATCCTGGATGGTCAAATGCGATGCTTGAGGAAACACATGCATTAGAGGAAAATCACACATGAAATTTGGTGGATTTACCCAACGGGAATAAACCTTTAGGATGTAAGTGTGTGTTCACAGTTAAAGTTAATCCAGATAGTTCCATGGCAAGACTTAAGGCCAGGCTTGTGGCTAAAGAAGATGCTTAAACTTATGGGGTGGACTATTTAGACACCTTTTCTCCAGTTTCCAAACTCATTTCTGTCCGATTGTTCATTTCTCTAGCTGCTTTCGAGAATTGGCCTTTACATCAATCAGACATCAAAAATGCATTCCTTTATGATGATCTTCAAGAGGAAGTGTATATGGAGCAACTACCCGATTTTATTGCTCATGGGGAGTATAGGAAAGTCTTTCATTTGAAGAAGTCCTTGTATGGCTTCAAGCAGAGTCCCCGAGATTAGTTTGGCAACTTCATAAGGTAGTTCAAGAGTTTGGGATGAAAATGAGCAAACGTGATCGCTCTGTCTTCTACCGACTATCTGCAGCTAGCACTATCCTTCTTGTTGTATATGTTGATGACATTGTCATCACAGGAGGTGATTGTGAGGGGATCTCTTCCCTTAATTCTTTCTTGCCTACTAGGTTTCATACGAAGGACTTAGGCCAGTTGAAATATTTTTTGGAAGTAGAAGTAAATAGAAGCAAGGGAATTTTTCTATCTCAGAGAAAGTATATTCTTGACCTACTTGCAGAAACTAGAAAATTGGCAGCCAAACCTTGCAGTACTCTAGTGGTTCACAATGTGCATCTTATGAAAAATGTTTGTGACCCTTTTGAAGGTTTGATAATCCAGAGAGATTTAGAAATTACGAATGTTAGGATCTAGCGACATCAATGTACCATATGACTTTATCAGTTTCTCACTAACTTACGCATATTATCTTCAGATAATAAACAACCATTCTATACCCTGCATGTTCACAAATGAACCACCCAGCACCGAGGTGAGTTTTAATACCACGGGGGTGATAGTTTAGGTAGGTAAAGGGAAAAATGATAGTTGAGGTATGAAACTCGCAAAAAAGTGATAGTTTGGATGTGTTTATGACCATTAACTCTTAGTAAAATTATTTTCCTTATCCAAAAGGAGAAAACTCCAAGAGGAGATGCCCTTACGCCCTTGGTCCCTTCTGAAAACTGAAGAGCAATAATTAACTTTAAATTGACACAAGCAGCTTGTAAGCAACCATGTGGAGCCTTATAAGCCAAGTAAAGATAATATGGTCTCGGAACTTAATTGGTTGACAAAAATCTATATGCATATTTAGTCAACAAAACCTCTTACTAATCACTAGAACTAGACCTACTATATAGAAAGCTTTTGCTTGCCAATGTCCAATAATTTAAGCCGACAGCCTAATAAGGAAATTTTCAGTGATTTATCTTATCGATATGGTTTGTTGTAGCTTCAGAACAATTTTCACAAATAAAAAACTCCACTTATGCCAATTCCATTGAGATTCACATACTATAATCAGCTGAACCAACCTTAGCAGACATACTAATAGTTATCTGGACCAACCTTAGCAAGCGTTATTAATGCCATTTGGCTCCAATATAGTAACACTCATGAACTTGCAAACACTGTATCAAAGAATATCCTCAATACAATAGTTTAAAAGTCGACCAGCACAAGTATAAGTTATTCAAAGGAAAGAACTGGTCACCTAATTTAAATGTGCTTCAGTCAATCAGATAGCTTGATAGAAGTTGTCATCTTGGATAGGACCATTCATTTGCCATCTGGGACTCCTCGTTTCCCACCAAAAAGGTAAAATGGATGTTCTTGACTGATCTGTATTAATAAAGAAATATACATACATTTCACTAACTGAATATCGAGTATCTTTACAAAGTAAAAAAGCATAATTCAGAAGAAAAAACTAAACTAAAAAAAAGCTAAAACACAACTTCATTACCTCGAATTTCAAAGGCAGCTGGTCATTGATATCGTATTAACTCTAGCAAAATCCTGTCCAAAAATGTGATGAATACAAAGGTACATAGTGGGAGAACAACAACAACATAGTGGGAGAACTAATAGCTTTCTATTCTTCTAGCCCATAGATCCACTCTTCTATTAGTTCAAGTTTAGGCTTATAGCCAGCATCCTTCATATTGATGGTTAAATATCCCAACATATCATATATCATGCAGCACTGAGGATGCTTCTTATCTTTAGATACAAAACAGTGTGGATATCCAGAAGTATCTATCCAACTACACCCAACCTCCTTTGACAATCCCATTTTGCGCATTCCTCTTCTGACATTATCTACAGACTGCCAGTTTCTTTCCTCTGCATATATATTTGAAAGCAGAACATGATAACCAGAAATTCCATCACTCCCCTCTAATTCAAGCAGCTTGCTGGAAACAATTTTCCCCAATTCAAAATTTCTATGCACTCTACAGGCTGCAAGGAGTGATCCCCATATTCCCAAGACATTACCCTCAGCACCCAACTGTTTAGCAAAATTATGAGCTTCATCCAACCGTCCAACTCTTCCTAACATGTCAACCACACAAGCATAGTGCTCTGCTGACGGCTGAATCCCGTATTCTTCGCCCATCAGCTCAAATATTTGAAGGCCTTCATCAACCAATCCAGTGTAGCTGCAAGCAGACAGAACTGCTACGAAGGTAACACCATCTGGTTCTAAACCATTCTGCCGCAAAGAGTAGAACAGTGTTAGAGCTTTCTTACCCATCCCATGCTGGCCATATCCCAAAATCATATTTGTATATGTCACAGAGTTCTTCTCAGGAGATTTTAGAAAAACACTTTCAGCATAATCAATGATTCCTGATTTTGAATACATGTCTACCAAAGCGGAAACAACATAAACATTGTTCTCAAACAAATTGCGAATTGCAAAACAATGTAGCTGCTTGCCTATTGCTATACTTCCTGACTGGCTGCATGATGGGAGAATTGATGCTAAGGTCACAGTATTTGGCTTCACATTCTGCTCAAGCATCTCCTTGAAGACAACAAAGGATTGTTCAATGAATCCATTTTGAGTGTTTCCAGCAATCATAGCATTCCACGTGGCTTGATCTTTATCATTTGTGAAGTTCGACTGGAATATTGCTTGTGCTTCTCTAATCATATTAGATTTGGCATACATGTCTATCAGGTAACTCTCCATCCCTTCAAATTGAATATTGTGCCTCAGAAGATAAGCATGGGTCTGTTTACCAATTTCCCTGTCCCTAAGATTTGATGCAGCAGAAAGCAGGACGGTAATTGTTATATCATCAATTGCAACCCCAAGCTTTTGCATCTCATATACAAGCATCAAAGCCTCATTATCCAGTCCGTTCTGTACCAAAGCAGATACCATGGTGTTCCATGACACTATATCTCTTTCCTTCATTCCATTAAAAACTTTAAATGAATCGCCAACATGGTTACACCTAGAATATGTGGCTATCATAGCATTAAGCGAAACAACCTGTGAATCCCTGCATTTCTTTATCAGGCATGCATGTAGCTGTTGGGCAAACTCCAAATGCTGCAACTGTGAAGTTGCCATAAGAGCAGATACAAATGTCACATCATCAGTAGTAACAGCATCCTCAGCTTCAAGAAAGAGATCAACTGCTTTAAAAGGAAAATTGTTCTGTATATACCCGCTAATCATAGAGTTCCAGATCTCTGTATTTCTTTCACAAGTATTCTCAAATATTCTGGTCGCCAAATCAATGCAACCAAGCTCAGCATACATAACAATCGCAGCACTAACAACAAACAAGTCATTTACATACTCATTACCTAATTTTACAAGCAACCCATAAAGAACATCAGCAACTCTAACATCCCCTATTTCTGATACAGCAGGAAAAATATTAATAAAACTAACAACAGTTGGCTTAATGCCTAATCTCATCATCATAACAAAACACCTCACTGCTTCCGAAAACCTCTTCCTTTTCACGTACCACGAAAAAATAGTATTCCATGCAACAACATTCCTTTTACGCATAGTTCTAAACACCCTTTCAACTAAATCACAATCAGAGCCATTATCCAAGGTGAGACAAGTAGCGGAGTACATATTCAACAAAGAATTACTAACAATCCTACTAGGATGAATCCCAGAACGCAGAATGTGGCAGTGCACAGCTTTACCTACAAGAATCCGTTTGGTCTCCGCGCAAGCCTTGAGAACAGAGGAGTAAGTGTACTGATCAGAAACGGATAAACCCACATGTTTCAATCGAGAATAGAATGAAATGGCTTCATGGGGCATGTTATTACAGATAAACCCAATAATAATTGTGTTCCAAAGGACGGTTGTTGGTTGAGGAATTGTATCGAACAGTTGGCGGGCGAGATGGGGTTGACCTTGTCTGCATAATTCGCTTAAACGAAAGCGAATTGTTCTGGGTTTTGAGTGTGTGAGAATGCATTGTTGGTCGGTGAGGGGTAAAGAAGAGTAATTTGGGAGATGGGTTAAGCTCAAAGATGGAGATTGTGAGAAAGTTGAAGGAAGAGGAAGAGCTGAGGAGGACATTGCCAAACGCATTTCGACCTCAAAACTATCACTTCATCCAACAAAAATCCCAATGAAATTTTCAACTGCTGCTTCTTATTTTCAGTTAACTAATTTCTTAAAGATTTTTGAAAAACAATTGTTTGGTTGAAGTCTAAAAAAAAGGGACTTCAGACACACACACACACATATATATATATATATATATATAGTCAAATCTATTAAAATGACTGAAATGAGTTAGTTAGAATGTTTGTTAGTGGAGTTGATCAGCTGTGATGAGCTGCCATCACGTGGTCCTAATTGAGTCGGTTAGAAGCTAACTAACTAGCAGGTTTATATATACTTAGCTTGTATGCAACATAATTCAGATTTTGATATATCAAAAATAATCTCCCTCCTCATTCTTCTTCTTAATCGTATGTATGCAAAGCATCTGAGAATCTCAATTTCCACAATATGAATGCTCAATTGAGCATAATTTCACATGGTATCAGAGCGTCGATCGTCGTTTTTTGTTGTAGCTTGCTGTGAATTTTGATATCTATTTCAAAAAGTACCATGGCAGTTAAGGAAGAAACTGGATCTACAGAAGCACCTGTTGTTGTGGTTGATCATCACCATCCGTTGTTTCTTCAGACTTCGGATACACCAGGAGCAATTATAATTCCAATTAAACTTACAAGACCAGAGAATTACACACTATGGAGTCGATCAATGAAGCTTGCTCTTCAGGGAAAAGGCAAACTTGGATTCATCGATGGAACATGTGGAAAACATCATTATAAAGGAGAATTGGCTGAATTGTGGGAGAAGTGCAATTGTACTCTCGTGGATTGAATGTACAGTAGTAGCTGGGCTAATGCCAACGATCCTATATGCATCACATGTTAAGCAAGTTTGGATTGAGTTCAAGGAGCGTTTTGATCAATCAAATTTGACGAGAATTTATCATCTCTGGACTGAAATTGCAACCCTGCGGCAATGTATGGATCATGTAACCACTTATTATTCGAAGTTGAAAGATTCATGGCATTAATTAGAAATCATGGTACTATTACCTCAATGTGACTGTGGAGAATCACGACCTTACCTGGAGCATTTAAGATCTTAAAGATTGTTACAGTTTCTTATGGGATTGAATGAAAGTTATAGACAAATTTGAAGCAGTATTCTAGCTAGGACTCCAATTGTTACAGTGAATGAAGCTTATGCAATAGTATCACAAGAGGAGATCCAAAGGACCTTAGGTGTTGTTGATGATAAGAAAGAGGTAGTAACATTACTAGTAGGAAAATCACAATCTTACAGGCCACCTCCTAAGAAGGAGCAGGATAGTTCCAATAGTCCTCAGAAATTTGAGTTGTTCTGTAAGTATTGTGGGTATAGAAACCATAAAAAGGACAGTTGTTATCGATTGGTTGGTTATCCTCCTGGTTTTCAGAGTAAAGAGAGGGACAATAATAATGATGGAACAAGACATTTTAGGCCTAATGGAGGTGTTCAAGGTGATGGATCCAACTCATTTGGAAACAATCAGACTCATGCTACTGGATATAGACCTCAGGGTAGGACTCAACACAACTCAAGTGGCTATAGGCCTCCCAGATCTGTGGCTAGGGGAGATTCATCTAGGATTAGGCCTCAAGTCAATACCTCTCACACAACAGCAGAATCTTCATCATCCAAGGGTTATTTCTTTAGTGATCAACAATATGATGAAATGCTACACATGCTTGGAAAGAAATGCACACCTGAATATTCATCAAATCTAGCAGGTATCACTGCGTTACTGTCTACTACATTAGAACATGAGTGATAATTAACACAGGTGCTATACACCACATCACTCCATTTAGGGGGCTTCTTACTTCACTGAGAAGCTACGCACCACATCACTCCATTTAGGGGGCTTCTTACTTCACTGAGAAGCTTACAAGATGATGCAAAGTTCAAGTTCCAACAGGTGATAAATCTCCAATCAGTAGTGAAGGAGAGATACTTGTTATGGGAAATTAGGCTATCCACAATGTCCTACATGTTCCTAAATTTAAATTCAATTTACTCTCAACTTCCAAGTTAACTAGAGAATTATTTTGTGATGTTACTTTTCTCCCTGATTTTTGCATCTTTCAGGCACTCTCCAATGGCAAGGTCATAAGGATTGGTAGGAAAAGAGAAGATTTATACATACTCAAGGATTGTGTCACGACCCAACCCCATAGGCCGTGACTGGTGCCCGAGTTGGGCACCCAAACGTACCCTTATCCCAAATTAGCCTTTTAACCGAATAAACATAGGTAGTGATTAGGAAAGATTGCTAAATAGATCACAAAAATAGATGTAGGCACGAGGGCTGATAGGCCATCACGAAACACACTCAATCCAAAACATATATACAAAACCCACAACATAACTCTGTCTACAGACCTCTACAGATGATAGCATAGTCATATGACGGGACAGGGCCCCGTCGTACCCCTGACCAAAATATCCAAATATATAGAGATAAAGTCAGTACCAAAATACAAGCTCCGAACAAGGGAGCACTGTCAACGACGCAGCAAATATCCTAAACAGGTGGATCAGCAAATCGAACTTCAGTACCTGCGGGCATGTAACGCAGCCCCCCGAAGAAAGGGGGTCAGTACGAAAAATGTACCGAATATGTAAAGCATGAACTGTAATAAGTAAAACCATAATCTGAATAGTAGGTGCAGAAAACGAAATAAATGTTCAAAATTTCAAAATGCATATCATAATCACAAATCATATATGCAAAGACATATGCGATATCCGGCCCCATGTCATGGGACTCGGTGAACAAAACGTGGTTGCCCTCCCGTCATTGGCGCCACAGCATATCATAACACCAGAGTAAGGAATATCTCCGTAACAGATCATATCATATCAGATGGCCATATCAAATCATATCAAATCATATCATACCATATCATAAGCATATGTGTACATGGCACAGCATAACTCCGTGGCATAACATACACCACAACCCATGTACATGTCATACCTGCCCCCTCACGTCGGGGCACGATGAAAAATGCAGAGAAGTACGCTTGATAACATATCCTGGCCCAGGCTCAGTGAAAGAATGGTTACAGTATGCACGAGTAGAGTAGTGAGAAACTAAATGCAATTTAAAATATAAAAATATTTATAGAGACTCAATAGCTTAATCCTGATGACAAGTCATATAAAAGAAACTGAGCTATAATCATAGTGTACTTCTTTCTGATGTCACAATGGTCTAGGTCAAAACAGTCTTTCAGGAATCATTTTCCATATTTCGAAATATAATATGGGGATCAATTGAATAATTGAAATAACTATCATTTAAGAATCAAGATAATAGTTATTTCAAGTAACCTCCGATTGCCATTATAAATTATACTAAAGCATGAATTATATCAAAAGATGAATTATACCCAAATAGGATGGCTGGAATCAAACTCATGTATCAAAATATAATGATATAATTTCTAGGAATTTACGAACATTAGCCATCCTAGTGTCTCTAAGAATAGGAGCTTCTTTGGAATTTATACCTTCGTCCGTTTGTTTCATATAAATCATGCCAAAAGAAAGAAGGTTAGCTTTACATACCTTTAGTGTTTATCCACACACAACATGTATATGCTGCCTCATACCTATATTAATACGTTAAGCGTTATGGTTAAGATATGGAAAGGCATAAAACATTTTTATCGTTAATAGATTATTTCGAACAAAAACAAAAAAAACTGGACAGCACCTCCCCTTAACTTCATCACCCTTTTTCGAGTATATAAAAGTAAAACTGGGTTTTAGAGTCTAAATGAAAGTTTTAGCTCTATCAAATAGCTTTCCAAAACATCTTTAATCAACCAAAACGGAGCCTTACACAAGGAGTTATGCTAAATTTACTAACAGCAGTCCCATCCAAAAACGGGTTTGCAAAACACAAAATTCTGGACAGCAACTCCCTTATATTGCTCACTTTTTTCCACTTCCAAATCAGTCATAAAATCCCCAAGCAACATCAATAATCACACCTTCAATTGCCATGTCAAGACAAGCCAAGACGATATTCAAAAATACTCCAAATCTGTCCATTTTAATACCAACACTAATCATGGGATTTTCTTGCTTCCAAGTCCATTTAATACAAGTTAATATCTTCATTATAACCTTATTGGTAAGTTAAGTCAGCCCACATTCATAACACTCAACAACAATTCCAATGCACATACAACTACTACATCTTCCAATTATCTTTAATGATTCATAGTGTTAACATTTTATTGAAACAATCCTAAAATAGCCCAACCAACATATAGTGCAACATATGACCTTCATTACCATTAATCCTCTAATCTCAACAATAACAATAACAACCTATCAAAATAGCCCTTAACTACCAACATAAAGATGCTCAAAAACCTCATGAACACCTACCACAAGCCAAGCAAACCACCTATAATATTTACACCTTATTTCATACTATTTTTCAACAATTTTCGTGACCTATTGCAGCAGCCACACACAACCACAACATCATTCATTCATATGTAAGAAAGTCATGTTAATATCACCACAAGTTCTACAACAACCCATAACAAATTCAACCTCAACCTTAACCATTTAATTCTTTCATTCTCATCACAAAATCCATAACAATAACAATCCAATACTAAGCAAAATTAATTCATTCTTTTCTACACCAAGAAGCCCCAAATGTCTCCTACCATGCCTCAACATCAACATCCATAATTTCATACATTCATCAACTTATAAAAATTTAAATTGCTTCCAAGATGAAGAAAAAGATGAAATCTTACCTTAGGCTAAAAGGACACAATTTGGTGAGGTCTTGATTCATCAAAGATTTTGCAACCCTAAATACTCCAACCTTGCTGTCATCTACATGAGAAATGACCACACTTCACTCTTTAATTTCTTTCTCAATTGATGCCTTATCCGAGAGCCCTTCTCTCTACCCCTCTCACTTCTCTCTCTAATTTGTTTTGGTCAAGAAGATAATAAAATGTATTTTCAGCATTAGACATTAAGGCATAGACTTTATATGCTCTATATGCTGCTTCCCACGTGCCCCTCTATGTTTTTTTCTATCTATCTTATTGATTAACTAGTGTAGGTGGGGACCATACAAGTGATTAGATTAATTAATTTAATGAACCACTAGTTCCTACTTAATCATCTAATTTCAATTAATGAATTTATTCCTAATCTCCAATGATATAAGTTAGTTACACTAATTAAAGTTGATGAACAATTTATGTTCTAATTAAAATTGGAAATTAAGGATTTCCACTTCGTGTCCGAAAATGATCCCGTCTTTAACTTGAGTCAATTCTCTTGCGTATGACTCAATGTATGAAAATACGGAATATAACAATTTTCATTTTTTCTGACATATTTTTGAGCCTACGTATAATGATAAAAGGCGGTGGATTGGTCCCGCCACGTATCCACCACGTGTTAGCTCTCTACTTGTGGCCAACGCCGATGTTCAGTAAAATAGTCATATCTTTTGATTCTGATATCAAATAAATTCCCACAACCTATGGTTGGAAAGATAATCCAATTATCTACAACTGTTATTTTATAAGGTTTCCCAAATTCCTGAGCCATGATGGCGTTATGGTCTTCTCAAGTCAGATTGCCCAAAAACATAACTTAAAAACATCTTTTTGGAGGGCTCACACTTGGATTTGGCTCAAGGGTCCTCCTTGAGTTGTGTTTAACTTCACATACATTATCCATATAAATTATCATATGTCCTTTTTATAAAAATCCATTAAGTGGGCTCCACCTCAGCTCACGATTAAGTCATCTATAGCCATAGTAAGACAAAAAATTTCTGGGGTGTAACAGATTGCATCCCAAGCATATTTCATACATTAGCTAACATGTCAACTAAAAGCACTAGTACTGAAGAAGTGGCACTACAGGCTAGGACACCCTTCTGGTGGAGTCATGCAACATATTACATCTCTTCCTAAGAAAGTACAACCTCATGTTCATGACCAGTGTGACATTTGTCCATTGGCTAAACAACACAGGCTTAAATTCCCTATTCACTCTACCAAGGCAAAAGCCTATTTTGATTTAGTTCATTTAGATATCCGGGGACTCTATAAGAAGCTTACATATGACATGAAATACTCATTTGTTACTTTTGTAGATGATCATAGCAAATATACTTGGATTTGTTTGATTCAATTCAAAAGTGAAGTGTTTTCTCTATTGAATTTATTTTATCATTAATAAAAACTCAGTTTGGTGTGTCTATAAAAGTGTTTAGATCTGATAATGGTAGAGAATTTGTTAACTCTCAATGTGTTGATCTGCTTAAGGCTGAAGGAATAATTCATCAAATCAGTTGTCCTTACACTCCACAACAAAATGGTACTGTGGAAAAGAAGCACAAGCATATTCTAGAGGTGGCTAGAGCATTAAAGTTTCAAAGTGGTATACCTATCAGATTCTAAGGGGAATGTGTGAGAACTGTTGTGTATCTCATCAACAAATTTCCCTCACTATTATTGAATGGCAAATCACTATATGAAATGTTATTTAAGAAGCAACCAAAGATTGATAATCTGAGAGTTTTTGGATGTCTTTGCTTTGCTAGTGTGCTTCCTAAAGGTGAAAAGTTTCAAGAAAGAGATAGAAAGGCAGTCATGATAGGTTACTGTGAAACCCAAAAGGGCTATAGGTTATATAAGTATGAAACTGGAATCTTGTTTGTCAGTAGAGATGTAACATTCAAGCAGACAATATTTCCCTTAAAGGAGAGATCACATTGTGATGCTGAAGATATGTTCACTGTTATCCTACTTGGAGCTCCTAATGAATTAGTATTTGACAATGGTTATGCTCGAGAGAGTGTTCATGTCCCTGATGTAGTCCCTGTTGTAGTCACACAAGAGCCTACAACTATACATGATCTACTTGATGAGCCTACTGCAACCATAATAACAGAAGATGTAGAACTAACTGCTACAAATGACAATGTAGATCAATCAGAGTTACCTGCAGACAACAATGAAACTGTACATGAATTTATGCATCATGAGGAACAGATAGATCCACCTGATAATATTCAAGAAAGGCCTCTCAGAAATATTAAGCCTCCTATTTGGCTCAAGAACTATGTCACCCCTACTAGAAATGCAACAACTTGCACATATCCTATAGCCAACTATATTGGATATTCACACTTGTCTAACAAGTATCAGGCATATTTGAGTTCTTTTTTAGCTATTCAGGAACCCAAAACATTTGAGGAAGCATCACAACATCCAGAATTGATGGATGCAATGCAACAAGAAATTAATGCCTTGGAGGAGAATCAAACATGGGAGCTAGTACCTTTGCCATATGATGTGTATAAAGTCAAACTCAAAGCTAATGGTGAAATTGAAAAATACAAGGCTAGATTAATAGTAAAAGGATATACTCAAAAGGAAGGCTTGGACTATCATGAAATCCTCTCCAGTGGCAAAGATGGGGACAGTTAGAACAGTAATAAGTGTAGCAACTTCTAAAGATTGGTGCCTTTTTCAGATGGATGTAAGTAATGCATTTTTACAAGGAGACCTTTATGAGGAAGTGTACATGTCTTTGTCTCAAGGGTTTCATAGTAAAGGGGAGACTAGAGTGTATAAACTGTTGAAGTCACTATATGGACTCAAGCAAGCCTCAAGACATTGTAACATTAAGTTGACCACTGCCTTGCTTGATGCAGGCTATAAGTAGAGTCCACATGACCATTCTTTATCCACTAAGCACTGTGGTGATGATATTGTGGTGTTTTTGATTTATAGGGATGATATATTACTTACTGGGAGCAGTCACAAACTTATTGATGATGCAAAGCAATATTTGCACAGTCAATTCAAGGTGAAGGATCTAGGGGAGTTGAGTACTTCCTAGGAATTGAGATTTTAAGGTCTCAACATGGGATTTTGATGAATCAGAGAAAGTATGCATTGGAGCTTATATCTGATGTGGGACTAGCAGGAGCCAAACCTGTGCACACACCACTAGAGCCCAATGTTAAGCTTACCTCAGTTGAGCATGATAAATATACAGTGGCTCAGGATGATCCATTATTTGAAGATATGAGCAGATATCAAAAGCTTATTGGAAAGTTAATTTATTTGACAATCACTAGGCCAAATATTTGTTTTGTTGTTCAATTACTAAGTCAATTCATGCATCATCCTAAACTGTCATATTGGATGGCTGCATTGAGGATGGTAAGGTATGTGAAGGATCACCAGAATTGGGAATATTCCTAAGAAAGGGCCTATAGATAGCTCGGTGGTTCATTGTGATTCAGACTGGGCTGCCTGCCCCAATACAAGAAGATCAGTCGCAGGTTTTGTCTTACAATTAGGGACCTCATTGATTTCTTGGAAATCCAAGAAGCAACAAACTGTAACTCATAGCTTAGCAGAGGTAGAATATCGCAGCATGGCTGCTGTAGTTGTTGAAGTCATTTGGATGATTGGATTACTGAAGGACTTGTGTGTGGAAGTGTCAACTCCCATACAGCTCTATTGTGATAGCAAAGCAACTATGAAGATTACTCCAAATCCAATATTTCATGAGCGTACCAAACACATCGAGATTGATTGTCATTTTGTTAGGGAGAAGTTAAAGGAAGGGCCTATACATAGTTCATGTGTCAACCAAGTTCCAACTTGCAGACTTATTAACAAAAGGATTGGGAGTGTCTCAACATAGTTTCTTACCATCCAAGCTAGGAGTTCTTGATATATTTCACCCTCCAGCTTGAGGGGGAGTATTGAAATGACTGAAATGAGTTAGTTAGAATGTTTGTTAGTGGAATTGATAAGCTGTGATGAGATGTCATCACGTGGTCCTAATTGAGTCGGTTAGAAGCTAACTAACTAGCAGGTATATATATACTTAGCTTGTATGCAACACAATTCAGATTTGATATATCAAAAATAATCTCCCTTCTTCTTCTTCTTCTTATTCTTCTTAATCCTCTGTATGCAAAGCATCTGAGAATCTCAATTTCCACAATATGAATGCTCAATTGAGCAACATTTATCTCAAATTTCATGGCTACTAGATAATGTTGTATATGTATATTTTTATTTGACGTTTAAATCTCATCATGAACAAAAATAAAATACTTGTCAAATTAAAAATTTCAATTGATTTTTATATTTCATTAATTAAAAATCAAAAAGACTAAGAAATTACTAATAAATCTATAATAAATTGTACCGTACCGATAAAGAATTAAAATTTAAGGAACATATGCCTTAAAAATTGATTGATTTTTTTTTAAAAAAAAACAAGTTTGATATAAGAATTCTATAATTGTAAGTTGTTTCGTAAATTCTAGTTTTTTTAGTGACAAAGGCAAACATCAATAGCTTTACTAGTGAAATTATGACCATAACTGATGGACACTATTTATTTATAATTCTTTTTGTTTTTGATATCCTCATTTGAAATTTACTATGTGCATGACATAAATGATGATTATCATAAATATTTAATATTTTACATTATACATAATATGTATCTTACAAAATACTATCACACAATATTTGATTATGATTGTTATAAATGGGTAATTTTAAAAAAAAGTGTAATGCTATAATGAATGACATTGTTATTATAAATAGAATGTTGTTATGGAGAAGTAAAATATAACATGAAAAATTGGTTCTGGAGAAAATCAGTCTGTTATAGTAAATTGTCATTATAACGAATGATCGTTATAGAGAAGTTTGACTGTATAACTTTAACTTTTAAATACTCATCCATTTTAATTTGTTTGTCTGGTTTTAACTTGAGACGGAGTTTAAGAAAGTAAAGAATTTTTTTGAATCTTATGGTCTGAAAATAAAAATATGCGGACTATGCCAAAGTGTTTTTTAATTAACTAATCTTAAACATACTTATATGGAAACTTGAAATTAAAGAATTGTCAAAAAAGAAAAGAGACATTCTCTTTTTTAAACGAATAAAAAAAAATAAGACAAATAAATTAAAACAGATAAAATATCATTTTTCAATTCAAATTTTATATAGTAATACTTTTTAAAAATATTACTCAATTCATGTTCAGACTTCTACGAAAAAATAGTTCCATCTCTCTTTAACTAAATTTGGCCGTACAATTATTTTCTTTAAGAAAATTATTTGATTATACATTATACTTAAATTTTCACTCTAACTTCTCGAAAGGTAAATTTGAGTTCACTATATGACCAATACAACATAAAGAAGGAAAAATATCCCTAAGATGACACATAAGACTTATTAGGGACATTATGAATTCATAGTGATTAACACCCTAAATGTCATAACTAATATATTGTACTCCAAGAACATGGAAGAACATGCAATGAAAAAAAATTACATTATTTTAATATATATTTTTAAGTGAAAGGCATGTTTAGATCAACACAATTTTAAATATTATTTTTGAAATTAATTTTAAATACTATTATTTTTTTTCAAATTCACGTTCAAACACTTAGTAAAATTTTGATTATCTTTGTTTGTTTTCTTTTCTAGCAATCTTCTTAATTTGTCACTTAATAACTTTGTATTTGTTCTGTTAAATAAATTGATTTAATAACAGAAAAGGAAAGCTCTTGTAGCTCAGTTGGTTAGAGCACCCGTTTAGTAAGCGGGAGGTCTTGAGTTCGACTCTCAACAAGAGCATCACCTTTTCTTTTTCCTTCATTTGCTGCTTCAAAATATTTGAAATCTATGGCCAAAGATTTTAAGAAAATAATAAAAATATTGTATCAAGATTAAATTATATGTTAAAGTGCTTTTTCAATTCTTTTGTTCTATTCCTAACAGAACGTTAGGCATTATTGCCTTACTCATTATGGTGATTACTTCTTTTGTCCGTTGTGGCATTTGATGCCATTCTTTATTCTTTTTTGGCTTAATTGCCATTCTTTTATTGGTGGTTAACGTTGCTAAGAAGAACGTTGGGGGTTATTATTTTGCTTATGGCTGAATGTGGTCAGCCTTTGGCCATTATTCCTCCATTCAATCTACATTACTTCACTCTTTATTCCTCCATTATACCTTGTAATTTATGTAATATCTATGCCATTTATCTTCTCTATTTACTTCACCACTATCTTCCTATTCATTGCAAGGAAGACTTCCTCACCTATAAATAGAGATGGTGTTACTTTGTTTTAGAGATATATAAGAAAATATAGAGTGCATAAAAGTTAGTCAAAAAGAGAGTTCTTATTAGTTGAAAGGAAGTGTTCTTTTTTGTGGAGCTTTAAACTCAACTCTTATCCAGAGTTTGTTGAGTTACACTTTGTGATAAGGCTGTTGTATCATGGAGGAGACAAGTCAAGAGGACTACTGCTGGAGCGGTGAAAAGATTTATTGCAGTGGGCTTGAATCTCCTTAAAAAGAGCGAGATATTCATTCCTCAGCCTGAAGATTTTATTTTCTTCATTTTATTTTTTTAATTGTAATTTGTAATTTTGTAATTTTCACCAACATGAACAAATTCAAAATGCGAAGAAGTCAAGGGATTCATTATGTGTATATATATGTGTGTGAACTTATAAATACAATATAATTCTCCATTGAAGATGGTTTGGATTTGAGTTGTATAGATTTTAGGTCAAATCTAGATCCCGAACTGATACTTGGTTTATAAATTAGTGGTTCGGGTTATTGATTTTACAGTTTGGATCTCGTTTCACTATCCTATAATAATCGGGTTATTAGTTCGAATTTCAATTTGACCAATTTTCTTATCAAACAAGCCGATAACCCGATAGTCATTTATTTAATTACTATAATTTTCCCCACACTTAACTAAATTAACTAGAAAGTTAGGTTACAATTAGTTCATTTCTCACTTTAAAGTTCAGATCATTCACTGTCAGTAGCGGCTACTCTTGCCAATAATCACAAGTTAATTACTCCTAAGTGAGATCATATTTCTTATAATATCAAGATTTCTATATTCAATGGTTTGTGCTTCTTCTTAGTCTCGTCTATGTCGTGAAATAAACCTAATGAACTTGCAATATTTATCTAGAAATCCTTACACTTTGTCATTAAGTGACTCTCAATGAAAAATTTTGTGTGAAATTTTAACGGTTAACCCGATAACCGAACTGATAACAATCAATAACTAATTAATCGATATTTTAACAGTTTAGCATATCTACAAAACGATAAAGATAAATAGAACAACCGAATTTCAAAATCAGATCAAACCAAACCGATCGATACACAATCCTAATTCAGATGGACTCCCTTATCCCTATTTAATTATTTTTCATAATAAGAAAAGAACAAATAGAGCAAACCCTACATAATCTTTCTTCGTACGTATTTAAATTGCTCATATTTATTAGACTAATAAATGCACTACAATGTGAGTAGTAACTTGCAAACATACTATGTTGTGGTGCAATGTTGGGACTGCTCCACCCTTAATCAGAAATATCGAGTTTGAGCCCTAGTATGGAAAAAATACTGTTGGGATCCCAAATGGACCCTGCAATACGCGATCCGTATTTAGTCGGAGCTCAATGCTCTAAACTCGGTACTTTTGACATAGCATATAAATTTATATGTAAAAATTCATGAAATTATAACAATAATAGATATGAATTCATAACTTTAAAAAAATAAATAGATTCAACATTAAGAACTTAAATATTGAACTCATAAAACTTAAATTTGAATCCGCCTTTGAATTCATGTCCACCCTATACTTTGAAGAGTTATTATTTTAAAATTGATTTTTGGCTTAATAACACTTATTCAAATTCTATGGAATGGTCATTTCAAGGAGTAACAAGCGGTATTTTTTTATAGTATGGGCCACTGTGATCACTTAAGTAGCTATTACAGTTAGAGATTTTTCTAAAATACAAAGTTCCAACGATGGCTGCCCAGATATGTTTAGAAGCAAACATTGGTGGAACTATCTAAAATGGTGTGGGTTCCAAAAGTACTGCATTTCGCTCCCTCTTAATTTAGAAAATCCACCATTTTATTCTGCTCCCTAAATACATGCGTCACTAGTGCCTCCCCAATCTCCGGATCAAAGATGTGAACTCGAAAACAATGTTAGCATATAATATATTGTCATGTTTCAACATATCAATAACTTCCATGAAGTCTGAATTAATCACCAGCGATGTTAAATTATGGTAGCAAGCCAATTGGAGTCCTAATCTGAGGGCTTAAAGCTCAGCCAAAGTAGAGTTGTCGTGGGTTGTTTTGCACATGAAACCAATGACCCAGTCTCCCCTATGTTTTCTGATGACTCCGCTCACACCCCCAGTTCTAGCACCTTTCATTAAAGCACCATCAATGTTTAACTTGAAATTTCCTAGTAATGGGGTTTTCGTTTGACGGATATAGTGGTGTGGTGGCCATTAAGAGCCTTTGGAGGTCTAATTAAAAGGTGGTATTTAGTGTCTTGGTTAAGAACATGATTAAAAGAGATGCCTTCCTTTTTTCCCTTGAAGAGGTTTTCATTTATTTGAATTCAGATATTCTAGAAACATAAGGGTAGCATTACCTCCCATGGTAAGAGGTCGTTGTACGACTTTCCTTTGCTTACTATCCAGGTTTTTTCCCAGTTTTCACTAGAGAGGTCATGGTTAGCCAATGACAAAGGTTGTAGCATTTGTACACGTAAAGAAGATGTGGTTGATATATTCATTTATGTTGCCACAAAGATTGCAGTTTGGGTTTACTTCTAATCCAATCCTGTGCAGAAAGTGGACAGTAAGAAGTCTTCCATGTTGCATGAGCCAAAGGAAAGTTTTGATCATGTTTGGGCCCTAAATTTTTCAAATCCATTCAAAATTCTTGCTGGTGTGTTGCTTACCATGAGGGAGGGACTTTTGGATGAGGGTATAGGCACATCTAGTTGAGAATTTCCCATTGGTAGTAACATCACAAGCAAGGATATCTTACTTATCGCAGTCAGATATCATACAGATTGTTTCAATGCTACTCTTCACAAATACAACACATAAAAAGATAGGCTTGATAGATCCCATCTACCATTTCTCTAAAAGATATTGACAGTTGCTACTTCCTCATTCTTTCTTAAAGGTCTATGCAACATGCTTCTGATGGTGTCATGATTGGAAATTCATTTTTTATTGAGGAAATTAACTTTGTTATCTTGAAGATTGTCCATTTGTTATTCATCATGCTATCCTTCCAACCATCTAGGACACATTTCCAAATTCTTGATACTTGATGTTTTCTCTAATTGAGATTTTTCTTGAAATACTTACTTGTGAGTACCTAGCCCGATAAGTTTTCTTGGTTGTGGAATAGCCTCCAAGCTAAACTTACATAGAGGGATCTGTTCTTGATCTCACTCGTTTAGATCCCCAATCCCCCATCTTTCTTAGAGTCAGTAATAGTGTCTCAATTCACCAATTGAATTTTCCTTCTTTTATCATTAGTACCCCAAATGAAATTCCTTTGGATTTTATTCAGGATGATACTCACCTTATGAGGAACTTTCATGAATTAGATGATATGGGAGGGAATGCTAATGAGAGAGGCTTTTGTTAGCGTAGTTCTATCACGCTTCGAGCCTATATCCAGGATGTGTCCATCACTCAAAAAAATTTGTTGGTCCCATGTGAACCCTTGGCTTGGAAAACTGTAGAATAGATGACTCAATATGATTTGCGGAAGCTTAAGTAGATGAGCATTTAAAACATTTAAAGAAATCTTAAAATAATTGTCTAAAAGTAATCAATATTAATACTAAAAGTATTTCAAAACATTTGAAAAGAAATGTTAAACTGACTATCTACTTGTGTCCATGAAGCCTCTACTAAATTGATAGTCGGTGCCGGAACAGAACCTTTGGCTACCTCAAATCCTAATGTTTACTAATACTGAAATAAGCATAACAAATGAATAAGGTCCTTCGAAAACAAAGAGGTCTCACCAAAAGTTGATTGAAGAGAGATCTCAACAAAACACCTATTGATGATCGTGAATATTTATATCTGCATCATAAAAAATGCAACATCGAATAACATTAGTACATGAAATATACGATATGTAATATGATTGAATCAAACAAATAATTGAATTGGAAGTTTGGATATAACTCAACTGATGTACGACATAAACATGAAGTAAAAACCATTTAAGCCTCACAATAAAATATGCAATAGAAGAAAAATATTAAAATAATATAATTTACTTTATTAGGGAGTTATTCTAATCGACAACCATTATTATGAGTCTCGTGATAATACAACATTCTACCCACGTCACCAGAGCCATCTTATACCTTGTCGGGGCATAGGAAAACCACTTTAACATATGTATCTATCTAATAGGCCTTCTCAAAGGCAAGTGAGGAGTCGCTCGAATTGCGGTACGATCCTATCCTACATTGGCTACGTAGTTTATAGGGCTTTGAGTTATATGAGTTTTAATCCAAACAAATACTCAATACTACTCCCAAAAACATGCAATATCAATAATGCTCATATAAATCTGTGTTGAGTTAATACTCAAAAATCCCTCTTAGGGAAAACTATTTGACAAAAATGCTTTCTGAAAACCATTTATACTCTTCTCGAAATACTACCTCTTTTTTCAATGTAAAATAATACAATTGGAACCATTTATGTTCCTTAAAAATTCTTTTTAAATAAAGCTTTGAAAAGTATCCCTAAAGTCACTTTAATTTCAAAAATCAATGCATGAAAATACTTTCACAAAGGTTTTCAATCAGATTCTCAATAACTAGGGCTCATGTGATCAAAAGCATGAACAATAACTCAAAGAAATCAATAGAATGTAGTATCATAATTTTAATAAATAAGAGAATCAAAATTCATCCTGTGAAATAGAAACCAAACTCGAAACTCATGGAGCTTTGGTTAGAACTCTAGAATTAACTCTTTATTGACTGAATTTAGATGTAGGGCATGAGGACGAACTTAGTTCATCACTATGAGTATCTTTATATACTTGGAAGAACAGTGTTCTTGGAGAAACTTGAAGAATACTCTTGAAACCTTAGTTTTCTCCTTTTGAATTGTTGCTTTATGTCTTGAGAGTGATTATGGGATATTGGGGTCGAATAGCACTATTTAGAACCTTAATTAGTGTAAAAACATTGGGGTTTAGGCTTAGAAAGGGTAAAAAAAGACTGAATTATCCCTATTTTAAAAGTGCCAAAATGCACATATGGGTGTTATCTATGTTTTATAGGTCCTTCTATGGTCCGTAGAGGCCAAACATGGAAAGTCGACTGAAATTCTAGGTTTCTGAACTTTGGGTCTACGGTTCGTAGAACAAGCTACGACTCATAGACATGGCCCGTCCTGTCTATTTTAAAAGTTTTCTCTGAACTCTTTCTATGTATGAACACGTTTTATGGGTCATGGATTATTCCACAAGCCGTAGGAAGCGTCCGTAGAAAAGGTATTGAGATTGGAAAATTTCACCAAGTCTGGAATCTCCCCACGACCCATTCTTACGGGTCGTATACAACTATCTATGGATAATGATGTCAGTACGTAGGAACTCAGCAAAGAGTTTGTCAAATTCTAATTTCCTAACTCAGCTTCCACGACTACCATCTATGGTTAGTAAGTGGACTCGTTCAAACTGGCACCAATAATTTTATGCAATTTCTGCAATTCTAACTTAGCTATGGACTTCCGAGGTGTCACAAGTTCTACCTGTCATGTTTAAGAACTTATTTTTTCATCTAAAAAGTTTGTTGTTCATGTAATCAATAATGAACTGGAAGTCATTATTGATAAGTTTTTTTGTAGATGAGAATCCAATGTACTTCCCAAAGGTGGTGTTGGCCTTAATATTGAGCATGTTGGAGTAAGAAGCTGGATTTTTCTTGGTGCAATTTGAAGAAAAGATGACCTTTGATTTGCTATTATTAATGCTTTGGCCAGATCTAGTGCAAAACTCCCCAACGGTGTTAATAATGGAGGTATAATTGAGCTTACTAGCTTTTGTAAAGAGAGTGAGGTCATCAACAAAGAATAAGTGGGTCAACATGGGTCCTCTAGTGGTGATCTTAACATAGGACCATGATTTATTAGTCGGTTCTATATCAATTTTCCTAGCCAGTCTTTCCATACACAAGATGAACTAGTATGGGGATATGAGATCACCTTGTTTTATGCCTCTTGAGGGATTGAAAGGATTAGTTTTTTCTCCATTAACCAGAATGGAGATGGAACTGTTGCTAACACAGAACATGATAAATTTGGTCAGATCTAGAGGGAAGTTAAAGAAAATGAGGGTGTTTTTATGTAGGAGTCAAAGGTTTTTTCAAGATGAATCTTAAGGACCACGTTAGCCTCATTCCCTCCCATCTTCTTAAAGTGGGAGAGGTATTCTTGGACAATGATAGCATTGTTAGTAGCTTTTTATGGGAAAGAAAGCTTGTCTAGTTTGGACTAATGATGGTTCTGAGCAAGGGTTTGATTCTATTAATAATGATTTTTGTCAAAAGCTTGTAGATAGTATATTACAAAAACCAATAGGTCTGTACTTCTTTAATATAATGATCCTGAAGGTCATTTTTAGAAATTTTTATAAAATAACATTTTACCCCTCCCTTTAGTTGCCCTAAGTCATTTCTAATTGGTATCGAGTGTTGATTTAGACAAAATTCTATGAAAAAGTTGGGTTTTGGAAATTTTGAGTTTTAAAAAGCTTTAAGTGTTCAAAAGTGGTATTTGGGGTCAACCGAAGCTACGAGTGTCAAAACAAAATTTTGTTGATTTCAGCAGCTCCAGAATGTGGAAATTGGTCTAGCAGAGTTTATAGTATCAGAATTAGAGTTGTAACGAAGATTTGAGGTTTTGAATTGGAAATTTGATGAATTTTAGGCCAAGTTTGACTTTGGTCAACTTTTGGAGTTTGGATGCTCGGAATGGAATTTCGATGACTCTATTGGATTTGGGGGATAGTTTTAGGTCTAGGAGTGTCTTGGATTGAATTTTTGGAGCTTCCGAGCTCGTTTTGATATTTTGGAAGCTTTAGTTAGTTTAGTTGTAACTTTTCGAGTTTCAGGTCAAGGATACATGAAATTTGAATTTTGATAGTTCCACTGAGTTCGAAACATCGAAATTAGTAGGGTAGCATATAAATTGTGTGCTCAAGATTTTGAACGAATTCCGAGGGTTTATTCTGGGACTTGAGACTTGTCGGATTTTGTTGTGTTTGTTGATATCTGGTGCCTGTATTTTTGTTCTTCTCGATCGCGTATAAGTGTTTTTTTGGTTAGTCATCACGATCGTGAAGCCTCTTCCGCAATTGCAATGGTAAATTAATGAGTTAACCAAATTTCTTCATTGCAATCGCAAGGAGGGGTGTCTCGATCGCTAAGAGCAATGCCTGGGCAAAACTAAAAATTTCCAAAAGTCGAGATTTTATCCCATTTCCACCATTTTGAAACCTAGAAGCTCAGATTAAGTGATTAGGAAAGGGCTATTCAAAAATCTTTGTGTAGGTAAGTGTTTTTGACTTCAATCTTTCATTACCCAATAGTTTTAATGTATATTTTACTTCAGATTCATGATTTTAGAGCTTCAAAATTGGGGGTTTCACCAAGAATATTTGATTCCTTAATTTGGTGTTTGAGGGTTGATTTCAACTCCAATTTCAAATTAGTTTTCAGCATTTATTTCTAAATACTTGAAGGATCGTTTTCATGTAAAAAAATTTGAATTTTCTATTCATTTTTGAAATTGGGTATTTTGGATTTTTGGGTCAGATTTGGCTCGATTTTCAAAAAATATTGATTTGGGTATCTTTAGACTCGTGTTCTTATTGAGATTGCATATTTGAATAGATTATCTTGATTCGAAACATCGGCAAAAGGGTAAAGCTCAGGTTCCGAAGTAGTTCGAGTTTGAAATCGAAGTAAGTGAATTCTTAAACCTTTGCTTAAGCTTGTAGGATCATATATTCTTGTCTTATGTGTTAGGGAGTAATGGGAAGTGATCTTGGGTATTATTTAATATTCAATTGAACTTGATAACGAAAAATGGGGTAATAAATGGAAATTGAGATGATTTAGCATGTTGTGTCCGAAATATGAATTGATCATTGGCTTATTGTGAACACTTGAATATAATTTACGTGATATAAGTTGTTACTTGTAGATTATATCATTTCATCATTTTGTTTTACATAAATATTGCCTATTTGCATTAGTTTCGATACTTTGAGATAGAATTTGATTTGATGATTATGCCGATGAGAAATGGTTTCGACAAGAGATGATTATGCCGATGGAAAATAATTTTAGAGAGAGATGATTATGCTGATGGAAAATGGTTTCGGCAGGTACATGGTCCATGTGTGACCCCATGGGTTTCGACATGCTAGTCAGTAGATATGTATCATTAGGACAGACATGCATCACTATACGTGACATTGCATTGCACTGTATTTGCACCATACATCTTTTGCAGTTGTGGACTGCTTTACCCCTAATTTTTCCCATTCTATAATGTTGAATGTTGTGATTTTATTGAGACTTGAGTTGTACTATTGTTGAGATAATATGTACTCGTGCTATTAGAACTGTTAGACTAGCTGATTTTTATGCATGTTGTAGTCTGAGGGGCTGGTTGGTATGACTGGAGTACGTGTATTTTACTAGCTTAGCTTAGTCTTAGTTGTTCGCTTGCATGGTACTATATCGGTAGTACTCACTATCTACACTTGTGTAGGTTTCGAACTCGGGCAGTGACACAGCTCTTTTTCTTTCTATTCGAGGCTTTTAGAGGCGATTCAAAAAAAAGTTGTTGATTCTTGTTCCTCTTTACTTTTACTTTCTTTTATTTGAGAGACAGTTTTGAGACTTGTATTTATTTCAGTATCTTTATATTTAGAAGTTTGTACATGTGACAACAAGTTCGTGGGGAAATTTGTAAATGACTAATATTTCTGTTTTTATTTTTAAATTACTTATTTTGAACTATTTCTATTTTTATTTTTGCATTTATTCGGTTTAGGCTGACTTGTCTGGTGGGAATGGATGAGTGCCATCACACTCGGATTTTGAGTCATGATAAATGGTATCAGAGCCCCACATTCATAGGTCTCACGTGTACAAGTCAAGTCTAAGTAGAGTCTCGAAAATTGATATGGAGACGTCTGTACTTATATTCAAGAGGCTATAAGGACTGTTATGAAACTTTTATTATTCACTCTTTTTATCGTGCGAGGTGGTTATTATAGTATTGAGTATCGCATATTATTTTGGCAGATGCCGACGACCAAATCTATAGTTGTTGGTAGAGAGAAGACAGTCCCTGAGTTGACATTGAGACCCCAGCTAAAGGTAAAGGTAGAGGTCGAGCTAGATGCCATTGGCGTGGACAGGTCGCAAGTAGAGGTTGTGCCCAAGGAGTGGCACCGGCCCAAGATCAAGCTGTGGAGGCTTCTCTAGAGCCACGTGGTGAGGTTTGTGGGGACCAGGTCCTTTTCGAGGTCGCAGCGATGTTGTTTCAGGATACTTTGTTAAGGATGTTGGGAGTTCTAGAAAGTGTTACTCATACTGCTGCACGTATGCCCCAGGATTCAAAGATTAGAGTTGGAGTACAAACTCTAGATCAGTGTCAGGTTCCAGTAGTTCAGGTTCCTGTACATCAAGCACCTGCAGGTCCTATGATTGATGAGGCTTCGTCATATTGCGGGTATCTGCAGAGAGTAGAGACTTTATTACTTTCATTGAGGCTCGTTCTTCACTAGTTGAGTAAATTCAGGAGCGACAATGGGATGATGAGAAATTGTGTCTCATTCGAGACAAGGTGATAAGAGGAGATTCCAAGAAGGCTAAGCTCAATTCAGATGATGTTTTGAGGATTGAGGATAGGATTTGTGTGCCCAAGGTAGGTGATTTGATCAGATTGATTCTAGAGGAGGCTTATTGTTCCAGATATTCTATTCACTCGGGTGCGGCGAAGATGTATCCTGATCTTAGATAGTACTATTGATGGTATGGGATGAAGAAGGACATTATTGAGTTCGTGTCCAAGTTTTTGACTTGCCAACAGGTCAAGTGTGAGCACCAGCGGCTGGAGGTGTGAGTCAGAGGATACCCATTACCACTTGGAAGTGGGAGAGGATCACCATGGACTTTGTTGTGGGTTTACCTCCCACCGTGGGTAGTTATAATTCTATATGGGTAGTGTTGACAGACTGACCAAGTCTGCTCATTTCATTCTGGTTCGGGTGAAGTACACGATAGAGAGCTAGCCTAGTTGTGTATCAGCTAGATCGTTCAACTTCATAATGTCCCAGTATCCATTATTTCATATAGGGGTTCATTGTTTACTTCACACTTTTGACAGGCATTACAACATGGGTTGGATACTAGGCTTCATACAAGTAGAGCTTTTTACCCACAAACTGACGGACAGTCCGAGCGGATAATTCAGGTGTTGGAGGATATATTTCGGGCCTATGTTATTGACTTTGGTGTTAGATGCGATCAGAATTTTCCCTTAGCGGAGTTCGCCTACAATAATAGTTATCACTCCAGTATTCATATGGCCCCATTCGAGGAATTTTATGGTAGGTGGTGTTGATCTCTTATCGGGTGGTTTGATTCAGCTGAGATGGATTCTCTAGACAAAGATTTACTTAGAAGTAGTTTTGTATGACTCAGGGTAGGCTCTTGACTGTCTAGAGTAGGCAGAAGAGCTATGCAAATAGGAAAGTTAGACCTTTGGAGTTCATAGAGGCTGACCATATTTGGCTCCAAGTGTCGCCCTCAAAGGGCGTGATGCGGTTCTGAAAGAAGGGCAAGCTTAGCCCTCGATTCATTGGCCCATATGAGATTTTGGGGCGAGTGGGAAAGGTGACTTACAAATTGTCCTTGCCACCTAGCTTGTCAGCTGTGCACAGAGGCGGATCCAGGATTTGAAGATTGTGGGGTGCCATATCGCCTTTAAAATAGTAACTTGGGACTTTAGTTCAGTGTTCTTCTTTTCAATTTATAAAGACAAATGAATCAAAAAATAATAAATTATGATAATTTGGCGCAAAGAAAAAAAACTTATAATAATATTCTTTATAATTGCACACGATAAATTTTCATATTCTAAATACACTCAATGATGACATAATTATTTATATTCATTAATACCTTATGCTCTATGTAAGAAACTCAATATAAAGTGGTAAAAAAAATTACTTGCATAACTTCAGTGACAGAGATGAAGTTTCATGTTAAAGTTTTTACTCACAACAATAAAAATCTAAAATGACCAACGAAATCATATAAGATTTTGGTATAATTTTCATGACGTCCTTTAATAGAACATGTAATTTATTTTGTAAATTTAAATTCTCGATACAATTTAAATAATTATTGTTTAAACAATTTTTTTCTCATATGCATTCAAATGGTTTCGATAATAGAACAAATTAAAGTGTAAGAGAAACTCGAAGTCGAGTTTTCAAAATTTTGACAAAAAGAGTAATTTTGGACGAGAAGGTCTAAAACTAACCTTAGTCATTTGTGTGACTATAAATTATTTTATTAAGGATAAAAGAAGAATTACAAACTAAAGGTATTTCTAATTATAGAAAAATAATATTTTTGGGATAATATAAAAAATAAAGTGTGCCACATAAATTGAGATAAAAAGAGTAATCTTTATGCTTAAAAGAAAAAAGAAAAAAAAGTTAACAAAATACAAATTAATAAGTTTTACAACATGTTAGCTTAGGAGGCTCATATATATAGTAAAGCACTTAACTAACATATAGTACCCATAGCTTAGTGGATAGGGTGGTTTCTAATCCAATGTCGCGGGTTCGAATCCTTGTTCAAATTTATTTTTACGAAAGAAAAAGAATGCATCATAAAACAGTACCAACAATTTGTGCCCTGGGAATCGATCTCGTGTCTTTGAGGCAAAAAATACGACCTACCACCAATAGCTAGGGGTGGGCATTCGGTATTCGGTTCGGTATTTTCAAAATTTAGATTCGATAATTCGGTAATCGGTAATTCAAAGTATATACCAAATACCGAACTTTCAAACTTCGGTTCGGTAATTCGGTAATCGGTAAATAAAAATTCGGTTCGGTACGGTATTCGGTAATACCCAAATTTCTGCATCTTATAAGATCAACACAAATGCAAGCACTTTTTTTTACAAGATAAGTAGCCACAAAACCATCTTAAATGCAACTTGTTAATGTTTCAATAACAAAAAAATCTCAGATATCCTCTACATAACAAAAATGCAACTTGTTAATGTTTCAATAAAGTAAAATCACACGAGAATACTAATGCACTATCATACAGTGCGACATCCAGGAAAACTGTGAAGTATCACTGGCCTATACAATTTGAAATTTGGTGGGGAAAAAATATCAGGCAATATCTAGTTTTCAACGCACAACTATCAAGAAAAAACTGATAATTAGAATCTCTGTTTTCTTTTTCATGATGATGTTGTCTCCACAAGAATGATACTTAGATACTGATGAACTAGAAATTGAATAGAAAAAACTGTTCCGGATCAATTAAAAGATCTATGTGAAAAGAAAATGTAGAACTTTTATAGTGATGATGTCTTACCAAATCAATGAACAGAAGTGATAAATGGAAATAATAATGCAATTGAAAGGTCCAGTGGCCAGTGATACTTCATCAGTTTCCATGGCCCATGGCCGCTTGCAGGTTGCTGTTCGTCGTTGCAGCTTGTTCGGTGTGTTCGTCGAAGTTGCTGTTGCAGCGGTGGAGAGGAAGAGGAAGAAGAATCAGGGGCTGCTGATGGTGGATCAACGTGGGCTTTTGTTCATCGTGCGAGCTCGGAGCTCGCTGTTCGCCGGTGACGGATGGTTGCTGCTGTCTTCTCTGGACAGCGGCTCGCGCGGAGAGGAGACGGCGAAGGTTGGTGGTTCTTGACGGGCGGCGAGCAGCGTGTGAGGGAGAGGGTCCGCCGGAGAAGGAAGTGAGGCAGTGGAGGATACAAATCTACAATGGCAGTGTGAGTTTTTTTGTTGGAGAGACAGGAGCCGTTTGGAAGTGAGAAGTGAGAAGTAGAGAAAATGAGAAACAGAAAGAAAGAATGAAAGTTAACCCTAGCCCTAAATGGATTTTTGTTGTAATGTTGTTGGAGTGGGCTGTTGGGTTATTGGGTTAGGGATTTGGGCTGCCTTAAAATAATTTCTAAAGGGCTTAGGCCCAACAGACATACAATAGTGGACTAGTGGTCTACTAGCCATATTAATTACGGTATTCGGTATTTACCGAACTACCGAACGGGAAAAAAAAAAATACCGAAACCGAAACCGAAATACCGAAATTATGGACTTTTGGTACCGATTACCGAACCGAATTACCGAATACCGAATACCGAAATACCGAAATAGCCGGTTCGGTTCGGTAATTCGGTTTTCGGTATTTTATGCCCAGCCCTACCAATAGCACCATGAACCACATTTGATCTCTGGGTGGAAAATGTCCTTTTTATAAGATATCCTATACATATACAAATAAAGACAAAATTTCAACCGAGATCACCGAGTGTTGAGGCACCCCCACGACCATACATTCATCTTCCCCTGGCTGTGCATCCGGTATTCCATATTTTCATATTTTGGAAGTATTTTCTGAATGAGTCTCATTTGATCTCCCTTGACTTAGTGGAGTTGGGTCCAAACTTGACATTTGAGACGGATCCCATAGCTAATCATGACAGGTAGGTCTGTAAGCGTAGAACTAAGAAGATAGCTTCAGTGAAAGTCTAGTGGAAATACCATACAATTGGAGAGGCTACTTGGGAGGTGGAGTTTGATATGCGTGCTCGATATCCTTAGCTCTTTGAGACTTCAGGTAATTTCTTTTACCTTATGTTCGAGGACGAACATTGTTTTTAGTGGTGGATGATATAATGATCCTAAAGGTTATTTTTGGAACTTTTTATAAAATAATTATTTTACCCCTCCGTTTAGTTGTCTCGAGTCGTTTTTTATTAGTATCGAGTTTCTATTTTGACAAAATTCAAGGAAAAAGTTGGGTTTTGGAAATTTTGAGTTTTTATAAGTTTTAAGTATTCAAAAGTGGTATTTGGGTTTAAGTGGAGCTACAAGTCTCGGAATAGAATTACATTGATTCCAACAGTTTTGGATGTGAAAATTGGTCTAGGAGAGTTTACAGAATCAAAATTGGAATTGCAACAAAGATTTGAGGTCTTGAATTGGAAATTTGATGAATTTTAGGCTAAGGTTTGACTTTGGTCAACTTTTAGTGTTCCGATGCTCATAATAGAGTTTCGACGACTTTGTAAGATTTGGGGGATGGTTTTATGTCACGACCCAACCCCGTAGGCCGTGACTGGGGTCCGACCTGGACCCTCCGTGTACCTAGCTATCAATAATGGTCAAATTGAACTGTAAATAAAACAATGTCATGTAACAGAGCCTCACTGGGCGATAACATTTTCATAACCTGTAGCCCTTTTCATTTGTATCACAACATGACAAGGAACGCAAGCCGACAGGACTGTCATAACATAATAACATATATCATATATCATGTAGACCCAGCTGAATCAAACTGACATACACAACCCACATATACATGTCTACAGACCTCTAAAAATATTAACGACAATATATGGCGGGACAGGGCCCCCGCCGTACCCCTGAATAGACACAATAATTTTACACATCCATGGTCCGTATAAATAACTAGGCTTCGATACAATGGAGCCTCTTCCTACTGAGTTGAATGGAATCCTAAGCTGACGGACTCCCAAAACTATTACATGTACCTGCGGTCATGAAATGCAGCCCCTCGAAGAAAGGGGGTCAGTACGAAATATGTACTGAGCATGTAAAACATAACATGATACAACTAGAAGCATATCTGAAGTAGAGAAGCAGGGGATAAAATGTCAAATCAGAAACCGGTACTTGGAAAAGTAAAATCATGCATGCTCAAACTTTCAATATAGCCGGCCCTATCAGGGATCCGGTGAATCATATTTGTAGTATCAGTATCAGGCCCTGTGCCATCATCACCTTAATACAACATATCATCATAGTATCAGTATCATGCCCCGTGCCATCATCACCTTATTACAATACATCATCATCATATATATACATATAGATACCGGCCCTCTAGCGAGGGACTCGGTGAATAATGCAGTGAATTGCACGAATCTGTTAACCGGCTCGGGACTCGGAGAAAAAGTGTTACAATATACACGAGTAGAGTAGTGAGAAACAAAACACAGTTTAAATCATTATCTGAGACTCAATGAAGTCATCAAGTGCACCATCACCTAGGGATCAGGGCAGAAGGTATCTAACGCATACTCTCTAACTGTCACTAAGGACTATGTAAAAAGGAGTTTTTGGAAATCTTAGACGTATACCAATGTGAAATATCTTATAGCAGTCCGAGCATTGGTTATCTCAGAGCCTTTCTTTTTTTTTTCAAACAAGAGCTTAGTCGAATAATTTGTTATACAGTCATATAGAAGACTCGAAGATAGCAGCTTACTACTTTAAAGTTTAACATTCAAAAGTGAGTGAGGGTCCTGAAGTCATATTCAGAACCTGGAATGGAATTACCCCCAAAGCTTATATCATATCCTGCTTACATCTAAGACATGCCAAAAGAGAAAAGATAGGTTTTACATACCTATACCAAAAACATACCAAGAGAAGCTTCACATACCTCTTATGGATTCCCCTTAATCGTGTTCACGTCGTTGTCCTCGAAACCTATTTAACATGGAAGTAATGCAAGTGTTAACAACCTTAGACTTTTCAGCAACTTAGACTACCCACGAGTATTCATAGCATTCATCCCTTTGCTCGCCTTCTCGACTAGTTCCTTAACTAGTTAAGGCGTTAACAAAAATTGGGCAGCACCTCCCCTATAATGTGCCCTATCCAAATTTCCAATTAGGTCCCTAAACACTACAGCCAACCAACAACAACAACCTGCAACATATGTTTACGCAATTCACACCAACAATATATAACATAAACTACAAACAACTCGCTCAAAAATACGATATCAAGATAGGGTTTCTAGTTTCCATTTTGCAAAACCTTTAACCGTACGAAGCGGGGGATCGTGTGGATGCAACCAAAATCTCCCCCACCTCATTTAGAACATATTTATACCCTGCAACAACAATCCACACCCCTGTAGCAGCACCTCACAAGAGCAATACTTTATTTCGACGACAATTCAACTATAGTGACTCCAATTTAGTTTATTCCGAACGTCAAGTGTTTCTATTCCATTTTCACATTTCCAGCCCCCTATAGGGCGTGTAAAACACTCCATAACAACACCATATAGTCCAAATTAAAAGTAGAAACCTTACCTTACCCGAAATTGGCCAAAATTATCAAATCGCAACTCAAAACTTCTTCAAACGCGCTGAAATTGAGCGGGCTGTTTGTACGACTTCCTCGCTGCCCTAAATTGGATTTTTTCATTATTAAACATCGTTATATAACCATGGTATACCATAATTAATTAATTCACATAATAAAACTCAGAGGCTTACCTCCAATAGCCAAACCCGTAGCCCCTCCTCTCTTGCCTCCAACGTTTTTCCTCTTCTTTATTTCACTTTTCTAGGCATAGAGATGAAGAGATGGTTCCGTATCTGTCTTATAATACATATATACATCTTCACAGGGTTGAAGAATACCGTAAATAATTAATTCGCGGAGAAAAATCGAGAAACTTACCTTTAACTTTCCAAAGCCATGGCTGCCTTTCCTCTCACGTTTTCTCTCTATGTTTTGGCTGATTTTTGGACAAACAATGAAGTCATTAGTCACAATACATGTAGATATATGTTGCCTTAGGGGGTGACATGTGTCATCCCCTAAGGGTGACACATGTTCGGCCCCCATTGGGCCAACACATACATGCTGCCACTAAGGTGCTGCCATATGGCAGTGGGGTCCACCTCCCCCCAAGCAGGTGGGTCACCTACTTGACCCCAAGCAGGTGGGTCACCTACCTGCTTGAGGTGCTGCCACGTGTCACCTTTCTAGGCTGCCATGTGTCACTTTTTTTTCCTCCCTCGTGGGTTCGTAATCTCGTCTTATTTTAAGAGTTTATGTAATCCATGCTATGCAAGCTTAGTACATACTCCAATAGCTTAAGTATGTAAGACTTCCAAGTTAGTATCTTACGTAGGTAAATCGAGTCCTACGACTCATTACTTGGCCTCCAATTCCTTCTGAATTCTTATGACTCAATTTCCAACCTTCTCTACTATGGGGTATCACATTCTCCCTTCCTTAGAGTCATTTGATAGTGTCGTAGCGTATCCGGCTCACATGATAATGTCCAAGGAACTTATGAGACATTCCGAGTTTAAAAAGGGTGGGGTGTAACATCCTTCCCCCCTTTAGAACATTCGTCCCCGAATGTTAAACAAAACTTCCCTTAGAACTTTATACAGACCATAGGGAGATTCTTTGCTATTTACCTAACACATACTACTTCCATACAAGTACTTAATATATGAATTTCAGGAGTTGGGGTTACCTATAAACATCGGTTACAGGTGCGAATACTTGTGTTTCATGTTCTTTTCAGTTTCCCCGGTCATCCTCTTTCTGGTTTTGGTTTTTCCACCGTATCTTGATGGAAGGCACGTCTTTAGTCTACCATCTTCCAGTTTGCCAATCTAAGATGGCGATAGGTTTTTTTTTCTCACAGGATTCCATCTCCTGGACATCAGCTATGGAATATATCCTGGGTGACTTGTTAGTACCCTTGCGAAGCATTCTTATCTGATGGATTGGGCGTATAGTTTCCAAATGAGGTGGTAAGCTCAACTTACCAGCCACGTTGCCCACCTTATGAGTCACCTGATACAGTCTAATATATTTTGGGTTAAGTCCCCTTTTCTAGGTGACTCCGTGATAAACATCCAATCATCCATTTGAACTCTGAATGTCGATGTCAATTATCTGTATCTCATTTCTGCCAACTCTGGGTTGTTATTCAATGGTTTGCTTAATCCTGTTTGGCCTACCAACTTAGTCTTTTTCCCCAACAGGGGGACTTATACACTTTGCCTTACAACATCTTGTAGGGGGTCATCTGAATGCTGGAATGGTAGCCCTTCTTATAGGCAAATTCAATAAGTGGTGGGCGATCGTCTCAGTTACTCTTAAAGCCAACCATATTAGTCTGCAATATATCTTCTAACATCTAATAGTATACTCAGTCTATTCAGCAGCTCGAGGGAAAAACTGGAGTATTAAGACCTACTTGTGTTCCCGATCTCTTCTTGGACTGATGTCCAAATGTTAATCTTAATTGAAGTTCTTCCATCTAATATATTAGCTGGGGAAACCTCACGGAACCTTACTACCTCCATGTTGTATAACTCCACCTAATATTAGCTGCATAGGTGCTCTTGATTGGAAGCAAATGGGCTGATTTATTAGCCTACTCACAATAACCCATATAGCACCCTACTCTTACAGAGTACAAAATAGGTTCATAACGATGTTGATAATTTGGGAACCGTTATCCTCGTATAGTCCTTCTCGACTCTTTTCAGAATTTTAACTGGCATTCGATCTTTTGGGTCCTTCTTCCCCTTTTTTTCTAATCCTTAGGGTTGGCTATCGAATAATGTTGCAGTCCCCTCATATAATATCTCTCGTAGTCGTTCTTTGCTTTGTCCAACATAATCTGGTATAATTCCAAAAGAGTTTTGGCATAGAAGCTCGCTATCCTGTAGTAACCAACTAGTTTAGTCAGTTTTACTTAAACTCTTTCACCATTTCCCTTAACTCCGCTTGTAATCCTCTAGACCCATTATCTTGTATCATTCTTTACCTTTACAAGATTATGGGAGGGTACAAGAAGCATCCTAGCATTATGAGGGTTTATTTCGGGTCTTGAGACTTGTAGGATTTTGTTGTGTTTGCTGGTATTCTATCCTTTATTTTTGTTCTTCGCGATCGCGTATAAGTGTTTGTTTGGTTATTCATCGCAATCGTAAGGTCTTCTCCGCTATCACGATGGATAATTAATGAGGTTACCAAATTTCCTCATTGCGATCGCGAGGAGGGATATCGCGACTGCGAAGAGCAATCCTTGGGCAGACCTAAAATTTCAAAAGTCGGGATTTTATCCCATATCCACCATTTTTGAACCCTAGAAGCTTGGATTAGGCAATTTTGGAAAGGGCTATTCAAGAATCTTGGTGTGGGTAAGTATTTTTGACTTCAATCTTTCATTACCCGGTAGTTTTAATGTATATTTCACTTCGGATTCATGATTTTAGAGCTTCAAAATTGGGGGTTTCATCAAGAACATTTGATTTCTTAAATTGGTGATTGAGGGCTGATTTCAACTCCAAATTCAAATTTGTTTTCAGTATTTGTTTCTAAATACTTCAAGGATCATTTTCATGTAAAAATTTATGGATTTTTTATTAGTTTTCAAAATCAGGTATTTTGGGTTTTTCGAGTCAGATTTGGTTTGATTTTCAAAAAATATTGATTTGAGTTTTGTTAGACTCGTGTTCTCATTAAAATTGCATATTTGAATACATTATCTTGATTTGAAATGTCAGTGTAAGGGTAAAGCTTAGATTTCAGAGTAGTTTGGGGTTAAAATCAAGGCAAATGAATTCATAAACCTTTGCTTAAGTTTGTAGGATCATGTATCCGTATCTTATGAGTTTTGTTAGACTCGTGTTCTCATTAAAATTGCATATTTGAATACATTATCTTGATTTTAAATGTCAGTGTAAGGGTAAAGCTCAGATTTCAGAGTAGTTTGGGGTTAAAATCAAGGCAAATGAATTCATAAACCTTTGCTTAAGTTTGTAGGATCATGTATCCGTGTCTTATGTGTTGGAGAATAATGGAAAGTGATTTTTGGGATTATTTGATATACAATTGAACGTGATAACGAAAAATGGGGAAATAAATGATAATTGAGATGATTTAGCATGTTGTGTCCGATATGAATTAATCATTGGCCTATTGTGAACACTTGAATATAATCGCCATAATATGAGTGACTTGTTGATTATATCAATTCATCATTGTGTTTTACAGGGATATTGCATATTTACAATAGTTTTGATACTTTGATATAGAATTTGATCCGATGATTATGCCAATGAGAAATGGTTCCGGCGAGAGATGATTATGCCAATGGAAAATGGTTATGGGGAGAGATAATTTTGCCAATGGAAAATGGTTCCAGTGAGAGATTATTATGCCACTGGAAAATGGTTTCAGTGGATACATAAGCCATGTGTGGCTCCCATAGGTTCTGCCTTGCTAGTCAATGGATGTGTATTATTACGACAAATATGCATCACTATACGTGATATTGCATTACACTGCATTTGCATCATATATTTTTTGCCATTATGGACTGTTTTACCCCCTATTTTTCCCATTCTATGATGTTGACTGTTGTGATATGACTGAGACTTGAGATATACTATTACTGAGATATATGTACTCGTGCTATTAGAACTGTTAAACTAGGCTGATTTTTATACAGGTTGTAGTCTGGGGGTTGGTTGGTATGAAAGAGGTATGTGTATTTCACTAGCTTAGCATAGTCTTAGTTGTTCGCTTGCTAGGTACTGTGTCAATAGATGACTAATTTGATTTTTGCTTTTGTCTTTAAATTACCTATTTTGAACTATTTCCATTTTTATTTCCACATTTGTTGGGTTTAGGCCAACTTGGCCAGTGGGAATGGATGAGTGCCATTACACTTGAGTTGTATTTATTTCAGGCCGTGACATTTAAAATGGTAGGGTTAGGGCATTTGGGAATGAGCCATATGTATTAGACTAATCAAAACAGCTTTGGATGATACCTATAAAATTGGGATGGCCATACCACATAGGTTCATGCCTGAAGGGTTTCTTATGGCTATTGGCTTGAGATGACCAAAGTATGATCATTATGGGGCAATTGTCAGACTTGGTTCTAGGTAGATATGTCACAGTAGACTGAGGGTACTAAAGTATCCAAGTGTTATTTGATACACATCTATCCAGTCTCTCCAAGATAAGGTTTTGTCTATTCTTGTACCTTTTATTGGTCCAAGTGTATTTGCACCCTTTAAACCCTAGGTCCACCATACTGCATTGGTCAAGGCATTACCTAAAGAGGTTAGATTTGTAATTATTGATATGGGTCCTACCAAACTTCTCATTTGCTTTCAAGATCTCATTAAAGTATCCCTCAACAATCTAATCTCCACTAAAAGATTTAGAAATATTGGTGAGATTTGCCCAAAGTCTAATTCTAGTAAGAAAGTCGTTATTAGTATTAATGGCAGTAAAAAAGCCAAGGTTTTGAGTCAGGGATTACCTGAATGATCACATGGATGCTCTGCGTAGTGATGGAGTTGTCTTCGAGCTTAATGGCATCTTTTTTCCACATGATGACAATTCCTCCAGATAAACCATCAGCTGAGGACTGGATCTGGGAGCTAAGTTAGGGTACCTCAGTCAACCTTTTATGCTCTAGCACTCTTGTTTCCAGTAGCACTAACATAAAGGGCTTGTGCATTTTAATCATTGACTCACACTGTCTCCTAAAATTAGTATTGTTGCCCCCCTAATATTCTAAATTATAAAATTTATTAGGATTTTTGTTATTGGTGCTTGGTTCATAATTTTCTTCTCTTTATTCAGGGGAGGCCTCTAATGGTCTATCATTGGATTCATTGCTACAGCTACTTGGTATTGCCTTTCTTACTTCCCAGATTCATTTAGCAATGTGTAAGTTCCCTAGGGAAGTACACAATAAAGGCCTCTCTTGTAAGTTCTCTAAATTCTTTTATTAGTACTTTTTCCAATACGACGACCTGAGCTCTTTATTTCCAAAAGAAGGCTAGGAGGAGTTCCAGCTCCTCGTTGTTCTTCCTTAAGGTTTTTGCAGTCTCTCTTATATCTTTCAAACCTTTCCCTACTTGACATCCCTAGGGTTGTGGCTCTTATTGTATCTATGGGACGAAGGAGGGGTTTAATATTGACATCGATGGTTGATTCATCGGGAAGAAGGTTATATTCTGGAAGATTTGTGCTATAAGATTGTTGATTGAAGACATCGACATAAGGTTCTGGGCATCCATCAAATGGGTGTGAAGCAATGTCTGGGTCCACATAAGATGGCCTAGATTTTCTATTGCATGATTCATACTCTTCTTAACTACCTATGCTAGGTAAGTTGGGTCTTGGATTATCAGTTTGATTACGATCTCCCTAACCTTGATTTGAAAGGATAAGGATCGCTCCTACATTGCAAGTTCCATCCACTATAAAGGATATCCCTTGCATTGCGAGTTCCATCCATGATTTTGGTCTGTGATTCGATGGTTGTGGAGTCGTGACCAAAATGAGAGAAAGAATTTCTACTTATTGGTGGGATGATTGCGGTTGTGCCATTCTTTGGAGGAAGAGGAGGAGAAAGAGTAATGGACATAAGGGAAGGGAGAGGATGAAGTTCATTTAGAATGAGAGAGACAAGGGAGTAAATTGAAAGGGCGTCCCTTATCATTTCATCAGGGTCAGAGTGATGGTTTCTCTCTATAGAGTAGGGATTACACTGGTGGAGAGTTTATGTGATGATGGCTTCCATGGAAGTTGCAGTGTGGAATTCTTTTTCAGTGAGAGAGGTGTTATTCTCTGTGGGCCCCTTACTATTAATGGAGCTCTCTAAAGGGAGATTGTGTAATCTCATATGAGATACAATAGTTTGAGTATTTGTAATGAAAGGATTTGCTTGACAAATGGAATTAAGGAACTTCTAGGAGATCCTGGGTTTGGGTCTGGGACCCATTCTCTTCATTCCTAACTTTCTCTTTCCCTTTTTTCATTTCTATCGGATTTAGATTGGAGTTCCAACTTACTTGAGAAATATTTTGGCGATTCAGGATATTAAACTTATTTGAGTATGTAAAATAGGACTTACCTGAAGTTGGTTCCATGATTGTTACCTGCATCGTGCATCATGCCTTGTGGTTGTGTGTCTCTCCCTCCATTTACTTTCTCCGTATTTGTAGGTGGGGATTTCTTCCTCTTAGGAAATGTGACTGTTTTCCATTTCTGATTCTATTTGTTTGGGTGTTAAAGGTGTTTGACTATTGTTTTTGTAGGGATGAGTTTTAGACAGTTTCGTAGAACATGACCCAGTCTTCCATAACATGTACACAAAATCATTTACCCTTCATAGATTATTTTTAAATGTGGTTCTCAATTTGAAATAGGGTTGGGCATAATTTGGTTCAAACCGAAAAAATTGACCAAACCAATATTTTTTAAATTTTGGTTTAGTTTTTCGATTTGTTTAGCTTGATTTGGTTTTAAATTCTAAAAATTCAGTTATTCGGTTTGGCTTTCGGTTTTAGCTATTTTAATTTGGTTAACCAAAAAATTAAAATTTATTTATATACTCTCCACAGTAGAAGCCTGAATCTTATTGCCTAAAGCCACAGGTTGTAGCCTGTAGGAGGGTTGCATGTGCACTGGATCTCTTTATATTTATTCTCATTACAATTCACTAGATCTCTTTATATATATATATGAAGAAAAATTATTTTTGCTTGTGTCTATTTTACTCTTTTCCTTGTATGAATATTAGTAGTGAGTGTGTGTTACATTTTTATCTTTGTGATTGAAACATATTAGTTGTGGTATATTTTTTGAAAAATTCATACGAAGGACTAAAGGAGGTGGTGAATTTATTCAACTAATCTCACAAACCGAACATCGAACCAAAATTGTGCAAACCGAACCAAATCGAATTTATTTTAGTTTGGTTTGGATTAACATTTTCACAAACTAAAACCAAAAAACCAAACCAAAATTTACAAACCGAATTGAACCATCCGAATGCCCAGCCCTAATCTAAACTTTATTCCTCACTAGATGGTTTATGGGGGGCTTGGATGCATATTCTTGCATATCTTCCTCGGAGGGTTGCTGAAGTACAAGTGTCTATTTTTAAGAGTCTTTCGAGTTTCTTACCAATATTTTCTAGGATATTTCTATCATATAATTCTATTGATAGTTGGGGGAGCCTGATCCAAATGGCAGTGTAAGTGGCTGTTGCTACCTCTGGTACGAAGTTAGGTTCCCATCTTCTCACTGATAGCTTTCTACTATAAACTAGGGGCCTTTATGAAGAGCTTTGCTCATATTTTCCACTTCATTAGATTTTGCTATGTAGACATCCCACCCCAAGTTTATGAGGGGAAGGGGCTGTGCGAGTTTCTATATTTTTGTCCGTTTGTTTTTAAGGTAGTTATGTATAATTTTTTTTTCCCAAACAACTTTACTATCAATGAATTCTTCCATGGATGGTAAATTCTTAATTTTTCTTCCACAGTAAGAAGGATCAGCTCAAGTGATAAGTTCATATCTTGTCCGATGGCGTCCTCAGATAGTGAGTATTTGCGTAGCTCTTTTGCCTACTGTGGCATCCAAGAGCGCTTATGTCATAGGGGAACTCATGGCTAGAAACAATCCTTATGTTTTGTTTTGATATCCGGTAGGAATACAAAAAAAGTCCAGGTTTGTTGGGAGCCTAGTGTAGGAGACTATCTATCTTGGTTCAGAGAGCACTTGTTGGGTTAAATATTTTTTGGTTAGTCAATGTTATGGCCTAAATGCTGAACTATTGACCCTACTTGTTCGGATGGGCGTTCACCCCAAAGTGTTCACAAGATGCTGATGAATCAATTTCACTCTATTCATGGAGTCTCTTAACAAATGTGTTTCCAAGGTCGAATCTCAAATGAATCAAACCATCTAACGGAAGATTTACACTTATTCCCGTACAAAGCATCAAATGGTGCCATTTGAATGCTGGAACGGTAACTATTATTATAAGCAAACCCCGCAAGGAGTAAAAATTGGTCTCTATGACCACAAAAATCTATAACACAAGCTCAAAACATATCCTGAAGAACTTGTATAGTCCGCTTGGACTGGCCATCGATCTGAGGATGAAAAACGGTGCTCAACTCAAGCTTGGTACCTATCTACTCCTGCATTGAAATCCAGAAATGTGACGTAAACTGTGTACCTCTATCAAATACAATAGAGAGAGGTACACCATACAAATAAACAATCCTATGAATGTAGATCTTCACCAACTACTTCGCATTATAACTAGTCTTCACTGGAATGAAATGCATTTGTTAATCGATCTACAATCACCCAAACAAAATCATACTTACCCATAATCAAGGGTAACCCGGCTATGAAGTCTATAGTAATGCGCTCCTACTTCCACTAGGGAATGAACATCCTCTACATTGTACCACCCCATTTTTTATGCTCATACTTCACTTGCTGGCAATTCAGATACTTGGAAACAAAAACCATGATGTCCCTCCTCATACCAAACCTCCAATAGTTTGTCTTCAAATCATGATACAACATTGCTGCCCTTGCATGAATAGAATACTTTGAACAGTAAGCCTCCTCAAATATCACACGCACCCAACCACCAACTCTAGGCACATAAATATGACCTCCAATCCTCAAAACTCCCTTGAGATCAATAGAAACCTCCTTAGCTTCACCTTTCAATATTTTGTACTGAATCACTCTCAACTTGTTATCATCAAACTAACGGGAACACATATGATTCATCAATGTAAACCTAGCCTCTACAAAGGCTAAAATACAATTAAGTACTGAAATATCAAGTTAGACTAACTGTCTAGCCAACGACTGAACCTCCAATGCCAAAGGTCTGTCATCTGCCTTAAGAAACACTAAGCTACCCATACTAGGTGCCTTCCGACACAAAACATCCGCGACCATATTTTCATTCGCAACCTTGGCTGGACTAACTATAATTCCTTTCTTGGTCACCACATAATCTAAGAAAGCTACGGAGTCAAGCCAAAACTCACACTTGGAGAACTTTGCATAGAAATCTTCTCACTCAATCTCTGAAGCACGATTTTCAAGTGACGAACATAATCAACCTCATTCTTGGAGTAAACAAAAATGTCATCAATAAATATAATCACAAAGGAATCCAAACAAGACCAAAACACCTGGTTCATCAACTCTATTAAATAGTTAGCGCATTAGTCCACCTAAAGGTCATGACCATAATCCCATAATGTTCATAACGAGTCCTGAAAGTTGTCTTCAAGATATCCAAATCTCGAAATCTCAACTAATAGTAGCTCAACCTCAATTCAATCTTGAAAAACACTGATACACCTTAAAGTAGATCAAATAAATCATTAATGTGAGGAAGAAGATACTTATTCTTGATTGTAACCTTATTCAACTGCCGATAATCGATATACATCCTCATAGTACCATCTCATTTCCTCGCAAGTAAAACTTGTACACCCCATGGTGAATCACTACACCGAATGAAACTTTTCTTTAATAATCTTCCAATTGATACCTTAATTCTTTCAACTCGGCTGGAGCCATTCGATTAGGAGAAACGAAAATGTGTTGCCCATCTCCCAATCAATCACGAAGTTGATATCACAGTTCGTAGGAACACCAGTATGTTTATAGGAAACACATCTACAAGCTCTCTAACCACTCTCACGGATTCTACAAAAGGTGACTTAATCAAGGGTGTTATGAATATATACTAAATACAACAAACACCCCTCTCAAACATGTACTAGGAGCACTCTCTCACCTTAATCAAGGTTATAAACTCGGGTAAACTAAAATCACTGTATCAACATATCACTCAAGAATTGCATGATAAGTAAATGGCTAGTACATACCTAAAAGTAACACCGAAATCAATTATCTAATAAGTAATCAAGTATGTCTGAGTCTCGCTACCTGAAAGTCATAACACCCCCTCGGTATGCTCGACTCACCACACATGAATCATTTACTAGGGTAAAAACATGAATGGGTATAGCAAGAGACTCACATCCAAAATTAATCAACACACCCTCGGTACTACCGATCCACTACTAAGGAATCGCCTATTGAGATAGAAAACACTAATAGGCACTGCAAGAGGTTCACACACAGAATCAATGCCCGTGGAAAAATAAGTAGAAACATAATCAAATAACACAGTATAAGAGCGATGACAAATAGGGACGATATCTGTGATCACTTGCATTTGAGGCCTTCATCTCATATCTACTCGATATAGCATATCATAGGCTCCGATCACTACTAGCCTGAGAACCACCACGAGCACTACCTTGAGCTCCCTAAGTGCCACATTGGTACCCTTGGTACCACTTTTAGTACTCTGTGAAGCACCTCAAATAGTTGAAGCTGGCATATCACGAACAACCTGTGATCCTAGCTGCACAATAGAAGAAGCACGTTTGGGGCAATACTTTGCCTTATGCCTAAACTCATCACAAAGAAAACCTCGAGGAACTGAACCTCGTTAAGGATAATTAGAAGAGTCTGTATGTCCTCCCTATCTCGAAAAGCCACTATGCTCACTATGGACAGTCTGACCAGACTTGGGTCCACCAGCTTTATCTATACCCTGAATCGCTGCACGTGCTGGTCTATCTAAATATCTATGGGTGTTCTAACCCGAATAATCTTGACCTCTGAATGAATGACCACTAAACTGATCATGGCGACAAAATCTCTTAGCGTCACCACCCTGTCTAGCATATCGATTGAATAACCTCAATCTTTCTAGTATGGTCAATAATACTATGAAATGTACCACCTGATAACACAAGAGAGGTTGTGGATAACACAAGAGAGGTTGTGGCCTCCTGAAGATAATCAGCAAGCCCCTTCAACAACTTATGAATCTGCTCTAACTCGGTAGAAATACTCCACAAATCACAATGAGATAGCTCGGGAAAACGATCCTCATACTCTAAAATTGATAGGGAACCCTACTCCAATTTGTTGAACTCATCCCTATGCTGATCACGAAGACTATATGGTATAAACCTCTCGAGGAACTATTTAGTAAAATGCTCCCAACTCATCATAGGAGAACCAATAGGCCTACAAGTAAGAACCGATCTCCACCACTTCTTGGCGTCTCGAACAACCTAATAAAAGGTGTAAGACACTCCATGTGCCTTTAATATACCTAGGTTGAACAACCTGTCCTGACACTCGAAAAAAAATTCATAAGCCTCCTCATTAGTCATACTATCAAACATAGGAGGCAATAATTTGACGAATCTCTCAAAACTCTTCTGCTCTGAAGCAGACATAGAAACACTAGAAGGAAAAGGTCGATCCATAATCTCAGAGGAATGACAAACGGGAATGAATTGATACCCAAAATCAAAAATCAAATACTTAGAGTGTAACCGACCATTTCCCAAAATCTTTAATTTGATGCTCTATATCCTCATAATCATAAACAGGCTCGAGTGTGGCCTCACTAGATCGTCTTTACGTAGGAGTTTCCCTCTCAAAACTGACCTTTACTTCTAATGCGAAAAGAACAGATTAAAGGTTTACAACACTTGATATGAACAACTCGCACGATATGGAATCAATGAAAGGAATTTCCCTACTAAGTATCTCATAACCTCTTGAAGATAGGTACGGATGTCTACGTACCAATACTTTAGACTCTACTAGATACCCTGCTCTTTAACTTATGAAACTAGAGAACCTAGTGCTCTGATATCAATTTGTCATAACTCAAAAATCAAAGTCATAATGGCACACCCCCTAAACCCAACCTGGTGTGTACGCCAAATAATCTAACTCACAGTAGAAAAGAACATATAACTACATATGAGACTCCTAGTATGGAGTCAGGCCAAAACATAAGAAAATGAGATACAACAAAGAAGTTCCAAAAACTTATTATCATAAGCATAAAGAGTATCTATTACATCACTAGAATTTGAAATCCAACTCAAGTCTTTGAACTGAATAGATAGACTGTTAATGATAGATGAAGTCTAGTGGCGATTCGAAAAGTAGGATCTCACTACGACTTTGAATAGACATAATTACCTAGATTCAATCAACCGCCACGAGAAATACCTTGACTAGGATTTGCATAAAAAAGACAACGGAAGTAGGAGTGAGTACAATCCACATGTACTTAGTAGGTTTGACTGACTGAGTATAAAGTAAATAATCAAAACTTAAGAAATAAACTATGAAATGCTTCCAACTGCATATAGAAAAGTCTCATTCCGACATTAGTGCCACCAATTTATATAAAAATAATGCGAGTAAAATAAACAAGTAGAACTACATACACAGTCTTATATCAAAACACAAGATTCACAACAAATAAATATAGTCAATGCAATGCAATGTAATGATGAAATTATGTGGTGGAATCAAGGTTGTCGCAGAACCTATCGTATATACCTTTTCGAGCTTTAGCTCCAAAGACAAGGACCCATGGGGGACTCACATTTCATATACCAAATTCCATAATCTTAATATCTCATCAACTTGCTACTTAATTCATTGCCAAGGATATGCAAGGTGTCTCATTTTCTTTCTCAAAATAGTACTTCCACAGTTCACAACTTCCCATGAACAATGCTATGATGAATGAGGATGAATGCATCACAATACATACAACACAAAGGCATAATCAATTCAATGAGAGGATAATAGCAACTCAAATCCCAAAATCTTAATAAATCTTAAAATACGCCCTCACATGATAAAAGTAGTGAAAGAAATCATTTTAAACATGCATATTCTTTTTGAAAAACGTTCATTTCATTTTAAGGAGTGATAAAGATTGTCCCAAGTCCCTCTCTTAGGCATTTTACATCTAACACATAAAAATAATCAGCTAAAACCCCCTCTCATGGGTAATCTCATGAACCACATACTCTTAAAGAAAATAATAATATCATATAAGACCCCACATTGGCTAATCAACACAAATAAGCCCCCACATGGGTGAAACACAATAAATAAGCCCCCACAAGGGCGAAATAGCAACAAAAGCCCCCACACGGGAGAAATAGTATAATCCACAATTTCCAACACCTTAATATCATGCTACGATTTCATCCCTAGCCTAATTCATAAGAATGATTAACTACCCAAGAAGAAGGATAACCAAACCTACCTTGAAGGTTGATACGTCACCCGAACCATCAAATAGAGATTTTTACTCAATCAACGACTACGAAACGATCCCCAACTATCAAGAATGGAAAGTATTCCTCAAAAGGGTTCCAATGATACCCATAATGCTAAGTTTGAAACCGGGGATAAAATCATCCCAGAAACTCATCAAAATCGAAAAAGGGTATAATTAGAATTTTATTGAAAATTCATGTTCCTCAAGTGAAAAGGAGTCTATAGGTGAAAATCCAAGTGAAAATGAGTCCAAATCGATGTTCAAATTGAGTAAAAACTATTTTTCCAACTTTAGGAAAAAACCAAAAAAAATCTCATTTGAAATGCGGTTTAAAACAAGAAATTTTGGAAAACCTTTGTCAAAATCAGTTTACCCACAATACAAGGACCTTAAATCCCAAAAATCAATGAAAACTCGTTCCAAATCAACCTTCAAATCAATAATTTTTTATTTATCTATCTCCACTTTGTAGATAGAAATCACGAAATATAAAAGGGATAATCTTGGAAAATGAGTAAACTAAAGTTAGAAATACGTACCTAATGGTTATAGGTAAACTAAAGTTAGAAATACCTACCTAATGATTATAGGAGAAAAATGCATCAAAAATCACTTCAAATGGACCTTTCTAGCTCTCAAAATATCAAAAATACGAAATGAGTTCGAATAAATTTTAACTTGGCAATTTTGTTGCTAAAAGCCTATTTTTTCCGTCATTAAAAGTGTGCACTAAAAGCCTTCAAAAATCCTTTGACCCTCGGAACTCATTCGAATCTCTATAAACACGAACCAATAATGCAAATTGATCATAAAACATGTTTCAGAACCAATGAAATCGTCGGATTCCAAAAAAATGATGTTATGACAGAAATACCCCCTCGAAATCCCTTTAGGCCAAAAACTCAACTTTTTGCGTAAGCACCTAAATCACAACCTAAGGTCTCGGGACTGTAACCAACCATCCTAATAGACCAACCTCGACATTTCAGATTCGACGCAACTGACAAAATCACGATCCAAATCTCAGATCATGAAATGTTGACCAAAGTCAACCATTTCAATATAATTCAACTTAAAAGACTCAAAACTATTAAAATCTCACCCGATCGCATCGAAAACCATGTCAATCATTTCCGCAACACATAATAAGCATGACAACGCTAAGGGAAAGGGAAAAAAAGTCATTTCACACATAAAAGTAATTTCTCATGAATAAAATATTACAATAATTCATACTTGAACTATCACCAATAATTTATTGAAACACACCTCGGCTAGTATTTGATGGTGCGAGTACTACACTACTCTTTTGTGTTTAAAAATGTTGTCAAGTAGCACTCTACATGCATAATAATTTCATCGTATTAGAACTTAATTAAATAATTGCTAGATTATAAGTTAAGAGGGTCAATATTTACGCATAAAAGTTAGGGTCATTGAATTTTTTTTGGACCTTAGCCATGATCTTTATTGGACATTTTCTTCTAGGACAGTGGTCTCTTCTCAAATGTGGGTGGTGCTTGTTGGAAATCTTCCGAAAAATACTTTATTACGAACAATTATAGGGAATTTCATAGCTTGAGGCATTTCAAAATACACCGTTCTCAAGGATATTTCACCCGATATAGGTGTATCTCTAATGATTCAACAAGCTTTTCTAGTATTAAATTAGGAGCACAAAAACTAACACAGATATATCTTCATAGAAAATCTAGCAGAATGAGGGAAAGTATTTTCTCTATTCCTTTTCGTCACAAAGAAAGAATATAGTATATGTATTAGAAAAAAGTTCTGGCTCTTAGGTCACTCTTTGTTCAAGAAAATTTCTTGGGAGTTTATATATCTGATGTGATTTATATGTATTTGAAATATCAGATACATAAAAAATGACGAGCAAAATGGAAAGAAGGCTAACAAAGTTTAGTCTATGTACAATTTAAGATACATGCAACCCCATATTATATAATATGAGATATATATTTGGACGTATCCGAGCACACTAAAATCCTATAAAATTTGTAATATCCTAAATTAACGTTTAGGTAACAAAAGCCGAAAGGAAGATCGATCTCTGTCTGACTGTGTCTGTCTCTCTCTCCTGAATGCTGAATCTCCCATCAAAGAAGAAACAGGAAAAACAAGACTTCTGTCGTCTTCTTCACTTTTGTCTCCCCGTCCGTCCACAGATCAATTCATTCATTACCCACTTTGTTTCTTTGAAAAAATCAACCACTGTCACTGCCTTTCTTGTTCATATTGGGGTTTTCATCAATTGTGTCAATTAACCTAAGAATTGATGGTATTGTTTATGTGAAAATGGGTTTCCGATGGAATGGCAAAAGAGAGTTTCTGTGTCACTGAAGTTTTTCGATTATTGAAGAAGACTGTATGGGGAGTTCACAGCAGGCCGCTAGCTTTGGGGACTCTCAACAAATCTCCTCTGATAATGTTAATGGTCTGTGCCTGGCTCTTTCTTCTAGTTTGTTTATTGGGTCCAGTTTTATCATCAAGAAAAAGGGTCTTCAAAAAGCTGCTGCATCTGGCCTAAGGGCAGGTACTTTTTACTATTGCCTTAACTTTTTACAAGTTGTATGGTTTTTGATCCAATGCATTAGAAATGACTGAAATTGAACTGGTTTTTTCTTTAAATGTCTTATTAGTCCTTTTGATGGAATAAAAATGCTGGAAATTTGTTTGTTTTATGAACTGAGTTGGAATTCAGGAAATGCACTTTCTGAATTTATTGGTCCAGCACATGAGAAATGCTTGACATGCAGCTGGCCTTTTTTTTATGTTTTTTTTTCTATAACCATGGTGTCCAGGCTAGCTTACCCCTACAAAAACTAATTTCATGAAATATCTGCCATCTCCCAAAAACCATCCACAGTCATTAATGAAAGTATAGGGAATGGCCAAAATACCTTTCATTAAAACTGAATCTGTGACCCAAAACGGGCCATCGCCACGGACCGTGGTGGATAATAAGGTCCGTGGTCCCCTTTATGGAGAGGGACTTTGAGATTTTGTGAGAGGGGTTTTGGAAGGTTGCCCCACCATGAGACCCACCACGGTCCGTGGTGGTCTTCCGTGGTAGTAGACTTGGTCTTGAAAACTAGGGGGTTGCAGGGAAGAGTTTCAGGACTTGCTCCACGGAGACCTTCACGGTCCGTGGAGGTCACTATGGTCCGTGAACTTGGAGCGTGAAGATGGTCCTGACAAGGACCTGCAGGAGGGGTTCACCACGGAGGCCATTATAGACCGTGGTCCGCACTACAGCTCGTGGTGGCCTCTCATGGTCGCCACCTCAGGAACCCAAATGGCTGGCATGGACCACAGTGCCCCTTCACGGACCGTGGTCCTCTTCACAACCCGTAGTGGGTCCCATGAAGACCACCTAGTGCCAAAAGTTGAGTTTTTCTGTGAAATCATCTTTTGATCCTCGTTTTCCGACTTTCCAACTTTTGGGGTCTTACATAACATCATCATGAATATAGTCATAAGTGTAGCACATTATTATAGTTGATTCATAAGAATCCATAAGTTCGGTGAGAATTGTCCTTATCACCTCTTTAATGATGATCATGATTGTCTCTACTGGTGCTCAACCCACTTCGTTGGCCACTAGGCAACACTGTTGGGTGTGACTTTTTTATGTTGTTATGACTCTATGACTTCATAGGAAATGGTATTGCTGTTGGCTGGAGTTATGTTCCTTCTTTTTTTCTGTTTTAATTTCTAGTTTTGCTGAATTTACTAAAATCTTTGCTGGAGTTCATTGTTCCATACCCAAAATTTCCTAATAGAAATAACTGAAATTGCTGAAAAGATGAAAAATTTGTGACATCACTTTGGCAAAAAAAATTGTTCAGCATGTTAACAATGAGTCAGACTCTTGTTACCTTCCAAGTAAATATAATATGACTCAAATATATAATTAGGCAGTAAAAGTTTCCTGTTCTGCATTGCTTTATGACATTCTTTATTGTTTTGAACATACCATTTAGTGATTATCAATAATCAAAAACATTGACACTTGCTTTAGACAACAAATCTTTTGGCACTAAAAAATAAAAATCTTTTTGTGGATTCAAACCTATTATCATTTTAAGTTCTGAGATGCTTTGAAATATATCCTTATGATCTCTTCTGTTTTATTAATAGTAGAAAACTAGAACTGAGGGTAGCAAATTCATTATTATCTGGCAGTCATTGTGGATGATTGTAAAGAATATGGATATTATCTTTGAGATCCTTGTCTTTTTCTCATTGGTTTTGGTTTAGTTGTCCGCTATAGCTTCACAAGATGTGTATGCTCAGTTGAGATATTTTTACTTTTACATTATCACAAACAATATACTAGATGTATATGGTTAGTTTGGTCCCACAGCTTCAGGTCACCACACCTTCTATTAAACAACAAAGGTTTTACTGTTTGCTGTACTCCTGATAATTAAGGTTTCATTTACTGCAGAAGAGTATAACTACCTGTGTGTAGGATATTTGTAAGAAATCAACTTCTTGACTATATCAATGTCCACTTTCTATGAGCTCTCTTTGGTTAAAAGAAGATTCCTTTTGTTATTAGCTAAACAGAGTATCAATTTAATAAAAATACTTAAATGATGTGACCCGCTTACGTGGAGAAATTTAACATTATAATACCTTTATTTCATCCATGTCAAGAACCTTTTAGATACAATCTTGGTTTCATAGTAATTTAAACACTCTTGGTAGGAGTGTTTTTCATCATAGTACCATCCTTGATGATTAATTTTCATGATTTTCTTTTCCTTTTTCTCAGAAAATGTCAAATTTGGGAGCAGGGGGACACATTAGTTGAAGTAGTGTCATCCGACACTGCTTCGTAGGAAATTTACTAAATATGCATATAAACAACTACTGTCTGGGCACGCATGTTGCACATATACCTTTTTAAAGAAACCTAAGTGGATTATACCACCAGTTTTCTTTATTTTCTTTTTCCTTCCTTGAATTAAAATGCTTGTTGTAATACCTTTATTTCATCCATGTCAAGAACCTTTTAGATACAATCTTGGTTTCATAGTAATTTAAACACTCTTGGTAGGAGGGTGTGGAGGACCCACATTAGGGTAGAAGGCTAGTTCATAGTCTCGTTATTCTTCTCTATTCATAGGCGTAGTAGTGCATTACGATCTCTTGCGCTTTGACTTCTGATTTCTGTTATTTCTGTTATTATTTATTACTTTCTATGCTTTGATTACTTAATTTTACCTGTGACGCTTTCATTTATTTATTTAATCGTTATTTGTTATTTGTATTTATTTATTTGTATTTATTTGTTATCTATTCGTTATTTGTTTGTTGTTTTTCTCATAAAGCTTTTAATTTTCTATTCTTATCTAACATTTTTATGCATTTATGCTTTTACTGAGCCGAGGGTCTCCAGGAAACAGCCGTCCTACCTTGGTAGGAGTAAGGTCTGCGTACATTCTACCCTCCCCAGACCCCATGTTGTGGGATTTCACTGGGTTGTTGTTGTTGTTGTTGAATTAAAATGCTTGTGTTGATTGCGATAAGAAAGAAGAAGTTATAAAAAAACCAAATGATGAACTTGAAGTTCAAATGAGAGACTTATAGGTTTAATTACCCCAAAAAATAATGAAACGGATGAGAAGGCTAAACATCATGATTTTTTTTTTGTCAAACCATCAAACAAATATACAGTTATGGGACTGGGCGGAGAATAAAAATGGACACATGCTCAGATGCTAGATCAAAATTATGAATTAAAGTTTATTAGCAAAATCAAACGTGAGTTTCTAAGAAAAATACCAACCACTCTTACCATACATGGGCAAGGAACAAAGGAACCTGAGTGAAAATGGGAAATAATAGAGGAAAGTACATACATATGTTTAGCATTTGTAACTCTTTCTTTCCCATTCACGGTGGAATTCCAATCTTATAAAACTCTCATAATTTTATAATTTTAAATCAAAGTATTTAAGAACCATTAGTGGGGAACTATGTTGCTTGAACTCTTCAAAAATGTCGATGGGTGCGTGTCGGATCCTCCAAAAATATTGCATTTTTATAGTATCTGTCACGGGTGTGACAACATTTTTGGAGAGTCTAAGCAATATAGGTGGGAGTATGAATTGAATTATATTGGTTCATGAATCAGTCCTTTAGTTATTACATGAAATAGTGGATTAATAAATAGAAATCATTGCTTGTAATAAAGGTAAACAGTCATTATAATTAATTACTCCAATGTAATAAGTTGCTCTTAAATTGGATATATTTTTATCAAGAAATTGAAAAGCTTGCTAGAGCTCACCATTCAATGAACCACATTTCTTTTTATAATTATCTTTTTAATAGTTATTTGAATGTATATTTACTTTTCCGTACAAAAATGTTACTAAATTTTGTTTCATTGAAGGACAAAGATGAGAGAGAGAGATTGAGAGATAGAGGAGAGTGAGAGAGAGAGATATGTGCAAAACTGTTTTGATGGTCAAGAGCGTCGACTTGCGTAACCGAGGACGGGGTTTAAAACCTGCTCTGTACATGTTTTGCATATTTTCTCATTGTTTAACTTCTAAGCCTCTTTTGTCTAAAAAAATACAGGCCTCTTTTGTCTAAAACATAGAGGCCGTAATAATCAAACCCCATCCTCCAGCCAAAAAAATTGATTAAACCGACACGCCAGCTAACATTTCGTAACCACAAAGGGAGAATAGAATATTCAATCCTTAAAAAGTAATTATTTTAGTATAGCATACATGGATTTAGAACGATAATTTTGAAAAGAAGTTACTCATCCGTTTCTGTAATTAATTACAACTTCTGGGTGATTGAAATTGCTGGTGTTGTTATTCTCAAACTTGTCATCTCTCATGTCGTTATAGTTGTTTGTTCACTTCTTTATATGTGGACACCGCTTACAAAAAATCATGCGTACGCCATTGTTTGAGAGGACATGTTCAAGATCTCATCTGTTTTGTTCCTTCCTAAAAAAGATTCCATCTGTTTCTTTGTCCATAGCCTTTGGAAGACAAGAAATTCTAAAACTGATTTCATAAATGTGGTGTTCTACCTACTTTCAGAGTCTTTTCAAAGAAAGTATTACATGAGCATACTACAACATTACGTTCTGCTTCTGAAGAATGCTTCCTCATTTCCCATATCTTTAGTAGTCTCAGGCATATCTCATATCCTTGCCCATGTGCCTGTTCTTGACATGGATTCTCTCATGCTTTATCTAGAGTTAGTGCTACATAAGCTATTTGTGAAGAAGATGGATAGAAAGTGTAAGAGTGCATGCAATGTGCATATAATGACTAAACCTTTTCCATTGTATTTCAATTTTTATGTTGGTTTTGGTCCTTTAAATAAATGGGTTCATGATACGACTGTGATTTATAAGGGTGAGGTTGTTTTGGCATTAGCTTTGTATTTCATGTAATGTTTCATTCTTTTTGTCAAATGTGTGCTGCAGTAGAATTGTCAATTGGATTAACCCGTATGTGATCCTTCTTTTTTCATCTGCAATTTTCCACATGGAAAGTGCTTTATAAGAAGAAAATGAAGTGTCCCATTTCCCCTTTCCCTTTCCCTTTCCTGATTCTCCAATGTAAATAATTTTTTGTCCCCAGTGCTTTGGCCTAGTGGTAAGATTGCAACACGTGATGTCTGGGCTAGGCGCATGTCACAAGTTCGAGTCCTTCCATAGACAAAAGCCCGGTATTTAAGTGGAAAAGGGTAGAAGGACGGACCAATTATTCGTTAAGTTTTGAATGGTCTGGCACTGGCCCCTCGAGGAATTCTCAGTTATCAAAAAGAAAGGGAAAAAGAAAACGGAGAAAAATGGATTGGTGGTGGTGTCTGGCTTTCAAATATTTTATGAAACTGTTGGATAAGAAATGGATTGCCTCTTTAAAAATCTTACTCATCTTAGATCTTGGATTTAAATGAAATGTTTCTAAAAGTTATTCAATTTACATACCTAGAGGCAATGTGCTTTTACTTATTTTTACATGCTATGGCAGGCTCTGGAGGCTATTCTTACTTGATGGAGCCGCTTTGGTGGGCAGGAATGATAACAAGTTAGTTATCCTATCGTATTCAATGTTCTGAGATATGAGGATTGTGCTGAATATTTTTCCCGTCTGGTCCAAATAATGTCTTTTTGTGACTTGGCATGACTGTTGAGATGAGAATTGAAATGTACAGCATTTAAATTTATATAAAAAGAGATTTATTTTCCAAACTCATTATTCTTTTCTTTTCTTTTCTTTATGTTGCCAAGGAATATAAAAATAGAAAAGTAGATGCTATCTACTTGGCTATTAAGGAATATGGACAAAATGATTCAGTTGATTTTAACTTATTTTTGATAAGGTAAATGATCTTATTAATCTTGGGGGAATCTCCTCGTACAAGAAGTATACCAAAAGGTAGTTAAACCTACATCAAAATTTGGTTCTCTACGGAAGTCACCCACTCATCTATGCAAACAAGAACCTCATGGGTGCACCAAGGGGGAAAGAAAAGAAAGAAGAATAAGAAAAGGGGGAACCTCAGATTATTTCAGCCTATACGATATATTAATAGCTGATCAAGGGAGAAAGAACAGAAAAGGAAAGATGCCCTGTCACAGAAAGTATTTGACTTGTGAAAGGCAACACAAAATTCCTGGTAAAAGAAAAGAATAATTTACGGTAATAGACATCTATGTCAAGGATAAATAATGCATATTGAGTTGGCTGACAGATTATGGATGATATTTTCCCCCCATACTAGGTCCAAAATTCAACCAGTTAATGATTGGAACCTCTTTAGACCCTGCCGTTGTGCATGCATGTTATATAAGCTGGTTTTCTTGGTAACTAAATTTATTGAATATGGGGAAGGATAATTTTGTATTCTCGATCCAGGATGAGTGAAAGAGGAATTGAGAAGTTAAAAGTAAAGGAAGAAAGAATCAACTATTAAAGATAACGTTAACATGTAAATTGTTTGTTATTTTGCTTGTTTTGTTTCATTAGTGTGAGAGAATAGAAGGGCTTTCAGGAGATGAGCGGCTGAGGGCCCTCTGAAGGATATCAATATATCTTAAAGAAGTCCCTCTGACTATTGAAGCCACATTATATTTGTCGATTTTCTTAATTCTCTAACAAATATGGATGCTGAACGCAAGGATATTTACTTGAGTTCTTCACGGTTGCTCTACTTTGATGTGAGGATTTGAATCTAATTGATCTCCAACTGGAAAATGCGAAGTTCACTTGGTTTAAAGGGGATAACCATCAAATAGCTTCAAGAATTGATAGGATCCTGGTATCTCAACAATGGGATGATGCTTTTAGCAACCTGAAACAGTATACTATGCAAAGAATAATGTCAGATCACTCCCCAATCGCTCTTCAAGGTGGTTCCTGGAAGAACAAAAGTTATTTCAAATTTGAGAATTGGTGGTTAAGGACTGATGAGTTCACAGATAGAGTTAGGATGTGGTGGAACTCATTTGATTATACTGGGAAGCCTGACTACATCTTGGCATCTAAATTAAAAGCTTTGTAACATAAATTGAAGGAATGGAGTAGAAGTGAGCACGGAAGTCTTGGCCAACAGAGGAAGACTGTTCCGGAAAAGCTGGTGACTATGGAAAATATTCCCACTGATAGAACTTTAACAGAAGATGAAGCAATGGAAAAGGCAACTTTACTTTTGAACCTGGAAGATTTAATAAAAAATGAAGAGATATACTGGAGACAAAGGTCAAGATCTCTTTGGCTAAAGGAAGGGGACAAGAATACCAAGTTCTTCCACAAAATGGCTAATGCACACAAGAGATATAACAACATAATCAACTGCTTGTTCAGGGGAATATAGTCCAAGAACCAAAGGATCCAAGGGGAAATAATGGAGTTCTACCAGAAACTCTACTCAGAAGATGTTAAATGGAGACCTGGCAACAATTTCATAAATTGTCCAAGGCTAACAGGGGAGGAAATGGAGGACCTAGAAAGAAATTTTGATGATGAGGAGGTTCTGAGAAGTTTAAAGCAATGTGCAATGGATAAAGCGCACCAGGACCAGATGGCCTTACAATGGGGTTCTACATCAAATGTTGGGAAGTGGTCAAGGGTGACATCATGAAGAATTTTCAACATTTCTATGACCAAGGGAGGTTTGAAAGAAGTTTCAATGCTAGCTTCATGGCCTTGATTCCAAAGAAGAAAGGTGCAAAAGAATTAAGGGACTTTAGACCTATCAGTTTGATAGGCAGCATGTATAAAGTCCTCTCAAAAGTGCTTTCTGAAAGGCTAAAAAGAGTGATATTTAAGCTTGTTGACTCACGACAGCTAGCTTTTATTAAGGGGAGGCAAATCATGGATGCTGTTCTCATAGCTAATGAAGCTATAGATTCCAGGTTAAGTGTGAAAAAACCAGGCATTCTATGCAAATTAGATATTGGGAAAGCATATGACCATGTCAATTGAGATTTTCTTATGGATATGCTAGAGAAGGTGGGTTTTGGCCTCAAATGGAGACAATGGATTAAATATTGCATATCCTCAGTGAGCTTCTCAGTGCTTGTAAATGGCTCTCCAGCAGGGTTTTTTAGTGCACAAAGGGGCTTAAGCAAGGTGATCCCTTATCACCTTTCCTTTTCCTATTAGTCATGGAGGGACTCAAAAATATGATTAAAAGCCCGTTTGGATTGGCTGAAAAAAGTAGCTTTTAAGTCAAAAAATAAAAAGTCAAACTAAAATGACTTTTAAGTCAAAAAATAAAAAGTAGGGAGAGTCCTACTTTTGGTTTTTAACTTTTTTAAAGTCATTTAAAACTTATTTTAAGTTATTTTTAACTTTGTCAAACACCCCCAAAAGCTAAAAATGATTAAAAGTAGGTTTGACCAACTTTTAAGCCAATCCAAACAGGCTCTAAGAATGCAAACAGAGAAGGATGGTTTAGAGGTTTTGAAGTAGCTAGAGCTGGAAGGGAAAGCCTAGAGATAACTCATCTACAATATGCAGATGCTACTCTGATATTCTGTGATGCTGAAGAGAACAATCTCAAAATTATGAGACTGATTCTGGTCTTGTTTGAAGGAATGTCTGGACATCTTGTTAACTTGAGGAAAATCTTCTTGTATCCGGTTAATGAAGTGACAGATATGGGGAATCTGAAGTTAATTCTTGGGGGTAAAGTAGGTGCTCTTCCAACTACTTATTTGGGTATGCCTTTATGGGCCAAATCCAACTCCTTGGAAATTTGGAATGGTGTGATTGAGAAGTGTGAGATGAAACTAGCAAGGTGGAAGTCTCAGTACCTCTCACTTGGAGGAAGATTGACTCTGATCAACTCTGTGCTTGATGCTCTTCTAACATATATGATGTCTTTATATCCTGTCCCACCAGGAGTCATTAATACGTTGGACAGCATCAGGAGAAAGTTTTTTATGGCAAGGCGACAAGGAAAGGAAGGGGTATCACTTAGTCAAATGGGAAAAAGTGATTAATGATAAGAGAGTTGGGGGTTTGGGGATAAAGAACCTGAAGAATCAAGCACATAGAAGCTTTGAGAATGAAGTGGCTTTGGAGATACTCCAATGATAATAAGAATTTATGGGGCACAGTCATAAAAGCAAAATATGAGGAGAGTGACAATTGGATGACAAAGGAAGTTACCACTCCCTATGGTGTTAGTTTGTGGAAATCTATTAGATCACTTTGGAATGAATTCAAACCAAACACCAAGATTAAAGTGGTAGATGACACTAAAACTAGATTCTTAAAGGAGGACTGGCATGAGGCGGGAAATCTGGAGACACTCTTCCCAGATATATGTAATATGGTTTTTCAGCACCAGAGTACAATAGCTGAACTATGGACCCCTCATGGGTAGAATTTTGTATTTAGAAGGCACCTTAATGATTGGGAAATTCCAAGAGTTGCAGAATTCTTCAACATCATTGAACAATTTAATGGCTTGGAGACAGGGAAGGACATATTGCAGTGGTTGGGGAATTGTAAAGGGACTTTTAAAGTAAGTGCAACATATAGGAAGTTGAACCACCCAATTATGCCGGCACTTGAATGGCCCTGGAAACACATCGGGAAGGCCAAGATCCCACACAAAGTGGCTTGCTTTGTGTGGTTACTGGCTAAGGAAGCTGTGTTGACACAGGAGAATTTGATGAAGAGGAGGATTCCACTATGTTCTAGATGTTTTTTTTTGTGGGGAAACGGCAGAGACAGTCAATCACTTGTTCTTCTGGTGTAAGGTCACTGGCCAATTGTGGAGTCTATTCCTAAGGCTCAAAAACATCTCATGGGCCATGCCTGGTAGAATTTCAGAGGCCTTATACAGTTGGGAAGAAGCAGGATCACAAGCAAAGAACAGAAGCAACTGGAGAATCATTCTTGCTACTATTTGGAAAGAGAGAAATCTTAGAGTTTTTGAGAATAGGGAGAGTAATATGCAGTAAGTAAAACTGAATTGTATTCTAACTTTGTGTTTTTGGTGTAATCAGATTTACTCTAATGACATTGTCTGTATCATTGATGTTTTAGACACATTATAGGGATAGGACAGTGCCGTTAGAGTTCATTATGTAAATATGGTTTTCAGTACAACCCATGTACTGATTTACAGAAATAGACACAGTTACCAATCTCAAAAAAAATATGGTCTTTTACTTGTTCAAAAGCCTCCATAGGGAAAAAAAATATGCATTTACTGAAAATCCTTCCAATATTGCTTGTAAAAAAGTTAAATCTCCTTAAGGATTTGCCGCCTCCACCTCTCCCTAAAAAGGAGATGTTTTTACCGGGATACCATGCTTGTTATTTTATTTTTGTTTGAAGCATTTTAACCATATCCATGTTCTCCTCACCTTTCTATTTGCAAAAAGAAGAAGACGACAAACATGAGTTGATGTGAGTGCATTGCTTCTGTGGCAGTGATTGTTGGAGAAGTTGCTAACTTTGCAGCTTATGCATTTGCACCTGCTGTCCTAGTCACACCTCTTGGTGCACTCAGTATTATTATCAGGCAAGAGAAGGCTGGAAATGATTGTTCAGCTTTGCTATCTGTTACCTTCAAGGCGACATTTATTTATCTATTTATTTATTTATTTTTGCAGTGCTGTACTTGCTCATATGATTTTGGGAGAAAAATTGCATATTTTTGGAATAGTTGGTTGTGTTCTATGCGTTGTGGGCTCAACAACCATTGTTCTGCATGCACCTCAAGAACGTCAAATTGAGTCTGTAAAGGAACTCTGGGATCTTGCCACGGAACCTGGTATGCATTTGAATGCTGAAAAAGCCGAGTCCTTCTTGACATTTTGTGAGCATGGAAGTTTTGATTGCTTAATTTGTCAAAACTTTTTACTGACAATAATTTGCTACTTTCTTACTCATGGCAGCATTCCTCCTATATGCAACTTTGGTTATAGTGGCAGTTGTCATAATCATTGTCCAGTATGCTCCAAAATATGGACAGACTCATATAATTGCTTATATTGGAGTTTGTTCACTTGTTGGTTCTATTGGGGTAGGCACTCAGCTATCTGGTTGGAGTTCGGCTTTTCATTTTTACCCTACCTCATCTGGGTTCTCTTTTTCCTTAAGCTTGTTATTATTGCATCATTCCTACATGGGCTACATCCATGTGATCTAATTGTGTTTGTTTTTGAAAAAATCATAAATGATTTGGCAGGTTATGAGTGTCCAAGCACTAGGAATAGCATTAAAATTAACATTCTCTGGGACAAACCAGTTGTTGTATCCTCAAACATGGGTCTTTGCAGTTGTCGTAGTGACATGCGTGTTTACACAAATGAACTACTTAAACAAGGTAACGAAATGTATTCTCAGTTCTTTTTGTTGTTATTTTATGCTTGGATATATTCGTCATTTGTGTGGAAGTTCTGAACATTAACTTGGTGTATCTTTATGCTCTTGGACTCTTAGGTGTCAGCCTATATCTTGTTGGTTGTTGCAATTTGACTTACAATAAATGTAATGAAGTTTGTTCAGTTAAGATCCTATTGAAAAAATAACTTGAGCTACTAAATTTAGAAGCCTAGGCTCTCTCTTTTCATAGACATCACACCTCTGTGTGGTCTCCTAGAGCACCAAGAAGGTTGCTTCTTCGCTTAGCTGGCAGCCAAAGGGACCATCCTTACAGCTGAGCATAAGGAGGACGAGGATAACATATGTCAGCTGGTGTTACATGTGCAAGCAATCTTATTAAGATGTGGACCAATTGCCTTTTTCCTGCCAGGTAGCAAATAGACTATGATGTACTATGTTAAACTTGTTTGGAATACATTGGATTGGACTAGGCTAGCCACTATCAAAGATTTGCTCCTTAGTTGGACATTCAGGAGAAAATAGAGAAGTAGAGCATTGGAAGTAGCTCAATTAATGCAACGCTAATGTGGATATATAGAAGAGCCAAACAAATAATATATATATAGAAGGGTTTTTTAAAGGAGTGGAAAATGCAGTTCTATAAATGAGGAATGCCTTTTGTTTCTTGTAACTTTTTTGGAGCATCAACGAGGTTCCAGTTATTACCAATGATCAGATAGTGTCTTGTCAAGGGGCCTTTCTTAGAGGATCAACATGCACATAATTGATAGCTCAATGACCTTGAGGAAGCTAATATCTCCACTAAAAATAAAACCTTCACATGTTTGTTGTTTGATGAATGTTGAATGTTACTGAGAGATAGAGCTCTTTCTGCAGATCAGTGAACATTTCAAAATGTTATAATGAAAACTACTTGCCTTTATCATTGCAGAGCCCCTTGGCTACAATCTAGATGGTTATCATCGAAATATGGATGTCATACAATTTTGGAAAGATCAGAAATTATCACTTCATGAGTACATAGAGGGAATAGAAAAGGGTTGTCTTAGATGGTTAACCATGTCCAAGATAAGCATCCAAATGGACTGGCCCTTAAGTGTGATAGTATGATGATTGAAACTGTTGAAAAGAGACTGCGTAGACTTAGAATCACATGGAGAGAAATTTCCTTAGACCTATAATTTGTCGAAATCAATGCAGACTCAACTAAGAATTGAACAAAATGGAATTAAAGAATCTGTATAGATCCATACAAGCAAAGACAACTAGTTTGGATTGATGCTTAGTTGTCGTCGTTACACTTACAATAAGTTGTTCTTAGAGCCTGTTTGGATGGACTTATTTTAAGCAACTTATAAGTTGAAAACTGCTTATAAGTTTTTAAAAAATAAGTTGGTGCAACCCAACTTATCTTTTTTGACTTATAAGATGTTTTCAACTTATAAGCTGCTTAAAATAAGTCCATCCAAATAAACGTAATTATTTATTAGGGCTTATTTTAAGCACAAAATGACTTTAACTTGGCCAGCCAAACACTCAAAAAAGTTGAAAACAACTTATAAGTCAATCCAAACGGGCTCTTAGTCTTTTTAGTTTTGTAAGAGATTTGAATATTACAACTATCAAAAAGCTATTGTAAATAAAAACTTAACTTTATCCTAAGCTTTCAGGCACACTTCCCTAGGCAAACTTTCAGAAGTCCCTTTTGGGCTTTTGAACTCTTCTCCGATGGTCTTCCACCATCGGAGACTCCACTTTTTCTTCTAAAATCTTTACAAATCTCTTTCATTTCTTCCAGAGATGGATAACCGACTTTTTTTTCAGAATGGGGGCAAAGTCTTTTGATATCACAGCCTCCTTCTCAGGCACGGACGCCTGGTTCGATTGGGTAGAGAGATCGCGACTCTCAATGAGGAGGATGACAATTAGCAGGGGAGTTCTTCTATGGCTGTGCAAAAGGATGCAAGAAGCCTCTGGCAATGAGGGGAAAATCTTTAAATCAAGGAGATGCAGAGACTTGGCAACCTACATTTATTGCAACCAAAAGTTCAATAAATATGGTCGCTACATCTTAATAATAGCTGTTAAGGGACAGAACAGAACAATCATCATTCTTCCAGAGAACCAATTTAATGAGGGGTGGGGGAGACTGGTTCACAAAATTGAAGATTTTATTAATAAAGAGTCAAATACACATGGCACATTTATTACAAAAGGGGATACAAGGTGGAACACTATAAAGGAGGGGGCTAATTACAAAGAAGCTATTACAAAGCTTAAATGGGAGCAACGGATGCCTGAAGCAAGAAAAGAACCCATGAATGTGGCAAAATCTGTCGGTCAGAGGATAATGCTCAGCTACGAAGATGTTTGGTTGGGAGATTCATTGGTGGAGAAGAGGCCCCGACGCGCAACGACGTTAGAAAATGGGCGATTCAAACCTGTAAAGAGTGCCAAACATTCAGGTGTATGACATGAATGGGTTCAACTTCCTTTTTGAGTTTCAGTCAAGAAGAGCAGTAGAGCATTCTGATGGGAGAATGGAAGCGACAAAGACCAAATCCTCAAACTGGAGTGGTGGCATCCAACAAAGGGGGCTATACAACAAAATTCGATTGGTACTGGATCAGGGTCTGGGGCTTCCTTTGCAACTCTGGAACTCTGAAACGATGAGAAAGATAGGAGAAAAATGTGGAGGCTGGCTGGAGAATGAAGAAGAAACGGAGCTCAAAAACCACTTACGGTAGGCCAGAATCAAAGTTAAAGGGCCTAGGGAAAACATTCCACCATCCATAGATGTCGAGGACGAAAACCTAGTTTTCTCGATGCCGATATTGTGTGAAGAACTAGCAACCTACTGGGAAAAAAAGCCGGAGAAGATGACTGTTGCAGCCAGTACCCAAGGAGAGAGGTCAAACCCTAGTACATCTAGATCTACAGAGGCTATTCACCAAAAAGGAAGAGATAATGCAGAGAGAGATATTTCTGATATAGATGTATACGGAAAATAGATGTCCTTTGCTGACACAAGGCATGTGTCCACAGTTGGGTCTCTTTCAAGAGAGAGATTAAAGAGGGTTGGGTGTTCCAGTAGTAATAGTGGACAGTTGGAAGGAGTCGGGGAAGAAAGAGAAAAGACCCTCACAGTTTATTTAAGTGGTGGGCCAGATGGTGGAAAGCCCATTTACTTTAAATCAAATAAACTGAAGGATAAAATAGATCCAAAAGAAGTGGGGCCAGAAAAAACAAAAGCTCTTCACAGAGCCTTTCATTGAGGTCATTAATATGTCAAACTCAGAGGCATGCAGTTGTTCGAACTTCGTCGAATTTGAAGGTGAGGGAGAACTTGAGGAGATAGTAAAAAAAGGAAAGGAAAAAAGGGAGAAAGAGCAAGATAATCCATTACAACCACATGAAGGAATTTAGGAGGAACGGGGGATCAATAAGGGAGAACAATTTAACTCAAAGTAATGGAGAAGGAGAGATGGATTTTTCAGATTCTCTCTTGGTTATGTACATAGAACCAGAACCTTCATAGGTTGACAATAGCACACATGAGGAAGACTTAGCTGCCAATGCCACAGAATGGGTCCAAGCAAACATGATAAAATTAGGTCAACAATTTGGTGTTGATTTTAAAGGATCAAAAAGGAAGCATACATCATGTTAACGAAGCTGGATCAAAGGAGGGAAAAGGAGACAGGAAAAGAAGAGAAGATGAAGACAGTAAACTCTAACAATGTTGTCTCAAAAGAGGTGAGAAATTTGTTCTTTGATATGAATTTCAAAGACGGGGAACCAAGATCTAGTGGGAGGGTTTTAGCTCTAACCAATCAATGAGAGTGAAAATAATTTTATGGAATGTGAGGGAGTTGAACGAGAGTGATAAAAGGGACATTGTAAGGAAATTATTACATCAGTGGGGGGGGGGGGGGGGGGAGGCAGGTATTTATGTATTAGTTGAGACAAAGTTGGAGGGTACTATTGATGGATTAATACCGAACATTTGGGGAAATAGATGGATGGGAGAAGTTCATAAGGAGGCAAAGGGGAGCAGTGGGGGAATTGCAATTTTGTGGGATAAAAGGGTGTGGAAGGGGTAATTGGTGGAGATTGGCAGGCAAAGCCTAACTGGGAAATTCACAGGGGTAAGTGAAGACTTCAGTTGGAACATAACTGCAGTATATGCTGATTGTAGTAGTGAGATCAGGAAGATGTTGTGGGAGGAATTGACAGTCATTAGAGGAAGGTTTGTAGGACCATGGATAGTTTGCGGAGATTTAATGTTACTAGATACCCATCGGAGAGAACAGACTTAGTGATGCTATAACAGATTTCTCCTCTTGTATTGAGGAGTTGGAGTTGATAGATCCTCCTTTATTTGGAGGATCTTACACTTGGAGAAGAGGGGACAATCATAGAAGTGCTTCAGAATTGATAGATCTCTTCATTGTGCGCAGTGGGGGAAAAGCTTTATTCACATTAAACAAAATCTGCTACCAAAAATAACATCGGATCATAATCCTATTAGCCGAACATGTGGTGGTTGGGAATGGAAAAAATCTTATTTTAAATTTGAATCTTGGTGGTTGGAGGTAGAGGGATTTAAAGACAAGGTAAAAGATTGGTGGAACTCTTTTAAAGTTGAGGGGAGAGTAGGATATATATTAGCTGAGAAAATGAACTTGTTAAAGGTAAAGATGAAAGAATGGAGCAAAGAAAACAAAGGTAACTGGAAGCAGAGAAAAGAAGACTTTTTAAGCCAGATAGCAAACTGGGAGATAATACAGGAACACAGGATGCTTACTAATGATGAAATATTCCATAAGGCAAATATGGTCATGGATTTTGAAGAGATAGCCAAGAATGAGGAGATAGCATGGAAACAAAGGTCCAGGGTACAATGGTTGAAACATGGAGACAAGAATACAAAGTTCTTCCACAGAATTGCCACCTCTCATAAGAGGATCAATACTATAGAACAACTTGAGATAGAAGGTAACATTGTGAAAGATCCAGTTATGATCAAGGAGGCTGTCCAGAATTTCTACATAAACTTATACAAGGAAACTGAACACTGGAGACCTGATTTGAGCATTCAAGATGTTACTATGATAACTGAAGAGGAACAATTATGGTTGCAAAGGCCTTTTGAGGAAGAAGAAATCCTAGAAAGTATTAGGATGTGTGCCAAGGATAAGGCTCCTGGACCGGATGGCTTTCCAATGATTTTCTTTGTGACCTTTTGGGAAGTTTTGAAGAAGGACATAATAAATACTCTACATCATATTTCCACTCCAATCAGAATTTTGAGAAGAGTTTCAATGCAACATTCATAGCTCTAATTCCTAAAAAGGTTGGAGCTTCAGAGCTAAAAGATTATAGGCCAATCAGTCTGATAGGAGGGGTTTACAAAATCATAGCGAAATTATTGGCAGAAAGACTAAAGAGGGTGGTGAGCAAATTGGTCAATGAAAATCAGATGACTTTCATAAAAGGGAGACAGATCATGTATGCTGCATTAATAGCTAGCGAGTACATAGATTCAAGGATGAAAGATGGAGCTGCAGGTTTATTATGCAAGTTAGACATCCAGAAGGCCTATGACCATGTAAATTGGGGATTTCTATTGAATGTTTTGAGACAAATGGACTTTGGCAGTAAGTGGCTAAAATGGATAGAAGTGTGCTTTAAAACGGTCAAGTTCTCAATACTGGTAAATGGTGAACCTGTTGGCTTCTTTGTATCAGATAGGGGACTGAGACAAGGTGACCCACTATCACCTTTTCTCTTTATTCTAGCAATGGAAGGTTTTGACAGCATGATGAGAATAGCTACACAGAACAGGTGGATCAAGGGTTTCCATATAGGAGACAATGGGGAGTGGAAAGGAGATTGGTCATTTGCTATATGCAGATGATACTATCATCCTATGTGAGCCAGAAGCTGAACAACTGAATTACATCAGATTGGTTCTGATCTTATTTGAAGTAGTATCAGGTCTAAGAGTCAATTGGGGAAAAAGCAGCTTGATCGCAGTCAAGGAGGTGCCTGAGGTTCAAGAATTGGCAAGCATTCTAGGGTGTAAAGTAGAGAAATTGCCAACAACCTACCTGGGAATGCCACTAGGGAGCAAACATAAAGCCTTGGAGCTATGAGATGGAATTCTGGAAAAAGCAGGAAAAAATTTGTAAATATGGAAGGCTCAATATCGGTCCTTGGGGGGTAGAGTGACCTTGATAAACTCTGTTTTAGATTCACTACCTACTTATGTTATGTCACTATATCCAATTCCTCCGAAAGTTGTCGAAAAACTGGACAGACTTAGAAGAAACTTCCTCTGGAAAAGAGGCAAAGAGGGAGAGGGCAAGGGTTACTGTTTAGTGAAATGGAACACTGTGATGCTGAGCAAGGAAAGAGGGGGACTGGGTATTAGGAATTTGGAAATAAGAGCCTTTTGATGAAGTAGTTGTGGAGATATACTAGTGAGGAAAGAACACTGTGAAAGGAGGTTATAGTGGCAAAGTATGGGGGATTAAACCCATGGTGTACAGAGAGAGTTTCAGAACCCTATGGGTGGGGAGTATGGAGGACAATTAGAGCTTTATGGAACTCTATGGAAGAAAATGTGTTTCTCAAAGTTGGAAATGGCAACAAGATTAAGTTCTGGAGAGATGGATGGATTGATCAAATTCCCCTAACTGAGTCATTCCCATATCTTTACTCAATCTGCAACAATCCTGAAGCCAGAGTATGTGAATGCTGGACAACTCAAAGCTGGGACCTGTCTTCCAGGAGGCTATTGAATGATTGGGAAGTGGATAGGGTGGCTTCTCTGCTAGAAAAATTGGGTGGAACCAATCTAGTAACAAATGCACCAGATAGAGTTATATGGAAGCACAACAAGGATGGTAACTTCACAGTAAACAGTGCTTACAAGAAAGGAATACAAGTTGGGGTTACAGACTCACTGGAAGAGTATTTGGAGAGGACTGATCCCCACAAAAGTGAAATGCTTTACTTGGTTAGTCATCAAAAGAGCCTGCTTAACTCAAGAAGTCCTACAGAAAAAAGGAATGCAACTAGTCCCTAGGTGTTTCCTATGAAATTTGACGGGGGAAACAAACAAACACCTATTCATACATTGCAAATTCACTACACAGATTTGGGAGTTGTTCCTCAACATCACAGGCTTCAGCTGGACTATGCCAGAACACACTTCTGACCTTTTTAGTTGCTGGATCAGAAGAGGGGGTAGCAAGACTCAAAATAAGTGGTGGAAGCTAAGACAACTTTACCAATGTTTTAAAAAAAGAGATTTGATTATTACTTGGGGAAAGTTAGTGGTTTAGAGAACATCTAGTTTTCCTATTTACTAGTATAGCAATGAAATTTGCCTGAATAGACCCAAATGGACAGACACATTCATATAGACGATTCGGAATAGTTTGGCTTGAAGCGTAGTTGATTGATTTGCCCGTTGAACTTATGTCGCTCCATGACTGACTACGTAAGACTACATTTATAGCTGCAGAACCTGAGCTGGTCATTTTTTACTCAATGGACATTTATATTTCTGATGATTGTTTTATCTATTTGCATATCCTTGTCTTTTCCTGGTGTTTTTCTCTTCCTTTTTTTCCGGGCTGGGGATAAATCATTGTTTTTCCGTATCTTTACACCAAATTTTCCTCATTTTTCAAATGCAGGCTCTTGATACATTCAACACAGCAGTTGTATCACCAATATACTATGTAATGTTTACATCACTCACAATAGTCGCCAGTGTCATCATGTTTAAGGTGCAACTACTTTCTTTACTAATGTTAACTTATACACCACATGGTTTTCTTTGAATTGTTCAATTTGATTCAATGAAAATATTTTGAAGAAGATAATGAGCGACATTTCGTATAGTTTTATAATAAATGACCATCAAAAATATGCATAATTGTTGATTTTTCTTTTGGTTGAGAATTGAAAAGGGATTTCTCTTCTTTTTGTGGGTGGAAATTTTCTTTATCATCTCACCTAATGATTTTTTCCCTCTGGAATGTTCCTATTTTTCATCTTAAACATGGACTTTTTGAACACCTAGTTCATGGTTGTAGTGTAGGAGGTCAGTGATCCTAGACTTCTAAGTCATCTTTTCCGACAATTCTGCCACCTCGTGAGTATCATGTTACTTATGTAGTTGCCTGGGGTATGTATGAAGCCTAAAAATAGAAGACCTGGAAAGGAAACATAGATGAATCATATTGAACCTAACTAGACATAAACATGATCAGGAGTGACAATGGTACAGAAGAATGTGTCCTTGCCTGGCCAATGTGGGTGGGGAATAATAAAACTTTGTGAGTGTAGAATGAATGTAGGCCAGGCCATCATAGACCTCCATTTTGGTGCATGAGAAACGTAATTGGAAAATGTAAGGGTTGAACTTTAGAACACTCATAGTAGTTGTACTGTGTTAAACATTGATGCAGAGGAGACAGGCCTTTTATGATTCCAGCGAGATGACTAGTGACTAGTTAAAGGAAAGATAAAGAAGATTATGTATTTAAGATTAGTCACTGATGAAATCGAAATTTCCTTATCATAATTGATGAAATTGGAGCTAAAAATGAAAGTAACTATGTTCTCTCTTCCTCCCCCTCCCGTTGATGAAATTGGAGGGGAAAGAAGCAGCCATCTTTCTGAATAATTTTTTAACTTGGATTATTGAGAATCATTTTAATAATTCTTGAGGACTTCTCCTTTCCTATTTACTTTTCTGAAACTGCCAACTATTAGAGCTTGGCATGTAACAATTTATACTCTTAAACATATCTAATCAGTATTTTGTATTACAGGACTTCTCTAGTAATAAAGAGAAAAAATCCTTTCATACATATGAATTGTGAATCTTACTAGAGAATTGATCGTCTAATGGGTGAGGGAGGTGGTAGTGGCTGACAGTTATAGTTTATATGTTTTTGATGAAGTAAAAAGATTCCATTCGAGGCATAGAAAGCAACGTTAATAAGAAAAGCAGTGTACAATCGAGAAAAGAAGCAATAACAGCAACAAAATAGTATGGGAAGTGAAACGCAATAAACAAATTAGACTAGGATTAGGGAGCTTACAAAATCCAAAAACTGTTATATGCTATTTATAGGAGAGAGTTTACACTAATTAAACAGATACGACATCCAGCCTTTAGGGAGTGAATTGGAGTTGAAATTCCATCAAAGCATCTCAGGTTCCTCTCTGTCCAAATGCACCAAAAAATACAGGCAGGTGCCATTCTCCAGATATTCCTGATGGTTTTATCAGCTCTCCAGACATTCTAGCTTTCATATGCATTCCTTACACTGAATGGCATGACCCAGCTTAGTCCAAAAATCGAGTGAAATATGCGCCAAGACTGCTGAAACAGTACAGTTGAGAAGTAGGTGGCTGGTGCTTTCTGAGTTGGTCTGGCAGTTGTAACATCTGTTGACTATTTGAAAACTTCTTCTTGATAGATTATCTTGTGTTAGGCAAGCGTCTTTGAGAGCTGTCCATCTGAAACAAATTACTTTTGTCAGGCTCTTGGTCTTCCAAATATACTTTTAAGGCCATTTGTCAATCATAGGATTGTTGAAGGAGAAGTGATTATAACCAGCCTTGACAGAGTATAGACCATTGCTAGAATTCCCCCATTTCATTCTGTCTATTGTCTGCATGTTTACTGCACAACCTTCTAACAATGTGAGTACCTGTAGTAGATCATTCAGTTCCCAATCTTGAACATTCCTTCTAACCTGCAAGTCACAGTTATAGTTTATATGTTTCTCTGTCTATTCTGTTCGGATAGATCCAAAAGATTATATATTTGCATGGCTAACAAGTGACTTTACGAAGTCTTTTTCAGAAAGCAATTGCCTATGTTATAAATAAAAGCCAGAAGCTTGTACTATTAGGGGTCTTTTGGTAGGGTGTATAAGAACAATTCTAAATAGAGTGTATTAATGCTTGTATTAGTTATGCTTGCGTTATTTCGTATGCATTGTTTGGTTGAGTGTATTAAAAATAACATGCATTGCATAATTTTTTTTATATTTTTTTTTTTATTTACAAAGATATCCTCCACAAATATGGTGGAAAAGATGTAAGTAAAAAGGATTTTGAGGGGCAATTGGGTCTTTAACCATGCTAATGCATGCATTGAATTCCCGTGCATTCCTAATACCATCGATTTCCATGTATTAGTATTACACTCTTCAATACACAATAGAGGTTGAAAAAGTTTACCAAACAAGATATTACTAATACACAAAGCTAATGCACGCATTATTTCTTCTAGTACACTCTACCAAATGATCCCTTAGGGTATTGAGCACATCTTATAACATCAATCACATGATGCCTTCAAGCATAAAATGCTTATTTACCCTGGCAGACCCGGTGGAACTTGTGTTTCTTGGAGGAGTTGCAATTTTCTGTGTCCCCTCCTGCTTATTGACCATAAATACTTGTCTTATTTGTTGGAGTAACTGCTTTGAAGTGTTGAACGATAGTGATTTCCATTAGTCAAATATTTGGATAAGTTTGACTTGTGTGTGAAAGACATCCTCTTCAACCATCTTATCTGATGCTAAAATGTCTTTCATGCTTCTGGAACAGGATTGGAATGGGCAAACTGCAACTCAAATTATTACGGAACTCTGTGGGTTTGTGACCATTTTGTCAGGCACCTTTCTTCTTCACAAAACCAAAGACTTAGTTGAGGGTATCCTTTCAAATTACTATTAGTAATAATAGAATTCACCTTTTGTGGGTTTTGAGTTGATAACTATTTTTCTTCCATTCACAGTTTCTTCACCATCTGCGTTTATGCGATATCCTAAATATGATGAAGGGGGAGGCTCCAATGAAGAAGGCATTCCTCTTAAGAATCGAGAATCCATGCGATAGCCAAGATTACGTTGATATCACAGTGTTTTTCTTAAGAGACATGACAACTATTGATCCTTCCTGTTCTACTCGTGGACGACAATAAGATGAAGAAAGTGTTTGGCTTGTTAGCTGATGCAATAGTTGCTTTACACATGCTACATTAATTTGTACATAAAACTACTCTAGGACAAAGTGTAAGTGGGAGACCAGGTACCGGTATAGCATTCTTGTCATTGGCAGTGGAACTTCCTCGCGACATCGAAGCTGACATCTCCCCAGAACTTAAGGAAAGACTCTCAGGCAGGTGCTTGAAGAAATTCTCTATATATCTTAGTGAAGTTTGAAATTGATGCATTTAAGAATATCTTATTCTTTTAAAATGGAGTGAATCATATGGAGCTCTCCCATTCTTGTACCTATTTTCCTAATTTTACTTGTAACAATCTCCAAATGAATGAAAGATAGGGTAGTTGATTTTACTGTTGGTCATCTTTAAGGAAGCTCCAATTCCTTCATTTTTTGTTACAGGGTAGACCTTTTTATTTGGTTTAACTGGTCATAGATTAGCCAAAAAAGTAAGTTTGTTCAAGGATAGCCTTGATTGGTTATATGTCCGGACCTTTTCAGTTTTTAAATCGAGGATCTATCGGAAACAACTTCTACATCTTCACAAGGTAGGGGTGCAAGGCTGCGTACACACTACACACCATCTTCTCCGGATTCCACTTATGGATTACATTGGATATATTGTTATTCATGAGTTTTGAAATACTTTGTTCTGAGTCACTAGATGCAAGCTCAAGCTCAAAGTGATGCAACTCTTCAAGCAAGGCATTCACCCCCTCCTCCCCTGTCTCAATGTATCCATTTAAGCATGCAAATTACTTATATAGTTCAAATTGACTCGTAAGAAAATTTTGTCGCAAAAAATGAAGATTTCAAAATCATGTTGATACAAATAAACTTTGTACGAGTTTGATCATGATTTGCATTTCTTTCAAATTATTTTTTGTAAAATGAGTCTCTTAAATTGACAGTCTATCGAAAACCTCTCTATCTCCACAAAAGTAAGAGTATGATTTTGTGTACACCCATTCTCCCCAAACTTCATTTGTAGAAATAATTGTATATGTTGTTGTTGTGTTTGATCATGATATGTTTATTAGCTCAACTTGATTTGAGTCACTCAATTTTTGCTGAACCAACTTATTTGGGTATGTTGTATACTATTCAAATATTCAATTACAAGTTGTGTATTGAGTTATCTACTGGAAATGAATAGAAAATAATTAAGTACACAAAATTAGGAATAATTGGCTTATAGAGTAGCTTTCTTTGTGTTCATAAAAACATACAAATAGAAAATACTGATTGTTAAAGTAGTAGATCCAATCACGAAAAACTTGAGAAATCAACACCGACATCCTCATCGTCACCCCTCATCTCCCGAGACGAATTCAAAATCTAGAATCTATAAATTCATATAGTGATTTCAAGTTGATAAACAAAATAATTAAGATTTATAGATATTTAATGAGTTTCTTTTTTCATATTGAATTCACGTGCCCCCTCACTCTTACCCACCCACCTCTTAACCTTTGCCCACCCTCCACCCCCACCCCTCGCTGCCACCCCACATCCCCACTCCCACAGTATTTGCATAAATGATATATAAATGTATGTAGAATAATATTTTGTTTATCAAATACTAAAGAATAAGTAAAAGAAAAATCTTATTTTTTTCAGAAAAGAATGAGTATTTTCCATGGATCATTTTCTTTCCTACCAAACACGTCCTTTATAAACTTAGTTGAAAAAGTTACTATCATTTGGTACTATATATGGTGATATTCAAGAAATTAATACAACAACAACAATTCAGTGAAATTCCACAACGTGGGGGTTGGGGAGGATAAAGTGTACGCAAACCTTACTCCTACCAAGATAGGACGGCTGTTTCCGAGAGACCCTCAGCTCAATATATAATTAAGAAGGCTAGAGACTTTAAAGTATAAAGTTGCAAATCCAATCATTATTATATTGTAGTCATTTTAAGGTTGTCTAAATATATGAGATGTGACAATTAATTGCCTTCCACAAAAGGCAATATGTCCTATTGAATTTCAGTGCAAATTACAGATTGAGAATTCAGAACCCTAGCTAAAAAGAGAAAGAAAACAAATAATTGTCTTTGAAGTTATAAATAATAGCAGTATATCCGGTCAAATTCCACAAGTAAAGTTTGAGGAGGGTAGTTGTATGCAGACCTTACCCTTATCTTTGCGAAGTAAAAAGATTGTTTCCGATAGACTCTTGACTAAAGAAAAGTGTTATTTTTTAATTTATTATTATTATTATAGATCCTAAAAAAAAATTGAAGTTCTTTATATGCGTACTTAAATACATATAAAAGACTTAATATATATATATATATATATATATATGTAGTTTCTAGCTCAAATGTGAAATATTTTAAATGCTTAACAACTTATTACTAGTATATCTTTAGACTTGTGGAACAACATGTTTCATCCCAAGTTATGGATAAGAAAGTAGAAAAAAATTGAATCTGCTAAGATGAGAATTATTTAATAGAAGTAATTATAAATAATTGATCAAGAATTAAAAATAACCTTGTAATAATTTGCTGACTCTAAAATTAACTTTCATTCATATAATATAATAACCAAAAACTGAGCAAGATGAATAAACATTAAGTATCAAAACGCACTAATTAAATCAAGTGAAAGAAATTACACCAAAAAAGAAAAGGTTAAAATTCTTGAAAATTGGAAATTTGATGGCATGAATTAATAATCCGAAAAATCCGGCTGTAATGCTTCAAAAATGTTTGACCATATTCATCTTAGATTTTAGTCATATGAAAGTCTTTAGATAGTGATTGATGGAAAATAACTTAACATTCCTAAAGAAAGAGTGTATTTTGGTCATTACTCATTACTTGAGGTGTGTAATTATCCTCATCATATTAGATCAATTTATTTTTTGTATGGACTATATACTGTGCACGACTAAGACAATATTTAGAGTGTAGATTTAGTCGTGCAATGTATGAAGTGGAGGTAAAAGTAAAGATTTAATACATAAATTATATTCAAGAGATGAAATTTCAAGTATTTTGGAGCTATATATCATCAAAGAAAACAGGGAGATATATTAACAATGATGTCATACATTGTATTTGATTAGAGTGGGTAAAATAGAGGCCCGCTTCTGAGGTACTGTGATAAAAATGTGTCACTAAGATTTAATGATGGTTAGATTAGAATTGTCGTATAGGATAGAGTATCGGCCAGTAAAGAATGTGCACGTCCAAAAGATGAATAAGTATGTTTAGATGGATTTGCGGACAAACTAGGAGAGATAAGATAAGAAACAAAGTTATACATGACAAGGTAAGAGTGACATCTATGACAGACAAGATGAGGGAATCGAGACTGAGATGGTTCAGACATATGAAAAGGAGATGTGCGGATGCACCGGTTCGAAGTGTGAGAGGTTGGCTATATTTTAGGCTTTAGAAGTGGTAGATGTATTAGACCGAAGAAAAATTGGGAGGAAGTGATTAGACAAGACATAACGTATTTTTAGCTTACCGTGGACATGATCCTAGATAGAAGTCGAGGATTATAGTAGAAGGATAGTAATAAGCCGAGTGTTGTCGTACTTTTACGTGGGAGAGGCAGGAACTATTCCCCTATTCCCAGCCTTTCATTACTTCGCATAGTTTGTTAGTATTCATGTAGTACCTTATTCTTATTTTTCTTACTACCACTATTGTACTTTCATTTTTGTTGTTCATCTTGATATTTTATTGTCGTTATTTTTTTCACAATCCTATTTTGATTACACTTCTTTCAAGCTGTGAGTCTATCAAATACAATTTCTCTATCCCACAAAGATAGGGATAAGATTTATATACATCCTAACATTCTCAAACTCATAATATTACGCCGGATATATTATTATTATTGTTATTGTACAAACTATATTGCAATAACAATAAAACGAATGCCATTGACATGTTGCGATTTTCTCGTTTTAAAATTGTGTTTTTGTTTTCTTCTGTTTTATAGGTGATTAAAGTTGGACGACTTCAAGAATTAATAATTAGATTCTAAATTTTAATTTGTATAAAAAATAAATTTTTAAAAAATAAATATATTATTCAAAATTTATTGGATTTGGTCTACTCGTAGTTGAGCTTCTACCTTAGCCAATAATTAAAATAATTTAAATATTCTAGATATTACACATATACGACAATAATTGGGAAAAAACAAAAGAAAGAAATGGGGTCTAAGAAACAGGAACTATCTACTCTACACCTAAAACAACTATACCTAAGGAATAAATAATTAACAAAGGAATGCTGTGTGCTTTGTGGATATGGTAAGCATAAACTCTTGAACAATGAAAATTATTAATCTAATATTTACATTTGCATCACCTAAGAAATACAAATTGTTGAAATTTCTTAAATTTATATACTACTAAAATTATAATAAAATATAAAACAAAATAAAAAGAATTCTGGAGCAATACATCTATACTGAAGAATTGAGAATCTTTTGAAATCTTTCATTAATTTTGCTATGTTACTCTTTCTTTTATGTATGGTTTGGTTCATTCCGTCTCAAATTATCTATCACGATTATTAAAATAATTATTTTAAATTATTTGTAATTTTATAAGTTTTTTTTATCATTAGTAGTAATTATTTTTCCAAACTATAAACACTTAAACTATATGATAATGTTAAGATTATTTAAATATTAATAAAGGATAAAATAACTTTAAAAAACCTCCTAATTAATATTTTTCAATGGATATGCAGAGTATTAGCCTGTTTGGATTGACTTATTTTTAAGCAGCTTATAAGTTGAAAACTGCTTATAAGTTTTAAAAAAAAATAGGTACAGATCAACCTTTTTTTGACTTATAAGCTGTTTTCAACTTATAAACTGCTTAAAATAAGTTCATCCAAATAAACTCAACTATTTATTGGGATTTATTTTAAACACAAAATGACTTTAAGTTGGCCTATCAAACACTCATAAAAAGTTGAAGCCAACTTTTTTTTGACTTATAAGCTGTTTTCAACTTATAAGTTCATCCAAAAAAACCCAACTATTTGTTGGAGCTTATTTTAAACACAAAATAACTAAATTGGTCAGCCAAACATTCAAAAAAGAGATAAAAACAGCTTATAAGCGAAATTATGAGTCAAAATATTGTAGATCCAAGAAAGTTGTAAATATAGGACCCACCTTCCTAAATTTTCTTCATATAAAAGAAAATATTTGTGTACAAAGTTTGAAGTGGTTGAACTAAAACCTTTCCCCAAAACATGCAAACAGCCCCCTTAACCTTTTACACCAAACAATACCAGCCCAATAATTTCTCAAATTAAAGTAGTCTTATTTACAAACACCATAGCTAACAAAACCACATAATATGGCTCCTTCTCCTCCTCAAGATGATTTTAGCTTCCCAACAATCACCAATACACCGCCACGTTTCCTTGAATCACCACCTTTATGGAGAACAACATCAGTTGCTTCTAGACGCCTCCAGAAAAACCCTAAAAATGATCATAATATTGCATCTATTAAGGGAGAAGGTGATCATCATGACCATGAAGAAAATTTGGACATGTCTCCATTAATATCCAATAAGTCCAATTACATCAACCAAAGAAAGAGTTTCTCATACATAGAAGGTGATGCTGCCATGAAGAGAATGAACATTGAAAATGAAGATGATCAAGAAGAGGAGAAAATGGACATGTTATGGGAGAATTTGAATGAAGAAATGTCCAACCAAATTATGACAAGGACTACATGTGGGAAAGATGCAAAGAAGGTGGAATATAAATGTGTTAAATCTTTGAATCTTTCCAAAGCAAGCAAAAGACCAAGCTTAGTGGTTCTCATCAAAGTCCTGAAAAAGGTGTTCTTGTAATTTCATACTTAGCTTTTTCAACTTCATTCAACAAAACTAAAAGTTTGATCAATACTTTGCATCTCTTTATTCAATTTAATTTGTTGCACATAATCTTTTATGAGTTTTCTTATATTTTTCTAATGTTCAACGAAACCCCGTCATCCCCCATCACTATCCCACCTAGCCAAAAGTGAGGTGTAAGGGGTTGGGTTATTAAACACATTTATCCGATTCTTTCGGTAAAAAAAAATAATATTATTTATACATGATTCAAATAATTTTTTATGTATAAATAGTAGATGTCGAATCTCTTTCGGCTAGTTCGTGTATCTACTTCTCTAGTTTTTAAACTCCTTATTAAAAATTCTGCACCGCCATTTCATTTATCTATATTATATATGCACACATCGAATTTATTGGTTTGGTAATTGGCATGCAAGTAATGGGACATAGATTGTTGCAATACTTATTTTATTGATTTTTTTTTAAAGTCTGGTTTGGGTAATCTTTGGTACAAGAAAATAGTATTAATTAAGAAAGATTTTTGAATCTTTTATTAGTTGAATTATATGTGCAAAGGCTATATAGGACTTTGTAAGTTCATAATGTCAATGTCAAGAGACGTTTTCAAATCATACAAGTAATAGTTGAAAAGCATGTGCCATCTACTGATTTAATTCTACATTGATTGATTTTGATTGATAATTGGTTTTGTTTTCTACATGTAAGAGCTAGTTTGAATTGACTTATAAGTTTCTTGCAGATTGTTTTCAGTTTTTTAAAGTGTTTGACTGATCAATTTAAAGTTATTTTGTGCTTAAAATAAACCTCAATAAATAATTGAATTTATTTGGATGGACTTATTTTAAGCAGCTTATAAATTGTAAAAAATAAGTTGAGTTGTACCTACTTATTTTTTTCAACTTATAAACAGTTTAGTTACTTAAAAATAAGTCCATCCAAACATGTTCTAACTAATGTATAGAAAACGCTTTAGTTATTCCTAGAAATTATAATTCAATTAGTAGTTAATTAGTTGGTTATCTAAATTTTTATTTAGTTGATGAAGGTTCGATTCCTCGTCTTGTAATTCCTCTCCCTATCTCCCTTTTTCCTATAACATCTTCAATTTAATTTAAAAAAAGATAATTATGACGATTTGACAAAAATCATCAACACTTTAAAATTAACTGCCATAATTACACCATTTCTTAGTGTATAAAAGATGCCCTTAATAAATTTATCTAAAAGAATACAATGGTCAAATGATATTAAGAGCGTGTTTAGCATTTAAAATGTTAGAACTTGAAGAATCATTGTATTCTTTTAGTTACATGTTATTAAGGGCATCTTTTATATAGTCGATTCATTTTAAGTAGATTGGGTTTAGAATGGGTTGTGTCCTAAATAAATTTCAAAATTGCTTTTAATTTTTTAAATATACTTTTTAAAATAAATTTGTCAATATCACATTATTAAATAGGTATCGAAAATTGTATTTTCAACTTAAATGATCATGAATTACTTTTGAAGACAAATAAAATTAAAGATGCAGTCATCGATTCTCTAGAGAGGTCACAATTGCCGCGAGCAAAGATATTAATGACGATGAAGGCTTTTTTGTTATGTTACTAATACTTGCTCTGCTATTCTGCCCAATCTCTTCATTCCATGATTTGATGAAATATCTTGAATTTTATGTTGAATTACTAGGTGTATGTACATGTATCAATCAAGTGATTCGATTGTGAACTAACACGACATGTGTATCTAGGGAATAGTTTCTTCAAAGTGAATCCTCCCTAGATACATCTATTCAATTTAATTATAAATTTAGGACATCTCCAACCCTAACACCAAATTTTATACCAAAAAAAGAATTTTTTTCTCTCTCTTCATTATTATATTATTATTTCTTATTTCATTTATATTTTCTTATTTCATAAAACAATTTTTTTTCTAAAAAACATTCATTATATATAATTTTCATATTGTTTCAAATTATAGTCGTTTAATATAAAATTATTTTATATCATAATTTTTTAAATAATATAAATTGCTAAAAAATATTACATATTATACATAATAATGGTACAAATTTTTTTCTAAAAAGCATTCACTATATATAATTTTCATATTGTTTCAAATTACAGTCATTTAATATAAAATTACTTTATATCATAATTTTTTAAATAATATAAATTGTTATAAAATATTACATATTATACATAATAATGGATAGCACAAATAAAAGTGAAATCATTAACGAAATATTATTAAATAAACATTACACCATTGAAAATTTTTATTTTAAGTTCTACATGAATATTCAACTTTCAAGATCACTAGAGTGCTCCCATAAATGCTCTATTTCAATTTTAACGTATGTCAATTGCTAGTTTGTTGAATGCTTATTATTTTTGATAATTCGAAAGTACTTTATATTATTTTTCCACCAATTTATATTTTTTGCATATTTAATTTTTGTCAAGGTTAATTGTACTTATATTCAATTCAAATTTATAGTAGAATTAAAGTAAATTTAATTTTAAAAAATTCAAGTAAAGGAAAATAATTTATAAATAAAATAAATTTTTAATCTACAATTAATATTATAAATATATTACATAAAAATAATAAAATATTTTAATTAAAACATACAATTTATATAATGTTTAACTAAAAGTCTTATATAATAAAATATTAAAAAAGTACATTTGGTGCGATGATATTCACACACCAAAGTTAGTATAAAATTTAGAATGGATTGGAGTAATCTTGCACCAAATTTTACACCAAATATAGCATTTGGCGTAAAATTTGAAATGGATTTAGGAGATGGTCAGTGATCAATTTCTATAAATTGAATAATCATTCAAACATTCAAGATTTTCATCTCCTTTAATGATGGAATTTGACATTGACTCCTCCCTTATCCATCAGAATAAGCAAAGGAATAATTTAGTAAAGGAGATTATAAACCTAACCTCTAGATCCTACGAAGTCTCGATGGTTAATGAGCCCAAAGCCTGAATGGCCATAATTTTAAGCAAAAATTTTAGAGAATTTTACCTAAATTCCATAGTGAAAAAACTTAATTACAATTTATTCCTATTTTTTCTTAAATTACCCGATTTTTTTTATTTTTCCCAAATTTATGATAGATTACTATTACATCTGATACATCAAGTTTTGATACATAATAATTAAAGCTGTTGATTTCTTTTATGGAAAGGTAACGTAAATCAAGTTAAGATTCCTTCTTTCAATCAATTACTTAGCTAAATAAGGAAATTAACCCATACAAAGCGTAACAGTTATGAGGGACTTGAAAAATTGAAAAAACAGAGCATAGGATCGTACCAAACTTCAATCCAAAATTCAAAATTCATCAAGCTATTCGAGATGAATATCCCGATTCTACTGAGATATTCTAGAGTTTGGTAATCCGAGGTGAGTTATGAACGATACAAAATTGATGGAATTCTAGTGGGAGACAATATATCATTCGTGAATCTAAAATCAGCAATTGTTGCTGAATTGACCATAGATGAATCAGTGCAAAACATTGAAATTTGATATATCGTTCAAGGTAATTCGTCATCAATGATTATTCGTAATGATATGAGTGTTAATATTTGCATAGAGTTGAAGAAGAACGAACCTGGATTCATAATGTATCCCTTATGCATAACAACATATGATAGAAAGAGATGTGAGATACAAGCATTCAACGCTACCTCTTGAGCAATTGTTTTTGTTGTAGCAAACACGAATGATTCACAAATTTTTGATTTAGAAGAATCTGATAATGCTGCAACCTGTTATATATCGGAATTGGATGTGAAGAACTACATAACTGATACAATTGGTGTGGACGTGAAGGAGAAGCAATTGTATAAGAACAAAGCAACACTACTTGCTGTAATGGTCAAATACAAAATTGATAATGGATTCAATTTTAAAGCTAAAAGATCTGACAGTAAAATGTATGGGCATTTGTTGATTTTGGAAATTTAATTTTTATTTTATAGTCATGATACATACTAATTATTATGTATCAAGTACAATTGAAATTTTTTTTGTTGTTAATATGTATTTTTATTTGGTCATATTACATATGAATCTCTGTGTATCTGATACGTGTTAATATTTTTTGAGTTATTTTTCATGATACATCATAACATTATGTATCTAATACAGTTCAATATGATTCCCTAATATACTGTTGATTTTGGAAATTTAATTTTTGTTTTATAGTCATGATACATACTAATTATTATATGTATCAAGTACAACTAAAAAATATTTTCCTGTCAATATGTACTTTTATTTGGTCATATTACATATGAATCTCTGTGTATCTGATACATGTTAATATTTTTTTAAAAAAATGTGCAGTTATGTGTTAATATGCTATTCAGACGACTGTTGTTGGAGAATGAAAGCATCATGTAGGAAAAAATTTGATATATTCAAAGTGAGATATTTTAATAGTGAACATTCATGTCCCTTAAGAGATAGGATTCTTAACAAAGTTCATGCTACAAAGGCTTTTGTTAGTGCATTCACTGCACCTAATTGGTTAATCATAAGAGAATTCACACCCCTAATGATATACGAGAGGATACTAAAACAGCCTATGGGGTTGATATTACCTATCAAAAGGCATGGTGTGCTAAATAACATGCTTTGGAGATGTCAGGGGAAAACCTGCTGATGGATATAGACAGGTGCATGTATTCATACATATGCTAAAAATCGTATATCCAAATTCATACATACTATGCCCAAGTCGTTAACTGATGAGTCATAAAAATCGAGATTTGAAAATAGAACACAACTTAGATGAAATCATATCTTTGGGAGATTGGGGTGTGTTGTAACCCCTTTAATCTTTTTGTCTGCTTCTTTGGTTGCATGTTGAACTGGAGATTTCGACTTCAATTTCGCACGTAACTTATTCATAACTACTGGATCATTACAATGTTCGGATCTAACCTCGTGGTATCCTTCCCAAGATGAATCAAAATCCGGAGAAACAAGAATTTCTTGATTTTTATTCAACTGTGTGAGACCAACACTAAAAGATGGAGCAGATTCCATATGTATTAGTGAACAATAAGAGAAAAACAACAAACAATTACAGAAGAAATCAATGGAAATCAAAGGAGGTGAGATTGAAGTGAGATTCCAGATAAGAAAAAACTTGAATATACTTTACTTAGAAGCTTGAAATTGAATAATAATTGGATTGAAATTCAAAAAAAAAAACTACCGAAGATGAAGCTTGAAATTAGGCGTGAATTAAGAGTAGTTGAGAGAAGTTAAATATGATTTATCTGTGAGATGGAGAGAAAGTTAAAAAAAAAAAAGAATTTTAGAGAGTTTTCCAAATGATAGAAAATATTAATAAATATAATAATATAACATATGTAAATAGATAATTTTATTAATTTTAATGGGTTAAATATGGGTACAAGCCCAAATATTACTCATATTTAAAAGTCACTCATTCAACCCATATTTAATTGGGCAGGTCATCAAAAAATGAGCCTAAATTGTCGGTACTAATCCTTAACAATCGAGAATGAAAAAAAAAAAGGTGCACTTCACTTGAAATAAAAAAAAGGGGAAATGACCTTTTATTGTAATTAATGATAATTGAATTATTTTTTATAATTTTTTTTAACAGAATGATTATTTTGTCTATTTTTTCTTTAAAACTATCGTATTTGGTAGCTTGTATAAAAATTCAACACTTGAATTATAATATTTGATTAATTGTACAATTTACGCTTTTTCATCAATTATGATTTTTTTTTCGAAAATACTCGCCTAGTCAATTCTTCCACCTCATTGACATGAATACATATATAAGTTATACTCGATGAAATAAGTAAAATTGTGAAATTATTAATTCTAAAATTGGAATTTGTCATTTCTTTCTTGATTGGCCATTTCTTTTTCCTATTTTCTTGCTCCTCTAAACTCAGTTCCCCCTTTCTGTTGGTGTGTCTCTCCATCCAAAATCAGCTCTGCACCATTGATGATTTTTCTATATTCAGGTAATATCTCTGCTTCTTTTGAATATCACTCATATACACTTAAGTAAACATTCGTACCTTGCTGGTTGTTTGTAATCTGAACGAATTGGGGAGGGGGGTGGCGTGGGGTGTTTGCCTCAATTCCTTCATTCTGGCTAACTTGTTTCTCTTTTTAATTCGTGAATATAGGTTTTTTTTAATAAAAGAATTGAGGCAAAACCCCCCATTGTAGGATATTTTAGATTACAACAAGCTCTTATTGAAAAGATGGATTAGTTTCAGTAATCTATGCCACTAACAGATTTGTGTTAAAGGTAGTGTGAAGGTGAACAGCTCATTGTATGTGTCGTATTTGTGGGGTTGTATAAGGTGAACGACAAAGGTAAACTTGGTTATATGTTGTAGGAAAAAATAAGATATATATGAACATCAAAGGAGTGTGAATGGATGGATCAAGTTCACTAGGGTGTGTACATAAGTGACGGTTTGAAGGGTGAATCCTAAGTAATCATTTACACCGTAATTTGGTCACATATTTGAGGAAGCATTGCAGCATATCTATTAGTGTAGCTGCTGCCTCTGTTCTTGTTGGACAGCATGATATAAAGAACGATGTAATATTGGAAAATGGAATGACTTTTGAAGTAGAAAGACAGCTGAAAACTTGGCTTTAAATCATCCACTTGAAGGATTGAATTGTTAAATATATTTGATGGGAGTTATTAGGCAAGCCCACTGCAGTGGGTCGGGGGAATATGAATACTCTTATTTGGCATTTTACTTAGGGACAGCAGGTGGGGGATGTGTCTATTACTCCCTATTTTATGAAAAGAACAATATATTGGGATTTAGTCCAAGACAGTGTAGATGATGGAAAGACAAGGATCCCAAATACTATTTTATAAAGGAAAAATCAAGTCTTTTGTTGGGTAAAAATAAAGAGGTACGAAGGAAAGAAACTCTTTGGCTTTCCATTTCGTTTGCTGTATAAAGAGGATCTCGGAAGGGGAAAATGAAAACAAGTAGCTACTTGGTCATTTGGGGAAAATCGCAGCTTTCATGTGGTTTCACGTGAACTCTCAATACCACTCATTTAAATTGGTAAATACTTTGCATATATTTTACTTACATGTCAATATTTATCTTTAATTTCTTCAGTTTCATGCCCAGTTAAACACCTTCAAATAAAATGAAACGGAGGAAGTAATTTGTTTGCACTATTTAGTTCCCACTAAATCTCCTTTTCTACTCTTCTATTTCACTTTACATCCAAGACAACCCGTCAATGTTAGGTGGTCATGAATTCTACTGGTATAACCTCACAGTCTTTCTATGTTATCACGTCATCTGGTAGGAATAAAGTCCATTTATCTGTGGTGACCTCCACTCTTGAATGTTATCATGTTTGACACTCAGAAGGTAAAATGCAGATTATATAATTCTGTGGACATTTTTAATCCATATCTATCATCAGGAAACAACGAGCAAAAGCAAAACTGCAGTTTTGATACTTACTTTTTAGGAGTCGTGCTTTTTACATCCTATTGTATTTTTTAAATGGTAAGTAGTAGTATAAACAGAAAGAACACAAAGCTTGTGCCAGATTACGCCCAAAAAACCATTCCATCCTATTTTCTCTCAAGTTTCAACAAGTATTGACAAAAAAAGCTTGTAATGTAATGGATACTATTTGTTGTAAGGTTTATAGTTGGTAGTATCCATGTTCTCCTTGAATTATTGATGTTTGATTTCTCTTTTTGAAGTACCAATTTCTCTTACCATAATGGATTTTAGTAATACAACTCGTTTGAGATTTACATGCAGATACAATTCTGTGCTATATGTAGTTCTGCTAGCAAATAAGTTAAATGGAGTGGCTAGTAATCATCGTTACAGTGGTTGTGCTGTGGGTGGCTTCGCTCTTTAAAATTCTTCACGAATCTCTCTCTGCCTCACAAGTTGAAGTTTTGAATGATGGTATGGGGTGACTTCTCTACTAAATGTCAATTTTTGTTTTCTTTTGCATTTACTTGGCTGCCTCAGTTTGTTATGTACTATTCTTTTAGAATCTAAAATACAGACACGCACACGGCTTTCCCTGTAGTGTTTGTTGTACAGCTAATTGCTTCCTTTGTTTTTAGGATCAGCTAATTGCTTCCCTTCTTAATATGTGTATTATTTTTATGTTTCAGGTGGAGTTTTTTTCAAGAGAAACGTGTTGTTGGTTATTGCCCATCCTGATGACGAGTCTATGTAAGGTTGAATGTCTTAACTTTGAGTTGTTATTTGTTCCTTTCATAAATTTTCTGAGCAATGCAAACTTTTGAATTGCTATAGAGGGAGTTGCAGGCTAAGACTCTTGGAACTGTATGTTAGTTTTGATCAAGATTATGGCAGCCCTACGTATCTCTAGTTATACACTAATGCAAAGTATCTCAGTTGAAACAAAATTTAATTAGTTGAACTCGTAGGCACATTCATTGAATAATAAGTTCATACGTCTCCATGAATTCGTTAGTCCATCTTGAAACGTGGTGGACTAGAAATTTGGTGCACTAAACTATAAGATTCAATTTTTACCCCTCTGTTAAATAGGTCATTAACGAACAGAAATTGATTTTTTTTATACAAATTATGATTCAATCTTTTTGTTTTCGTTTGTTTTGTTAAGTATATAATATCCTGATGCATATGATACATGAAACTGCAGCCTGTCGTTCCTTTCTTTTTCTAAAGTTCATCAAATTTCCTTTATGCTTGTTCCGAGAGAAGCATCCCTTCATGGACTATTTTTTTCCTTGCAAATTGTGTTTGAAATATACTCCTTCAATTTGTTTGTCTGGTTTTGACTTGGTACGAAGTTTAAGAAAGTAAAGAAGACTTTTGAATCTTGTGGTCTTAAACTAAAGATATGTACCAAATTGCTCTTTAATCTCGCGGTCTTAAACATGCCATGGGGAAATTTTAGAATTAAAGAGTTACCAAAAAAGGAAAAAGACATTCTTTTTTTAAAACGGGCTAAAAAGGAAAGTAAGACAAAGAAATTGAAACGGAGGGAGTAGTTGGTAAGAAGGATCACAACTCTCGATGTTAGTTGATTGTTAACGTGTCTCTAACTATAGATGTCAGTTTCCTACATATGATACAATGACCTTTTAATGTTTAGGCAATCTTGTTATTAAGTAATCATTATTGTATCTATTTACTGTACAGCATCACTGTTGAGATGATAATGACTTATGGTGCTTTTAACTCCATACTGCAGGTTCTTCACTCCAACCATTAATTATTTGTCTTCGAGAGGATGTAATTTGCACATATTATGCATGTCAACAGGTAATGCTCTTAGAATATTTCAGTTTCTGTTGCAGATGCTGAATCAAAACAATTTCCTTTATGCTAAGTTTTAAGTGGCATGTGTATTTTGGTTGCCGTATATCTCAAGACGTAAAAAGTAAAACCTAAAACAAAAAGTCAATTTTTGAACCGGTTGAAATATTTAAGCAATTGATTTTTTTAAGAATTATGATCCAGTTCAAGCAGTGTTTGTTAAACCTGAGGTTCGCTTTCTGAATTTGATTTATTGCAGTTATTTTCGACTTTAAAATGTTTAAGTGATCAGAACACAAATCACTAGAACTGTTCTTTACAAATCTCTATCCTAGATAACCAATAGTCTGTTACTGATGCTAACTTTCAGTATATTGTTTCTGCTTTGTCACATTGTATTGAAATATAGGTAACACAGATGGTATAGGCAATGTCAGAAAAGAAGAACTTTATTTAGCCTCGACTGTGCTTAAGGTGATGTGAAATTTTATCTGACTAGAAATCTGAGTGATGCATTAATGCTAGATCTGTGATCTTTTATGTCAGCTTTTATGCAATTGATCGTGCATTCCTCTATTTCTTTGAGTTACTATAATGGAAATTCTTGTAAAATGTTGGAGAAGGTAGTCAGATATGAGTCGTTGATCTTTCTGTTCTCTAATTACTCATGTAGGTTCCACAAAAGCAAGTGAAAGTCCTTGACCATCCAGATCTACAGGTAATCTGATTGTATAAAAATTGTATATCTATGTGTTCTTAAATGTCTAAGAAGAGTTTTAATGCTTAGTTCTTACTAGGATGGTTTTAGCAAATCATGGAACTCTAAGTTATTGTCAAAGATTATCAAGGAGGAGATTGTCAATTGCGCAATTGATTTGGTAAGTGATTTCAATAATTATCTTGTTCAACTAAGATGGCCTTTTCGAGTAATCTTCAGTAGCCTGTGCTTCTTCGGTTGTTCTAAATTTAAGCTTCCTCCCATTGACTTCATTGTATAAGTGGCTTTTCTACTTCGCTAGATCAAAATCTTGATCTGAAGGTATATCCTTCGTTTATTTGTTCATTTTAGTTGAATGTACAAGAATATAGTTTTCATTATTCCTATTTCAGATGCCATGAATCAATTTGGTTTGATTTACCCTCTACTTAATTGGAGTTTATATGGAAGAATCCGCTATGACTTCATTGGGGCCTACCATTCTGGATTTTAAGTAGAGAACCCAATAGAATGGATTACATATTCCTTACTTGGTGTCTACCAAATATACCAAGTACATTCGAAACAAGTGCATAATTTTAATGTGATAAGACCCTTGCATTTGTGCAAGCTTTAATGTTTGGTATAATATAGGACAGTCTTTCAGAAGGAAAGCCAAAACTCCTATAAAGAAATATGGGGTAACTTGATGAAGTTCCAATATAGGGAACAATGCAGCGGTTGCCTATTTCATGGTTCATGTTTAGACAATAATTTAATCGTCAAGAAAATAATCAAGACTGCAAAATGTTGTAATAGTGTAGTATTTTATTTCGATACAGTGAGTATTACAATCTCAAATGATTATTCTTTTCACAAATAAATTCAAGGGCCTTTTGAGTTTGGTCTTGAACTTTATGTATTTTAATCCAAGCGCTTGGAGCTTGATCTTGAATTTTAATCTTGACCTTTGAATACTTAGAATGCTTGAATGATTGCAACTTATAGAGAAATTTGTACCCTTTGATCTATGAGCTGCTTCTAGCTTCTACATAGACAATGCTGATCAAACACAAGTAATTATCTGCCAAAAGTGGGTAGTTGTGCTGCCTGGTGAGGGTGGAATTTAAGAAATTAAGCTTGAGCATCTTGTAATCATTTATGAGGTTGAGGAGGAAGATTGATGAAAACCCCATCATAGATTACTTGAGTTATGGGATACTGTTTGAAAATCCAAGAAGAAGAAGTGAAGAACAGAAATCTGTCATAGTGCACTCACTTCCCTGACTACAAAGATACTTTGTTTAGAACATCATTCAATGGAGTACTCTTGCGATGTTTGGAGGAAGATGAAGTTCTTCAAGCTTTGCAAGAAGTACACTCTAGAGTGTAGATCACATCAACTTGGGCTAAAACTCTACTTCCTCATAAAAGGGATGGGATATTATTGTCAACAATGGTGAAAGATTGTTTGGATTGTGCTAGAAGATGTAAAACTTGTTAGTTGCATGCAAATGGTATACATCAGCCACCTGAAGCGTTACATCCGACTGTTGCATCTTGGCCATTTGACATTTGGGGACTAGATGTTGTTCAACCTCTGCCAAAATCTTTTAGAGGACACTTGTACATTTTGGTTGCAACTGATTAGTTTCCGAAATGAGCAGAAGTTGTCCTCAGGGAAGTAAAAGAAAGAAAATGTTGTGAATTTCATTCGAGTAAATATCATCTACTGCTTTGATATTTCTCGTTATATAATAATGGACAATAGCAAACCAGTTTGATAACAAATTGATGAATAAGATTTGTGATCTATTCAGCTTCAAGCATAAGATTTTATAAGATTTTCCTTTTGTTTGTATTCAAAGTGTAGCCTTATTAGTTATTTGTGAGCAGAGGGAAATCTTATTTATGTCACCTTTGCATCTCATGGACACTTGTTTTCCAGGTCATAACTTTTGATAATTATGGAGTCTCAGGTCACTGTAACCATCAAGATGTTCATCAAGGTGTACGGTAAGTTATTCCTCATATTCTGGTAGCTGTTGGTAGTAATTTTGCAAATGAAATTAGTCACCATATTTTGGTATTACTTGGAAGTGCTTTTGCAGATGTCATAAAGAGAGTTATTTAGTATTGACTATTAACCCTGGTATTTAATACTAGCAAAGTTTCATAGTGATCCTGTTTCTTTCTAGTTTGATATCTCTTATACATGATTAGGTGTTTTGAACAAGCATCATTGTAAAGGATTCTTTACTTCTCCTTTGTTAAATCTATAATTGATTGACATGCCGATAACATGTGTATTTTGTACGACAAGGAAAACATTGATGAGTTGGACATTCTTCTGTAGATGTAGGACTTAAAAATAAATCTTCAAGATTCAACAAATTAACTCAACCTTAATTCTCCCATTATGATAGCTAGGTTAGCACGTTTACTTTAGGTCCTATAATGCTTGGAGTCTTTTAGTCATATCAGAGAGTCATATACCAGTATAAACTACAGAGAATTCTATTAGTTTTTGTTTCTTTTCATTTTTATTTTTGTATAATATCGGCATGAGATGAGCTTAGATAGAGCAATATGGCTAGTGAGATTCATACAGCTGACTCGAAGTTGGGTTTGGGACTGAGGTGTAGTTGTCATTGCAGTATATTTCTCCCACTAGTCTTCTAGAATTTGGTAGTGAAATATGTAAGGCTTAGAATTAGTAGCTCATCTTTATAAAATGGTTTCTATTATGCAGAAAACTATTGCAAGATACTTTACATAAAGAAGTTGAGGCCTGGGAGCTTGTGAGTTCTTTCCTTGTCTCTTTACTTTTGGTACTACTTGTAGATTTTTATTTTAGTTTCCTGGGACTATCATACAACAACAACATCTAAGTGTATGTTTCAATCTCAAGCAAGTTGAGGTCAACTATATAAATTCTCACTGACCATGTCGTTTCATTTAAGCTCATCTTTTTCTTGGGAATATGATAGCTAGAAGAATTCAGATGTTAATTGGTTTTGAATGTCTATTGACTATGGTTGGCATCTTTTTCAATCACAAGTTTATGGTCTAAGTTTTGAAGTGGGAGCTTTGTGATTAATCATTTTCAGGTTAGCACTAGCGTATTGCGCAAGTACAGCGGACCAGTTGACACATGGTTGTCCCTCCTATCTGCCAAGTTCCATTTAAGTGGAGTGGTGCATTGCTTTCTAAATGAACATCCCAGAAGGAGCTTAGCTGCGATGGCTCAGCACAGGAGTCAGTGGGTTTGGTATGTAATACTTTGCTATTGTCTTGCTAATGGTACACAAGTAAGGAAAGTATGGAAAGAAATAAAGGGAGGATTTTTATTCCCAGTTTCTCTTTCCAGACATTCATTACTTTATTCCATTATGAGAGTGAGAAGACACATCAAGTATAAAGAAAATTATCTGTAAGACACATCTATAATCCTCTTGATTTTAAGTTATCACGCACTAGAAAAGTAGTTGCCGATACACTTTTGGGACTAATGCATCAGTGCTTAACCAGATGCTTATAAGGAATTACAATCAGAACATTTGCTATGAATAAACCATTTGCTAGATTGCAGTGCACACATAGTTATGTCGTAAATATTTTTTGGTCTACCTTTTCAGGTTTCGCAAGTTATTTGTTTCTTTCTCAAGTTACACATACGTTAACTGCGTTAGGAAGATCAACTAGATACATGTAAGGTTATTGGTTCAAGAAGACACTTGAAAGGAAGATCAACCAGATGTTGGTTCAACAACACTTGAAATGGGCAAGGTAAGCAAAATCACTCAGTTTTGGATCATCTAAATCTCTCTTGTGAGTTTTTCTTTGAAGAACATCCGATTGATTAAAAATTAGAGAAGTGTTTGAATGTTTTTGGTGGTTGTAGAGTAGTTGGAACTATTTCACTTATATTAAGTAAATGTTTATTGTTCTCTTTTTTATATTTATAAGTAATAAATGCCTAGTGCTTTTGATGAATAATTTTGGTTTTGATGCAATGCCAATTAATTAAAGATTGGTTTTCTTTTTATTTCTTTTCTTTTTGTGCTCCATCTTTTCTCTCTCTTTTTTTTTTTCCAACTGCAGTGATGCCATTCTTATAATGATTAAGTGGACATTAGATATTTTGATTAAAGTAACTACCTTTAATTAATGAATTAACATTGGGAAATCTTTTAACTCAAAGACTACTATTTTTTTTTAAAGAAAAAAGTTGGCAAGTCCCTATCAAAATTTTGAAATATTAAAAGACAAAAGTTAGACAAAAAGCCGCGTAAAAGTTAACAAATGTGTTTTAAGTAAGCAAAGGGTAGAAGCACTTTTCAAGTGGCAACAGGATAAATTCTATTAATGTATCACTTTGAGATAAATTCCTCCCTTTTTCTCCTAACACATTGCGTGACTTCTCCTCCTTGTCTTTATTTTCATTTCCTTTTTGTTTAACCAAAAGTTATTAATTTGCATGCTTTATCTCCAAGCATTCTTCTTTATTCCCCCTTTCACTACAATTCCCACTTCTTCTATTTATGATTTTAAGTATTGTGCTAAATCAATATAAAGTTAAACCCTGCTATAACGACGTCATTTGTTAAAAAAAAAAATTTGTTGTTATAGAGAATATATTATAACAAAACTTAAAAAATCGGATCCAAAGAAAATTTGATTGTTATAGTAAAATGTTGTTATAGGAGATGACTATCATGAAGAGGTCTATTTGTATAAATAATTATAATTATCAAGTTAAGTTTACCTACCATAAAATATTACTTCTCATAACAAGCCTGATGCGGTAACTCGGAGAATAGAATGATAACCAATTATTACTAATTAAATTATACCCACATTGTAATCGTCTCACCCATTTCTCTTTCCCATGCCCCCATTTTTTTTATTTTTTTTAAACGTACGTCAAGATTTTAAAAGCTAGTTTTGATGGTAAATATTGAACAAGGAATGGATGTCTTGCATCTTTTTCCTACCTCCCCCCCCCCCCTCCACCACACCCCACCCTTTCCACCTTATTAATTCACCTCCTATCTACTTCTCCACCCCTTGATAATCTCCCAAAGGACATCTTTCTCTTGTGTTAGAATACGTAAGTAATGGGAAGGGCATTCATAGCTTGTCTTTCTCCATTTCACCAAAGAAAATGTATCTTTCATGTTACAAATAGTGAAAGTATGGCTCTCTTTGCTTCATTCACCACTGAAATCAAGAATCTCCAATTATCATTACTATCCAACAATTTTTTAACTCTTCAATGGTGTGTAGAAGCCACGACTCTGCTGAAAAAACTCCACTCTGAATTTCTTCTCATCATATTGGATAAATCAAAGGTAATACCATTTACATGGATCAATGATGATTTGTTGAATTTGTACATGAATGAGAGTTTGAACATCATGGAACTTTGTAACATGTTGAAGTCATCAAGTTTTAAGATCAATATGTATCACTTAACAATTGATGCTACAATCAAGAATCTGAATAACTATGAGGCAGAGGCATTTGCCAATATGCAACCAATTGTACAAAGGGACAACAAGAGAATTCTTATTCAAGAAATGCAAAGGGATTGTTGTTCAAGTTTGATTTGCACAATTAGAGTTGGAATGAGTTTATTATCTTACATTCTTTCAAGTGTTTTTATGTATCCAACTAAGAATTATAAGTTGGAAGTAGTTGATAGGACTTTTTGTAAGAACTCTTCTACAATTAAGTCATTCAGGGACTCAGTTAATGAACTTGCCACTGAATTTCAGAGAAAATATTACAAAGATGGACAGAGAGGGGTAATAGGATTTTATGAGTATGAAGAAATGGAGAAGGCAATAATGCAAGCAAAAGAAAAGTTTAAAAGGGGATATGAAGAAGAGATAAAGAGAAATAAAGATGTTATTCTGCAGAAATCTGCAGCTCTAAAGGCTGGTTTGGAGAAGTTTGAATCACAAGTTAATCAAGTATTTGAAGAGGTGCTAAAAGGAAGGAATAAGTTGCTCCACATGATTGGTAAAACCAATGGAATTTTTAGATGAGTCATACTCTACTTCTTGTGTATATTTCTTCATTTATTTTTTTCAAGGGCAGAGTTTAAAAAACATACCTAATACTCCATATTTTATACTTTATATGGCATCATTACCATAACTTTCTCATTAACTATTAATTATGTAATTGCACTCCCATATGTCTCAATTTATATGTCATACTTTCTTTTTCTGTTTATTTCAAAAAGAATATCTTACTTTATTAGGAACAATTTGACTTCATATTTTACCTTTAATAAGATGATTTATAGTCCAAACAAATACAAATCACTTGTTTTGAATCACAAGATTTTAAAAAATCTTTCATTTTCCCTTAAATTAATGCCAAATCAATCAGCACGATATGAATTGACATAAATTAGAATGAATGGAGTAGTTTATATGCATTAATTGTGATCGAGAACCCCTCCATTTTTGCAAAAACAAAACCTTATAGAGGAAAGAAAAAAACAGTCAGATAAACAAAACATCTCACGTTGGTAGGGTTCAGGGCCACATCTAGAGAAGTGTCATGTAAACAATTTAGTCTAATGCAAGTATTAGTGGCTGCCTCACGGTTCAAACCCATGAACAATAGGTCACATGCAAACAACTATACCGTTGCTCCAAAACTCCTCTTCCATAGAGGAAAGACAACTCTTTGTAAATAACATATTGGCAACGAGTTTTATTAAAGGAATCCTTTAATTCTCATTCAGTAATTTAATTTTCATCCACCATGATTTGTGTAGATAGTGCTTAGGGCTTATCGTAAGTCTGCCAATCACAAGGAACAAAGCCATTACATGATGTTAAAATCATCACAATAAGACTATAAATTGAATGAGTAAATAGTATATATTCGTCCAAATATTAGAAACAATAAATTGGCAGCCTGCTTGATACAAAAAGAATACTTATCATTATCAGGTATTTCTTCACCAACTCCTGTAGATACAATGGAAAATGGATAGGATGCTTCATACTATGAGTTGGTCAAGGCAATGGAAAATGGATAGGATGCTTCATACTATGAGTTGGTCAAGGCAATGAAATTAATAGAATGGAAGCTGTAATGCTGGTGGTGTGTTCTTTCCACCAGAAAGATGAGCCAGCAGAATCCACCTAGCTTTGCTTTGAATCGATAGGGTTGGGACGTGTATAGCTTTCTCTAGAGAATTTTGGTAATGTACAACAGACAATCACAACGGCTATGGCACGATTACCCTCTTTCCAGCAAGCAAGTACAATATAGCGACGCATATAACAAAAAAAAACGAATCATCCGCCAAAACCAGGAGTTCTCTCAGTTTTTACTCTGTCTCACGTTGAGAGATAATATTCCTCTGCTCGTCTGATCTGTGACGGAATAACTTAGCTATCTTTCGTCTTTCACAATCCTACAATGCACATAACCAAGTGTTAGAGAAAAAGGGAAGGTTGTCTATCTCCACAGTTGTGCTTGGAAGCAACTTAAATTTCTCACCTTGAACATGTTGAGATAAAAAGGTTTGTCTGGGTTCATCTTTCTCAACTTATAGTATGTATATGCAAAACTCAGCTGATCACGAGGAGTAAACCGGTCAACCTCATTGAACCATAAGCAAGAAAACAAGTTCGACATTGGCGTGTGAGCCCTCACAATAAAAGATCCTTCTGGTACATCTGTCAGAAACATGTAAATGACATTTTGCCAATGAGAACACAGAAGCAGAAAGGAATTGCACGAAATTAAATATATAACAGTGATCCGTACTGCTGTGAAGAAGCTTGTTTGGATCAGATGCATTAAATCTTTGCAATCCATCAGCCTGGTAAAATGCAAATTGTTCATCTATGACAGTATGATTGTACTTGTTAAGTTTCTTGTTTTGGGCAACTTCTTCCCACACACAATGCCTGTCATAGTGATTGGAAATTGCATATTCATAACCTTTCCGCCACAGAAAGTACTCCAAGATGAGTAGGGGATCAAGCTGCAGCCGAAGCTTGCTATCTAACCATATTGAATACCTGCATAATTTCAAATGAAAGTCCTTGTAAAATGTTTTAGGAAATAAAATTTATAAGCTACTAAGATAGAAATTATCCCTTCCATCTCCTCTTTCTTCGGGGAGAAGTGCTTTAATAAGCAATTCACGTTCCAAGCATCTCAATCTTTTAATTAACAAGCAGAAATTTAGAAAGTTCAAGCAAACAATTATATGCATAGAAATGGAAGGCCCAAAAGAGAGGATAAAAGAGCAGTTTACAAGAGTATTACTAATTACATCAAAAGTGCATCGTGCACCAACAGAGTACAGTTATCACTAGTGAGTTAGATTACCTCATTGTTCACCTTCTGCTAATCCATACACACATAATACTGCATTTATTACATTAAATGTGATCTAAATCATATGACAGTGGGTATCCACTACATGTTGGATAAATATAGAAATGGAAGAAAGGGGGGTAGGCAAGCAGCAAGATGAAGGCTGAGAAACGATAGTGTCATCAACATTTTATGTTATATCTGTCCCAACTCCATCCAACAAACAAGGAAAAGCTTACCCAGGCAAATTATGGGATCCTGTTAAAAATAGCTACCAAAGTTAAGAGCACCAATGAGTTTATCTAAAATTAGCACCAGCAATCCTCTGAAACTCATAGTTATGGCATTGGCAGTCACATAATTGACTTTTCCAAACATAGTTTATTCCCCAGTAGACAGAAGGGAAAGGGCAAGTAATGCCGATCAAAAGTAGACCAAATTCCAACGCAATCTCTCTTTCAGTACCATCTCAGCATTGATTATTTGCAGAAACTAGTAAATCTACACTCATCAGTTGACTTCTGTCTACACAATATCTTTAAGTGGTGAAGTCTTTTAAATGGCGAAAACAACACATTGCTTCACCACTTAAAAGTGAAAAAACATTAAACCCAAAAGAGACATTATTGACTTGAGAAGTTCTGCCTCTACAGTAAGACTAATCCCTAGCTCAAACTCAAACCATCATAAGAAGCTATCATCAATTTAATATTAGAAAAAAGTGTGCGCTAATTTTTTGACTAGATAAAACAAAGTTGCAAATGGAACTGGTATTTTGATGCACTGCAGGAAGCATGAAGCTAACGCTGAGAATGTACCAATTTTGATTCACTGCCGGAAGCATGAAGCTAATGCTGAGAATGTACAAAATACAAATAATATCCTTTAAGTTATATTTTAAACCAGTGCAGACAACTAGATGCATTGAGAACGTATTTGTTTTTTCCTTTTCTCTCCGTTCTTCAATTTTTTTGATATGGTAAACCCCTGATTGGAAGTGAATATTGAGTGCTAACTAGCTATAGCATGGTATCATACCAGAAGAATATAAGCAGTAACATACCACAAACAAATATTATACAAGATTGTAATTCCAGTTACCTGGCTGAAGTAAAGAGTCGATGAGACAATAACTTTGGTATCTTTCCCACTCTCCGCATATCAGAAAAAGGAAGATTCTTTACCACTACGATCTTCCATAAACCTATAAAGCCCATGCTGTCTGGCATCTTACCTTCAGCTGTAAGAGTTTTTAGCGTAACTTCATCCACAAACATAACGAAGCAAACATTTTTCTTTGATATACGGGAGACCTGGAAAAGGAATTTAAATTAAGAAGATGTTATACAATGCAGCTAATGATAAGTTTAGGTAAAACAATTCAAAATCTCATATAGACAACTACAAAAGCTATTGAAAGAACCAAAACAGGTGAATCCCAGTAGACTTGTTTCCCCTTCTTCCTTTTTTGATAAGTAGGTCATCCACAAAAGACTCTACAACAACAACAACAACATACACAGTGTAATACCACAAATGACGTCTAGGGAGGATAGAGTGTACGCAGACCTTACTGCTACCTTGGGAGAGAAAGAGGCTATTTCCGATCTAGACGCATTATGAACCTAACCGAAATAAGCTAGGAGCAATGTTTTCAACACTGATGCCTGCTCAACTGGTTTAACAAAGAAGTTGCCACAACTCTATTTTTCACAAGGAAAAAATCGGTCAAACCCAGAAAATCAGAAAACCTGTAGAACCAAGACTAACCAGCTGTGACTCTCTGAGCTTTTCATGTTCTTTCGGTCTTTTCTTCAGTTTTGAGTAATCTTGAACATGAAAACCATGATCCAAATTAAATACAAACGCTTAACATGGTTAAGAAATTACTCTATCTTGAAGGAAAGTTAAATTGTTTAGAGAGAGAGAGAGAGAGAGAGAAGCACAAAGCAAGGAGAAAACTGCTTATGGTGCTAACAGAATCCCCTCTCAGCTCTATTGGTCAATATCGAGAAAGCTAGTTTGGCAGAGATATAAATTTAACTGATCACATCACAGTCAGGATGGGGCTTTCACTGTTAGCAGGGCCTCTAGATTCCTAGCAACCAGCATAGTAGAAGCCAGCAAAGCTTGTGAAGGAACGTGTGGAGAAACTCGGCATCAACCAAGATAAAATGTTTTACATGGTTGGTTGTGAGGAGGGCCTGTCTGACACATTTAGTCCTGAAGAAGAAAGGAATGACTATAGCATCTTGGTGTTCACTGTGTGGTAAGACAGAAGAGACCAACAATCATTAATTTTTTCACTGCAGTTTCACAGCACAGATTTGGGAAATATTTTTCAACTACACAGAAACTAAGTGGACTACGCCTGTTGAGTTGTTGGATTAGGAGAGGTGGCAGCAAGAGGCAGAAGGCTTGGTGGAGATTAATCCCCCATTGCATATGGTGGACAGTTTGGAGAGAGAGGAATAGTAAAATTTTTGAAGATACATCCAATTCCATTCATAAGGTTAAATGGAATTGTATTGTATCTCTCTTATTTTGGTGTAGACAAATAGTATTAGAGGAATCAGAACAGCTTGTAGAAACTTTAGGATCTTTGTAAGTATTAATCCCTGTTGCCTTGCCCCTAAAGTACTCCTAAATCGCCTAGCTCCTCACTTGTGCGAGAAACTTGGATTAGAGCATTGAGGATTCCATTGCATCTGTGGTCCAAGAAGGTTTTCCAAGAATTTGGGGAGTTGTGTGGAGATGGATCGAGACAGAAGAAGAAACCAAACTCAAAACCACTTGAAGTGGGCAAGGATTTTGGTGGAAAACGATGGGAGAAACCTACCGAGGGAGGTATCTGTCGCTTATGATTGGATCAAATACTACCCAATTTTGGCGGAAAGCAAACCCAGATTTGAAACGAGGTCGGAAAGTGGAGACATAGTCACCGGAGAAGATGAGGTCCTTTTCCCAAGGAATAGCTTTACCCATAGGTCCGATGGTGTAGACATCTGCGACACAGTAAGTTGAAGCACGTGGGTTGTATTTTGATAGCTGGAGAGACAAACACGTGAGAGGCACGTGAGTTTTTTAAATGAGAAAGCTGAATTAGGTAGGCCCATCATAAAAGCCCCAGAAGAAAGTCACACCTTCTGAAAGGCACGTGACTCATTTAAATGAGGGGCACATGAATCCCTTAAAGGAAATATCAAAGGAGGGCCAGATGTCTGGGCCAATTAATTCGCAGGTTTGGTGCATAGGCCCAGATGTGGCGGGCCAAGTAATTACTAATAATTTTCAAGGGGAAATAGGAGGTATGCTGGCAGCCCAAAGCTCTTTTAATTTCATCGAGGATATAACAGCACAGATGGGCATCCATGGTGATTTTCAAATCACTGAGAACAGTCAGACGTACGCAAGGATGATGAGAAAATCCAGTGCGATAACGGGGGGAAAAGAGGTGTCGATGGTGATTGAAGAGGGTGATGAACAGCTGGAAAACAATCTCGCAATAGGTGAGTCCAACCATGACAACAAAGGGGTAATAGTGCAAAATCCTATTACAGAGAGAGTGAACTGGGAAATTGATGAAGCAGAACCTCTTATGGCACAACAACAATTTTTAACACAGGGGAAGGGGAAAGAAACATTGAATTGGGTACAGCAGAACCTAACTAAATTGGGAAAAATCTTTGGGGTTGATTTTCAAGGTCATGAGGACGAAGCCATAGAATTACTGGTACAAATAGACAGCTGTAGACATGCAAGAAGACATGAGCAAAGCAGTGAAATTAATAAGACAGAATAAGGGAGTGCAAGAATTAAAAAATTTGATATGCTTTGATGTCAAGTTCAAAGTGCAGGAAACAGAGGAAAGGGGAGGAACACAAGTACTAGTTCCGGATGAAGATCAAGCTAGTCTCTTGGAATGTTAGGGGGCTAAATAATAGAGACAAGAGAAGGTTGGTGAATGGTGGAAGGTTGACATCATATGCCTTCAAGAAACAAAACTAGAAGGCAATGTTACAGAATTAGCCAAACAGGTCTGGGGAGGCAGATGGGTCAAACAAGCATATCTAGCGTCTAGTGGGACAAGAGGGGGGATTTTACTGATGTGGGATGAGAGAGCCTGGAAGGGGGAAATATTGGAAATAGGGGCATACTCCATCACCTGTAAATTTGAATCTCAAGCACAAGACTTCAAATGCCACATTACAGGAGTGTAAGCTCCCAACTGTTACAAGGAAAGGACACTAGTTTGGGAAGAGGTAGGTTCTGTATGAGGTTTGGTGGAAGGGCCATGGGCCATCTGTGGGGATTTCAATGTAGCTAGATATACATCTGAGAAGAAGAATTGTACAAACAGAACCAGGGGCATGAAGGAATTCTCAGACTTTATTGAAGACATGAAACTAGTTGACCTACAACTAGAGGATACTAAATATACCTGGTTCAAAGGGGATCATCATGAAGTAGCCTCCAGGATTGACAGAATATTAATTTCTGAGGAGTGGGATGACAATTTTCAAAATCTGAAACAGATTCCCCTTCAGAGTATGAGCTCTGATCATATACCTATAGCTTTACTTGGGGGATCTTGAGAAAGAAACAAAAGTCATTTCAAATTTGAGAATTGGTGGTTGAAATCTGAGGGTTTCATTGATAGAGTCAAGGATTGGTGGTCATCTTTCAACTTCACTGGGAAAACTGACTATAGATTGGCATGCAAATTAAAAGCTCTGAAGATCAAACTCAAAGAATGGAGGAATGAGGAAGAAGGAAACTTGGGCATTCAGAGGAAGAAATTGTTGGAACAGATGGCTGAATTAGATGCAGACAGGGAAGACAGAACTCTCACAGATGAGGAATTTGCACTAAAATCTGAGTTGTTGCTGAAATATGAGTTGATCAAGAAGGAAATCTCATGGAGGCAAAAATCAAGTGGTCTATGGCTGAAGGAAGGTGATAAGAATACTAAATTCTTTCACAAGACTGCAAATGCACACAGAAGATATAACACCATTGACCAGTTTGTGAGAGGCTGGCCATGGATGGTTACAGAAGAGGTAGGGGTAGGCCGAAAAAGTATTGGGGAGAGGTGATTAGACAGGACATGGCACAGTTACAGCTTACGGAGGACATGACCTTAGATAGGAGGGTGTGGAGGACCCACATTAGGGTAGAATGCTAGTTCATAGTCTCGTTATTCTTCTCTATTCATAGGCGTAGTAGTGCATTACGATCTCTTGCGCTGTGAATTCTGATTTCTGTTATTTATGTTATTATTTATTACATTCTATGCTTTGATTACTCTATTGAACCTGTGACGCTATCATTATTTATTTAATCGTTATTTGTTATTTGTTATTTGTATTTATTTGTTATCTATTCGTTATTTGTTTGTTGTTTTTCTCATAAAGCTTTTAATTTCCTATTCTTATCTAACATTTTTTTATGCATTTATGTTTTTACTGAGCCGAGGGTCTCCAGGAAATAGCCGTCCTACCTTGGTAGGAGTAAGGTCTGCGTACATTCTACCCTCCCCAGACCCCATGTAGTGGGATTTCACTGGGTTGTTGTTGTTGTTGTTGTTGACCAGTTTGTGATACAAGGAGAATTGACTCAAGAGCCAAACAGAATTAAAGGGGTAATTATTGATTACTACACTAGGCTGTACAAGGAAACTACTCAGTGGAGACCTTTGTATCAAAATGTACACTGTCCTGTTCTAACAGAAGAAGAAAATCAGACTCTCCAAAGTAATTTGAGGAAAGTGGAAGTCCTGAGGTGCTTAAAGATGTGTGCAATTGATAAAGTAGCAGGTCCAGATGGCTTTACTATGGGGTTTTTCATTACATGTTGGGATGTGGTAAAGCAAGAAATTATGGACGCTTTCCAAAACTTCTATGAGCAAGAAGTATTCGAGAAGAGCCTCAATGCAACATTCATAGCACTTATACCCAAAAAGAAAGGTGCCAAGGAGTTGAGAGATTTTAGGCCAATTAGTTTAATTGGCAGTGTATACAAACTGATCTCTAAAGTTTTGACTGAGAGGCTGAAAAGGGTGATAGAAAAGTTGACAGATCCACAACAAATGGCTTTTATCAAAGGGAGACACATAATGGATGCAGTCCTGATAGCAAATGAAGTTGTGGACTAGAGAAACAAATAAAAGAACCTGGTGTACTCTGTATCCAGGCATATGATCATGTTAACTGGAAGTACTTAATAAAGATGCTGGAAATGATGGGTTTTGGGCAGAAGTGGCTGAATTGGGTAAAATTTTGTATCTCAACAGTTAGCTTCTCAATCCTTATCAATGGCAATCCTGCAGGATTCTTTCAAACTCAGAGAGGACTCAGACAAGGTGACCCCTTGTCCCCCTTTTTGTTCCTGATCATTATGAAGGGCTTAAACAACATGATAAAGACAGCTAACTTGAGAGGGTGGTTAAGGGGCTTTGATGTGGCCAGAGAATTCACTGAGAGATTAGAAGTTACACACTTGCAACATGCAGATGACACCCTGATATTTTGTGATGCTGAGGAACAACTAAAGTACCTAAGGGCGATTCTAGTTCTGTTTGAAGGTGTATCTGGCCTACATATCAACTGGAGAAAGAGTGTGATGTATCCTATTAATGAGGTGAGCAACATGAGTTGGTTAGCTTCAATCCTGGGTGCTGAAATAGGAGCATTACCAACTACTTATTTGGGAATGCCCTTGGGAGCCAATTCTAAGTCCATAGAAATCTGGAACAATGTGACTGAGAAGGGTGAGAAGAAACTAGCCAAGTGGAAGACTCAGTACTTATCCATGGGGGGTAGACTGATGCTTATCAACTCAGTACTTGATGCTTTACCAACCTATATGATGTCCCTTTTCCCTATTCCAGCAGGGGTCATTAAGTGGTTGGATAGCATCAGGAGGAATTTCTTGTGGCAGGGTAACAAGGAAAAGAAAAGTTTCCACTTGGTAAAATGGAAGGAAGTGAGGACTGGTAAGAAGAATGGAGGGATGGGGATAAAGAATCTACAACTTCAAAGCAAGGCCCTAAGCATGAAGTGGTTATTGAAGTACACAAACAATAATCAGATGCTATGGAGGAAGGTGATTGGAGCCAAATATGAGGAAGAGGACAACTGGACAACTAAAGAAGTGACCACTCCTTATGGGGTAAGTCTCTGGAGATCCATCAGGAGTCTGTGGAATGAAGTTAAAAGCAACTCAAAAAAAAAAAGTTATGGATGGAAGGAAGACCAAATTCTGGAAGGATAACTGCCATGAGAAAGGGAACATGGAAATACTTCTCCAGACATTTTCAACATGGTTTTTGTTCCAACAAAGCACCATAGCAGAGCTATGGTCCCCACAGGATTGGAATTTCAATTTCAAGAGACATATGAACGATAGGGAGATCATGAGAGTGGCTGAAATTTTCAACACAGTGGACACTTTCAATGGAGTGCAGACAGGTGAGGATGTTCTGTGGTGGACAGGAAATGACAGGGGAATTTTTAAAGTCAACAAAGCTTATAAGATGCTGGACCAAACAAACCAGCAGGAAACAAATATGGAAGAGTAGGATACCTCACAAAGTTTCATGCTTTGTCTGGTTAATGGCTAAGGAAGCAGTCCTTACACAGGACAATATCATGATAAGGGGGATAACCTTGTGTTCCAGGTGTTTCCTATGTGGTGAAACAGCAGAGACAGTTAACCATCTATTTTTATATTGCCAATACACCCAACAATTATGGAGAATATTTCTCAGCATTAAAGGCATTTCCTGGACCATGCCTAGGAAAGTGAATGAGGCCTTAATGAGCTGGGAGGAAGAAGGGGTTCATGCAAAGGACAGAAATAGATGGAGAATTATCCCTAGTGCTATACAATGGGCTATCTGGAAAGAGAGGAATTCAAGATGTTTTGAGAGCATAGTGAACAATGTGCAGAAAGTTAAACTAACTGCATTTTTCTTTTAGTTTTTTGGTGTAATCAATCATACTCAAATGACACTATCTCTATTATTGATGTTCTAGACTCAATCTAATAATAGAGAAGTGAAACTAGGAGTAAACTTGTATATAAGGTTTCAATACAACCCATGAACTGTCTTGTGATATAATACAAAGTTACCAAGTTCAAGAAAAAAAAAATTGGAACACCATCCCTTTAGTGATTTGGTGGATCATATAGAAGGAAAGGAACAGCAGAATTTTTGAGAACAAATTCGATATGTCACAAGCGTTAAGAACAGATGTACATCCTTACTAATTTTTTGGAGCAACATGGCCATTGCAAATGATGTAGGATGCCATGGTTGACTTTTGGAGCTCGTTACATATTCGGTAATGTAGGCCCTCTTGTAAATATTTTACAGCACTAGTAGGTGAGATTAATACAACACTTTTAACAATTAAAAGAACATGTCTCTCAAAAAATGGGAGAGAGGGAGTAATAAAAATGGAAGAGCGATGTTTTTAGTCCTCCATCCCCCATTCAGATTGCCATAAAGCCTACTTTTCAGGAGGTATCTCAAGTGATTATGTTGGAATACAATTACAACCGGTATACTAGTGGTAAAAATTATTCAAGGAACAGAAATAACTTTAAATTTCTTAATGAATATTAGTTTGGATATTTTGGACAAAGTAATAATTTCATTGAATCATTTGGGAAAACACCCTGTATACAGGAGGTATACCAAAAGTAGACACACCTAAACAAAAATGTGACTGTTAATATGTTATCGTTTCTTTTTCTGCTGGATGTAGGGACACTATGCTAAATTCTTGGTTAGTCAACTGCCATAATGGCTTATTATTTTTTAAGTTGGAGAATACGAATTAGGAGCTTCCTTACGTTTTTTTTCTTTAAGCAGATGAACATCTTATATGATACATCTTGATAGGGTGTATCCTAAGGATTTAAAGGAGATTAAGCACGACTCTACTAGTAAATCTTCTCATCTCCTATCAACTTTTGACCAGTTCAACAAAAGTGTGCATTCCTCCTAGTATCAACATGAAAAATATGATTTTGCTATGTACGTACCAATATACACGTAGGCAAAGTTTCATGAGTTAGCATCCATGGAAAAGAATATCTAAAGTTGTTATCTCATCCAAAAATATGAAAACTAAAATGTGTACAGGTTAAAAGGGAGAGGAATTTGGTCATACCATTTTGCCCACTGGTATTCTCAAGCGATCTGAATTTCCGAAGATGCATGAAGCTACAGCAATGTGACAACTGCTAATGTATTTTGCATCATCTTCTGCTAAGTCAAATCCAGTACTTGGAGTTCCTTCAGGACCTTGAACAAAACCACAGTTTATTTTTTGATTGCGTGCAAGAAAAGATTCTTCCCGTTCTTCCAGACTTTGATGCCCAGAAAATCTAGGTTCCCAGTTTGCATTGTCAAAAGGCTTGTCCTCTTTTTCCGTGTACTGTAATGAAAACCTTGAAAACTTTCGACTTTCCAGAGGTTCCACAAGAAGAGCACTAGCGTTCAAAATTTTCATCTCACAAGCTGCAAAATGTAAAGCATGATTATTTAAGTCCCCGGTGAGGGGGTGGGGTGGGCTAATGTCCAAGATTTTGCACATAAACTCATTCTATTAAATTGCTAATTGCAAGAAATTACAGAAATTTCCTTGTGTTTGGAAATCCAGAAATCTAAAAAAAAAAAGAGATGCCTCATACAAGGGACAAAAAGGGCTTGAATCCTGGCTTGCTTGCTGCCTTGTCAAGATCCGAAGTTTTATACTTGACATGAAAGACTGCTAATACTCTCCAGTACCAGACCATGATGATTGTGACAAGCAAGGCTGAAATCACACATCTAGCTAGCAGATTAGCAGACTAGAAAGTGAGTACAGTGAGATGGCTAAAATAAAATATTTTTGAGCAACATCGCTCTGCTTCTTAGACGAGATTTATCATATAATAGTCTACTCTAATACCTAACTTTTGGGGGGGAAGAATTTTAGAAAGAAAAGAAATTTTGAAGACTCTAATACGTAACTTTTTTTATGACCAATATGCTCTAATACCTAACTTCATGATTATTATGCAAATTACTAACAGTATCTGAATTCTGAAGTGTTGATGACCTCCTATTATCATTAACAGCTCAATATGCTTTACATAAAGATGCAAAGCTAACAGCTGTCTCTTGTTTCTTTCGTTTTTTCCTAGACTGCACACAACTAAATACCAGTAGCAGTTATTAGCTCAATCTCCCCATGCTATACATCCACTCAACTAAAATCTTTCTCTAATCTAGCAACATATTCATGACTAGCCTATATTGACCTCCTCAAGAAAGCTCAAATTGTAGTTATACTATGAGAACTATTTGTAAGTATGATATACTAAATTATTTAGTGAAGTTGGTTGTCTCAGTCTTTCTTATTTACTTCATCAATTATACATATACATATATATAAGTGAATCTGGATCACTTGCAGCATGCAACGAGTCTCTATTTTTACAGACACAGACTTCTAAATTAATTATTCAGCATGTAGAGGTTGAATATCAAAAGTGCCTTATCTTTAGGCTAACAGTAATAAGGAGAAAATTTCATAAGGTAAGTTATACAAGGGCAAAGTGAACTTAAGCAAGTTCCCATAATAAAATGTTCCAATGCCCCCAAGCACATCTCTTCTCTGCCCATGTTAAAATCAAAAAGTTCAGACATCAAGTTGACTCGAGGAATACAAATTGTCTGAAGACAAAACAATCATAAAAATAAAGTCACTGGGCACCAACTAAAATAGGAAATAATATTACCATGCTTCCTTGACTTCCTTCTGGGTACTGGACGCTTTTCTGACGAAGACTTTTTCGAGGGGTGACCATCAATAAAGCTGACACGTCCAGAGTTTGCGTTAGATTTTGGGTGATGAGAACTTGAAGAGGATTCCTTAGTGGAAAAGTCCTTGGATGTTTTACCAGCCTCTTTGGCATGATTTTGATTGTTATTTCCAGTAACATGTGTATCCAAAAAATGTCTCTCATTTATGTCTTGGGATTCGGCAGCAACAGTATGGTCCCAATCTTCATGTCCAACATCATCATATCCATCTGTATGTGCATCTTCCAAGTCAATTCCATCATCATATCCATCATCCACATCCACCAGTTCTCTTTTGTTTCCCTTGTCAGCATCATCTGATTGCTGGTTTGTCAAATGATTTCCATCTTGTGAGTGCCCAGCATTCTCCAAGGAAGCTTGATATTTGGCTTCATATTTTCTCAACTCATCACGTCCAGCTTCGTTGTATAAACCATTGCCACCATGATCCAATCCTTTTGAAAACGACTTCTTGTCACCTCTCTTCCCATCTGGAGGACTTTGCTCCTTATCCAAGTCACTATCTGGATTCCGCTCCAAATCCTCCTCATTGTAATCGTCATCCCTTCTCCGGTCATCCTTATCCCAATAACGAGAATCCCGGCCATGACTTACTGACCCATGTCCAAATTGGAGAACCTTACCTTGTGTCCGTGTCACATTTGTAAGAAAATCTGAATCACTTTCCACATCACCATCATCTTGAAAGTGATTATTATCTAACTCTGCAACAGCACACAGGAAAACTGTCTAAATATTGGAGAATATATTTTTAAAACAGAACTGGAAGATTTAGCCTAATTGTCCAAAACAATGAAAAAAGATACAGCTGAACACACTGGAACATCATATGCAGACCTGGCTTGTTCACACTATTTCTTTAAATTGACATCCATAGTCAACCATTTTTGAATTCTTGACTTTAACAAGTTGATTGTGACATCTAGCTTTACATTTATTATTTATTTATTTTGGTAATCCAAAGATCTCCAATGATCACACAATTTGAAACCTGATAAATAATGGGTCCGCTCCTCTATCCTTGGGAATCAAACTCATCACGTGCGCGTAATCCACACATCACGTGCTATACTCTCACCACTAAACCAAATCCCTGTGGGCACATCTAGTTTTACATTTATTATGTTGTCATCTTTAATCCTAAAATTCTAAAAATGGAAAGGGGAAGTTTCAAGAGATACACGAATTATAGATAATGAACCCAAATTCATAGATCATTCCAACTTTGCCAGTTCTTTGGTCACAGATAAATACTTTGCTTCATAAACCCAAATTATACTTTACTTCTTACTTATTGAAAGTAAAACTCAATTCATACTTGGAAGACAGAATACTTCAACATACTGACTCGCACAATTTGGGATGCATCCCAGAAGCTAATATATCCCGTGCACATGTTGGGGCTTCAACTTCCACATAATATTACTACTCTCACATCCATTCTATGGAACTCGCATTTCACTTTGCTGCATACTTATTAGCACAGCACTCCTATAGCACTCTTCAATGTCATCTATCTTAATTATGTATTATAGTTTCATCTATCATGTCATTCTTCCTAAAGGTTGAGCCTAGATATCTGAATAGTCTGCACTTGGGTACCACAATCCGTGTAATCTTACTTTGCCTTCATTTTTTGACCAAATTTTCAGTTCATATAATTTGACTTATTTAACTCGCCATAAAAATTAAAACCCCTTACTCTCAAGAGTGCTTCTCCATAATTCCAGCATCCGTTTGGTTCACTCACTAGTTCTGTCAATTAATACATCATACTCTACAAATAACAACAACATACCTAGTATAATCCTATACGTTAGTCTGTGGAAGGTAGAGTGTACCAGGCCTTACTCCTACATTGGGAGAATGGAGATAGAGAGGTTGTTTCCAATAGACCCTTAGCTCAGGCGAAAGCATATTAAAGCAAGTCAGAAAAGGAAATAACTGAACTGAAGAAACCATGGCAAGATACTCTACAAATAACTTGTACAGATGTACCGTAAAATTTAATAAGCCCAATTATTGTTAATTTCTTACAATTACTCACCAATTCATCAGCATTTTCTTAGCGTTCTGGTCCATTGTGAACATTCAACCTCATAACAAGGTCATAATGTGACATTCCCTAACTCGGTGATACTTAAATGCAGTCTAAACTAAGAAAGATATCCAATAAAAGAGTAATCTTCTTACTTCAGTTTAACTCAGTTTCAACTGCCGAAAACCAAACTACTTATACAGCAAAAAAAGCCACATTAGTTTACCATTACCACTTTGGCACAAGTCCTTAACTGCCCAGTTCTGGTAAATAAATAAACTATGACATATTACCAAACTAGCCAACTCTGAATTTCAGAATCATGTTGCAACCATTTTCCAAGTCATCAACTGTTTTTTTTCTAATTTTTTGATTGATCATGAAATCTTAAAACATTCAGTGATTCTTCTTATTGGTCTAATTCGAAAACAGCCTCTCTCCCTCATCGAGGCAGTGGTAAGTCCTCAGACCCCACTTAGTGGGATTTTACTAAGTATGTTGTTGTTATTGTTCTTATTGGCCTAATCTCAATTTTACCCAAGAATCTTAATTTAACTTCTGGTCAAAAATCAAGATAACTAAAACTATCTTAAAACACTGTAAACCTCACAAAACTTAGGACCCCCATTTCCACAAGAATCTTCTAAAATTTTCACCAACCAAAGACCAAAACTAACTAAAAACCACAGAAATGACAAAATTTGGCATTCTCATGTTTACAATTACCCTAAATTTCCAACTACTCAAAAAACAAACAAACTAAAACTGCTAAACCCCCAGAAAATTAACCAAATCCCATCTCTAAAAAAATTCTCCAAATTTATACTACTCAAAATTTGCAAACCGTCAAAAATAGCATTATGGGTTCTCCAAAAATCCTCTAAAATTACCCTTTTTCATTGTTTTTATTATTTTCTTTTTATGAATTAATGGATTCCATAGAAAGGCATCAAGGAGATGTATAGATATAGGATACTAATTACAAAAGAACAAAAATATAGGAGAACGTTGTTTGCCCCTAGTACAATGTGTCAATCAAGAACTAAAGAGCTAATAAAATCCAAAATAACTGTCCTGAACTAGTTACAGGGAATAACATTGTCCAACAAAAGAGATTAACTAAACAATTAGCTTTAAAAGAGTGACTTGGAGTTAAGATGCCACCAAAACACCTTCTATATCTCTCATTCAAAGGCTCCAAAAAATAACAGAACATTTACATTTACTCACAAGCAACAAGAATAAACCATATCCTTTGGTACACTATAGCAAGAAGAATTTCATTATTGAACTGGGACAAACCCCATCCAATTACTCCCCACCGGCCAACTTACACTTTCGCTAACCCATCCGACAGCCTGCTACAAACCAAATGAACAAATATCCTGCCTATTAAGGCTAGACAAAATGAGATCACGATGAGTGTTGTAGTTGGGATTTCAACCTGAAAACCTTTTGATCGTATTACACTTAACTCCGAAACTTGCAAAAAACTTTCAACTAGCAAAAAAACCCAACAAAATCTAGCATTACCCATCTCAAAATTAAAAATGTAACAAAAAACTCGTAGTCAAACATAAAAGGTCTCAACTTACCTTTATTTTGAGATGTGAAATAGAAGAAAGCAGATACAGAAACAACAAAGGCAACGAATAGAATGACGATGATAGCACCAATCGAGATCTTGCGAGTAGTAGACTTCAATCGACGGTGATGATTCCGCGATTGCTGCTGCTTATTCGAACGAACCCCTACAGATACATGATCCGATGCGACACCGTTCCAAACAACTCCACCACCCCCATTGTTTATAATACCTAAAGCACCCGATTGTCTGTACTGAGCCATTGGAGCATTGTAGAAAAAGAAAACTTCAAGTTGAGGAGATGAAGTGATTGGGTATAATTGGGGGTTTTGGGCAAAAACTGGAGATTTTGGTCACCGGAAAAATGATGAAGATCGAAGCGATTTTGTGTTTATACACTATACTTTTAGAAAGCAAAATCAAAAACGCCACACTCGCCGGACTTTACATAATTTTTTCCTCACTTTTTACTCGCCACTCATAAATATTGTCAAAATGCCTAAGTTAGATCCAAAATAAGACAAGCCATTTTTTGTAATGACGTTTGTTTTTGGCATAAAAATTAGTATCTTACTAAATATTTTATTCGCTAATAATTATTTGAAGCTTTGATGGGAAAGGGACAAAATTATTCAAACATTTGGAACTAATAAAAATTATCTCTAGTTATTTTAAGCATTAATTCAGTGGCATTTGGCCAGAAAAATCAAAATATGTTTATTTTATTTTAAAAAATAAAAGTTGGATCATATTTGGCTTTTTTGCGAAGAAGGTTTAGAATGTGAATATTATTTTTTTTTCAAATATGGTTTATAACACCCCCTTCTCCCCTTCCACACAGTTTCTAAAAATTAGCAAAATAATAAAGAATTATTTGGTAGGATGTATTGAAAAAAAAAAAAACAATGCATGAATTAATATTATTTTATTTGGTATATTTTTTCAACTTATGTAGAGGTAATGCAAAATATTAGTTAAATACTCTATTTGATATTATATTATATATAACTAATACATAACAAATCATGCTATTAATAATGCAAGAGTTTTTAATACATACATTAGTATGATTAAAGACGTAATTATCCTTCAAAGCTTTTTTCGGCATCCTTTCCACAATTTTATGAAAGGTATTTTTATAAATAAAAATTAAAATTATTCATGTTATTCTTAATATACCGTATCAAACGTTAATACATAAGAAATAATATTATCATAACTAATGTCAACACAATTAATAGTATAATTAATATCAACATTACTAATATACACTGATTTTATACATCTTACCAAATGATCCATAATATCTCTAAATAGATAATTACATAATATCATAAATTAGATATTTAGATTTCATATATGAGCTACTAAATACTATTGCAATTTTATTTTTATTTTTTTTCTACAAATTGAGTTATGTTTTGGTTGTAGTTTTTGCAAAAATATTTGGTTGAAAAGTTTGGTTATAGTAACTCAATATTTTTGATTAAAAAGCACCTATTTATTAAAGAAGAATAAAAGTGTCTTATTTACTGTCAAAGGTAATATTGGTTATCTTTTATTTGAACCAAAGCAATCATTTATTAGCAGTGCTGATGTCTTTTAGCTACTTAATTAACCATGAAAATACTTTTGGATAAAACATATAATGAAAGGCAAAGCTATCCAATTTAAATAGTTTGGAGGCAAAATTGATCCTTCTTCCCTTTTGTTATATATCAGTCTTATTAGAAAAATCAACAAAAAGTAACAAAAGAAATCTGTAAAAAGAAAATATAAAAGGTCACTAGCTTATATTTAGAATAATATTTTATGTGTGAGCAAAGTTAAATATATTTTTTCACCATGTTATTTATTACTATATTTAATCTATTAATCTCATGTACGTTGAAGCTTCAAAATTTACTTAGTACCAATGTTTTTTGCAAAACTCAAATTCAAAATAACATAAATATATTTTTTTTTTTAAAATGTCACAACACCCGCCATTAATTTTTCTAACAATAAAATCAAAACCAATTATGACAAAAATAAATTTCTAATCCAGATACAACCTACATTCTACATGTCTTTTAAAGTAGTTCAAGTGTTGGAACATAGTCAAATCTCTAAATTTTTCTCCTCCTCATTTTATACAAACAAAATTAATTTAATATTATACCAATATCTCATTACCTCATAATGTTTGCTCACTTTATGCCGTTGTTGAATCAATATATATATTTAGGTCACTAGTTTATATTTAGTTCATATACAGTGACGAAGCAAAAATTTAGATAAGAAGTTCAAAATCTTAAAAAGTAGATCAACGAATTATTGTGATTTTATATGTATGAAATTTAATAATTATACTATTTTTATTAAGAAAAGAATATGTTTTAAAAAATAAATTAATCTTTTTATTATGGTAATGTTGACTCAAAAATAACAATAGGAGCATATTTTGGGATCAAAATATCAACAACAAATAACACTTTTAGTAGGTGTTTGGCCATGTGATTTCATCTCATTTTGAACATGCAGTTTTACGTTGATTTGATCTCATAATTTCATATGATGAGATGAAATCTCAAATTCACCAAAAATCATGATTTGGAAATTTCAAATCATGATATGGAATTTTTCAGATACAAAAATTGACCCACAAAATTATATTTTGTAAATAACTCATATTTATTTTATATATATCTACTAGCCATTTGTTTCATATATAAATAAAATTTGTAATTCATATCATTGCTTTTAAAACAGTTTATATCTCATATAACGATTATTCTCTCAAATATAAAAAATATTTTTACTTCAAATCAATTCTTAGTTTATCATTTATATTCACCAAATTCATTATTTTTGATCAAATTTATTACTACTTCATTCAAATCAGTGTTTAATAATAATAAAAATTCCATCATTATATGAGTGGAGAAGACTAATCACTGTGGTCTGTGGTATTAATTGCAAAATAATTTCCTTAGCTACTAACAACTTGACCACTACAACTTATGTTCAATTTTATTTTTTATTGAATTAATTAAGATTTAATCAATAAATATTATATTTTTTAGAATAGCTTTGTGATAATGTATAATGCAATTTTATAAATTTTTGTTTATTTGGTAAAATTATATAAACAATTGAGACAATTTTGATAACTTTACAATTTATGAATTTTTATATTTATGAGAAAATACATAAACATAAAAATTTCAAATCATTTATCTAAACAAAACTTCGAATTTATCTTATAATTTCAAGTCTTGATTTCATATCACAGTTCTTTGCGCAAAAGTATAAACAAAAGCATTTTTGTTCAATTTGGACATGTTTTACCCTTTACCCTTTTTAAAACTAAAATTTTGATAATTGGCCTTTCATTGACAAAAACAGGTTTGAGCGAAGCGAAAGGACAGTTCGTTTTACTGTCTCCTTCTGTGGCCACTCAATTGGGATTTTACCTGAGGTTCAGCTGTTGTAGCTATTTCAGTATTTTCTTCTGCTTCCCATTCATTTTTTGAAGCAGGGCTGGAATCTGAGGTACACTTCATAAATTTCTAACCATTCATTGATTGATTAGTTTTCTTTTTATTTGTTTTGGAGTTCTGTTTTTTTTTTTTTTTTTTTGGGATAGTTCAATTGAACTCTTTATGCCGAGGAAGCTCTACTCGTGGATTTTATCTCCAATTCCTGTATTTGGGGGATAATGATTTTTTTTTTACCTCAACGAATCCATACCTTTTAGTAAGTTGTTTTGCTTATATATTGCTGTTTACCCTTTGTTTTGGACATTTCTTGGTTTAACTGCGTATATGTTTCGTATGTTTGGTTAAGGTAATTGTTTAAGGAGAAGACATCTGCTTAATGTCTGTCCGTTTTGATTTTGCTCTCTATAGATTGTGATTTTGCTCTATATTAGGGTAGTTGCATTGTTCAAGTGAATAGCGGATTTTTATAGTGGGTTGAATCTTGAATAGCATTGTAACCATGAGAGTGTTGGATATTTTAAAAATATTTTAAATTAATCAAAGCTCATTGGCATATCAATATATTTGACATCATCTTGATGACTAAATACACATATGTCATTAAACTTGGTGCCCAAGTTCACATATGTCATAGAACTTGGTGGCCAAGATTATAATTTCCTTTTCCCTCAAGTTTTCTTATCCTTTTATTTCTTTTCTATTGCCACTACTATAAATTGGTGGATGGAGCATCAAGGACAAATCATCCAAAAATGTGTAAATGTTATAATTGTGGAACGTTAGGACTCATAGCTAGAGAATGTAAGTTACCAAAACAAAAAGAGTTGAATGATATAATACTACAGTATGATAATTTAGAATTAATAGACATAGATTACATAGAATATGAACAAAGTGAAACAGAATCTATTTATGAGTTAACAGAAACAGAAGATGGAGATTTAGAACAAACAGATACAGAAGAAGATAATAGTGAAGAGGAAATAAATGAATGAACAAGAAATAACAGAAATAATTAGCCAAGACCATCTAGAGACAGGAGAATCTAGCCAACATAGATATACTTATAGCAATATATGATTTGAAATAACAGGTCCATAACATCATGCCAATATGATTCAAGCTCAGTGTCTGGTGAAACTAAGTATTAGCTCATAAATGAAATAAGAATTACCTCTTTTGTAGCTTCCAGATTAAGATCCATAGCTGCTTGAAATCTTGATAACTTTTATTAGGTAAATTTTGTTTACAATGTAACTAGATAGATTCTATAGGCTTCGATGCCTTTCTAAACTAAAATCCTTGTCCTTATATACACGGAGTAAGGATGCTGTCCTAATCACTATTTACATTATTATTTACACGTGTATGGACTTTGTTGAGTCCTTATCTCTAAACCTTATCTCTTAAGATTCCTTCTTATCTATTGTGGGGTTACATCGTCCTTTCTTCTTTTTCTTATTTTCCACTTGTACCTGTCTTCATCATGTCTTCAATTATTGTAGCTTCTCGTATTACATTATTTTCTCCACCGCATCTACTGCAACTGTGGTTAGGGTGCTTTTATCCAACTATCTTGCAAAACATTGATAATATCTCTGGTGATATAAACTCTTTCTTGATTGCTCTAGTGACTGGCATAACTTCCGGGTTAAGTAATGTCATTGCCCATTTTCGTACATCTTCCATATCTTGGATCCTAACTTCGCGTGAATTGCTGTAAATTAATGTTTGGTCTCTGTCATCTGCTAACTCCTGGATTATAGTTCCTAGTCCAATAACTCTTTTGTGAGAGAAAAATTTTGGAATTTCTGGTTTTGTTATCTCTGGTTGTTCTGATATCTTGGCCAGAATGATCATATCCCTTATAATGTCAATCTTGATGACTGTAATAACTGGGTTAATTTTGTCAAACATAATTTCTGCTGTTGCTAAGTAGCATTTTAAATAAAATAACTCGCCTTTAGTAATCCTTTTGAAGGGGAGCCTTGGAGTAACTGGTAAAGTTGCTTCCATGTGACCAGGAGGTCATGGGTTCAAGCCTAGAAACAGCCTCTGGCAGAAATGCAAGGTAAGGCTGCGTACAATAGACCCTTGTGGTCGGGCCCTTCCCCGGACCCTGCGCATAGCGGGAGCTTTAGTGCACCGGGCTGCCCTTTTTTTTTTAGTAATCCTTTTATAACCAAGGAATTTTTGGTATAATTCTGGGAATAACTTTAACTCTTCTCCGATTGGGTATAGATTACACTAAGTAGTCCATAATCAAAACAAGTTCTAATTAACTGAGGTTTTGTATCTGGCAAAGCAATAAGCTTATTGTATCCTTTATTTATTTGGGTTATATATCCTTTCTATTGTTGGAATAATTCTTCATCTTGTATTGGGTTTTTGTTTATGTAACTGGAGATTTTGTAAAGGTTCTCAATATATGATTTGGTTACATGGTTGTAGGTCTGTTTTTGAGTATGTAGGCTTTCCGCATAACTGGTAACTTGAGGTGGTACATACAATGGTTGTTTTTCAATCTGTGGGTTTCTACAGGTATTTTCAAATATTTTTTTGAGGTTATATGATATTGGTTTTTTGTTTGTTTGAGAAGTAACTTGGGATTTTTCTTCTTGTGATATCTCCTTCTTTGAGGTACCTGCAAGTCCTACAATATAAACCATGTTAACTAGGGTTTTAAAGTGTTTCCCTTCATCACTTTCTAGATTTGTAGGATTATAGTGGCACTCTACCACTCATAGGTAATCTACCTATTGTTAGCTTCGGCTTTTGGGTAGCCTCTGACCCTTACTTTTCCAGTATAAGTAACTGTTCATCGATCTGGCTTTGGTTAGCCTTGATCTCACTAACTTGTGCTGATAATTGTTATAACTGTCTTGAAATGAGTACTAATATTGATTGTTCATCAGTTGTTGAACTTTCTCCTTGAGAGCATATCTGCATAAACATTTTTGTTAGAACTGATAATTTCAACTGTAAAATTGTAGTGACAACCAAATTGGAAGATTCAGTTACTACGAAAGAAATCATGCGATTAGTCGTGAAGATATTACTCACCTTGGATTTGTCGCGTCAATCCATCCATCATCAAGGCAAATAAAAATGGACTAAGAGCTGATCCTTGATGCAACCCCATCACAACTAGAAAGTGCTCTGAGTCTCCTCCTACTGTCCTTACCCTGTTTTTGGCACCCTCATACATGTTCTTGATCACCCTAATGTACGCCACAAATACACCTTTAGCCTCTAAACATTTTCATAGTATCTCTCGTAGAACTTTATCGTAAGCCTTTTCTAGGTCGATGAATACCATATGCAAATCCTTCTTCCTCTCCCAAAGAAGGAGATATCACAAGAAGAAAACCCCCAAGTTACTTCTCAAAAAACCAAAAAACAAATACCACATAACCTCAACAAAATATTCGAAAAACCCTATAGAAACCCATGGATTGAAAAACAACCATTGTGTGTACCACCTCAAGTTACCAGTTATGCGGAAAGCCTACATACCCAAAAATAGACCTACAACCATGTAACCAGATCATATATTGAGAACCTTTACAAAATCTCTAGTTACTTAAACAAAAACCCAGTACAAGATGAAGAATTATTCCAGCAACATAAAGAATATATAACCCAAATGAATAAAGGATACAATAAGTTTATTGCTTTACCAGATACAAAACCTCAGTTAATTAGAATTTATTTTGGTTATGGACTACTTAGTGTAATCTATACCCAATCAGGAAAAGAGAGAGTTATTCCCAAAATTATACCAAAAATTCCTCGATTACAAAAGGATTACTAAAGCCAAGTTATTTTATTTAAAATGTTACTCAGCAATGGTAGAAATTATGTTTGACAAAATTAACCCAGTTATTACAGTCATCAATATTGGCGTTACAAGGAATATGACCATTCCGTCCAAGATATCAGAACAACCAGAGATAACAAAACCAGAAATTTCAGAATTCTTCTCTCACAAAAGAGTTATTGGACTAGGAACTACAATCCAGGAGTTAGCAGGTGTATTTGTCAACAACAATCATGTGTGGAAATACTATGACAGAGACCAAACATTAATTTACAGCAATTAACGCGAAGGTAAGATCCAAGATATGGAAGATGTACGAAGATGGGCAATGACATTACTTAACCTAGAAGTTATGCCAGTCACTAGAGCAATCAAGAAAGAGTTATATCACCAGAGCTATTATCAATGTTTTGCAAGATAGTTGGACAAAAATACCCTGACCACAGTTGCAGTAGATGCGGTGGAGAAAATAATGTAATACCAGAAGCTACAATAATTGAAGACATGATGAAGACAAGTACAAGTGGAAAACAAGAAAAAGAAGAAAGGACGATGTGACCCCACAATGAAGACGTCCACTAACCCAGAAGATAAGAAGGAATCTTAAGAGATAAGGTTTAGAGATAAGGACTCAACGAAGTCCATACACGTGTAAATAATAATGTAAATAGTGATTAAGACAACATCCTTACTCTGTGTATATAATGAGAAGGATTTTAGTTTAGAAAGGCATCGAAGCCTATAAAATCTATCTAGTTACATTGTAAACAAAATTTATCTAATAAAAGTTATCAAAATTTCAAGCAGCTATGGATCTTAATCTGGAAGCTACAAAAGAGGTAATTCTTATTTCCTTTATGAGCTAAATACTTAGTTTCACCAGACACTAGACACTAAGCCTAAATCATATTGGCATGATGTTATGGACATGTTATTTCAAATCATATATTGCTATAAATGTACTTAGAAAGGAAAGGTCTTAGAACTTCAGACGACATACATGTACTGTCACAACCAAAAGAATCGTTGGGCGTCGCTGTTAGCCAGGAGGGCGTTGAGGCACAAACCCCCTTGTAGATGTGAGGAAATGACAGTTTGTGAATGAAGAAATAAGGCACAACCTAAAAAGGGTACGGATAGAAGATATGGTGAGAACTGAGAAGGTAATAACCATAATACGGCTGTATGCATAAGGCAAGGTGAAAGGTGAAAACAATTAGCAATACATGAAATAATGAGCTTACCTATTGAAGTAGCAGAGATAGAAATGATCTATTTAGATATTTTCAATGATATGCTAGAAATTATTTATCTTATAGAACAAACATATGATGAATTAAGAGAATTAGAACAAATGATAGATATTATAGATTTACTCTATAATATGATGAATTACTCCATAGCTTATTTCACTAGCGTCTGTTTCTACTATATATATAAAGTGCTTATTTTCATCTGTGAATCTAAGCTTTTGTAATTTCTTGCAAAGTTGTTTTTTCTTCTGTATGTGTATCTTGTCATTTTCATCAAACCTGTATTCAACATCTTTTTTTCAATTTTTTCTGTAAAGGTTTTAACTCTGTTGCCAGGTGTGGTATATATTCTCTCACTTGATTAACTAATCCTAAAAATGATTGTAATTTCTTCTTAGTGTCTAATATCTCTTCACAATTTGCAATCTTAGTAACTATGTGATTTTGCATCTTTACTCCTTTATCTATTTCTATTCCTAGAAATTCTATCTTGAGGTTTTATGATTTTCGCTTTTTTCTTGCTCAAGCTAATCCCTGATTCTTCTACAATGTTTGAGAATTTATGTAATAATTCAATGTGCTGTTCTTTTGTTTTACTGTATAATAAAATATCAACAATGTAAACTATACAATTTTCTAATTTATTAAAGCAACTATCCATAAAACATTGGAATCTACCTGGTGCATTTTTGTATCCAAAGGGTAATACGTTCCATTCGTAAAATCCCTGAAGTACTGTAAATGCTGTTAACTCTTTTCATTTTTCTTCTAGCTTCAAATGGTAAAATCCTGACTTACAATTGAATTTACTAAAATAATTATATCCTTGTACTTGTCTAACTTTTAGTATTTTATTTGGAATGGGGTAATTATATGTTTCAGTCTTTACATTTAGATTTCTGTAGTCTATAACCATTCTACTTTTCCCTCTCTTTTCGTCACTATGTTTTCTAACTATAAAAGCTGGGCTACTATGTTTACTATTGCTTTTGTGGATATATCCTGCTTCTGTTAACTCATTTGTATGCTTTTTGAATTCTTCTAGATTTTCAAAATTATATCTCAATGGTTTTTGCATAACTATACTGTTTTCATTTACTAATTTTTGTGTGACTGTTGTTCTATGTTTTTCCCAATTTTGTAATGGGTTTTCTGAATATAATATTTCTAGTTTTTTTCTTATAACTTCTTCCTTATCTATTGCTACTATTATGAGTTCTAACTTAGGATTTTCTTTAGTCTTTGTTTCCATTTTTTGTGTTATTTTACTGTCTCCTTGGATCCAGTCTGCTTCTTTTCTTTCTTTATTAATTACTATTTTTCTGTAAATCTAAATATCTAAACTCACTTGGCTGTATATCTTCATTTTTTACTAAATCTGGTAAAGTTGCTGCCATGTGACCAGGAGGTCACGGGTTCAAGCCTTGGAAACAGCCTCTGGCAGAAATGCAAGGTAAGACTGCGTACAATAGACCCTTGTGGTCGGGCCCTTCCCCGGACCCTACGCATAGCGGGAGCTTTAGTGCACCGGGCTGCCCTTTACTAAATCTGGTGTTATAAAATTCTTTCCTGCTCCAGTGTCTATCAATATGGGTAATATTCGAGTATCTATTTCTCCTAATATATGGAATTGTCCTAGAGGTTCCTGTTCTAAGGGTTTTTCTTTTATGATTAACTGTTGTGGTTTTCTGAAACTTTCTAGTCTATCTGAGATTATACTTAATTGCGATGTATCTGTGTCTTGGTAAGTATTATCTTCATAGTCTATTACTTTAACTATTTCATTGAATGAATTTTCTATTTTTATTTTATCTACTTTGTTCTTTCCTGTTATCTTGTGCTTAGTAGTAAGTACATATAGATTTTTACATCTAGCAGTGCATATCTTCCTTCCTGGTGTTAACTTTATTCCTCCTATTTTCCAATACAATACAAAGGCTTTATCTATGTTTTTATCTGTTAAGGCTACTGAGTAATTTCCACTTACTATGAACTTAAATTTTTGGTAACATAAATTTCCTGCAACTGACACTACTACGCTTTTTTATATGGGTTTTATGATTCTATCATCTGCTATATATAATTCTATAGGGGTATCTATTCCTTCTTTAAAACATGCTTTGATTAATATTTCGGTTGCTCCAAAAAATACATATCTTATGAGTATTTTACTGTTTATTTTTGCTTTTTCTTCTGCTATTATTTGGTGATTTATTAAAGGTATTTTAGCTTTTCCTTCTGCATATTTACAATCAATTACATGTTCTCTTTTACTAACTACGTAATATTCTTCTTTTTGATTTGTAAAGTAATTTCTAATTATTGGGAATTTAAATATCTTTTCTACTGTTAGATCTAGTTCTTTTTGTTGTATTTGTTCAAATAATTTTTTATCAAATATGTATCTATGTTGGCTAGATTCTCCTGTCTCTAGATGGTCTTGGCTAATTATTTCTGTTATTTCTTGTTCACTCATTTATTTCCTCTTCACTATTATCTTCTGTATCTGTTTGTTCTAAATCTCCATCTTCTGTTTCTATTAACTCATAAATAGATTCTGTTTCACTTAGTTCATATTCTATGTAATCTATGTCTATTAATTCTAAATTATCATACTGTAGTATTATATCATTTAACTCTTTTTGTTTTGGTAACTTACATTCTCTAGCTATGCGTCCTAACTTTCCACAATTATAACATTTACACATTTTTGGGTCTTTAGTATATCTTTTTCGTTTCTTATCATATAACTTTCTTCTGTTTATAAAATATCTTTTCCTAGGTTTTCTATATTTATATCTGGTTTTTCTAGGCTTGTATTTTTTATAATATTTCTTTTTCTTTTTACTAACTTTCTTTGGGTATTTTCTTGAACATCCAAATCTTGGTGCTCTAACTGATGTACAACATCTCATATTTTCTCCAACTGATCTTTCTATTTTTGACTCCATAATATATTTTTCACATATTATTGCATACCAATTTTCTAAGAATTGTATTCTACTTCCTAGAGTATCTACTCCTGGGTTTTTATTCCATTCTTTTTCTACCCTTGATCCAAATGGTTCTGGTAGCTTATTAAATAATAACTTTCTGTTCTCTTTACCTTCACTATCATTAAATCCGCTCTTATAATAATATTCTCTAAACACACATATGTATTCATTTAAGTAACACATATCACATATAACTAGATTATTTTATCCTGTTCTATATTGTTCCTGTTCTTTAGCTCTATGTCTTAATTCTGTATCTGCACTGGCAAACTCATTTCTTATTAATAGCTCATAATTTTCTAGTATAGTCATTGAATCTGTTCCTCGCCTGACTGTTTCTTTTATACTTTTTGCTATATTTAAATACCATACTTTAACTATTCCTATAAACGTTCCTTCTATATAGCCTAGTGTATCACTAACTGAGATTTTATTGTCTATTAACTGTTTTGATATATACGCAATCCATCTTTGTATTTCTTCATTTATGTCTTCCGGACAATCTAAATTTAAGAATTCTGGCATTGTATTAACTCTTGGTCCGTACTTTTCATTTAATCTTTTCTTCCATAATGTATCTTGCCTATCATTGTATATGTATGTTCCCCATTTAGGACTCCTTTCATAATTAGGTTTATATTCTCTTTTACGTGTACTTCCTGATGTACTAGGCATTGTAGTTACTTGGGTTGTTGGTTTCATTTCTACATCTTCTGCATTTATCTCTAATTCTTCTTCTATGTTATTGACTTGTAATTCTTCAGTTTGTCTTATTAACTCTGTATGTTTCACTTATATCACTAGTTTCTTCTATTGTATCTATTTCTTTTTCTATTGTTTCTATTAAATATTCTTCTAGGGTTTTTACAAAGTTTTCATCTATCTGTGTTTGTATTGATATATCTTCTTCTCTAAACATATATAATTCTTGGATTATCTTTTCCTTGTTTGCTTTATATTGTTTTCTTTTTTCTATTTCTTTTAATATTTTTTTCATCATCTTTTCTTTTTCTAATAGAGTATTCTTTTGCAATTTTTAAATTCTCAAGTTCTTCTTCTATTGTTTGTACTCTATTTTCTAGTGACTTGACTTTTTCTTTTAAATTTATATCTTCTCCATATTGGTATATATATTTCTTTCTTATTCCTGCCTTTCTATCTATTTCATCATTTTCTGCTATTACTCTCCATTTTGCTGTTAACTCATCTTCTTGATTAAGTGAGTTTGTGTCTACTGGTTTTATTAAGGATATCTTTTCTCCTATCTGATAGAATTTTCTATTTTGATCTGTTTCATGTATATGGTGGTCTATATAATCTCCTTTATAAGTTTTTGTTTTTATTATTTTTTCTAATTTATTCATTTTATTCCAAAGTTTCCTAACTGTTTTCCTGATAATATTATAGCTGTCTTCTTCTGTTAATTGTTCTCCTATTTGTATTATTTCTTCTGGTTTACCTATTTCTCGTAGTATTTTTTCTGTGTTTTCTAATATTTTTACTATCCTATCATCATGGTTAGCTAATAATTGGTCATGTTTTGTTATTATAACTCTTATATTTTCTAATATCTCTTGTAAGGTTGTCATGATTTTGTATAAGTTTGTGTTTTCTTATCTTGATCATCTATTATTCCTAAAACTTGTTTTACTTTATCTAAAGTTTTTTCTATACTTTCTAATTTATTATTTATTCTTGCTATATTAATATCTTCAGGTATTTTAACTTGCTGTACTATGTTCGTATCTTGGTTTATGATTTTTCCTATTTCTGTTGGTAGTTTATTTATTGCACTTACTATATCATTTTCTTTTCCATTTTGGATAGCTGTATCTACTTCTTGTAGTTGGTTTCTTCCTTTAAATCTTATTAGTCTATCTAATGCTAAGTTCGTCCAATTTAACTGTCTATGTTCCTGTGTTCCGGCTATTCCTGCTAGTATATAAGGTATAAATTCTCCAAAGGTTACTAACTCATTAGGCCATTGTCTATAGCTTTCTGGTAGTAATTCTGATTTTTCTAATGTGTATCTCTTAGTTTGGGTTATTCTATTATCGTTCATATTAATCTTCTTCTAACACTTCTAATTGGTTCTTTTATTCTTCCTTGCTCTGATACCAATGTGGGGGTGGTCCCGCTATACTTCTGCAATAGGTCTGTAAGACTATCTTTTAATTTATGTAAGACTCGTAACTTATTATTAAGCTCAGTCCTGACACTAACAAATGAAGGGTTGATTTGTACCATAGCTTCTACTTGGCTTATTTCTTGTTCATAAATGAACCTTAACTGTTCTGCGATCTCTGAAACTAACTGGGTTACAGCGTTATTTAGGTCTGTATAGTCTAGCATACATATAGCATGCACTATTTCTTCAGTACTCATGCACTATATCTTTCATTTGTTCTAATTCTCTTAATTCATCATATGTTCGTTCTATAAGATAAATAATTTCTAGCATATCATTGAAAATATCTAAATAGATCATTTCTATCTCTGCTACTTCAATAGGTAAGCTCATGATTTCATGTATTGCTAATTGTTTTCACCTTTCACCTTGCCTTATTCATACAACCGTATTATGGTTATTACCTTCTCACCATATCTGCTATCCGTACCCTTTCCAGGTTGTGCCTTATTTCTTCATTCTTCATCCACATACTGTCATTTCCTCACATCTACAAGGGGGTTTGTGCCTCAACGCCCTCCTGGCTAACGGTGACGCCCAACAATTCTTTTGGTTGTGACAGTACATGTCTGTCGTCTGAAGTTCTAAGACCTTTCCTTTCTAAGTATATTTATAGCAATATATGATTTGAAATAACATGTCCATAACATCATGCCAATATGATTCAGGCTTAGTGTCTAGTGTCTGGTGAAACTAAGTATTTAGCTCATAAAGGAAATAAGAATTACCTCTTTTGTAGCTTCCAGATTAAGATCCATAGCTGCTTGAAATCTTGATAACTTTTATTAGATAAATTTTGTTTACAATGTAACTAGATAGATTCTATAGGCTTCGATGCCTTTCTAAACTAAAATCCTTGTCCTTATATACACGGAGTAAGAGTGTTGTCCTAATCACTATTTACATTAATATTTACACGTGTATGGACGTCTTTGCATCCTTATCTCTAAACTTTATCTCTTAAGATTCCTTCTTACCTTCTGTATTAGTGGACGTCTTTATTGTGGGGGTTACATTATCCTTTCTTCTTTTTCTTGTCTTCCACTTGTTCCTGTCTTCATCATATCTTCAATTATTGTAACTTCTGGAATTACATTATTCTCCCCACCGCATCTGTTGCAACTGTGGTCAGGGTATTTTTGTCCAATGATCTTGCAAAACATTGATAATAGCTCTGATGATATAAAATCCTTGTTGATTGCTCTAGTAACTGGTGTAAGTTCTGGGTTAAGTAAGGTCATTGCCCATCTTCGTACGTCTTCCATATCTTGAATCCTAACTTCACGTGAATTACTATAAATTAACGTTTGGTCTCTGTCATAATATTTCCACACAGGATTGTTGTTGACAAATACATCTGCTAACTCCTGGATTATAGTTCCTAGTCCAATAACTCTTTTGTGAGAGAAGAACTCTGGAATTTCTGGCTTTGTTATCTCTGGTTGTTCTACTATTTTAGTTGGGATTATCATACATCTTGTAACTCCGATTTTAATGACTGTAATAACTGGATTAATTTTGTCAAACATAATCTCTGTTGTTGCTGAGTAACATTTTAGGTAGAATAGTTCGCCTTTTGTAATTCTTTTATAACAGAGAAACTTCTTTTATAACTCTGGGAATAATTTTAATTCTTCTCCTGATTGGGTATAAATTACACTAAGTAATCCATAATCAAAACAGGTTCTTATTAACTGTGGTTTTGTATCTGGTAAGGCAATAAGTTTGTTGTATCCTTTGTTCAGCTGTGTTATATATCCTTTTTGTTGTTGAAATAGCTCTTCATCTTGGATTGGGTTTTTGTTCAAGTAACTAGAGATTTTGTATAAATTTTCAATATACGATCTGGCTACATGGTTATAAGTCTGTTTTGGGGTTTGTAGGCTGTCAGCATAACTGGTAACTTGTGGAGGTACATACAGTGGTTGTTTTTCAATCTGTGGGTATCTATAGGGTTTTTCGAACATTTTGTTGAGGTTATGTGGTATTGGTTTTTTGAGAAATAATTTGAGGTTTTTATTCTTGTGATATCTCCTTCTTTGGGGTACCTGCAAGTCCTGCAATATAAACCACGTTAACTAGGGTTTTAAAGTGTTGACCTTCGTCACTTTCTAGATTCGTAGGATTGTAGTGGAACTCTACCACTCATAGGTAATCTACCTATTGTTAACTTCGGCTTTTGGGTAGCCTCTGACCCTTGCTTTTCCAGTATAAGTAACTGTTCATCGATCTGGCTTTGGTTAGCCTTGATCTCACTAACTTGTACTGATAATTGTTATAACTTCACGAAATGAGTAATAATATTGATTGTTCGTCAGTTGTTGAACTTTCTCCTTGAGAGGATATCTGCACAAACATTTTTGTTAGTACTGATAACTTACAACTGTAAAATTGTAGTGTAATATCTTCACGACTAATCGCCTGATTTCTTTCGTAGTAACTGAATCTTCCAATTTGGTTGTCAGCCACCAATTTACCTGCGTATTATCTGTTCTCACAATAAACTTGTTATAAACAATATATGGTTCAAAATTATGTAGACATTTAAATACTGCCAGTAACTCTTTTCTATTAATTTCCCAATTCTTTTCATTTTCTTTATATGATCCTGAATAATACCTGCAATGGTGTTCTATATTTTCATTTTCATATTTATATTTAAGTACTCCTCCATAGCTTTTTTTGGATGATTTGTCCTCAATGCTCCATCCACCAGTTTATAGTAGTGGCAATAGAGAAGAAATGAAAGGATAAGAATACTTGAGGGCAAAGGAAATTATAATCTTGGCCACCAAGTTCTATGACATATGTGAACTTGGGCACCAAGTTTAATGACATATGCGTATTTAGTCATCAAGATGATGTCAAATATATTGATATGCCAATGAGCTTTGATTAATTTAAAATATCCAACAAAGAGTACTCAGAAGACACAATACATAAACGTGTCCTTTTGACTTTGCTTCAGGTGACATTATGCTCTCCAACTTTGGGTATGCATAAGTAGACACTTAAATTTGTATAAATAAGAACAAATAGACGCATATGTCCTGCGTGACATAATACATGTAAGATACATGTGTCGTACTTGTTCAACTTTATACAAGTTTAAGTGTCTATTTGTGCACACCCAAAGTTGGAGGGCATAAATGTGAGCTGAGCCCAAGTTACGATATGTTTATGTATTATGCCTACTTAGAATGGTAATACTTAGTGACATAGTATTGAAAGAATTTAGCTGTGGAACCTTGTGTTGAGAGAAAATGAATTATTATTACTTGGCATCAAATTAGAACAAATGTTTGTAGGACAAGTGGTTATTAAGAAAAAAAGGGGGAATCAACTTGTCTTGATTGCGAATAAAAGTAATTTGTTGCAATACTCCACAGTGGTAATTTTTCGCAAAGGATTGTCTCAGTAATGTGGACATGATTACCAATTCTGTATGTTGGGTTTCTTGATTTTAAGTAGCTGATAGTAGTTGCTGCAATACCATGATACAATAGTGGTGTGAGTCGTTCTCATGGCATTTATCGGAGAAGGTTATTTTATAGTGGGCCCTTACGTTACTTTTCAAGCAAATGCAGTAGTTGTTTTATACTCTATTTGTTATAAGTGAAGTATAGGTTCTGGATTTAAGTAGTTTATGGTGTGAAAAATTTCAGTTTTTGAGTGCATTTATGAAGTACCATATCCTTTACATGTTCCTACCTTTTCATTTTGTGGGCACTGGAAAGTTTTGGCCTTTTTGTTCAGGTCTTGGGATGTTCTCTACATCTACTCATTCAACCTATGCTTTATGGTGTAGGGATGCTAGGAAAATCATTTGCTACTCCTTTGTTGACCTTTAACTCTGCGTCATGCTTCTGCTCTCCTGGTGTGAGTATCACTTCAACGTTACATTTTACTAGTCTTTTGTATTTGTCTAGAAGCAGTTAAGTGATTAATTTCGTTTCGACGGGTGACATTTCATCTCAAGATCCTTCCGTTCAGATTCGCTACTTGCTGCTCGTAAACATGAGATTTTTTCATTGAGTTAATGGTCAAAAACGCTCATGAACTATCACTTTTTCACGAGTTTTACACTCTAACTATTAGTTGTTCTTTTTCCTACCTAAGCTGTTATCATCTATGTGTTAAAACATACCTTGAAACTGATTAGGACAACTATCAACTTTTCCCTTTTCCTACCTTTACTATCACTAGCTACTCAACTAGGCATGTTTTAATACATAGATGGTGATAGTTCAGGCAGGAAAATGAAACAACTAGTGATAGTTCAGATAAGAAACGAGAACAACTGATTGTGGAGTGTGAAACTCGTGAAAAAGTGATGTTCAAGTGTGTTCTTGATCATTATTTCCTTTTCATTCATTAGTAAAACTATTTACCTTATCAAAAAGGATTCCTATGTTGTAGCTGGGGCCACTAGATCCAAATAACTAATCACTTGATGTTCTATTTCCTTCTTTATTACTACGTCCTATTTTATGTGACGGTACTTGATGGGTACAAAGTATACATTGTTAAATTGACTTCTATAATATATTAGTAGTAAGGGGTCTCTTCGGGGACATTCGATAACAAAAATATTTTATAAGTAGTAATGGGAGAATATATTACAATATTGGTTGAAAATCAGATAGAGAAAACAACACATCAAAGATAATAGATAATTGTATTAATAGAGAACCCATTAGTGTGGTCATGCTATCAATGAAGTGAGTGAAAATCATGGGAGAGTAGGGTTAAAATTTCAGCAGAGACAAAATCGCTATGTGATTTTTTCTATCTACTTAAGTTTTGGTGGAAGTTACCAATACCTGTACTGGGAGGTAGCGGGTCTTCTGGTGGAATAGTCGAGGTGCACCTTATAGTCTGAGCACCACTGCTGTAAGAGAAAGCATCAATATAATGGAGTCAAATAATTTGAAATAGACAATATTGAAAGAGTGGCATGTAAATTGGTATTATTTATTAATCAACTAATTTTATTTTTGTTCTCTTTGTTACTCATCATTTACTCTGTAAACTTGTGATGTTACATAACCTTCAGCTAGTCAATGATGGTGAAACACCTATATCATCTATGAAATGAAATCTTGGGAAGGAAAGAACAATTCTCTGACATGCTTTTTGGTTTGAAAAGCAGTCGAATAGTGCAGAATAAATATAAATAAGATATGAATTGCCGACCCTAAATTGATTGATGGATCAATTGATGGTTTTAGATTTGAATCTTGGAAAGGCTGCATGCTGTCAAGTTGAAAACAAATTGTTGGCCTTGCATTTTAAAACAAGTCTATCAGACTTGAAGTTTGTCCATCCATTAGTTAAGATTCTGTCTGAGCAAAGATCCTTAGGCAGATAGCTAGCATTAATTTAATACCTGTGCCGTTGTTTTTTTGAGGAATGGTTATTTGAGGATTCATATATCCGGACAACTAGTTTGCAATCGAGGAATAGTTTTTTTTTTTAATGATAAATCATTCATTTTTTACACGATGTTTCATTGTTTAGTCTTCTATATTACCCTAATATATGTTATGACGGAAGGACGCAAACCCGAAAAAAATAAAAATAAAAAACACCAAATTTAACGTGGAAAAACCCTTCAAATCGAAGGTAACAACCACGGGATCTTTGAAATCCGAATTGCTCCACTATAATAATAAGAGGGTTACAAATATTCTCCTAAATGGCTACACAATAATTGCCAAGCAAAGGAGAAGCAATAGTAGCTACACCAATAAAAGTAATAGGAAGAAAAACATCCAAAACAGAGCTACTGTTCGGGACCTAAAACAGGATGTTTCTGACCTTCAAATCCGATCTTCACCGTTCAAATTAAACACTAAGATGTTAGGAACACTCTGTAAAAATTTCAGCCCGATCCAACGGTTAATGTATCAGAAAATGCAATTTGAAGGTTGCTAATCGGAGAGACAAAACTGTTGCGGAAAACACTCTTTTCTTCTCTCTTCTCTCTTGTTGAAAGCTCTCTCAAAAACCTCTCTTATGTGCCTAATGTTTATCAAAGACATTACCAATGAGCAATCTTCATAATTCTCTCAAATCATCCTATTTATAGAGGTACTATTTCCTAAAGCCAAAACCAACTCCAAATAAGATTATAATTCCAATCCTTTTCCAAATAGAATTGGCAACCAAATTAGGAGAATTATTCCAATCCTTTTCCAAATAGAATTGACAACCAAATTAGGAAAATTATTTCAATCCTTTTACAAAAAGGATTAGGCCATGGGCCTTTGGCTGGAACATGTGTCATAGCCTAACAAACTCCCCCTCCAGCCAAGGGGCCAAATGGGCTTCAAGCGGAAGAACTCTTGACAGGCTTCATGCCTGCCGCTGTTGTACAAAACTCCTGTTTTTCTGCTATCACCACTTTAGTAAGCATATCTGAAGGATTTTCTGAGTGTGTATCTTCTCAACCTCAAATAATTTCTCTTCCACGGCCATTTTGATCCAATGATACTTTCTACTAATATGCTTGGACTTACAATGAAAGGTGGAGTGTTTGGTGAGATAAATAACACTCTGATTATCACAGAATAAGATGAACCTTGACTGCTCAAAGTCAAGATCTTTCATAAATTCCTTCATCCAAAGTAATTCTTTGGCACCTTCAGTGATAGCAATATATTCGGCTTCTGTGGTGGATAGAGCTATGCACTTCTGTAGTCTAGATTGCCAGGAAATAGCTCCCCCCCCCCCCCCCGCAAAAGTGATTAAATAACCAGAAGTGAATTTTGAATTGTCAAGATTGCCTCCCAAATCAGAGTCTGTGTAGCATACAAGTTCAGGCTTGCCACTACCAAAGCACAACTCCATATCTGAAGTGCCCTTCAAATATCTTAGTTTCCATTTCACTGCATTCCAATGTTCTTTTCCAGGATTAGAAAGAAATCTGCTAACAGTACCAACATGTGCAATATTTGGTCTGGTGCAAACCATAGCATACATCAAACTACCAACTGCAGAAGAGTATGGAATAGATGACATCTCCTTCTTCTCTTCATTATTAGATGGACTCTGGATCGTACTCAACTTAAAATGTTTAGCAAGAGGAGTACTAACCACTTTTGCTTCTGTCATATTGAATCTCTTGAGTACCTTCTCAATGTACTGCTTTTGGGATAATGATAACTCCTTGTTTCTGTCTCGATGAATTTGTATGCCTAAAATTTTCTTTGCTGGCCTCAAGTCCTTCATTGCAAATGATTTGCTCAACTCCTTCTTAAGCGATACAATTCTAGATTTATTTCTGCCAACAATCAGCATATCATCCACATAAAGTAGTAAGATAATAAAATCATCATCAGAGAACTTCTGAAAGAATACACAATGATCTGAAGAAGTTTTCTTGTATCTTTGATTTTCAATGACAGATTCAAACTTTAAGTACCATTGCCTTGGAGCTTGTTTCAAGCCGTACAAGCTCTTTCTCAATTTGCAGACATAGTTTTCTTTTTCTTTAACCACGAAACCTTCAGGTTGCTTCATGTAAATTTCTTTTTCTAAATCACCATGAAGAAAAGCAGTCTTGACATCCATCTGCTCAACCTCTAAATCTAGACTTGCAGCTAAGCCTAGAACCATGCGAATAGAAAACATTTTCACAACAGGATAGAAAATTTCATCAAAGTCAACACCCTTTCTCTGGGCAAAGCCTTTGACAACTAACCTCGCTTTATATCTAGGTGCAGATGTATGTTGCTCTTGCTTTACTCTGAAGATCCATTTATTTGTCAAAGCTTTCTTACCTTTCGATAACTCCACTAACTCATATGTGCCATTCTCATGAAGTGACTTCATCTCATTTCCATGGCTTCTATCCACTTATCTCTATGAGTATCTAGCATGACTTTATCATAATCTTCAGGTTCTCCCATGTCAGTCAAAAATATATACTCATTAGGAGAATAACGTGTTGACTTTAGCTTCTCCCTAGTAGATCTTCTATAAGAGGTTTCTGGAGCATCTGGAGTAGTCATTTGAACATGAGTTAGTGGATGATCAAGCATAACATCATTACTAGGAGCATCTTCAAGTTCTACACTCTGATGATCATTCTGATCTTGATCCCCATCGACATTTGTATCTTGCGTTCCTTCATGTGCAAAAGATGTGTCAGTACTAGGAACTGGATCAACATCAACGAAGCTCTCATCAATCTGAGAATTGGTTTCTCAGTCTTGTTAATATCTTCAATTGTTTGGTCTTCAAAGAACACAACATCACGACTTCTGATAAGTTTCTTATAAATCGGATCATAAAAGCGATATCCAAACTCATCTTGACCATAACCAATGAAGATGCACTGCTTCATTTTAATGTCCAGTTTTGATCTCTCATCTTTTGGAACATGCACACAAGCTTTACACCTAAAGACTTTCAAGTGATCATAGAAGACATCCTTTGCAAACCAAACTCTGTTTGGAACATCACCATCCAAAACAACAGTGGGAGACAAATTGATAACATAAGCAACAGTGTTAAGCGCTTTCGCCCAAAAAGAATTTGGAAGTTTAGCCTCTGAAAGCACACATCTAAGTCTCTCAACAAGAGTTCTATTCATCCTTTCTGCCAAGCCATTCAATTGAGGCATCTTGGTAGGAGTCTTCTGAGGACGAATTCCTTGCGCTTTGCAGTAGTTGTCAAAGGGACCAATATATTCACCACCATTGTCAGTACGAATACATTTTAATTTCTTTCCAGTTTGTCTCTCAGATAAGGCTTGAAACTCTTTAAACACATCAAGTACTTGATCTTTGGATTTTAAAGGATATACGCACAACTTGCGAGAATGATCATCAATAAAAGTTGCAAAGTAAAGTGCACCACCTTTTGATTTTACTTTAAAAGGACCACACAGGTCAGAGTGTACTAGCTCTAGTAGTTTAGACTTTCTTGAAGGAGGATGACTGTGAAAAGAAACTCTTTTCTGTTTCCCAGCTAAGCAATGAACACATCTTTTCACCTTTGCCTGTTTCACACCAGCAAGCAAATTCTTCTTAGCCAAACATGTGATCCCCCTCTCGCTCATATGACTGAGTCTCTTGTGCCATAATTCTGATAAAGTCTCACTTTCTACCAAATTTATAGAGTCCCCAAGAATTGATCCTTGTGTCATGTATAAATTTGAATGCTTTCTTCCGCGAGCTACAATCAATGAGCCTTTGGTGAGCTTCAATTGGCCATTGAACAAGTCATTATGGTAGCCATCATCATTTAGTTGTCCTACAGAGATCAAATTCAAAGGAATGTCTGGAGCGTGCTTGACATTCTGAAGGACTAACGTTGTACCAAGATTGGTCTTCAAACAAACCGTGCCAACACCAAGCACCTTAACCTCACCAGCATTACCCATCTTTAACACGCCGGAATTAACAGGAGTATAAGATGAAAAGAAGTCTTTCCTCGGTGTGATATGCGATGTAGCTCCGGAATCTACTATCCAACTTATATCCTGAGATACAAAATTGATGACATTTTTATCACAAGCAAAGAGAAGGTCATCTTGGACAATAGCAACAACATTGTCGCCATTATTTTCTTCTTTCTTTCCTTCTCTGAGGTCTTGCTTCAACTTATTACAAAATCTTTTAATATGTCCTTTCTTTCCACAATGATGACATGAAACATTTTGATACTTGGATCTTGACTTACTTCTACTTTTTTCTCTACTTCTCGAACCTCTTGTTTTATCTCTCCCTCAATCTTCTGTAAAGAGAACGTCTGAATGTGAGGATGTGCCTTGAGATCTTCTTCTGACTTCTTCATTCAACACACCACTTTTTGCATATTTCATAATAACCTTACCACCGGGAGCAGAATTTGTTAAAGAAACTCGAAGAGTTTCCCAAGAATCTGGTAGAGTATTAAGAAGCCAAAGCCCTTGTATTTCATTATCAAAATTGACACTCAATCCTGACAACTGATCAAGAACACCTTGAAAATCATTTATGTGATCAAGAATAGAACTGCCCTCCTTGTATTTAAAGGTCATCAATTGCTTTAGCAAAAACAACTTGTTATTGTCAGTTTTTGAAGCGTAAAGCATCTCCAACTTTTCCCACAATGTTCTAGCATGTGTCTCATTCACAATATGCGTGCGAACATTATCTTCAACCCATTCTCTTATATATCCACAAATTTGTTGGTGCTCAAAATCTCAATTTTTATCTGTCACATTCTCGGGTTTATGAGCAGCAAAAACGGGAAGATGCATCTTTTTCACGAATAATAAATCTTTCATCTTTCTCTTTCATATGTTGTAGTTACTACCATTTAAACACACCATTTTGCTCATATTACCCTCTATCAAAAAATCCTTGATAGATAACCAAAGCTCTGATACCACTTGTTATGACGGAAGGACGCAAACCCGAAAATAGAGAAAATAAATAACACCAAATTTAACGTGGAAAAACCCTTCAAGTCAAAGGTAACAACCACGGAATCTTTGAAATCCGAATTGCTCCACTATAACAATAAGAGGGTTACAAATATTCTTCTAAATGGCTACATAATAATTGCCAAGCAAAGGAGAAGCAATAGCTACACCAACAAAAGTAATAGGAAGAAAATCACCCAAAACAGAGCTACTGTTCGGGACCTAAAACAGGATGTTTCTGACCTTCAAATCCGATCTTCACCGTTCAAATTAAACACTAAGATGTTAGGAACACTCTGTAAAAATTTCAGCCCGATCCAACGGTTAATGAATCGGAAAACGCAATTTGAAGATTGCTGATCGGAGAGACAAAACTGTTGCGGAAAACACTCTTTTCTTCTCTCTTCTCTCTTGTTGAAAGCTCTCTCAAAAACCTCTCTTATGTGCCTAATGTTTATCAAAGACATTACCAATGAACAATCTTCATAATTCTCTCAAATCATCCTATTTATAGAGTGATACTTTTTCCTAAAGCAAAAACCAACTCCAAATAGGATTATAATTCCAATCCTTTTCCAAATAGAATTGACAACCAAATTAGGAGAATTATTCCAATCTTTTTTCAAATAGAATTGGCAACCAAATTAGGAAAATTATTTCAATCCTTTTACAAAAAGGATTAGGCCATGGGCCTTTGGCTGGAACATGGATCATAGCCCAACAATATATTCTCTGGTGAAAACATAACTCATGTTATAAATTAACTAACTTGACAATTTTATAAAGGAAGAAGAACAAGAGAATATGTATATAGAAAGTATTAATAGAGAGAGTAGTAATATAGAGAGAGTAATAGTAATTCTCTTCTTTTATGTGTTTTGTGTGTTTTTACATTGAAGTTTAAGGCTATATTTATAGCCATATTTACAAGTGGAGGAAAATATTAGTGGGCAATTTACCCACTTAAAAAGTAAATGGACTATCCACCATTGTAAAGTGGACAACCATTTTACTTGGTTGATAATACTCCCCCTTGGATGTCCACGAGAAATGTGTCTCGTTAAAACTTTACAAAAAATAAAGTAATATACATTGTTATTTTGAACATCCATAGATGTTGTGCCTCGTTAAAACCTTATTAGGAAAAACCCAGTGAGAAAAAGCCTAATGAAGGAAAAAGAGTACACACATCTGATAATACGCCTTGAGTGCTGCCTCATTAAAAACCTTATCAGAAAAACCCAGTGGGGCAAAACCTTGACTAAGGGAAAAAGAGTACAGCGCGTATTTTGCTCCCCCTGATGAAAATATCACTTAATATCTCGAAGACGACGCATTCCAATTTTGTATCTCATTTTCTTAAAGGTTGAAGTTGGCAATGCTTTGGTGAACATATCTGCCAAATTGTCACTTGAACGAATTTGTTGGACATCTATTTCACCCTTCTTTTGAAGATCATGAGTGAAAAAGAATTTTGGTGAAATATGTTTTGTTCTGTCTCCTTTGATGTATCCTCCCTTCAGTTGAGCTATACATGCAACATTGTCTTCATACAATATTGTTGGAGCGTCTTTTGTCAAACAAAGACCACATGTTTCTTGAATGTGTTCAGTTATTGATCTTAACCAAACACATTCTCGACTTGCTTCATGAATGGCTATTATCTCTGCATGATTTGAGGAAGTGGCAACCATAGTTTGCTTTGTTGAACGCCATGATATAGCTGTACCACCACATGTAAATAAATAGCCTGTTTGCGATCGACCTTTATGGGGATCAGATAAATATCCCGCATCTGCATAACCGATCAATTGTGACGTGGAATCATTTGAGTAAAACAATCCCATATCAATGGTACCTCGAAGGTATCTGAATATATGCTTAATTCCATTCCAGTGTCTGTGTGTTGGTGAAGAACTAAATCTTGCTAACAAGTTTACTGAGAAAGCTATATCTGGTCTAGAATTGTTGGCAAGATACATTAATGCACCAATTGCACTAATGTATGGTATTTCAGCACCAATAAGTTCTTCATCATTTTCATAAGGTCGAAACGGATCTGTATTAATATCAAGAGATCTCACAACCATTGGAGTACTCAATGGGTGTGCTTTATCCATATAAAATCTCTTTAAAATATTTTCAGTATATGTTGATTGATGGACAAATATCCCATTTGTAAAATGTCAATTTGTAGACGAAGACAAAATTTTGTCTTTCTAAGGTCTTTCATTTCAAACTCCTTTTTCAGACATTTTACTGCCTTTGAAAGTTCTTCCGGAGTTCCAATAAAATTCAAATCATCAACATATACTGCTATTATGACAAATTCAGATCCAGACCTTCTCATAAAGACACAAGGGCAAATTGGATCATTTTTATATCCTTCTTTTAGCAAATATTCGCTAAGACGATTGTACCACATTCGCCCTGATTGTTTCAACCCGTACAAGGATTTTTGAACCCTTCGGGAATTTTCATAAAAATGTCGTGGTCCAATGAGCCATATAAATAGACAGTGACCACGTCCATTAAGTGCATTTCAAGTTTTTCATGAACTGCCAAATTCATTAGATACCTGAAAGTAATTGCATCCACCACAGGGTAATATGTTTTCATATAGTCAATGCCAGGTCTTTGCGAAAAACCTTGGGCTATAAGTCGTGCTTTATATCTTACTACTTCACCCTTTTCATTTCGTTTACGCACAAAAACCCATTTGTGCCCTACTGGCTTGACACCTTCAGGTGTTCGAACTATTGATCCGAAAACTTCACGTTTTTCAAGTGAAGTTAACTCTGCTTGAATTGCATCTTCCATCTTGGCCAATCATTTCTCTGTCTGCATTCATCGACAGATTTTGGTTCAAGATCCTTATCTTGTTGCATTATTTCAATGGCAACATTATAAGCAAAAATATTATCGACCACAATATCATTTCGGTTCCACCGTTTTCCTGGCGAGACATAACTTATTGAAATTTCTTCATTCTCATTATTTTCAGGTACTTGGACCTCCTTGGTGGTATCACCATTTGTTGTGTCTCTGGGCTCTTCTTGAGCACTCGCCTCCAAATTATGATCATCTTGCTCATTTATTCCTTTTCTTTTTTCGAGGATTTTTATCTTTGGAACCAAATGGTCTTCCACGTTTTAAGCGTGGTTTAGACTCATTTGCCTGAACACGTTGTCCTACCGGGACATCAACTCGAACTTGAGCATTAGCAGCTGGGATATGCGATTTAGTAACCCGTGGAAGGTTAGTAAATGCATCCGGCAGTTGATTTGCAATATTCTGCAAATAAATCATCTTTTGAACTTCTTGCTCACATTGATTTGTTCGAGGATCTAAATGAGATAGTGACAATGAATTCCAATCTATCTCATTTTTCAATTGCTTATGTTCTCCCCCTAATGTTGGGTATACTGATTCATCAAAATGACAATCAACGAATCTTGCCGTAAATAAATCTCCAGTCATAGGTTCCAGATATTTTATAATAGAAGGAGATTCATACCCAACATATATTCCCAACCTTCTTTGGGGACCCATCTTTGTGCGGTGCCGTGGAGCAATTGGGACATATACCGCACATCCAAATATTCTAAGATGGGATATATTTGGCTCCCTTCCAAACGCCAACTGTAATGGGGAAAATTCATGATAATTTGTTGGCCTTATGCGCACAAGTGCTGCTGTATGCAAAATAGCATGCCCCCATATTGAAATAGGAAGTTTTGTCCTCATTAGCAATGGTCTAGCTATCAATTGGAGGCGTTTAATCAATGATTCTGCTAGACTATTTTGAGTATGTACATGAGCGACCGGATGCTCAACTTTTATTCCAACTGACATACAATAATCATTACATGATTGAGATGTGAATTCACCAGCATTATCAAGACGAATTGTTTTTATTGCATAATTTGGAAATTGTGCTCTTAACCTTATAATTTGAGCTAACAATCTCGCAAAATCCATGTTGCGAGTTGATAATAAGCACACATGTGACCATCTTGTAGATGCATCTATCAAGACCATATAATATTTAAATGGTCCACATGAAGGGTGAATTGGCCCACACATATCACCCTGTATACGTTCCAGAAACGCAGGAGATTCAATCTCAATCTTAGTTGCTGATGGTTTGATAATCAGTTTTCCCTGAGAACAAGCAACACAAGAGAATTCCTTAGATTGAAGAATTTTCTGATTCTTCAAAGTGTGACCATGTGAATTCTCAATAATTCTGCGCATCATATTATAACCGGGATGGCCCAACCGGTCATGCCAAATGATAAAATCATTAGAATCAGTAAACCTTTTGTTTACAATGGCATGTGATTCAACAGTACCAATATTTGTATGGTACAACCCAGAAGAAAGTGCAGGTAATTTTTTGTGCACAATTTTCTTCTCCATATTTATTGTAGTAATATAAAGGTATTTAACCTTTCCTTCATTTGCAGTCTCAATATGATAGCCATTTTGGCGAATAACCTTGAAACTTAACAAGTTTCTTGAGACTTACTACAATACAATGCATTATCAATTACCAATATCGTTCCTCCAGGTAGTAATAAGACCGCTTTTTCAGAGCCTTCAATTAATTTTGTACTACCAGATATTGTATTGACATAGGCCTTTTTCATAATCAAATGACAGAAATATTTCTTTTCTTTTAATATCGTATGAGTTGTGGCACTATCCAAAAGACACATATCTCCATTATTCATCTTGAATCCAATTGAAGACTGATAAAATTTATTTATCTTCATAAAATAAAAATGCATTGTAAGAAATAAAATAAGTAACAATTTTGCTAGAAAAAACATAAGTCCCTTTTTTAAAAAGTTAAATTATGGTTATTTAGAATTTAAAAAATTATATGATTCAATTATAATGAATGTTACAATAATTTAGTTTATCAAATTATATACTTATTGGCCTTAAATAAATATTATACGTAAGTATTAAAAACAAATATAAAATATTATAAAACATTAATATAATATTATTCATCATGTATAGATAATTTATTTATTGACAAAAATAATACAATCATTATAAATTATTAATGTCTAAAATATCAACAAGAATAAACAATTAGTATAATGACATTAAATAAGGCGAATATTTCTTTTTAGTAACAACATGATATTAAGATTAAATAATAGCACACTAATAGTAATTAATTACAACATTGTAAAATAGCATAGTGTAATAAACAATATACAATTATCATAAAAATGTGGCCCTGATTTTTTTATTTTTTTTTTATTATTTTTTTTTTTCCAAATACATAAACGTAAAAACACGATAATTCAAAGTACATAAAACTGACAACATATTGTAAAACATGAAATTAAGCATCAATTAAGATCCTTAAAAAAATCTTCAACCTCCAAATGAGTAATATCATTGAGGTCATTAAAATCATCATCCCTTAAAGCCAGATTTGCTTCAATATTATCATTAATCAAAGGCCTTGCCTCAACATTATTTTCGAACGTCAAGTGTGACTCTATCTGAGCATTAGAAGAAGAGGCACCCCCTCTATTTGCCTTTCTTTTGAAAGAATTTTGATAAAGTCTTACAAAATGCTCAGGCGTCCGACATTCATTTTTTCAGTGGCCTTTCATACCACAACGATGACATTTACTTCTTGAAGGGCCATTTTGAGAACTGATATTGTTCTCCCTTTTATGTTGACCACCACCTCGACGATTATTAAATCGTCTTCTGTCATTGCCACGTCAACGCACATTATTGTGGTCATAATTTTTATTTTGTCTTCTTTCAGACTGACCATGTGCTTTTACCATATTTACCTCCGGTAACGGAGCAGTTCCAGTGGGACGGGCTTCATGATTTTTCATTAAAAGGGCATTATGTTGCTCAGCCACCAGAAGGCATGATATCAATTCAGAGTATTTTTTAAAATCCTTTTCACGGTATTGCTGCTGTAATATTATATTAGAGGCATGAAAAGTAGTTAGTGTCTTTTACAACATGTCCTCATCATTTATAATTTCCCCACATAATTTTAATTGAGAAGTTATTCTAAATACAGCAGAATTATACTCAATTACGGTTTTAAAATCTTGAAATCGTAAATGCATCCACTCATAACGAGCCCTTGGCAATACCGTTGTCCTGAGGTGGTCATACCTCCCTTTTAAGTCTTTCCACAATTCAAGTGGATCTTTCACTGTCAAGTATTTCATTTTCAGGCTTTCATCTAGATGATGACGAAGGAAAATCATAGCCTTTGCTTTATCAAGACTTGATGCTGCATTTTCTTCAATTATAGCATCACCAAGACCCTTAGCGGTAAGGTGGATTTCAGCATCAAGTACGCATGATAAATAATTCTTGCCAGAAATATCAAGTGCCACAAATTTCAATTTTGACAAGTTTGACATGATGAAAATTAATTTGAAAGTAACAAAGACAACTTAAAAATTAAATTTCTTTAGTAGATATACCTGATATAGAAGTTAATTTTTTGAAAAATTAGAGCTTCGTGCTGATAACGTGTTATAAATTAATTAACTTGACAATTTTATAAAGGAAGAAGAACAAGAGAATATGTATATAGAAAGTATTAATAGAGAGAGTAGTAATATAGAGAGAGTAATAGTAATTTTCTTCTTTTATGTGTTTTGTGTGTTTTTACATTGAAGTTTAAGGCTATATTTATAGCCATATTTACAAGTGGAGGAAAATATTAGTGGACAATTTACCCACTTAAAAAGTAAATGGACTATCCACCATTGTAAAGTGGACAACCATTTTACTTGGTTGATAATAGCTCATAATTTCTTTTTCTTGCTCAACAGTGTGATTCCGGTTCAACAGCAGCAAACAGTCTAGTAGGTTATGTAAATTGCTGGAATAGCATTACATCTAATGTCACTAGGGGATCTTGGACATCCAATTATCCATCCAAGAAATGGACGTTGCATTCAACAGCTACTGACGATATAGCATTAACCGAAGAAGAGAAGAAAACATGGAACGATAGCAGACAAGCTCTTTCTGCATTAAAATTTAGCCCAGAGGAAGAAGACAAAATATTAGGAAAAGCATTTGGCCACATACATTCGCCTTACTGGTATGAAGAACGAAAGAAAGAGGTTCCACGACTAGAAGTTGTGAATGAGATACTGGATTATCTTAGGAGTTTAAGCCTTACTGATGATGATCTCACTAAACTTGTCAAGAAATTCCCAGAAGTTCTTGGATGTAACCTTAAAGATGAAATGAAAAACAATGTCGAAATTTTGGCAAAGCAATGGGGAATTGAAGGTAAAACTCTGAGAAATTTGCTTCTTCGAAACCCAAAAGTTTTAGGCTACAACGTCGATTGCAAAGGTGATTGTGTGGCTAAATGCACCCGCTGTTGGGCTCGGTTCTAGCTGTATTCTTGTTTTTCATTCTCATCCTTTATTTTATGTATAATAATTCAAATGATATCATTCTTCAACCCGTTAAATCTAATTATAGATGATGAGGAGAGTTGAGTGGTGATTTAATGTGCAGAACAACATCACTCCCATGCTTCCTCTATTTGGAAATGTTGTTTCTAGTAATGCTCCTTCACTCCTTATTTGCGGAATACATGAAAACTACTGTTCTAAATTATTTTTAATTGTTCATAGTGGAAGCGTTTTTACCCTTCATTTGCCTATATATAGATACCTATATATATATATTATACTTAAATATACAAAATTTATACTTGTGCCGGATATTTTGTGAATTAAATTTTTGGTAGGAAATGAGATTTGTTGGCCTCTTGCAATTTGAATAGAGATGACTTGGTCAGATCTCTTATGTCTAAAAATGACAATATCTTGATTCTTGTGTGTAAAAATTAGGATCTCTCAAAAAAAAAAAACGTAAAGTTAAGAATTTTGTAACGGACTAGAAAACCATTTCTCCCTAAATTTGGCCTAATGGTACCTATAGGGGTGTACATGGACCGGGTTGGTTCGGATTTTTTACAAATCAAACCAAATCATTTGTGTCGGGTTATTAAATCTATAAATCAAACCAAACCAATAAAAGTCGGGTTTTTTGATATCAGTTTTTCTCGGATTTTTCGGGTTTTCTTGGGTCTTTTGGGTTTTTTGGGTTTTTTCGAGTTTCTCGGATTTTTTATAGTATCTAATAAAAAACACAGAACAGTGCTTGTTAAAAAGAGTTCTAGTACAAAATATCAACATATAAGATGGAGGCAGAACACTGTTTCAAGTTTTAACTTTATAATATAACTTTATAAGATGAGTTTTTTTTGTATATTATTTAGATGAGCTTCTCAAGTCCAAATCTAAATGTAAGAAATAAAAAAAATTATGAAATTTTTTTAAAAAATATTTATAAATTACATTTTAATAAATATTTTTATGTATAACATAATTTAAAAGTAGTATATCTATAATCGGATTGGTTTGGGTTCGGTTTGACTTTTTTTAGTTAAAACCTAACCAACCCTATAATGGTCGGGTTTTTTTTTCAAACACCAAATCAAGTCAAACCAAACCACTAGTCGGGTTTTTTTTTCCGGTTTGGTTCGGTTTGTCGATTTAGTGCGGTTTATCGGTTTGCCCTATACAGCCCTAGGTACCTATTAGTAAATTTTCCCTTAAGATTTGTACTTCCTTTCATTTTATTTAATTGACCATATTAACTTGAAACAACCCTTTTGAGTGCTTCTATTAGGGATATGATATCGCTACGCTATCCTCGGCGACGATATCGTGGTCACTCAATTTAGGATAGTTCGCTTAGAATTAAAGTCACTCGACTTTGTTTTTTTAATTCAAAAGTCACTCAACTTTATTTTATAACTCAAATATCACTCAACTTTATTTTATAACTCAAAAAATCACTCAATTTTTGATATTCACCTAGAAACTCACCCAGTCAATTTAAATGAATTTTCATTAGATTTTATTGAATTGAAAATTTTATTTTAAGCTAAATGTTATATATGTTGAGAAGATTAGTTAAAATGTACAGCTAGATCAGTTAGTTAGTTAGTAGATTGTTAAGTTATCAGCTTAATGGAAGGAGTTCATCATTGATTCTTTTGTGTTCATCTGTATTCATTGATCTGTTTCACTAGAATTAACATGTTATTAGAGCTTGGAGGACGAATCTAGGGATCTATCACAGGATTTCATGATAGATTGAGAGATTTCACTCAAGCTTTTGGAATAACTATGGCAGTCGAAGAAGGAGTTGCAGGAGAACAGAGGGCAGATAAGTCCTCAATGGAAGTAGTTCAATAACAATCAATCATAATCATTCGCTTTACCTTAGTAATGCAAATGAGGAGCACTTTCCGTTGGAATTCAATTGACAAGAATGGAGATTTATAAACTGTGGAGCCGATCTATGGAGATTGCATTGCTTAGTCGAAATAAGTTTGGATTTATTGATGGCTCGGTCCTACGCAGTGATTTTGAATAAAAATTGAAGAAGATTCTTCTGGGATAGATGCAATGCAATTGTTATTTTCTGGCTTACCTGTAATGTTAGTAAGGAGCTACTAAGTGGAATTTTGTACTTCTCTAGTGCACATTAGGTATGACTAGATCTTCGAAAACGTTTTGATAAGATAAATGGATCTAGGATTTATCAATTACACAGAGGTAATTTTACTCTTACACAGGGAGTATTAACTGTTTCTGCATACTAGACTAAACTGAAGAACTTGTGGGATGAATATGATTTGATCTTACCTCCACCTAGTTGTGACTATCACAAAACTAAGGATTATATAGAACAGTTGCAGTACCACGTTTGTTACAATTTTTGATGGGTTGAATGATGCTTACTCACAAGCAAGAGGACAAATCTTAATGATGCCTAATTTGCCAAATGTGAATCAAGCCTATGCCTTAGTGATACAAGATGAAAGTCAAAAAGGATTGACAGGTAATGTACAGGAGAAGATGGAGTCTTTAGCAATGTATACTGCAAGGAACAACAGGCCAAATCAATATCCAAGAAAGAACTTCCAATCCTTGTTTTGTGATTACTGCAATATGCAGGGACGTACTAGAATAGATTGCAACAACCTCAAAAAGTGTGATCATTGTCATGTTACTGGACATGTGAAAAAAGACTGTTATTTGTTAATTAGATATCCTGATATTTCAAACGTAAGAAGAAAGTGAATACAGTGATGGGAGGTAATGGAAGTCAGGTTCATCCACAACCACAGAACATACAGGATCAAATGGAAAGGAAGGCACACAGTTGTGAGAGAAAGGATGTACAATGAACAAGTTACACAGGAACAATTACTTCACCTGTTAAACAAGACCTCACCAAAACAACTTAATCAAATCTTCAATGTGCTTAAAGGGAATAATGTCATTATGGATTCAAACAACAAGGTTATCAGTGCTAATATGACAAGTAATGTTATTTCCTATTTGAAATGGATTATAAATACAAGAGCTACCGACCACATGATACACAATTCCAATTATTTACAAGTTAAGAACATGTTAGGCAATATAGGAAATGTGCATTTACCTATAGGAGAATCAGTAGCAGTGTCACATATGGTAGATTTTAAGCTGAATGATAGTGACATGCTCAGTGGTGTCTTGTGTACCCCAGAATTCAAGTTTTAATTTTTTATCTATGTACAAACTGACAAAAGAATTGAATTGTTATGTTTCTTTTTTCTCTACTTGCTGTATATTTTAGGACCTCTTGTCTGGGAAGGTCAAGGAAATTGGTGATGCAGAAGATGGATTGTATGCACTGAACTGGAGGCCAAAGTCACCATAGAAGAGAGTAAGACAATGTCTGCAATTAAGAATGGAGAAGGAGATCCAGCACTTTGGCATAAAAGACCAAGTCATGTTCCCATGGAAGTTCTTAGAAGAATAAGTGTTTTTAATTCTTGTAATAGCTTCACTATTAAAGATTGCATTATTTGTCCACAAGCTAGACAAACTAGAGTTTCATTTCTTATTAGTAGTATTGCAGTAGATAATGTTTTCGATTTAGTACATATGGATATTTGGGGTCCATATAAGGTGCCTACTCACAATGGAATGAGGTAATTTCTTACTTTGGTTGATGATAAATTTAGATGGACATGGACTTTTCTGATTGCTTTGAAGTCTGATGTAATTGTAGTTTTGAAACAATTCTTGATAATGATAAAGACTCAGTTTGGAAAATGTGTTAAGGTGTTCAGGTCTGATATGAAGGAAAATTCTTAAATTCGCGCTGTCATGATCTATTTGTATTGAATGGTATTATTCATCAAAAATCCTGTCCATATACTCCACAACAAAATGGAATTGAGGAAAGGAAACATAGACATTTACTAGAGATTGCAATGGCGATCAAATTTCAAGGACATTTGCCAAATAGATTTTGGGGAGAGTGTATAGAAGCTGCAACTTATATTATCAAATAGGATACCTTTATCACTTCTGGAAAATAAATCACCATATGAAAAGCTGTATAACAAACAACCTTCTCTGACACACCTCAAAGTGATAGGTTGTCTTGCATTTTCCACAAACTTGAGAAGGGATGATAAGTTTGCACCAAAGGCTAGGAGAATAGTGTTTCTTGAATATGTTGTCAATTAGGAAGCATATAAATTGCTGGAGATTGAGTCCAGAGTCATTTTTGTGAGCATAGATGTCCTTTTTCATGAGAATGAGTTTCCCTTTCAGGACCAAGATCTTTGTGAAGCCAATGATCCAAAATTTCTTATGTCATATTAACATGTAGAAGATTGTGAACATACACCATGTGTAGTCAACCTTGAAGCACTTAATGGACATGTAGAAGAGACTTCTTCCATGCCTGATGCTAATGTGGATTCTAAAGTTACTCAGTGGACATTGTAGGAGATATGATTTCACAGGACCAAGGATCATCAATGCTTTGCATTCCTTATTAGGGTCCTTTTTAAGGTCAGATTTCACCAGCAACTACCAGAAAGTCCAATAGAGTAACTAAGCCTCCTATTTGGCATACATACTACATACTAACACACAAGAAGACAGCTGGAGATTTCCTATATTCTATTAGAGATATAGTGGACTATCAAAGCATCACACCTTCCTATATGAGTTTTGTAGCTAAGTTTTCTCATGAAAGGGAACCTACTTTATATTAGGAGGCCATCCAAGATCCTAGATGAATAGAAGCTATGAAGAATGAGATACTAGCACTGAAGGACAATCATACATGGAGGCTCACTCAATTACCTAAGGACAAGAGGCCTATAGGATGTAAATGGGTGTATAAAATATAGTATAAGGCAAATGTAGAGGTTGATAGGTTAAAGGCTAGGTTAGTGGCCTAGGGTTATAACCAAAAGGAAGGCCTAGACTAGCAGGAAACCTTTTCTCCTGTTGTAAAGATGGGAACTGCCTGAACTGTCATAGCATTAGCTGCTACACATTACTGGGAATCCATTAAATGGATGTGTTCAATGCTTTTCTTCAAGGTGATCTGAATGAAGAAGTGTACATAGAATTACCTTTGGGGTTTTTCCATAAAGGTAAGTAAGGGACAGTGTGCAGGCTCACTAAATCACCTTATGGACTTAAACAAGCCAGCATACAGTGAAACATCAAGTTAACAACAATTTTGATTGAATCTGAATTTCAACAGAGTCATTATGACTACTCCTAGTTCACCAAACATCAAGGAGACAGTTTGATGATGGTTCTAGTCTATGTGGATGATTTACTAATCAAAGGAAAAGATCACAAGCTGATCCAGAATACAAAGGAAATCCTTCGGGACAATTTCAAGATCAAAGACTTAGGAGAATTGAGATACTTTCTAGGGATTGAGTTTGTCAAAAAAAGCACTAAATTTTGATGCGTCAGAGGAAACTGTCTTGAACTGATTTTAGACATGGGATTATCAAGCTCAAAAATGGTTAGAGCTAACCAGAAACTCATAACTGCAGAGTTTGACTTACACATTTCACCTACTGATGAAAAGGACATGTTGCTGGAGGATCCTAGTAAGTATCAAAGGTTAGTAAGAAGATTACTTTATTTAACAATTACAAGGCCAGATATCGCATTTGCAGTTCAGTTATTAAGCTAATTTATGCACAGCCCAAAGACTGCTCATATGGATGGAGGAATAAAGGTGGTTAGATATGTTAAACAATCACCAGGACTTGGGATACTTATGGCAGTTGATAGTGTAAATGAGCTGACTGCATATTGTGATGCAGACTGGACATCATATCCAAATAATAGAAATTCCATAACTGATTATATGGTTACATATGGAAAATCACTGATCTCATGAAAGTCTAAAAAGCAGGATACTATATCAAGGAGTTCAGTTGAGGCAGACTACAAGAGCTTGGCCTCAACAATTGTAGAGATAGTATGGTTGGTTGGTCTGTTTAAGGAAATAGGAGTGCAGGTAAAGTTGCCTGTGAACATACATAGTGATAGAAAATCACCAATTTAAATTGCTGCCAACCCAGTATATCATGATAGAACTAAACAGATAGACATTGATTACCATTTTATCAGAAAAAAGATTCAACTTTAAATAATTAAGCCTGTGTATTTGAATACAACAGAATAGCCTGCTGACTTGTTAACAAAGGGATTTACTAGTGTACAACACGGATATCTACTCACCAAGCTAGAAATGAAAAATATTTTTCATACACCTAGCTTGAGGGAGGATGTTGAGAAGATTAGTTAAAATGTACAGCTGGATCAGCTAGTTAGTTAGTATATTGTTAAGTTAGCAGCGTAAGTTTGTTAAGGATTGTTAGAAAGTTTGTTAGCCAATTCACTATAAATAGATATGTTAGTGATAGAGTTAGAGATAGAAAATCAGTTATAAATTCTCTTTTATCATTGTATTTGGCGCTCGAGTTTCTGTAGTAATGGAAGGAGTTCATCATTGATTTCCTCATTGGTTCTTCTGTGTTCATTGATCTGTTTCACTGGAATTAACAATACATTACTTTTCAAAAAAGCTTAAGTGAAAATTCTTTACATAAAGCATACTAACTCTGACATTGTTATAATTAGTTTGTATGTTAATGCTCTTTTAGTGACAAGAAGTAATGTTGTGCTCATAGATGAGTTTAAAAGAGCAATGATGGATCTTTGATAGATGGCTTTGTTTTTTTGGAATGGAGATTAAACAAATTCAAGATCAAAATTCATTTATTAGAAGAAGTATGCAATTTTTTTTTAAAAATAATAATAATTAAACTTGACGATTGGAAAAGTATAAGAACATCTATGAATCAAAAGGATAAGCCAATAAAGAATGATGATGCCAAATGAGTATAAGAACGAAGCTACATAAGCTTGATAGGATGCTTGATGTATCATACAGTAACGCCCAAACACATTAGTTGCCAAAGTCAATCAAATAGAAACCTTAAACTTAAAAAATTGTTAATAATTTTTTATAATTAATTTCTTATAATATATTTTTTCAATTGATAATAAATTTAATCTAAAATATCTGTCATAAGACATAATACTCCAAATATGCAAAACTTCTTCTAATTATTCTTTCATTTTATATGTAAAGTTTACTTTTTCTACAAAAAACACTCACACTTTTCTTTTAAAAAAATTGTAACCTATTTTTGTAAAAAATGGGCCCCTCAAATTTGGGGGCCTAAGGCACATGCTTTTTTTTTTTTTTAAACACGATTGAGCCGACACTGCAACAAAGCCGGATATATTATATATTACTCAAATTTGTTAGGATTTTTATGTATTTAAACAACTCTTAATTATTTTTTTCTTGTAAACAACTTCATTATGTTATTTCATAATCTATTTCAAATGTTCAAATGATATTAATACATCATTTACAATTCAATTTGGAAAAGTTGAATTCCAAGAAATTCTATGCATTAGGAAAATAGTGAATTTTGCTAGATTATGAACCAACACATTTCATGTTTAAAAAATATATAAAATATTAAAATCTTTAAAAGAACTCATCAATCTCCATATATCCTCTTAGTGATATCTATTTCCCAAAATACTGGTAATTCAACTTAATAATATATCTCTCATTTTCTTCCTTTGCCTTGTTTTTTATATGTTAAACATTACCTACGTTTCAAGTGTTGAAGACTCCTTTGTATAGAAGCTTTTAATATGGAGTTCATTATTTAAATGGAAAATGATAAAAAAAAATGACATTAAATTATGTGAAATCGAATAAAAATATCTTTAGTTAATAGTTTGATCTAATTATACCTCTGTAATTAATAGTTTGGTGCAGAAATGTCTCAATTGCTACTTAATTAGCCAAAAATGTCCTTTTTCCAAATACATATATTATTTCATTTCTTTTTAAACACATTTTTTTCTAATAATAATTTTTTTAATTATCAGCAAATATTTATTCTACTTCTATTCGAGAAAGATTAAGAAATACAAATATTTTATTAGATTTTTTTATTGTTATCGAAATAAAATTAATAATGGGGGTTACTATGATCTTATATGACATATGTTATCAGTTAAAAGTTATATGTAGGTACTCTATATTAGTTGATAAAATGAGATTAAGAAGAAAAAAAGATTATTTCCTATTTATTTATTAGTTAAAGTGATTTTAAAAGAAAAGAAACAAGAATAGGGTTCTTTAAAGTAATATTTTTATTATGAATAAAATGTGTAAAAAGAAAAGAAATAATATACTTATGAGGAAAATGACATTTTTGACTCATTAAGTAATAATAGGGCCTTTTTTACCAAACAATTAGCGCTAGGAGCATTTTTGGACCAAAATTATTGACGTCAAGACATTTTTAGATCAAATTATTAATGATGATATTTTTATTCAATTTCATAATTCAAAGATAATTTTAACCCCTTTTCGTTGTTTAAATGATCACTAAACTATTCGTGTATCAATTAAAATTACGTATTTTTTGTTATTTCACTTTAAAAAGTCATTTAAGTCGAAAAATAATATATTCAACCATTTTTTATACCTCGACACTTCATTTTAAGCTAAAAAATAGGAAACACTGATAAATCTAACTCATTTTAACCAAAACCCCACTATTTGACTCGATTTACGACCCATAAAAATTTCTTTCATATGCTAAATAAATGCTGACCCAGTGGTTAATAAAGAAACTTTTATTTTTTTCCTTTTTGCAATTTACATCTCTATGAAATTTGGAATATAAGCATATCAAGGAAGGTACAAAAGACAGTAATCTAGATATAAAGGGAAAAGAATTAAAAGAGCATCAATAATTTTATTCTCTAGAATACATATATAATATATATGTATATGTATTAATTTATCTCACAAACAAAAGAGTCCCAATCAAATATTCAAAAGTACTTTGCATACACTCATGAAGAAATTTCTCTCATTTTATTCCCTCTGACCCCCAAACACTCCCCCCCCCCCCCCCCCCCCAGAATTAAAACAGAAAAAAGGAGAAATTAATTAAAATCTAAGCATTTATTTAATAAAAATAATATGCATTGTTCTTTCTCAATTAAAAAATTTATTAATTAATTAAGGACACTTAGGCCTGTTTCCATGAGTCTTAAGCTTAGCATAGCAGGGGCAAGCTTGTTTGTTTCCATAAGTGCCTGGTGGAACACACTTGCATCTTGCACAACATGTCTTGCATGCCCTCATGCACACCTTCTTTCTTGACGACTTCTTGCATCTCCTTGCACATGCATACCCGCAGTCTGTGAAAATCAATTCAAAATAATATTTAATTCCTTTATTTCCCTTGATTTTACGATTAGAAAATAAGAAATTAGCGACAGACAAAATTTCGTAATTGAACGATCAAAAGTTCACGCTAATTTCAAAAAGCTTTTTAGCAACCGATTAACTAGAAATAGCTAATTCCATGTTAATGAATCAATTCAAAATAATATTAATCTCTCACACATGTGTCCCCGTGTACACACGCTTATATCCTTAATAATATGCTAAATTTAAGTTATAAATTCAGTTGAACCAATTAAATCCTATAAATCGATCTTTGGTATATGTTAAAAGTTTTTGACCACATGTGACTAGGCCTTGTCGTTATATATATCTTAGCTATAGAATATATTGGATGACAAGCAATACTTTAGATTAACTTAATAATATTGTACAACTTACGGATCCTCTTAATTGTGTGAATTTTTTTGTGAAGAGCTCCTTCATTGTCTGCCTCTATCTGCATAATACAAAATGTTACTTATCAAAATTCAAAACGTTTGCATAAAATTAACAATTTTCCTTTCTTTATTATGTTAAGATGATATGGGGTTATATATTTATTAAATGAATAGTACCTCTTCAGCAGCAGCAGCAGCATCGGCGAAAACCTAAAATTAGAAATTATGTTTAGGATTAGGAAAACAAATTAAATACTATATAATATAATATAAGTGTTTATTAAACTAGATACCTGTATGAGGAGGATGGAAATGAGAAATAATGTGAAAATCTTCATGTTGTGTTGAGAAGAATGGAAGTGAAGTGGGCTTTTTATATAGGCATATTCAAGTGCAATTGGGCAAGACATTTATTGTGCCTTTTGAAAGTTGATCACATGAAGATATGGTTATAACAATATCACAGGCTTTGAGTTGAGTGCTCTTTATTTTTTGGAAACTTTTTTTCATCAATTTTTGAACTCTTGTTTGGAAGTGTATCTCTCTCTCTCTTTAATAATAACTTTTAGCTTTAGTGTGAGCTACACAGCTGTGGATTGCTATGCTGGATATATATAAAATAAATGGTCCCCTTAACAAAAGGGCAATAAGCTAGCTATAAAATACTACTCGAGACCCCATGTAACATCATTGCACATATAGGTGAATCAAGAATTTTAAGTTTATGAATTTTAGATTTTATGACATAATGATGTATCAGTTCAAAGTAGATTATTTTTATATATGTTAGATCAATTTATTAATACAGATACAAAGTTTGGCAAAAATTGATGGATTCTGTCGAATTCATAATTAATATTGTAGATCTGCTCCTGATCACACGGTCCTAATTTGGTGGTTGAATACGAAAGGGTGTTACTCCCTCCCTTAGGCAAATCAACATCGGAATGGAAGGAAAAGTTACTCCCTCTCTTCACTTTTGCTTGCCAATTTCACTTCATGAGAGTTAATTTGACTAATCTTCGAAGCTTGAGTAAATTAGATTAATTAATTCAATATTTTAAATTTTAACTTAGGTGATCGAAAACTCTACGAAAAATACTATAAGTTGCAATCCTTCCCATATTAATATGATAAAAAATATATCTTAAAATATTGCTCAAGATCCATACATGCCGTTTGACTCTCGAAAAGTGAAACATGTCAAGTAAAAGTGAACAGAGGGAATAGCAATAGCTTTTTGCATAAGGGCAAGTTCAACATTCAACCGTTGAGGCTTCCTTAGTAGAAATAACACCCACTGACCACTTTTGGCCATCTCGTTGATAAGTAGCCATTGTCACACGGAGTTATACAATTAACAAACGAAATTCCATGATTATGTCTTGTAAAATTTGAAACTTAGATCATGACAATAACTTATTTTCAATCACATATGAGCAATTATGTGTTGAAGTTTCACAATTGAAAGTTAAAACTTCATGACAATATCTATTTTTCAATCATCTGAGCTAAAACATAGTTCTTGTGAATTTTTCCGTGTCTTTTTGAGTTAAAATCCAAGGAACAATAGGCCCAAAAGTTAAGGTTGGGCTAAAACGGACAATACCTTAGGCCATGACACCCTATTTGTGAATAAGGAGGCAGCTAGCTGAGAAAGAGAAAGGAGATGGGACAGTTTGCCAGTAAATATATTGGTATATCTTCCAAAATAAAGAACACGAGAAATTTAATGTGCATGCACGACACTTTGTTGTTCATTTGTTTGGTATCAATTGCTAGGCTGGGTATTTTTGTCATATAATACCATTATTTATTTTTATATGTATCTGTCTTCCATAACGACAAGCTCACAAGATGTGGAAAAAGAGAAGTCACTAGGCCAAGCACAAAAATTAACGACAATGACAACAACAGCAAAAGGTAAGAAAAAATAATAAACTTTTAAAGGAAGTTTATTTGCTATTGGATTACAACAACAATAAATGAAATCCAGCATAGTTCCACAAGTGGAGTCTGAGGAGAGTATAGTGTAAACATACTTTATTCTAACTTGAGAAGGTAGGATTGTTGTTTCCTATAGACCCTAGTGTCATGACCCGCCACTTGATCATCGAAAAGGAGGAAAAATCAAATCTTAGTTGAAGTCTAAGTCCGTGACACTAGGTTTTGCTATTAGATTATTTGGAAGAAATATATATGACTATTACCATTGTTTAATAATTAAGCCTTTTTAAAAAACTCCAAGATGAATTATACAAACTTTGATCGAGTTATATAATATATATGCATAGTTTATGCTTTATTTTTGTCAACTATGGTTTCACTCGACCAGGTTTATTAATTTGGAGCTACATGCAATGGAGGGGTCAATTAAATCCCCTTCATCGACAAAATATTTCGTGCAAATAGTGTAAAAATAATTATATTTTGTATATATATATAAGAGTGTGACATAAGGAATATTTTTAGTGAAGTGGGCTAAGGCAATCCAAATATTGTTTTATGAATCCAAGTGTGATGGGTTCAACATGTTTTGATGATTGACAAAAACCCAAAATAAATTCATGAACTAGGTAGAAAATACATGTTTCAGCATCAAGAGTCCGGATTTTTTTTCCCGAAAAATTATCTTTTATTTATGAAATAGATCTATTTTGGTTCTTTCCATCGGAACCCTAGTTTGCCTAGTTGCCATCTATTTTGATTATCATCACCACTAATGGCCGGACTGGCCACTGGTCAGCCACCTCCTGTGACTGACCAGAGTAATCTCTCTAAGTTTTCACTTCTTGTTCACCCTAATAAGCGTTCAAGTTCAAATCCTAATGTCGTCAAACCTATGTTGTCTTCACGTCCTAATGATTTGCCTAACAAAATACTGGTAATGCACAAGCTATGGAACAATATGGAAATATTGTGAAAGAAAACAAATCACCAATACCTGCTACGCCTGCCTGTTGAACTCATCCCTATAAAGAAGATTTGTTATAATAATGAAATTCCCAGATTTACATGGACATAAGAAGAAGTTGATCGAATGAAACCATTGAGAATTTATAATATGTTGTGGTTGGTATATTATGATCATATGGGTGGTCGGAATTAGATGACCTTCGGGTTCAAATACCCAAGCAATGCAATGTAAAAGGTGACTGTAAGATTGTCCTATGAGGAATAGACATCTATTAATGAGATTCAAGCTTCGAGAAGATTTTATTAATGTAATGTAAAAACCAATCTACTACATTCTTACTAAGGATGGATACTCATATCAGATGAGGCCGTTGATATATGATGAAGAGTTTAATGTAGATGATGAGACTACTCAGGCTATGGCATGAATCTCTTTTTTGAATTTGAAATCTACATATTTTGTTAAAGAATACATATTTTCATTAGTCTATGAAATTAGAAAACCACTGCACCTAGACTTAGCTACAATTAAGAAGACTAGACCTAGTTGTGTTAGGGTCAAAGTACAAGTGGATTTACTCGATGAGTTCCCTAGATTTGTAGAGTTGGAAGTTGTTAATAAGATGGTAGGAACATCTAGAGTTGAGAAAGTGAAGGTGCAATATGATATGGTACCTAAGTATTGTAAAAAAAAACACTAAGGAATACTATGGAGATCAATGGTAGAGGGAAGCATATAGAAGAAGGTGATAAATATAAGTCTAATGAAAATCCTATAGTTAGAGTTGCATCAGTTCAAAAGATGGAATCCTACTAGTAGGAGATTTCTTGTGAATAAGGTTGGGGACAAAGAGAGTGAGAACAAAGTTGCAGGATGGGAGGAAGGGGTTACTACTGCTAGTACCTTTGATGTATTAGCAGAACATAATACAGACAAGGAACTACTTCAACAAAATAGTATAATAATTACAAGGGAAAGTAAGTAGACAAGTAAAACAATCACAAATGCAGAGAAGAATGTGAAGGATTGTATAGAGGAGATGGTCAGCACAGATGAAATCAATGAGAAGCAAATGTCTACAAAATACTGGATAGCAAAGTCCTTTGGGAAGCAACAAAATAAAGATCATCAGGAGGCAGCTATTGTTGTAGATCAGGAGCATAAATCCACTGTTTCTGATCTTTCAGCCTATAAAGTTGGGAAAGAAAAGTCTGAGGGAGGATATGAGATTACAACTGATATAAGGAATGGTCCTACAGAAGAAAATAATAAAAGGTCAATAAGGAGAAGTAAATAGATATATATATAGGTCAAGAAAATCAGATAATTCTTTCCATTTTGAAAGAGATGGCCATTGTGATGGATCAACAACCACTTCAAGTTATTATAATAGATGAGGGGAGATTTCCACCTGATTATATAGAGAATCAAGTTTGGCAGATTGAAAGTGATACATGGCAAGATCATATGGAGGTTGCAGTACCAAGAGATCAGAAATCACCTCCAATGAAAAACCTGCATGTAATTGTGTCACATCAGGGTTAGCATAAAGAGCATGTAGATACACTCACATTATCAAATACTGAAAAAGTTACAAGCAATAGCATACCAATAAGTATTCAGGCCAAAAAGGGGTGAAAGCAGTTTCTAAATGACAGTAAAAGCTTTGTTTTGGAATATTAAATTTGTTAACACTCAACATGCATTTTATAGGGAGCAAATGTTAAACAGACACCATAAATTTGCTATAATTGCTCTGATGGAACCTTTTTAGGATTCTAGTCATATTCCAAGATATAAAATAAGGCTGGGAATGAACTATGTGAATTATAATAGTAATTGCCAAATTTGGATTTTTGTTAGAGATCATTTTAAAATAGAAATTGTCATGACCCGACCTAGGACCTAGTCATAATATAGTAATTAAAACCCCAAAGGTATCCAACCAAGCCTCTTGACATATCATAAAGCATACATAAGGTAAAGTAATTGCAAAAAATAACATAAGAGGGAGTCTAAATCATGAATCATAACGAGTATAAGAATTTGACAACATAGACTCTAAGCACATGTCCAACAAAAGCCTCTACTACATGAAAATGACAGAGGCTAATATATGTTCCTAGCTCACCCTTAACATGAAATAAATAAATTTCTTTGAAATAAGAAACAAGCAACTCATAACTAGTTCCCAATAGATAAGGACTCACCAAACACTTTGTAGATAGGAAAACTCTACTAGCCACGTGTGATATGAGCGTGATCCTTAACCTCTACATTATAAAACAGTGTAGGCAACAAATATGTGTTAGTACTTTTAAATGTATTAAGTATGAGGGCATGACATATAACATAAATCATAAGATGTAATGATCAATTTAGTACAAGATAAATAAGATATGTGAAGTCATGAGAAAACCATAGTGATCAAAGTATTTGAAAGGGATAGTTGAAATCCTGAAAGTACATAAGAAATCATACATATGTGGGGTAGAACCATAACCAGTACTAAGACCATGTGAGATATAACATGGAATCACAATGTCTCCCCGTACAATGGAAGAAAGGGGAATCTACTTGCCAAGGTAAACTCTACCCCGCTAGGCGGGTCATGTACATACTCTATGTGTGTATCCACTAGCTAATCCATGAAGGCAACCTATGGTGGCACGTAGTTTAGGGGACTTGAGGTTGCTACTAAGGCTTTTGATAGGGACTCCACCTCAAATCAGCTCGGTGTTAAGTCAAATCCCACAGAATATATAACATAGTAGTCATACTTAACATATATCATAAACTTGTTCATAAACTTCATAATTCATAGAATAGCTCATTTCATGACATAATTGCAATGTGAGAATTGACCTTTCATCATTATAAATCATACTTGCATCATTTATGTCATTAGGTTCCTAGGTCACCACATAGGGCCCTAAGTCACCTATCTTCATACTTGCATGTAATTTATTTCTTACATATAAACGTAATTAATGATCATAATTCATACTTGAATTTAGAGTAAAACTCATATACATAGTCAATTTAAATGAAAACCACGATAGTATCTTAAAATTATTGAATTCATAATATCATTATTGAAAATAACTTTATGCATGGGTATCCAAAATTCAACTTAAAATCGTGCATTTCATGTAAAAACATACTTATAATGATCATTTATAATAATTAAAAATATAATTGAAATAGACCAATGAAATTCATCAAATTAGAGTTACAAGTACAATTAAAATTTTATGAGATTTTGAATGAAAACCTTGGGACTCCATGGGTGAAAGGGATCCATGGAGTCCTAAAAGTTGTAAGAGTTGCGATGAGTCATTATTACAACTCGTCCTATATGTGTTAGATCCTGAAAATCAAGCCTTTGATGTTACTTATACAAGTCGTGATTATGACTTGTTGTTAGAGTTATGAGTCGTCAAATTGACTCGTCTTACAGGTCTAAAACCCTTCAAATTTAGAGGGTCTCTAAAGTTTCTATACGATTCATCTCTACGAGTCGTAATTTTCTCTACGATTTGTCCTGTTGAGTCATAGATGAAGTTCTAAGGCTCAGTAGTTGCACGTGTTCAAACCTTGCACTACGAATAGTGTCTATGAGTTATAGACTTCCTCATGAGTTGTCAAATGACTCGTATACCCACACACTTCCTTTATTAAAGTTTCATCCTCAGATTTAGCTCCCACGAGTCATCTTTATGACTCGTATAGACTTAAATTCTCTTTTTGTTTAACTTTTCAACTTACGAGGTCTTATAGGAATTATCTCAGTTATTGAGCAACAATTGTCTATGCAGCTTACACTAGAGGATGGTAATCAAGTAATTACAAAGTTGTTTATGCTAAATATACTACTGATGAGAAGTTGAGACTTTGGGATGATATTTCTTCTCTAAGTCACAATTTTTCATTATTTTGGATTGTGGGAGGAGACTTCAATGTGATAATGGGGCAGAAGAAAAGATTGGAGGTTTACCTATTTATACTCAGAAATATGAAGATTTTGCCTTTTGTATTAACTCTTGTGAGTTGCTCGATGTAAAGTTTTCCCAAAGCCCTTTTACTTGGTGGAATATCAGAGTAAATAATGAATGCATTTTCAAGAGGCTAGACAGAGTGATGATTAATCAGAGATTTTTAAATTTGTATGGAGATACCAGTTTGCAGCATCTAGCCAGAACTGGTTCTGACCATGTACTATTATTACTAACTTGTAGGTATAGCAGTCAAAATATTGATAAACCTTTCAAGTTTCTAAACTTCTAGACAGATAGAGAAGACTTTAAGGAGGTTGTTCAACAATTGGATATCTGAAGATATGGGTGATATATTTATTCAATTAAAGATCAAGCAAAAGAAGACAAAGCCAACATTTTCTAAGTGAAGCAAGGAGAAGTTTGGGACATTTTCAATTAGCTGATAATTAGGGAGGAGATTGTGAGAGTGAAAGAGAAATATTTTGAAGAATGTCCTTCTTCTGAAAATAGAGCAGTATTGGAATAGGCCCAAGCTGAAGTAAGGTTATATCTGCACTATGAAGAAGAGTACTGGAGAAAAAATGCTAGTATGCAATGGTTTGAGGAAAGGGATAAAAATATTAGATTTTTCCACAATTTGGTTAATGGAGGAAGAAATAGATTGGCTATTAACATGATGAAGATGGCTGATGGTACATGAGCTGAGGGTGATAAAGAGATAGCAGAGGAGGCAGTGTGCTTTTTTAAAGATCAATTCACTGGCGGAGCTACTAATTCTGATTTCTCTTTGTTACAGTAATTTTTCCTCAAATAAATCAAGAGGATAATGAAAAACTGAATGCACTTCCTCTTGAAACAAAAATTAGAAAGGTTGTATTTGTGCTTAATGCAGAGAGTGCTTGTGAGCTAGATGGTTTCACAGGTAATTTCTATCAAGTTTTCTGGGGTATTATTGGTTCAGACATTGTGAAGGTAGTTCATGAGTTCTTTTAGGTTTTTTTTACCTAAGTCTATTACTCATACTAATTTGGTTTTATTGCCTAAAAAAGATATCTTTAATCTTTTATGGACCTTAGGCCAATTAGCTTGAGTAATTTTCTTAATAAAATTATTTGAAGGATGCTTCATAACAGTCTGGAAGGGTTGCTTCCAAGACTGATTTCCCCTAAGCAGTCAGGTTTTATAAAAGGTAGAAATATTACTAAAAATATTCCACTGGCACAAGAAATAGTTTCAGAGATTAGAAAGAGAGAAAAGCCTGCTAATGTGGTAATAAAATTAGACATGGCTAAAGTTTATGACAGGGTGGATTGAATTTTTTTTATTAGAGTGTTGAAAAAAATGAGTTTCAATAATAGGGTGCTAGACATGATTTGGAGGTTGGTGGCCAATAATTGATATTTTATTTTGATTAATGGGCAGGCACATGGTTTCTTTCACTACAATAGAGGGGTAATGCAAGGGGTCCTTTATCTCCTGCACTTTTTATATTGACAGCATAAGTATTATCTAAGGCTCTTAATTTTTTGTTTAACAACTATGAATTTAAGAGCTTTGGATTGTCAAAATGGCGTGATGAGTTAAATCATGCAAATGATACTATCATATTTACATTCTCTGATAGAAGGTCCTTACAGTTAATCATGTATACTCTACAATTGTATAAATCTCAGTTAGGATAGCTTATTAATAAGGGGAAGAGTTTTTTTTACATGTTCAACAAGACTGCTCATGTAATTGTTCAGGAAGTGGAGGATACTACAGGATTCATAAGGGGAAATTTTCCTTTGACATATTTAGGTTGTCCTATTGGACATGCTAAAATAAAGAAGGTTCACTTTACTGAGCTAATTAAGAAGATTCAAAGTAAATTGCAATTTTGGAAAAGAAGGTTACTGTCATTTGGAGGAAAATCAATATTGATCAATCATGTATTACAGAGTATCCCTATATATTTTTTATCTGCTATTTGTCGTCCAAAACGTATTATAAATGATAGCCATAAGATTTTTACTATTTTTTTTATGAAATTTCAAAGAGGAGGGAAGGGCTAAACACTGGATTGCTTGGAAAGACATATGTTTGCCAAAGAATGAAGGAGGACTTGATTTCAGTTCTCTATTTGATATTTCTAAAGCACTCTATGCTAAATTATGGTGGAATATTAGGACCACCAACACTTTATGGTCTAGCTTCATATGGAACAAATATTGTAAAGGACATAGACCACAAGTGGTGGAATGGAGATGGGGTTATCAGGTATGAAAACTCATGTTACAGGCTAAAGATTCAATAGATTAGGCGATTTGGCGGGAATCAAGAAATGGGCAGCATGGTGTGTGGTTTGATAACTGGACACAATTGGGTGCTTTACACTATTATTTGCCTATTAATCATGCTCAGGGAATCATAGAAGAAGTAAAATAGATAATGCTAGAGGAAGGATGGAACAAGACCGCTCTGGAAGAGAATTTTATTGAAGAAGTAAGTAGTCACATTATTTTTAACTTGAACAGGAGTCTGAGATCAGATGAGAGAGATAAAAAATAGTGGATGCCTACTGGAACATGTAAATTTACTGTGGGTAGTGCTTGAGAAATCATAAGGAATAAAAAAGATAGACAGGAGAAAATCATGCTTATTTAGGAGAAAAGTTTAACATTTAAAATCTTATTTTTTTTATTGAGGTTGTGGCATATGAGAATTCCTATAGTGGAGGTGTTGGTGAGAATGAGGATCACAAACTCAGTAAAATATTGTATTTATAATTCTAATATAAATGACACATGTTATTATCTTTTTGTGCATTGTCCTACACTTGTAGCTTATGGAAAGCCTTTGCAGATGCAGCAGGTATTCAAGGACCAATGATTCAACTTAGACAAGGAATCGATCTATGGTGGAATGCTGATTGTGGTAGAAAATTGAAACCTATATTACATGTAGTCCCTAGTTTTATAATTTGGCAACCATGAAAGAGAAGGAGTATTGTTAAGAACGAAGGAAGTATGTCTCACCACACAATGATTGTGGAGGCCAATAAAAAACTTATATCTTTTTGCTAGAAATAGTTATTCATGGTTGAGAAACCTCCCTACTAGATGGCCGTTGGTTGTTAAATCATTGGAGGAATATTCTCCTCTAATAAATAGTAGAGTTGTGTATCGAAATCACCCACTATTAGGGAGTTTTAAATGCAACTTTGATGGTACCTGTAAAGGGAATCCTAGGCCTAGTTCTTAGCCTTTTGTGTTCGAAATGAGGAAGGAGGTTTAATTTTTGTTGAAGCTAAAAGCATGGAAAATTGTACAGCTATTGTGGAAGAGGTGAATGTATTTAGAGAAGGACTAAAATATTGTCTTGATAATGGATTGGTACCTTTAATCATGGAAACTAACTCATTGATTGTTAAAAAGGTATTGGATGGAGTGTAGGAAGTCCCATGGATAATATCAGTTGATGTTTGATGCATAATCATATATTTTACAGTCTTGTTTCCTAATTAATGTGTATTAGGAAGTTGAATTGAGTTGTACCTTACTACATTCCTAGAAGCTTTGTTTAGAGAACAATCTTGTGTTTACTTTGACTTAAAGTTGGGATAATTTGAAGAGGGTTCGATAATCTACGGAGATTATTTATAATTAGTTCGTAGGTTGTAAGTCCTTGTAATTTGAATTTCTATTAAGCCTCAATGATTTACTATAGTTGGGACAAATCCTGCAGAGGCATAGGTCATATTTTTTTCACTTGAGCCTCATTGATTTAATATAGTTAGGACAAATCCTGCAGATGTGTAAGTCGTAGTTTTCACCCTCATGAGTAGAGTTTTTTTCATGTAAAACCATTGTGTTTATTTTTTACTTTGTCCTAATTTTTGTTAAGTTGTCATAGAGAAATGGATAGTTTAACCTGATCCATTAGTTAGGCAAAAATAGGATGTAGCCCAACTTACCTTCTCGTATGTTATTTAGGCGTGGACAATTATCAATTGGTATTAGAGAGACATATCTAGTTAAAAGTCTATCCACTTAAGAAAAGATCATAACGAATTCCACATCTCCACTTGAGTGTGGTGAGGGACATGTCAATAGGCCTCCCATTTTTATGGGGCAATACTGATCTTGGTGGAATGCAAGGATCAGGCTGAGGACTGTGAACTCTGGAACAGGATCACTACTAAATCTAAGTACCCAATATAAAAGGATGTACCTAAGGAAAAGAATGAGTATGAAAAGGAAAACTTCAAGATGCTTGAAAGAATGCCAAAGCCAAGTGTTTCCTTGTTTGTTGACTTGGACTCGATAAATGCAATAGGATCTCTAGTTGCACCACTACAAAGCAAAGCCGGGACACTTTTGTATTTTTATGAAGGAACAAAAACTCAAGTAAGAAAATTTAGAGTATCATATTATCTACTAAATATGAAACTTTTTAGATGGAGTCAGATGAATCTCTTCAAGACATAAGACCTAGGTTCACAATTGTTGTGAATGAGCTAGTAGCTTTGGGGAAGAGACTCTCTATTACAGAATATGTGGATAAAGTTCTCAGAAGTCTTACAGAAACTTGAAATGTGAAAGTTACTATTATAAAAGAAGCCAAGAATCTGGAAGTCATAACATAGATGAATTGATTGAAAACTTGAAATCATATAAAATGAAATATGATTTGTAGACAAAAACTTGTGGGAATCTACTTAAGTTCAAGAGTTAGGATTCTTGGAGGCTACTCAACTCTAAACCTTAGTTTTTTCCTATATAATGGGTAATATATTCCTTTAAGGAGGCATCTCGAATATCCTATAAACTTTTGGGTATTCATAAAGATCAAAATCTCGAATATCGTATAAACTCTTGGATATTCATAAAGAGATCAAGGGATCATATCTCAAATATCACATAAACTCTTGGGTATTCATAAGGTCACAATCTCGAATATCCGATAAGCTCTTGGGTATTCATAAAGATCACAATCTCGAATATTCCACAAACTCTTTGAATATTAATAAAGAGATTAAGATATGTCAAGCTTTTCTTGATAATCAAATATTTCAAGATCCACAAATCCTTTCATGGATATCAATTACTCAAATCATTTTAGTTAGAAAAATACACCACTAATGATTCTCGAATCATGAAAAAATCTTAGGAGAGAAGAATCAATAGTTAAACATATTTTTACCCATAATATTTATCAATAAAATTATATTTATTAATATTTTATTTGTGATTGTAATTTATTTTCTATCACTTTAAAATTTATTATAAATAATTTAAATAAGAAACAAGGAAGTAAGGATAGAACGCTAGCTCTCAAAGAAATTGAGAGTGATGGTTCAGACCTTGATGAGGATGAGATGACTTTGATCACCAGAAATTTCTAGGTGCACCTACACTGGAATTTATCATTTTACTTCCTCATGTTAATGTGCGTGAGATACAATTTCAAACACAAAAAATCATATGTCAGATTCAACCTCAGCATAGACAATCATAATTAAGTCTGAAATAACAACAATGAGAGTAGGATAATAAAAGAGAAATCAAATAATTGTTTCATGTGCAACCTTTCATTTATCAATCGGTTCAAGCATCCAAGCAAGGTGAGAGTTTTGATCGAGCAAGACTTCAAATTAAACTAGCAAGCACTGCAAGAGACTATAAATATACAAGTACTTCCACAAAGAGACTTACAAACTTATACTGAGAGAGAAGACAACTTTTAAACAAATAAGCAAGAGCATATATGCGAGAGTTCTGTTTGTCTATCAAAGTGCAACCTGATACAATGAATCAGATTGAAGAATCATAGTCATATGTTTTACAATCTTCTTTTCTAATATGTGTATTAGGAAGTTGAATTGAGTTGTACCTTACTACTTTCCTAGAAGCTTTGAAGTTGGAGAAAATATGAAGAGGGTTAAATAATCTTTATAGATTGATTATAGCTAGTTCGTAGGTTGTAAGTGCTAGTAATCTAAATTTCTGCTAAGCCTAATTGATTTACCATAGTTGGGATAAATCTTGCAGAGGTGTAGGTCATATTTTTCTCACTTGAGAATCATTGATTTACTATAGTTGGGACAAATCATGCGGAGGTGTAGGTCATAGTTTTCACCCTCGTGGGCTGATTGTTTTTCATGTAAAACCTTTATGTTGATTTTTTACTTCGTCTTAATTTTTGTTAAGTAATCACAGTGAAATAGATTGTTTAACCTAATCCATTAGTTAGGCAAAAATATTATGTAGCCCAACTTACCTTCTCATGTGTTATTTAGGCATGGATAATTATCAATTGGTATTAGAGCGAGCTGTCTTGTAAAAAGTCTAACCACTTAAGAAAAGATCATAATGAATTCCATATCTCCACTTTGGCATAGTGAGGGATAGCATGTCAATAGGCCTCCATTTTTTCAAGGGACAATACATCTCATGATGGAACGCTAAGATGGAAGATTTTTCTTCAGGCTGAGGACTATAAAATCTGGAATAGGATCACTCAAAATCTAACTAACAAAAAAGGATGCACCTAAGGAAAAGAATGAGTATGAAAAGGTTGACTTAAAGATACTTGAAAGAATGCCAAAGCCAAGTGTTTCCTAGTTTGATGTCCTGAACCCGATAAATACAATAGGATCTCTAGTTGCAACACTACGAAGCAAAGCTAGGACACCTTTTGTACTCTCATGAAGGAACAATGACTCAAGTACGAAAAATTAAAGTATTCATGTTTACTTCTAAATATGACTCATTAGATAATGTAAGACCAAGAAGTTGGAACAAAATAAAAATCTCACAAGGTGTGACTCTCTCTAAGTCGACGACTCCCCATATAACTCATAGTCGCTCCTATGACTTGTAGGGATGAGTCGTAGAGGGAGCTCTTGAGCCTGTTCAGAACTAAATCTCAGAGTGGTCCTATGACTTAACGGGATGAGTCGTAGGACTATTGACTAGTCATAATATTGATTCATATAGAAACTTCACAGACTCAGGAAATATACAGGTTTTTAGGGTCCATAGGATGACTAGGGTATACGATCCATAAGAATGTAGAAGAGTCGTAACCATGACTCATAGAAAGGAATTAAAGATTCTGAAATCGAGGTCTTCTCAGACCTGCAGGACGAATCAAGATGACAATTCACAAAGGGATCTACGACTCGTAGGAGTTAATTTATAGGTCTAAAAGTCATATTTAATGTAGGGTAATATTGTCTTTTCTTCAAGTTCATTCCAATGAATCTAGACATCTTTTGGTCTAAGGTCAAACCGATAACTATCCATCTCTTCAAATTCCCCTCCTACTCTAATTCTATAACACCCCCCCCCAAAAAAAAAAATTCCCTAAGATTTGGACCTTTCTTATATACGTGTAGGGTCAAACCCATTTATTGTGAAGTATATGCTTGAGTTAAGATGAGTCCCTGAGTAATTGAAGAGTGTTGGAGGTGATGTGGGGTCACAAAGGACCCCTAGGACCAAGCTAAGTCCAAAAGGTTTGTCGTGCCTAAGTTTTTGGATGAGTTCATTTAAGGGGTCGACTTCTAACGACCCTAACTTTTGAAAGATGAAAATCTGGGTGTCCCACGACCTATTAAGTTAAAGGTCGTCGAGTCTTCTTTACAACGCCACCAAGAATGTAATTTTTGGAGTTCGGAGTCAAAAGATATGATGATCCTAAGACGAACTAGCACGATAGAAATTTTAGGCCTGGGTTGCAACTGCTGGGAATCTGGGCTTGGAGCCGCAGTAGTTTGGTCCCTGGTGCGGTGCGCCACTACGAGGTGTGCAGGGTTTTCAAGCCTATTTTCTAGAACCCAGAAAATATGGCCTTGGCACTGTAAGGGCGCGATGCGCCACTATCGTACCAAGAACATGCCTCAGTAGTTTAGTTCTTGGCATGGCGCACCATAAAGGATGTGCAGGTTTTAGGCTAAATCGACCTGGCGCTGCAATGGCGCGATGTGCCACTATCGTGCCAGAAGTGTTTTAGCCTATGTTTTTCAGAATTCTGGAGAAACGACAATTTGGGAATTCATCCCAAATTATATATGTATTATCCTTGAACATTTTGGGAACATATTTTTAGCCTCTCTCTCTCTCTAGAAAATCCCTAGAAAATTTCCCTCTCTCCTCTTCTTCTCCAAATCCTCCTTCAACAAGATTTGCCTCCAAGAGCTTCAAGATTCGAGTTCTCCATTAAAGACCCAACATCAAGATTTTCTTCAAGTCTTCACTAAGGTATGTAAGGCTACTCAAAGCATGGGTTGAGTCCACCCATGTGCCCTACTCTTCTTTGAGGTTAGATGTCCATGAGAATGGAGTTTCTTGGTATGATTTATGTTTGAATGAGTCATGTCTCCTATTAATTTGATTCTTATTGTGTTGATGTTGTCGAGCTAAGAAATTCCTAAAATCTTCTTGTTAGCATGAGTCGATGGAGATGGGTTGTTAAACATGCTTCATTGATTTTCTTGATTATGTGGATTATGACAAAAATGCTAATTTCCTTAAATGTGTTATTTATCTTAAATTGGTTGAATTAAAACCTTGGAGTTGTGGTGAGACCCAAATGATTTGTTAAATGAATGGAGGAACGATTGGATTGATTTGTATATTGTTATAAATGCATATTTAACCCACTCTTAAAAAATATGATTGAGATTGATCGGATTGTATGAGTGGGAGAGGTTCAATTGTGATAGAGTTAATGAATTGACAATGTTGTAATGAGACTTGTCGATATGATTTGATTGAGTTGATTGAATGGAGTTTTATGAGCATTGAGTCTTGGGAGGAGTATCGAGCACCGAATTGGGAAAGAGTACAGTCTATACTCGAACCCAATAACTACATCGCCAAACTTAGGAGGGGATTGAACCGTTAAAGTCATATGCTTCCCCAAAATTATTATCCTGACATTATAGGACTTGGTTGGATTGGATCTATGATTGGTTGATTCGTTCATACCCTGGCAAAGTATGAACGGACGCGGTAACAACGTCGGTTTGTTGTACTTTCACTGGCTCATAAGTGATGGTTGTCGGATAAAAGAAACTCCCACATAGGTCTTGGTAGTACTCTGAGTTGGATTGAGTTGATTTGTATTTGATTTGGTCTCGTCTAAACTATATTCTTGCTTAGACTTAGGACGCTTGTTGAATTGTATTTCTTTCTGAGTTGAGATTCTCGAGTTGATTTGGTTCCTTTTGATGTTGTTTCTTTCGGCCATTTTACATACTCGTACATTCAATGTACTGATGCCATTTGGCCTGCATCATTTCATGATACAGAGACAGGTACTAGAGATCATCAATTGGCGCACCGTTGAAGATCCACACACTCCCAGTTAGTTGGTGAGTCCTCCTAGTTTCTGGAGGATGTTGAGTTTCTTGTATAGTTTTATGTTATTTCCTTTATTGTGATTGTTGGTAGATATGGGCTTGTCATTGGAACCTCCTAGATTGTTGATAGAGGTTTCATAGACCGGTGTGTAGAAATGTTGGATTGTTCCTTTGAATAATACTTCATTAATTGAGTCTTCCGTTGAGAGAATGTGTTTGAATGAATGTGCGACTGGACTAGGTGATTCGCTTGGAAGCCAGAAATGGCTTTCGAGTGCCTGCTATGCCTAGGGTTCCCTCCCGGGGCGTGACAAATTCATTCTCCCCAAATTCTCTAAAGCAAGACTAAGCAATTCTCTCAAGGTTCTCCTACAATTTCAATCTAGGGTTTCAAGTTCAACAAGATTCCTTTTCAAATTCTGAGTTGATTTCACCAAGGTATGTGAGTATTCATCCACGGGACCTTCTACCTATGGAGTTTCAAGGTTGTTTTCAACTTATTATTATTGTTTTAAATTCACAAGCCCTAATTTTATTAATTATTCATTGAGTTTCTTACTTATGATGAATTCTATGATATTTGATTAAATTACACATGTAATTGGTATTATTTTGATTAATTATGTATGGGTTGGTATAAGTATCTGAGCATGCATGTTTTCATTCCAATATTCATGGTCTTCAATCAAATTGACTATATGTACAAGTTTCTATCCTTATTTCAAGTATAAGTTATGATTATGGATTTCAATTATGATCAATATATGAATTTCATGCAAGTTTTGGAAAGAGGTGACTTAGGATCTTTAATTGGTGACCTAGGAATCTAATGACATAAATTATGCAAATATGATTTGTGATGTTGAAAGGCTCTCACTCATATTGCAATTATGATATGAAATGGGCTATTCTACTAGTTTTAAACTTATGAACAAGTTTATTATATATGTTAACATATGGTTATTATGTTATGTATTCCGTGGGATTTGACTTAGCATCGAATGAGGCTTGCGGTGGGGGCTCGACCTACGGGGTTCTTATGTAAAGTTTTTTGTCTCATAACTATGTGCCACCGTAAGATTTGTCTTTATGGCCTAGCTAGTGGATCCACATCTATCATATATTCATGACCCTTCTAGTGGGGTAAAGTCTACCTTAGAAAGTAGATTCACCTTTCTTCTGTTGTATGGGGATACATCGGGATTTCATGTTATAGCTCGCATGGTCTTTTTGTTGGTTATGGTTTTATCCCACATATGTATACTCTTTATATGTTCTTTTATGATATCAACTACATCTTTTAATGCTTTGATCATTATAGTTTTCTCATGACCTTACTTATCCTTTTTTATCATATACGTTATTTGATCATTACATCCTATTATTTATATTGCATGCATACCCATATACTTAGTACATTCAAACGTACTAATGTATATTTCATTTCCTACAGTATCACATAATGTAGGGGTCGAGATCACATTCGTTCCACACGTGGCTAGTTGAGTTGCTATCCTGCGAATATTGGCAACTCCTCATCTATCGAGAGTGAGTTATGAGCTTGTTTTATTTCTAAGACTTTTGTTATATTCGTGTTGAGGGTGAGCTAGGAACATGTCTTAGTCCCCGCCCATCTTGAGTAGTAAAGGCATTGTTGGACAAAATGATGTAGAGTCTATGTAGTCGAGTTTACACTTTCTTTTATGTTTCATGCTTTAAAACTCTTTTTTATGATATTACCACGTTACTTTACCACCTTATGTATGCTTATGATATGTCAAGAGGCTTGGTTGGAGTCCTTCTGAGTTTTGATCATTGTGTCACATCTAGGGACTAGTCCAGGTCGTGACAAACTTGGTATCAGAGTACATTTCAACATACCGCGTCAAGTAGAGTCTTATTTATAGGTGTGAAGCACGCCACATCCATGAATAGGAGGCTATAAGGCATTGTAGGAAAAACTCGCTTCTTTCATGGTCTATGTGGTGCGATAGAGGATACTCTAAGACTCTCTCTCCCTAACAATTGTTCTTTGCAATTTTTCAAAAAATGCCTCAAGATCAAGTAACAAATGAGGAGTTCCAGGCTACTATTACTATGCTAGACCAAGTTATGGCCAACCAAGGGGTGGCGGCTCCTCATAATGCTCTTACTCAGGCCTCTAGGGTGAGGTACTTTTCAAGGATGAACCCTCCTGAGTTCCATGGTTCTAAGGTTGATTAGGATTCTCAAGTGTTCATTGATGAGGTTTATAAGATAATGAGTATTATGTGGGTGACTTTGGTAGAGAAAGCAGAATTGGAAGCCAACCAACTCAAAAGTGTTGATCAAGTTTGGTATACTCATGAAAGTCCAAGAGAGTTGATAAAGGCCATATTTATGGTGAAGCCTTTAAGCTTGCTTTCCTTGATCGTTTCTTCTCTCTTGAGCTAAAGGAGGCAAAGGTGTTGGAGTTCATCAATACTAGGTTAGGAAACATGGGTATGAGTGACTATCCCCTCAAGTTCACCAAGCTATCCAAGTATGCTCCTTCATTGGTTGCCGATCCATATGTCTGAATGAGCCAATTCATATCGAGGGTGTCTAACTTAGTTGCAAAGGAATGTCGTACCACCATGCTTGTTAAGGAAATAGTCATATCTTGGCTTATGAATTTTGCCGAACAAAATGAAGGAGAGAAACTCAAAGAGATGAGGTTGAGAGACTCTAAGAGGGTCCGATATAAAGGTGGATTCTCAAATGCTAGGACCAGTGGTAGTAATGGTTGTTCTCAATAAGGTCAAGGTTTGAGAAAGAAGTTTGTTGAAGATGGGGTACCATATACTAAGGGTCAAGGCGGAGGTGTGAGTGCTAGTAGCCCTACATTTTCCCAAGTGTGCTAAGTATGGAAAGTATCATGGAGGAAGATGCTTGATAGGAACGGGTGCTTGTTATGGATGTGGCAAGATGGGCCACAAGCAATCCGAGTGCCCTAGTATTGCTAACAAAGGAAGGGAAGGTCCTTCTCAAGGCCAAGTTGCTCAAGGAGGCTAAGTGCAATAAGGTGCCCAAGCTCAACCAAAAGGTGGCCAACGCAACAACCGATTCTATGCTCTTTATGCTAGGCAAGATATTGAGGAGTCTCCCGATATGGTCACGGGTATGTTACGAGTCTTTTACTGTGATATTTATGCATTGCTTGATTCGGGTGCCACTTGTACTTTGTTACTCCTTACCTTGGTACGAGATTTGATGTGTGCCCTGAGGTCTTGTTAGAGACTCTTTTAGTTTATACTCCTATTGGTGATTTGGTGTTAGCCGAGAGAGTTTATAGAAATTGTTCCATGTCGATCTTGCATAAAGTTATCCTTTGTGATCTTGTTGAAATAGACATGACCGATTTTAATATTATTCTTTGTATGGATTGGTTACATGCCTCTTATGCATCTATTGGTTGGAGAACCCGTAAGGTCAAGTTTCAATTTCCTAATGATCCAATTCTTGAATGAAAGGGTAATGATTCGGTGTTTAATGGTTGATTCGTCTCATGTCTTAAGGCCCAAAAAATGATTTTCAAGGGTGTATCTATCATATAGTGCGGGTTAGGGATGTCGATTTCGAAACTCCTACTCTTGATTCGGTCCCTATTGTTAATGAGTTTTCCGATGATTTGTCCGGTGTCCCTCCTGAAAGAGAAATTGAATTTGACATTGATCTCCTTCCCGATATTCAACCTATTTCTATTCCTTCTTACCGTAAGGCCAAGTATTTCACCATGGGTGCTCCCGTGTTGTTTGTTAGGAAGAAGTATAGGTCACTTCGAATGTACATAGATTACCGGCAATTGAATAAGGTCATCATAAAGAATAAGTACCTAATACCAAGGATAGATGATTTTTTTTAACCAATTGCAAGGGCAAGTTACTTCTCTAAGATTGATCTCCGTTGCGGTTATCATCAACTAAGGGTAAACTTGTCAAATGGGCTGATTGTCCCCCTAATCGGCCCATTAAGACCATCCCATTAAGGGCCCAACACGGGGGAGACCAGACCGGTCACCGACCCAACACAAAATTTTTTTGGGTCGGTCCAGTCTATTTTTGGCCTCAGGCCGGTAAGACCGGCTCGGTAAGGGAACCGGTACAGGGCCATCGGTCCGAGATCATCTCAGTTCGCCAATTTGTTTTTTAGGGAGGGGGGATTTGGATTTTGGGCCAAATTCAAAAAGAGTTATTGGCCCAACGGGAAAATCTGAATATATGCCTTTTAAATATATATATATAATTAATCAATTTTTTTTCTAAAAATACTTACAACATTTAATCATTTCTCCCACCAACAATCATCTAATTCTCTCTTAAAGTGATATCAATCTTTTATTAATTTTTGCAATTAGCAATATCAAGTGGAAGTTTTCAACTTTCAAGTGTTCAATATTTCATCATTTTTATAATTCTTTGTTTGATTCTGACAATTTGGTATAATCATTCATTTTCTTGATTTTATTTAGTAAATTAATTCTAGTATATTTAAATATTTAATTTTTGTGTTTATAATTTTTATTAGTTTAATTTCCATAATGGATAGATTAAAAAATATAGGTAAAAGTGTTTAAAAGTTTGTGTCCCGATGGAAGTAGTGGTAGTAAGAAAAAAAGTGCTTCTGATAGAGGTAGTACAAATAGAAATTATTCTCGTATGCCTGAAACACCACCTAGTGAATTTGGAGAAATAGGTGTAGGTGCAATGATATGAATAAAAATGAATATTAAGAAACATACGGTATAGAAGAACCAAATAAGTTTGAAGTAGAAATAGTACAAGATGATAATGATAATGTGGATGTTACACCAACTAGTCCTGATGTAGGTTTAGGTAATGCTCAATCTAGAACTGTTAATCTTCTTCCACGACCTGTAAAAAAAAGAAAAAAAACTAGTTTAGTATGACATTATTTTGAACGCATAGTCGGAATAACTAAAGTTCAATGTAAAGATTATCAAAAACTTTTCGAGCATAAGACAGGGGGTAGTAGAGGTGGAACGGGTCAATTGACTTGATATCTAGACAATGAGCATCCTGGTTGGAAAGAACGAATAGGGGTGCTACTAGTCCAGTGCAAGATAGAATAAACCCACATACTATAAAATTAACAGGGACGTATAATAAAATCAGGGACTGTGACAAAATAACGAAAATGATAGATGTGGGTCTTCTATCTATTTTCATTTGCTTCTTCTGATGCTTTTATTAATTATGTACAATCAATTTATAATCCATGTTTAATGATATCTCTAGAAGTACTCGTAGATTAGATATTTTTAGACTTTATAGATAATATGCATATTATTTACGTTCGCTATTAACAAATCTTTCATGTAGAATTTCACTTATTTCTGCTCTTGGTCGTGTTATAAATAAAAACGATTATTTAACTGTTACTTATCATTCGATAGATAGTGATTTTATTATGCAAAAACGTATTTAGCATTTCAATATGATGAAGACAGAAGGCGCAATGCACAATTTATTTCTGATTCTATATCAATGATTGCAAAATATTATGATCTTGAACACACAGTTTTATGTATTTCTTTTGATAATGCATCTAATAACATCGCTGCTATTAATTCTTTAAAAATTGAGCCCCCCCCCTCATTTAAATGATATTTTCCATGTTAGATGTGATTGTCATATATATAATTTAATTATAAAAGATGGACTTTATTTTTTTGAGCCAACAATTGAAAAAATTAGGCATGCAATTGGTTTTATTCAAGAAAATAATAGAAAAGCTAGCATTAAAGAATTTAAAAGAAAATGCAAGAAAAGTAATCTTAGACCTAGATTAATGCCCGAAAAAATTGAGACTAGGTGGAATTTGACTTATGATTTTTTAAAGACTTGTAATATTTATAAAACCTTTACAACTATAACTTTTTATCAATATGCATATAAATTTTCCGAAGTCGTGTTGAAAGAATCTGATTGGACTAAAATTGATGATGATGCTGATTTGTTGTTAGAAAATTTTTATTTTGCTACTCTTGAATTTTTCGGTGCTTATTATCCTACTATTTCTAATATTTTAGCTTATTTAGCCAAAATTTCTGTATCGCTTATGGAATATAAAAAGAAAGATGATTATAAAGAAGTTGTCGCTAGAATGATAGAAAAATTTTAAAAAATATTTTTTTCCTATTCCTCCTATTTATTTAATTGGTGTTATGTTAAATTCATATATAAAATTTAATACTATGTCTGAATGTGTTCTCCTTATATATACTTCTATAAAAATTGGAAAAAATGAAAATTCTAGTATGTTTAAGGCGATGAGTGATACAAATGATTATATTCAAACATTATATAATCATTATATCAATTTACTTGATAATGCTGCCCCTAGTCATAATGTTCCTCTATCTCATTCTTCTGACGAGCCATTATCTTCTAAAAGGCAAACACGCTTGTCCATGATTTTTCTAATTTATCTATTTGAAATAAAATACAGACTACATCATAACGGAGCATAAATCGGGACGAACTTAATTATTATTTGAGACAGACTGCAGAGACCTATGATAAAAAATGTGTCACTACACTGGAATGGTGGAAGAATAATTAAAAATAATTTTCAGTATTATCAACCGTGGCTAGGGATGTACTAAATGTTCCAAAGTCAACTGTTGCATTATAGAGTGCATTTAGTCAAGGAAGGCTCGGAGACAATCGACACTCTTTGGGGAGCAATGCCATGAATGTTTTAGTTTGCCTCAGAGATTTGATTAGATCATAGCATGGGAATAAAGGAAACAGAAGACGAAGAACTTGAAGAAATAATGTCAATTGGAAATCCTTCGGCACAAGTTAGTCCAAATTACAGATTTGTTAATTTTAAAAATTATGAGTCAATTTCTATTAATGTTAATACAAATGAATTGGAGAAAAAGATTCAAAATATGTAGAAGTTATAATTTATTATATATACAACTAATTATAAGTTTGTAACTTGTAGGTTTTTAATTTTATCAATATATTAATAAAGTCAAAGTCTTTGCATTTCTTAATTTTTTATTTGATTCAATTAAATAATTATTTTTACTTTACATAATCATCTAAGGAAAATTAATTTTGTAGGTTTTTAATTTTATCAATATATTAATAAAGTCAAAGTCTTTGCATTTCTTAATTTTTTATTTGATTCAATTAAATAATTATTTTTACTTTACATAATCATCTAAGGATAATTAAATTTGTAGTCACTATAAGATTTCAATACTTAAAAAAACATTATTATAATAAATAGTATATTATGAGTATATATTTGTTATACATTATAAGTATATATAATATATAATGTAAGTAATAGATATTTTATTATCACTATATTAGATATACATTGTAAGTATATATAATGTAAGTATATCACTATAATAGATAGTCTATTGTGAGTATATTAGATGTACATTGTACGTATATATAGTATAATGTAAGTATATACATACTAATAGATAGTATATTGTGAGTATATTATTATAATATATAGTATATTGTGAGTATATTAGATATACATTGTAGGTATATATAATATATAAGATAAGTAAATTATTATAATAGATAGTATATTGTGAGTATATTAGATATACATTGTAATTAAATATAATGCAAGTATATCACTATAATAAATAATATATTGTGAGTCTAATAGATGTACATTGTATGTATATATATATATATATATATATATATATATATATATATATATATATATATATATATATATAATAGATAGTATATTGGAGTATATTAGATAGACATTGTAAGTATATATAATGTAAGTATATCATTATAATAGATAGTATAATGTTAGTATACTTGATATACATAATATGTATATATAGTATAATGTAAGTATATACATACTAATAGATAGTATATTGTGAGTATATTATTATAATAGATAGTATATTGCGAGTATATTAGATATACATTATAGGTATATATAATATATAAGATAAGTATATTATTATAATAGATAGTATATTGTGATTATATTAGATATACATTGTAAGTATATATAATTTAAGTATATCACTATAATAAATAGTATATTGTGAGTATATTAGATGTACATTGTATATATATATATTATAATATAAGTATATACATACTAATAGATAGTATATTGTGAGTATATAGTGAGTATATTATTATAATAGATAGTATATTGAGAGTATATTAGATATACATTGTAGGTATATATAATATATAAGATAAGTATATTATTATAATAGATAGTATATTGTGATTATATTAGATGTACATTGTAAATATATATATTATAATATGAGTATATACATACTAATAGATAGTATATTGTGAGTATATAATGAGTATATTATTATAATAGATTGTATATTGTGAGTATATTAAATATACATTGTAAGTATATATAATATATAACATAAGTATATTATTATAATAGATAGTATATTGTGATTATATTAGATATATATTGTAATTATATAATGTAAGTATATAACTATAATAGATATTATATTGTGAGTATATTAGATATTCATTGTACGTATATATAGTATAATGTAAGTATATACATATTAATAGATAGAATATTGTGAGTATATTTGATATACTTTGTAAGTATATACATATAATATAGTATAATGTTAGTATATTAGATATAGATTGTAAGTATATATATAATATATTATTAAGTATATCACTATCATACATAGTATATTGTGAGTATATAAAATATTATAATTACTTCTAAATTAAATATATAACGATACACTATATTCATGATTGACTCAACTTTTCAAATATATAAATGCGGCAAAAAAATCCCAATGGGCCCAACCCAGCCCGACCCGTTAAGCCCGAACCCTATACCCTTAATGGGTCATGGGCGGGGTTTTTCATGATTTTTCCATTGTTCAGACCGGACCGGACCGACCCAGTAAGGATCCGATCTGACTCGACCCGGCCTGATACCCGGTGATCCAAATAAAAGATTGGCTGGTCTGACCCGACCTTGCCCACTTAACACCCTTAACTAAGGGTAAGGGAGTGTGATATTTCCAAGACGGCGTTTCAAACAAGGTATGACCATTTTGAATTTTTAATCATGTTATTTGAGTTGCCTAATGCTCCCGCTATCTTCATGGATTTGATGAATCATATTTTCAAGCCATACTTGGACATGTTTGTGGTGGTGTTCATTGATGATATTTTGATTTACTCTTGAAATGAGGAAGATCATATGGGTCACTTGAGAATTGTGTTGACAACATTGAGAGACAAGCAACTCTTTCCCAAGTTTAGTCAGTGCGAATTTTGGCCAAGGAAAGTAGTATTTCTTGGCCATGTACTGTCCGATGATGGGATTAAGGTTGATCCAAAGAAAATGGAGGTAGAGAAGAATTGACCTAGGCTATTGTCTCCTTCGAATATTTGAGGCTTTTTGGGCTTAGCTGGATACTATAGAAGGTTTGTTGAATGGTTCTCCTCTACTGCTTCACCTTTGATTAGGTTGACCCAAAAAAAGGTCAAATTTCAATGGTTGGATTAATGTGAGAAGAGTTTCCAAATATTGAAGGATCGCCTTATGTCGACTCCTATTTTGACATTGCCCGAAGGTTTGGATGGGTTTTTTGTTTATTGTGATGCCTCACGTGTTGGTTTGGGTTTTGTTTTGAAGCAACATGGTAAAGTTATAGCCTATGCCTCTAGACAACTTAATGTGCATGAACGAAACTTCCAACCCACAATCTTGAACTTGTGGCAGTTGTGTTTGCCTTGAAGATTTGACGTCATTATCTTTATGGGGTGCATGTTGATGTATTTACCGACCATAAAAGATTGCAATATGTGTTTAGACAAAGAGATTTGAACCTTAGGCAAAGAAGGTGGCTTGAACTTCTAAAGGACTATGATATAAGTGTATTGCACTATCTGTATAAAGCAAATATTGTAGCCGATGCTCTTAGTCGGTTGTCTATAAATAGTGTTGCTCATTTTAAAGAAGGTAAGAAGGATTTCGTTAAGGGCGTTCATAGATTGGCATGTTTAGGTGTGCGTTTGATTGATTCCAATGATGGGAGTGTTCTTGTAAATAATAGCTCGGAATCATCTTTTGTTGTGGAGGTTAAGGCCAAACAAGATCATGATCCGATTTTGGTTGCATTGAAGAAGTCAGTTGCCGAAAAAGCCATTGAGGCTTTCTCCCAAGAGGGAGATGGAGTACTTCAGTATCAAGGCCGGTTGTGTGTGCCTAATGTTGATGGTTTGAGAGAGTTGATATTGGATGAGGTCCATAGTTCTTGTTATTCAATTTATCCGGGATCCACCAAGATGTATCGTAATTTGAAGGAAATATATTGGTGGAATGGCATGAAAAAGGACATAGCGGAGTTCATGACTAAGTGTCCAAATTATCAACAAGTGAATGTTAAGCCTAAAAAATAGGAGGTTTAGCTCAAGACATTGTGATTTCTACTTGGAAGTGGGAAGAAGTGAACATGGACGTTGTGATGGGTTTGCCTCGTACTAAGAAACAACATAATTGTATTTGGGCTGTTGTGGATCGAATGACTAAGTCGACTCACTTTCTACCGGTTAAGACTTCCTATAGTGCCAAATATTATGCTAAGTTGTATATATTCACGAATTGGTAAAGCTTCATAGTGTTCCTTGTCGATTATATCGGATCAAGGTACTTAATTCACTTCACATTTTTGGAAGTCGTTTCGAAAGGGTTTTGGTACGAAAGTCAAGATAAGTACCACTTTTCATCTTCAAATCGATGGACAAGCCGAAAGAACGATTCGAACTTTAGAAGATATATTGAGGGAGTGTGTCATTGATTTCAAAGGAAGTTGGGATGAGAATCTACCTTTTATTGAGTTTGTCTACAATAATAGTTATCACTCTAGCATTGAAATGACTCATTTTGAAGCTTTGTATGGGAGAAGGTGTAGGTCCCCGGTGGGATAGTTTTAAGTAGGAGAGATGGCATTGATTGGTCCCGATTTTGTGATGGATTCTATAGAGAAGGTGAGACCCATAAGAAAAAGATTGAAGATGGCTCAAAGCCATCATAAGTCGTATTCGGATATAAGAAGAAGAAACCTTGAATTTGAGGTGGATGGTTGGGTGTATTTGAAGGTTTTTTCCATGAATGGCAAAATGCGTTCATAAGAAAGGGAAATTGAGCCCTAGATATGTAGGACCTTATAAGATATTGAAGCATATTGACAAAGTGTCTTATAAGTTAAAATTGCCATTTGAGTTGGTTATGGTTCATCCGGTGTTTCACGTGTTGATGTTGAGGAAGTTTGTGGGTGATCCAAATTCCATTGTGCCATTAAATGATGTAAGTGTTAAAGAGAATTTGACATAAGAGGAAGTTCTAATGGAAATTTTAGACCGGCAAGTAAAGAGGTTAAGGAACAAAGAGATTACATCCATCAAGGTGTTGTGGAGAAATCAACAAGTAGAGAGTGCAATATGGGAAGCGGAAGCGAACATGATAAAGCTTATCCGCATCTCTTTCCTTCCACTCAAGTCTAATGTATTAAGTTGTTCTTATTCAAATAGATTGAACTCCTACATATTCAGTTTTTCCTATGTCATTCATATGCACGCATGTTCATAAAGATTGATTTTAAGTCACGTTTTATGTTAAATTTTAAAATCTCATGTTCTATGTATTTTTAAGGTGTCATTGTATTCATGTTAGGTTGCTAGTCCTATTTTCGTGTCCTTTTCTCTGCTAGCTGAATCTCATTCAAGGATGAATGTTCCTAAGGGGAGATATTATAAGACCCCGGAAGTTGGAAAGTTGGAACAAAAGAAAAATCTCACAAGGTGTGACTTTTTTGAGTCTACAATTCCCCATACGACTTGTAGTAATGCCTACGACTCGCAAGGATGAATCATTGAGGGAGATTTTGAGCCTGTTTAGGACCAAATCTCAGAGAGGTCCTACGACTCAATAGGAAGAGTAGTAGGCCTATTGACAAGTCGTAATATTGATTCGTATAGAAACTTCAGAGACTAAGGAAATATGCATATTTTTAAGGACTATAGGACGACTAACTTCTACGACCCATAAGAATGTTGACGAGTCATAACCACGACTCATAGGAAGGAATTAAAGACTCTGAAATTAGGATCTTCTTAGACCTGCAGGATGAATTAAGATGATGATTCATAAAGGGAGCTACAATTCGTAGGTCCAAAATTTGAATTTATTGAAGGGTAATATTATTTTTTTCCCAAGTTTGGTCTAATGAATCTGGAAATATTTTGGGCCAAGTTCAATCCTATAACTATCTATCCTTTCAAATTCCACTCCTACTCGAATTCATTATCCCAAAATTCTCTAAGGCAAGAGTAAGCAATTCTCTCAAGGTTCTCCTGCAATTTTAGCCTAGGTTTCAAGTTCACAAGGTTCCTCTTCAAATTCTGAGTTGATTTCATAGGTATGTGAGAATTCATCCATAGTCTCTTTCACCCATGGAGTCCCAAGGTTCTTTTCAAGTTATTATTATTATTTTAAATTAATAAGCCCTAATTTTAATGATTATGCATTGGGTTTTTTACTTATGATGAGTTCTATGATATTTGATTAAATTGTACATCTAATTAGTATTATTTTCATGAATTATGTATGGGTTGGTATAAGTACATGATCATGCATGTTTTCAATCTAATCTTCATGGTTTTCAATCAAAGTTACTATGTGCACAAGTTTCTACCCTTATTTCAAGCGTAAGTTATGATTACGAATTTCAATTATGATCAAGATATGAAGTTTATGGAAGTTATGAAAAGATGTGACTTAGGATTCTTAATTGGTGACCTAGGAAACTAATGACATAAATAATACAAGTATGATTTGTGATGTTGAAAGGTTCTTACTCACATTGCAATTATGATATGAAATAGGCTATTCTGCGAGTTTTGATTGTATAAATAAGTTTATGATATATGTTAAAGTATGGCTATTATTTTATGTATTTTATGAGATTTGACTTAGCACCGAATGATTCTTGAGGTGGAGGCTCGACCTATAAGGACCTTATGTAATGTCTCTTGTCTCATTACTACGTGGCACCATAGGATTTATCTTTATGACCTAGCTAGTGGATCCATATATAGCACATGTTCATGACCCACATAGCGGGGTAGAGTCTACCTTGCAAAGTAGATTCCCCTTTCTTCCATTGTATGGGGAGACATTAGAATTCTATGTTATAGCTCACATGGTCTTATTGTCGGTTATGGTTCTATCCCACATACACATACTCTCTTTATGTTCTTTTATGATCTCAACTATGTCTTGTAATGCTCTGATCATTATGTTTTTCTCATAACTTTATTTATACTCTTTTATCCTATATGTTATTTGATCATTGCATCTTATGATTTATATTGCATGGCATGCCCACATACTTAGTACATTCAAACGTACTAACGCATATTTCATTGCCTACATTGTCTCATAATATTATCGTCAAGGATCACAATCCTTCCACATGTTGCTAGTTGAGTTGCTATCATACGAAGATTAGTGAGTCCTCATCTATCGAGGGTGAGTTATGAGCTTGTTTTATTTCAAAGAATTTTGTTATATTAGTGTTGAGGGTGAGCTAAGAACATGTCTTAGTCCCCGCCCATCTTGAGTAGTAAAGGCATTGTTGGACAAAATGATGTAGAGTCTATGTAGTCGAGTTTATACTTTCTTTTATGTTTCATGCTTTAAAACTCTTTCTTATGATATTACTGCTTTACTTTACCACCTTATGTATGCTTATGATATGTCAAGAGGCTTGATTGGAGTCCTTCTGGGTTTTGATCGTTGTGTCACGTCTAGAGACTAGTCCGGATCGTGACAATAAAGCCATGTAAATCTTTTCAAGACATAATACCTAGGTTCACAATAATTGTGAATGAGCTAGTGTCTATTAGGAATAGACTCTACTATAAAGCTGGTGGAAAAGTTCTCAAAACTCTTACAGAAACTTGAAATATAAAGGGTATTATTATAAAAGAAGCCAAGAATATGACAGTCGTGACATAGATGAATTGATTGAAAACTTGAAATTGTACGAAATGAATATGAAAGGCTTCTGTAGATATTAAAAAACTTGTGGGACACTACATGAGTTCAATTTTAGTTAGGATTCTTGGAGGCTACTTAACTCTAAACCCTGGTTTATTCTTATATAAAGGGTAATATACTCCTTTAAGGAGGCATCTCGAATATCCTATAGATTTTTGGGTATTCATAAAGATTAAAATTTCGAATATCCCATAATCTTATGGGTATTCATAGATAGATCAAGACATCACATCTCAAATAACACATAAACTCTTGGGTATTCATAAAGATTACAATCTCGAATATCCCATAAAATCTTGGGTATTCATAAAGATCAAAATCTCAAATATTTCATAAACTCTTAGAATATTCATAAAGAGATGAAGATATGCCAAACTCTTCTTGATAATCAAATACTCTGACAATATTCACAAATCCTTTCATGGAGATCAATGAGTCCAAATCGTCCTAGTTCAACAAATACACCACTAACGACCTTCGAATTGCGGAAAAATCCTAAGAGAGAAGAATCAGTGGATAAACAGATTTGTACCCACAATGTTTATCAATAAGATTATATTTATTTATATTTTTTGTGATTGTAATTTATTTTCTATCACTTTAAAATTTGTTGCAAACAACTTTAAAAAGGAATGTTATTATGTAGTTTTGAGGATTTAACAAATTATGAGAACTGATAAGGGGAATAATCCCATACGAGAGTTTGAATGACCTAAAAGAGACGATCGATAAAAAATACACAGTTGCAGGTCAATAGTGCGTTGGTGCAAATCGTTTTGCAGGATGACAGGCTTCCAACTAATAGTATGTCTCCAACTATTGTGTCAATCATATTTATATGTGTGTTGCTCAATAACACAATAACAGTTTTTGGATCTGATTGTTATACACAATAAAAACTTCATTCTTTGGAAATACAGTCTTGACGAACATAATGACCTCATAGAGCTATCATAGTTCTTAGTTGTTTTTAGAGTCTTTTTCAGTTCTTATTATTGTAGATCTATTGATAATCTATGAAGGAATTAGATCAACTTAATTCTTCTATTAATCTCTATCAATATAACTACGGTTAGCTATGAAGGCATCTTGAAGTCTAAGTCAACTAGGGCTTGTTGATTTAGTGGGAAATAGAGTTATTGCTTTGAATAAGTATGTAACATGGGTGTTATAGTGAGGGGGAAGGGATTGAGAGTTCAATTCCTAGATTTTAAGAGGTTATAATCCTAATCTTGCCTCTTTGGTTAGTGGAGTTGGTTGGTGAAATCCTATGAGACAGGTCGTGGTTTTTCTTATCTTAAGTAAGGAGGTTTTCACATAAAATCTTATGTTGATTTTACTTTCTATTATTTACATTTTCTCTTTTGTTATTCTGTTAAGGGACCTGGTCCTTGACGTATAGTGGATGCATACATTCTATCAATTGGTATCAGAGCTTGGGCTCTCTATTTTGGTTAACACCAAGAGAGAATCCTATAGAAGAATGGATGCTCCACTGAACCTAGAGGAAGGATAATCATCAACTAGGCCACCTCGTTTCAATGGCTAGTTTTATAGTTGGTGGGAGACTCGAATACATGATTATCTTATGGATGAGGACTATGAACTATGGGGTGTGGTGTTGGATGGTCCTTTATTTCCTACTACTGAGCTAAAAAAAGGAGAAATCATAAGGATTATTCCAAAAAATAGAAAACAGCACACTGAAGCTGATAGGAAGAAAATCAAGAAGAGCTACAAGGAAAAGAAGCTTCTGGTGTGTGGAATAGAAGCTGAGAAATAGAACAAAATCTTAGCGTGTGAATCTGCTAAAGAAATATGGAATTTTATAAGAACTGCTTATGAAGGAATTGATCAAGTGAAGAAATAAAAAATAGACATGCTCACTACCTAGTATGAAAATTTCATTATGAAGGAGGGAGAATCAATTCATGATATGTACACTAGGTTCTCATCCATCACTAATGAACTCAGATCCATGGATGAGCCTATTAAGCATAGAAAACAGATCCGAAAGATTATAAGGGTTTTACCAAAATTATGGGAAAGCAAGGTTGATGCCATTACTGAAGCTAAAGACCTGTAAGTTCTGACAATGGATGCTCTTACTGGAAACCTTCAAGCTCATGAGATGAACATAAATCAAGATCCTTCAAATAAGGACAAGTCATTATCTCTAAAAGTGTCTCAAAGTGAAATCCTTGAAGAAGATGAAGATATGACTTATCTCACTCGAAGATTTTAGAAAATTATGAGAAAGCATAGGGGTTTAATGAAAAAAGGTAACACCAGTAGAGTTGCTAATGCCATAGATCTATGTCATAAGTGTAAATTAGGGCGTTTCATTAGAGATTTCCCTATGCACAAGATGGACAATAAGGATTTTTTCAAAGATGGAGGTGACAAAGACAAAAGAAGGGACCAGGTCCTAGGTAAGAAAGGAAGAAAAGTTTGTTGCAAACTATGTGGTGAAGAGAGCTCTTGTTGTTTGGGGAAACTCTTCAAGGACTCAGAAGAATCTGAACACCCTGAAGATGCCTCCATGCTTGCAGTCAAAGATGATGAAGATGTGTTTGATTCAATGTTTGCTTTCATTGTAAAATCAGATGATGAAGAAGTTGAAGAAGAGGTGACCCTTTCTGATTTTAAACAGAATTTGCATGTTTATTCTATTAAAAGGTTTAGAAGTCTAGTAGCTATTCTGATTGACTCAATCATTGAGTTAACCAATGATATGAATTTGATGAATAACAACTTATACATTTTTCAAGATAAAAAGGTTTCTTTGGTCTCTCAAATGTCAAAAATGGAAGAACAAATGATCGTTCTAGAAGTTGAAAATCTAGAACTCAAAGAAAAGTTTAAAAAGTTGAATAATTGTTGTACTAAAGGAAAGGGCAAAACTAACAACTTACAACTCAAGGTTGAAAATAGCTTGAATACTGCTGAAATGAAACTAGCTATGGATTTGGAGAGAAATGATCATTTAGAAAAAGACCTGGTTTGGGTCAAAGAAGAATTGAACAAATAACTCAAATGGATCACTTCTTCAAAATTGCTGGTCAATCTTACTAGTTAGGGTCACAATGGTGGGAAGGGTTTAGAAAGCTTGAAAATAAGTCCTCCTTACAACCTCACAACAAATATTTGTCAGTGTCTGATTGTGTATTCATTGTGGCCGCAATGGTCATCTAAAGGAGTATCTAGCTTGGAAAAGAATTGTAGAAAGTTTCTCAAACTATTTCACACAGAAAGTCAAATAGAATAAGGGAACTGGTCCTAGTTCTGGTTCTTTTCATAGTATGAGAAAAACAAACTTGTCATACTGGACAAGAAATTCTCTTATTATGCCTTTATCTGCTTACTAGATTAAAATGGATTTCCAAATCTAACAACTAATTTGTGTTGCAGGGAAGTGGAGGAAGTAGCAGACAATGTTAGTTTATGGACATCGAATGCTTAAAGAATATGACTGGAAAGATTGAAAACTTCCTCCCACTCAAGGCACTTCAAGGTAGAGGTGTCTCTTTTGGAAATGGCAAGAAGTGGTACATTTTGAGAGTTAGGAGAATTGGAAAATATCTTGATAACTCCATTGAGAATGTCTACTATGTGAATAGATTGAAGTATAGTCTTTTAAGTTTTTTACAAATATGTGATAAAGGTAATGAGGTCAAAATTTTATCAAAAATATGCATTGTTACATATTAGACTTCAAAAGAAGTAATCCTAACTTCAATAAGGTGCAAGAATATGTATGTTGCAGACCTGGATACTGCTCAAGGAGATGATCTTACTTTTCTTAGTGCCCAAATTGAAAATGCTGATTTATGGCATATGTTACTTGGTCATGTGAGATCTTCAGTACTAAACAAACTTGTATCCAGGGACCTGGTCCGTGTATTACCAAATTTAAAATTCACTAATGACAAAGTTTGTGATGCAAGTGTCAAAACAAAATAGGTCAAATCATATTTAAATCAAAAAAACAAGTAAGTACAACAAGACCTCTTGAGTTATTCACATAGATCTGTGTGGTCCGATGAAGATTCAAAATAAAGGTGGAAAGAAATATATACTGGTAATTGTGGATGATTATTCAAGGTACACTTGGACTATGTTTCTAATGTCCAAAGATGAAACATATGACGTGTTGATGATATTTGTCAAAATGATTTAGACGAAGATGAACTACAAAATTACAAGGAACAAGTCTGATTATGGACTGAGTTTGAAAATGCCAAGCTTGATAACTTTTGTACTGAAAATGACATTTATCATAACTTTTCAGCTCCAAAAACACCTCAGCAAAATAGTGTTATTGAAAGAAAGAATAGAACTCTAGTTGATATTGCCAGAACTATACTTATTGATTTAAATCTTTCAAAGAATTTATGGGCTGAAGTAGTTAACATAGCTTGTTATGTGACTAACAGATGTTTGATCAGGTCTATTTTAAATAAAACTCCTTATGACCTTCTCAATAATAGAAAGCTAAATTGAGTTATTTAAGGGCTTTTAAATGCAAATGTTTTGTTCTAAATAATGAAATAAATGATCTTGCAAAAATTGATCCTAGAAGTGATGAAAGAGTGTTTGTGGGATACTCTTCCTGAAGTAAAGCTTATAGAGTTTATAATAAGAGGACACTGTGCATTGAAGAAAGTGTTTATGTGATCTTTGAAGAATTTGGTGATATCAAAGATCTAAAGAACAAGGATAATGAAGAGCTGGAAGAGCTTCTTCAGATTCAGAGAGATATCCTAAATGAAACACAAGCTGAAAGAACTCAAGAGCTAGATACTGTTGAACCAGAACAAGTTGAAGGAGTCAATGAAGATGCTGAACTTGAAGAGGGATATGGTATGTTTGACAACACTGTACCAGAGGATGTTGTTCACCCTGTAAATGAAGATGAAGAAGCAAATCAACCTCAACTCTCGACAACTCGATTAGGGTGGAAACACAGGTCTTCTCATCTGCTTGATAAGCTTATTTCTCCCTTAAAATCTAGAATACAATTTAATTCCAAAACTAGAAATCTAGTTGCATTCTCAACATTTATATCAAGTATTGAGTTCAAAAACATCAAAGAAGCCTTGAAAGATGTTGATTGGGTGAATACTATGCAAGAAAAGTTGCATCAATTTGAACGGAGCAAAGTGTGGCACCTATTCCCCAGGCCCTCTCTAACATAACTATAATAGGGACTAGGTGGGTCTTCAGGAATAAATTGGATGGACATGGTACTATTATAATGAATAATTCAAGATTGGTGGTGCAGGGATATAACTAAGAAGAAGACATTAACTCTGATGAAACCTTTGCTCCTGTGGCAAGGATGAAAGCTATCAAAATTCTTATTTCATTTGTAATCTCATGGAGTTCAAATTATTTCAAATGAATGTGAAAAGTAAATTCTAAATGTCTATCTGAAGGAAGAAGTCTATGTAATGCAACCTCCTGGATTTGAAGATATTGACTATCCAAATCATGTGCTTAAATTGGACAAAACTCTTTATGGACTGAAACAGGCTCCTAGAACTTGGTGTGAATGATTGTCTAAATTTCTTCTAAAAAATGGGTTCAAACGAGAAAAAATTGACAACACTCTCTTTTTAAAATCAAGAGGCAAGGAGATGCTCATTATTCAAGTTTATGTTAATGACATTATTTTTGGAGCAACTTCTGAAGCTTTGTGTGAAGAGTTTGTTGCATTGATGGGGAGTGAATTTGAAATGAGTATGATGGGAGAATTGAGTTTCTTTTTGGGATTAAAAATAAAGCAAACTCCAAATGGTACTTCTATTTGTCAAGAAACGTATATCAAGGAGCTTCTTAAGAAGTTTCACATGATGGATGCAAAGCCTATTGATACTCTTATGGGAATAAATTCAAAACTAAATGCAGATGGACATGATCTTGCTGTAAATAAAACCATGTATAGAGGTATCATTGGTTCATTGTTATATTTAGATGCTAGTAAACCTGATATCGTATTTAGTGTTGGTATATATGCTAGATTTCAGGCCTATCCTATGGAATCACATTTGAAAGCTGCCAAAAGAATCTTTAAATACTTGAAGAAAATAGGGGTCCTAGTCCTATTCTATCCATTAGGTGATTCGTTTGACTTGGTGGGATATGCTGATGCATATTATATAGGATATCAGGTTGATAGAAAGAGAACTTCTAGAGTGGATCAGTTTCTAGGTTCCTCATTCATCTCTTTGGGTACTAAAAACAGAATTCAGTTGCTCTTTCAACTGCTGAGGCAGAGTATGTGGAAACAACATCATGTTTTACACAACTGCTGTGGTTTAAAGAGCAACTAGAAGATTTTAGAGTAGTGACTCACACAACTCCTCTTCAGTGTGATAATACTAGTACACTAAACATGGCAAAGAATCCAGTACAACATAAGAGAACTAAACATATTGATGTCAGACATCACGTTTTGAGAGATAATATTGAAAAGGGAAATATTATTATGCAATTCTACAAAATTAAAGATCAAATTGCTGACATCTTTACCAAGGCTTTAAGAAGGGATAAGTTTGAATAGAACATATTGAAGTTGGGAATGTGGAAGCTTGACTGAGCTAATTTTATTTGAAGCTCGCAACCCTCATTGACTAGCAGGTATCTTTGGTGTTTGTATTGTAATATTTGTTTGGTAAAGTCAGTCTCATACCTATGCAGGTATACACATATAAGGAACAAACTTGAGTAAGGTAAGAACTAGAGGAGCATGGCTAATCACTTCAACTTGAAGAGAGGGACCTTGTCCTATTTCAAAGGTTAGTATTCTTTGCACTACATTTAAATTGCCTATAAGAAACTATTTTTATTGCCACACATCAGTCAACAATCATCTGACCGTTGTCCCATCATTAAAAAATAAAATGTTGTAAATTTTCAAATGGACCTGGCACACATCTTTACTTCCTTATATACTCCCTTATTTCCTAAAAATTCAAAAATCTTATTTCCTTCAAAAAATCTCTTTCTCTCTCTAACTTCGTCTCTTAGATTTTCTCTTCAATCTCATGAACAATGTCGCAACCAATCTCTCACACAAGAGAAATGCTAGAAGCTCTCCATGAAATCAACCCCTTTGCTTTCTCTTCCTTTTCTGATAACCCACTTCCTTTAACCCACATTTCAACCATTTCTTTGATTGAAGACACAGAAACTCCTGTAACTGATGTTATTCCCTCAATCAATGAAAATGCCTTACCAATGTGCTCTCACACTCTATATCTGAATGAACCAAAAAAACTCTTCCCCTAATAGGTCAGTTCAGTCCAAAACCCTTATTGAGCATGAACTACGCCCATCACAACCTGGTCTCTCTTCATCTGTTGTTTCTTAACAACATTTTGAAGAAGACATTCCAAAACTTAAAGGCACATGATCGAACATCTTGGCCGCGAGTGAGGAATTGGTAGTAGAGAATCTTGCAGTAATGAAGGAATATAGTTCCTATACTCTCAAAAGAAGGAATATGTACTCCCAAACTTACCTCTGAGGAATTGCCTCCTAAGTTTGATAAAACCCCTGGAACTATTCCACCCCTATCTGTTACTTTTGATGATGATGATGATGAGGACAATCGTATTTTATAGAAAAATGGTACCTGTTTCAAGTAAAGGAAAGGAGAAAGTTTCTGATTAACAAGCTTTGGAGCTAAAATCCTATCCTATTAGGGCTCTACTAAGAAACTTATTAGTGATGCCATGAAAGAGAACAAATCTTGAATAACTAAAAATGGGAGAAGGATGAGAGTCTGGGTAGAAGAGGATCAAATCCTTATGGAGAATGTCATAGAAGTCTCCAAAGAAGGGAGTGATAATGAAACTAAGTTTGATGATCTTGTGAGTGCTACAGAGCATACTTACAACTAAGCAAAAAAAAGGGTTCTAAATAAGAAGCCCTTTGAATAAGTGAAAGGAAAGGCAAAGCTCTGCAAAAAGGGAAACAAGCACCAAAACTCAGATAAAGAAAAGCTTCCACTCGAAATAAATGTAGCACAAAAGGAAAAGAAAAGAAAAAAAACAGGAGAAGGAGACATCAAAGAGGAAAAAAGAAGTGTCAATTGAAGACACTGATGGGATTTTTGCAGCATCTGAGCCTGAGTTTGAGAAGGGAACAGGTTTACAAAGTATGAAGATGAAGATTGAAAATGAATTAACCCAAGAAGAGAGAGTCAACATTTTAAAGACTCAAAAAGTATTGAATGGTAGAGTTTTTGATTCAGAGATCCTAACTAAGCCAGGAATGTGTGACCTGGTTGATGCAGTCAAGTTGCAAGGATGGACTAATTTATTTGTTGATCATATTCATGTGCTTCATGAAGCAAAAATAAGGGATTTCTACTACAATGCTGTGTTTGAAGAGGATGAGAGTCTTCACTCCAAAATTAGAAGCAAGGAGATTCATTTGGATGAGGATATACTTGTTCCAACAAAGGGGATCAGATCTATTGGAGGAAGGACCTACTCAAAAGGCTTTGTTCAAAAGTGTGGAAAACTCTAGAAATTGAGCACTGTTGTTTTTCCCAAGAAATTTATCAAAAGGGGAGGGGGGAATCAATTCTATTTTGAATTCATAACAAGGTTTTTCTTCCCAGGTCGGAGAAGAGAATAGTTGCATCTGCTACTGACTTGTTTGTTATGGAGGCCTTTATCAAGTTTGATGCCATTAACCCGTCTGCAATCATTTTGGAACACATGCACAAGACTATTTCAATCAAGGATGGAAAGGATGGTATAGGGTATAGTTGCTTCCTCACTCGAGTGTTCGCTCATTTTGATATTTCTCTAGGAGCTGGAGTTAGATGAAATGTGAAGAAATCTTTCTTGATGAATACTCTGGTAGAATATGAGTGTGTGGAAGGGAAAATAATGCAGGTTAGCAAGATGTCAGAACTGCTAAATGAACAGACCCACTTGAAGCACGAGTTGGAAGAAATAACAGCCTTATTGAGTGCCAAAGATGCTGAGATTGTTCTTTTAAAGGGTTAATTGGAAAAAGCACAATTCGAGGGACCTGGTTCTGTTGAACTTCAAGACCTCAAGACTCAGAAGGCAAGTCTTGCTGCACATGTCTCCAGTCTCAAAGGCAAAGTGCTTCAATACCATGAAAGCAGACCAAGACTCTCACTCAAAAAACCCCATCTTCTTGATTTGCTCTATTTTGCAAAGCTTGTTCCCTTTCTATCCCTTTTGTCAGTTATGTCACAATGGTTCTTGTTTGTAGTTTTTATGTACTGTCCTTGATACTACCTTATCTAACCTTTTGGAATGAATTACCCTGTTTCTACCAATCTTTTCTTTAGTTATTTTCTTGTTTATTTATGCTTGTATTGTCCAAAATGACCATGGCTTTTCTGAAAACTTGCTTGTTTTGATCTTAGTTTATTGCTGCCCTTTTTTATGATCTCAAAAAGGGGAATACTGTGTGGCTGTAAGATGTTTCAGTTTAGTTGTAAGGTAGATTGGTGATAGGGGGAATATTGTTGAAAGGGGGAACCACACATATTGGTTTGTCATCATTAAAAAGGAGGAAAATAATATTATGTAGTTTTGATGATTTAACAAATTATGGAAACTAGTAAGGGACCTGATCCTATGGGAGAGTTCGGATTACCTGAAAGAGACAACCAACAAAAAGTACACTGCACACTCTGCCAAAACTGCAAGTCAGTAGTGCGCTAGTGCGAGTCGTTTTGCAGGGTGACGAGCTTCCAACCAATAGCATGGCTCCAGCTATTGTGTCAAGCATATTTATATGTGTCTTTCTCAATAACACAATTACAGTTCTTGCATATGATTGTTTTACACATCAAAAGCTCCATTCTCTAAAAATACAGTCTCGAAGAACATAAGGACCTGATAGAGCTATCACAGTTCTTAGTTGTTTTTAGAGTCTTTGTTTCTGTTCTTATTATTGTAGATCTATTCCTAATTTATAAAGGAATTAGATCAACTTAAGTCTTCTATTATTCTGTGTCAATATAGCTAGGGTGTACTATGAAGGCATGTTGAAGTCTAAGTCGGCTAAAGCTTATTGATTTAGTGGGCAATAGAGTTATTGCTTTGAATATGTATGTAAAATGGGTGTTACAGTGAGGGGGAAGAGATTGAGAGTTCAATTCCTAGATTGCAAGGGGTTGTAATCTGAATCTTGATTCTTTAATTAGTGGAGTTGGTTGGTGAAATCCTGTGAGACATGTCGTGATTTTTCCTCCCTTGAGAAAGGATGTTTTCACGTAAAAGCTTGTGTTGATTTTACTTCCTGATATTTACATTTCTGCTTTATTATTCTGCTAAGGGACCTGGTCCCTGACGTGTAGGAGATGCATACATTTTATCAAGGAACAAGGAAGTAAGGATATAACTCTAGCTCTCAAAGCAACTGAGAGTGAAGGTTCAGACCTTGATGAGGACTTTGATCACCAGAAATTTCAAGAAATGAAATAATTATGGGAAAAAAAGCACTATTGGGAAGGCAATGACCTGTGACAAAACTCAATCGAATGTACGTTCAAGTGTGAGAAAACTAATTATTAGATCATGAAATGTCCCTCGTAGGAAATTGAATGAAGGAAGAAAAGAGTCGAGAAGGAACAGAAAAGAAAGGAGAATGTCCATGACAAGAAGAAAATCTTCATTTATCTGTGTATTAATTAATTACTCCTTAATCCCTACTTTAATGCTCCATTACACGTTCGGATGAGTAATTACGAAGTTTAACAACCCTATTTTAATTCTTTGTGTGTAGTATTAAAAATCAATGTCAAATATGTTATTTTCTCTCTTTTTCTCCTTTTATTCCCCTTATAAATTGAAAGTTAATTTATTTATTGATAGAATAAAGTAGAAAAATGAAGAGTTGTGAGGATAAGTAGTTATGAAAAGCTATAATAATACTTGCCTAATAACTACAATCCCACGTTTAACTATTTATGAAAGTTGAATAATTTTTAACATACTATCATTTATTTTTTCAAGATTAGTTAGATGGGTTAATATAGAATAATGAATTTTTCATTATCTCTTCTTTTATTTCATTATTTATTACATATTAATGAGGAATTTTATCACAAGTCTTAAGATTATAGAACTCTTAACAGAGTTTGCAACACGGGAATGGAGTGCTAGAATCTCACCAAAGGTTGATTGTTTTTTGTTTTTTTTTGAAAATGTTGGCATTTTAGCAAGTTAATTAGCAATTATGATATATTTTTATGTTCTAAGAAATTGTTCCTTTAATGTTTATTTTTAGGCTTTTTAAAATATGTGATTTTTTAATCATGTTTAATTTAGATAACTAACAAAAGGATTCAAAGAGCGTTATCACTGATTACATGTTCAGGACATGTGAGACAAAGACCTTACTACAACTTCTTCTTTTTTTCATTTTTCTTTTATAAATTTATTATGTTTTTTTTCTCATTTGGTGTTCGGAGCCCGTGGAGTCCCAACCAAATTCGAATCGCACACTGCAGAGCTCATTCTGAGGTGGCGCTCCCAATATTTTTTTTTCCATTTTTAGGACTCGAACCCCGAAACCTCTGATTAATATGTTATGTAAGTTAGACTACAATTCTTTTATGTTTGACTCAACGTAAAACCTTAGAAGATCAAATTGTCTATATGAAGACGACATTTTTACCTGTTAAAGATATATTATCCCTTTAGGATTATTGATGGGTAATATAAAAATGCAAGACATTACACAATATGAATGTATCTGAAAACTTTCTGAAATTGGTGGAACTTTTATCATTCCTACTAAACAAATTATGCAACTTATTTTATTCTGAACTGATGAATTCATACAATGTTTAAGTTGAAATCATTTCATAGAAATGCTAATGGTCACAAAGCTCTCCTTGAACGTATTGTTACTACCTTTATTGTGCATTTTCTGTCTCTTAATTGATAGAAAGACATAAGATGGTATTAGTGAAAGCCACCATATAAGGTTTTTATAATTTATCACGAAAAACACGTGCAACATACGTAATTAGAACTAGTATAATATAGATACAAATTGATGTAGAGATACAATTACATAAGGAGATGGTATTCGATCTTGTGACTATAGCCATTCATTCATGAAACTCTTGTTAGAGTTACGTTGGAGATTAATTGACCTGTCTCAATAATTATAATTTTTTTTTTTTGACTTTTATCCTTTGTATAATTTTCTCTATATAGAATATAATATTTGAAGAATGTACAATTGACAATTTATTTTATGGAGCTACGCCACTGTTTGGGTGCATGCATGCATGTCCCTGACATCTTGTTCAATCACGGGTTGTTTAGTAAAATTGGGGTTTTCTCCTCTTTCTTGGTAGAAAATTAAACTCTCACATGTGACCACTATACACATTTTGCTCTATTGGTTCCCCCACTTGTCAAATGTGTCGTTACAAAAATCATGTGGTAACAACCTAACACATTGTTTTGTCAAATTTACAACCATCATTTTCCTTTACATAAGTTGATGGAATAGCACAGGATAAACTTTTATATTATAACTTATAAGACAGTGGTGGAGCTAGATTTTTTATGAAGGATGTGCATAATTTTTAAAAATAATAAACAATTTTTTTTAGTGACTAGGATATATATCCAGCTTGCTCAATCTAGCGAGTTTACTATCAATTCCGTCAATAATTTTTTTTCCACTAAACACAAAACGTCTGGAAAAAAAATATTAATCTCTAATTTTGTATGTTTTAAAAAATACACGATAAATTATATCAACTGAAATAATAATTGTATAATGAATAGGTCAACAATTTACTGAACACATATGAGACAGTCAATTTTTTTATATTAATTTTTACTTATATATAAAGTTATTTTTCAATCTATCGATTTTGCTACTTCTTTATTTCAATAGATGTATGTTAAATTTCTTTTATTTTGATAGAAAATATGTGAAAATTCTAATCAAAGGTTTCAAATCTCCAGATTCACTTACAAAACTATGAAAAAATTAATCCCTTATGAACTATTTTTTCCCCAAACCTTCAATAACCCTATTTAGGAGAAAATGGAAAAATATAATTGCATATAATCTTTTCTTCTAATTCTTTTAATAAAAACTAGTTTGAAAGATTATTTTATATTTGATATAAATATACATCCAAATTAAGGTTTCAGTTAAATTTAATATTTTTCTTGTTTTAATTTATCTAGCACAGTTGATTCAAAATTTTAAATTTAGATCGTGAATTCAGAAATAATAGCTTTTGAAATAAAATTTATATATTTGAAAATTACCTAAACAATAACATAAACCACAAAAAATTAATAATTTAACACATTTCAAAGACATAAAAAATTTGTAAAAAAACTTTGATTGACTCTCATATTTCAACTATGCCATATAAATTGAAATGAAGAAAATAATTATTAAATAAGTAGTACCTAATGACTCATAAAAAAGAAAGAAAAATACAATTTTGGTTTGATAGAGTGACTGTGAGATTAGGCGGACCCACAAAATTTCTTTGGAAAGGATTGTGTGAATAATATAACAGTGAGTTTGACAAACAAAGGAAAAAAATCATAATATGATGAGGATTTGAACTCCTAACCTCATCAACACTTTTGAACACTTTTTTCACTGCGCCAAAGGCACAACTAATGTCAAGGGCGTGCAAAATGAATTATATATTGATATTTAATAAATTTTGTCTAACGTAAACAATGTCATTTTTTGACAATATGCGTTCACTTGCACACCCGTACTAGATTGTAGCTCCATCCCTTTTGTAACATCATAAATGAACGGCATTGCACACATTTTATGGTGGAAAATATATTAATGGCTGAAAGAGTTGTTTTAGTCTTTGTGGGGTCAAACCCAATGGAAGAAAATTTCATGTGCCAATTTGCTTGGTTAGGATTTGAACTTGGAGAGCACGCTTAAATTTGTGGAAGACAAATTTTGTACTTCTTTTTTTTTTTTTTCATTTTGTGCTTAGAGCCCAAGTTTAGTCACCTACAAAAGAATGGCCATTCTTCATTTTTGAATTCATCCAAAAATTCATATTAAAATACATTAGAAGAGTAGAGAGTTGAGAGAGCAATTCTCAAATATGTATTTGGGATCTCTCTCTTTTCTTTGTTAATATACAGACAATTGTTCTCTGGTGGACGTAGGATCATTCTAATTCGAACCACGTTAAATATTATTGTTCTTTCTTTTTCTTTATATATTTCCACATTTTCGCTAACAATTGATATCAGAGTCAAGGTTCTGTCTGAGTATGCTCTGTGGTTGCAGCACAATCTGAACTTCCACATCAGAAAAAAATTATTTTGGCTTCCTATATTTTCAAATACTTTATAATAGAAGAGGAAGAACAAGTAACAATAAGTTCCATGATGTTTGAAATTGATAGATTAACTAAGCAACAACTTCAATATCTGAAAAATCTAGATGATGGTGTTACTGCGGAGAAAAAGTTCAATCCATGCTATTGACAAAAAGTACCCTGATGACACATCGAATTCCGACAAGGAAAAGATTGAAGGAGATATATTAAGTGTAATTCAACCATTTCTTGCACCTAACGTGCTCTGTGAAGTGAGTATAAATACCGAGGGGATGGTCAAGTAGTTATTAGAAAGGCCGAAAGGGACTTACTAGGGACGATCGGTGAAAACAAAAATATTGTTACAACAACATCTTCACACATTTAAAATAAAGTCAGCTACTTTTTTGCAAGACCATCTAGATGCGCTCAATAAACTTGTGATGGACTTATAGACTGTCAGGATTAAAACGGATGAAGAGACACTTTTATGTGCTCTGCTATTTTCATTGACTTCAAAATATCTTGATATTAAAAATTAAATTATGTATATCAAGGAGCCTATCATTCTTGAGCAAGTGTGGCAAGCACTTAACTCTTGTGATATGAGGAGGCATTTTGAAAGAGACAAAAATGACAAAGCTAGTGGGCTCTTTGTGAGAGTCCGTACTAGCCAACAGGAAAGAAGCAAATCAAAGCACAGATCAAAGTCTCGTGTGAAGATGAATAATGGAGAGTGTTGAGGCTATCACAAGAAAGGGCATTTTGAACGAGATTGCCCTATGTCAAAATCTAAGGAAAAGGCGAGTGCATCCATTATTGAGCAGGAACATGATTCTGATGATGAATATGTACTAACAACATCATGAAATAGTGGAGTCTATGACAATAAATGGGTGTTAGACTCTGATTGTATTCTGCATATGATATTCTGTAGAGATTGGTTCATCAACTATGAGACAAGTGAAGGAACCATAGTAATGGGCAATAATACAACTTGTAAAATAATTGATATTAGTTCAGTTCGGGTTCGCTGCCATGATGACATCATGAGGTCTATTACATAAGTCTGTCATATTCCTAATCTAAAGAATAATTTGATCTCCGTAGATACTCTTATAAACAAGACTATAAGTACATGAGCGAAGGAGGTACTATGAAAGTGACTAAAGGGTGTTTAGTCATGCTGAAGGCCAAGCTAGAGGATGGCCTCTACACACAAGCAAGAAGATCCATTGTTGGCTATGTTAGTGCATTTATAGTGCAGCTATTTGATGATGACATGGAAAAATTATGGCACATGAGACTGAACCATATGAGCGCACGGTGACTGGATATGTTGAAAAAATACAACCTTTTAAATAGTGAGAAGATCAGCACACTTAAATTTTATGAGCATTACGTCCTAGGAAAGCAAAAGAAGGTCAGTTTCAATACTGGCAAGCACAAGACGGGAGGGATGCTAGACTGCATCCATTCAGATTTATGGGGTCCCTCTAAGCTTTCATCAAAGAGAGGAAAGAGGTATCTTCTCACATTTATTGATAATTTTTTACGAAAGATTTGGGTGCATTTCTTGAAGGCAAAAAGTGATATTTTTGAAGCATTTAAAAGTGATGTTTTGAAGCATTTAAAGAATGGAAAATTTTGGTTGATAATCAAATGGAGAGAAAAATCAAGTATCTTCGCATAGATAATGGATTGAAGTTTTCAGTGAAGAGTTTAATGATTTCTGCAAGGTTCATAGGATTGCAAGACATAAGACAGTCAAATACACACCACAACAGAATGAAATTTCTGAGAGGATGAACAAAACTCTTGTTGAGAAGGCTTGTTGTATACTCTTACAATTTAAAATATCCAAAGTATTTTGGGCTGAAGCAGTTCACACTGCTTCTCATATTGTCAATCGATATTTAACATCATCGATTGACTTTAAGACTTCGAATGAGGTATGGTCAAGTGCACCCTCTAACCATTCGTACTTGTGAATATTTGAGTTTCCAACATATTATTATGTTAATGAAGAAAAGTTTGAACCAAGGGCTAAGATGGATATATTCGTAGGGTATGTAGATGGAGTAAAATGGTACAAGCTTTGGTATTTTTCCTTACTCAAATTTGTAGTTAGTAGAGATGTTCCCTTTGATGAATCCTCTTATACTAGATCCTTGTAAAGTTTTTGTGAAGTTATCAAGAAATAAAAATAATGAGCAGGTGGAGCTAACAGTGGAGCTTACCAAGGAAAAGAATCAAGAGACTCAAATTGATGAGTTAGAAGATGCAGATCTTGAATATCTTGTTGTCAATGTATCATACATAATTGTAAAATGAAGGGACAAAATAAAGATACGAAAATCAGAACGTCTAATAGAGGAAGCAAATCTGATTGCAAATGCATTTGTAGTTTCAGAAGAAGATATTAAAGATCTTGATCCCTTTTCGTATGTTGAAGAAACTTCTTGCAAGGATGCTGCACAATAGTGGTTATCCATGATGGAAGAGATGGAGTCTCTTCACAAAAATGAGACATGAGTCTTAGTTAAAAGGTCAAAGAAGAAGAGAATAGTTGGATGCAAATGAGTCTACAAGAAATAAAGAAGGTATTCCAAAAGTGGAAGATGTCAGGTTCAAGTCGAGATTGATTGCAAGGGATTTTAGTCAAAAGGAGAGAATTGACTATAATGAGATCTTCTTTCCAGTCGTGAAACATAGCTCAATTTGCATCCTACTAAAATTGGTTGCATAATTTGATTTGGAGCTTCTACAACTTGATGTCAAAATCTCTTTCTTACGTGGTGATCTAAAAGGGACAATCTATATGGATCAACCTGAAGGTTTCCTAGCTGAGGGAAAAAAAGATCATGTATGCCAACTAAAGAAGTCTTTGTATGGTTTGAAGCAATTCCCTAGATAGTGTTACAAGAGGTTTGATGCGTTTATGACTATACATGGATTCTCGAGGAGTGCATTTGATAATTGTGTGTATCACAAGAAGATGTTTGATATAAATATTTTGAAGAAACTATTGAGCAAGGAACTTGACATGAAGGATTTGGGAGCTGCAAAGAAAATTCTTGAAATAGAGATTTTAAGAGAAGATGATGTTGTACATCTTTCTAAGAAGAGGTTCATCGAAAAGGTTCTTGAGATATTCAACATGCGTATGAGCAAGTTTGTAAATACATCATTAGCTTCTAATTTTAAGCTTTCAGAGTTATAAATGCCTCAATTTGAGGATAGGGTGGAGCATATGTTAACGGTTCCTTATGCTAGCGCAGTTGGTAGCATTATGTATGCTATGATGTGCACACGTCCAGATATTGCTCAATCTATAAGTGCAGTAAGCAGGTACATAGACAATCTAGGAAAAAGGCATTGGAAAATTGTCAAGTGGATATTGAGATATCTCAAAGGAGCTTGTGATGTTGGTCTAACCTTTCAAAAAAGTGAAGATCTTTTAGTTCTCGATTATGTGAATTCTTACTATGCAAGGGATCTTGATAAGAAGTCCACAACTGGATACATTTTTACTCTCATTGGCAGTGTCGTTAGTTGGAAATCGACTTTACAGTCGATTGTTGCTTTGTCTACAACAATGACAGAATATATGTCAGCAACAGAGGAAGTGAAATATCTGATTGAAAGGTTTGGTGGAAAAATTGAGTTTGGTTCAGGTGGAATCAACTCTAAGATGTGATATCCAAAGTGCTATTTATTTGATTAAAAATCAAAGATTTCATGAGCGCGCACATTGATGTCAGATTTTATTTCATTTGAGATGTCGTTAAAGAGAGAGATATCAAGATCGAGAAGGTTATCACAGATGATAAAGCTACAGACATGTTAACCAAGATAGTCCCGCTTGTGCACACTGCAAGGACTTGGCGGGAGTATGCATCAACTAATGCAACTCTGGGAGAACAACTGCTAGATGGAGCTAGTGTGTTCAACAAAGGTTTGATTCTTCTTGTTTCTTACAATGAGATTTCCCAGTAAGCTTAGAAGTTTTGGCCGGAATTGTTCATATGCATGCTCAGAATGCAAAACAAGGTGGAGATTGAAGAAGTTGATTTGGTCTTTGTGGTGTCAAACCAATGGAAGAAAATTTCATATGCCAACTTACTTGGCTAGGAATTGAACTTGGAGAGCAAGCTAAAATTTGTGGAGGACAAAATTTGTATTTCATTTTCCTTTTCTCGTTTTATGTTAGGAGCCCCTGTTTGGCCACCTATAAAAGGATGCCCATTCTTCATTGTTGAAATCATTCAAAAATTCATAGTAAAATACATTAGAAGAGTAGAGAGTTGAGAGAGTAATTCTCTTTGATGTATTTGAGATCTCTTCCTTTTCTTTGTTAATACAAAAGCAGTTGTTCTTTGGTGGGGATCATTATGATCTGAACCACATTAAATATTGTTGTTCTTCCTTATTCTTTATATCTTTTCACGTTTCTGTTAACAATAGCTAATATGCATCAAAATAGTACATGATTTTCATCCCACTGAAAATCATTCACTAAGGCTTTCACTTCATGTGGTATAAGGCGTAAGTAAATCAAAAGCAAAATACATCTTAAAGGGGGACATTAAAACCTTGCCTTCTTTTACATCTTAGGAGAGAAATAGGCCTAAGATTAGTATTAAATGCCAAAATGTTTCAAACAAAATAGTTATTTTTTTGCCATATATATAGGTGTATCTGCTTCAAACAAATAATGGAGGAACTGTCCTACATTACCAAAAGCTATTGCCTTCTCTCTTGTTTTCACTAATATGTCGGCTATCCTATTATGCTCCTTAAAGTCGTGGCTAATAGGCTAAGTATAAGTTCCCAACAGAAGCGGATCCAAAATTTGAAGTCTCTAGGTGTCATAGTAGGTCAATCGTCCGTTGTCGATGGAGAAAGCAACAACAACGACGCTAGGCTGAAGCGACTGGCGAGGAAGGTTGATATTTGGAGAATTCGACTCCTCTCCATGTCTTATTCATATAACAATGATGCAAATTTGAAGTAATCAAGTTTCTTAATCATGATTAAAGGATATATACTATCATTTAAATCTATCTAGTTTTAGCCATAAAATAAGGCACAAGTTTTTAGCACCATTATTTAAATCATTTTAGTTATCTATAGTTTTTCCATTCACAAAAAAATATTTCTTCACAGACAAATTTTTGTCAAATCAAAATCAATATTTTAAAAAGTTATTTTACGAAGAGAAAACATTGTAAATTATAAAATAGACTTTATAGCATTTAGATATTAAATAAAAAGTATTAAAATTACTTTGCCATAAAATACAAAGAAAAATAAAGTAATTTTGTGTTAGACAATTTTTTCAAAAATAGATAGATTTTTTTGAAAAAAGAAAATGTCTATAGATCTTGATCGTGACTCAAGTTGTAAAACTATAGTTCTTCATTGTATATGAAAATGTTAATGCTATTTAACTGAAGTAGTTTCATTTGTTCCCAAAATTTTGAAAAATTGATAATTTCTTACCAAAGTTGAAAATTTTAAATAACAAAATCAATTCATTTAGTCATGGTTAATTAGTAAACTTCTTTGATTAAGAAAACTAATTAATATAGATCTTTAATATTTAAGTAACATATTTGTCACACATCTAAATAGAAATTTGCAAAAAATGGATAAAAAAAATGGAGAAGAACCAAATCCATATTTGGAAAAAAAGTAGAGAACAAAACTTTTTAAATTTTTTATCTTTAAGCAAATATTAACTAATAAGAAATAAAGAAAAGCAAAGACTAATAATTTAATTTAGTCAAAAATAATTATTTATTATTATTTAATAAAAGTCAGTTACAATTATAAACAAATAAAAAGCAAGAAAAGATTTGTGTTGTGTTGCTGTCAAATCTTTTTTCTTTTTAAAAAGCCACTAGGATTCAATCCCATGACCTCACATAGAATATATATGACTCTTTGTCACTCGCACTAGAGACTCTATTGGTTCTCTAGTGATACATTTATTATTTATATATATATATTTATATATAACCAATATACATAACGATTTCGTCAAAGTTTATGGGCCTTAATAGATCCACCCCTGGTTCCCAAGCTGCCTCATCATCAACCTGCATTCATATAAAATTGGGTTATAAATTGAACTTCTTTTTCCAAGTAAGTTGATTACCTCCTCGAGTCGATGCATATTTCAAGTGGAACAAAATTATTGTTACGCGCAATGCATATTCCTGCAACAAAGCTAAAAGTTACGATCTTGTGACATGAGTCCAATTGAAGAAATATTAAAGACTTGCGGAAATACTAAAATCTTAAAATAAAAAATAAATCGCTAAATAAAATTTGCAACTAATCAATGATGCTTAAAATTGATGAAGTATAGCCCACATACTTTAAAATAAATATTTTACCGAAAATGATACTTAAAGTTGATAAAATTTATGATCCACTGTTTTCTTTATAGTCAGATTGGGAAAAAATGTATTTCATACTCTTCATTTAATGCTGAATTGACCACTTATTCAAGGTTAAAAAACAAATTTTTGGATTGAACATAAAAAAAAATCAGATTTTAAATATTTAATTTCATTTTAACATCAGTCAAATAAACTTATATCAAAATCCATATATTATAACGAAAACTAGAATCATGTGTTGATACTTTTTATTTTACTCACATCTGGACATACACGGATTAATAATCAAAACATAAATGGATATATACAACATCATGAAATAAGGGAGAGATAATGAAGAGGAAACTTTACAATATTTGATGATTCATTCATTTAATTTTGAAGAATCCATGAAGAGATTCATGTTGGAAGCGATTTCTCAACGCAACTCAACGTATTGTGGGTGAGATGTACTTCATTGTTGTGAAGTTCCTACCTCAGCTGCAATAAGTTCAGTTGCATTGAGAATGAGATGTATTGATAAATCATCATTATTATATATAGGAGAGGCAAGGAGCTAGGTTTTTTTAAGAATTGTTATAAACTTTTTAAAAATCTAATTTACTTCCAATTTTTATACATATATCGAAATTGTGCTCTTTATTTTTTATTTTTTGAAATTATATACACTAATAGTATGGACTTTACTTCCAATTAACTATTTGATTGGATGAATCAATTTAAGAAGAAATATATTAACAAAGAAAAGTCTAAAAAGGAAAAGAATTGCATTTAAAGTACTATATTTACAGATCAACCCCTTAATTTTTTTCACTTGAGATTCCATTTCCTCTTGAAACAAACAAGACAGTCGTCACATAAAATTAAAGATCACTTTGAAAGTTTAAATGTTAAATTTGATATAAATGCTAGCATGCCACAACAATTGACACGAACAAATACAACTAGCATGAGCTTTTGTGATTGAGCATTCAAAGAATAAAGAGGAATCTGTTGAAAACATTTTTGAACTTGGCATAAATTATTAGTTTCGTTCTTGAATTATTGACAACCTTAAGAACACTCCTCTACTTTACTTGACTAACTGAATTTTAAAACACTCCTCTCATGCCATACATATAAATGTGCTATTCACGCGCGTACACATATATTGTATGACATCAGAGGGGTGTTTGAAAATCCAGTTAGTCAAGTAGAAGTGTTTTTAAAATTGTCAATAGTTTGGAGACGAAGCTAATAATTCGCGTCAAGTTCAGGGTTGCTTTCAATATTTCTCTTTAAAAGTTATAGTAGAGGATATAATATAACCGAATTTAATTTCCAAAGCATTCTTTGTTCTATAACGTTAACTTTTACAATGCTTTTCTTGCGCTTTCATCAATTTTTTGTTTTTTGAAAATGCCGTGAACATATGTCACTTGTGCACATTAAAATTTGGATCGATAAAATGGTAAAATGTTTAAAAGAACTTGTTGCCTGCCATGGTATTGTCCATTGGGTCAAAACAAATCTCAATTACGAACCAAAAACTTTGCCAAGTTGAATCCTTTTTAAATCGTTCTTTTTCTTACTGCTACACCATAAATGGACTATTATATACATTTTCTGGTATATTACGATATCAAATTTATACATCCTCTCTCGGTCATTCTTGTAGAATATATAAATTCTACGGACTTCATAGGTTTTCTAATAGTTTTTTTTAAAAAATAACCCGACATGTCGGTTATTTTTCAAGCAAAAATGAGCAATTGTTTTCTTCTATAAGAACACCGACGGAGTTTCTCAGTTATTTTTTAAAGAATTGAGATCACTTGTTATGCCATGTGGCAAGAGAGGGTTGTTTTAAAATTCATTTAGTCAATTAGATGGGTGTTTTCAAGGCTGTTAATAGTTCGGGGATAAAATAATAATTCTCGCCAACTTCAGCGGTGTTTTCAACACTTCTCTCAACTTTTTATTAAGAGCTCCACGCTCCTACAAGGGTTTGAGACTGCTATGTCATGTGTCATATTGGGGTATATTTAAGTCCAGTTAGTCAAATAGCTAGAGGGATGTTTTTAAGGCTGTCAATAGTTTGAGAACGAAACTAATAATTCGTGCTAAGTTCAGAGGTTAATTTTGCCTAATTTTCCCTACTTCTCTAAAAATTAAATGACCAAAAAATTCAATCCTTTATATGCCACAAAAAGCATAGCCTAATGGTACATACATGTATACCAAAATTTTGAAGCCTGTCTACAGAGTCTAACCTCTTCCAAGCTGCAAGCCATAATCTGTGTCTTGGATGAGCTTTTCAATAGAATGTAATCACAAAATATTTGAATTTCAAGAAACTTTATTAAAATGAACAAGGATCAATCTTATCATGATTAAATCTACTGTACGTTACGCTATAAAAGGGTTGAAGTAGGTAATAAATACCCCTTTGAAGACGGATGATGTTTGCAACGTTTATGGTCCAACTAGGATCTAGTCTCTTATCATGTTCTAATTGGAGTTGACTTTGGTGCTGACAAAATCATACTATCAACAACAAAAATTATATTTTTTCTGACAAATTGTCTTTTGTATACTTTTAGCGATTCATATTTTAGAAACGATTTATTAATTAAAAAAATAAATTCATTATAATTTTTTTTATGATGAAGTATAATTTATAAGTGACGAAATTATTTGTCTTTAATAATCGAATTTGTTGTAGCAAATATGTATCCTCACTTCCAACTTGAGCGGGGGTTGGCTATTTATTTTGTGAAGCATATGAGTTGTACTTAGCTTATAGCTGAATTTGTAGTACTCGTATTAGTCAGTAATTTGTTATCATAATCAGTTAACATTCATCAATCTGTTAGATGCCAGCTGGTAGTTTATTAGGAGATTAAGTATTACTATTTTAAAAGATATAGTGAGCATCATCAATTGTGTGTATTTTCAAGCATTCATTACGTAAATAACAAAAAAACGCTAAGATATATAATTATATTAGTAGTATAAGATCATCATCAATTTAACATGCATTCTGGAAAATCTCTAGTATTGTTCTGCACGCAATAATTATAAGTCATTTGGTCAGCCTTCACATCTTCATATTTCTGAATTTGATCTGGTGTAAGACTCGTAATTGTATTCCAATAGTAGTTATTGCTGTAGCAATCTTGAAGGTTTGATTCTTGATATTGACATCCATTAATCGAAAATTCGCGATAATAAGCTCTGAACGGTGCTTGGCTCCAATCCACTTCTCCCAGCCAGTTTGTATCATTCCATATTGTTGCTTCTATGTGCATTTTGTTTGATGGATAATTCACACCATTATTAGTATTGTTTTTGAAAACTCTTATAGGAACATCATCCACAAAGAACCTAATTCACAGAAGTACGCAAAAATGTAATTAACAAATGTGTGTCTACATAAATAATAATTCAAAGACGTACAATATATATATTACTTACACGATATGATACTGGTTCCAAAGAATTCGATACGTATGGAAATCAGCAGTAGGATCAAACTCGAGATTAAACTGTTGTTCCCTACTCCCTCCATCATTTGCAAATATATTTGTACTTAACGTATATTTGTTATCTCCTCCAAGGAACTCAAAATCAACCTCATCATGGGGTATTCCGGGATTTTCATTTACTGGAAGTGATGTTAACTGCAAACGTTCAATCACCAATCGATTAAACAGAGAAAACGATATATATATGCATGTATATATTCGAATAGGCTATTCATCATTAAGATTCATATAAATGTTGTATAACTTTGATAATGAAGTTGGTGTTGTATATCATCACTTGTCTTGTTTTAAGAAAATTAAGGTTGAAGAATATTGTCTTACCTTACTAATTGTATCAATAAAATCAGTAAAAATAAAATAAAATCGTATCGTATGACAATAACGAGATGTATATATATCACAAATGTACGTACGTAAAATGTTGTTATAACTCCTGTAGTGTTCTTGTTTGGTATCTTTAAGTTGATGCTAAAATCTCCAGAACCAAAATTTTGATTTGAGATAAATCCAGAACCTGAATTCAAGAAAATGAGTGATAATTAAATTGTTTTACTTATATGTATGAATTTGATAAAGCTAGAAGATCGATATTTAGGTAGACAGTCACATAACCTGTATATTGGTCAAGCACTAGGCAAACTTCTTTTCCCTGGTCAGTAACAATTAGATGGTCACCTCCATATTTCTGATAATAATTCTGGTAAAAGGAAACCTCATCTGCACTTACATATTGACTAGCAAGAAAGGAAATACTAATGAAAACAAAACTAGATTGAAAGCTAACTATCATCATACACAAATGTACTCGAGCAACAAATTGATAATTGGTTTGGTTGAAGAATGACTAAAATGCAATAAGTTTGGTCATATATTTATAGAAAACCTAAGGTGAAAGAAAACATTTAGTACTCCGTCCTAATTTATATGACAAACATTTCTTTTTAGTTATTCCAAAAAAAATTATTTTTATATTTAATAATAATTTAACTTTAAAATGTTCATATTATTCTTAATGAGATGATTGTTAGCCACACAAATATCTATGACTTATTTTATATCACAAATTTCAAAAGTCTTTCTTTCTTAAACACTATGTATAGTCAAACTACATAATATAAATTGAGACAGAGAGTATTGGATTTATGGGAGAAAATGACTAAAATAGTTTTTAATGTATGGGTAACATTTTATTTTGATCCTTAATATATTTCACTTATTGATTGAAACAGTCTTTAATATATAACAAATGCGTTCATCTTGGTTGTTAATATAGTTCAATTGATTGAAATGGTCCTTAAAGTATAAAAAGGTGTTCATTTTGGTTATTTACCCTAAATCTAACAGATTTTTTTAAATAAAATATGTTAAATTTAACTATGGACCCTACGTGGCTAACAAAATTCACCATTTTTAAGTTAGAGAAAATAAAGACAATGTTGTTACATTTCATGGAGTTTCTCTTTGGAGCTAACGAGAAAAACAACAATGGTGGAATTTGGTAACCACGTAGAGTCTGCTGTTAAATTTACCACTTTTTTTTTGGATAAATTTATTAGGTTAAGGTAAAGGACTAAAATGAATACATTTTTTATACATTAATGACCATTTCAATCAAGTGAAATATATTAAGGATCAAAATGAATACATTTATACATTAGGGACCCTTTTTATCAAGTAAAATATATTAAGGACCAACATAAAACATTACCCAAAGATTATTTTGGTCATTTTCTCGTTTTATGGCAGAGGAAAAATGATATTTTTGGGGAGTAAAATATTTGCATACGAAATGTCCATGTAGGGAAAGTGGCAATGTGTACACCCCTAAAATACCATATACATATCTTTGCTTCTTTAAAAATATATCCACATGATACATATGTAAAAGGTAATTAGACAGATCCTTTTAATTTACTTTTTTATACTCAACGATAACCTACCCACTAAGACTTATAGTTGAGTAGGTAGTATCAATGAAAGTATTTATTTTGCACAATAAGTATTATATTATCACTCTCTTCATTTTCCATAATCTGCATTATAATATAAATCTAAACTTCTAAAGGATACTGACGTAGCTATTCTAAATTCACAACACTAGACAAATCAAACGTTGTACACGGTAGAATTAGGAATGTCAAATGGATAGATTAGATTAAAATTGGGCAACTTAAAATGGATTAGGCTAAAATCAGTTCAAAAAGGACATCTTGACTTGAACTCTACAATATATGAATTATTTTTACGTTTTTAGGCATTATCGTTAAAGTGTAATTTAACTATTGAAGGACATAAAAGTCGATCAATATTTTGAGAATATTTTCGACGATCAATATTTATCGATCGTGGAATATTTATATTTTTATAATATACTAGTCTTTACGAATGTGTGTTGCACGATAATACCATGTTAATTATATTGTACAATTATATATAAGAAAAAATTGTTGTATAGACGCAATTAATATAATAACATTAATGAAAGACATAAGTGTTTTGATACTTAAATTTCAAGCATCAGACGGATAATTACTAACTTAAATGAAATATACATATTAACCAGCAATTTAATTATAGAAAGTTTTGTTCATCCAAATCTTTGTGAAATCAGTTTCTTAGGAATTTACCTCAAAAAGTGTGTGCCCAGCGAAAAAGAAAAGTGTTTGGCCGAAGTAAATTAACGTGTGACCCACTGTGAATTAATGATTTTCGCTCCACGAGAAAAATAAAATCACCATCTCGTTTTTTCGTTTCTTCGATGCCCCCATCTCTTTTTCCCTTTCGGGAACCCCGAAGGTCTTGAGATAGAAAAAAAACTTCACACAATCACACACTTGTTTTATTACATAAATTGCTTTAGTACAAATAGAGAAATATGTTTAGAAGGGGACTGGTGTTTTTATAAAAAGGAAAGGGGAATATATTGGAGGATTTTCTCACACTTAAACTTGGAGCGTCTCTTTCTAAAATTCTGTCTTTCTAACTTACATACTTCTTCTTTATATAGAGGTAGAGATAGTAGAATAAAAGAATTAAAACACCACTATGTGGCCTTCTTCTAGATGGCTGACACTTGTTGATAAGGTTTAATAATGCGCGTTGGGTGCTCATTGAGCCCCATCGTCATATGCATTATCAAACTTTCTTTTTGACCGTCTATTTACAGACGCATGCTTTTGTCAACAGTTTTTCCCTCTTTTGGAGGGTAGTGATAAAGTGACAGCACTCACATAATATTTGTGGGCATACCCACATGGCACACTTATTTTCTTATCTTTATGTCTTTTTCATCTGTCTTTATGTCTCTTTCATCTGGATTATCTGTATTCTCTTTGTCTTTTTCTTCTTGGATGCTTCTGCTCTAAGTATCAAGATTATGAAGGGCAATAGAGTCAAAACTCATGCTTGAGTCATCGTCTTCATATGAATTTTGGGCGTCTTGGTAATTATCGTTCCCATAGCCTTCTTCGGAACTGGGTGTTCTTATTGGGCTTGTATTTGTGTCTTCGTCTGATTGAACTCTTCTGTTTTCCGGATCTGGACTGTCTTTACTAATAACATGCTTATCACATCCCTGATTTCTGAAGAATTGTTCTAAAGTCTGCTTAATTATGGCTTTAATTTTTTTTTCTTTTTATAGCCATGTTTCTTTTAGAACTGTCTTGGTAGAAAGTTTTAGGTAACATTCTTTGTGAGGAAGAAGATTCCTCTTCTTCACTTTTTGGCAAAGTGACAGCCGTTAACGGATTTGATTTGTCTTTACCGGCTATGGTTGCGCTGGACTAGCTATACCCTGATCTGGTATAGTAGATTTCTTAGCATTCAGAGGGGAATGCACACCCTTCTCATCCATTTTTGATTGAGATGGAAAACTCATGTCTTCGGTCTGAGTACCTGTATTTGATTTAGCAACAAACTTACCTTGGAAAGTCTCCAGTTGTTTCATAAGTCTTATATTCTCTTGTATGAGAGCCTCATTTTTTGTATTTAGTCTTTTGAAGGTTTCGATCATGGTAGAACAATGGTCGTAGAATATGATTTTGTCTGTGTCTTTCTGGATGTTGTATTGGGATATTTGGGCTTGGTTTTGTCTAAGGGCTGGAGAGATGTAATAGTTTAGGCCCAGAATACCTCTGGCATAGTCTAAGGCTTCTGTAAAATTATTAAAACCTTTAAAGAGCGGTTTCTTTATCCCATTTATAGAGTCTACTACTTCTAACCAAGTCTGAAAAACACCATTTATTTTTCCATGTATGACTACATAGTATTTGAATTTATTTTCTCTATTTTTGTTTGAGAAGTATTGACATAAAGCGTTATTGGCTGCAATAAAATATTTAGTATCTTGGTTAGTATATGCTATCCATAAGTTGTCTACTAAATATTTTTGAGTCTTATCTATATTACATTCTGGGAGTATTCTAAAAGACAGGTTACATTGAGGATAGGAGATTAAATTAAATTAACCAAAGTAAATTCGTTCCATCATCTCCAATATTCCTTGGGGTCTGAAATTAATCTTACCAAGCAATGTCTGAGCGTATGAGTCTGCTGGGGCTATTCCCTTGCCTTTGTCTGCTGGCTGTTGGTCAGTGGGTCTCATGTTGAAACACAGTTGTTTAATTAGTTTTTAGTTGCAATTTACTCAACTGATCAGCTAGATCATTATCTTTTCCCTTTACATATTCAAAAACTATATTATTGTATATAGATATAACATCTATAAAATTTAGCCATCTTCTTTTACTACTTGCTTTATTATTGATTGTCTGGTGAAACTTTACTATTGCTTCACAATTCGTTCTTACTAATACTTCTGGTTTATTTAATATGTATAATTTAAAACTGTTTAGTCCATATATTATTGCTAAAACTTCTGCGTCTATACTACTCATATTTCCTTTTTCTTTATATTTACCACTTTAATAGGCAGATATTTTTTCTTCATTCTTACTACTATATTTATTTGGTCTAGTTTTTAAAACAACTCTCCATCCTAACTGACTTCCATCAGTTTGTACTATTAAATAATCTGTTTCGAGAGGAATTTGTAAATCTGGTATATGTTTAACCTTTTTTTTTAATTTGCTGAATTAGTTTAATATCTTCTATATTAAAATATTTTTGTCCTTTGCTACCTGTCTTAGCATATAAAGGTCCTGCTATTTTTCCTAAATCTTTAATAAAATTTCTAGCATAATTTACTAATCCTAGAAATTTTTGTAGATCTTTAGTAATATCTAGTTTATCTGGCATGTCTAGCACCTTTTTGACTATGTGTGGTTGTAACTTTATTTTACCTTCTCCTATTGTTACTCCTAAGAAATTAATATGAGTCTTACATAGTTCCATTTTCTTTTTGCTAATTATGATTCCATTTTTAACAAATAAACGGAACACTGTTTGTAAGTGTCCTAAGTGTTCTTGTATGTCTTTACTAAATACTAGTACATCATCTACATAAATTAATACAAAATTTTTATATTATCCGAATATAGTATCCATTTTTCGATGAAAAATAGGTGGTGCAGTCTTCAACCCAAAAGGCATGGCTAGCCATTCGAAATGTCCTTCTGGACAAGTGAATGTTGTCCATTTTATACTTTTTGAGTGCATTTTTACCTGCCAGTATCCTTATTTACAATCAAATTTACTGAAAAACTTTTTACCTTGTATTCTATTTATTAATTTGTTTTTATCTGGTAACTTGTATGTATCTGTTTTAGTGTTATCATTTAATCTTTTATAATTAATTACCATTCTTGCTTTTCCTCTTACCTGCTCACTATGGTTTCTAACAATGAATGCAGCTGATCTATGTTTAGAGGTGGATCGTCTTATTACTTCTAGTTTTAGTAATTCTTGAATTTATTTTTTAAATTCTTCTGTATCTTCGTTATTGACTTCGATAGCAGCTGTTTTTATGATATATTCTGGGTTAATTATTTCTAGTTTACACATAATCTTGTTATTATCCCAATGTACTAGGGGTCTTTCTCCAATTATTTCCATTTCATCTAGTATTAAAATTATTTTGTCTAAATCTTTGGGATTGTTTATTTTTCCTAGTGCATTTATCCCTTTTTGGAAATTATAAAATTCTTTTTCTATATTTATTAAGGTATAATCTTTTTCTATGTCGTCTAAGTATGTATCTTCTAAGTATTCTTCCTGTTCTTCATACAGGTTTTTTGTGGTACAATTATTGCCACTTTTGCAATCTGTACAACAGGCAGCTGTCTCTTCTTTTGGTTGTATTTTTAGTTGAGATCTTCCCTTTGTAAGAAACTTTTCAGTTTGTACTGGGATATAAGTTGTATTTTTAAATAGCATTATTCCGTCTCTGGAAAATAAACAACTTCCATTATTTTGTATGAGAAAATGTAATCCTATTACTAGGTCAGTTTTTATGTCTAAGTCTTTTGCTAGTATTTTATACATATTGTAAGTAGGTTTATAAAATTCATTACAAGTATTAATAAAGCTTATTTGGGCTTTGTCTATGTAATGATTATAAAAATTGTAGGTTCCATCCATTTGTATTGCTGATATAGGTTCTTTAAATGTTTTTAATACTTTTTCAGGCAGTATCTTTTTATTTATAAGACAACTCGTACATCCTATGTCTACTAATGCTAGAGTTTCTATTTCTATATCTTTAATTTTGATTCTAGCTAATACTTTAACCGTTCCAAATTATTTATCTTCATTACAGATAAAGCTAGTATTATTTTCTTCTATATTCATTAATTCTATTTCGATATTATCTAAATGTATTGTTCCTAGCGTTTCTTCATTTTCTTCTTTTTGTTTACCCCTTTTTAAATATATCAGTCTTTGTTCTATTTCATTTATTCTGATTTCTAAGGTTATTAATCTTAAATCTGTTACTGAGTCTTTTGTAATTACTCTATCTTGTTGTTGTTGTTTTTGTTTTCCTATCTTTATTTTTAATTTAGCTTCTATACACGTAATACATGCTTCCATATAACATTTATCACATTTGGCTTTGTTTGCTCTACTGGGGTACCATTTACATATGTTACATTGATTACAGTCTATACCTTTATGTCTCTCAAAATTATGATGACATTATATTTCTACGTTCATCATGGTACTTAACTGTAAGTCTTCTAAATTTATCATTCCTATATCTAATCCTATTTCGTTTACTAAGTTATCTTCTTCTGAATCAGAGGATTCAGATTGGGTTTGTTCTGCTACTTCAACACTTACAATGGAGTATATGCTTTCAGTATCTGACATACATTTTAAAGAGTCTACATTTTAAAGTGTCTCCTGCAGTTCTTCTATTAATTGGGAGTTTCTAGTTCTAATATTATTTCTTTTAGGGCATATGTTGGCTAAATAGTAGCAATTGAATAGGTAATTAGATATGAGATATGAAAATAAATATTTAAATCAAATAAAAGATAATAATAATAAATAAATAAAAGGATATAAATTTCATAATCCTAAAACGAATAAAATAAAAAAATATATAACATAAAACATACAAAAAATTGGAAAAAATATTCAAATGAGAAATATTTCATGACAGAAAATAAATTATCTGAATTGTTGTTGAAAATGTGTATGTAATAACCACCATAAATATAGATGTATCTACCATTGGGTATGCAATAATTGAGAAATATAAAGCCAAGAAAAGTGTGGGGTTTTGGTTATTAGAATTTGGTAGGTTGTAGTTATTTTTATGTGTTAATGCAGCAAAGAAATTGGGGGTTTAAGTTATTAGAATTTGGGGGTTGTAGTTATTTTTGTGTTAATGCAACTAAGAAATGAGGGATTTTGGTTATTGGAATTTAGGGGGTAATTAAGTTAATCAATTATTCCATTTAATGCATTTAGTTTCAACTTTCAGGAAACGTATGCTACTTCATGAAAACAATAATGTCCACTCGTCTCTTTCTAATTCACCATCCTTTACTATAATATTGAGAATAGAAGTTATGAAAATGAAGAGGCGTGAGTTATGGAAATAAAAATAAATAAATAAAAAGATTTGAGAAAATGTAACTAGTTTAGTTCTTTAAAAGGATAAAAATGTCTAACAATTTATTATGGATATTTTCTTTTTTCAATTTTTGATTTAACATCTTCCTACTTTTATAATAATAATAATAATAATCTTCATAATAATAATAATAATAATATGATATAATTATTATTTAATATTTAAGTAATTAGATATTTTTTCAAACTCCACTTTGTGGGATTACACTGAGTATGTTGTTGTTGTAGTGTAGAGATAAATGGTAATCCAACTTTGTACTTTGAATCATCCCTTTTAATAATATATGATATATATTTTAAACCATTGAGTTACGTGTTAATTTTAAGACAAAAGTTATTGTGTTCCCCGTAAGTTTGACTTAGTAAAAATGGTGGAAATTATTGTCCATGAGACACAACTTATTATTAGATAGTCCTTGAGCTAAATCTTGCCTCTAACACAAGAGTTATAGAGCATCTCATAAATTAAGATAGTGTGGTAGTATAGTGTTTTAACCATAGTGGGTAACTTGTCATTTTGAAGTTTTGGTCTAAGTTTTATAGATGCAAGAGTTATAGAGCATCTCATAAGTTAGACATAGTGAAATAACATAAACTATTGCCCATGAGGCATATTCTATTTTTTTAACCCCTAAGCTATGTTCTGCCTCTAAGGCAAAATTTATTGTGTTTCCTATAAATTAAACTCAGTAAAAATGGTGTTAAATATTACTCATGAGGCGCAACTTGTTCTTTGAAGTCTTTATGCTAAGTCTTGCCTCTAAAACAAGAATTATAGAGCACATAATAAATCAATAACATAATGTGGTAGTGTCAAGTCTTACCCATGGAGTTTAACTTGTTGTTTGATAGTCCTTAGACTAACAAGTCTTACCTCTAGGATAATATTTATATAGTATCTCATAAATCAAAACATAATATGATATTGTCAAGTCTTATCCATGGGGCTTAACTTGTTGTTTGGAAGTCATTGGGCTAAGAGGCAAGAGTTATTGTAATGACCCTGAAGGTCATTTTTGGAGATTCTTGGAAAATTATCATTTTACCCCACTCAATAATTGACGCGAGTTATTTGATCAGTTTGTGAAGTTGATTTTGAAATTTTGTCGAAAAGTTGTGATTCTTGGAAGTTTTTAAATTTTGGAGACTTTAAGTTGTTAAAAGTATTTTTTGGTAACAACTATAGCTACAGGCTCGAAATGAAATTTCGTCAGTTCCATCAGCTCTAGAATGCGAAATTTGGTTTAGGGGTGTTTGTCTTTTTCAGTTTCGAAGTCGATATACGGAGTTGAGCCCTTGAGTTGGAAGTTTAAGTGAATTTAGGCTAAAGTTTGACTTTGATCAACATTTGGAGTTCGGATGCTTGAATTGGAATTCTGTCAATTCCATTAGCTCCAAAACATGACTTTTGGGCTATAGGATTATAGGCTCAAGTATTGAGGTATTTAGATAAGTTTTTGAAAGAGTTTTGGTGTTTTGAAAGTTAAAAGCATGAAATAGTTGACCAAAGTCAATATTTGGTGATAGAAAGCTCAGAATAAAATTCCGGGAGTTCCATTAGCTTTGGAATATGGATTTCAGTCGATATAGACTTTTGGTTTGGGTCCCAAAGCTTTTGGTTTGATTTGAGCCATTAGACGAGATGCAAGAAAAGTTAAAGCTAAAGTTTGACTTTAGTCAGCATTTGAGGTTAGAAATGTCATTTTTGAGTTTTGATAATTCCACTAGGTCTAAATGGTGATATTAAGTTTAGTTGAAGTTCCCAAAACTATTGTGTAAGAATCCGGAAGTTGAAAAATCAGAAAATAGAGGTTCAAAGGAAGTTTCTCTGAAAAACTCAACTTTTGGCATTAGGTGGCTCTCCATGAAGCCCTCCAATAGCCATGGAGAGCGCCCGTGAAAACCACTGATGATAGGGGAAAAGCTGGAGGAGGGAACACATATGGCTTCACAACTCGTGGTGAGAATCACGAGTCGTGGTGTGGTCTGTGAAGACCAACTCCTCAGACCCCTCCTGAAGGTGCCTACCATCGAAGGCACCATGAGACGTAGTGAGCACCACGTGCCGTTGTGGCCTTCGTGAAGGTCACCCCTCAAAATCCCCAATTTCCCAAAACTCAAGTCCATCACCACACCCACCACCACAGGTTGTGGTGAGGTTCACGGACCGTAGTGGAGGCCCGTTCAAGTGCCGAATTCAATTTAAGTTGAGGGTAGTTTTGTCATTCCCTATATTTTCATTAATGAATATGGACGGTTTTTGGGAGTTTATTCTAAACTATTAACTACCTTAAGCCTTCCTAACCCTCTCATTCTAACCCTCACACTCTAAATCAAAATCTTTTCTCTAAAAGTGTTCTCTCTAAGTCTCCTTCTTCCTCAAGTGAATTTTAAGGATTTCTTCAAAATCAAGCTTCAATTCTATACAATTTAGGGCTTCTAAAGGTCAAGGTATGTGGGGATTCATCCTTGAGCCCTTTCACCCATGGAATTCCAAAGACTTCTTGTCAATCTCTTATGATTTCTTATTCTAAAAGCCCTAATTTCATGATTTGCATTAAGTCTTCTTAATTATGATATAGTTCAATGATATTAACCTAATTATGCATAATTCACATTACAATGCATGATTTTAAGATAAATTTCAAAGATCTATGTTATATTCTAGTTTCAAGTATGATTTATGAGTTATGATCATGATTTTCAATTTATTTCAATGAAAGCTTTATGAATGATGTTCAAAGATGCTTTACACACAAAGTTTTGAATTATGTTTCAATGGTGCTATAAGCAAAGAAGTTATGGTGCAATAAGGGCAATTCTTGGACAATCATGTTAAAAGAGAGATAAGGACAATTCTCACCAATTCATGGATTCTTTATGAATCAAGCTAGTTAAAGAGCTATTATTATAATATTACTATGATGATGATAGATGAGTTACTCTTATGTTATGTTTGTAAAGATGGATTGATATCTATTATTATTTTTCCTAATGATGTTAATGATTACGTTTTCATAAAAGTTCTATTGGGATAAAGACTTAGCACCGAGAGGACTTTAGGTGGGGTTCGGTCTGGTAGCCATTGTAGCTACCCAAGAGAATCCTAGTAGTAACCTTTAGTCCCTAACTACATTTCCCGCATAGATTTAAAGATGCCAATATGTCTAAGATGGTGGATTCAACATATAGCACAATTAAAAAAAGTACCATGAAGGAGTCTACCCTGTCAAGGTAGCCTCTCCCTTCTCGATGTGGGGATCATCAGATTCTATTTAATATCTTGCATGGTCTTAAGTTCCAGTTAAGGTCCTATCCCACACTAGTTAAAGAAAGAGGTATAAGTTCTCATGATGATGAGTTTTTGATGCATTGACTAATGATTATGATGTTTTAATATTGTCATGGTTTTATTCATACTTTAAGATATTGGTCTTGCATCTCATGATTCATATTGATTATATCCTACATTTATTGTTAATGCATACTTCTCATATACTTAGTGCATTCCATGTGCTAACGCAAATTTTTTGCCTACATTGTATCATAATGTAGGGTCTGATGATCATGGTCATCCTCACGTTCCTGGCTAGAGCTTATTACACTTATACTTGTGGTAAGTCCTCATGTTTCGAGGATGTGACACTTTACTTTCTTATGAGTTTATGACATTCTTTCATCGTTTATATTGGATATGCTAGGATCTTGTCTTATGTGTAATGATCCTAAAGGTCATTTTTGAAATTTTTTGCAAAATGACCATTTTACCCTTCCTAATTGTTGGCCCGAGTGATTTCTGATTTGCGTTGGATGCTGGCTTTAGGAAAATATTTGAAAATATGAGTTTTTGGAAGTTTTTAGGTTTTAAAATGTTCAAAAGTGGTATTTGAGATCAACCAGAGCTACGAGTCTTGGAATTAAATTCCATTGATTCATCTGCTCTGAATGTGGAATTTGTCTAAGAGAGTTGATGAAATTAGATTTGGAATTGTAACAAATATTTGAGGTTCCAAGTTGGAAACTCTTAAAATTTTGAGCATAGGGTTGACTTTGGTCAACATTTGGAGATCTGATGCTCGAAACTAAATTCTGATAACTCCTTTGGGTTTCTAGGATGATTTTAGGTCTAGAGGTGGGCTTGGTTGAATTTTTGGAGGTCCCAAGATCGTATTGGCAATTGGAGGTTCAAAGTTAGTTTAGTTGTGACTTATCGAATTTCGGGTCAAGGAGACCTCAAATTCAAATTTTGATGATTCCATTGAGCTCAGAACGTCGAAATTAGTATGGTAGCATATAAGGTTTTTGTGTATGGGGTTCTAACAAATTTCAAGGGTTGATTTCATAAATTTTGGACTTGTTATGTTTTCTATCATCTAGTGCGAGTATGTACATAGCGTTTACGGACTCCCTTTAACCGCTTCACGAAGAGTCACACTGGTTGACCCTTGTGTTCGCAAAGGGAATGTCGCATCCATGATGTGCAAGGCTTGTTGACCTTCTCATTCCCGAAGGGTCCCTTGACCTTGTCATCGCATTCGTGGGCTTAGTGAGCCGCAATCGTGAAGGGTTAAAAACCCTTGACCAACAGTTAATTCCCAAAGACGGGATATAGGCTATTTCCACCATTTTTAGGATTTTGGGAGCTCGGGGAAAGCGATTTGAATGAGAATATTTGTGAAAAACTATTGGGTAAGTGATTTTATGCTATAATCTTGATTATCCATTGAATATATCTCATTTTTAAAATCAAAATCTGTGTTTTTAATTCTAAAATTAGGGGTTTCTATTCAAGAACTTGATTTTTGTAATTTGATGATTTTTAGTTGAATATAACTCCAATTTTGAAACGGTCTTCACCAATAGATTCCTAATACTTCAAGCAACCTTCCCATGTAAAATTTTCTAAATTTGCCCTTCATATTTGGAATTGGGATTTTGGGTCGGTTTCGGTCCAAATTTCAAAAATTATAATTTTTGTGTTGTTAGTTCTTTAATTTAATTGAGAATTCATATTTGATTAGATTCTTACAATTTGAGAGTCGACGAAAGGGAAAGGATCAGATTTTGGAGTAGTTTGGGGTAAATTCGAGGCAAGTGAAATTCTATACCTTTATAAGCTTTGTAGAACCTTGTATTCTTGATAGGTGCTATGTGTAATGATGTGAACTTGATTATTAGGTTGATTATGAGTTATGAAAACACCTAATATTTATTATCGGGGATATAGAAAGGAAATTTGATCTAATGAATCGAGGTATTAGAACTAATTGACAATGTTGACTCATTATGGAGATTACATTGAGATAATTGTGATATGAATTGCATATGGTATTAGAATTCATTTCTTTCCTATTGATTGCATGAGCATTTTCATATAGATCTGGGTTGAAACTTATCATTGAAGTCCAATTTGATGACTATGCCGATGTAAAATGGTTTCTGCTAAGTTATAATGAAAGAGAAAGACAAAGAAGATTCGTGGAACGTGCCACATATCATGGTTGTTACTTAATTACATGCATTCGAGGGATTTGCCACGTGCCATGGTTGTTATGTTATTGTATTCGAGGGACATGCTACACGCCGTGATTGTTGTTTTTAGCATCTCATTAGGCACTCATGGCATTGCATTGCATTGCATCGGTTTGATTACCTGAGTATTTTCCCTTACTATGTGTAATTATGACTGAGATATATGCAATATCGATGATATCTGGCTGGAATGTTGGAATTTACTTGATCTATGTGCTACGTGAGTTATATATATACACACATTGTTAGGTTAGGCTATTGTGCTTACAGGTTATAGTTATGGTAGTTCGGATGGTGTGTCAAGAGTACTTGTTTCTATTGAGCTTTACCTGTATTTATTGTATTACTTGCCGACTACTGTGTTATTTGGTACTCATCCCTTACTTTCTAAAACTGTGTAGGTTCCGAGCCCAGGCTGTGGTACAGATTCCTGTTTTCTTCATCTGCAGCTTTCGACGATGCTTGAGAGGTAGATGTCGATGCCGGTGATCTCTCTCATTTCGTTTACATGCTTTGTTATGTTTGAGAGACAAACACACTGAGACTTGTACTTAATTTCATTTCTACTATTGTAAAGGCTTGTACATGTGACAACCAATCCTTTTGGGTATTGCAGATAACTAAGACTTCTGCATTTTTATACTCATCTATCTATTTAGACTATTTTCGCTTTAATTCCACTTTTGTTTGAATTTTGGGATGACTTATCTCGGTGTGTTAAGACGAGTGTCATCACAACCGATTCGGGTCATGATATTACACCCCCATGTAGTTAGTAGAGGCATATTGGATGTTTTGAGTCTATGTTGTCTTTATTCCATATTTTGAGACTTATGTTCCTTATTAAGACTTTGCTTCTGTGTCTATGCTTTAGCTTATTTTGCTTATTTACCTTATGTATACTCATGAATGATATGCTAAGAGGCTTGGTTGGAGTCTTTCGGGATTCTAATCACCATGTCGCATCTAGGGACTAGTTTGGTTTGTGAAAAACTTGATATCAGAGGGTAAGGTTTAAAGTATCTTAGGGAGTCTAATATGCCATGTCAAGTAGAGCCTATTTCATCCGTGTGAATCGCTCTACATCTATGAATAGGAGGCTATGAGTAACCTTAGAAAAAACATCACTTCTTTCATGATCTATGTCATGCAATAAAGTGTACTCTAAGTCTTTTTCCTCTAACGATTGTTCCTTATGAATTTAAGAAAATGCCTCTAAGAAGAACTCCAATACAAATAGGGATTTATGCTAATGAGGAACAATCCCTTCAAGCTCCTAATGATCCTCTAGATTATCATGTTACTCATGCCGAATTTTGGACTACCATCTCTATACTAGCCTAAACCATGACTACTCAAGTGAACCAAGGGATAGTGGCTCATCTAAATGTGTCTACACCGACTTCAAGGGTTAGGGACTTTACAAGGATGAACCCTCTCGAGTTTTATGGGTCCAAGGTTGATGAGGATCCCCAAGATTTTATTGATGAGATGTAAAATATTGTTGCTATTATGGGGGTGTCTTTGGAGGAGAAGGCGGAGTTGGAGGCCTACTAACTCAAGGGTTTTGCTCAAGTGTGGTTTAATCAATGGAAGGTTGAAAGGGTTAAAGAGGATCTCATAGGTTGGGAGAACTTCAATGTTACATTCTTTGACCTCTTCTTCCCACTTGAATTGAGGGAGGCAAAAGTGTTATAATTCATTAATCTCAAGCAAGGCAATATGAGTGTGAAGGTATATGCCCTTAAGTTCACAAATTTGTCCAGGTATGCCCCTTCTTTGGTGGCCGACTCCCATGCCCGAATGCGTGAGTTTCTTTCGGGTGTATTGGACTTGGTGATAAAAGAATGTCAAACCGCTATGCTCATTAAAAAGATGGATATTTCTAGGCTCATGACATATGCCAATCAAATAAAAGGGAAAAGCTTAATGAGAGATAGGAGAGGGAGTCTAAGAGGGCTCACTTCGAAGTTGGGTTTTCTCAATCCAAATTCGATAGTGGTAATGGCTGTTTTCAACAAGGCTAAGGTTCTTCACAAGTTTCAAGCCAAAGATATGAGAAAGATAAGGTGTCCAACCCTAAGGCCTAAAGTGACGGTGTTAGTAGGTCTACTCTTAAGTGTACTAAGTATGGGAAAACCATAGGAGAGAGTACCTAGCGAGATTGGATGTATGCTACAAGTTTGGAAAGCCAGGTCATCATGCAAAAGAGTGTAGAAGCTGTGCTAGATCCTAGACTTAGTCTAAGACTACTAGTCATCTGAATCAGCGTGCTACTACTTCGAGTGGCGATCAACACCAAAATAGATTTTATGCCCTTCAGACTCTTTAGGAGTTGGAGGATTCCATTGATATTGTGACTGGTATGTTAAAAGTCTTTGACTTTGATATTGATGCATTGTTAGATCCTGGTGCTACTCTATAATGTTTTACTCCCAATCTTGCTATAAGATTAATTGTTAGTCCCGAGATCTTGTTAGAGCTTTTTTCGATCTATACTTATGTTGGTGATTCAGTTGTGGATAAAAGAGTCTATATAAATTGCCCCATTTAAGTTTTTCATAAAATCACCTCAGTTGATCTTGTAGAACTTGATATGGTCGATTTTGATGTTATTCTCGATATAGATTGGGTTCTTGCATGTTATGCCTCTATATGCTGTAGAACCCATATGGTCAAGTTTTAGTTTTCACATGAGCCAGTCCTAGAATGGAAGGGTATTAATTCCGTGTTTAATAGTCAATTCATTTCATTCTTTAAAACTTGGAAAATGATTTTAAAAGGTTGCACCTATCATCTAGTCCGGGTTAGAGATACTAATTCCAAAACTCCTACTCTTGAGAACTTGATATGGTCGATTTTGATGCTATTCTCGATATAGATTGGCTTCTTACATGTTATGCCTCTATATGCTGTAGAACTCATATGGTCAAATTTTAGTTTTCACATGAGCCAGTCCTAGAATAGAAAGGTATTAATTCCGTGTTTAATGGTCAATTCATTTCATTCTTTAAAGCTCGAAAAATGATTTTCAAAGGTTGCACCTATCATCTAGTCCGGGTTAGAGATACTAATTCCAAAACTCCTACTCTTGAATCAGTTTTAGTTGTTAATGAGTTTTCAAAAGTTTTCCCTGAAGACCTCTAAAGCATTCCTCCTGAAATGTAAATAGATTTTGGTATTGATCTTCTCCCAAATACCCAACTTATTTCTATTCCTCCTTATCAAATGGCCCTAACAGAGTTGAAAGAGTTAAAGGATCGGTTGAAGGATTTATTGGATAAGGGTTTTATAAGACTGAGTATCTCTCTTGGGGTGCTCTAGTTCTCTTTTTTAGGAAGAAAGATGGTTCTCTCCATATGTGTATTGACTACCGGTAATTGAATAAGGTCACAATTAAGAATAAGTATCTCATTCTAAGGATTGATGATTTATTTGATTAACTTCAAGGAGCAAGCTATTTTTCAAAGATTGATCTTCAATCGGCGTTATCATCAACTTTGAGTAAGAGAATGTGACACTCCAAAGACATCTTCCAAAACTCAATATGGTCACTTTGAATTCTTAGTTTTGTATTTTGGACTAACAAATGCTCCTACAGCTTTTATGGATTTGATGAACTAGTGTTCAAGCAATACTTGGATATGTTCGTTATTGTGTTCATTGATGATATTTTGATCTATTATTAGAGTGAGGAAGAGCATACCAATCATTTGAGGATTGTATTGCAAATTCTCAAGGATCGTCAGTTGTTTGCTAACTTTAGCAAATGTGAAATTTAGTTGAGGTCAGTTGCTTTCCTTGGTTATATCATCTCTGGTGAAGGTATTATGGTTGATTCAAAGAAGAGTGAAGAGGTTAAGAATTTGTCTAGACCATTGTCCTCTTTCGATATTTGGAGTTTCTTAGGCTTAACAGGTTATTATAGATTGTTTGTGGAAGGTTTATCTTCCATTGCATCACCCTTGACTACTTTGACTCAAAAGAAGGCAAAATTTAAATGGTCCGAGGCATGTGAGAAGTATTTTCAAGAGTTGAAGGATAGGCTTACTTCCGCGCTGGTGTTGACTTTGCCGGAAGGTTCTGATGGGTTCGTTGTCTATTGTGAGGCTTCACGAGTTGGTCTTGGTTATGTGCTAATTCAGAATGGTAAAGTGATAGTTTATGCTTCTAAGCAGCTCAAGGTTCATGAAAGGAACTACCCTACCTATGACTTAGAGTTAGCGACTGTGATATTTGATTTGAAATCATGGAGATAATATTTGTATGGTGTCCACGTGGATGTGTTCACAAAAGTTTGCAATATATATTTACTCAAAAAGATTTGAATCTTCAACAAAGGAGATGACTTGAATTGTTTAAGGATTATGAAATGAGTGTGCTATATCATCCGGAAAATATGGTTGATGTCACTCTTAGTAGATTGTCTATAAATAATGTTGCCCATATTGAGGATGAGAAGAAAAAGCTAGTTCAGGATGTTCATAGATTGGCCTATTTGGGTGTTCGATTTATTGACTCCAAGGATGGTGATGTTATTATTCAAGATGGCTTTGAATCATATCTTATGGCGGATGTTAAGACAAAATAAGATAGTGATCCTACTCTAGTTGAGTTGAAGAAGGCGGTAGCCAAAAAATCCATTGTGTCTTTCTCCTAAGGGAGAGATGGTGTTTTGAGATATCAAGGTCGATTATGGGTTCCTAATATTTATGGCTTGAGGGAAATGATATTGTTCGAGGCACATAATTTGTGGTATTCTATTCATCCGAGTTCCACAAAGATTTATTGTGATTTGAGGGAGATGTATTGGTGGAATGGTATGAAAAGGGACATTGATGAGTTTTTTGCTAAATGCCCAAATTGTCAATAAATGAAAGTCGAGCATCAAAAATTGAGAGGTTTTGTTCAAGACATTGAGATTCCTACTTGGAAGTGGAAAGACTTGAATATGAACTTCATTATTGGTTTTCCTCGTACTGGTAGACAATATGATTCAATTTGGGTGGTTGTCGACTTAATGACTAAGTCAACATATTTTCTTCTTGTTAAGACTTCATATTCAACTGAAGATTATGCTAAGTTTTATATCCAGGAGTTGGTTAAGATTCATGGTACTCCATTTTCTATTATTTCAGACTGAGGTACTCAGTTTACATCTCAATTTTGGAGATCTTTTCAAAAGGGTCTTGGTACTCAAGTGAAACTTAGTACAACTTTTCATCCTCAGACAGATGGACAAGCCGAGCGTACCATTTAGGCCTTAAAGGAAATGTTGAGAGCATGTGTTATGAATTTTAAAGGAAATTGAGATGACCATTTTCCATTAACAGAGTTTGCCTATAATAACAATTATCATTCCAGCAATCAGAGGGTTCTATTTGAGGCCTTCCTTACATGGTAGGAGGTGTAGGTGTCCTATCGATTGGTTTGATGTTGGTGAAGTTTCTTTGATAGGACCCTAATTTGTATTTGAGGCTATGGAAAAGGTGAGGTTGATTAGAGAAAGCTTTATGAAAGATGTTCAAAGATGCCTTAAGCAAGAAGTTATGAATTATGTTTCAATAATAGCAAAAAAGCTATGGTACAATAAGGACAATTCTTGCACAATCATGTTAAAAGAGGTGATAAGGATAATTCTCACCAATTCATGAATTCTTTAGAATCACGCTAGCTAATGAGATATTCTTATGATTCTTCCTATGATGATGATAGATGAGTTACTCTTATGTTATATTTATAAAGATGGATTGATATCTATTATATCTTTCCTAATGATATTAATGATTATGTTATCATGAAAGTTTTGTTGGAATAAAGACTTAGCACCAAATGCACTTTAAGGTGGGGTTTGGTCCGGTAGCCATTGTAGCTACCCAAAAGAATCCTAGTAGCAATCTTTAGTCCCTAACTACGTTGCCTGCGTAGGTTTAAAGATGCCAATATAGTGAAGCTAGTGGTTCCACTTATTATATAGTTAAAGAAAGTACCATGAAAGAGTCTATCCTAGAAAAGTAGCCTCTCCCTTCTTGATGTGAGGATCATCGAATTCCATATAATAGGTTGTGTGGTCTCAAGTGTCGATTAAGATCCTATCTCACACCATTTAAAGAAAGAGGTATAAGTTCTCATGATGATGAGGTTTTGATGCATTGACAAATGATTATGATGTTTTCATGATCTTACTCATGTTTTAAGATATTGGTCTTGCATCCCATGATTCATATTGATTATGCCCTATATTTATTGTTCATGCATACTTCGCATATACTTAGTGCATTTCATGTACAAATGCATACATTTTGCCTATATTATATCATAGTGTGGGGTCCAACAATCACACTTATCTTCTCATTCGTGGATAGAGCTTATTTCACAAGTACTTATGATGAGTCCTCATGTTCCAAGGACGTGACACTTTTACTTTTCTATAATTTTATGGCATTCTTTCATTTTTTATGTTGGGTGAGCTAGGAGCTTATCTTAGGCCCCATCTAGTTAGTAGAGGCATGTTAATGTTTCGATTCTATGTTGTCTTTCATTCCATATGTTGAGACTTATGTTCCTTATATAGACTATGCTTCCGTTCCATGCTTGTAGCTTATTTTGCTTATTTACCTTATGTATACTTATGAATGATATGCTAAGAGGCTTGGTTGGGGTCCCTCGATATTTTAATCATCGTGTCGTACCTAGGGACTAGTTTGAATCGTGACATATTTGATGAGTTTCATTTCATTATTTGAAAATTTTGAGATTCTTAATTTAAAATAAATTAGGTCAACATCAGATTAAAATGACCTCATTTTGGTGTTTTTGTAATTTTTTTGAGATTGAAATATCATTTTCAAGCTAGTAGCATATTTAATTGTGTTCGAGAGGTTGTGAATGAATTTTGGGTGAGTTTCTAAGCTTTTTTGGGGTGTTTTGATACTATTTCAGTAAATTGTGTCAACTAAAAGGTTCATTATTAGTTTTAATGATCGAAAAATTATTCTGAAAGAAAGTTTGAGCATGAATTATAGAACTAATCTGAAAAGTTTGGTGCATTTTTGCTAAGCCGAGATTAGACTTTTATCGCAAAATATTAAATAATTATTTACCAGGAAAAAAATAATATTTGAATGCAAACAAGCAAGAAATTGAGTTTTAATTGAACAAGCAGGTCCATACCATTCTTTAAGAGAATTAGGAAAAAGAATCTACTCATTTGTCTACCGTATGAGGAAGTTACGACTCTTCTAGTGAAAAATTAAGTTGTAGGTTTATGGTGCAAAAATATTGTTGTACAGGTATATGAATATTAGATTGTGTTTATTTGGTATTTTGAGTATATCGAAAGTTCTAGAGTTCAGAATGGAGTGATTCTTGCGGATTTCTTCTTAATTTAATATGAAGGTTTGTATCCAATCCTCAATTTTATATTTTTTTTCATAATATTTTCATCTCGTTTTCTTTCTATATCAATGAATTTCTTGAGAAAAATTGGGATTTTATCGTTTTGGACTTTATTTTTTGATGAAAAAGGTATATGTAGGATCCTTATGTTATGGGTAACCTGATTTTTGTATTAACTTGTTGATTCATCAATGATTTTGATCATATTAAAGTCGTATAATTTGGAGTTTTTCCGGTTAAGTTAAAGTTTGATAAACTAAAGATTTAAAGGTCGATTTTAACTTTATTTTTGATGAAATTTCATGTTTGAACTTTCCTAAGCATTGGTAAGAATATTTCAGATTTGAGTCACGATTTTGGATCCGGATATTGGGGGTTTTCTCAAGACCATACATTTTAGTAAAATTGATGATTATAGACCGATTTCAACTCCATTTTTGAAATAATTTTTACCGTTGATTTCCAAATGCTTTGGATAGTATTTATGCATTCATTTTCAAATTTACCTTTTATTTTTGAAATTAGATTTTTGGGTCAATTTGACCCTATTTTCTAAAATATTGATATGGGTATTGATAGTTTCGAATTCTTACTGTGATTCCATTATTGAATAGACCTTTTTGATTCGGAGACCCGATAAGAGGGAAGACCCAAGTTTTGGAGTGATTGTGTGCTTGAATTAAGGCAAGTGAATTTCTAAACCTTTGTTAAGCATGTTGAATCTTGTTCTTCTTGTTGTGTGTGTTAGGTAGTAATGGGATTTGGTTTTGGGGTTACTTGTGATGTTGGATAATCCTAAAGATAACTAGAGGGGTATTAAAAAGGCAATTTGATAACTTTCATTGATGTGTTTGACATGATTAATGATATTGATTCACTTGCGGAAATGTAGTTATAGGTTTAACTTGTGTATATTGGATGATTCTAATGATGATAAAAAAGGGTAATAAGAAGTAACTTAATGATATGATGATGTGTAATGTGTTGTGAACAGTTTAGAGTGAAATGATTGATTCATTATTAATGATGTATCGTGAATTCATTGATATGAATTGTGTTTTGAAATGGATATTCTCATCTTTTATATGTATGAACATGCTTATTTCCATCGGTTCTGTGATACAACAGTGATTCCTACCCATATCCGAGTCTACCATCTGGAGTTATTGAGGTAGTTGTTGCATCCTTTCAGGTGGACACCTCTTATTCTTACTATGTTTTAGTGCTGTTTTAGTGACAAAGACATTTGAGACTGCATATGTTTCTGCATCTTTGTATTACGTTAGTGGTTTGTATATGTGACAACCAATCTTGCAGTATTTTGAGTGTAGTTTCCTGTGTATTATCTTATTTACTTCCATATTTACTTATCGTTAGGTTTTAGGCTCATTCGTCTTGGTGGGTTAAGATGAGTGCCATCATACCTGTTTTTGAATTGTGACAAAATATTATTAGATTCCAGGTTCATAAGTCTCATGTGTGTACATGTCTAGTCTAATAAAGTATTAAAGATCGGTCTGGAGATGTCTTTTACTAATCTTTTAGAGGATATGGTGAATTTTAGAAAAAATCTTCAATTTTTGTTTCTCTATCGTGCGTTTTTGGTTAGATTTAATTTCTATTGCTTCACTCCATTCTCTCACTTATAGTGATGGATCATGTTTAGTACTTTATGTGTGCAGTTGAGATGTCATCATGGGGTTTTGAAGTTAGATCTGGTACTAACGCGAAAGTGATAGACTTATAGAAAGGAGGTGTGGTCAGACTTGAAATGTTCTACGCTTCAAAGAGATTAAGTAAGTTAATGGTTCAACGATGCATCTTGAGGATATGCATATGATAAGGATGAATAATGGTTTGAGGGACCTTATGAATGTCTTGTCTTCTAGTTAGCGAGTCAGCGGTGGGAATAGTGCTTGTATGACTTATACGATAGCTGAAGTGGTTTGATAATTGGGAATGGTATAATTAAGGGAATGACTATGTAATGTGCACTGTAAATTTGGAGACTACATTTAGTAAAGTTATCCTAACAAGAATAGGTTGCTTAGTGTATGATGTAACATTCCAAAAATTTCTATGCTAAGACCCGAACCATTCTTTGTAAGTGTATTGGCCTGAATCCAATTAATTTTAATTGTAATGTAATTGTTATGACTGATTATTTAGTTCTTGAAGTGTGTTTGAAGTGAATTAGGGTCACAATAATCCTCTAGCACAAAGTTGAGTTGAAAGTTTTCTTATCGATTGAGTTTCGATATAAGATTTTATTTGAGTCAACTTCAAACGATGATATTTCCTAGAATCTAAAGTTTTAGGTGGCCCATGACCTATCACATTAAAGGTCTTCGAGTCTTATTTTCAAGGCCCCAAATTTTCTTCATTTAGAGTTCGTAGTAAAAAGATATGACCGTTTTACTAGAGAATGTCAGAACATCTATAGTTACGGTTCAACATTACAACCTGTATAGATTTGTACAGGTCCTAGAAATGACCCGTAAAACATTGAAACACTTGGTAAATTTTCAACCTTTGGGGTGTTTTCTATGATTCATGATTATGACTTGTAGGAATTCTTACGGATCGTAAAAAGGACCTATAGAACCTCCAAAACACTTAGAAAATTTCCCAAAGCAAAGTCATTCCTATGAGTGATGATGATGACTCATCAAAAAGTCTATGAGTCATTGAAAGGACTCATAGGAGATATTTAAAAACTCAATTTTTAGATTTTGACAGTATGCATAAGTCCTACGACCCATCAAATTTTCGACGAGCCGTAGAAACGACACGTATATGGCCAAAGTCAGATTTTTATGAAGGATAGTTTGGTCTTTTCCCACCCTTTTCCAATCAAAACCTTGATGTTTTGGGACTATTTTTAGCCCCTTAACAGTATCCTATATGCCTAAGACTTCATTAACACTTAGTTTATTTTGAGAGCAAGGATTGGAGAAGAGAAAGAAGTTAGGGTTCAAGCGTTCACTCCCATCTTCCAAATTTTTTATTGTTCTTCGAATTACAAGTATTTAAGGCTAACTAAAGCATGGTTTAAGTTCTTCCATGTTCCCTAAGTATAAGATTGGTTGAGTAATAAGTGATATAAGTCTCCTACGAATGAATCTTTGAAAGATCTCTTAAATCCTAGTATATTTTGGCATAACTTTGCATGATTGATAATTTTCATGAATTAAACACTTAATATAGATGATTTTGTTTCTCCCTACATAAACCCTATTTGAGTATTAAATCTCAATGTATTACATAATGATTGAGCCTAACAGTTTGATTAGTGAATGTTGAATAAGTATGAGTCAAACTTGAGTTGGATAGTAAAAGTCTAAATGATTATTGATTTGGAGTTCAGATGGGTCATTAATCTTTAAATGAATGTCTAATTGAAAAAAGTGATGATTGAGATGATGGTTGAGTTTATTAGAGTCCAATGCGACTAGATGGACTAACTTGTATAAACTGACTAATTTGAGTCTTATGAGCATATTGAGTCTTGGGAGGAGTTTTAAGCATCGAGTTGGGTAAAGAGTGTAGTTAGAACTCAATCCCCATGAACTGTATCACTAGCGTAGGATGGATGTCCCTCTTAAGTCCCAAAATGATGGACTTCTATTGATTGTGGATTCAATGATAGTGATTCATCCTTTACTCTGGCAAGGTATTAGATGAGTGTGGCAACGATACCGCTTCGTTGTACATCACCAGCTTATAATTGATGGTTGTTGGTTAGAGAAACTCCCAATTAGGATATGATCTTGCATGATAGGATTGTTAGATTGAGATTGTAGATGATTGAGTCGATTTGAGAAACATTTGCTAAATTCTAAATATTTGCATATCTTTTGAGTTGATTAATGAGATTGAGGTTAGTGTTTGTTGATTACTTCTCTTTCCTTCCATATTACTTACTCGTACATTCCATAAACTGGCGCTATTTTGCCTGCATCATTTCATGATGCTGAGATAGGTGTTAGAGTCCCTCAATAGGCGCATCATTGATGATCACTTCTACTCTCAGATTTGGTGAGTCCTCCTTGCATCCGGAGGCACTTTGGATTAGTTATCTTTTCTTTGAAGTACTTTTTTTTGGTTAGCCATGGACTTATCATTAGAACCTTTTGAATAGTATTAGAGGCTTTATAGACATATAGATGATAGTGTCGATTAGATGTTTTGGTTTCTAAAACTATCCTTATGATATGGAGTTGATTTGAGATTTGTTTTAAATACATTATTCTTATTAAAATGTTGATTTGGTTAGCCCTCTTGAATGTCTTTTAAATTGATGTTGAGTCTTTTGCTGAGTGGTTGAATGTGTGGTTCTCTTTGGGACCAATAATCATCTTTGAGTGTCGGCCATGCCTAGGGTACCCTCTCGAGGCCTAACAAACTTGGTATCAGAGCATAGAGTTCAAGAGTCCTAGGAAGTCTATGAAGTCGTGTCTATTAGAGTCTTGCTTATGGGTGTGTTGTGCACCACACTTATAATCAGGAAGTTATAGGACATTAGGAATTGTTTTACTTCTTGATATTCTGAGTTCGTACAAAAGAGTTTAACTCTAAAAGTCCCTTCCTAATCTGTGTATTACGTATTTGCAGATAATGCTTCCAAAATATACCACCAGTTAGAGGAACACCACAAGCACCGAGATCCCTCAATATGAGATGCCCCCACATCCTAGAATGAGAACTAGGGGTTGACCTTCCTGATCTGCGGAGGAAACCCAAGTGCCTACTACTCATCCTGCACCGACTTCAGAGGCCAAAGAGGAGCGATTTCTATGCTCACTCAATTGGTAGCTGCCCGAAATGGTAGCCAGAGTTCACTAGCTCATAGCTCTAGTTCTAAAGAGCCATCTACTACCACGAGAATTCGAGACTTCTTGAGAATGAACCCATCAATTTTCATGGGTTCTAAGGCTGAGGAGGACCCTAGAACTTTATCGATGAGATGTAGAAAATATTGAAAGCAATGCATGCTACTAAGATTGAGGGGGTTGAGTTAGTTTCTTATTAGGTTAATGATGTTGCTACTGTCTAGTATAACCAGTCAGAGGAGAGTCGTGGTGATGATACTGAGCCTGCTACTTGGGATGAGTTTGAGGGAGCATTCCTTGATCACTTCTTTCCTAGAGAATTGAGGGAAGCAAAAGTAGAAGAGTTTGTGAATTTGAAATAAGAGGGTATGACAGTTAAGGAGTATAGTATGAAATTTATCCAGCTGTCCAAATATACTCCGGAGATGATCCTAGATATGAGATCAAAGATGAGGAAATTTGTCTTCAGCCTAGAGAAGCACGTGAAGAAAAAGTGTAAGACATCATTACTGATTTCTGATATGGATATTTCTAGGTTGATGGTGTATGCCCAACAGGTTGAGGATGATAAGAAGAAAGACAGAGAAGAGCACTTGAGCAAGAAGGCCAAATCAGCTGGGCATGAGAATGAGCAGAGATAAGGTAAGGGCAACAAGTACTTCTTCTAGAAGAAGTCTTCTAACTATGCTCAATCAACAGCAAGTGTACCTTCCCCCAGCCACAGGTATGATTAGAAGGCATATAGCCACTAGAACTTCAGAGATAAGTGTTCTCAATCCTAACCTAGTGTGGCTCCAAGTTTGATAGGGAACCCACCTTATAGTAAATATGGCAAACTCCACTTGGTAGAATGCCGAGATAAAAGTAATGGTTGCTACAAATGATGTAAGATAGGCCATTTTTAATGGTAGTGTCTGATGTTGGGAGATAGAGCTCAATTTTCTATTGTAGCACCCTTAACTCAAAGTAATCAAAGAGGTACCACTACAGGTACGAGCGGAGGTTCAAACCGCCTATATGCTATGGCTAATCCCCAATATCTAAAGAATTCAACGGATGTTGTCACTGTATGTTTTGAGTCTTCTGTTTCAATTATTATGCTTTGATTGACCTGGGGGCTACCTTGTCATCCGTGACCCTTATGTGGCTAATAAGTTTGATAGAATTCTTGAGTGCCTTCTTCAACCTTTCAGTGTTCCTACCCATATTGGTGAATCTACCTTAGCTGAGAGGGTCTATAGAGATTATATTGTGTCAATCTATCATAAGGATACCATGGCTGACTTAGTTGAGTTGGACATAGTTGATTTTGATATGATTCTTGGCATGGACTAGCTTTATGCCTACTATGCTTCTGTTGATTATAGGACTCGGATTGTTAAGTTCTAATTCCCAAATGAACCTATATTAAAATGGAAGGGTAGTCTTGTGGTGTCTAAGACTAATTTTATCTCCTACCTTAGGGCCAAAAAGCTGATCTTTAAGGGATGTATCTATCACATCATTAGAATCAAAGATGATAATGTTGAGTCCCCTTCTCTCGATTTAGTCTCGATTGTAAATGAGTTTCCTGAAGATCTACCCGGAGTCCCTCCTAATAGAGAGATTGACTTTGGGATTGATGTCTTTCCTTATACACAACTTATCTCTATTCTGCCATATAGATGTCTCCTAATGAGTTGAAAGAATTGAAAGAACAACTAAAAGAAATCCTAGATAAGAGATTCATTAGGCCGAGTGTCTCACCTTGGGGTGCTCTTATCTTTTTTATGCGAAAGAAGGATAGATCATTGAGAATGTGCATTGACTATCGTCAGATGATTTATCTGACCAGCTTTAGGGTGCCACTTGCTTCTCAAAGATATACCTCAGATTAGTCTACCAACAATTAAAAGTTAGAGAGTGTGACATCCCAAAGACCATATTTCAAACCCAGTATGGTCATTTCGAGTTTTTTGTTATGTCTTTTGGTTTAACTAACGCTTCTGTAATATTTATGGACTTGATAAATTGAGTGTTCAAATAATACTTGGATATGTTGATGATTGTGTTCATCGATGATATACTGGTCTACTCCAGAAATGAGGAGGATCATGCCAAGAATCTCAGAATTGTTCTTCAGACTCTAAAATAAATGGAGTTGTGTGCTAAATTTTCAAAATGTGAATTTTGGCTTGATTCTTTGGCATTCTTAGGCCATGTTTTATCCGATGAGGGTATATCAGTTGATTTGCACAAGATTGAAGTGGTAAAGAACAGCCCATGCCCATATCCTTAATTGACATAAAAAGTTTCTTGGGTTTGGCTGGTTACTACCGAAGGTTTGTTGAAGGTTTTTCATCTATATCATCTCATTGACTAAGCTGACTCAGAAGAAGGCTATGTTCCAATGGTCAAAAGCTTGCGAGAAAAGTTTTCAAGAGATAAAAACAAGGTTTACTACTGCTCCAGTTTTATCCCTACCTTAAGGGACAAATGGATTTGTTATCTATTCTGATGCGCTAGAGTTGGATTGGATTGTGTATTAATGCAGAAGGGTAAGGTTATTACCTACGCTTCTAGTCAACTTAAAATCCATGAGAAGAACTACCCAACTCAAGACCTTGAGTTGGCATCCGTAGTATTCACTCTCAAGTTTTGGCGTCATTATCTCTATGGCGTGCATGTTAATATGTTAACAGACCATAAGAGCCTACATTATATGTTTACTCAAAAAAAGCTGAACCTGAGGCAGAAGAGATCTCTTAAGTTGCTCAAGGACTATAATATGAGCATTCTTTATCACCCAGGTAAAGCTAATATTGTTGTTGATGCTCTTAGCAGGTTGTCTATGGGTAGAACTGCGGAAGAGAAAAAAAAAGAGTTGGCTAAATAAGTGCATAGTCTTGCACATTTGGGAGTTCAACTTATTGATGTTAGTGATGGTGGTACCATTGTTCGAAATAGGGAAGAATCATATTTAGTTGCATAGGTAAAAGAAAAGTAAGATCAAGATCTCATTCTCCTCCAATTGAATTATAGTATCCACAAGAAGAAGGTAATGGCTTTTACCAAAGGGGGAGATGGAGTGTTAAGGTATCAAGGGAGGTTGTGTGTTCCAAGTGTTGATATCATTTGAGAAAGAATTATGGCAAAGTCCTATAGCTCCAGTATTCCATCCATCCAGGTTCTACAAAGATGTACCACAACTTAAGAGAAGTATATTGGTGGAGTGGAATGAAGAGGGATATAGAAGAGTTTGTTTCCAAGTGCCGAAACTACCAACAAGTCAATGTTGAGAACCAAAGGCCTTGTGGGGTGGCTTAAAACATTGATATTCCAGAATTGAAGTGAAAGATGATAAATATGGACTTCATTATATATTTACTGCAACCCCACATACAACATGACTCTATTTGGGTGATTGTTGACATGATGAACAATCAGTCTATTTCTTACCTGTTAAGACTACGGACACCGTAGAGGACAATGCTCGATTGTACCTTTGAGAAATTGTCAGACTTCATGGGGTTTCCTTGTCTATCTTCTCGGATAGAGGAGCTCAATTCACTACTCAGTTCTGGAAGTCATTCCAGAGAGGTTTGGGTTCGAAGGTGAATCTTAGTACTGCTTTCCATACTCAAATAGATGGTCAGGCAGAGCGTACTATTCATACCCTTAGGTATATGTTGAGAGATTTTGTTATTGACTTCAAAGGTAATTGGGATGACCACTTGTCACTTATTGAGTTTGCTTCTAATAATAACTTCCATTCGAGCATTCAAATGGTTCAATATGAAGCTTTTTATGGGAGGAGGTTTAGATCAACAATTGGTTGGTTTGAGGTTGGAAAAGCTGGGTTGATTGGACCAGATTTGGTTCATCAAGCTATGAAAAAAGTAAAGATTATCCAAGAAAGGTTAAAGACTATACTGATGTTAGGAGGAGAAACTTGGAGTTTGAGGTAAATGATTGGGTATACCTTAAAGTTTTGCCTTTGAAGGGAGTTATGAGATTTGGGAGGAAGGAAAAATTGAGTCCCAGATACATTTGGTCCTTATCAGATTATAAGAAGAGTTAGCAATGTCGCCTATGAGTTAGATCTTCCACCAGAGTTAGATGTCATTCATCCAGTCTTCCATATTTCTATGCTTAAGAAATTCCTAGGAGATCATTTACTCATTATTCCTATAGAAAACATTGGAGTGAAAGATAGTTTATCCTATGAGGAGATTCCCATCCAAATTCTTGATCGACGGGTTCATAAATTGAGGACCAAAGAAGTTTCTTCAGTTAAAGTTCTATGGAGAAATCAATTCATTGACAAAGCTACATGGTAAGCCGAGGAGGATATGAAAGCCAAGTACCTGCACTTATTTGTTTCTCCTAGTGTCGATGTTGAAGGTACTATTCATACTCTTCTCTTTCAATTAACCCCTTTCTGATTGAGGAATTGAGTGAGTTAATTTTGGATTAGAATCTTTTGAGTTCTTATGATGTATTCGTGCCTTGGGTAAATCCTTATCTTGGTCATCATTCAAGGACGAATGATCCCAAGGGAGAGATATTGTAATACCCTGAAAATTTCTATGATAAGACCCGAACCATTCTTTGTATGCGTATTGGCCCAAATCCAATGAATTTTAATTGTAATGTAATTGTTATGGCTGATTCTTTAGTGCTTGAAGTGTGTTTGAAGTGAATTAAGGTCACAATAACCCTCTAGTACAAAGTTGAGTTAAAAGATTTCTTATCGATTGAGTTTCAATTTAAGATTTTACTTGGTTCAACTTAAAACGATGATATCTTCTAGAATATAATGATTTAGGTGGCCCGTGAACTATCAAATTAACGTTCTTTGAGTCTTCTTTCCAACACCACCAAATTTGTGTCCTATTGAGTTTTGAGTAAAACGATATGACTATTTTATTAGAGGCTATCAGATCATCTGTAGTTACGGGTCAACATTACGACCCATAGAGATTTGTATGGATCCTAAAAATGACCCATAGAACGTTGAAAGAACCTATAAATTTTCAATATTTGGGGTTTTTTCTACGAGCATAAAAAGGACCTGTAGAACCTCCAAAACACTTAGAAAATTTCCAAAAGAAAAGACATTCCTACGAGTGATGATGAAGACTCGCCAAAAAGTCTAAAAGTCATTAAAATGACTCATAAGAGAGATTCATAGACTCATTTTTTAGAGTTTGACAAGACGAGTATGTCTTATGAACTGTCAAAGTTTCAACGAGCCATACAAATGACCCGTATATGGCCAAAGTCAAATTTTTATGAAGGATAATTCGGTCTTTTCCCACCCTTTTCCAATCAAAACCTCTACTTTTGGGGACTATTTTGAGCCCCTTAACAATACCATATATGCCTAAGACCTCATTAACACTAAGTTTATTTTAAGAGCAAGGGTTGGAGAATAGAAAGAAACTAGGGTTCAAGCGTTCACTCCATCTTCCAAATTTTTTATTATTCTTCGAGTTAAAGGTATGTAAGGCTAACTAAATCATGGTTTAAGTTCTTCCATGTGTAGTAAGTATACGATTGGTTGAGTAATGAGTGATATAAGTCTCCTACGAATGAATCTTTGAAAGATCTCTTAAATCCTAGTATATTTTGGCATAACTTTGCATGATTGATAGTTTTCATGAATTAAACACTTAATATAGATGATTATTTTCTCCCTACATGAACCCTATTTGAGTATTTAATTTTAATATAGTACACAATGATTGAGTCTAACAGTTTGATTAATGAATGTTGAATGAGTATGAGTCAAACTTGAGTTGGATAGTAGAAGTCTAAATGATTGTTGATTTGGAGTTCTGATGGGTCATGAAAGAGTCTTGAAAAAAATGTCTAATTGAAAGAAGTTATGATTGAGATAATGATTGAGTTGATTAGAATCCAATGCGACTAGATGGACTACTTGTATAAACTGATTAATTTGAGTCTTATCAGCATATTGAGTCTTGGGAGGAGTATTAAGTATCAAATTGGGTAAAGAGTATAGATACAACTCAATCCCCATGAACTACATCATCAGTGTAGGATAGATGGTTAAACCTCTTAAGTCCCAAAATAATGGACTTTGATTAATTATTGATCCAATGATAGTAATTCATTCTTTACTCTAGCAAGGTATTGGATAAGTGTGTCAACGACACCGATTTATTATGCATCACCGATTTATAGGTGATGGTTGTCCATTAAAGACACTCCCAATTAGGATATGATCTTGAATGATAGGACTGTTAGATTGAGATTATAGATGATTGATTTGATTTGAGAAATATTTTCTAAATTCTAAATTTTTGCATATCCTTTGAGTTGATTGATGAGCATGAGGTTAGTAATTTTTGACTGCTTCTCTTTCCTGTCATTTTACATACTCTACATTCCATGAAGTGACGATATTTGGCATGCATCATTTTATGATGTTGATACAGGTGTTAGAGATCCTCAACATGCGCATCATTGACGATCACTTCTATTCTTAGATTTGGTGAGTCCTCCTTGCATCCAGAGGCACTCTGGATTAGTTATCTTTTCTTTGAAGTAATTTTTTGGGTAGCCATGGACTTGTCATTGGTACCTTCTGAATAGTATAAGAGGCTTCATAGACAGGTAGATGATAATGTCGAGTAGATGTTTTGGTTTCCAAAACTATCCTTATGATATGGACTTGATTTGAGATTTGCCCTCTTGAATGTCTCTTAAATTCACGATGTGGTACGAGTGATATATGAATGCGGAGACATCGGTTGTCAGGTACGAATACTAGCTACTTAAGAAATCACTTGTTTCACCTACTATGGTAATGAAGTTTGATATTGCATTCACATTTAAAAAACTAACTGGTTGTTATTACGGACACTTGAGTTAGGCATAGTTTATAAGGAAAATTATAGTGGTGAATCTTTGGTAAGGTATTAATGCATTTAGATGGTGAAGTGTATTTGGAGGATCTAATTAGGAACCGGTGATTTCATTATGAGCCAAAAGGAGTGGATTGATATTGAGATGATAAACTTATGGATAAAGAAAGTCCCAACAAGTATACTTGTGTGAAAGAAATTAAGAATGTTAGTAAGAAAGTACATAGTTTGGATTGTAAAGCTTTTTATTGTTAAAGGGTCTAATGAAGTGTTTCACTTGAAGATTTTGATTTAGAGAATGAGGTAAAATATCAAGGGGCTTTGGTCAAAGGATACAAATAAATGCGTTAACGAAAAGAACAAGAGTCTTGAACATTGAAGAGTTCAAATTATTTAGAATTGTGTCAATAAGTGCAATTTAATAAATGTGAAGAAATAAGACTTCACATATAGATCATTGGTTCAAAGTTGGAGATTGTATGGATTTTCTTCTTTGAGTTTAGAAATTAGCAATAGATGGGTTGGTTCGACATAGACTTATAAAGGATTTATCAATGACTTTTCTAAAGATTTGAATTTGATTTGGGTGACAATATAGTGATGTATGAGAGATTCTGCATTTTTATGTTGGGTTGAGTTGTTCAAGTTATGGTAGGTGACTTATGGGTGCGCTATAGAAAGGACTTGCAGTTTTACATGGTTATTGAGGATTTTGAGTTGGATTGATGATACTTTGCTTATGGAAAATCTACAGACTAGTATGATAAGTTACACAGACACTTGGTAGGGAGTAATGGTTATGTGCTTATGGTATACAAAATTCTTGGAGTGATCAAGGGTTTCTCTAAGATTTGGCATTAGGACACAATTGTTTAAATGGTGGTTCAGGCATGTCATGTGAAGGGTTGCATGTAGTTGATATTGGATTCTAATTCAATATTTTTAGCTCAATGGAAAAGCACTATTAGATTTGAAATTAGTGTTATCAACCTTGGGTAGGATCAATTTCCAATATGGAATACTTAGAGTAGGCTTGGGATGGATAGAAATCTTTCCATCGAGAATAGAGAGAAATCATAATTCGGAGTTACGGAGAGTGACAACGTGTTTTCTAAAGAATTTTGGTACTAATAACGGTTTTGGAATTCTGAGTAGAGGATTAGTAAGGTCATGATATTTCATTGGCATCAAATTTTTTATTTCAGTTGTCAGATTATGGTGAATATGTTAGGTTTTGATGAGTCTAGTAGGTTTCGAGTTGTGTTAGTGATTAATCAGATGTCATATTAGAGAGAAGTAAAATAGGTGGGAATCAGATAATTGGAGAAGTTTTAACTGTGTATACCATCAAAGGGAGTATTTTTAGTAAGACAAATGAGAATATTTTTTAGCAGTTAAGGTATACTAGTGGCACTGTATTTGCGAACCTTGTTGAAAGTGTTTGTATGAGATCTATCTTGGGGAATTACAGTTTCTCGATAGTCTTAGTATTTATCTTATCGTTGAGGAAATGCTTCAACTATATATGATAGACTTTGAGGGCCATTGGTTCTAGTTCATCCATTTTCAGGAGTTATCTACAATCACAACTATTGTTCCAGCATCCCCACAGTGTTAGTAGAGGTTCTGTATGCTAGGGTGTATTGTTCACCATGTAGTTACTTAAACATCTCCTTTTTTGGGTTAGATAAGTTGAAATCTCCCTTGATGAGTACACATTGTCTGAGGATCGGGTTTTTACAGCTTAAGCTCATGGGAGGATTATGTTAAGAGAGTGGAATTTTGCTAAGATTTGTGATTATTTGTGCATTATGAGTGTTTGGTGATTGGTTCATGTTCATTCCTGGTTTTATTAGGTATTGGTTCAGAATTCTCTCGTGGTTATGTAAGAAATAATCAGTTTTGGTGATTGTGTTGTGGTTTAGAGGGTTTTGGTTCAGGTTGGGTTCATGGGTTAGTTTGTGGCTTGATAATCACTCCTGATTTACATATCTTTCAATTTTTTTGTTCGAAAGTTCAGTTCTAGTGGGTACTAATGGTATGGTCCTGATAATGAGTTTCTATAGAGAGACAATTACTAACTTTGGAAATTATACCTCAGGTTCTTGGTAACGAGTATGTTTCCTTCTTCTTTATGTTCGAGGACGAACATGGTTTTTAGTCGTAGATAATGTAATGATCCTAAAAGTCATTTTCGGAGATTCTTAAAAAATTACAATTTTACTCCTCCCAATAGTTGCCTCGAGTAATGTTTGATTAGTTTGCGATGTTTATTTTGAAATTTTATCAAAAATTTGTGATTCTTGGAAGTTTTTAAGTTTTGGAGACTTTAAGTTGTTAAAAGTATTTTTTGGGAATAATCGGGGCTACGAGACTCGAATAGAATTTTGTTAGTTCCATCAACTCCAGAATGTAGAATTTGATTTAAAAGTGTTGTTGTTTTCAGTTTAGAGTCAATGTGTGGAGTTGAGCCCTTGAGTTGGAAGTTTAAGTGAATGTAGGTTAAAGTATGACTTTGGTCAATATTCAGAATTCAAATGCTTGAATTGGAATTTTGTCATTTCCATCAACTCCAAAACGTGACTTCTGGGTTAATAGGACTATAGGTTCAGGTCTTGAGGTATTTAGATGAGTTTTGAAAGAGTTTTGATGTTTTGAAAGTTGAAAGCATAAGATTGTTGACCAAAGTTCATATTTGATGATAGGAAGCTCACAATGGAATTTTGAGTATTTTGTTCACTCTGAAATATGCTTTATGTAGTCTATATGGATTGTTGGTTTGGGTCCCAAAGCTATTGGTTTGATTTTGAGCCATTAGACGAGATGCGGGAAAAATTAAAGCTAAAGTTTGACTTTAGTCAACATTTGATGTTAGAAAAGTCATTTTTGAGTTTTGATGATTCCATTAGGTCCAGATGGTGATATTTAGTTTGGTTGAATGTTTGGTTTAGTTCCCTAAGCTATTGGATGAGTTTCATCTCATTATTTGGAAATTTGAAGATTCTTAAGTTAAAATGAATATGGTCAACATAGGATTAAAGTATATTCATTTTGGTGTTTTCGTTGTTTCTTTGAGTTTGAAATATCATTTTCAAGCTAGTAACATATTTGATTTGTGTTCGGGGGGGTTCCGAATGAGTTTTTGGTGAGTTTTTAAGCTTTTAGGGTGTTTTGACGCTGTTTAAGCAAATTGTGTCAACTAAATGATTCATTATTAGTTTTGAGGATCGAAAAATTATTCTGAAACTTGTAAAAGTTTGATCATGAATTATAGTATTGATCTGAAAATTTTGGTGTATTTTTGCTAAGCCGAGATTGAACTTTTATCGCAAAATATGAAATAATTATTTTTCAAGCAGAAAAAATATTTGACTGGGAAAACAAGCACAAAATTGAGTTTCGATTGAACTAGCAGGTCCATATTATTATTTTGAAACAATTAGAAAAAAGAACCGGTTCTCTTCGCTACCGTATGAGGAAGTTACAACTCTTTTAGTGAAAAATTAAGTTATGGTTTCTAGTACAAAAATATTATTGTACAGGTATATAAATTTTAGATTGTGTTCATTTGGTATTTTGAGCATATCGGGAGTTCTAGAGTTCAAAATGAAGTGATTCTTAATCATTTCTTCTCGATTTAATTTTGGGGGTTAGTATCCAATTCTCAATTTGACATTTTTTTCATGATTTCTTCATCTGATTTTTCTTTCCCTATCCATATATTTCTTGGAGAAAATTGAGATTTTATCGATTTGAACTCCGTTTTAATGAAAAGGGTATATTTATGATCCTTATGTCATGGGTAAACTGATTTTGGTATTAATTTGTTGATTCATCAATGATTTTCATTATATAAACTGCATATAATTTGGAGTTTTCCCGATAAAGTTAAAGTTTGATAAATTGAAGATTTAAAGGTCAATTTTAACTCCATTTTGATGAAATTTTTCATATTTGAACTTTTTCAAGCATGGATAAAATATTTTTCTAGAAATATTTCAAATTTGAGTCAGGATTTTGGATCGGGTATTTGGAATTTTCTCAAGAACATGAATTTTATTAAAATTGATGATTATGGACTGATTTCAACTGCATTTTCAAAATGATTTTCACTGTTGATTTTTAAATTATTTGGATAACATATTTATGTATTAATTTTCAAATTTACCTTTTATTTTTGAAATTGGATTTTTGGGTAAATTTGACCCCATTTTCCAAAATATTCATATGGGTGTTGATAGTTTTGAATTCTTATTGTTATTCCATTATTGAATAGACCTTGTTGATTCGGAGATCTGATGAAGAGGAAAATTCCAAGTTTTGGAGTGATTGTGTGCTTGATTTGAGAGAAGTGAATTTCGAAAGCTTTGTTAAGCATATAGGATCTTGTACTTCTTGTTGTGTGTGTTGGGGAGTAATGAGATTCAGTTTTGGGGTTACTTATGATGTTGGATAATCCTAAAGATAACAAAAAGGGTAATAAAAAGGAAATTTGATGACTTTCATTGATGTGTTTGACATGATTAATGATATTGACTCACTTGAGGAAATGTAGTTATAGGTTTAAATTGTGTATAATTGATGATTCTAATAATGATAAAAAGGGTAATAAGAAGTAACTTGATGATTGATGATGTGTAATATGTTGTGAATGGTTTGAGTTAAATGATTGATCCGTTATTGATGATGTATGTTGAATGCATTGACATGAATTGTGTTTTGAAATGGATATTCTCATCTTTTCACTATATATGTATGAAGATGCTTATTTCCATCGATTTTGTGACACAACAGTGATGAAATACTTTGTGGAAATAATGATAAATAGGGGTCGGGCCACACGCTCCGTGGGAGGGTCTAAATGACGAGTCAAACCACACGCTTCGTTGTAGGTCCTATATGAGGGGTTGGTCCACAAGCTCTATGGAGATTATATGGACATATATGCCCCTATGGATCCCAAACTAATAGTCAGTGGGTGTGTAGCATTAGGACATACATGCATCACCTTACTTGACATCTCATTGCATTGTACTTCACATCATCTATCATTTATGAACTTGTGAATACTCCTTTGGTGTCCTTGTGATTGATTACCTTGATGTTGATTTGGGTTATCTGTGAAGTGGATGAGTTGTTATTGACCTATGTGCTATGTGAATTATGAACTTTTATGTTGGGCTGATTTATATGCAGGTTGTATTTATGGAGGTTCGGTTAGTGTGACAGGAGTACTTGTATTTTATATATCTTTACTTCTTTTTTAGTTGTTCGCTTGCTGAGTACCATGATGTTTAGTACTCGCCACTTGCTTCTACACTAGTGTAGGTTGTAATCCCGGACCTGTGTGATCTCTTTTTCCATTCCTACGCTTATCTAAGGCTACCATCTGGAGTTATTGAGGTAGTTGTTGCATCCTTCCGGCAGACACTTTTTACTCTTACTATGTTTAAGTCCTGTTTTTGAGACAAAGATATTTGAGACTGTATTTCTTTTCACATCTTTGTATTATAGTAGTGGTTTATATACGTCACAATCAATCTTGGGGGATTTTGAGTATAGTTATCCATTTTACTTAAATTATGCCTTCTATTATCTTATTTACTTCCGCATTTACTTACCATTAGGTTTTAGGTCGACTCATCTTAGTGGGTTAAGACGAGTGTCATCACACCCGTTCTTGGGTTGTGACAATTCTAGAGCTTATGATAAATCAAGTTGTCCATGGGTCGTAACTTGTGAAATTCTTATTTTAAGTCTTGCCTCTAAAGCAAGAGTTATAAAATATCTCATAAACCAAGACACAAAAAGATAGTGTCAACTCTCTTGCCCAAGGGACGTAACGTGTTCTTTGAAAGTTTTTGGATTAAATGGTGCCTCTAAAGTAAGAGTTATAGAGTATCTCGTGAAATTTCATATATATATATGAAAACAAGAAATATGAAGAAAAAAATTATCTTTCAACTTGACAACTTGAATCTAGGGATCATTTTATTTATAAGTACAAAATGTATAAAAAAGATGGAGTTTTTTGGTTTCATACTTTTTAAAAAACTGAAAAGAAAGAAAAATAAAGATAAGCAAAAAAGAAAAAAAAGTAAGATGGATAGAAAAAAAAAGAAATAACAAAAGAAAGAAAAAGAAGGAAACGAGGGAGAAAAAAAAGAGAAAAAGAGGGAGAACAAAAAAAATTAAGAAAAAAAAAAGAAAAAGAGAAAAAACGAGAAAGAAAAAAGAGAAACAGAGAAAAGGAAAAAAAAGAAATTGTTATCAACCAAATTAATGGTTGTCCACTTTGCATTAGTGGATAGTCCTTTATCTTTTTTCAGTGGACAACTTACCCATTAATATTTTTCTCCACTTACTTGTATGGCTATAAATATAGCCTTCTTCTTCAATGTAAAGAAGAGATAGATACATACATACACTATTTTCTCTCTTTTGTTCTCCTGTTGTTTTTACTTCCTCCTTATTTTGTCAAGTTAATTTATTTTATAACACGTTATCAGTAAGAAGTTCTAATTTTTCCAAAAAATTAACTTTTATACCAGGTATATCTACTAAAGAAATTTAATTTTTAGTTGTCTTTGTTATTTTTAAATTAATTTTCATCATGTCAAAGTTGTCAAAATTGAAATTTGTGGCACTTGATATTTCTGGCTAAAAATTATTTTTCAATGTTACTTGATGCTGAAATTCATCTTACCGTTAAGGGTCTTGGTGATGCTATAATCGAAGGAAATACAATATGAAGTCAGGATAAAACAAAGGCTATGATTTTCCTTCGTCATCATCTAAATGAGAGCCTAAAAGTTGAATACTTGACAGTAAAAGTTCCACTTGAATTGTGGAAAGACTTAAAAGGGAGGTATGACCACCTCAGAGCAACGGTATTGTCAAGGACTCGTTATGAGTGGATGCACTTACGATTTCAAAATTTTAAAACTGTAATTGAGTATAATTCTGTTGTATTTAGAATAACTTCTCAATTAAAATTATGTGGGGAAATTATAAATAATGAGGAAATGTTGTAAAAGACACAAACTACTTTTCATGCCTCTAATGTGATATTACAACAGCAATACCATGAAAAGGGTTTTCAAAAATACTCTGAATTGATCTCATGTCTTCTGGTGGCTGAGCAACATAATGCCCTTTTAATGAAAAATCATGAAGCCCATCCCACTGGAACTGCTCCATTACCGAAAGCAAATGTGGTAGAAGCACATGGCCAGTCTGAAAGAAGATAAAATAAAAATCAAGGTCACAATAATGTGCGTGGGCGTGGCAATGGCAGAAGACGATATAATAATCGTCGTGGTGGTGGTCAACATAAAAGGGAAAACAATATGAGTTCTCAAAGTGGACCTTCAAGAAGTAACTGTCATCGTTGTGGCATGAAAGACCACTGAAAAAATGAATGTCGGACGCATGAGCATTTTGTAAGACTTTATCAAAAATCATTCAAAAGAAAGGCAAATAGAGGTGGTACATCTTCTTCTAATGCTCGAATAGAGTCACACTTGGTGTTTGAAAATAATATTGAGGCAATACCTTTGTATAATAATAATATTGAAGCAAATCTGGCTTTGAAAAATGACGATTTTAATGACCTCAATGATATTACTCATTTAGAGGTTGAAGTCTTCTTTAAGGATTATAATTGATGTTAAATTTTATTATATAATTTACAATATATTGTCATTTTTATGTATTATTGATTATCATGTTTGTACGTTTATCTATTTAAAAGAAAAGAAAAAAAAAGAACTTATGTTTTTCTAGCAATATTGTTATTTATTTTATTTCTTATAATATATTTTTATTTTATGAAGATAAATAAATTTCTCAGTCTTCAATTGGATCCAAGATGAGTAATGGAGATATGTGTCTTTTGGATAGTACCACAACTCATACGATATTAAAAGAAAAAAAATATTTTTGTTATTTGATTATGAAAAACGCCTATGTTAATACAATATCTAGTAATACATAATTGATTGAAGGCTTTGGAAAAGCGGTCTTATTACTACCTGGAGGAACTATATTGGTAATTGATAATGCATTGATTGTAGTAAGTCTCAAAGAAACTTGTTAAGTTTCAAGGTTATTCGTCAAAATGGCTATCATATTGAGACTGCGAATGAAGGAAAAGTTGAATACCTTTATATTACTACAATAAATATGGAGAAGAAAATTATGCACGAAAAATTGTCTGCACTTTCTTCTATATTGTACCATACAAATATTGATACTATTGAATCACATGCCATAGTAAACAAAATATTTGCTGATTCTAATGATTTTATTATTTGGCATGACCGATTGGGCAATCCCGATTATAATATGATGCGCAGAATTATTGAGAATTCACATGGACACATTTTGAAGAATCAGAAAATTCTTCAATCTTAGGAATTCTCTTGTGTTGCTTGTTCCCAAGGAAAACTGATTATTAAACCATCAGCAATTAAGGTTGGGATTGAATCCCCTACATTTCTGTAACGTATATAGGGTGATATATGTGGGCTAATTCACCTTTCATGTGGACCATTTAAATATTATATGTTCTTGATAGATTCATCTACAAGATGGTCACATGTGTGCTTATTATCAACTCGCAACATGGCTTTTGCGAGATTGTTAGCTTAAATTATAAGCTTAAGAGCACAATTTTCAGATTATGTAATAAAGACAATTCGTCTTGATAATGCTAGTGAATTTAAATCTCAATCCTTTAATGATTGTATGTTGGTTGAAATAAAAGTTGAGCATCCGATCGCTCATGTTCATATTCAAAATGATCTAGCAGAATAATTGATTAAACGCCTTCAATTGATAGCTAGACCATTACTAATGAGGACAAAACTTTCTCTTTCGGTATGGGGCATGATATTTTGCATGCAGCAGCACTTGTGTGCATAAGTCCAACAAATTTTTATGAATTTTCCCCATTACAGTTGGCATTTTGAAGAAAGACAAATATATCGCATCTTAGAATATTTGAGTGTGCGGTATATGTTCTAATTGCTCCACTACACCGCACAAAGATAGATCCCCAAAGAAGGTTGAGAATATATGTTGGGTATGAATCTCCTTCTATTATAAAATATTTGGAACCTATGACTGGAGATTTATTTATAGAAAGATTCGCTGATTGTCATTTTGATGAATCATTATACCCAACATTAGGGGGAGAACATAAGCAATTGAAAAATGAGATAGATTGGAATTCATTATCACTATCTCATTTAGATCCTCGAACAAATCAATGTGAGCAAGAAGTTCAAAAGATGATCTATTTGCATAATATTGTAAATCAACTGCCGGATGCATTTACTAACCTTTCACGGGTTACTAAATTGCATATCTCAACTGCTAATGCTCAAATTCGAGTTGATGTACCAGTAGTACAATATGTTCAGGCAAATAAGTCTAGGCCACGCTTAAAACATGGAAGACCAATTGGTTCCAAAGATAAAAATCATCGAACAAGAAAAGGAATAAATAATCAAGATGATCATAATTTGGAGGCAAGTGCTCAAGAAGAGCCCAGAGACACAACAAATGGTGATACCACTAAGGAGGTCCAAGTACCTAAAAACAATGAGAATGAAGAAATCTCAATAAGTTATGTCTCGACAAGAAAATGCTGAAACCGAAATGATATTGTGATCAATAATATTTTTGCTTATAATGTTGCCATTGAAATAATGCAACAAGATAAGGATCTTGAAATAAAATCTATCGATAAATGCAAAAAGAGAAATGATTGACCAAAATGGAAGGATGCAACTCAAGAATAATTAATTTCACTTGAAAAATGTGAAATTTTTGGATCAATAATCTAAACACCTGAAGGTGTCAAGCCAGTAGGTCACAAATGGGTTTTTGTGCGTAAACAAAATGAAAAGGGTGAAGCTGTAAGATATAAAACATGACTTGTAGTCCAAAAATTTTCGCAAAGACCTGGCATTGACTATATGGAAATATTCCCCTGTGGTGGATGCAATTACCTTCAGGTATCTAATGAATTTGACAATTCATAAAAGGTTTGAAATGCACCTAATAGACGTGGTTACTGCCTATTTGTATGGCTCATTGGACCACAAAATTTTAATGAAAATTCTCGAAGGGTTCAAAGTGCCTGAAGCATACAAGGATTCTAGAGAAACTTGCTCAATAAAGGTTCAGAAATCCATCTACAGGTTGAAACAATCAGGACGCATGTGGTACAATCGTCTTAGAGAATATTTGCTAAAAGAAGGATATAAAAATAATCTAATTTGCCCTTGTGTCTTTATGAGAAGGTCTGGATCTGAATTTTTCATCATAGCAGTATATGTTGATGATTTGAATATTATTGGAACTCCGAAAGAACTTTCAAAGCTAGTAAAATATCTGAAAAAGGAGTTTGAAATGAAAGTGTCACACCCTGATATCAACAGGGTGTGATGGGCACCCGACCCCTTGCTTGGAGCCGAGCGAACCCGCTGCTTCATAGCACATACTTAATCTATTTAGACTTTTATATCAAAAGAAATGAAAACATAGCTACGCTTTCCGAATCTTGCTATCCAAAATCTAACATCTCATAACTCATGACATACTATATAACAACATATCGACTGGTGACGCCGCTTACAAAGATGACACTCTATACCCACAACTCTGTCTGCAAAGTCTCTAACTTTGAACGAAACATCATAGCGCATAAACTCTGACTCGGCAGTACTCCAGAACAAGTGGAGTTGCCAACTCCGCTGGAACATCTTCTATAGTAGTTTCTACTTATCTGGGTGTACCTGCGTGGCACGAAACGCAGCCCCCAAAGAAAAGGGGGTCAGTACGAGTAATGTACTGAGTATGTAAGGCATGAAAATCAGCATAATAAGAACATAAGGTATGAACAACCATATCGTAAAATCATAGACATATAGTGAGATAAGAGAGTAACCTGTACATATGAATGCCCTTTTAGGCCGAATGCCATGCATGCTTGTCTTATCATATAAAACATATCTTTTTCATATGCATAGAAAATAGAAGTCATATCACCGAACAACGTCGGCGTGCCCACATATTTCCCGCGTCCGGGCATCCCGCGTCCCGGATGAAAATTACTCCAACTGATCAGGTGGGAATGCATCTATAGCGCCACATATACACCTCCCCATATCCCCCATATACATATACGTATACATATATATATAGACAGCATGCACGAGAGCCCAACGAAAGTCGTATATTTATCGGAGTGACGGAAGGTCGGTAACCTCCGATTGTATTATAGACTAACCATGGTCGCTTTGTCTCACCTTGAAGGAACAATTATTATAGGATGAGACTATCAATGAAAGATAATATTAAGAGAACGTAGAATAAGTTCACAATCTCATAAGACGCCAAATCGTATACATATACACATAGGACCAATTTTCAAGACTCATAGAATAATCGGAATGAGCTATGATTAACAAAACAAGATAAGAGTCATGTCAAGTACCTTTCAAAAATTACCATTGATTATATCAACATAAAACTTTTGGAATCAAATACACGAATTTAAGCGCGAGAAAAATATCTTTTGGAAACTCAAGAAAATTGACCATCCTAGTGGCTCTACGAATAGGACTTCCTTGAAATTGTACAAAATGACATATACTTGTTTCATAAAAATCATGCCAAAAGAAAGTGTAGCTCTATATACTTATGTCAAAACATGCCAAGATAAAGAAGGGTAAACCTTACATATATGAAGCTGTTCTTATCTTAGCCATCATAGACATATTCTCATCCTCGACATCATCAATGTCGTTGTAAAACATATCCATCGTCATTGTCATAAAAGCTTGTAATACTGTAAACCTTTATTTTGGGAAACTATAGACATTTTGGAAACATTGACGGGTTATAGGAAAAGTAGTCATCTCCTTGGGACCATTGACACCTAGCTTTTGAAAACAAAGAAAATATGGAAGCACTTATGAAACCATAACATCGGGAACATGCCTTGAAAGAAATGGGTAAGCCTCACATACTTATGCTAAAGACATGCCAAAAGGAATTCTGGACTTTACATACTTATGTCAAAACATGAAAATCAAAAGAATATGCTTTACATACTTATGTCAAAAACATACCAAAAGAAACAAAGGTTTTACATACTTATAACAAATACATGCCAAAAGAAGAGAAAGTATAAGCTTTACGTAGTTATGACAAAGACATGCCAAAAGAAAGAAAGGTTCGCTTTACGTACCTGTGCCGCGCCTTACTAGCTACGCTTATGTCCAACTTGTTTTTCTACATTCAAGAGAGTTGACATAGTCATTAGATTCATCACCATATACTTGTCTCAATCCTTCAAACAAATTAATTTCCAATATGCCGAAATTTCGGCAGCATCTCTCCTATAAATACACCATCCCCGAGAATTCAACTCGGCCACCATGTCAACAACCATATCAACAACAACAACCAGCAGTATATATACAATCAAATCACCTCAACTTTACACAACACAAGCTCCAAACAACTAGCATAAACTACGATACCAAAATAGAGTTTTTAACCTTTATTTCGTAAAATCTTTAACCATACCAAACGGGGGGTCGTGGGGCTGCAACCAGAATCAACCACACCCTTTTTAAAATACTTTAAAGCCCTGCAACATACAATCCAACCAGCTGCACCCGCATCGCCACAACGACAACACACTACGCAACTTCGATTTAACTACTATGACTTTAATTTAGTAGTTTCCAACATCATGCCTCCTTATACATTTTCTCTGATTTCAGCCATATTTAGGACACGTAATACACCTCATAACAACATCATAAACTCCAATTTGAAAGGAGAGACCTTACCTTTACCGAAACTCTCCAAAACTTGCCTCGGAAGCTCTCCTAGCGCGGCTAAAACTTTGGGGCTGTTTGTTAACGTTTTTGGGATGCTACAATCCATAAATTTACGTTACCAATACCTTCATAACATTTTGGTACACCTTAGATAATTAATTCACGAAGCAAAATCGGAGACTTACCTTTTTTTTTCCTTTGGCCGAACCCATTCTTCCTCTAGCTTCAAGTTTCTTCTCTTCCTTTCTCTCTAGAACTCTCTTGAATCCTCTTGTTGATAAAGAAAAATTAATGGATAAATATGACTTAAAAGTCATCAACATATATATATATATATATATATATATATATATATATATATATATATATATATATATATATATATATAAGCCACTTAATTAATGGGCTAAGTTCCAAGACTTGGGCCTTTTCCTTGTGTTGGGCCTCTCTTGTTTTCCTTTTTGTTTTTCAAGCCCAATCACTTAGTTCCTATTATTATTATCATTATTTGAGCCCAAAAAAACCATAAATCGTATTAGTAATTCACCAACTAGTTTCCAAAATTTCCAATTTTGCCCTCGGCCTTCCTCCGTATTTTCACACCAATTTTTCCATGAACATCACACCGGTACTAATTAAAATGAATAAAATAATTCACAACTCTACTCCTTGCAAGCCAAAAATATTTTTTTCCCTCTTTCTGGATGCCCAAAAGTGCGGGATATAACATCCTTCCCCCCTTTAGAACATTCGTCCTCGAATGTTAAACAAACTTTATGGGATGTCTTAATACTTCGGAAGGGTTCCTCTTATTGTTGTCCTTTTCTTCATGCCCATTCCTTATCCCTCACTTCATTCTCCTTATACTCGAACTCCTAGGTCTTACACGAGTCCTCATTCCATGTTATGGGTTCTCTTTTCTGGTACTTGAGAATATTGTGATCCCTCTTTGGCCTAATATAATATGGTCTCGCGCATTGTCGGTGATTTCTCTTGGGAGTTTCACTTACTGAGGTTTCTTTACTTTTCGCCTCCTTCTAATACTTTGATCTCTTTGCTTTCCATCTACTCACTCTCTTTATTTTCCAAATATCATTTTACGAGAATTTCTAATCCTAACCTATAGTCAAATAATAGCAGCGTACGTTGCAACAGTTGTACCATTTATTCTTGCTGTCGCTCGATCTTCGGTACCCTAGTATGATTAATGCCTTTCTTACCATGACACCAGTTGCTGGAACTCACATGTCCACCAATACAATCATATGTGGGACATCCTACACATTCATATGTACATGTATATATTTACCATCGACTAGCCCACAAAATACTTCCAAACGCTGTTTAAGCATATCCTTATTCCAGAGCTGTGATGCACTTTCTGTCTCTTCACCAGCCTAGTCTACCTCATCTTACGCGACCTCTTAAGGTTTCCAGCCATTCCATAAACTCTAGTTTTTCCTTAGGTTACTCTAACCTCTCATTTGTCTCTTACGTCTGGATATATAGAATTCTTGCTTACTTCCTAGGGGGTCACCCATTCTAGTACCACTCTTGCCCAAGCACGCTTAACCTCATAACTTTGATGGAATCGGGTGCATTAATGCCGATATAATCGCGTCCACTTCCTCGCATGACCTTTATTACATCATCGGGAGTGAGTCAAGGTCTTACAGGTTTCGAGACACTTTCGTAACACGTCCTTCTTTTACAAATATTGTTTTGCCCTTTTTGATTCTCAATCTTCCCCTTTTGCTTTCGTGCATGACTATCTTTCGTTCTTGACTCCTAGATTCCCGAGGGTAGTGATCGCATTTTCATCTCCATAACCTCTGTGAAACAACGCATCTCACTTATTGTTTATTTACTGTATTTCCTTCCCACGCTTCTTCCTGTTAGACGTACCCAGTCTGGCAGGATCTCCTTACCATGCCCACTATTCAAAATCTGTGCGTAGAAAATATCAACAGTACTTCACAGAACATACAACTATATGACACATTCCAGCCATCCAGTATTTCCAGTTTCAGGTAGCAACGCAGATATATCCAGACTCACCTCTATAACTCGTCATATCGTCACTCACCTCCTTCAGTCGCGTATAAAGCTCATATAGGGAATCTCTTTTCCTATGACTTGTCTCTATCGCACGAAGTAGGATGGAAAGAAGGTCGACAATTCCTAGATGCCCCGCAGCCTCCTGCTTATAAATGTGTCCGGCTTCACATCCATAAACAAGACTCTACTAGACACGACTTTGCAGACAACCCTTTGACCGACCTGCTCTGATACCACTTTGTCATACCCCGATATCAACAGGGTGTGATGGGAACCCGACCCCTTGCTTGGAGCCGAGCGAACCCGCTGCTTCATAGCACATACTTAATCTATTTAGACTTTTACATCAAAAGAAATGAAAACATAGCTACGCTTTCCGAATCTTGCTATCCAAAATCTAACATCTCATAACTCATGACATACTATATAATAACATATCGGCTGGTGACGCCGCTTACAAAGATGACACTCTATACCCACAACTCTGTCTGCAAAGTCTCTAACTTTGAACGAAACATCATAGCGCATAAACTCTGACTCGGCAGCACTCCAGAACAAGTGGAGTTGCCAACCCCGCTGGAACATCTTCTATAGTAGTTTCTACTTGTCTGGGTGTACCTGCGTGGCACGAAACGTAGCCCCCAAAGAAAAGGGGGTCAGTACGAGTAATGTACTGAGTATGTAAGGCATGAAAATCAGCATAATAAGAACATAAGGTATGAACAACCATATCGTAGAATCATAGACATATAGTGAGATAAGAGAGTAACCTGTACATATGAGTGCCCTTTTAGGCCGAATACCATGCATGCTTGTCTTATCATATAAAACATATCTTTTTCATATGCATAGAAAATAGAAGTCATATCACCGAACAACGTCGGCGTGCCCACATATTTCCCGCGTCCGGGCATCCCGCGTCCAGGATGAAAATTACTCCAACTGATCAGGTGGGAATACGTCTATAGCGCCACATATACACCTTCCCATATCCCCCATATACATATACGTATACATATACATATAGATAGCATGCACGAGAGCCCAACGAAAGTCGTATATTTATCGGAGTGACGGAAGGTCGGTAACCTCCGATTGTATTATAGACTAACCATGGTCGCTTTGTCTCACCTTGAAGGAACAATTATTATAGGATGAGACTATCAACGAAAGATAATATTAAGAGAACGTAGAATAAGGTCACAATCTCATAAGACGCCAAATCGTATACATATGCACATAGGACCAATTTTCAAGACTCATAGAATAATCGGAATGAGCTATGATTAACAAAACAAGATAAGAGTCATGTCAAGTACCTTTCAAAAATTACCATTGATTATATCAACATAAAACTTTTGGAATCATATACACGAATTTAAGCGCGAGAAAAATATCTTTTGGAAACTCAAGAAAATTGACCATCCTAGTGGCTCTACGAATAGGACTTCCTTGAAATTGTACAAAATGACATATACTTGTTTCATAAAAATCATGCCAAAAGAAAGTGTAGCTCTATATACTTATGTCAAAACATGCCAAGATAAAGAAGGGTAAACCTTACATATATGAAGCTGTTCTTATCTTAGCCATCATAGACATATTCTCATCCTCGACATCATCAATGTCGTTGTAAAACATATCCATCGTCATTGTCATAAAAGCTTGTAATACTGTAAACCTTTATTTTGGGAAACTATAGACATTTTGGAAACATTGACGGGTTATAGGAAAAGTAGTCATCTCCTTGAGACCATTGACACCTAGCTTTTGAAAACAAAGAAAATATGGAAGTACTTATGAAACCATAACATCGGGAACATGCCTTGAAAGAAATGGGTAAGCCTCACATACTTATGCTAAAGACATGCCAAAAGGAATTCTGGACTTTACATACTTATGTCAAAACATGAAAATCAAAAGAATATGCTTTACATACTTATGTCAAAAACATACCAAAAGAAACAAAGGTTTTACATACTTATAACAAATACATGCCAAAAGAAGAGAAAGTATAAGCTTTACGTACTTATGACAAAGACATGCCAAAAGAAAGAAAGGTTCGCTTTACGTACCTGTGCCGTGCCTTACTAGCTACGCTTATGTCCAACTTGTTTTTCTACATTCAAGAGAGTTGACATAGTCATTAGATTCATCACCATATACTTGTCTCAATCCTTCAAACAAATTAATTTCCAATCTGCCGAAATTTCGGTAGCATCTCCCCTATAAATACACCATCCCCGAGATTTCAACTCGGCCACCATGTCAACAACCATATCAACAACAACAACCAGCAGTATATATGCAATCAAATCACCTCAACTTTACACAACACAAGCTCCAAACAACTAGCATAAACTACGATACCAAAATAGAGTTTTTAACCTTTATTTCGTAAAATCTTTAACCATACCAAACGGGGGGTTGTGTGGCTGCAACCAGAAGAAACCACACCCTTTTTAAAAGAATTTAAAGCCCTACAACATACAATCCAACCAGCTGCACCCACATCGCCACAACGACAACACACTACGCGACTTCGATTTAACTACTATGACTTTAATTTAGTAGTTTCCAACATCATGCCTCCTTATACATTTTCTCTAATTCCAGCCATATTTAGGACACGTAATACACCTCATAACAACATCATAAACTCCAATTTGAAAGGAGAGACCTTACCTTTACCGAAACTCTCCAAAACTTGCCTCAGAAGCTCTCCTAGCGCGGCTAAAACTTTGGGGCTGTTTGGTAACGTTTTTGGGATGCTACAATCCATAAATTTACATTACCAATACCTTCATAACATCTTGGTACACCTTAGATAATTAATTCACGAAGCAAAATCGGAGACTTACCTTTTTTTTTCCTTTGGCCGAACCCATTCTTCCTCTAGCTTCAAGTTTCTTCTCTTCCTTTCTCTCTAGAACTCTCTTGAATCCTCTTGTTGATAAAGAAAACTTAATGGATAAATATGACTTAAAAGTCATCAACATATATATATATATATATATATATATATATATATATATATATATATATATATATATAAGCCACTTAATTAATGGGCTAAGTTCCAAGACTTGGGCCCTTTCCTTGTGTTGGGCCTCTCTTGTTTTCCTTTTTGTTTTCCAAGCCCAATCACTTAGTTCCTATTATTATTATCATTATTTGAGCCCAACAAAACCATAAGTCGTATTAGTAATTCACCAACTAGTTTCCAAAATTTTCAATTTTGCCCTCGGCCTTCCTCCGTATTTTCACACCAATTTTTCCATGAACATCACACCGGTACTAATTAAAATGAATAAAATAATTCACAACTCTACTCCTTGCAAGCCAAAAATATTTTTTTTTCCTCTTTCTGGATGCCCAAAAGTGCGGGATATAACAGAAAGACCTCGAAAAGATAAAATTTTATCTTGGTATACAAATTGAACATTTTACAAATGGGATATTTGTCCATCAGTTAACATACACTGAAAATAATTTTAAGAGGTTTTATATGGATAAAGCAAATCCATTGAGTAACCCAATGGTTGTGAGATCTCTTGATATTAATACAGATCCATTTCGACCTCATGAAAATGATGAAGAGCTTGTTGGTGCTGAAATACCATATCTTAGTGAAATTGGTGTATTGATGTATCTTACCAACAATTCTAGACCAGATATAGCTTTCTCAGTAAACTTGTTAGCAAGATTTAGTTCTTCCCCAACGCGCAGACACTGGAATGGAATTAAGCATATATTCAGATACCTCCGAGGGACCATTTATATGAGATTGTTTTATTCAAATGAATTCATATCACAATTGATTGGTTATGCAGATGTGAGATATTTGTCTGATCTCCATAAAGGTCGATCGCAGATAGGCTATTTATTTACGTGTGGTGGTACAACTATATCATGGCGTTCAACAAAACAAACTATGGTTGCCACTTGTTCAAATCATGCAGAGATAATAGCCATTCATGAAGCAAGTCGAAAATGCATTTGGTAAGATCAATAACTCAACACATTCAAGAAACATGTGGCCTTTCTTTGAAAAGAGACGTTCCAACAATATTGTATAAAGACAATACTGCATGTATAGCTCAACTAAAGGAAGGATACATCAAAGGAGACAGAACAAAATATATTTCACCAAAATTATTTTTTACTCATGATCTTCAAAAGAATGGTGAAATAGATGTCCAACAAGTTTGTTCAAGTGACAATTTCACAGATATGTTTACCAAGGCATTGCCGACTTCAAGCTTTAAGAAAATGAGATACAAAATTGGAATGCATCGTCTTCGTAATGTTAAGTTATGTTTTCATCAGGGGGAGTAAAATAAACGCTGTACGTTTTTTCCCTTAGCCAAAGTTTTGTCTCACTGGATTTTCCTGATAAGGTTTTTAATGAGGCAACACTCAAGGCATATTACCAGATGTGTGTACGTTTTTTCCTTCACTAGGTTTTTTCCCACTGGATTTTTTCTAGTAAGGTTTTAACGAGGCATAACATCTATGGACGTTCAGAATAACTATGTATATTGTCTCTTGTAAAGTTTTTAATGAGACACATTTTACGTGGACATCCAAGGGGGAGTGTTATCAACCAAATTAATGGCTGTCCACTTTGCTTTAGTGGATAGTCCTTTATCTTTTTTCAGTGGGCAAATTACCCGTTAATATTTTCCTTCACTTACTTGTATGACTATAAATATAGTCTTCTTCTTCAATGTAAAGAAGAGATAGATACATACATATACTGTTTTCTCTCTTTTGTTCTCCTGTTGTTTTTACTTCCTCCTTCTTATTTTGTCAAGTTAATTTATTTTATAACAGAAACATTTTTTTTTAGTTTCATCTTTTTATCAAAATACAAGTTTTCTTTATTTTGTTAGATTTGGAGTGCAATTTTGTCCAAAAAACTTTTATAAAACGAATGAAGACCATTTTTGTAAAACTTTCTTATAGAGGACAAAATATCAAGACCAGTCTTTACGAGGGAAATTTGTTAACTTAACCCATTATTTTCTTGACTTAATTACTCCATGAATCCACAGTAGGATTTGCTTTCCACCAAGTAACTTCTTATCAATTGGAAACTAATTAATATTTTTATCATATTTGGGACTAAATCAGATTTATTAAAGTTGGTAACAATTTAATTACTATATAGGACAAACCAGAAACCTTAAAGTCTCATTCCTCTCCTATTTAAACTTATATGACTTATCATTCTCTCATCCCTCATTTTTCAATATGTGGCTTTACATTAAATAAAAAAAACTTATAATGAGGATGACGAAGATATTCTTTTGTGTTCACGTGATGTTGATATCACTTGCATATTTCCTCTGATTATATACACTAGTTCGTCATGGATTACATTGGATTTTTGACATTAGGTATTTAATTAATAAAGGACCTATCATTTCTTGGAACTCTCTAAAGAGACTAATGTTAGATACAATTATTTTATACAACGCTGGTATTGTGAATTTACTGTCAGGTTATTCTGCATTATAAACTCTGAAGTTGTCCTTATTTTTTCTATGTTTTCATCACGTATAAATTACTTCTCCAAATTTAAATAGACTAACGTTAGAAGTCCATGTGGATCCTGGAAATGAGGAGTCTTTAGAAATGAGAAAAAATTTCCAAAGACTCCTCATTTCCATGTGGTTTGCTAATGTTAGTCTTTTTAAATTAAGAGAAGTAATTTCAATGTGACGAAAACTTAGAAGAATAATAACGACTTTAGAGTTTTTAATGTAGGACTATCTGACAGTAAATTTACAATATCCTCATTGTTTAACCCTACCATATCTAATTTTATATTTTTTTTAGAGAGTTCTGGGCTATGAAGAGTCCTTTATCAAATACCCAATTGCTCAAATCCAAAATTGAATCAATGACGAACTAGTGTCAATAGTTAGAGGAAATACGTAAGTGATCAACATCACATGAACACAAAAGAATATTTTCTACTTTTCTTTTCATAGAAAAACTAATTCAACGGATCTTGCCACATCCTTGCCTTGATAGAATACTACAAGTACGAAAAGTTTTTAGAATCTGAAAAAGAAAGAGTAAATCTTAGAAATTTTAGTATCACTTTTAACTTCCTGTGTGAATTTAATTTCTATAAAATAAGATACTAAAACTAAATACAGATGGTGGGTGTATATCAATTATACTTTAAGTATTATATTACATTTAGAAACCAACTTACTTCTACTAGATACCACGATCCTTGGTAGCAGTGGCGGATCCAGAAATTTTATGAAGGGGGTTCAAAAAAAATTAAACACGCTAATTATATCCATAAAAAAAGGGTCGGGTCAAATATACCTGTTTTGCAAGAAGTATGGGGTCTTTCTACAAGTTGTTCAGTTTCTTTTGAATTCTCTTTAGCTCCTGAAAGTGCAAATGAAAAGCAAACATAAACTTTTACATTTAAAAAGACTTAAAATAAACACCAACTCAAAGTAAAAGCACTCTTCCTCCGGAAAAATAATTTGACATAAAATGGCTTCAAAACAATACAAAAACATCCTGAACAATAGAGTTATAGGCATTTTCTATCGAATTAGAAAGCATGTAATAATAAGCCTATCAAAACATTGTTTTACAATTGAAATTCAACTACATACACTACTACAAATCTACAATTGTACTCTACGAGGTTTCATATCTTGAAATGTCTTAATAATAGCATCATTAGAAATACTATCAAATACATCTTTTTCTAAATAAGGCACCAAACAACCACTAAAAAAATCATCACTCATTTTGCTCCGCAAGTCATTCTTGATATACTTCATTGCCGAAAAAGCTCTTTCAACGGAGGCAGTGGCAACTGGTAGAAGTAGAGCAAGTTTCACTAAGCGGAATACCAAAGGATAAGTAGAATGTTTCTTTGTCTGAATTAATATTTTGGAAAGATCACAAAGACCATTTAGATCGGAGAACCTTTCATCAACATCACGAACATCTACAACATAACTTGCAAGTTGATTCTCAAGAGCACTCATATTAGATTCATCAAAGTCATCCGGATATAATTTCTCCATTCTCATTACTTTTTTAATGTCAAAACTTGAAAATGAGTTAATTGGATTTAAGCAAGCAATTCCATGGAGCAAATCGGTAGTCACCTCATCAAAACGACCATTAAGTTCTTGAAGTTGCCAATCAATAATATTGCAAAAAACTTCAACACGATAATGATGCAAGATTGTATAGTTAGCAAGATTTCGTCGTGATCTTAAAGAGCTAACATATGGCTCCTCAAAGTTAGGTATCAAAACATTATGTTTGATACAAAATGTAGATACCTTAGCAATAAGAGAGTCCCATTCATCATCCCTAAAAACTTGCAACCTTCTCTTTGCTACTTCAACAAGTAGCATGGCATTGGCAATATCTTACTCCTTTTTTTGTAAGCATTTATTAAGCTCATTTGTAATTGCTAAGACATCTCTCATCAAATGCAACATGAACGCAACCTCATATGTTCGGCAAGCTTCGAGATGTCCCATTACCTTAGCTCTTTCATCCATATTTCGTGCATCAAGAGCAAGTGATTCAAGATCATCAAGAATAGAGCCAAACATAATAATAAAATTATTAAAGGATTTATAATGAGATCCCCAACGAGTGTCACAAGCTCTTGAAAGACCAAGTTGTTGATTCAAGCCCCTACCGGTTGTAAGTTCACCCATATCTAATGCCTCTTTAATCGTTTCTTTTTGAGAATCACGTAATTCATCCATACGTTTGAAAGAAGATCCCAATACATTTAAAATATTTGAGACCAATACTACAAGTTTACTAACACTATACTCCAACCAATCATGATATACATCAACCAATCATGATATACATCATCAAACCATTCATGATTAAAACGACGCATTGATCCAGAAATATTTGTTTGAGGATACTCATGCACCGCTAGACGAGGTTGGCAAGGACCATTCAAAAGGTATGTTCTTCTAATAACATCACGATGATTTGGATGATAGTTCAATATTGAGATTCTTTCACCAGGATCAAACTTTAAAGAATCCAAATCAAATTCTTGAGAAGAGTGTAATGATACTTCCGAATGATTAGCATTTTCTTCTTGGTTAGATTGACTATGACTATGAGAGGCTAAACTTGATTTCGAAACTTTGGTGAAATACTTCTTCATTGAAGCTTGATAGTTGAGACTAAACAGTAAAGAGCACATAAATAAGACAATAAATACCATTATACCAAAGCCAAAGGCATATATAATTCTGAAAATTTTTAGAACACAAAAAAAGGAAGAAGAGCTAAGAACTTACAGCAGGTCAGCAACGAGCAATGAGCAGGCGCAGCGGGCAGCGGCAACGGGCAGCAACTGGCAGCAACTGGCAGTGGCGAATGGACAGCAGCAGCAAAGATCAAAGAGAAGCTAGGAGAAGAGAAGAGTTGAGGAGAAAAAGAGGGCTTTTTTATCCCTAAAAATCCCTAGAAATTAGAAGAAGAGGGCTTTTTTATTTGTAAAGTTTTCAATTAAAGATTTAAAATTAAAAAAAAATAAAATGTTAAGAAGTCATTTTTTAATTTAAAAAACGCCAAAAAAATAAATCTAAAAACGCACCTAAAAACAGAAGAAAACAAAGTGTGGCTATTTTTGGATTCGAACCCACGACGCAAGGGGCATGCAAGCGAAATATTGAACCCTCTTTGCCACTAAGCTAGTCCTTTGGCTTATGCTCAGGGTGTTCAACATTAAATATATACACATAAATTAAAAAAAATATTCTATATATACAGTATAATTTTTTAACGAAGGGGGTTCGGATGAACCCCCTGGACTCAACGTAGATCCGCCCATGCTTGGTAGCAATGAGTATTTTGCAAGAAACAGCCCATATAAGCATTGTGACTTCATAACCTACGCATATGAACGCTTACCACTTACAAGGATAAGATTAAAGAATAAATGATATAATAACACAATCAATTAAAATATCAAGGAAAAATTTAATAGGAAAGAAAGTTAAGTAAAGATCTTATAACTTGGCTATTCATTGATTGGCATGTCATGAGCCTACATCCTGCATGTAGCCAACACTCGATGCCATTACTAGCCCGAGTCTACCCATAACATGGCATTGGACTTGATCATATATCTAGGAATGAGAGGAAATATAGTTTAAAAGCATTCAAAGATACTAGACTTGTAAAAGAAAGCACTTCGCATAAAACATAAGTCGTAGAGTTTAAATCGTTAATAAGGGACACAAAGATCCATACTAAAACATAGCCATATGTCTACCTATAAAGCCTCTAACATAGTTGAGAAGTGTCAATCGGGACAAGGCCCCCTATATACCTTAAAAGAAAACATAACTTCCTAAACTATGAAGACTAAGCCCTAGAATCGGACAAAGACTCACCAATAGTAGAAGATATGGAATCTAGTGAGCGGGCTGATTATGTGTCTGTGTACCTGAGTCTACATCAATAAAATGATGCAGCGCCTCTGGGAAAAAAGACGCAAGTACATGTGGAATAATATTGTATGTAAAATGGCAGAATGAAATATAACATATATATCATATCAATAGAAGCATTTAACATAGTCATAATTGTAACATGTGAAAGTTAAGAAATGAGGTCGTTCAGACTACCTTAAATGTCACGATCCGAACTGGGGCCAAGCCGCGATACGATGATCGGGATGAGAAGGACCCCAACCATAAGTCATCTTAGAATATATTGCATACATAAAGTAAAGAAACATGATAATATAAGCGGAAGTAATCATCACGGGGGAATGGGACTAAGGGAAAGTAATTCAATAGATGTCCAAATCGTACTACATCATATGCCGTCTAAACATGCCTCTAATCTAGTCTTTGATAGAGGCTTAGGAAAAGCTCCTAGCTCACCTGAACAATAGAAGTAAGTCAAGTAATAGAAAAAAGGAACAAGGTCATTGCCCTCGATAAGATGAGGACTCACTAACTCTTAATATCTAGTCAACTCTAGTCATTAATAGGATGGTCGTGAGCGTTGTCTGTCCCTACATTATGAGAAAATATAGGCAAAATATGCATTAGTACGTTTGAATGTACTAAGTATGTGAGGTATGCATGAGCAAGTAAAGTAATGTAATCAATATGCCATAAGATGTATGCCCAATCATAATGAACATAAATAGAGCTTAAAATATTTGAAAACATATAAAACTCATGGTCAATGCATATCATAAAAATTCATCATATAACTCATAGCTTAACTTCAACTTGTGTGGGATAAGATATTTAATAGACATCTAAGACCATGCGAGCTATTACATGGAATTCAATGGAACCCATCTAGAAGGGGGAGGCTACCTTGCCAGGGTATACTCTTCATGTTACTAATCTCAACTCAACTCAACTGTGTTATATGTGGATCCACTAACTAAGACATAAATACAATCTTACGTGGGCAATGTAGTTTGGGACTTTAGGTTGCTACTAGGATTTTTTTGGGTAACTAACTGTGTTACCTGACCAAACCCCACCTAAAAGCCCTCTCGGTACTTAGTCAATATCCTAACGGAAACTCATAAAACATAATCATAAGATAATAGGGAAAGATAGTAACTTCCTATTAATCTATCTTTAAAACATATTAAAAATAGCTCAATAACTTAGTGATTCATAAGAATCCATAACTTCGGTGAAAGTTGTACTTATCACCATCTTTAACATGATTGTGTGAGAATTGAACTTATCCCACTATAATAACATCTTTGATCTTAACTTTGATCATCATTATAACTTTCATCATAAAATCATAATCTCAACTTGAAATCATAGAAACTTTCATTGAAAATCATTAAACTCGTGATCAACTCATAAAATTATCTTTAATTTCCATAAACATAACTTGAAAATATCTTTATGCATGGGCATTCATAATTAATCTCAAAATCATGTAATTCATGTGAAACACATGCTTACAATGATCATTGATAACATTTAAAAATGGAATTAAATCAACCCAATACAATTTATCAAAACTAGGGTTCATAATTCAATTGAAATTGAAAGAAACTTTGAGAAAACCTTGGGACTTCATGGGTGAAACCCATGAATCAATCCTCACATACCTCGATTGAATTCACTAGGAATTGAAGAAGAACATTGAAGAAATCTGGAAACCCTAGTTTGAGCTTGATGAAGAAACCTTGTGAGACTTGAGAGTTCTTGCCTTAGAGAAATTTTAGGAGAATGAATTGAATAGAAGGGGAATATGAAGAATTGAATATATATATATATATATATATATATATATATATATATATATATATATATATATATATATATATATATAGTATTTGAACTTGGCCATAATAGTGTCTAGGTTCATTGAACCAAACTTTGGAAAATACACAATTACCCCTCATTAAACTTCGAACTTTGGACCTACGCGACCCTTTCTACGGGTCATAGAAGAATTGACGAGCCGTCAAAATGACTCGTCTTGCAGGTTTGAGAAAAGGCCTGATTTTCAAGTCTCTAAAGTTTGCAAACGGGTCGTGTCTATGACCTATCAACCTTTCTACGAGTCGTTATTTGGACCCATCCTGCAGGTCCCAAAACCTACAAATACTAAGTGTCTCTAAAGTTTGGTTACGAACCATTCCTACGACTCGTAATAACTTCTACGGACTGTCTTTTCAAGTCGTAGACTTGAACTTGAGGGACTTCTGAACCTTAGCCTCAGGACTTTGGTTACGAGTCATTTCTCGTAATAGTTCCTACGAGTCATTCTGTCAAGTCGTAGACTTGACCTAGAGGTACTTATGGGACATGGCCTCTGATGTTGGCTTACAACTTGTGTCTATGGGTCGTGGAAACCTCTACGACTCATAGAGACATTCGTAAACTTGGATCTAGTCACATTTTGAAGATTTCTCTTTGGTTCCCAACTTTTCAACTTTCGGGGTCTTATATTAAGGATATTGTTTTCATCATATTTTAGTACATTATGGGAGAGTAATAGTGTAACCAACATAAACCACCATGTGACCACATGAAGTCTGATCTCAACCCGATCAACTAAGTCATCTCATATCTTGCCAGGTATGAGACATACATTACATATCATATGGATCCATAACTAGCTCTTACTGTGGGTATAAAGAAGGAGTTGCCCGAATCAAGAGTACGATATATCCTTAACCTACATCAGCAAACATGGTTTCAAGTATTCATCATTTAGACTTATGCCTTCTCGGTTAACTATCTAGCTCCCTTAAGCTCATGTGATCATCGAATATCCCAAAGGATCATATTCATAACAATCAAGTAACATACTTCATAGGTTCAATACCTATCATAATATTGTGGAACTAAACTTTGTTAGACCCCATTTTAACTCGAGGTCAAATGGTATACAACATATTGATGATTCCTAAATTATTTAATTTTAAGGAGTCGCCACCTAATTATTTAAAGTAAATTAGGATACCTAGATAATTAACTAATTTAATATTAAAAAATGAACTTCAATTAATGATCTACTTAACTTATGTGATTCTAGGTAAGGGTTCTAGTTATCCTAAAGGAAAGGGGTTAAGCATCTTTTAAGATTCATTAAAAAACGATTACCGGCCAAACTTATGTTAAATAATTAAACTTGAAAAGGTTGCTTAAAATTCAAAAAAAGAAAAAATAAAGTTGAATAGTTAAGTGAGAAAAGGATTTTCGAACTTGAAAATAATAGACGAATATTGTTTATGCATAAAATAAGTGCGTGTTTAAATGGAATATTTTTTTTTCACTAGTAGCTTAGCCTAAAATTATTGGTCTCTTTTATATACAAAAAATGGAAGGTTGCCATTATAATGACTTATTTTAATTAGAGGTACCTAAACCCAAACATCTATAGAATATTAGTTATTGCATGAATGAGAACATGTTCAAATCATATAAGAAGGTTTAACATGTAATAGTAATAATAATATTGATAATAATAATAATAGTAGTAATAACAATGATAATGATAATAATAACAACAATAATAATAATAATAACAATAATACAACAATAAAAATAAAAATAATAATAATGATAATAATAGCCATAATAATAATAACAGTGATAATAATAATAATAATAATAATAATAATAATAATGATAATAATAATAAAATATAATAATAACAATAATAATGATAACGGTAATAAAAAAATATATAATAATAATAAGAAGAAAAAGAAGAAGAACAACAACAATAATAGTGATAATAATATTAATAATGGTAGTAAATATTAATAATAATAATGAAAATAATAATAATAATAATAATAATAATAATAATAATAGTTACCCTAAATAATACTAATAATGAAAATAATAATAATAATAATAATAATAATAATAATAATAATAATAATAATAATAATAGCAGTAGATAAAAAATACTAATGATAATAATGATAACGAAAATACTACTACTACTAATAACAATAATAATAAGAATAATACTAACAGTAAATAAAATATACTAATAATAATGATAATAATAACAACCAAAATAATAATAATAATAATAATAAATATTAATACTAATAGTAAAATAAACATACTACTACTTCTATTAATAATATTAATAACAAAAATAATAATAATAATAATAATAATAATAATAATAATTGTAAATAAAATATACTAATAATAATGATAATAATAATAACAGTAAATAAAATATACTACTACTACTACTACTACTACTACTACTACTACTACTACTACTACTACTACTACTACTACTAATAATAATAATAATAATAATAATAATAATAATAATAATAATAATAATAATAATAAAATGGTAAAATAACAACAGTAATGATAATAATAAATACAACAATAATAATGACAATAACACTAATAATAATAATAACAACAAAATGTTGAAAATATAAGTAGGCGGAATCGACTCTTAATAAGACCATCATGTTTTGTTTGTTATTCAAGAAGTCTAAGATATCGGCTCCGTGTGGGGGGATTGATGATTTCATCGAGTCTTAAAGATTCGAATTTCTTAGAATCCCAAATCAAGACTCCATTTTTGCTCCCAAAGTGTTCATGCAGATAAGAAGAGAATGAAGAAATTAGGGAGATAACATTTTTAGGACAATATTTTGTCATAATGACAACGAAAAATAGAGGAACGTGGAGTAAATATTACCTGTTGCGGAGCAGTGAACGGGGATGACTTGGTCACAAATTTACCCTTCTCTTCAAGTAGAATCGGATATAGTAGAGGAAAAAATTATAAAGTTCTTTACTATAAAAATTCAAAATCATAGCCTAAGGATTTTTAGTCTTTGTTCCTCTCCTTTTTTTTTCTCTCTGTCTGCCCCCTCTATTTATAGGAATATGCGGATGAGATAAGAAAAACTGGATGAATAAAATAATGCGGAATAGGCGAATAAATAAAATAATGCGGAATGAGCGGATTTTTTTTTGCGGATGAATATATATATATATAAAGACAATGGATTATTCATTATTTTATTATTTTCTTTTTTTCTTTTTTTTTCTTTTTCGGATGAATATGTTTTAAGAGGAGACAAGAGGGTATGGGCAGGGCATGCGGGTTGATTAATTAAATATATATATATGGGGAAATGGGGAGGGGACACGCATAAGTTATATATATATATATATATTCTGAAAAGAAAAGAGGATGGGAAGGGGCATGTGTGAGGAGTATTTTATATATATGGGGAAATAGGGAGGGGAAATGCATGGGTAGGTTAGTTAAATGATATATATTATTTATTATCTTTTTATTGAAAGAATTACGTTGCGGAGGGCAAAAATTAGGTGTCAACGGCTGTTCCTCTTTGACCGGAGACAATGAAAGAGTTTTTGGGCAAAGAAGTTGACGTAATAACCAATTTTGTCCCGACCATCAATATTGAAATAAAGTTTATAAAAATATGGGGACAAGAAAAATTGTGAAAGAGTATGATTGAAATTTTAGTTGCTCGAGAATCAAGCTAAATGCAGCTCTGAAGTTATGCCAGAATAAGGGTGAAGCAAATTGTGAACGTCATCATTTATAAAATCGTATCGGTATTGGTGAATGAGAAAAAATATTGTCAGAGGTGGCCAAGTAGAAGAATGAGTGAATAGTTATTAAAAAATGAAGTGTAGCAAAAGGGTACATAATAACAATATAAAGAGATAAAAGTGGAATTAAAAAACCTGAACTCGACAAAGGGAGAGAATATTGGGAAGAACGAGGTAAAGTCTAGCCAAAAAATTGTCCCAGTATCGAGTTATGATGAGACTGGATTTTAAAACCTGAATTATGGACGTAGGCTAAGTAGAGTTCGAGATTAGATTCATGACCGTTGTTGGTGAGTTTAACTTTCCAACAAATATCCCCCGTTCATTTCTTAGAAATAGTTCCACGTTATGCTTTGGTTTTTGCAAAAGTTAAACTTGACAAGACAATTAGTAAATATTAAATATAAAACAATGTGCAATAAGCTCATGAGAATGACACCTCTAGGGTGCGAGTATATGAAAATGCGGCCTTGCAAGCCATAATGATTTAATAAAATCAAAGCATATGAAAATAGAGTTTTAAGGTCGATGATTCATGATAATGTTGTCTTTCAGCAATGATTAATGAAATGAGGCCTTTAAACCAAATGATTCGTGAAGAATGTGACTTTTAAGTCTGCAATTTATGAAATATAAGGCTTCTCAAGTCGATGATTTATGAAAATGACGTATTTGCAAATATTGCACTTTTGCAAGCATTTTGTGTAATTGTATTTAAAGCATTTGTGCAGTGCATTTGATAATATTTAAAAGCATTTGTGCAGTGCATTTGAATATATCGGAAAGCATTAGTGCGGTGCATTTGAAAGTATTTTTGCAGTGCATTTGGATATATCGGAAAGCATTAGTGCGGTGTATTTAAAAGCATTTGTGCAGTGCATTTCAATATATCAGAAATCAATAGTGTAGTGCATTTAATAATATTTAAAAGTATTTATGCAGTGCATTTGAATAAATTGGAAAACATTAGTGCATTGTATTTGAATATATTGGAAAGCATTAGTGCAGTGCATTTGAATATATAAGAAAGCATTTGTGCAGTGCATTTGAATATATTAAAAAGCATTTGTGCAGTGCATTTGATAATATTTGAAAGCATTTGTGCAGTGCATTTGAATATGTTAGAAAGCATTAGTGCAGTGCATTTAATAATATTAAAAGCATTAATGCAGTGCATTTGATAATATTTAAAAGCATTTGTGTAATGCATTTGAAAATATTTCAAGACATTTGTGCAATGTGTTTGAAGATATCTAAAAGCATTTGTATAGCGCATTTAAAATTATTTGAATGTATTCGTACAGTGCATTTGAGAATATTTATGCAGAGCATTTTTATATCATAGGTAGTGCAACTGAAAATATTTGTGTATCAAGATATTTGGAAATTTTGGGAAGCTTTATTTATAAATTTTCCTAGAACCTAAATTTGTAAGTAATTCAAACCATTTGACGCATGATCCTTTCGAGGCTGTAAACATTATTGAATTTTTTGTTGGCCAATAATTCTGACAAGCCTGCATTCAAAGAAAAAATATGAGTTTCAAGGAGGTTGATTCGCATTGACTTTGAAGCTCTGGCTCTTCGTACTTCTTCTTTCTTCAACTTTGTTTGGACTCGCAATCTCCGTCCATTCTAGATCTTGGCATAATAAATAACACGAAAATATTTGATTGAAAGGTTAATATTAAAAATAATAAGATAAATTATATAATAGTAAAGAATTTCTGCAAAGCTTTAGATTGTGACAAGTCGTGAAACGAAGCAAATGTCATTTTCTGGAGTCTTTCTTCTGCCTGATTATTCAATTTACCGCATGCTCCTCAATTCTCTTGATGTCTTCTTCTAATGCTATTCGCAAAACTATCCCAATTTCAGTGAAGAGGGATATTGACATCCATTATGATGAGACCAAACCATTACATAGACTGCCTATTGTCCCATCAAGCCTAATTCGTGAATACGTTTTCTTTGAGAATTTGAAAACAAAAGGTAACGAACCCTCCACGGGCTACTCATGTATCCAACATGAATAAAACCATACTTAATTACTACATACAAAATAAAAGAGGGGAATTGAAAATTTTCTCATAATGTGACCGAAGCCAATACAGGCCGCCTACGTATCCCACCAAGGAAATCAGGCCAAGCATAGTTCATAATACATAACAATGAGATCTTCTTGCCAAATTTCTACTAAGTGACCAGAACCGATGTGGGTTTCCTACGTATTCCACCAAGGGAATCAGGTCGGAATCATAGTTCTTCAATGTATACCAAGATATTACACGAAATAATATGAAAACTCCTAGACATAGTATTTCTTAACCGCATCTGAATTGATGGCTTTCAGCCATATTTTTCCATCCATTTCTGCTAGAATCAATGATCCTCTAGTCAATACTCTGTGAACCACATAAGTCCCATGCCAATTAGGCGCAAACTTTCCCTTAGCTTCTTCTTGGTACGGGAATATCCGTTTTAACACCAATTATCCCGGTTTGAACTATCCAAGTCTTACATTCTTATTGAAGGCTTTGGCCATCCTATGTTGATAAAGTTATCCGTGACAAACTGCATTCATTATCTTTTCATCAATGAGAATCAACTGTTCATATCGACTTTGTATCCATTTGGCATTACTCAACTCAGCTTCTTGGATTATCCTCAGGGATGGTATTTCAACTTCCATTGGTAATACTGCTTCTATCTCATAAACCAAAAGATAAGGTGTTGCCCAGTCAAAGTCCTAGTTGTGGTGCGATAGCCAAGGAGGGAGAACGAAAAATTTTCATGCCAATGCTTGTAATTATCAATCATATTCCGCAATATTCTTTTAATATTCTTGTTGGCAGCCTCAACTACTCCATTCATCTGAGGTCGATAAGGAGTGGAATTGCGGTGAATAATTTTGAACTTCCCACATATCTCATGCATCAAACCGCTATTGAGATTATCTCCATTATCTGTTATAATTGAATGAGGGATGCCAAATCTACAAACTATATTATTGCGAACAAAATATGTCACCACCTTCTTCGTCACAGACTTATATGAAGATGCTTCTACCCATTTTGTAAAGTAATCGATAGCTACCAAAATGAACTTGTTTCCATTTAATGCGGTTGGCTCGATAGGACCGATGACATCCATGCCCCAGGATGCGAATGGCCAAGGGGAACTCGTCACATTGATTTCATTTGATGAAACCTGAATCAAATCACCGTGAATATGACTTGATGACATTTTCTCACAAAACGGATGCAGTTTGTTTCCATGGTCATCCAGAAATATCCAGCTCACAGAATCTTCTTCAATCAACTTGCTCACCTCTCGGGAGTCAACATACCTTAATAGCCCTAAATCTAGAGTCTTTCTATTAAGGATCTCTCCACTTAAGAAAAAGTGGTTTGCGAGTCTCCGCAGTGTTCTCTTTTGAATATTGCCTATGCCTTCTAGATAATCTCTTTCTTTGAGATACCTCACAATGTCATGGTACCAAGGTTCTCCATCCATTTCTTTATCTACATGAAAATAATAGGCCGGTTGATCCTACATATTGATCTTGATTGGATATATGTAATTCTTGTCTGGATGTTGAATCATAGAAGAGATGGTTGCCCAAGCATCTGCAAACTCATTTTGAGCTCTAGGAACATGCTTGAACTCTATCTTGACAAATTTCTTGCATATTTCCTTCACACACTACAAATAGGGGAGTATCTTCGTATTCTTGGTGCTCCATTCACCTTGTACCTGATGAATCAATAAGTTTGAGTCACCTATAACCAACAATTCTTGTATATTCATATCAACAGTCATTCTGAGTCCAAGGATACAAGCCTCATATTTTGCCATATTGTTAGTGCATGGGAACTTGAATTTTGCTGAGACTGGATAATGTTGACCTGATTCTGAGATTAGCACTGCCCCAACACCGACTCCTTTAGAATTTGCAGCACCATCAAAGAACATCCTCCACCCAGGATATTCTTTTGAAATATCCTCTCCAATAAATAATACCTCTTCATCAGGGAAATAAGTTTTAAGAGGTTCGTACTCTTAATCCGTAGGGTTTTCAATAAGATGATCAGCAAGCGCTTGTCTTTTGATGGCCTTTTGAGTGATATAAATAATATAAAATTCACTTAGCAAAATTTGCCATTTTTCCAACTTCCCCGTAGGCATAGGATTCCAAAATATATATTTGAGTGGATCCATCCTTGAGATTAGAAAAGTGATATACGCGCATAAGTAATGTCTTAACTTTTGTGCAACCCAAGTCAAGGCACAACAAGTGCGTTCCAATAAAGTATACCGAGCTTCGTAAGGTATGAATTTCTTACTCAAGTAGTATATAGCCTGTTCTTTCCTCCCAGTTTCATCATGTTATCCCAACACATATCCAAATGCATTATCTGATACTGACATATATAGTAGCAATGGTCTCCTCGATTTTAGAGGCACCAAGATGGGTGGACTAGACAAGTACTCCTTGGTTATGTCAAAAGCTTGCTGACAATCTTCAGTCCATTTGATAGCATCATCTTTTCTCAACAACTTGAAGATTGGTTCACAAATTATTTTCGATTGTGCAATGAATCGACTAAAGTAATTTAATCGACCAAGAAAACTCATTACATCCTTTCGACTTTTCGGAGGAGGCAAGTCTTGAATAGCCTTTATCTTTGAAGGATCCAATTCTATGCCCTTACTTCTCACAATGAAACCCAAAAATTTTCCAGCAGGGACACCAAATACACACTTTGTAGGATTTAATTTCAAATTATATCGCCTTAACCTGTCAAAGAACTTTTTCAAATCTGTGATATGATCTGAGCTCTTCTGTGACTTGATAATGACATCGTCAACATAGACTTCAATTTCCTTATGGATCATATCATTAAAAATGGTAGTCATAGCCCTCATATATGTTTCTCCTGCATTCTTGAGTCCAAAAGGCATTACTCGATAATAATATACTCCCCAAGGTGTGATGAATGCCATTTTCTCAGCATCTTCTTCATCCATTAGAATCTGATGGTAGCCTACAAAGCAATCAACAAATGACCGAAGCTCATGCTTTGCACAATTGTCAATAAGTATGTGAATGTTTGGAAGGGGAAAATCATCTTTTGGGCTGGCCTTATTGAGGTCTCGATAGTCTATACATACTCTGATTTTTCTATCTTTCTTTGGCACTGCACTATATTAGCCAACCATGTAGGATACTTTGTGACTCGGATGACATTGGCATCGAATTGCTTAGAAACTTATTTCTTAACTTTTAAACTTACATCAGGCTTGATCTTTCTTGGCTTTTGCTTGACTGAGGGACAAGTTGGATCGGTCGGCAACTTGTGTGAAACAATGTCCATACTTAGACCCAGCATATCATCATAAGACCATGCAAATACATCTATATATTATCTCAAGAGATCAATAAGTTCCTTTTTTTGAGACGGAGTCAAATGGATGATAATTCTTGTTTCTTTCATTAATTCTGAATCTCCCAAATTTACCATCTCAGTTTCATCCAAATTTGGATTTCTTTTATTCTCAAAATGTTTGAAATCTTCAGTCAACTCTTCAGGCTGCACCTCTTCTTCATATTCCATAAACAATTGTTCGGTATTTGGAATTTGTTCTCTTGTTTCATTACATGTCACATTCTCGATATTGGTAGATTTATTAATTTACTCGCAAGATTCAAGAAGAAATGGGGATGGGTTACAAGTACAATTGTTCAAAGCATCTCCAGGCTCCGTATCCCATATGGTCGGAGTCTCGGTACAATCCTCCAAAATCATATTGCATTCCATTTCTTCAATAAATAGATTTTTGGGTTCTTCCATGAGGTTGTCTTCAGCGGCTTCCTCTGATTCCTTTGTAATACATGCCTTGGAAAATGATTTATTCAAGCGCGGGATAGGCTGGGGCAATGGAATGTCACTTTTCCTTTTGTTATCGGCCAATGAGACTTCTTCAGGAGTAGGCTCGTATCCTAAACAAAAATGTATTTCTGGCCAGGCAACTGAATTGGTTCCACTATTCCATCCAAGTTCAATCCAAGACCTCGATCGGACATGAAACCATTCTTCAACATTTCCCAAGCCACCATCATAAGCACACGTGGCAACTTTACCCTTTCGGCTTGATTGACACACATAATCTCTTTAGTATGAAACACATACCCATCCAGTTCTTCCATACTTTCAACAACAAGGATTGAATTATCAGGATACATTGAATTACTACCTTCTCCATGAACAACAATTTCATGATGATTCTAAATAAATTTCAAATTTTGGTACAGGGTAGATGGGACCGCACCAGCCATATGAATCCATGGCCTCCCGAGCAATAAATTGTAACTAGCAGATATGTCCAATACTTGAAATTCTACTATGAACTCCTCGGGTCCAATTTGCAATGGCAAATCAATTTTGCCAATGACTCCTATTTGTGTCCCATCAAAACCTCTAATCCTAACATGACTTTCATGAATTTTCCCAATATCAATTCCTAAAGCCCGAAGGATAATGAAAGGACATATGTTAATAGCTGAACCATTGTCAATCAAAACTCTAGAAACAAACTTGTCCCTACACCTGACAATAATGTTCAACGCTTGGTTATGCCCCAAACCTTCAAATGGTAATTCCTCTTTGTGAAAAGAGACTTTGTTAGCTTTCAAAACCAGCCCTACCATGGTTGAAAGATTCTCACTTGTGATCTCGGTCGGAACATAAGCTTCACTTAGAACTTTCACCAAAGCGCTCCTGTGAGTTGCAGAATTCATCAATACTGACATCAAAGAAATTTGGGTGAGAGTCTTCTTCAACTGTTCAACAACAGAATATTCTTTTGTTGGCATTTTCCTCCAGAAATCCTTTATTTCAGCTTCTTCACAACCCTTTTTTAGTTATTCTCCTTATTTGGTCCTACTCGTGCGACATCCTTAGGGGCATAACATCACCTAGATCTTGTCATTCCGGCAGCAACAGTTTCTACTACTATCTTTCCTTTTCCTCTATCCCTTGTATCAGTTGAGTAACTCTAAAGAACTGCTTTAGTGTCAAAAGGAGTTGACTGAGCAACCAAAATCATAATCTTAGGCATGGGAACTAGAACTTCTACTTCAAATGGCGCTCGTGCCTGGACTGTGATAATGAGAGCAATAAAAGCTCCTTGGATTGGTTGGATTACTCCTGCGGTTCTTAACCTTTCATACAATTAGGATAAAGGCTTGGCTAAGGGTGTATAGATTTTGGCTGGTCTTCTTTCAAAGTTTGGGCGGGGTCTGGGTGGATTTGATGGGTGATTTTTTGATTGATAATAGGATTGAGATGGGTATGTAGGCTGGTATTGTGAGGGATTTGGAAAGGTGGGTGCTTTGGGTGGATAATATATTAGCTGAGTGGTGTAAACTGGGTAAGAGGCGGCAAAAGGCTGATAATATGGCTGAAGAACTTAGGTATACTAACTATAGTATGAAGATTAGGGTAATGGGTTTTGGTATGTCAACATTTGATTTGGCCTACGTTCTCGGATGGTCATGAAAATAGAAGCTCCATCCATCTTCTTAAGAGCTCCACCAATTGAATCTGACAGAATTGCCTTACTTATTGCTTGCGAGGTTGCCAAATTAGTGATTCTCCCAATCTTAATACCTTTTTCAATGAATTATACCATCCTTACAACTTCAAAGAACTTTTTTCCTACCACACTTATCATATTTTCATAATACGTTGCATCTTTTTGAGATTGTATAAAAAGAAAGGTCATCTCGTTTTCCATCATCAGAGGTTGAACTTTTGCAGCATCTGCTCTCCACCTCATGGCATAATCCTTGAAAGACTCTGTTAACTTCTTTTCTAATTTTATCAAATAGAACCTATCTGGTATAGCCTCAGTGTTGAACTTGAATCTATCCATGAACTCCTGTGCTATGATACTCCAGCTACGCCATTTCTTTGTATCCTGACTTGTATACTAGTCCAAGGCTTCTCTTGTTAAACGCCTTATAAATAACTTCATCCTAATAGCCTCATCTTTTCCCACTCTGACTAGCTTGTCACAATATGATCTTAAATGGGCTCGAGGATTTCCCTTCCCATCAAACACAGCAAATTTTGGTACCTTATATCCTGCAGGCAACTCAATATTGGGATGAACACATAAATCCTCATACTCAAGCCCTTCATACCCCTTGTGAACTTGGATGCTTTTGAATGCTTCTTTCAAATTATGAATCTCCCTAGCTGCACTTTCATCTGTTTTTGATCTGGCCTTTTTTCTCCATCTCCTCATATGGATCAACTTCTAGCATGGTTGGCATTGGAGTAACAAAAGTTTGAGCTTCTGCTACATATTTTTGCGGCACATATTGCATGTTAGGAGTTGCAGTATGTGTCATCGATATGTGTTGGGTTGCTTGGTATTTTTGGGTAAGAAAGTTGGTTTGGGTGAGTGGGGTATTTTAGGTAAGTGGGATAGTTTCGATGAGTGGAGCTTGGGTAAGTATTATAGTTTGGAGGACTGGAGTTTGGTAAATACATAGGGTAGTGAAAAGTAGTGGTCTGGTTTGTTGTGAATTGATATTTGTAAACGTGACTTGTGGTTGGTTGATGGGTTGTTTGGGAGCAGTCAGATTGGTTTTGAGAAGAGAAGGATTTGGTGGAAAGCCTTAAGGTGAGGAAGGGTGAATAGGTGGAATAGTTGCATTTTCCCAATGTTCAGAAAGTGGTGTATTTAGGCTGATGGACAAATTAGTAAGGTTTCGAAGTCGATCGATTTCGCTTTGCATATTGGTCATTTGTTGTATCAGGTTAGCAATGTATTCATTATAAGGAATTGTATCGCTTCCTTCTGAAGCCTCAGGTTCATCTCTTAGGATAGTGACAAGTTCCAAACCATCTTGATCGAATGTACTTGAATCAGTCATATCAGTGGATGATCAAGCTTTTGATCTAGTGAAGTATGGGTGGTCCGCCAATTCGCAGTCAATGCAAATCAACCTTTGGGGAAATAAATTAAAAAGAAAACTCTATAACACAAAAGAGAAAAATATTAGTATAAAGAGAATAATTGTTGCTTTAATCAATCAATTAGACAAATATTGTCAACAAAGAAGGAAACATGTATCACATAGCAAATAAATCACATAGTAAGAGGAGAAATCGATAATACAAATATGTCCTAATATGCACGGGACCTCTTTTATGCCAGAGGTGGGCCTAAATGCCAAATAAATAAGATTATGATAAGGTTGATCCAAGCCATTAGATTGAGATAATTCGAGTTTGGAAGAAAAAAGACCTAATTTTCATTAAATAATAATAGAAGGGTACAATAACAACAAAATACATGGAAAGATGACATAAAAATGGAAACAAAGACTTAGCCTAATTCTTGCTCTTAATCAAAACGGTGAAGTGGATGAGGATGATGCTCCAACACTATTAGGCCCTGCTCTCGCATTATCCAAAATCTGTGTTATATTCGCCATTTGAGCCTACATTTCTGATGAAATTGTTTTGATTTCAAGATGATAGTGTCGTATCCAAATTGTCGTCCTAATATCTTCAAAACCTTGCTCACCTTTTGGGCTTATGCTATTACAATCCTCTCAAAGCCATGTCTGATATTCTGGAATTCTTCTTACTAATCCATCTCCTACTTCCAATGTGATAACATTATCCCATTCATGAAGAATCTTATTAGCTCTAGGGACTTTAAAGTTTGATTTGAAGGAAATTTCAGAAGATTTTATGTTTGCCTGTAGAGGGATTATTTGTGCTTGACCGAACTGTTGAAGCACGCATATTAGGCATATGGTTGGAGACCTTACAATTCGATGAACTCGATGTAGTAAAACCCTCTACATCTTATGTAGGCAATAGGACATGAGAATAGTGGATATTTCCATTGCATTTGGTTACTAGTGCGGAAAATCAAGAATTTGTACCAATCATTAGTACCAACTGGAGACACAAACCTTTTCATCCTATCATAAAAACTGTTAATATGATTTGTCTTACTAAAACATATGTCTACCATGTCATCACGTTGGTAAAAATGTTCTATCACCCACATTTACAAAAGAAGATTGCAACTTTCGAAGAAGCTTGTTTCTCCACTTTTACACTTTTCGAGGGATCAAAGTATTTCATCCAAAATCATAGGAACCAAGGTGCTTTCCTTTCTGTCAACTCCTTTGAAAAGTGTTTTAGCCACATAGCATATACAAGTGCTAATCTTCCCATGTTCTCATGGGAATACCAAGGTTCCTAGTAAAGCCACAGCAAATGCAATAGGACGGTTAACTTGCCAATGGGTAGAGGTGCAAGAGAATTCTTTTTTGAATAACTTGTAACTTTCCTAACATCCATACCTCCCATATAAGTAATCCAAGGAAACCCAATTATGTTTGAATCACCCGAGTTCTCTGGTGTTTTTCAATCCTAAGTATCAAAGAAATTTTTTTCCTGACTAGCTGTGTGGAATAATCTGACCTCTTCCTCGATACTTCAAACTAGTAAAATAATGGATTTTCTCCAATGTAGGTATTAAATCAAAGTCCTTAAATGCGAACACAACATGATCTGGATCCTAAAATAGAAGTAACGCCCTAACCACATGCTTATCCGGGGAGATCTTGAATAGTATAATGAGGAAACCCAATTTTTTCATAATTGTTGATTTCTCATTGAGGCTAAAATATTTCTACCATTTCTCTAATTTGTAAGGAACACCTTCAACCATCCTAATTTTGGGCACTTGGGGAATTGAATCCATCCTACAACACAAATTAATAAAATGAGGACACATTTTCAAACTCATCATATCAAAATTGGCTTGGGTCCGTCTATCATTATCACGTTCCACAAAATATGCTTATTGGTCGTTGGGTCGTGAAACCCGCCGATATATGGGTGGTTTTCCTAAATATGGAGTTGACACTGTGGGTCAATCCACCTAAGGTGTATACATGCATGACTTAGATCGAAGGGAAGCACAACTTTATCTTATGTTTTTCTAAGATTTGGCTTACTAGACAAAAGGTTCCCGAGTGGACAACTCGAGTGAGAAGGCTACATGACCACACTAAAAAAGATCTGTACACCCTGCGCATATGCCAACTCTCCTAAATTTTTGGGATTTTTGAAAAAAATTATGGGTGTGCGAAACACACGTCACGTGTACGTGTGATAATGTCAATTTTTCAGAACTGGAGGAAGTATGAACAGAATGACAGTTTATAAAGCAGTAACAAATATTCAAATATATATAGCAATAAAATAATTGCAAACATACAATCAATATCAAGCAATAGCAAATAAATAACCACATAAATAGATCATATAACAATTAATGCAAAAAATATAAAAATATAAAGAAAACTCTTCATTAACCTAAGTCTGTTATTGTTTAGAACTTAGTCTCCCCAGCGGAGTCGCCAAGCTGTTATACCCCATTTTAACTCGAGGTCAAACGATGTACAACATATTGATGATTCCTAATTATTTAATTTTAAGGAGTCGCCACCTAATTATTTAAGGTAAGTTAGGATACCCAGATAGTTAACTAATTTAATGTAAAAAAAATGAACTCCAATTAATGATCTACTTAACTTATGTGATTCCAGATAAGGGTTCTAGTTATCCTAAAAGGAAGGGGTTAAGCATCCTTTAAGATTCGTTAAAATATGATTACCGGTCAAACTTAGGTTAAATAATTAAACTGAAAAAGGTTTCTTAAAATTCAAAAAAGAAAAAATAAAGCTGAATAGTTAAGTGAGAAAAGGATTTTTGAACTTGAAAATAATAGACGAATATTGTTTATGCATAAAATAAATGCGTGTTTAAATGGAATACATTTTTTCACAAGTAGCTTAGCCTAAAAATATTGGTCTCTTTTATATACAAAAAAATGGAAGGTTTCCATTATAATGACTTATTTTAATTAGAGGTACCTAAACTCAAACATCTATAGAATATTAGTTATTGCATGAATGAGAACATGTTCAAATCATATAAGCAAGTTTAACATGTAATAGTAATAATAATACTGATAATAATAATAATAATAATAGTAGTAGTAATAATAGTAATAATAATGATAATGATAATGATAATAATAACAACAATAATAACAATAATACAACAATAAAAATAAAAATAATAATAATGATAATAATAGCCATAATAATAATAACAGTGATAATAATAGCAATAATAATAATAATAATAATAATAATAATAAAATATATATATATATATATAATAATAATAACAATAATAATGATAACGGTAATAAAAAAAATATAATAATAATAATAATAATAATAATAATAATAATAATACGATTAATAATAATAACAATAATAATAATAATAATAACAATAATAGTGATAATAATATTATTAATAATAATAATGATAATAATGATAATAACCCTAAATAATACTAATAATGAAAATAATAATAATAATAATAGAAGTAGATAAAAAATACAAGTGATAATAATGATAACGAAAATACTACTACTACTACTACTACTACTACTACTACTACTACTACTACTACTACTAATAATAATAATAATAATAATAATAATAATAATAATAATAATAATAATAATAACAGTAAATAAAATATACTAATAATAATGATAATAATAACAATCAAAATAATAATAACAATAATAAATATTAATACTAATAGTAAAATAAGCATACTACTACTTCTATTAATAAAATTAATAATAAAAATAATATTAATAATTATTATTATTATTATTATTATTATTATTATAATCTTAAAAAAATATACTAATAATAATGATAATAATAATAACAGTAAATAAAATATAATACTACTACTACTACTACAACTACTACTACTACTACTAATAATAATAATAATAATAAAACAGTAAAAATAAAAAATAAAAAAATAACAACAAAAATGATAATAATAAATACAACAATAATAACGATAATAACACTAATAATAATAATAACAACAATAAAATGCTGAAAATATAAGTAGGCGGAATCGACTCTTAATAAGACCATCTTGTTTTGTTTGTTATTCAAGAAGTCTAAGATATCGGCTCCGTGTAGGGGGATTGATGATTTCATCGAGTCTTAAAGATTCGAATTTCTAAATCAAGACTCCATTTTCGCTCTCAAAGTGTTCATGCAGATAAGAAGAGAATGACGAAATTAGGGAGATAACATTTTTAGGACAATATTTTGTCATAATGACAACGAAAAATAGAGGAACGTGGAGTAAATATTACCTGTTGCGGGGCAGTGAACGGGGATGACTTGGTCACAAATTTACCCTTCTCTTCAAGTAGAATCGGATATAGTAGAGGAAAATATTCTAAAGTTTTTTGCTATAAAAATTCAAAATCATAGCCTAAGAATTTTTAGTCTCTGTTCCTCTCTTTTTTTCTCTCTATCCGCCCCCTCTATTTATAGGGATATGCGGATGAGATAAGAAAAAATGGATGAATAAAATAATGCGGAATGGGCGAATAAATAAAATAATACGGAGTGAGCGGAAATTATTTATTTATTTATTTATTTATTTATTTATTATTGCAGATGAATCTATATATAAAGACAATGGATTATTCATTATTTTATTATTATTATTATTATTATTATTATTATTATTATTATTATTATTATTATTATTTTTTTATTTTTTTCTTTTTCGGATGAATAAGTTTTAAGAGGGGACAAGAGGGTATGGGCAGGGCACGCGGGTTGATTAATTAAATATATATATATATATATATATATATATATATATATATATATATATATATATATATGGGAAAATGGGGAGGGGACACACATAGGTTAGTTAATTATATATTCTGAAAAGAAAAGGGGCATGCGTGAGGAGTATTTTATATATATATATATATATATATATATATATATATATATATATATATGGGGAAATGGGGAGGGGACACGCATGGGTAGGTTAGTTAAATGATATATATTATTTATTATTTTATTATTGTAAGAATTACGTTGCGGAGGGCCAGAATTAGGTGTCAACAAAATTCATGTATCACAACTTTGCATCCATGAGAGACATATATCATATCATAATAATAAAGTTAGAGAATCATAAGCAAGCATCGTGAGGTCTCACATTTGGAAACTTTCATAACTCATAGTTCTAGGGTTCATAACTGTAACAACCCACAAGTTTCTAAGTACAAATTAGATCTTGAAAGTTCCGAAAAATCTAGCTTTGCAAAATTTTCTATACGGATATCATCTATGGACCGTACAAGGAACTATGGACCGTAGATGGAAACCATAGACAACCTTCAAAAATTTGTTAAGTTGCCTGAATTTTTCGAGTCGTCTACGGATCGTGTAGTGATCCTTAAATTGAGGTACTAAAAACTTGTCCAATTTAGCCCGAGTTTCATGAACTCAACCACAAACTGTAAAACCTTTTATGCGGCATAGATGGGCTCATGAACCAAACTTCAGAAAATCAATTCTATTGTGATTCTTACGAACTCCATTTATGAGTTGTAGTTGGAATTTTCGTGAAAAGGTCTTGTAGAATCAAAGTTCAGAAACTCATATTTCGCCCTGATTTCTATGATATGGATCTATGGCCCATAGATGAAACCACAGATCATATGTCATGACCCAAAAACCTAAGTCATGATAGAACACATCCCAAACCCAACTTGGTATGTAAGTCTAAAAATTAAAACTCATACGAGACTCCCAAGGAGAAGTCAGGCCATAAATTAAATGAAAGAAAGGCAAGAAAGAAATCATCCCAAAACTTAGTGCCATAAGGGTAAAGAGCATCGAATACAAGTTTTAATTCTGATAAGACAATATAAGTCTTTGAATAGTAATAAAGACTGAAAAATAAAAGATAGAGCTAGTGGCGATCCGGACCTCAAAACTTCACCACTAATCTGATAATAAATTATCTGCGAGGGTATTAGTTGTCGCACGGAATATCCTGACTAGGATCTGCATCAAAAGAGACACAGAATTAGGGGTGAGTACAAACCCATGTACTCAATCGGTTTAATCGATTGAGTATAAGGAATTAATCAAGCCAATGAAATAAACTAAGGAACGCTTCTACCTACATATAGAAAAGTCTCAGTCTGGCATCGGTGCCGCAATTTATATAGAAAGACGCAATTAAAGTAAACACATAAGTATAATTCGTTATTAGAGTTAACCAGATAAGTCAAGTATCACAGATAGCAGTGCAATGTAATGCAATATGATGATGTAATGATATGGCGGTACAATGGAATCAAGGTATCACACAACCTGTCATATATATTTGTCGAGCTAAGGGGTATAGAAAAGGACCCATATGGGATTCGCAGTCCATACACTGTCTCATAATCTCAAAATCTCATCAACTTGCCACCTAGCTCGTGGTTAAGGATCAAAAAGGTGCCACATTTTCTTTCTCAAAAAGACTTTCACAGTTCTCAACTCCCCAAGATCAATGATGTAATGAATGAGGATGAATGCATCACAATACATATGGCATGAAGGTAATATCTTACTCAACAGGTAATACAAGGTTCAAGTTCTCTAAACTCAACCTAAACATGATACTCACCCTCAATAAATAGCAATGGGAAGAAATTTTACTAAAATAAATGTTAGCCCTCTTTCTGATACAGTTTAATACTCAATTACGCTCAAAAACCCCAACTCAACCCCTCACGCGGGCATATCAAGTCAATTAGTCTTCTCACACCTCAATCATAGACAATTCATGGATTACGTATTCTCAAAGCAGATAAGGTAACAAACAAGGCCCCCACACGACTACACAACACAGATAAGCCCTCGCACGGGCATTGCAAATAATTTAAAGTTTCAATTTATACTACAACCTCATCCCAAATTCTATAACATAAGAGTGACTAATTACCCATCTTAGTCTTAAGAAGGATATTCAAACCTACCTCGAATGCCAAAAACTTCGCACGAATGATCTAACCGAAGCTCCACCCGCGAATATCGACTCTGAATCAATTATCCACTATCAAGAATGGCAATATTACATTAAAAATGGACTATTGATGTTAGTATTGATAGATATTAGTATCGGGGGCAAAATCATCCAAAAATTATTTAAAATTCGATAAGGGTGAATCTAGAATTTTATTTCAAAAACACGTTCTATATATAGACGGGAGTTTATGGGTAAAAGACCCATAAAATTTGCTCAAGAAATCAGCAAGAATGTTGAAAATCCGAATTTGGACTTTGGGAAAAAAATCCCCAAAACCCACCTTGAAAACACAATTTTTGAATGCGTTTAGAAGATAAAAATGATGTTAAATAATTTAGGAATGAAAGAAATATTTACCCAAACATAAATGCTCATAAAATTCCTTCGAGATTCGTCTTCCCAAAGATCTAATTGATTGAAAATTGTGGAATGAAGAAGGATGGGAGAATTCCTAAATTTGCATAGTGTTTAGGCATAAATTGTGCATCACGATCGCAAGCCATTTACTCTCGCGATCATGAAGAACTGGGGGCTAGATCATCACGATCGCGGTCCTACCTCTCGCGATCGCGAGGCATAGAGACAAAACCCTTTGCGATCGCGAAGCATAAAATATGGGTAGGTCGCGATCACGTGAATTACTTCTCGATCGTGAAGAAAAAATGACCTGCACCAGAAATTGCAGATTTACCAAGTCCAAAAATGCTCCTGGTTGGACCCTCAGAAATTATTCGGGGTCTGATAAAAATAAACTGGATATGCTACTATACTGAATTCAATATTTCAGACTTAATTGAATCATCAAATTTCCAAAAAAAAAATTGTTATGATGAAATTACCCTCCTAGATCCCTTTTTGGCCTAAAATTCAATTTTTAGCCTATTTTCTCAAAACAAAGACTAAGTTCCCTGGGTTTTAAGTCAATACTCAACTGGACCAAACTCGATCCTCCAAATGCAATGAAACTAACGGTATTTCCATCCGACACTCGAATCTCAATATGTTGACCAAAATCAACTCTATCAATGAAACTTTCCACCCAAGGCCTTAAATTGCCAAAATCCCTCCAGATTGCATCGGGAATCGTGTCAACCATTCCCATATCACAAACAAAGTATAGAATCACTACGAAAAAGGAAAAATGGTTATTTTTCATAGAAAAGTAATTTTTCAAGAATTGGGACATTACATCATCTACCACTAAAATACACGTTCATCCTTGAACGAAAAGTAAAGTACCAATATGGATGTAAAACTGAGGATATCTACGATGCATGTTGGACTCCACCTGTCATATAGCCTCCTCAATATTCTAGTGCCTGCACTGCACCTTCACTGAATCAATATGCTTTAATCTCAACTGTCTAGTCTGCCTATCTAAGATAGCAACAAACTCTTCCTCAAATGACAAGTCTTGATCCAAAGCAATGGAGTCCCACTGAATCACATGAGAATCGTTATGCCGGTACCACTTAAGCATTGATACACAGAGCACAGGATGAACGACTAAAAGGCTTGGGGGTAAGGACAATCTATAGGCAACCTCCTCATACTTCTCTAACACCTCAAAAGGACCAATAAACTTTGGACTGAGCTTTCCCTTCTTCCTGAATCTCATCATACCCTTAGTGGGTGATACCTTGAGCAACACTCGCTCGCTAATAGCAAATGATAAATCACGAATGCGCTTATCGATAACTCTTCTGCCTACTCTGGGCAGTCACAAGGCATTGTTGAACCAACTTCACTCTATACATAGCCTCTCTCAACAAGTCAATACCCCCAGGTCGCACCCCAAATAAATCAAACAATCCCATGGGAGATCAACACCTCCTCTTATATAAGGCCTCAAATAGTGTCATTTGAATACTGGAATGGTAGTTGTTGTTATATGAAAACTCCGTAAGAGGGAGAGATTGATCCCAATGACCACTAAAGTCCATAACACAAGCTCGGAGCATGTCCTCAATCACCTGAATAGTCCACTCTGACTGACCATCAGTCTGAGTATGAAAGGTTGTGCTCAACTCAAGCTTGGTATACATCTTCTCCTATATAGAACTCCAGAAATGAGAGGTAAACTATGTACCTCTATTAAACACAATAAAAATGGGCACTCCGTGCAACTGAACTATCTCACGAGTGTAGATCCTATCCAACTGCTCTACATTGTATCTAGTCTTTACCAAAATAAAATAAGTTGATTTAGTAGACTGAATCATGCTTACCAAAAGTTAAGGATAACCCTATCACGAAGTCCATGGTAATTTGCTCCCACTTCCACTCGAGGATGGGAATCATTTGCATAGGGCCACCCAATTTCTGATGCTCATACTTCACTTGTTGGCAGTTTAGACACGTATCCATAAAATCAATAATGTATCTCTTCATGCCACACCACAAATAGTGTTGTTTCAAGTCATGAAACATCTTTGGCGCTCCCAAGTTAATAGAATACTTGGAACATAAGCCTCATCCAATATCATACATACCCAATCACCAACCTTGGGCATACAAATGTGACCATTAATCCTCAAAACTCCCTCGGGATCAAGAGAGCCTAATTTAGCTTTGCCTCTTAACACTTTTTCTTAAATAGTCCTCAACTTATCATTATCAAACTGGTGAGCACGAATATGATCCATTAAAGTAGACCTAGCCTCCACAAAGGCCAAAATGCTATGAGGTGGTGAAATATGAAGTCGGACCAACTGTCTGGCCAATGACTGAACCTTCAAAGCCAAAGGTTTCTCATCTGCCTTAAGAAAGTCCAAACTACCCATGTTAGGTTCTTTCCGACTCAAGGCATCCCTTACCACTTAAGCCTTGTCTGGATGATAAAAATGGTGATGTCATAGTCTTTTAATAGCTCCGTCCACCTACGCTACCTCATGTTCAGATTAGGTTTAGAAATGATATACTTAAGGTACGGCGATTGGTAAAGACCTCACAATGCACACCATAGAGATAATGCCTCCATAACTTCAAAACGAACACCACCACCGCTAGCTCCAAGTCCTGAGTAAGGTAGTTTTTCTCATGTATCTTCAATTGTCGAGAAGCATAAGCTATAACTTTCCCTTTTTGCATCAATACACCACCCAAACTAATTATCGAGGAATCCCAAAATACAATAAAGGCAACATCTTCCTCCGGTAAAGCTAGAATAGGTGCTGAAGTCAATAACTCCTTGAGCTTTTAAAAGCTCTCCTCGCACTCATCAATCCACTGAAATGCTACATTCTTTTGAGTTAGCCTAGTCAAAGGGGCTACAATAGAAGAGAAACTTTGAAAAAACCATTGATACTAACCTGCCAACCCAATAAAGCTATGAATTTCAATAACCGAAGTACGACTAACCCAATCACGAACGGTTGCAACCTTGGTCGGATAGACCATAATATCATCCTTTGTACCACATGACCCAAGAATCCCACGGACTTGAGCCAAAACTCACATTTGGAGAATTTTGCATGTAACTTCTTTTCTCTCAATATCTGAAGTACGGTTCTCAAGTGACTAACATGGTAGGCCTCATTCTTGGTGTAAACCAAGATATCATCAATAAACACAACCACAAATGAGTCTAAATAAGGCCAAAATACCTAGTTCATCAACTCTAGTCTTCAAGATATTAGATTCTTGAACTCTCAACCGATGGTAACTCGACCTTAAGTCAATCTTAGAGTATACCGATGCACCCTAATATTGATTAAATAAATCATCAATATGAAGAAGTGGATACTTGTTCTTGATGGTGACTTTGTTCAACTATCGATAGTCAATACACATCCTTATAGTTTCATCATTCTTCTTCACAAATAAGACCAGTGCACCCCACAGTGACACACTAGGTCGATTAAAACCCTTCTTCAATGAATCTCTCAATTGTTATTTTAGCTTTTTTAACTCCATTGGATCCATTCGATAAGGAGAAATAGAAATGGGCTTGGTGTTCAGCTCAAAATCAATCACAAAACCGATATCACAGTTAGGATGAACACTCGACAAGCCTGTAGGAAATACATCCATGAACTCCTACGCTATCCTCATGGTCTCTAAATAAGATAGCTCCTTACTAAGATCCCATACATGAGCCAAATAAGACAAACAATCTTTATCCAGCAAATGACGAGCATGAATATAAGTTATCACCCCCTTAGGATACGAACTAGGATTACCTTTCCACACCAAGCAAATAGGGGTAGCAAAATTATCTAATTTGGATTGGGTTGGGTCTTGACCCAATTGTTCTTTTAGGGCATTATGACCCGTCTAAACTTGATCCAACCCGCCCAATTGCCACTTTTACAAGCAAGGCAAATCGAGATAAACTAAGGCCACGATCTTGGCATAACATTTAATATAGCATGATAGAAAGATAACCAGTCCAGACCCAAAATCACATCAAAGCCAAGCAATTCTAATACAATCAAGTATGGACATGTCTTTCTACCCGAAAATATCACCACGCACCCCCGATATACCAGATCTATCACGAAATATGTCGATACATAAGAATAGGTAGACTTTAGATCAAATAATACTAAAGAAAAATGGAGGCAAATCGGAACAATACTTGTAATAACTGCATTAGAGACCTCTGCCTCAAATCTACCCAAAATGGCATAGCATAAATGACAGTCACTGTTAGCCTTCCAACCACCACGAGCTCTACCTTCAGCTCTACTATTGGTACCCTGAGTGCCAGCTCTAGCATTCTGTGAAGCTCCTCAAACAACTAGAGAAGGTGTAGGACAAACAACCAGTGTCCCTGGCCATCTAGTAGAAGGAGTGCATCTGGAACAATTTTAGGCTTTATGCCCAAATCATCACATACATAACAATATCAAGGACCTAAACCCCATTGAGGATAGCTAGAAGTTTCAACATGCCCTATGAATCCCGAAGAACCACTATAACCAGTTTGACTCGATCTAGATCCACCTTGTCGTATGTGCCCTAAATAGCTACTTGGACTGGTCTGCCTTGGTAACCATGGTTGCCTAGACCCGAATACTCCCTACCTCTAGAGGAGTGACCACTAAATTGACCCTACCGATGGAACCTCTTGTTCCTACTTTATCTAGCATGTTTGATACTCTCTATCATCCTAGTAGTCAATAATACTCTAAAAGGTACCACTAGATAGCACAAGAGAGGTTGTAGCCTTTTGAAGATAACCGACAAATCCTTTCACCAGCTTGTGAATCCGCTCAAACTCAGTGGGAATAATCAATACAACATAATAAGATAACAAATGGAAGCGAGCCCCGTACTTAGATACTGATAAAAAACCCTGCTCCAGTCTGTCAAACTAATCCCTACATTGATCACGGAGGCTATAACGCACAAACCTCTTAAGGAAAAGTTCAGTAAACTGCTCACAATTCATCATAGGATAATTAGTAAGCCTACCAATAAGGACTGACCTCCACCACTCATTAGCTACTCCCACAAACTGATATGAAGTGTAAGTTACTCCATGTGCCTCTAGAATACCCAAGTTGAATACACTATTTTGGAGCTCACTCAAAAAGTCATAAGCCTTCTCTCCGATCGTATCATCAAATCTAGGAGGTGCCAATCGAACAAATCTCTCAAAACTTTTCTGCTCAGCCATTGATATGGCAACTCTAACAGAATTTGGGGCTCGAATAGCTGGTACAGCCTCACACTCGGTGACTCTAGCTTTAGTCCTCACTATCTATATAGAAGGAATAAATTAGAGGTATACAACACTTAATATAAACAATTCGTACAAAAGGAATCAAAAGAAGGAATTTCTCCTAATAAGTATCTTATAGCCTCTCAAAGATAAGTACAAACATCTATGTACCAATTCATAAGACTTTACTAGACACTCTATTCTTTAACTTATGGGATCGGTAATATCGATCGGTAATAATGGGTTAATTAACGTCTATACCTGTCGAGCTAAGGCTTCCAGACAAGGACCCATGAGGGACTCGCAGTCCATATACTGTATCACAATCTCAAAATCTCATCAACTTTCCACCTAACTCATGACAAGGATCAAAAAGGTGTCACATTTTCTTTTTCAAAAAGACTTTTACAGTTCTCAACTTTCCAAGATCAATGATGTAATGAATGAGGATGAATGCATAATAATACATATGGAATGAAGATAATATCTTACTCAACATGTAATACAAGGTTCAAGTTCTCTAAACTCAACCTAAACATGATATTCTCCCTCAAAAGATAGCAATGGAAAGGAATTTTACTAAAATAAAAGTTCATCTTCTTCCGAATATAGTTCTATATGCAATAACACTCAAAACCTCCAACTCAACCCCTCAGGCAGAAATATCAAGTCAATTAGTCTTCTCATGCCTCTATCATAGACAATTCATGGGTTATGTATTCTCCAATCAGATAGGGTAGAAAACAAGGCCCCCACATGGGCTACACAGCACAGATAAGCCCCCACACGGGCATCAAAAATAATTTAACAGTTTGAATTTATACTGCAACCTCATTCCAAAGTCTATAACATAAGAGTGACTAATTACCCCATCTTATTTTCAAGAAGAATAGTCAAATCTACCTCGAATGTCAAAAACTTTGCACGAATGCTTTAACTGGAGCTCTACCCATAAATATCGGCTTCGAATCAATTACCCACTATCAAGAATGACAATATTATATTAAAAGGGGTCTATTGATGCCGATATTAATAGATTTTGGTATCAAGGGAAAAATCATCCAAAACCACTTAAAATTTGATAAGGGAAAATTAGAAATTTTATTTCAAAAACACGTTCTATACATCAGGGGAGTTTGTGGGTGAAAACCCATAAAATTTTCTCAAGAAATCAACACGAATCATTGAAAATCTGAATTTGAAATTTGGGGGAAAATTCCCTAAACTTGCCTTGAAAACATAATTTTTGAATGATTTTAGAAGATAAAAATGATGTTAAATGATTTAGGAATGAAAGAAATACCTACCCAAATGAAAATCCTCACAAATTTCCTCCAAGAATCATCTTCCCAAGGCTCTAATTGATTGAAAATGATGTAATGAGGAAGGATGGGAGAATTTCCAAATTTGCACATTGTTCAGGCATAAATTGTGCATTGCAATCGCGAGTCACTTATTCTCTCTATTGGGAAGAACTTGGGGCTAGATCTTTAATCGTGGTCCCATCTCTCGCGATTGTGAGGCACAGAGATGGAACCCTTTGAGATTGCATGACAAGTATCGTGATCGCGAAGCACAGAAAATGTGCAGGTAACGATAGCGTGAATTACTTTGCAATCACGAAGAACAAAAAGACCTGCACCAGAAACCCAAAACTGCAGATTTGCCAAAGTCCGAAAATGCTCTGGGTTGGACCCTCGAAAATAATTTGGGGTCCAATAAAAATAAACCAATTATTCTACTATACTGAATTCGACATTCTGGACTCAATGGAATCTTCAATTTTCTGAAAAGAAGTTTTTATGATGAAATTACCCTCCCAGATCCCTTTATGGCTTAAAATTCAACTTTTAGCCTATTTTTCCAAAACAAAGACTAAGGTCCCGAGGCTCTAAGTCAATACTCAATTAGACCAAACTCGATTCTTAGGACGCAATGAAATTGAGAAATTCCTATTCGATGCTTGAATCTCGATTTATTGATCAAAGTCAATCATATCAGTGAAACTTCCCACCCAAGGTCTCAAATCGCCAAAATCCCATCAAATTACATCGGAAACCATGCCAACCATCCCCATATAACAAAAAAAGTATGGAATCACTATGGAGAAGGGAAAAATAGTCATTTTTCACAGAAAAATAATTTCTCAAGAAATAGGACATTAGACCGTAGCTGCCCTCGTAGAACCTGTCGATACCAACTTTTAGTCAGGGTCATTTTGATCTTTTCCCACTCTTTTAATTCTTATACTATGTTGTCTTAGCCTATTCTAAGTGGGGTTAAGGGATTTTTATCAGCCTACACCCTCCCCCTCACGCATAACACTCAAATTCTAAGACCAAGTACTCTCAAGATTCTTCTCAACCAAGAATTAAGGTTCCAAAGCTTCAAGTTCCAATTCAAGAATTAAAGCTAGTGTCTCCACTCTAGGTATGTGGAATTTCATCAGTTGGTATCTTTTACCTATTGAGTCCCAAGAAAAACTTCAGTTCTTCAGTTTATGATTTTTACAAAACCTAGGATTTTATGAGTTTGCGGGTTTTCAACACAAGTACGTTCTTCTTCATGAATAGCATGTTCTTGCATATTTTTACTTGTGATTCCATATTTTAAATGGTAGTTCATGAACCCTCATAACATAGCTATTTTCATATCTCAGAATTATGATTATTTCAGAAGTATATTTCAAACTATCAATTTTTATGATATAGGATGTTTTCAAATAAAGCATCAATCAATATTTATTAGTTATTAAAATTTATGAGCTACTTAGTTCTATTAATTTATTAGCATAAGTCAGTATTACCAGATTATTATTATCTTTATTAATTGCATATTTTTCGTGGGAGTTCACATAGAACCGAGCGGACTTAGGGATAAAGGCTCACTCATTAGTTGAGGCATGAGACCTTTACTAGCAATCTCTCTATCCAGAACTATGTTCACCATAGGATTATAAGGGATTCCATCATTTGAGGTCGGCAACTTAATCTTTACGTACATTAGCTTAGTGGAATTACTTTAGCACAATCAGCATCTATACCTTGACAAAGTATATTGAGCCCCTTTGATGGGGATTATACATCAAACACCACGTGATAGCTCACATAGTTATATGTTGGTTAGTAGTACCTTCCATATTCAATAATTCAATTATTGCATGATCCAATATTTAGTTATTTCAATACAATATTAGTATAAGCTTTCATATTATTTACTTGGTCATTGCATCTACTCATGTCATTTCAGTTCAACATGCTCTATTGTTATTTTAGCGTACATATCTCTCATGCTCAGTACATCAAAGTACTGACCACATACTCTCTACATATATTATTTGATAAAATAGATTCAGATGTTCCACATTCAGGCTGTAATTAGTGCGGGTTTCAATCAGCTAGTAGTACTTGTTAGTGAGTCTTCATCTTTTGAGGCCGGCTTTATTATGTCATTTAGTCTTATGCTTTCACTTTACAGATAGTTAGAGTTAATTAGGGGTTTGTCCTAGCAACTCACCTTAGTAGAGACTTTTTAGACAATCAGTTGGATTCTTCTAATGTTAAATCAGATATTTGTCTGTTTGATTTTAATAAACCATTTCAGCTTTAGCTTTTGCATAGTATTGCAGTTACATTCACTATTTATTTTATGTTAATCTTAGTGTAATTCCAAACCATGAGGTTAGCTTGGGGTTACTTGTGACTCTAAGCACCGTGTTACGACTATGGGGTAGTCTCGAATAAGAATCCCCCCAAAAAAATTAACAAATCGTCAAAGATTTCTCAAGAAATCATCAAAAAAAATCGTTACAATAGTTCTTAGTATAAGAATTTCTTCTTTCAATAATCATTCGTAATTTTATGTAGAAAATATTAGAAAATTCATGGGTAAATATTTTATCAAGGAAGTGATGTACATTCATGGAGGGTTCTTGGGGTTTCATAAAGATTCAAGAATGATTCAAAAATGTGAGTTTTCGTCCTAATCTTAATTCATTCACTGAGGATTCTTAGAAATCATGGAAATGTAGTTTGTGGGAAAGAACAATACGTTTCTACGCGTGGAGATACCCTTGCATATCTTAGTAACAAATCATGATGAAGAACCTTGTAAGAGAATCTTAAACTGGGAGAACCCCTTTCTTGATGTTCTTAAGTTTTGGGAGAAGGAGAATTCAGGATTATGGAAGTTGCTATTCATATTAGGACATTAATAGGCTATAGTATGGATTTAAGAAAGTAAATTAAGGGTAAAAAGGTCAAGAATACCACTATTGAAACATAATAAAATCATGAAAATCAAAGAAAATGACCTTTTAATGAATTTTGTAGGCCAAATCGGCGATCTAGAGGCCCTATCGCCAAATAATTTGGAGGATCACCAAAGTGGGACTTTGGATCACCAAAATTAATAGTTTCTAAAAAAATTTGGGCTACTTGGGTGATGCATTTTGGTGATACATGAACCTATTCAACAATTCCCCTAATGGAGAGATGTCATTGCCGAATTTTCCAGTCCGAACATGTTCTAGTAAAACAATGATAACTTTCTCTACTGACCCTCTGATTAACAAAGGACATGTTCTAGTAAAAGGTCGGAAATATTGGAATGAAGACTCATAGATCTTTAATTTGATAGGTTGTGGGTCACCTAAATCTTCATATTCTAAGAGGTATCACTATTTAAAGTTGACTCTTTCATGATCTCATGGAAAAACTCAGTCAATAGAGAAGCTTTGAACTTGACTTGGTGTTAGGATTCCCTTATGATCCTAAACTACATATAATACACTTATCACACTTAGGAATGGACCATAACAAATATGCACAGTAGGATATGATGTGGTCTAATTTGATACGCTCACAACTAATGGTTCGGATCTCTAGCATAGAACTTAGGAGGTGTTACATTGATTTAATTTTCATAAACTCATAGAGAGGATTCATGATAGAATTGATTGCAATATCATTATTATCCTCGTTGTGAGTTGTTTTATTATTGTAATGACCCCATGCTCATTTTGTGTAATCTACGTGTTATATATCTTATCCCTTTCGCAACTTATGTTGTCATTTGTGACCTGCAAAGATGGGTGACATGATTTATCAGGTGATCATATGGGTATTATGAAAGGTTTTCAATTTTGAAGGTTTGAAATTTGAGAAGTTTGGCCAAAGTCAATATTAAAGGTAAACAAGCATGAAATCAAATTATGACAGTTCTATTAGATTTAAAAATTAATTTTTAACTTAGTTGGATAGTTGATTTGAGTTTCAAGACTTTCGGGTGTGATTTGAGTCATTGGTTGACTTTTTGGAATTTAAAGTACTTAGGTTGACCACGGTCAATATTTGATCAAGATGACTCTGGATTAGTGATTTGAGATTCCAGCAAGTCTAGAATGAGGTTTTTGGTTAATCTGCATATTCAATTTGTTTCTACGAGACTTCAAATGTATCTCAAGTGTTCATTTAGGAAATTTTGGAATTTGGCTTTGTTGATTATTGTTGTTTTTGGTGCAGGTTATTTTCTTCTTATTATTTGCAAACAACAATCAGGTCATGGGGTTTGTGATCACGTAAAAGGGTCTGAGGGTCATAGGCGAGGAATTGTAATTGTGACAGGTGGATTTGGGTCAGGTCATCATGATGGGGCTCCTATATTCATGATGAGAAGTGTACACAAGGTGAGATACTCTTCCTAATTATAAGGGGAGAAAGAGATTCTTGTCTCCCACATAGATGTAGATCCCACCACTACCACTGCTGATATTTTACTCCACAAGTTGAGGCATCACAGGGAGTTCAAATCCTCTTATTCATTATTTCTTTTTGATGCATTGGGAATACTACATAATTTTTAGGTATGGATGGGGTAATCTTTTTTGGTCTCATATTTTGTTCTTGTTTGATATTTTGTGACAATTGTCTATCCCATATGTTTGTTGTAAAAAACAGTTTCAGTGCTAGTTAAGTCACCTTCAGATTTTTCTTAGCCATGGTTCTTTTTCATGAGTTTATTTTGATGTTGCATTGGGAAGTATTTAGGAACAATCAAGTCTAGAGTAATGAAATGTTTCAATGATACATTGGTAGATGACTTTCTTAAAGAATAAGTCAGATGCAATTTGAGTAGAATAGAGTCGGTTTGACTTAAATGGTGATAGGTTATTTGTTTATGGCATGAAACTTGTTTTGTTTAAAAAATAGGGGCCAAACAACCTAGGTTGGGAGTGAAGAATAAAAAAATTGTGATAATTAAAGCTTCAAGCCTAAGTCAAGGGTGAGAAACGATTATGTATAAGGCATAATCTAGTGTGGTAGAAAACATAGAAAAAAATAAAGAAGTTTAAATAAATAATAAACAGAGAAAACATGTCACATCATAGTCATTGGAAGCAAATAAGAGGCAAGAAAAGGGAAAGTAGAATGAAAGACTTAAAAGGATAAATAAAGTGTAGTGTTCATATAAGGGTGTAACACCCCTGATGTTCCCAGCCTAGACTAACTCTGAAATGATCTGAAAATCGCACCAGGCAAGGACCACGAGACCAACCACAGTCTGTATTCTTCTTCACGGTCCGTATTCTTCTTAAAGGGATAAAAGTTTGGGGAGGAGTTCACGAGAGAGACAATGAACCCCTAATACTCCAAAGTTTGGAGATGACCACGATTGAGCATCATGACCCATAGTGGGGTTCACGGACCGTGGATAGGTTTGTGAAGCTTAACCCCCTAAACCTTTGGGATGGTTCGACTTCACGAGAACCTTCATGTCCCGTAGTAACCCCCAAGGACCGATCTGGCCTCTGTTAAGGTCAAACCCTCCCTATAGGGACAAGTCAAGGACTACGTCCACTTACCATGGACCGTAGTAAGTTATACGGACCGTGGTGGACGTCTGTTTGAGTGCACAACTCAGTTTTAATGAAGGATATTTCAGTTTTTTCCACTTTTTCCCAAGTGAACCCTACACGTTTAAGGACTAAAAATTAGTCCCTTATCATAGCCAATAGGGTTTTTCTCTCGTTCACACTTGTATTTTCTTGAGAGAAGTGATTGGACCAAAGAAAGAAAGCTAGGGTTCAAGGTCTTCGAGCAATACCTTCGAGTTTCGATCGCTCCTTCAATTTCCAGGTATGAAAGGCTTATCAGAATGTTGGAATATGTTCGTTCATGTGCCTTACATCTTGGTTGAGTTGAATTTATCCTAAAATCGAGTTTGAATATTCCTACGATTTGAATTTCCTTAATATATTTAGGCTCCTAATATGTCTTTACATATACAAATTTCATTATGTCTTGTTGATGTCTATGATTTGAGTAATTGTGATACCTGTTCATGCCTTTATTCCTATGAACCTAATTGAGTATAATTTTGAATGTTTATAATATCATTTAGTCTTAAAGGTTTGATTGGTGAATGTTGAAGGAGAATGAGTCGAACTTGGGTTGCATATTAGAAGTCTTTACATTTACTACCATTTGAATTGAATATTTGGAATCTAAATAATTGTTGATTTAGATTCTTGATGAGTCAAGAATAAGTTTTGAAATGAAGTCTAAAGGAAAGAATTGATGAATTGCGATTGGATTGAGTTGATTAGAGTCTAATGTGACTAGATAAGGCGATTTTCATGATTTGATTTGATTTGAGTTTTATGAGCTTATTGAGTCTTGGGAGGAGTATCGAGCAACGAATTGAGTAAGAGTAACTAACAACTCGAACTCAATAACTAAGTAGCCAGCGTAGGAGAGGACTAAACCATAAAATTGGATGTTTCCTTTTTGTCCCAAAGAGGACTTGATTTGATTTATTATGGATCCAACATTATTGATTCGTCCTTTACCTTGGCAAAGTATCGAACGGACATGGCAACGATGTTGGCTCATTCTACATCACTGTCTCATAGGTGGTGGTTGTCGAATAAGAAAAGGTCCCAAAGGTCTAAAATGAGTGGTTTGATTGGTTGAGCTGCATATTATTGTGTCTATTTCTCTTTAAAATATTATTTATTTTAAACTTGCATTCTTCATCGAGTTGAGTTGATTATGGAGTTCAGTCCCTTGAGATGAGTTGATTGATGTTGAGTTTGTTGATCGTATTCCTTTACTACTATTTTACATACTCGTACATTTCATGTACTGATGCTATTTTGCCTACATCATTTCATGATGCAGATACAGGTGTTAAAGATCCTCAATAGGCGCATCGTTGAAGATCACATCTACTCTCAAATTGGGTCAGTCCTCCTTACATCGGGAGGCAATCTTGATTAGTTATCTTTTCTTTTGAGTATTTCTTTTTGGGTAGCCATGGACTTGTCATTAGAACCTTATTGATAGTATTAGAGGCTTCATAGACAGATAGTGAATGTGCTGAGTAAATATTTTGGTTTTCAAACCAATCTTTGATACGGAGTCGAGATGAGATTGATTTTCATTACATTATTCTTCTTTGAATTGTTGATTTGGTTAGACCACTTGAATGTCTTATAAAATTCTATCGAGTCTTCCACTGACTGATTGAATGAGTGATTGGACCAAGTGGTTCTCTTGGGGACTAGCAATGGTCTTCGAGTGTCGGCCACGCCTTAGGGAACCTCTCGGGGTGTGACAAAGGCGTAATCAGTATTTCCTAAATATATATCCTCCCTATATTGAAGTCTATATTACAAGCTTAGAAAAGTCTATATGTGATCTCAACTGATCATTTCAAAGATATTATTCATTAATTATGGTATTCTTATTCTGAAAATCTACTTGCATTCTCCATGAGACTTTACAAGCATGAACTGTGATTTTTGTGTTTTTTCTTCAAAAGAAAGAATACTAAAATTTCTCTTGCAAATATGAAACGTATGATTTATGAATGATTTATAGGCCATCAACTAATGAACTATATTTACAAAATTATGAGATTTTCAACATAATGTACATGAAATTAATCATGATTTTATAAAATACTAAGCTAACTAGATTTATGAGCTTATGGAGGAAATCATAATTACGAGTTAATCCATATATGCATGTAATGAATAGTAGTAGTTGTCACAATCCAAAAGTGGACGTGATGTCACTTGCCTTATCCTACCAATGCAAGTCAGACTAAAATCCAATTAAATAGATAAATACATGTCACGACCCAACCCCGTAGGCCGCAACTGGGGTCCGACCTGGACCCCCCGTACATATATCTATTAGCTGAGGTCACATTGAATCATAAATAAGACAATATCATGTAATAGAGCCCCACTGGGCGATAACATTTTCATAAACTGTAGCCCTTTTCGTTTGTATCACAACATGACAGGGCACGCAAGCCGACAAGGCTGCCATAACATAATAACATATATCATATATCATGTAGACCCAGCTTAATCAAACTGACATACACAACCCACATATACATGTCTGCAGACCTCTAAACATATAAATGACAACATATGGCGGGACAGGGCCCCCGCCGTACCCCTGAATGGATAAAACAATTTCTATACATATGTGGATAGTATCAAAAACTAGGCTCCGATACAATGGAGCCTCTTCCATCTGAGCTGCATAGAATCCTAAGCTGACGGACTCCCAAAATTTGTATCTGTACCTGCGGGCATGAACGCAGCCCCCCGAGAAAGGGGGTCAGTACGATATGTGTACTGAGTATGTAAAACATAATATAATACAACTGGAAATATATCTGAGATAGAGAATCAGGGGATAAGATATCAATTCAGAAACCTGTACCTGTACTTTATGAATTACAAAAACATGCATGTTTGAGTCATATCATATAGCCGGCCCTTTCGGGGGTCCGGTGAATCATCTCTGTAAAATCATCTCTGTAAAACCATCATGGCCCCAGTGCCATCACCACCTTATTACAACACATCATCATATATTTATACACGTATCCTGGCCCTCTATTGAGGGACTCAGTGAATAATGCAGTGAACTGTGCACGAGAACATATCCTGGCCCGGGACTCAAGGAAAGAAGTGTTACGGTATACACGAGTAGAGTAGTGAGTAACTATATGCAATTTAAATCGTTATCAGAGACTCGACAGAATAAGAAAGTTAAGCTTTTATTTGAGAACCCGAGTAACGGTGTAGTCATCTCGAGTGTCCTCTAAATGCCATTATGGGCTGTCTCAATTATAATCTCGGGGCTCCTAGACATGTACTAAAGTAAAGCCAAATCGCTTATGGAACCAGAAACATTTGTTAACATATAGTCTGTAAGACTTGGAGCCTGTACATTTGTTACCTTTTTAACATATAAAAGTTTCCAGGGAAATAGTTTGATTATTATAAAAGTTCGATATTCAGACGTAAATAAGAGATGCTAAGAATGGAGTTACCCCGGAACTCATATCATGTTTAACCTACAACTAAGACATGCCAGAAGAAGAAAGAGAATAAACTATATATAGTCTGTACTTTCCTTTATGGGATCTGCATACACATATTTCATACCCGGCCCATCATGGGGCTCGGTGAATCATTATGGCATCATAATCTCACTTTCGTACCAAATACGTATCAAAGGAAATGAGAAATAGCTTTCCACATACTAGTGTTTAACACATAGAAGCCTTACTAGGCAATACTCAATTCTTGCAGAAATTCCAATACTAAGCAGTGGATATGGGTTATGAGGCATACTTGGAGTTTTGGGAATGGAATTATCCCCACATTCCACACACACTTCACTTAAGGCTAAAATTTGCCAAAAGGAAAGAAAGATAGCTGTACGAACTTATACCAAAACATGCCAAGAGAAGCTTTACATACCTTTTGGGAGTTACCCTTTATCCTGCTCGTCTCGTCGTCTTCAGAACCTATTCAATATGAAAGTAATACAAATATCAACTACTCTTAACTTTTCAGCATCTGAGGTTACACCTTAATGTTAATGGAATCTATTTCCTTAGTCGTTTCCTCGTCTAGTCCTTTAGTTTGTTAAGGCGTTAACGAAAATTGGGCAGCACCTCCCCTATAATGTGCCCTATCCGAATTTCCAATTAGGTCCCTAAGACCTACAGACAACCAACAACAACAACCTATAGCAATTCATACCAACAATATACAGCATAAACTCCAAACGACTTATTCGAAAATACGATATCAAAATAGGGCGTCTAGTCTTTATTTTGTGACACTTTTAATTATACGTAACGAGGGGTCATGTGGCTTCGACCAGCAGCACCCTAACCCACATTAGGACATATTCAGGCCCTGCAACAACAAGCCACACCCCTGCAGAGCAACTCACAAGAACAACACTTTGTTTCGACAACAATTCAACTATAACGACTACAAATTAGTTTATTGCGAATGCCAAGTATTTCTATGCCATTTTCATATTTCCAGCCACCAATAGGGCGTGTAACATGCTCCATCAGAACACATAAAGCTCAAATTTAAAGAAGAAACCTTACCTTACGTTGAACTTGTCAAACTCGCCAAAACTATCCAAAATGTGAAATCTGGACAGCTTACTGTTTTACCTTGTCTCTTCGTTTCGAAGGGTTAATGGAGGGAAACAGGATTTACGTCCTTCATGAAAGTTATAGACATGTGTCTTAAGGTCGCAAACAATTTCGAATCATCCCTACATCAATTTTGTACAAAACGATATGACCAAAATACTTACAGCTGTCCGTGTAGAATTTCCAAAACCAAATCTGAGCAGTACCTCCTCTACACTTCATCACCATTTTTCGAGCTGATACAAGTAAAAATGGATTTTGGAGTCTGAATGAAAGTTATAGAACCACGAAATATCTTTCCAAAACATATTAAATCATTCGAAACGAATCTGTACACAAGAAGTTATACCAATATTACCAACAACAGTCCCATCCAAAAACGGGTTGTTTAATTAGTTCTTAACATTTTTTCCTTCAACTTTCTCTTATTTCTTTCCAAGTGTAAACTGCAACCATGGTTCCTTGGGCATCCTAAGACACATGTATACACCCCCACATGGTTAAAAAACATTGTAGATAATTAATTCACGGAGGAAAATTGAAGAACTCACCTTTAATTCTTCAAAAACGTTGCTGCCTTGTTCCTTTTGGTTCTTCATGTTTTTACTCTCATTTGGCTGATGTTTATGGATGGAAAATGAGTTAAAGAGTCAGCCATGTATATATACACCTCCTTAGGAGGTGACACATGGCAGCCCCCTAGGGTGACACGTGGCAGCCTCCTAGGGTGACACCTCGTCCAAGCTTCCAACACAAAACTGCCACGTGGCAGCGTGGGGTCCATCCCAAGTAGGTGAGTCACCTGCCTGCTTGTCACCTGCTTGCTTCACTTTCGTAAGTTCGGAAACTAGTTTTTGCTCCCTCTCGTAGGTTCGTAATCTCATCTTATTTTAAGAGCCTATGTAATACGTGCTACATAAGTTTGGTATGTAATCAAGTAACTCACGTATGTAAGATTTCTAAATTAGTAGCTTGCGTAGATAAGTCGAGTCCTACGACTCGTTACTTGGCCTCCTATTCCTTCCGGATTCTTATATGATTCCCCTTCCAACCTTCTCTACTATGGGGTATCACATCCTCCCTTCGTTGGAGTCATTTGATAGTGTCGTAGCATATCCGGTTCATATGGTAATGTCCAAGGAACTTATGAAACATTCTGAGTTTAAAAGGGTGAGGTGTAACATCCTTCCCCCCTTTAGAACATTCGTCCCCGAATGTTAAACAAAACTTCCCTTAGAACTTATACAGACCATCGGGGGATTCGTTTCTATTTACTTACACATATTTCCATCGAAGTACTTAGTATACGAGTTTCAGGAGTTGGGGTTACCTGTTTACCTGGTGTTTTATGTCCTCTTTTTAATTTCTTAGGTCATCCCTTTTTCTAGTTTTGATTTTGCCACAATACCTTGACGGAAGGCACGTCTTCAGTTCGCAACCTTCTAATTTTCCAATCGAAGATGGCAATAAGTTTCTCCTCATAGGATAACTCTTCCATCTCATGGACTTCATTTATAAGACATACTATGGGTGGATCGCTAGTACATTCGCGAAATATCTATATCTGATAGGCTGGGCGTATGGTCTCCAAATCAAGTGGTAAGCTCAACTTACCAGCCGCGTTGCCTACCTTACGCGCAACCTAATACAGTCTAACATATTCTGTGTCAAGTTCCTTTTCTAGGTGACCCCATTATGAACATCCAATCATCAACTTGAACTCTGCATGTCGACGTCGATTATCTGTATATCATTCCTCCCGACTCTGGGCTTTTAGTCAATAGTTTGCTTAATCCTGTTTGGCCTACCAGCTTAGTCTTTTTCCCATCAGGGGGACCTATAGGCGCTTCCTTACAACATCTTGTAGGGGTTATTTGGACACTGAAATGGTAGCCCTTCTCGTAGGCAAACCTAATAATTGATGGACGATAGTCCTAGCTACACTTAAAGCCAACCTCATAAGCTCGCAATATATTTTCTAGCAGTTGATAGTATGCTCAGTCTATTTAGAAGCCCGAGGTAAATATGGTATGAAGGTTTGTCTGTGCTCCCGACCTCTTCTTGGACTGAGGTCCAAACGTTAACCATATTTGAAGTTCCTCTATCTGAGATATTAGCTGGGGAACTTCACGGAATCTTACTACTTCCTTGTTATATAACTTCACCTCATTCAAGTTGCATAGGTGGTATTGCTTGCAAGCAAATGGGCTGATTCGTTAGCCTTCTCGCAATAACCCGCATAGCACCCTACTCTTGAAAAGTTTAGAATAGGTGCGTGGTGACGTTGATAATTTGGGAATCCTTAGCTTCGTATAGTTTTTCTCGACTTTCTTTAGAACTTTAACTGGCCTATATAGTTATTCTGTGGTTTTCCACTCGTTAACTGGTTCTATATCGAAGAACTGTGGCATTCAAGTGCGTCGTCAATTAGCAATTAGCTAATCCTTCTTATTTTGCTTAAGCCCTCGTTACAATTTCCTTAACGTATCTTATAATACTCTGGGTACATAATCTCATATCGTTTCTCCATCACTAGTTCAGATTCCTCCATCTCGCGGGATCACACCAGCACTAACGCATTAAGTTCCATTAGAATTTTGAAGTTAAGCGTGCTGGGGCGAGAGTAATATTGGGATGGGTGACCTTCCTGGGAAGTCTTCGTGTACCGTTTCACTGTAATCCTTTCTACAATGTGTGGGCACTCAATTTAGCCCAAGATTTACCTTAGTGTTGTCTCGCGAGTCTTTATGTTTTTCCCTGTCCTTCCTTTGTTATCTTGCGACCAGTATCGGCGTAGACCTTTAGTTCCGCTATGACCATGTCCCTTTTTGGTCAGTTTGGTTTAACTTCCCCTATTGTATTCCCCCCCTTTCTGTACGCACCCATTCATTAGGGTGGGCTACTGAGTAGCGCTAAAGTTCTTTCATATAGTAACCTTTGGAGCCATTTTGAGTTTTGGCTATTATTAGCTGGCATAGCTTTAAAGGAATTTGACATATGATCTCCCCTATCCTTTATTCATTTTGTGTTCTTCTCATTTTCTACCACAGGAGGCTTTCTATTCCTTTGTCCTTGGTTATACATTTATCGCAACATCATTTGCGACCAACTCTATAGCCAACATTTTGGCTTTTTGGTCTAGCATGTTGTCATTATCCTTCGTAGTGTCTCTTGAGTTATTCGATATCCTTCCATGGTTACATTTTTTTTGTGTGTTTTTATCCGCAACCACCTTCTAGTGTTATATTGTTCAGGGTCTCGTCACAAACTTCTTAACGCTACCTTATGTAGCATTCCGGCTTCCATCCAATTATTGGTAACTTCCGGAGCTTTCCAACTTGGTTTAGCAAGATATCTTATCGAAGTTTAGACGTCTATCTCACATTTATTGCTATATCAATTGCCTCCTCCTACCTTTTCCATTTTCTCATTAACTTCCCCCCTTTAGGGGGTACCCGCACTTTCCTCTGTTTGTACTTTGTTCTACGTCTCTATGTCCAGTCTAAATTTTTGTCCAATTCCTTTCACCAATCTATTTGGTACCGCATCATGTCTTCGTTTATCTGCATGTTTATAATCTGACTATCCGCGTACGGAGCCTTGATTAAATTACGAAGCGACGAGAACCTTTCCATATCTAACGTAATGTCTTATCTACTAATCAGTACTTGAACAATGTGACCTAGGGAACAACTCGTCCAAGGCCACCTTCTACTTTTTCTTTTTCCAAGAATTACTTAGCACCTGTAGTTGTTCTAATCCCAATTAGGTAGTGCTAGTATTCTGACGATAACTATTCTAGGTTTTCTCGAAGTAGTGGTTTTGTCCCAACCTATATCCTTTGCTTCTTGGGGTGAATAGAAGTTACGTCATTTGTTCCTTAAGTTTTCCATCCTCGTCCCTTAAGGATTCCACTATTTTTGGGGCGACGTTGTGTACACGCGTCATTTCTTTTATATCTTAATCCCCATGCTCTTACTCCGTTCTCAATGCAGGCCTTTAACTTAGGCAACGCGTAATATATGCGTCTTGCTAGTGGTTCCACTTTATCCCTGCATACTCGTATCATACTATTCAGTTTATACTTACATATCCTCTTTTAATTCAAACATATATTCGGTTCCTGACATCACTTTGAGGTGCTTCTGTTAGAAGTTCTTTCCCCAATTAGTCGGTGGCAAATTATAAACTATTATCGTACATCATTTTCCAACCATTGTTGGAATAAATTAGAACCTCTTAAACATCACAGTACTTTTTTAGTACTTGACCTACCTGGTCTCCTTCTGAGTTTATCCTCGAGTTATGAACAACTCATCTAATTTACAATTAGGAGTTGAGGGCTTGGTACCTTCAAAAAGAGTGAATCTCAATTACTGGACATCTTACCCTTCATTCTGAGCCCTCTGTGTATATTCCTACAATACAAATATGGCTGGAGATACCGTAATCTGAACTTTACTATTTAAATAAGCCTTTGTTCCTCCGAAATAAAATTCTTCAAGTGGAAAGGGTGCCCCTTATCGACCACCTAAAGGTTACCTCTTACAGCTTTAGTTGAACACAGTAGGGGTACTTGGTATCAACTCCTCAGACATCTCAAAAATCTATGCTTTATTTCCTTTTTCTTGTTCTGGGAAAATTTCGGCAGAGTTTCCTCTACATTTCTTACTTATCCCAAAACCTGCATGCAGAAAATACCAACAATGCCTCACAGGGCCAGCATATATATTTACATATCATATCACAACCGCACAGGGCTTTCAATGTCATCTTTTTTTTTATTGCAGCCACACAGGGCTTTCGACGTCAACAATAATATAAAAATATTAGACTTACCTCATATGTCCAACTTCAAACTGCAACTATTGCACTTCCTGACTGCTTTCCCTTCAGGTTTCAGCTTTACATTTCAAATAATACTTCACTACCTTACCAAATGGATATCTTCCGTGCCTTCACTTTACTTACCTGCGTGCTTTGTAACTTTCCATGTCATCAATTACTTTCTTCTGTTAGTGTCGTCCTTCTGTTAAGATCCAAGGTTAGTATAAGGAATTTTTCCTATGACTCGGATCTAAAGCACGATCTCAGATGTAGAAGAAAGGTAACATCCTAAATGTCCTGTAGCTTCCTGTTTATAGATGTGGCGCGTAACACATCGATAACTAAGACTCTATTAGACACGGTCTGCAGACACTCCAAGGACGAACTGCTCTGATACCACTTCTGTCACGACCCAACCTCGTAGGCCGCAACTGGGGTCCGACCTGGACCCCCCGTACATATATCTATTAGCTGAAGTCACATTGAATCATAAATAAGACAATATCATGTAATAGAGCCCTACTGGGCGATAATATTTTCATAAACTGTAGCCCTTTTCGTTTGTATCACAACATGACAGGGCACGCAAGTCGACAAGGCTGCCATAACATAATAACATATATCATATATCATGTAGACCCAGCTTAATCAAACTGACATACACAACCCACATATACATGTCTGCAGACCTCTAAACATATAAATGACAACATATGGCGGGACAGGGCCCCCGCCGTACCCCTGAATGGATAAAACAATTTCTATACATATGTGGACAGTATCAAAAACTAGGCTCCGATACAATGGAGCCTCTTCCAGCTGAGCTGCATGGAATCCTAAGCTGACGGACTCCCAAAATCTGTATCTGTACCTGCGGGCATGAACGCAGCCCCCCGAGAAAGGGGGGTCAGTACGATATGTGTACTGAGTATGTAAAACATAATATAATACAACTGGAAATATATCTGAGATAGAGAATCAGGGGATAAGATATCAATTCAGAAACCTGTACCTGTACATTATGAATTACAAAAACATGCATGTTCGAGTCATATCATATAGCCGGCCCTTTCGGGGGTCCGGTGAATCATCTCTGTAAAATCATCTCTGTAAAACCATCATGGCCCCAGTGCCATCACCACCTTATTACAACACATCATCATATATTTATACACGTATCTTGGCCCTCTATTGAGGGACTCAGTGAATAATGCAGTGAACTGTGCACGAGAACATATCCTGGCCCGGGACTCAAGGAAAGAAGTGTTACGGTATACACGAGTAGAGTAGTGAGTAACTATATGCAATTTAAATCGTTATCAGAGACTCGACAGAATAAGAAAGTTAAGCTTTTATTTGAGAACCCGAGTAACGGTGTAGTCATCTCGAGTGTCCTCTAAATGCCATTATGGGCTGTCTCAATTATAATCTCGGGGCTCCTAGACATGTACTAAAGTAAAGCCAAATCGCTTATGGAACCAGAAACATTTGTTAACATATAGTCTGTAAGACTTGGAGCCTGTACATTTGTTACCTTTTTAACATATAAAAGTTTCCAGGGAAATAGTTCGATTATTATAAAAGTTCGATATTCAGATGTAAATAAGAGATGCTAAGAATGGAGTTACCCCGGAACTCATATCATGTTTAACCTACAACTAAGACATGCCAGAAGAAGAAAGAGAATAAACTATATATAGTCTGTACTTTCCTTTATGGGATCTGCATACACATATTTCATACCCGGCCCATCATGGGGCTCGGTGAATCATTATGGCATCATAATCTCACTTTCGTACCAAATACGTATCAAAGGAAATGAGAAATAGCTTTCCACATACTAGTGTTTAACACATAGAAGCCTTACTAGGCAATACTCAATTCTTGCAGAAATTCCAATACTAAGCAGTGGATATGGGTTATGAGGCATACTTGGAGTTTTGGGAATGGAATTATCCCCACATTCCACACACACTTCACTTAAGGCTAAAATTTGCCAAAAGGAAAGAAAGATAGTTGTACGAACTTATACCAAAACATGCCAAGAGAAGCTTTACATACCTTTTGGGAGTTACCCTTTATCCTGCTCGTCTCGTCGTCTTCAGAACCTATTCAATATGAAAGTAATACAAATATCAACTACTCTTAACTTTTCAGCATCTGAGGTTACACCTTACTGTTAATGGAATCTATTTCCTTAGTCGTTTCCTCGTCTAGTCCTTTAGTTTGTTAAGGCGTTAACGAAAATTGGGCAGCACCTCCCCTATAATGTGCCCTATCCGAATTTCCAATTAGGTCCCTAAGACCTATAGACAACCAACAACAACAACTTATAGCAATTCATACCAACAATATACAACATAAACTCCAAACGACTTATTCGAAAATACGATATCAAAATAGGGCGTCTAGTCTTTATTTTGTGACACTTTTAATTATACGTAACGAGGGGTCATGTGGCTTCGACCAGCAGCACCCTAACCCACATTAGGACATATTCAGGCCCTGCAACAACAAGCCACACCCCTGCAGAGCAACTCACAAGAACAACACTTTGTTTCGACAACAATTCAACTATAACGACTACAAATTAGTTTATTGCGAACGCCAAGTATTTCTATGCCATTTTCATATTTCCAGCCACCAATAGGGCGTGTAACATGCTCCATCAGAACACATAAAGCTCAAATTTAAAGAAGAAACCTTACCTTACGTTGAACTTGTCAAACTCGCTAAAACTATCCAAAATGTGAAATCTGGACAGCTTACTGTTTTACCTTGTCTCTTCGTTTCGAAGGGTTAATGGAGGGAAACAGGATTTACGTCCTTCATGAAAGTTATAGACATGTGTCTTAAGGCCGCAAAAAATTTCGAATCATCCCTACATCAATTTTGTACAAAAAGATATGACCAAAATACTTACAGCTGTCCGTGTAGAATTTCCAAAACCAAATCTGAGCAGTACCTCCTCTACACTTCATCACCATTTTTCGAGCTGATACAAGTAAAACTGGATTTTGGAGTCTGAATGAAAGTTATAGAACCACGAAATATCTTTCCAAAACATATTAAATCATTCGAAACGAATCTGTACACAAGAAGTTATACCAATATTACCAACAATAGTCCCATCCAAAAACGGGTTGTTTAATTAGTTCTTAACATTTTTTTCCTTCAACTTTCTCTTATTTCTTTCCAAGTGTAAACTGCAACCATGGTTCCTTAGGCATCCTAAGACACATGTATACACCCCCACATGGTTGAAAAACATTGTAGATAATTAATTCACAGAGGAAAATTGAAGAACTCACCTTTAATTCTTCAAAAACGTTGCTGCCTTGTTCCTTTTGGTTCTTCATGTTTTTCCTCTCATTTGGCTGATGTTTATGGATGGAAAATGAGTTAAAGAGTCAGCCAACATGTATATATACACCTCCTTAGGAGGTGACACGTGGCAGCCCCCTAGGGTGACACCTCGTCCAAGCTTCCAAGACAAAACTGCCACGTGGCAGTGTGGGGTCCATCCCAAGTAGGTGAGTCACCTGCCTACTTGTCACCTGCTTGCTTCACTTTCGTAAGTTCGGAAACTAGTTTTTGCTCCCTCTCGTAGGTTCGTAATCTCATCTTATTTTAAGAGCCTATGTAATACGTGCTACATAAGTTTGGTATGTAATCAAGTAACTCACGTATGTAAGATTTCTAAATTAGTAGCTTGCGTAGATAAGTCGAGTCCTACGACTCGTTACTTGGCCTCCTATTCCTTCCGGATTCTTATATGATTCCCCTTCCAACCTTCTCTACTACGGGGTATCACATCCTCCCTTCGTTGGAGTCATTTGATAGTGTCGTAGCATATCCGGTTCATATGGTAATGTCCAAGGAACTTATGAAACATTCTGAGTTTAAAAGGGTGAGGTGTAACAATACAGAAGTAAAGAGGAAATGAAATCATAATATAACTGGACATGTAGATAACTTAATCAAGCTCTTAATACCCCCAAAATCTGATTGCCACATCTACAAGTCAATAAGTATTACATTAGATTATAAAAAAATACAAGTTTCAATATCTTTTTTTCTAAAATAGAACAAAACATAAATAAAGAGTTAGAGGTGTCCGTCGAAGTGACAAATAGCTACCTCACTCACTCTCCAACTAGAGCCTCGGACATAGAAAAGTAGGAGGATAAATCACACTGATATAGGCTCAAAACCTACACATGTATAGAAAGTCAGGATGATTACCAACCAATACGGTACTAAGAAAACAAACAATTAACTCTAAGTAAAGACATATCAAACACGAGGACCTATCACACACCATCCGAACCTCCTCAAACTACAACCGACATAAGAAATAGCCCAACCTAACAGTCCTCACTCCATATCGACAATACACGGATAAAACATCACAATTTGTACTTCACTATGCACATAATAGTATTTAAGTATAATCACAATTCTTCCTCTGTTAACAATCATAATTTACATCATAAATCATGATTATCAAAATACAAGGATAAATGCAATGTCATATAGTGCAATGTCAAATAGAGTGATGCATGTATGTCTTAATGATACACACCCACTGAATCATTAGTCTGTGACTCAGGGGGCCTCTTTAGTCCATCCACTAGCCACGGTTGTATGGACTGATCCCTTCTCTCTTAAAATGAATCCACCACGAATTTGTGGATCGTTGCCTATGTCCTCTCAATATGAATCTGCCAAGGACGTGTGGTTTGTTCCCTCTTTCCTCTCATTCTTAAAATTCATTATCATAATATTGGCACAACCTCGTTGTATGTAAATAGATACAAATACTCAAAGAGAGGAACACAATGAAAGGAATAACACTTTCACAATCATAATCCAATATAGAAATCTCATCACAATGTCATGTGTAAGTTTATCAAATCATTTGAATCATTTAAGCAATCTTACAACACCAAATCAAAAATTTCTTCTTTTACCCCTATTATTTTTATCATTAGAGTTTATTTAATAACCATCAAAACATGATGTCACGATTTAAGCTAGACCCTAAACGTGACACGGTGAATAAGATTCCGAAAAATCCAAAATAATTCTCTTAGTATAACATAGCATGACTTAGAATAACATAAGAATCAACATAAGAGAAATACGAAAGATAAATCTCAAAATAAAAGTCTCAATAAACAGAAAAACTAAACATAACATCCAAATGAGCAGAAGAACATACTAGTCTAAGACAACCTCGACTATTATGGATGGAGCGTAGGACAAACCTTAGCTCACCAAAATAAAATATAACTGAATCAAGTATGAAATAAAATAAGTAAAAGATCTCATAATGTGGTTGTTCCTTCGAAGCATAAGGACTCACCAAGGTAGCTAAGCCCACAGGATCTAAGTACTAGCCATGGGAGTGTGCAGTAGCATCGTGACCTATATTATGAAATAGGTAAAAGAAGTATACATCAGTACTATAGCATGTACTTCGTATGGAGAATGTGCAATGTATGACATAAAACTTAATAATGCAACCACCAAGTTAAAATATGTTAAAATCCTTTAAAACATCATTAGAAGCAAAAAACATGGTCAATTCAAAACATAGAAGAAACTCATAGTTAAATCATAGCATAAGTGCGAGAAACTGTTAACCTACATAAACTATGTGAGCTATAACATAGAGTCCGCTGTCATACCTCCCACATAGAAAAGATATTGTCCTACTTGTCAAGGTAAGGATCATAGGCAAGAGCTATTGCGGATCCACTAGCTAAAGCCAATTAATGCATTTCTACGAGGGCACGTAGTTCTGGACAAGAGAATTGCTACTAGAGACCCGACCTCTACTAACGGGAGAGCTTTCATCTCAATATCTACTCGGTGCTAGGTAAACTCCGAACAAGAATAAACATAATCATAGCATAGACATAAAATGGTAAAAACATTGTAAGACCAAAATCATCTTAAATACTTGAAAATCATAAAAATAGCTCCTTGACAAATCATGATATCATAGTATGTTCATAGTGATACTTATCTAAGGATCAAAATCATGATAAGCTCATTTATATAAAAATCATGGAAAACATTGATTGTAACATTCTTTATAATGAAGCAACATTTGTCTTCATAGAGATCATAATTGATTATTTCATAAAAACAACCTTAAAATCGTATTCATAAAGTCATGATGTATGATGCATAGTCCTTAAACATAAGTCAATTTCATGAAAATGGGAATAATCCATGGGTTCATGTAAAACTCATAAAAATATGCAATTAAGATCCAATCATGCATAATAAGATCACATAGAGTGAATATAAGCACAATTAAGTTAACCCAATACAAAATCATTGAAAACCTAAAGTTTAAGGAGAAATCATAAAAGATGAATTGAGTTTACTTGGGACTCTATGGATGGAAGAGAGGAATTGAGTTTACTTTCTACGGTCTGTAGGACCTCTCGTCGAACATAACTTTAGATACTGGAATTTGCCATTTCCTCAGGACCTTCCCACAATCCACATATACAGACCATAGGACCTTATATGGTCCGTAGATACCACTCGTAAATGGACCTCTAAACTTCAAAATTTTCTCAAGTGCCTGGGCTTTGTACAATTTCTCTCTTACGAATCGTAGGTCTTCCTAAGACCCGCAGGTCGGCTCGTAGAAGCCTACACCAACAACTGCACTGCAATATTATTTTTTTGTTCCGACTTTCTAACTTCTGGGGTATTACACATAATATATGAAACCCTTCGTGAATCTTCAATACTCCCACACATACAATAGAATACAGGGTTCAATGCACTTAACAAAGAGTTAGAAAGTCCACTTTCTTAAATTCAAGCACACAATCACTTCGTAACTTGAGTCTACCCTTCTGATGGGTCTCCAATTCAACACAATCTATTCAAATATGAAATTACATTAAGAATTCAAAACTATCAATACCCATATCAATATTTTAAAAAACAGGGTCAAATTGACCCAAAAACTCAATACTGTAAATGAAGGATAAATTTGGAAATTAATACATTGATACGTTATCTAAAGCATTTAGAAACCAATAATGAAATTTTTTTCAAAAATGGAGTTGAAATCCATCCCCAAAATCCCAAAACATAGGATCAAAGTTTAAGACAAAAATTCTCAATATCCAGATCTGAAACCTCGACTTAAATCTGAAATATTTCTTAAAAAATATCTTACCCATGCTTAGGAAAGTTCAGATATGAAATTTCATCAAAATAGAGTTAAAAACGACCTTGAAATCCTCAATTTATCAAACTTTACTTTACCGAACAAACTTCAAATTATAAGTGGTTGTTAATATGATGAAAATAATGATGAATCAACAAGTTTATGACAAAATTAATTTATCCATAACATAAGAATTCTAAATATACATTTTTCATCAAAAATGGAGTTCAAATTGATAAAATCCCAATTTTCCCCAATTTGTTTTTACAGATAGAGAAAGAAAACTAAATGAAGAAATCATAAGAAAATGTTGAATTGAGGATCAAATACTAACCTCCATATTAAATTGAGAAAAAAATCGCAACAATCACTCCATTTCGAGCTCTAGAACTCCCAATATACTCAAAATATCAAATGAACCCAGTTTGAAATTTACATACATGTACGACACTATTTTGCACTAGAAACCACCAACATAAATTTTCACTAAAAGAGTCGTAACTTCCTCATACGATAGCAAACTTCCCCGATTCTTTTTTCTAAATGTCTTAAATAATGATATGAACCTGCTCGTTCAATCGAAACTTAATTTTGTGCTCGTATGCTCCATCAAATATTATTTCTGCTTGATAAATAATTATTTCATATCTTTCGATCAAAGTCCAATTTCAGCTTAGCGAAAGTGCATCAAGCCTTGCAGATCAGTCATATAATTCATGTTCAAACTTTCAAAATTTTGAAATAATTTTTCGATCCTCATAATGAACCTTTTAGTTGACAATAATTATTGAAACAACGCCAAAGTACCTAAAAAGCTTAAAAACTCACCCAAACATCATCTGAAACCTTCCGAACACAAATCAAATATCATACTAGCTGGAAAATAATATTTTGGACTCAATAAAATCATCAAAACACCCAAACAAGATAACCTTAATTTGATGTTGATCAAAGTCAATTTTAACTTAAGAATCTCCAAATTTTCAAGTAAGGGCATGAAACTCATCAGAAAGCTTTGAGGGCTGAATCAAACCTTCAACTAGACCAAAAATCACCATGAAGACATAGTAGAATCATCAAAACTTGAAAATAACCTTTTTAACCTCGAACATTGACAAAGTCAAACTTTAGACTTAACTTTTTTCACATCTCATCTTATTGCTCAAAATCAAATCAAAAATCTTGGGACCCAAATTAATAGTACATAAAAACCAAAAATCATACTCCGGAGCTAAGGAACTATCGGAATTCCATTCCGAGCTTGCTATCACCAAATATTGATTTTGGTCAACTAATTATGCTTTCAACAATCAATACATCAAAACTCTTACAAAACGCATCGAAATACCTCAAGACCTGAGTCAATTGTCCTACTAACCCAAAAGTTATGTTCCAAAGCTGATGAAACTGACAAATTTCATTTTGTTACTATGAACTCCAAATATTGACTAAAGTCAACTCTTGGTCTAATTACACTTAAACTTCCAGCTCAAGGTCTCCAATCCACGTAAGGACTTCGACACTGAAAATCACCACACTCCTAGACCAAATTCAACATTCGAACGTTGATAGAACTATTGGAATTTTATTTCGAGACGCATAGCTCCGGTTGTAATCAAAAAACACTTTTAGCAGCTTAAGTCTCCAAAACTCAAAAACTGGCAACAATCACAATTTTCAGTAACAATTCAAAATCAACTTCACAAGTTGATCAAACATGACTCGGGGAAACTATCAAGAGGGGTAAAATGATAATTTTTTAAAAATTTTCAAAAAAGACCTTCAGGATCATTACAATAGTATTGATAACCAAGAAGTCATAGGTCTACAAAATAATATCAAAACTACGTATGTCAATATAAATTAGGATCGTTCGATTGGTTGGGGTGAATCCTACATGATGCTTCAAGTATTTCTTATTATGAATTCTTTGTAAAAAAAAATATGTTATGTATGTCTCATTCCTCGATAATGTATGAGATGAGTTAGCTAATCAGGAAGAGTTCAGATTTCATGTTCTTGCTTAGTGGATTATGTTGGTTAAGCTAAGAACCTCTCGTATTGAACTTAATAATGATGAAAGATAGACGTTAAGGTCAAACTAATGATATTTGAATATTTTCGATTTTTACATGATATGACTACATAATTTCTTGAGGTGTCTTCATATTTCAATTATCTTTCATATTTATTCACTTATTTTACACACAGTACAATTCCATTTGGACTTGTGTCTCTTTTATTAGGGGCGCCGCATTTTAAACAATTCATACTCAAGTACTTAGATAGTTGATCGAACACTATGCTAGGTTCTACACACTCAGTTATTGGTGATCCACACTTGCTTTCAAAGCGTGCAATTAATTTCAGTTGTTCCAATTTTGCTTATTTGTATGCTGGGGCTCTTGTCCCAATAAAATATTTTATTCATGTTTAGTTAGAGGCTTCTTGAGGATAGTATATAAATTCATGATATAAATTTGGAAAATATTTCTATCTATTGGATATTTAATTTTAGATTTAATGAAAGCTTATGATTGAAAATAATTTCTTTTTAAGGAACTACTCTTATGATATGCATCTACTTGATTATTCTGCAAAAATTATAAGTTATTTCATGTAGTTTATTCGCTTAGAAAACTTAAGGTATTAAGTGTCATTCTCGCCTAGTCCAAGGGTCAATGCATGAATAGGAGATGGTCGGGGGGGGGGGGGGGGGGGGGTTGTTAAAACTTCAAAGTACGAAATGGATATAAAAAGAAGAGCGTAAATTGAGAGAAAAAATGTCCTTAAACTAACAAGTATTTGTTGAGCGTCTTCAAAAGAGGCAATGTCTGCAAAAGGCTCGTTATTACATACAACTTATATTCTATCATGTGCATCTCTAGCATTAGAGATTTACATCTCAATTCAGAAAGCACCACTCCTTCACGTTGTAACATGAACAAATTTAGCGAAATAATCTCAATAAAATTAGTAAAGGATAGAAAAAGACAAACAACAAAAAAAAATTATATGACAAATCTAACCATCTAACCACTTCAAGGAATAACAATGTACAAAATACTAGTTTCTAAAATATATTGGTAGCAAAAAAATATCCAACTTCAGAAAGTAGATCGGGATATCACTAAAGGCTATCAAAGAAAAATATAATATCATTATATATACATAAAGAAATTACTTTCAATTATTCACCAAAAATATTTTGTTGGGGGAAAATAAAAATTTTATTACCAAAATGAGAAATTTCATCTCAAAGTACTAGTTAGTGGACGTCCCCACGACTGTAGCAAACAAAAAGTAACCTCAACACTGCAAACTACTAATAGAAGATCCTAGGGATAGTAACAAAGTTCAGCTAACATGTTGTGCAATCTAGAAAACATGGACCTTCTACAGTGGATATCTTATGTAAGTTGTCTCAACAACGCCTCTGACCTTGTACTTCTTTGGTGGAATAGTCTATTGTTCCTGTCTTGCCATATGAAGTGTATGCATTCAGCTAGTACAATGCTAAATAAAATCTTGCTCGCTGACTTGCCTTTAGCCATTCTTGAAGCCCACATCATTTCTTCATCCAAGCTCGATGATTTTCTTTTGATAACTTGCCAAACCAACAACTTGTCCCACACACTGGCTAAATAAGAACATGTAAAAAATAGGCAATTTAAAGATTCATCCACAACACTGCAAAGGGGACATGAGAGATCACCGATATTTACGCATTTTGCGGCTCTGTCTTTTGTCTATAATCTGCTATGAATAGCCAAATACAAGATAAATCTCCATCTTGGTAGGTCATGGTTATTGCAGGTTATGTTTTTACATTCTACCTTTGACAAATCACCTTTTAGTCTCTGATAAATATTTTTGATACTGAATTTGCATATTTGCATTACAAAAGTTTATAACTACACTAGATTCTAATGGCTCTTATATTTTTCAGGTTTACATCCTACAATTCTTTGCTAATAAAAATTAAACATAGAATTATGTTTACTTGCCTAAACTCAAGATGTCAAGGATCTCTTGAAATCTCCAAATGTTGAACATATGGACCAATAATTTTCAAAGACTCCTCCTCATTTCTAGGCTTCACATGTCCTGCTAACATTAGTTTGTTTAACTTTTGAGAAGTAATTTCAACGTGACAAAAACCTCAAAAATAATGACAATGTCAAAATGTCCAATATAGGACAACCTGACAGTAAGTTCACAATATCCTCATTGTTTGGCTCTATTAAATTCAGTGTTAGATTCTTTCGAGGGTTTCCAGCTATGAAGAGTGTTTATTAAATTTCCAATGACTCAAATTCAATCATAAAATAGTGTAGTTACTTAGAGAAAGTACATTAGTGAGATTAGTATCATTTGAACATAAAAGAACATCTTTCACTTTTTTTTCACAACAAAACTAATTCAATGGATCTTGCCACATCTTAGCCTTGAAGAAAATACTCCAAATAGAAAAGGCTTTTTGAATCTGAAAAAGAGAGAGTAATTTCTTAGAATATTAGTTTCATTAGTCAACTAATTTATATAAATGAGATACTAAAACTAACTCAGAATGGTGGATTTATATCAATTATACTTAATATTGTGTTACATTTCATGAGAACAAATGAAGTCTGGAATCTAGTTTTCCTTATTTATTGGCGTAGAGATATTGAGAATAAATAGATTCTCAAAATTAAATACAAATTAGATGGGTCAATAGAAAGATACAATGAACAATTGGTGGAAAAGACTTCACTCAAGAAATTGGAATAAATTATAAAAAAACTTTTTCACCTATTGTGAATTAAAGGCCACGAAAAGAAAATTTGTGAATTGAAAGATCTATTTATAGCCCAAAACAGTCTTCAAGACAATGATATTTAAGATTTCTCAAGAAGTGATCTCACATGATTTAACCATAATCTATGTAAGTTATCTAACAGAATGTTTGGGATTCTTTCCCTTTATGTATACAATATTTTTTAAGCCAAAGATAACTTGAAGTATCTATCAATTCATTGCTTTCAAAGTCATTAGACATGAAAGACATGAACGACGCAGACTATATATTCGTTGTTGAGAGCCAAAAAGATCATTCAAAAGAGGTTTTAAGTCTATTTCATGAAATATAGATTAAAAAAATTAAAATATTTTCGAATATATAGTTGTAAGACCATGTATACTCCTATTACAAGAAGTGAAGCGTTAAGCCTTGATATGTGTATAAAGTCTTAAAAAAATATGTCTCGAATTTCATATTAAGTGTTGTTGAGACTGATGTCACGACTCAAAAGTCGAGATCATGATGGCACATATCCCAAACCCCATTCCGATGTGTAAGCCAAAAAGTAAAATCATATGAAATTTCCAAAGGAAAGTCAGGCCACGAATGAACACAAAATAAAGGACAACAACTAAAATATCCCAAAATCTGATGTCATAAGTTTAAGAGCATCTAAATATAAATCCGAGTCTGAATATATGGTATAAGTCTCCGAATATAGAAAAGACTATAAATAAAAGATGGACTAGCGACAATCTGTATCCCAAGATCTCACCACTGATCTGAATAGTAAATATCCACAAGATGAAGAGATCAGTTGCTGCGCGGGATACCCTGACTAGGATTTGCATCAAAAGGTACACAGAAGTAGGGGTGATCACAATCCACATGTACTCAGTAGTTTAACCGACTGAGTATAAGGAATTAATAAGAAACTATGAAATAAACTAAGAAACGCTTTCATCTACACGCAGAAAAGTCCCACTCTGGCTACATTGACGCTAGTTTATATAGGACGGCGCAAAATAAGGTAAACACATAAATACAGTTCAATATCACAATTAAACAGATAGAGAAAATAATCATAGGTACTAATGCAATGCAATGCATTATAGTGATGCAATTATATGATGGTACAGTGGGATCAAGGCAGTCGCACAACCTATTTTATACACCTGCCGAACTATGCTACCAAGCAGGACCCATGGGGGTCTCGCATACCATATACCTCGTCTCTTAATGTATCAACTACCTCGCTACCCAGCTCGTGGACAAGGACTCATGATACTAATATCTCATCCGTTTGCCACCTACTCGTGGTCAAGGATACAAAATATGTCACATTTTCTTTCTCAAAAGAATTTCCACAGTTCTCCACTTCCCAAAGATCAATAATAAAATGAATGAGGATGAATGCAATTACAATGTATAAGGCATGGAGGAAATATTCAACTCAACATGTAGTATAAGGTTCAATGTTCTCAAAACTTAACCTAAGCACAATATTCACCCTCAATAGACAATAATGGGAAGAAAGTACATCGATTTAGGTGTCTACCCCTTTATCAACAATGTCTCAATACTCAAACATGCTCAAAACCCTCAACTCAACCTCTCAGGCAGGCATTACAAGTCAAATAATGTTATACCCCGTACATTTATACCTTGAAAGGTTCTTAAGCTTCTTAAGTTTCTTGAAAGGCTCTTAAGTTTCTTGAAAGGTTATTAAGCTTCTTAGAAGTTACCATGTGAGCCGGATAATCTATAACGCTACCAAATAACTCTAAGGAAGGGAGAATGTGACACCCCATAGTAGGGAAGATTGAAAATATGGTTATAAGAATTCGGAAGAAGTTGGAGGCCAAGTAATGAGTCGTAGGACTCAACTTACTTACGTAAGCTACCAACTTGAAAATCTTACATACTTAAACTACTTGAGTACATACCAAGCTTACGTAGCAAGAATTACATAGGTTCATAAAATAAGACAAGATTACGAACCCACGAAGAGGGAAAAAAGATGCCACATGGCAGCAAGAGGGAGTGCCACGTGGCAGCAGATGGAAGTGCCATGTGGCAGCAGTTGAATCAAGGGGTGGGACCACATGCCATGTGGCAGCCCTTAAGTGGAAGAGGTGATGTGTTGGCCCACTAAGGGCTTGACACGTGTCACCGCTTAGGGGATGACATGTTTCACCCCCCTAAGGGGGCCTATATATATATGTTTTATGATCATCCTTATCCAAACAACTCATTCTTATCTCCAAGAAAATTTTAGAAAAAAAAGGAGAGAAGAGAAACTCTAGACTAGAGGAAGAGAGCCACGGTTTTAGGAGGAGAAAAAGGTAAGTTCTCCAATTTCGTTCTATAAATTAATTATAGAGAGTATACCATGAGGGTATTAAGGTGTTAATAACATAAGTTTATGGTTTCAAGTAGCCCCAAAAGGATAGCAAATAGCCACGAAGTTTTAGTCGCGCTAGAAGAGCTATCGAGGCGAGTTTTGGCGAGTTTCGGACAAGGTAAGATTTTCCCTTTCAAATTAGAGTTTATGATGATGTTATGAGGTATATTAAATTTTTTAAATAAAGTTGGAATTGGAAAAATTGCATAAGGAAGCTTGACGTTAGAAACGAACTAAATTAAAGTCATTATAGTTAAATCAAAGTCGGGTAGTGTGTTGTGATTGTGGTGCTGCGGTTGCAGCTGGTTGGATGGCATGTTGAAGGGATGGAAAGTTTTTTGAAAGGAGTGTGGGTACTTCTGGTTGAAGCCACATGACCCTCCGTTTCGTATTGTTAAAGGTTTTATGAAATAAAGGTTAAAAACTCTATTTTGGTATCGTAGTTTGGAGCTAGTTGTTTGGAGTTGTATTGAGTAATGTTAAAGTGATTTGATTGTATATATAGGTGATGGTTGTTGTTGATAATATTTCTGCTAAGATTAGCAGTTGGATAGGGAAAGTTATAGGGGAGATGATGCCCAATTTTCGATAACTTCGAAACTAGTAATGAACTAGTCGAGGGAAATAGATACTTGGTTGTAGAGTTGGAAATTGGAAAGTGAAAGGTTATTAACCTTAGTATTGTTTTCATGTTAAATAGGTTCAAACGACGATGAGGTGAACGTGGTTAAGGGTAATCCATAAGAGGTATGTGAAGCTACCTTCTTTCTCTTGGCATGTTTTTGGCATAAGTATGTAAAGCTACCCTTCTTCTCTCTTGATATGTCTTTGACATCAGTTATGATGTTATGATGAAATGTTTAAGGTACCGAGTCCCTTGATGGTCCAAGTAGGATACATGTTACTATCTAAGGATCAGGCCGTACGTCCACGGCATATATGTGTATGACGACTATATGAGAGGAAGTAGAGAGTATGTAAAGCTTATCTCTTCTTTTCTCTTAGCATGTCTTAGTCATAAGTGGTTGGTATATGTACTATGAGGATAATTTCATTCATAGAACCCCGAGTATGGTTCGTAAATCTTATTCACTTCTTGATGTTAGAACTCCTGTGATAGTTGAGTTATTGTCTTGTAAGTCTTCTACATGACGAAAGGTAGTACACGTGAAGCCTATCCCTCCCTTCTCTTGAAATGGCTTAATGTGAGTGAAGCGGTATACGGTATGAGTTAGAGGTAATTCCATTTATAGGTCCCGGGTGTAACTCGTGGCTTGTACTCACTTCTGAATGTTAAAGGTCCTAAAGTAGTTGAACTACTACCCTCGAGCCTTCCATATGTTGGGTAGTAATTGGATACGCAAGCTCGTATTCCTAAGGGCTCTAGGGCGATGAATGTCCCTAATTGCGTAAGTTGTGTAGCATTATCTTGATGCACATCTATGACGCCTGAGGCTTCAATTAATATGATCCGTAATGACCCTCAGAGGGTACTCAAGACAATTACTACCCAGAATTTCAAGTGACGGTTCACTTGGCTATTTCATGGAGTCTCAAACAATGATTTAGCTTGCATATGGTTACTCACTGCTCTGCTCGTGCATATGGTTAATATATCTTCCACTGAGTCCCTCACAAGAAGGTCGGTTATGACCGATTCCCATAAAGGGTCGGTATAATATAAGATGATATAAGTATTCACCGAGTCCTATAAAGAGCCGGGTATAACCGAGTCCCATAAAAGGTCGGGTATGACCGAGTCTTATAAAGGGCCGGATATGACCGAGTCCCATAAAGGGTCGGGTATGACCGAGTCCCATAAAGGGATGGGTATGACCGAGTTCTATAAAGGGATAGGTATGATCGAGTTCCATAAAGGGATAGGTATGACCGAGTCCCATAAAGGGCCGGGTATGATATATATATACGATGGTAAGATGACATGATTATTGATCGAGTCCCATAAAGGGCCGAGTATGATATATGTATACGATGGTAAGATGACATGATTATTGATCGGGTCCCATACAGGTCCGGGTATGGTATATACGGGTATGGTATATATACGCATATGATGACATAATGATACATTTATAACACTGAGTCCCATAATGGGACGGGTACGGAATAGACACTGAGATACATAACATCGTTTTACAAGATGCAGTTATAGTGATTTATTAATTATTATACTTGTTCTCTGCATCCCTATGTCAACTGTGCACTCCTTATGGTATTTTATGCTTTATATACTTAGTACACATATCGTATTAACCTCCTCTTTCCGGGGAGCTGCGTTTCATGCTCGCAGGTACAGATACACACTTTGGGGATCCACCAGTGTAGAAGTCCCACTCAGCAGTTCAGAGGTGCTCTATTATGCGGGAGCCTAGATTTTGGTACTAACCCTTGATGTATATATTTATTTGTTCACGGGTACGGTGGAGGCCCTGTCCCGCCTTATGTTACTATTCTTACTCTTAGAGGTTTGTGGACATGTATGTGGGTTGTATATGTACGTGTGTACAGTTGTGCCTATATGTCTTATATTTTGGGTCATTCCCTTTGTCATGGCAGCCTTGTCGGCTCACGCGTGTGTTCATTATGGAACAACCCTACATGTTACGATAGCCTCATCGGCTTATACGTTGTGTTGCCTTATGCTGTCTGTTGGTACGTTATAACTCAAACAGGAGGCAGGTTTACTTATACTTAGCAGGGGTATACGTGAGTGTTGAGTTCGGGCACCCGTCATGGCCCGCAGTGTTGGGTCGTGACAAATAACCTCTTCACATCTCTACTCAGTCAAGTCATAGATTACACAGTCCCAATCACAGATAAAATATCACATAAGTCCCCCACACGGGCATCACAATATATATTATTAGTCCCAAACTACTCTACGACCCCATCCCAAAGTCTACAACATAGAATTTGACTAATCATCACAACTCATCCCCAAAAAGGATAGTCAAACCTACCTCAATTGCCGAAACCGCACTCGAACGCTCTACTAGAGGATCAGCCTCTGAATTCAACGCCCAAAAATATAACCCACTATCAAGAATGAAACATACGATTCATAAGGAGTCCAATGACACCCATATTAATAGGTTTTGAAACTGGGTAAAATAGTTCAAAAATTGATCATTTTCGAAACCACAACCTAACTTACACGAGATTCAACAATCGAAGCTACTAGTAGTCCCGAGGGATAGGGGTCAAATCTAGAATTTTATTTCAAAATCATCTTCTACACAAAAATTAGAGTTCACAAGTGAAAAACCCATAAAAATGGAGTAAGATTTGAGGTAGAAATCACCATTTCAAGTTTCATGAAAAACCTCCAAAGTTTGAGTTCAAAACCATGAATTTCAAGGTGAAATCACAAGTTAATGGAAGGAAATCGAAGGATTTAAGTTATAAATACCTACCCAAATGAAATTCTCTAAAAATCTACTTCACAAATTGCCCCTCCAAGCTCTTGGAAATCAAATATGGAAGAAAAGACCCAAATCCCATATTTGGACTTCCCAAGGGTCGCTACAGCGGAGGTTCGCTTTTGCGAATCTAGTTCACTCTCTCGAACCTCACTTAAGTGAGCCACTTTACTTAAGTGATGGGTCTCACTAAAGCAAAGGTTCGCAAAAAGAGAACCTATTCCACTTAAGCGAACGCCAGCATCAGCAACATAGAAACAGCTCAAAATCAAATTTCCAAATCTCTGATAGGACCTTCGGAATTCGTTTGGAATTCCGTACACACAAACCATATATGTACTCCTACTAAATTTGATGTTCCAAACTCAATGAAACCATCAGAATTTGAATTTAAGGTATTATTGACCCAAAATCTGATAAGTCGCAACTTAACTAGTTTTGGCACTTAAAATACCCAAAATACCCTCGGAACCTCTAAAAATTATAATTAAGTCATTTCTAGCGTTAGAATCACCCCCAAAATTATTGGAATCATAAGAAATCCAATCCGAGTCTTCAAAATCGATTCATTGACCAAAGTCAAACTTAACTCATTTAAAACTAACCTTTCAACTTGAGACCTCAAATTTACATATCAACTCCAAATCTAATTCCGACGACTCTCCTAGACCAATTTCTACATTGCAGAGCTGATGAAACTGACAGAATCTTGTTCTAATACCCATAGCTCTGATTGATCCCAAAAACCACTTTTTCACTTCTTAACTCTATAAAACTCAAGAATTTGCCCAAATCACTAACTATTAAGAATCTAACACATTCAACCACACAAACTGAACCAATAGAACTCAGGGACACTAATAATAGGGGTAAAATGGTAACTTTGCACAAATTTTCTAAAAATGACCCTCGAGGTCATTACAATATCCACCACTAAAAAGGATGTTTGTCCTCAAACAAAAGATAAAGGAAAGTACCTGGAGTCTAAAAAAGTTGAGGTTACCGAGCCTGTATATCAGACTCTAACTCCCAATTCGCCTCTTTAACAGGCCGATCCTGCCACTCCACCTTGACCAAAGCAATCTCCTTGGTCCTAAGCCAGCGAACTGCTTGTCTAAGATAGTTATCAGTTCCTCCTCATAAGTCAAATTCAGACCCAACTCCACCGCATCATAAAAAATCGCACGGGACTCATCTGATATATACTTGCGAAGCATAAAGACATGAAACACCAAATGGAAAACTGACTGTCAAGGGGGTAAGGCCAACTCATAGGCCATTCCACCACTCTCCTCAGAATCTTGAATGGGCCAACAAACATCGTGATAAGCTTGCTCTTCTTCCCAAACCACATCACCCCCTTCATGGGAGATATTTCAAGCCACACATAATCACCCTCTATGAACTCTAATGGACGAACCCTCCTGTCAGCATAGCTCTTCTGATGACTCTGATCTGTCAATAGTCGACCTTGAATCAAACGTACTCACTCCATGGCATCCCTGAGTAAGCCAGTATCCAATGCATCTACCACCGCTGAATCAAACCACCCAATAGGTGATCGACACCTATGACCATACAATGTCTCAAATTGTTCTATTTGAATGCTAGAGCGATAAATGTTATTATAAAAAACTCCATTAAAGGCAAGTGTTGGTCCATCGGGTACCAAAATCAATCACACGGGCCCTAAACATATCCTCCAAAACTTGAATAGTCTGCTCGGATTGACCATCGGTCTAGGGATGAAATAGTGTACTCATCTCTAGTCGCGTACCCAAACTACACTGCAATGCCTCCCAAGAATGAGAGGTGAATACTAAACCCCGATCTGACATAATAAAGATAGGCACCCCATATAACCTAACAATCTCACGAAGATAGATTCTAGCTAACTGCTCCACAGTGTAGCTAGTCTTCACCGAAAGAAAATGGGTTGATTTGATCAATCGATCCACAATCACCCACACCAAGTCATACTTACCCAATTCCATGGATAATCCAGACATGAAGTCCATAGTAATATACTCACACTTCAACTCGGGAATGGGCATCCTTTACATAGGACCACCGGTTTCTGATGCTCATACTTCACCTGTTGGCAATTTAGACACTTATCCACAAAATCAACAATGTCTCTCTTCATGCCACACCACCAATAGTGTTGTTTTAAGTCATGAAACATAATTTCCACTACCATATGAATCAAAAACTTAGAACAGTGAGCCTCTTCCAATATCATATGTACCCATTCACCAACCTTAGTCACATAAATACGACCATTAATCCTCAAAACTCTCTCTGGATTAAGAGAGGCTGATTTTACTTCACCACTCAATATTTTTTCTTGAATGACCCTCAACTTGTCATCCTCAAACTGGTGTGTATGAATCTGGTCCATCAAAGTAGACTTAGCCTCCACAAAGGCAAACATGCTATGATGTGTAAAAATATTAAGTCGGACCAACTGCCTAGCCAATGACTGAACCTCCAAAGCCAAAGGATTCTCATCCGCCTTAAGAAAGGCCAAACTACCCATACTAAGTGCTTTGCGACTCAAGGCATCCGCTACCACATTAGCTTTGCCCGGATGATAAAAAATGGTGATTTCATAGTTTTCATTAACTCCAATCACCTACGTTGCCTCATGTTTAGATTTGACTGAGAAAAGATATACTTAAGGCTACGATGGTCAGTAAAGACCTCACAATGCTCATCATAGAGATAGTGCCTCCACAACTTTAGAACAAACACCACCGAACTCTAGGTCATGGGCAGGATAGTTCTTCTCATATACCTTCAACTATCGAGAAGCATAAGCTATAACTCTACCCTTTTGCACCAATACACCACCCAAGCCAACTCCCAAAGCATCACAAAACACAATAAAGGTCACACCCTCCTCGGGTAAGGCTAGAATAGGTGTTAAAGTTAATAACTCCTTAAGCTTCTGAAAGCTCGCCTCACACTCATTAGTCCACTGAAATGCCATGGTCTTTTGAATTAGCCTAGTCAATGGGGAAGAGATAGAAGAAAAGCCTTGAACAAACCAACGATCATAGCCTACCAACCCAATAAAGCTTCGAATCTCGATAGCCGAAGTAGGGCTAACCCAATCACGAACTACTGCCACCTTAGTGAGATCGACAATAATACCATCCTTGGTCACCACATGACCCAAAAATGCCACAGACTTAAGCCAAAACTCATATTTGGAGAATTGTGCATACAACTTCTCCTCTTTCAATCTCTAAAGGACTGTCCTCAAGTGACTAACATGATCTGCCTCATTCTTGGAATAAACCAAGATGTCATCAATAAATACAATCACAAATAAGACCAAATAGGGTCGGAATACCCGGTTCATCAACTCCATAAAAGCAGTCGGGGCATTAGTCAATTCAAAGGACATAACTATAAACTCATAATGCCCATAACGAGTCCTAAATGCAGTCTTTAGGATATCAAATTCCTGAACTCTCAACTGATGGTAATCCGACCTCAAATTAATTTTGGACAACACCGATGCACCCTAAGCTTGTTAAATAAATCATTAATGCAAGGAAGAGGATACTTGTTCTTGATGGTGACCATGTTCAACTGTTAGTAGTTAATACACATCCTCATGGTACCATCCTTTTTCTTCACAAATAAGACAGGTGCACCCCACGGCGATACACTAAGCTGAATAAACTTCTTCTTCAATAGATGTTCCAATTGTTCTTTCAATTCCTTCAACTCCATTAGAGCCATCCAATAAGGAGAAATAGAGATAGGCTTGGTGCCCGGCTCTAAATCAATAACAAAATTGATATCACGGTCCGGACTAACACCTAGAAAAATTGTGGAAAACACATCCATAAACTCTCTCACCACCCTCGTCATCTCTAAAGGAGGTGACTCTATAGTGAAATCACGTACATGATCTAAATAAGACAAATAACCCTTATCCATTAGACGATGAGCATGAATATAAGATATCACCTCCTTCGAATATGAACTTGGATTATCCTTCCATACCAAGCTAGGCAAACTGGGATAAGCTAAAGTCCGGTCTTTGCATAATAATCTAATATAATATGATAAGGAGATAACCAGTCTATACCTAATATCACATCAAAATCAAGCATGTCTAATAAAATCAAGTCTGCACGAGGTCTTTCTACCCGAAAATATCACCAAGCACTCTTGATATACCCAATCCATCACTAAGGACTCACCTACCAAAGTAGAAATAGTAATAAGAAAGATAAAAGGCTCACACACATAATCACTACCCATATAAAATCAAAATAGGTCGACACATAAGAATAGGTAGACCCTGTATCAAAAAATACTGAAGCAGGATGCTGGCAAATAAAAATAATACATGTAACAACTATATAAAAGGCCTCCGCCTCAGATCTACATGGTATAGCAAAGCATAGCTGACGGCCGCCTCTAGCCTGCGACCCACCATGAGTGCCGCCTCTAGCTCCGTCAGCTGGAGCGGGAGTAGAACGAATAGCTGGTGTCCCGGTCCATCTAGTAAAAGGAGTATGTCTAAGGCAATCTTGGGCCTTGGGCCCAAACTCATCACATACAAAGAAGCTTTGAGGTCCTGAACTGCGTGGGGGATAACCAGAAGTGTTAATATGTCCTTTGGAGCCCGAAGAACCACTATAACCAGTCTAACCCGATCTAGATCCACCTGTACCATCTGAGCCTTGTATAGCTGCCTGGATTTATTTTCCCTAATAACCATGGGTACTTAAACCCGAACTCTCTTCCTCTGAAGAAGTGCCCACCAAACTGACTTTGTCGATAAAACCATTTGGCCCCGCCCTGTCTAGCATGCCGAATGCTCTCTATCATCCAGGCGAGGTCAATAACAATTTGGAAAGTACCACCGAATAGTACTAGAGAAGTTGTATCCTCATGAAGATAACCCGCGAATCCCTTCACCAACTTGCATATCCGCTCAAACTCAGTAGGAATGCTAGACAAGCCATAACGAGACAACTCATAGAAGCGAAACTCATACTCAGATATAGATAAAGAGCCCAGCTCCAATCTATCAAAATCATTTGTGCGCTGGTCACGAAGGCTGTAAGGCACGAATCTCTCAAGAAACACCTCTAAAAAATGCTCCCAACTAATCATAGGAAAACTAGCAGGCCTACGGGCAATAATCGATCTACCACTCCTTGGCCACCTATATAAACTGATATGAAGTGTATGCCACTCCATGTGCCTCAAGAATACCCAGGTTGAATAACCTGTCCTGACACTCAGTCAGAAAATTATAAGCCTTCTCCCCGACCGTACTATCAAATGTAGAAGGTGCCAACTGAACAAATCTCCCGAAGCTCTTTTGCTCAGCTATCGACATGGCAGCACTAGCAGAAACTGGTAGAGCTATAAATCTTGAGGGTATGATAGAAGCCACAAAAGAATATCTTGGGGTCTGGAACCCAACACTAGGCCCCTAAACTAGTGGCGTAGTACCAACTGCGATAGAAGAGCCTAAAGTACCTGGGAGAACATCAGGAGCTGGAGCACAATCCATTCTAGCAAATAATCTAACCAATAACTCCTGAAGTATCTGAGTACTATCAGGAACCGCTGGAGGCTGGGCTGGCCTCTGCTCCTTAGTCTGCTACTCATAATCATGCTCGTGCTAATACACCGGATCAGGCGATGGCTTTTTAGCTCGGCTGCAAGAAGGTGTCGCTCCTCTAGCACGCCCTCATCTCCTGACTCCACCACGTCCTCTTCCTTGCTCGCAAACTGGGGCTCGGGCAGCAAGTATAGCCTCACTCTCAGTGACTCCAGCTCTAGTCCTCACCATATGTGCAGAAGAAATAGATTAGAGGTATACAATACTTGATATTAATAACTCACACGAAAGGAATCAAAAGAAGGACTTTATCCTAACAAGTATCTTTTAGCCTCTCGAAGATAAGTACGGACGTCTACGTACCAATCCACAAGACTCTACTAGACACCCTATTCTTTAACTTATGAGATCGGTGAACTTAGCACTCTGATACCAATTTATCACGATTCAAAAGTCGGGGTCATGATGGCACACATCCTAAACCCTATCCCAATATGTAAGCTAAAAAGTAAAATTATATTAGACTCCAAAGGGAAGGCATACCACAAATGAACACAAAATAAAGGGCAACAACAAAAATATCCTAAAATCTGGTTTCATAAGTTTAAGAGCATCTAAATTCAAATATGAGTTTGAATACACAGTATAAGTCTCCAAATATAGAAAAGACTATAAATAAAAGATGAACTAGAGGCGATCTATATCCCAATATCCCACCACTGATCTAAATAGTAAATATCCATAAGAGAAGGAGATCAGCTACCGCACGGGATACCCTGACTAAGAACTACATCAAAAGGTACACAGAAGTAGGAGTGAGCACAATCCACATATACTCAATAGTTTAACCGACTTAGTATAAGGAATTAATCAGAAACTATGAAATAAACTAAGGAATGCTACCACCTACATGCAGAAAAGTCCCACTCCGGCTACCTACTGCCAATTTATATAGAACCACACGAAATAAGGTAAACACATAAATACAGTTCAATATCATAATTAAATAGATAGAGCAAATAATCACAGGTACCAATGTAATGCAATTCATTATAATGACATAATTATATAATGGTACGATGGGATCAAGGTTGTCTCACAATCTGTCGTATACACCTGCCGAGTTATGCTACAAGCAGGACCTATGGGGGTCTCGCATACCATATACCTCATCACAATCTCAATGTATTAACTACCTCGCCACCTAGCTCGTGGCCAAAGACTCATGATACTAATATCTCATCCGCTTGCCACCTACTCGTGGTCAAGGATACAAAAGATGTAACATTTTCTTTCTCAAAAGGTTTTCCATAGTTTTCCACTTCCCAATGATCAATAATAAAATAAATAAGGATGAATGCAATCACAATATATAAGGCATGGAGGTAACATTCAACTCAATATGTAGTACAAGGTTCAATGTTCTCAAAACTTAACCTAAGCATGATATTCACCCTCAATAGATAGTAATGGGAAGAAATTACATCGATTTAACTGTCTACCCTTTTCTCGATAATGTCTCAATACTCAGGCATGCTCAAAACCCTTAACTCAACCCCTTAGGTGGGCATTACAAGTCAAATAACCTCTTCATGGGACTAATAATTTATATTGTGATACCCGTGTGGGGGCTTATATGTGATGTGTAGCCCGTGTGGGGGCCTTATGTGATATTTTATCTGTGATTGGGACTGTGTAATCTATGACTTGACTGAGTAGAAGTCTCAACATAGAATTTGACTAATCACCCCAACTCAGCCCCAAGAGGGATATCCAAACCTACCTCAATTGCCGAAATCGTACTCAAATGCTCTACCGGACGATCACCTTTGAATTCAATGCCCAGAAAGATAACCCGCTATCAAGAATGAAACATATGAGTCATAAAGAGTCCAATGATACCCATATTGATAGGTTTCATAACTAGGATAAAAAAGTCCAAAAATTGATCATTTTCGAAAAGGGATCAAATTTGAAATTTTATTTCAAAATCAACTTCTACACGAAAATTGTCGTTCACAGGTGAAAAAACCATAAAAATAAAGGAAGATTTGAAGTAGAAATCACAATTTCAAGTTTCATGAAAAACCTCCAAAGTTTGGGTTCAAAATCATGAATTTCAAGGTGAAATCACAAGTTAATGAAAGGAAATCGAAGGATTTACGTTATACATACTTACCCAAATGAAATTCTCTGAATATCTACTTCATAAATCGCCCCTCCAAGCTCTTGAAAATCAAATATGGAAGAAACAACCCAAATCCCAATTTTGGACTTCTCAGGTGTTGCTAAAGCGACCAAAAGAAGTGAACCTGGTTCACTTTTGCGAACCTAGTTCACTTTTGCGAACCTCACTTAAGTGAGCCCTTTCGCTTAAGTGATGGATCTCGCTAAATAGAAGGTTCTCTTTAGTGAACCTGGTCTGCTTAAGCGTACCCATGCACCAGCAACATAGAAACAACTCAAAATCAAATTTTCAAATCTCTAATCAGACCCTTGGGATTCGTTTGGAATCCCGTACACACAAATCATATATGCACTCCTACTAAATTCAACATTCTGGACTCAATAGAACTATCAAAATTTAAATTCGAGGTATCCTTGATCTAAAATCTGATAAATCATAACTTAACTAGTTTCGGCACTTGAAATACCCAAAATACCCTCGAAACCTCTAAAAATTACAACGAAGCCATTTTTAGATTTAGAATCACCCCAGAAACTATGAGAATCATCAGAAATCCAATTTGAGTCTTCGAACTTGATTCATTGACCAAAGTCAAACTTAACTCATTTAAAACTAACTTTTCAACTTGAGACCTCAAATTTACATATCAACCCCAAATTTGATTCCGACGACTCTCCTAGACCAATTTCCACGTTCCGAAGCTGATGGAACTGAGAGAATCCTATTTTGAGATTCATAGCTCCGATTGGTCCCAAAAATTACTTTTTCACCTAACTTTATAAAACTCAAGAATTTGTCTAATTCACTAACTATTAAGATCTAACACATTCAACCACACAAACTGAACCAATAAAACTCGGGGGCACTAATGTTAGGGGTAAAATGGTAACTTCTCACAAATTTTCCAAAAATGACCCTCAAGGTCATTACACTTGATGTATGCTATGATGTGCACTAGTTCGAATATTTGTTATGATATAGGTCTGATTAGAAATTATCAGTTTAATCTCAAAAGATATCATTGAAAATCATTGAAGATAATATTTTGATAGCAAAAGAGTATAGATTATTTCCACTTGTCATTGTGAATGCATTTAATCCCTAGAGTATATGCAGAAGTTGATTAAGTCGGTGATCAAACTAATAGAAAATCAACGTAGAGATGTTCCTTAATAGTGTTGTTATATTTTCAAAAGTAAGAAATAAACTTGCACAACCTTTTAGACTATGCAAGATGAGTTCATGATTTGTGCATTTGTATCATGAAAAGTTATTTGTTTTTAAAAGAATTTCTTTGAGCATTTAATGCTGCTATGAATCCTAAGGGTTCCATGAATTTATATTGCGATGGTCAAGTGACTATTGCATATATAAAGGATCTTAAGTATACGTAAGACCAAAAAAATTATATCAAGTATAATTTTGAGTGACATTGTTGCAAGCAGATAAATAAGATTACAATACATACCTATGTAAAGATGGAGGTTTGATCCTCTTAAAAATTCAATTTCTAAAGACATGTTTGAGAAAAATGATGTGGCTCCATGTTTGCGAATGATATGTTAATATTTATCTAATATTTTAAGATATTTTAATTATAACAGTGTACTAATCAATGAATTATAATTGAGATTATCTTCATATTCTACATGCATATGATGAAATCCTAGTGAAGCATATAAGTGTGTAAGCAAGTCGCGAGATTGACTCACTCACATGAAAAATCTTCTCTAATGTCGAGGAACATGCAGAGGTGAGGCATATTTTAACCTTGATTAGTGCAAGGTCATGTATATTTCTCAATAAAATGGTAGGTCTTGACAAGAGCTCAGACTAATGAGTTATAATATCCTAATGAATTATTTTTAAGCTAGATGCAAGTTTTTCAAAAGGTTGGATTTGAGGATTGTTTGGTTGAAAAATCAGGTTATACATCTTGAGGTGGCTAGACCAAGATTGATACGATGTCAAATTCATAAAAAGACTAAGAAACACACACCAATATAAAGTGAGAACATTGTAGCACATGCTTCATACTATATGTATTAAGCGATCATTGGGTTAATGAAAGAACGATTCCCTACTTCTTAATTATGTGAAATTTGAAAAGTTAAATCAACTTTTCTATTACGACAAGTCGTAATACGATGTAATGAATTAAACATAAAATTGAGGTATATGAGAATACTTAATGACCAAATAAATTGACATGTAACTAATAGGTATTGAGCTGAAATAATTAGGTATAAAGTCAATGCATTAAATTGAAAATTGTACTGTGTTGTACTATGAGTGATACTAATACCCAACAACCTTTGTATGATCAAAATATAGTCCAACCTATATCCCATCTGGAAGGAGCTCTATACCTTCTCAGGGTAAGAGACACTGTTCAATGTGAATCCACTAAGTTGATGTCAAAAAAAGACTAAGGAGTTAGTCCTAATCTGACGGGTGACCCTTAACCTATAGTGGCACGTAGTTCTGAGCTTAGGAATTACTACTAAAAGTCTCAATCCTAAATTGATGGTGAGTCTTCCTCCCTATGTCCGATCGGTGCTAAATATTACTCCCAATTGAATATAAACTGATGATAAAAATAATAATAATAATAATAACAACAATAATAACAATAAGAATAAGAATAATAATAAGAACAACAATGATAAAATAATAATAATAATAATAATAACAATAATAACAATAACAATAATAATAATAATAATAATAATAATAATAATAATAATAATAATAATAATAATAATAATAATAATAATAAGAAGAAGAAGAAGAAGAAGAAGAACAACAATAACAATAACAATAATAATAATAACAATAACAATAATAACAATAAAATAATAATAAGAATAATAAAAATAAAAATAACAATAACAACAATAACAATAACAATAAAAATAACAATAACAACAATAAAAATAACAATAACAATAACAACAATAAAAATAACAATAACAACAACAACAACAACAACAATAATAAGACAATAATAATAAGAATAAGAATAAGAATAATAACAATAATAATAATAACAACAACAATAATAACAATAAGAAGAATAATAACAATAACAATACTAAGAACGATAATAAGAATAATAAAATAACTGAGGAACTAAGATGGTTGGGACTGAAACGTCCAGTAAAAGTCTTGGCGGATACCCGGAGTATTTGTGATCAAAACGGGATAGATATGGAAGCGTGTTGAACCCTTAACTTTTTATTTAAGTTACGAAATTATACTAATATAATATTATACTTAGGAAATTTACTCTATGTTCAATTACTATGTTGATTTTAGACATAATATATTCCCCTTTAGAAAAATTAATTTTACTTATTAAATAAGATGATTGTGTTATTAGATATGAAAATATACCCACTCAGATTATTGATTTATCGAACCAGCGAGTTTCTGGACCTCTCCCCTCAGTTGGTATCAGAGTCATGATAGATGTTAAAAATATGAAAATAGATATTACTCAAAACATGTCCTCTTTAGATATCAAGATTAGACAAGAAAATAGTGAAGACAAATTTGATAAAATAATTGTGGCCCTAAGATGCGATGAAAACTTTAATGATATAGATATAGAATAGATATAGAATAAAAAAGCAACCCTCTTTTAGTGATATAAGAATAGATAATTTCATACTTTGGAGATTTAGAAAACATATAAGGAATAGCCGAGAAGGCAAAGAAAAATATAAAAAATTGTTACGTTTACTCCAAGAAGATAATACTGATAAGGTCGCTATAATTAGAACAAAAAGATTAGTATCTGATTATGATATAGTTATTGAAGGACTAACAAATAATGTAAAACTCATCAAAAATAAAACTAACACACCTTCTTCTAGTATAGGATAATGAACAAATTACCATCTTTTTCAAATATAAGATTAGATAATCGTTTCTATTGGACTTTTCAGAAAAATTTAAAAATTGCTAAGATAAAAAAATAATTATCAAAGATATTTAGAAAAATTAGATAATACAAAGATTGAATAAATAAAGAATGCACAAGAGGCAATAAAAGCTAATCATGATAAAATATTATCAGAAAAAGATAATATAAAATTACTTAGCAGTTATTATTTTAAACAACATCCAGCTAGTTTAGGATAAAATAGACAATAAAACTAATTATAAATTATTTAATGAACAAGATCCTGTGAAAATAGAACAAGATTTGTATGAAGTTCAAAGAACGATAATCTACTTTGGAAACTTAATAATTCAAGAACTCCAGGTTTTAAAAGACTTGATAAAACAAAAAGAACACAAAATTTTAGAAGAACCTATAACCAAAACCACAGAGACAATAGGATCTCATATTGCTAAAATAAAAATACCCAAAGGATACGGAAGAAATAATTTAAAATGGTAAGTTCCGATTCAGAAATTTTTGAAATAGACAATCTTATAATAAATATAAAAGAAACCAAGTTAAAAAACGAAGGTGATATGATAAATTTAAAAATGGATACTAACAAACCAGAAGAAGTAGATTTTAATCTTAATATTACAGAGCTTCCTACTAAAGCTGAAACTAGCCGAACAAGTTTTAATAAACCTACCAAGGCTTATGCAGGAATCAATTTTGCTCTAAGAGCAAGAGACAGTCATACACTCATAGGATCAATGAAAAGTGAAGCGATTAATCCGTTTGCAATATATCTAGATTTAGATTGTATCAACAATACTGAAGAAGCTATACATAAATGGAAAACTTCTTTAAGGATAGCAGTAACAGTAAATAAAATGGATTATGGCACAATTAAATATTTTATGGAATAAAGTCTATTAAATAGTGTGCTAAGATTTTGGCAAAACTTAAATGATGCCATTAGAAATGATATTTTCGGTACTGATGATAATATTGCTAATTTAATTACAAGGGCTTCAGAAGCTATAAGATTAGAAATTATCGGAGAAGATAATATTTTAAAAGACCCTGCAACGATTAAAAAATATGAAATCGCTTTGTTACGATTACAATTATGTGATATGTGTGAAATAGATAAATATATTTGTGTCTTTCAAGATTACTATTACTATGTTTATAACAGAGTACAAAATACAAAAATGTATCTGCCTCTGTTTTTCACTAAGATACCAGACCCTTGGGGTAAAACGTTAATAGATACTTATCATCCCCGTACAGCTGATACTTTAGGATAAAGAATAACTCATTTAAAAGATAAGCTTAGTACATGGTGTGCAAACGCCATATTAGCTAAAGCAACAAAAGGATTAAGAAAGAAAATAAGTCTATGTTGTGATAATCCAAAAATGCCTATAATGATTGGATGTGAAAGTCCCTACTATTAGAAAAATATAAAAAGAAAATATAAAAAGTAGAAACTCTTTAAAAAGAAATATTTCAAAAACAGAAAGGCTAGATATTACAAAAAGAACTAATATTACACAGGTAAAAGCTTTTGTGCAAAATAATCTTTCATCAAAACTGGAATATAAACGATTTATTAGATGGAAAATGTTATTGTTCGAATACTCTTTTGATATTGAAATTATTTGAACTAACAAAAACGTTGCAGCAGATTTTCTCACCAGAGATGGAAGAATTAAACAGCAGATGATGACACATTGTAAGATATTGATAAATGTTTCAAGGATATTCAAACAGCAGTATCCGATATTATTGAAATTGCGAATTTTGATTGTGAACAACTTATTGCTGATAAATTACTCAACATATGTGCCCAAATAACTTCCAGAATTGGTCAATAGTGAAGCCTACTATCACGCCCCGAGAGGGTACCCTAGGCGTGGCCGGCACTCGAAAGCCATTTCTGACCTTCAAGCGAACCACCTGGTCCAGTCACACTTTCATTCAATCACATTCTCTCTGCGGAAGACTCAATCACAGGAATACTATTCATAATTTAGGGCCAAAGGCCAAACAACTATCAAATCAACAAACAGCTTTAATAGAACTACTCAAAAGAACAATCCAACATTCCCATACTCTAGTCTATAAAGCCTCTATCGACAATCTAGGAGGTGCCAATGACAAGCCCATGGCTACCAACAATCAAAATAAAGAGACAAAACAATGCTATGAAGACAAATCTCGGCATCCTCCGGAGACTAGGAGGACTCACCAACTAGCTGGGGGTGGGTAGATCTTCAACGGTGCGCCGGTTGATGATCTCTAGTACCTGTCTCTGCATCATGAAATGATGCAGGCCAAATGGCGTCAGTACATGGAATATATGAGTATGGAAAATGGCCGAATGAAACAAACACCAAGGAAGTATCAAATCAACTCAGAATCTCGACTCAAGAAATAACAACTCAATCAAGTGCCCTAAGTTTAAACAAGAATATGGTTTAGATGGGACCAATCACATATCATTCAACTCAATCCGACTCAGAGTACTATCAAGACCTATATGGGAGTTTCTCTTATCCGACAACCATCACTTATGAGACAGTGATAGTACAACAAACCGACGTTGTTGCCGCGTCCATTCATACTTTGCTAGGGTATGAATGAATCAACCAATCATGGATCCAATCCAACCAAGTCCTATAATGTCAGGACAATAAATTTGGGGAAGCATCCGACTTTAACGGTTCAATCCCCTCTTATGTTTGGCGACGTAGTTATTGGATTCGAGTTATTACTTACTCTTACCCAATTCGGTGCTCGATACTCCTCCCAAGACTCAATGCTCATAAAACTCCATCCAATCAACTCAATCAAATCATATTGACAAGTCTCATTTACAACCTTGTCAACTCATCAACTCTACCACAATCAAACCTCTCCCAATCATACAATCCGATCAATCTCAATCATATCTTTCAAGAGTAGATTAAATATGCATTTATAACAACATACAAACCTATCCAATCGTTCTTTTATTCATTTAACAAATCTTTTGGGACTCATCACAACTCCAAGGTTTAAAATCGATAATTCAAGATAAACAACATATTTAAGAAAAATTAACATTCTTTATCATAATCAACATAGTTAAGGAATTAACAACATAAGTTCGACCTCTCATCTCAACCAACTCATAACAACATGAAGCACATCACTTTCTTGACTCCACAACATCCACATAAAGAAAAATTAGGATAATAGATGAAAAAGACCTAGTTGGACATAAATCTATCATTAAACTCCATTCTTATGAATAATAAATCTAAAGAAAGATATAGGGCACATGGGTGGACTCAACCCATGTTTTGGGTAGCCTTACATACCTTATTGAAGACTTTGAAGAAGACCTTGATGTTGGGTCTCCAATGGAAAGCTTGAATTCTTGAAGCTCTTGGAGACACTCTTTGTTGGAGAAGGATTTGGAGAAGAAGAAGAAGAATAGAGGGAAATGTTAGGGCTTTTAGAGAGAGAGAAAGGGACTAAAAATGGTCCAAAAAACATCCCAAGGCTGTGTATATATAATTTGGGGAAATACCCAAATTGCCCTTTCTCCAAAAATCTGGAAAATAGGCCAAAAACACTCTTGGCGCGATAGTGGCGCATCGCGCCACTGCAGCGCCAAGTATAATAGGCTAGAAAACCCTGCAACCAAATAGTGGCGCGTCGCGCTAGGGACTAAACTACTGAGGTTGTTTTGTGGCGCGATAGTGGCGCATCGCGCCCTTACAGCGCTAAGCCTATATTTTCTGGGTTCTGGAAAATAGGCTTGAAAATCCTACACATCTCGTAATGGCGCGCCGCTCCAGGGACCAAACTATTGAGGCTTGTTCCTGGCGCGATAGTGGCGCGTCGCGCCACTGCGGCGCCAAGCCCAGGTTTCCAGCAGTTATCACCCGGGCCTGAAATTCCTGCAGTACCCGTCTATCTTAGGGTCGTCATATCTTTTGACTCCGAACTCCAAAAATTATATTCTTGGTGGCGTTGGAAAGAAGACTCGATGACCTTTAACTTAATAGGTCGTGGGCCACCCAGATCATCATATTTCAAATGATATGGCCGTTAGAAATTGACCCTTATACAAACTCCCTCAACAACTTACCCAAGACGAATCCTTTTGGACTTAGCTTGGTTCTAGGGATCCTTTATGACCCCACATCACTTCTAACACTCTTTAATTACTTAGGAATCTCATCCTAACTCATGCATATATTTCACAATAATCGAGTTCGACCTACACGTATACAAAAAAGGTCTAAATATTAGGGAAAATTTTGGGGGGTGTTACACCTATGATACTATTACCATCCTGATAAAGGCTCAAAAAGATGATAATACTTCTACAACTACGGAGGTACAGATTAATAAATATGAAAAAATATCTTTTAGACCCCAACTGCCTCAAAAAGAAATTACTTTGGAAGCAGTAAAAGATAAATTAGAAATGTAGTTTCCTACCATGAAAAATCAGGAACAGATAATGAGAGATTTATTTTCTCTCAAAACTATCCCAAATAGATATATAGATCATGCTGGTCACTAGTTATTACCGAACCTATAGTCATTCGAGGAAACACGATTGTTCCCAAGGACGCAGTCATGCGGGGAGCCACAACAGCTACATGTTGAACTCCTGGAATATGAGGTGTTGGGGAAGCTTGTCCCTAATCGGATAACCCACTAAGATAGGTGAGAACTTGGTGAATCATCTCTGAAGTAGGCTGGGGTGGTGCTTCTTTCTCTTGACCTTGTTCATCCTCCTCTTCAACATCCTCTCCAGCTACCTTATCAGTCGGTGGAGGGGTTGCTGTTCTTTCCCTGACTGGCCTAGATATCTGGCCCCTGCCCCTGGTGGGCTTTCTCCCACGACCTCTACCACGGCCTCTCGTTGCTACTCCTCCTCTGGCTAACACCCCGACGGTTGGCTTAAGTGTTGCTATTGCTCTAGTTCTAACCATCTACGAAAATAATGTGAAGAAGGTTAGATATCAATTTGTATCACCCAAATACCAATTGGATGTAAGTAATAGCATGAAAGAAAGAAGGAATGGAGTTTTCCTAAAGTCCTGTAGCTTCTCGAAGAAAAGTAAAGGTATCCCCGTACCGTTCCGCAAGACTCTACTAGACCTGTCCTTGTGTGATGAGATCATTGAACCTAAGGCTTTGATACCAAGTTTGTCATAACCCAAAATGGACCATGAGTGGAACTCATACTTAACCTCCTAAGTGGGAGAACCAATGATACAAACCCCGACTTATAAAATATGACACTAAAGTTTATTAGATACGTGTTCCTAAAACCTGAAAGTCATCACTTCAAGGACATCTAATTCTAAAATACTAAGTCTAAAAATATCAAACACCAGAATAAATAAATAACATAATGTGTCCGAAAACTAAGGACATCATGTCATGCCTGAGAGAATTCAATAGAGCTAGAACGAATAGCTCACCCTAGAACCTGATGTGTTGGACACTGGCTAGAGCTGAGGTCGAGTCAAAATCGATGGACACTCGCTGCACTCCACAAAATAAAACAAAGAAAAATACAAGTAAGGGTCAGTACAGGACAACATGTATGAGTAGGTATCATCGGCCGACTCAAATTAGAAATCAATATGCATAAAGTAATAGCGTGAAATCAATCATAATACTTAACAAGTGACAACCAACAAGATCAAGATCAAGTGACAACACAATGAATAATTACATAACCAGTCAATAATATCAAGATCGCACATGAGGATTCGGGCCTCCACATCACGCTCTTTTGGAAAATGAGTTATTTGAGATTGGGTAGTATTAAGTCATTTTAATTTATTTTCCTTTAATATTATCCTGCCGAAATGTGACACCCGATCCAATAATATTGTGTCGGCTCGTGACACCCGATTCAAATATCTTGTGTTAGAACATGACACCCGATTCAATAATATCGTGTCGCCTCGTGACATCCGATCCAAATATAACACCCGATCTAAATATACTGTGTCGGAATGTGACACTCGATTTAAATATAATTAATTATCATTCTTTATTATTACTTTCCACTTTATTAATAATATTTTATCAAGTCTTCTTTATTCAAGGCATCACTTTTGAGGGGGAAAGTTTAAAATTATGGATTTTACGGTCTTGGAATTTCAAACCAATCATAACAAGATACCAACCATTCAAACCACAACAATTAAATGTATGGTAAACTTCACACATTACTCAATTACTATCAATCGCTATTAAGAGTTTATTTATGATATAGAATAAACCATAACCTACCTCAACCGAAGAACTGAAGTCAAGCAAGCTAATTCACCAATGAGTTTCCTTTCTTCGATGCCCCCGAATGTTTCCAATCTATCAAATGTATAATATACATAAGCAAATGAATCCGTAGACACCCATATTACTATATGTCTAGCCCAGACCCAAAATCTCACCCAAATCTATAATCAATGTCCTAAATCTCAAGCCTAGGGTTACGCCGCAATTCCTCCAATATTAAAATATAATTATATTCATATAATACCATATACCTAATATTCATATAATACCGTATACCTAATATTCATATAATATCATATACCTAATATTCAATTAGGTATACTAATATGTAAAAACTAGAATCATAATATGGTATCAGAAAAAAATAGTCCAAAGCATTGAAGCTAAATTAAGAAGTCATTAACGTTAATCCACCCCGTAAACCAAATTAGAGAAAAACTAAATTTCATTTTGTACTCCTATATACTATTTTTTAATGATTGTCCATCATCACCATATTATTAGTCATCATTAACCAATTATAATACCACTAACTCTTGTCCCCTGATCTTAAGAATCAATATTGCAGCAACACCATTTTTGCTATTCAATTCCCATCAAACTAATATAAATCATAAAGTAGTAGAAACAATTAACAGACTCCAATCCTTCCACACGTTTCTTTCAATAAAATAATAATTTTCCAAAGTAATAAGTAAATTGAAGCACACAATTTTCCATGTTAATGTACATTCAAGTTGAATGTTTACCTGAAGGTTGTCGCCGCAGGTAGGTTCCTCGTCCCCTCACTTTTTTTATTTTCTATTCTAATCTTTATGTACTATAATTCATAACCCTACCTTTTTATTTTAATAATTGGTATAGATTATTAAATAAATTATCAACTTAGTCCACTAATTAAATTAGTTATTTAATTTACCCCTCAACTAATAACCATAGTTATCGAATAGTTCAAAATATCTGTTACAAATTTACGAGGTGAGACTTTTATGAAATAAAAAACTCTAGTTCTCAAAATGACCTAATGGGTCGTTACAATATCTTTGGTCACTGGTTCAGTTATAAATAAAAAGGATATTTCCTTATTAATAAAAGGGTTCCAAGTATAATTGGAGGATGCATTTGATCTTTGACTAGTAAAAAGAAATGAGAAATGCAGACCGGATTTTAACAAATATGAGTATTAGATAATTTATAATTTATATCTAAAGTATGCCCAGATGCTGACTTAACCGCATGGGTAGTTTTTTTAAAACATCTTGAAGGAATTAATCCTACTTTAATACAACTAACATCTGCTTCGATATCAACCATGGCAGTGTTAGTGATAGTAAATTCATTATTAATTAAAATGGTGCATTTTATATACTAACGATAAGCAGTTGCAATATGTAACATTCCTAAAAATGAATTTTGTTTAGAAGATTCTCCAAATTTTTTTTTGGATTAAAACATCAATCTTACCTTTCCCTTTATCAGTAGGGAATGATGATTCTGAATCATCCTTGTTATCATGATTTTCTAATTGAGAAATTCGATGGTCAATCTTATTCATTGGAAGACTAAATTTATTGATGGACTTCCCCCTTTATTTGCAGAAAGAGTTCGGAAAACCCTTAGGGGAACTCATTCAGCTATTCCCTATGATGTTTATTTTATGCTCAATTAATTAGCACATGGACTCAGGAATGATTAAATCTATGCAACGAGCTTAAACTAGCTCAACAATTAAAAGCTAATAGCAAAAGAGAAAAATCTCAATTAGGAGACTTTTGTACTCAATTTGCTGTAGATGGCCTTTTTTATAAAACAAGTAAAAAGACTAAAAAATTTAGTCACTCTAGGGAAGATAGACTCTATAGAAAACACCGCCGCTCTCATTGGAATAAAGAAAAAAATGTGAAGAAAATAAAGCCCACCGTAAAATCCACTAGATTTACAAAAAAATATTCTAAAAGAGACCTTAGCAAAATTAAATGCTATGAATGTGGTCAGTATGGGCATATTTCTCCCAACTGTACGCTTCAAAAACATAAGAGTCTAAAACTTGATGACGATGTTCATGATAAAGTTTATGGCTTACTATACACTTCTGGTTCAGAATCAGATTATTACTCAGAGTCCGAATCTAGGTCTGAAAAATTTGAAAGAGAAGTTGAACTTATTGATTTTTCTGATAATGAAAATGATATTTCATCTAATTGTGGTATTAACTGCACAGGTAATAACTGTCCATGTAAAACTGATAAATCAAATGCATCCTTTAATTATACTTGGAACCCATTTTATTAATACGATATATCTTTTTTCGAAAATAGATACAAGAGGATTTACTGCTAGTTATAAAAATAAGAAAATATCATTTTCATTTATAACTGAACCAGTGACCAGAGATATAAATGATTTAATTAATATAAAACAAAAGCATGTTAATTCTTTACAATTGGAAATATACAGTATGAATATTTTTTATTCATTAAGACATGCCAAAGTACAGGAAAAAATTAAATTAATTTTTGAACAACTAGCCATTGATATTTGCGCCGATCACCCCAGTGCTTTTTGGAATCAAAAAAAGCACATTGTAACTCTTTCATATGAAGACAATTTATGTGAAGATGATATTCCCACTAAGTCACGTTCCTGTCAAATGAATGTTGGGTTAGTGGAATTTTGTAAAAAAGAGATTGATAATCTTTTATAAAAAAGTTTGATAAAACCATCAAAATCACCATGGTATTGCACTGCCTTTTATGTTAATAATGCAGCTGAGAAAGAACATGGTATTTTTAGATTGGTTATAAATTATAAACCATTAAATAAATTTTTAAAATGGATTAGGTATCCTATTCCAAATAAAAGAGATTTATTATCAAGATTATATGATGCTAATATATTTTCAAAATTTGATTTAAAATCAGGTTATTGGCAAATCTAAATTTTTAAAGAGCATACTTATAGAATTGTTTTTAATATTCCTTTTGGGCAATATGAATAGAATGTAATGCTCTTTGGATTAAAAAATGTCCCTTCTGAATTTCAGAAGATTTTGAATGATATCTTTAATCCTTATCTGGATTTTATCATTGTCTATATTGATGATATTCTAGTATATTCAAAGACTTTTGAAACTCATATCAAGCATCTTGATATTTTCAAAAAGATTGTTATACAAAATAGTTTGGTCATATCTAAACCCAAAATGAGTTTGTTCCAAACAGATATTAAATTTCTTGGTCATAATATTTGTCAAGAAAAAATCACTCCTATTCAAAGATCAATTGATTTTGCATCTAAATTTTCTGATATTATAACAGATAAAACTATGCTTCAAAGATGTTTGGGAAGCTTAAACTATATTTCTCTTTTTTTATAAAACCTATCTAGAGATTTATCCCCTTTATATGAACGATTAAAAAAGAATCATAAATCTCCTTGGACTGATAGTCTGACTGAATTAGTTAAATCTGTTAAACAGCGTATTAAATCGTTATCTTGTTTAACACAGGCTAACCCAACTTGGCCAAAAATTATTGAAACTGATGCTTCTAATATTGGTTATGGGGGAATACTTAAGCATTTCCCGGACAACTTTGTTAGCGCTTCATGATAAATGTGAATATCTGATAAGATTTCATTCAGGTAAATGGACCGAAGCCCAGCGTAAATACGCAACGGTGGCACATGAGATGTTATGTATTGTTAAATGTGTTTTGAAATTTCAGGATGACTTATACAATCAATGATTTCTAATTAAGACAGACGCTCAATCAATCAAATATATGTTTGACAAGGATTTTAAGCATGATGCCTTCAAATTAATATTTGCTAGGTGGAAAGCTCAATTAGCCCCATTTGATTTTGATATTCAGTATAAAAAAAATGGATAATTCTTTACCCGACTTCCTATCTAGAAAATACTTAATCAATTAATCATGTATTATTTCGCAGCTTTCTTTGATGATAAAACACTTATAACAATTTTAAAGGCAATCCCTCTATATGAAGATAATCAAGCCAAAATACTAGATAAAATAATTGAAGATATTATCAAAGAAGAAACGGAATCATTTCACTTTTCTATCCATTCTTATGAGGACGATGATGGTCCTTATTATTTTGATATAAATGATTTCTTTGAATTTCACTAATATTTGGTGTTTACAGTAATGGCAGACCCACTGTGGTCTATAATCAGAGGACGGAATAACCACAGAGCTAGAGGCAGGGGAAGATCATCCCCTTCACAAAGGCCATTATATGGCTCTTCTTCATCAGCATCTAGCAATTTTCCTGTCTTAAGAATGGGAAACAGAAGATTGATAAACTCCAAAGTCGGTGAAGCATCTTCATCCACTCCAAAGGAAGATATTCCTTCAATTAATCTGGAAGATATTCCAGTAAACAGTCCATTATATGGACAACTCAAGGCATACTTATAATCCAAAAAGCAAAAAGATACTTTTGTTGCCATGATTAAAGAAACAGATGATGACAAAAATTATGAAGAAGCACCTACAAAAAAAATTATATTTCTTTTAGAAAACTCTGATATTCAGAGACAAGATGATCCATGGAAGATCATTCAAAGATATTTGATAAGGGAATTATATTTTCCAGGTGATTCATATAAGACTCGAACATATTATGAAACAATAATGATCAAAACAGGAAGTGTTGACTTTCAACACTTCACCATAGAAGAGAACGTTTATAACTTCTCAAAAGTAATCATCAAACAGATTATATCTGTTAAAAATGGGGAATCTCTAGAATGATAAACGACAGGTTTGTGTTAATAACATGAACATTAACCTGACATATTGGGATTATATCCAGTTTTTTCACAAAGTTTTTTATTATAACAATGATAAACACAAGCATACTTAGTTTATTAAAATTTGTGTGAAGATATGCAACGGAACAATTCCTAACTAGTTTATTCGATGGTGGACATTCCACGGCCTACGATAAAAATTTTACCATATAAATACCTTAACTTATATAAAGAATGGGCGAAGATTTCTCCATTTCTCATAGATTTATACCTTTTCAATCGATAAAATTGACCAAATATACTTTTTTATTGAATTTTCAATACCGTGGATTCATAAATGGCTTCCTGAAGTGGGATATACCCCAGATGAAAAAATTCCATATTTATATCAGGGGTATATTATAATAATTTTTGGGATAAATTAACCCGAAAGGATCCTAAAACAAAGGAGCCATATGGCCAAGAGCTCGCAGATGGTATTCGAGCAAAAATACAAGAATATACAAAGCTACCCCAAAAGAAACTGATAGCTGATAACTTGGTTAAACATATTGCATGAATAATTTCAGTGCAACTGGGCGATAAACAAGAAATGATTAATGAATACCTGGAAAAAGTCAAAAGAAATTTGTTTCATACTTTGAATCAATACGATAAATCTGACACTTCAATGAAAAGTGAAGCAAGCGATGATATCGTTGATGCCCAGTCAGATGGACCCAGGCCTATATTATCTGAAAGTGAGCCCGAAAAGGTGGAAGAATTCCTCGATTCCTTACACGACAAGAAAGATTTCCTTCGAACAGCTATCAAAGGAAAAGGAAAGGCAGAATGAGACGGTCACTAAGCACCATTAGATAGTTGAAAAGATGGCGGGCCATGCGGGGATATATCCCCAGTAACCTCAAAGTAAAGAAATTATTTTCATATCTACAGTAGAAACATTGTATATTTATAGTAGATATACTGTTTTAGGGACCCACATAAGGGACCCACTTTTATTTCGTTTGTCTCCTTAGCCCTTCTATATAAATAGTGTTTGTTTTCATTTCTTAGGCATAGTTTTTTGCACTCCCTTTCTCTCTCTTCTCTCTCTTGTATACATCTCACTTTATCTCTTTGTAAGATATCAAGGAATAAAGTTTGCAGTTTGAAACAGCCTTCAAGGTAAGGTATGCTATTTATTTTTCGTCTTTATTTTTGATCTTATATTTCTCTATAGCCGTGACTATGTCCGGCTAGAAATCTCATATTTATGCTAGATATCTAAGTTGTATAATATATACATCATGAAAGAACCAGACTTAATTAAAATATACGAGATTTTATCATAATTCTATGACTTGGTTCTGAGATGGTTGTACAGTTGATTCCGGCACTACTTTGTTAATTCAGCCTAGCAAACAATGGTGATGTAAGTCTCCGTTAAAGAAAGAAGAAAAAGGAGCAATATTTCACACTGTAAGAACTGCTAGTTGCCGATTTAATAATAGTACGTATCGGAATATCTGACAGGCCCCTTGCTCAGGTAAAAGTTTCTATACAGTCAAGAACTAAATAAAATCTTTCATATTTTGATTTTATCCTTGCTAACTGCAAGTTTAAGGATATAGTTTCAAGAAAGATTTGGATGGCCCGCGGACTCCGTAAGCCATCTATGAAGATCCTAGTTGCGATGGTATTAGAGCCTAGAAATTTTTATGATATATATGTTATAGATCTAAAATCTCTGGCATAGATAAGATTTCTTTTCATATGGATCTTGGAGAAACTAGTATTAAAAGTACTAGGTTGAAAGAGGTAGATGTACCTCAAAATTTTGATTTATTAAATAAATGGACCATTCCAAATATTGATGCAAAAATCATATATGATTATGGATGGTTTGATAAATTTTCAACCAAACAATTAATAAAAACAACTGAACAATCAATAACTCTTAATTCTGATGAGTAAACTATTTGTTTATTAAATAAAAGAGATATAGAATCTTATAGATCTAAGTATAATTTTATGCATATAGGCATGATTCAAATTGCTTTTAAGTCTTTAACTCTTAAAGGGTTACCTGAAACTTTTCTAGCTGCAATAAGAGATGCTAGAAAATTAAATTTTCGACAATCATTAATGGGTTCTATTGAATCAACTGTAGCATACAGACCAGTTTACTTCAATACGCAACCTAATCTTCAATTATCTTTGTCTGATGTCAATATTCTTGATGCATTAACATTAAATGTTAAAACACATGGTTATAACTATGTTCCAGGTTCTGAACTTATATGTTTATCTTACAAAATTTATTTTAAATGATTATCTACTCTAAATCCTTGATATAAATTATATGATACATCTAATCAGACTATATTAGTTGAGACAAATTTTACAAAGTTCAAAGCCACCACTAGGAAACCAATTAAATGGAAAAAAATTAATTTCCCAACCACTTGGACCTTAGACTCGGTTATAGCTCCAAACCAAATTACTAATAATTTGACTAATAGTGAATATTTGCATATTACCCAAAATCCTGATGAAAAGATATGCATCCAATTTAATGATAATAAAACTCCGATATATAAATCTCCTGTTTATAACAGACAATCATTTTTAGGGTATAGATCTTTACCTAAAATCCAACATATTTCCCATATCACTCCAGAAGCATCCATATATGGCCCGGCTCGAAATAGTGTTTTATCTCTACATAGTGCTTTATCTTTACATACTCTAAGTGATACTATGAGTGATAAAATGGTTGAAAGGGTAAAAATTGACCCAGTTACTAATATTGTACAAGCTACTGATAAATTGTCTGACTTAGATCCAATTGCATTCGAAATAGATTTTGACCCTAATGAGGGCATTGATAGAAACAAAATTTAAATCATGATGACACACCAAATAGATTTTAGTCCAGGATCCCTGGAACGTCAGCATATTCAAAAGGAATTTCCTCACGATAAATGAAACAAGTTTAAAACTTGATTTTTTGAGACTTATAGTCAAGATGATCTAAACAACATCTCTTAAGACTTCTATGAATCTTGTGCTTTATATAATCAAATTATGTATTTTTTTCCTTGGTATATAACCACCTATTTACCTTTGTATGTCAAAGTTTTATAACAAAGGGCTTATAAAGACGGAAGTGGTAATATCATTAAAATAGTTTACCCTCCTCAAAATTCTTTTATCTTACCTAATAATATAGGCCTCACTTTTTCAGTTTTTTAGAAATTCATTGATAGTGATGTTGCTAAAATTAGCATACGAGAAATTAATAATTTGATTGCTCAAAATAATTATTTGAGTCTTTATGTTAAAGTTCTAGGAGAACATATTAGTTCCCTTGATAAAAAACTTGATGAATTAATTTTATTGGTTAAAGTCATAAGAAGGATCAACCATCTAATGTTGCCTCCACTTCTGAAAGCAAGACAATTCTTCAGACTCCCACTCATATTCAACGACCTATAGAAGTAAAAGAATTTAATAATAATAACAACAACAACAACAACAATGACGGCAATGATGATGATGATAATGATAATCATCCTGATAGCTCATGCATACTGAAGAGTCTGAATTTAATTGGAAGACACTTAATTTGAAAGTATATTATATGTGGAACTAAAAATTGAACATTTAACTGATCGTGATCATTTTACTATTCTGAATGAAAATCATGCAATTTAATTATCACAATTTCAAGACATGAATTCCACATATGTAAAACGGAAATCAAGGCTTGAATCCTTGAACTAAGGCTTGAAGCTATGGAATCCTGCATCTTGCTTGAGAGGAACCTTGAGCATATTGATGATGATTTATGGGTATTAAGCGTGAATGGAGAGATTTAGGTCCACTAACTTCTTCTTAATTCCACTTAGAATAGGCTAAAATGACATAATATAGAAATTAAAAGAGTGAGAAAAGACCAAAATAACCTTGAAAGTAAATTGTCATCGATAGATTCCGCGAGGTACATGTACAATCCGTAAATTGATCTAAGGAGCATAGATCCTGTCCGTGAAAATCAGACTAAAATACTGAGTTTTAGAATATACAGTTTGTGGTTCCATCTATGAGCCATAAACATGATCTGTAAAAGTCAGGCTAAAGTCAAGTTTGAAGAGTTTGTTTCACAAGATCAATCCACGATCCGTAGCCTGAGCCTGATTTACGACCCGTAGTTTGGGTCTGTGAAACTCAAGCTACCATCCTAGTTTCTGGAGTTGATCTATGAAACACATCTACGATCTATGGTTTGGTTTACAGGCCATAAATGACACCTGTAAATCCCCATTTGTTGTAGTGTACAACTCCTTAACTTCTCATGATCTAATAGGTATGGTTTAATCTAAACTTAAAATTTCCGAGGTGTTACATTTTCATTTGAATACCTTTTGACCTTTGACTGTTTCTTGAATTTTCAATTAGTATTGCTAAGGCAGAATCCCTATCAAAGTTAAAGGTAATCTATATTACATTATAATTATGTTACAACAAACAAACAAACAAATAAATATTATTTATAAAATTTATATTTTTTTTAATTAGAGAAAATAGTCAAATGCCCCCCTAAGGTATTACCAGAATTCCGACTACACACATATTTTTCACTAGGGGTCCTATTTACTCCCCTTCCCCCAAACATTCTAAAAGTGAAATATATAACCCCTTAAAACATCATAACCAGTCATGTGGTGAAACACACACGCTTAACATGTGTATTTCACGATTTAATCTCTTTTTTTTAAAAAAAAAATCGATTTCATCTTCCTCCCTTCTTCTTCCACCATTTTTTCAACCCTAAGAAAGCTTGATTTAGAAAAACTATTGACGGATGGATTTTTCCCACCGCTCCTCCACCCCTGCTTCCATCTTTGCCTTTATCACCTCCCCACCTCCATCATTATCTTCTTCACCTACTCAAAGAGCTCTCCGCCATCTCCTCCTAAGAATAAACCTTCGAATTTTAAAAAAACATTCAAATCCACCACCGAAGTCATCATAAATCTAAGTTAAAGGCCACAATCAAAGGAAAGAAAAAGCTCTGGATCGAAGGCCGGTTGGAGCAGTGATGGAAAGGTTGAAAGAGAAGAAAGAAAATAAATAAGGAAAAAATAATGATTAAAAATACATATATTTTTGAAAAGAAATTAAAATTAAAATTTTAATATTTTATTTTTGATACACTTTCAAAGAGAGTGGGATACACTCACTTTATCAAATAAGTATTTAAGAAGATAATAATTTGAATTTTAAATAGTAAAGTGATAGGATCTCATAAAATTAAACTATGTAATTGATAATTCGAATATAAATTGAAAGGACATTTAGCTAATTTCTCTTTTAATTATTTATTTATTGTCTGATCCATACCTATACTACCGTGCTGGGAAAAAAAATGCGTGTCAAAATATTTCAGGAGAAATGAAGCCAAAAAAAAGTGTCAATTATACTTCACTCTCTCTCTCTCTCTCTCGCTTTCTGTTTCTCTCTCTCTCTAGACCTACTTGTCTCCCTCCATTGATGATGATGTTCTTTTTCTGCAGAAACTGTTAAAATTTCACACAAAAAGGTACGTACAATTTTTTGGAACCTTTATATTTTGTTTCTTTTTCTGTAAATTACTTTTCAAATTAATAAGATATTCTTATTAATTTCACGTCATCGTGGGTAATGTATACAGACATTCATCGTTTAAGATTCTGCAATGTTTCCTTCTGATTCGATCTCTGTATATTTGTTGTTTTTTAAAGTTTTTAAATGCCTTTTATTAATTCATTTTTCACAATTTCATTATTCCCCAAATTATATACATGTGGTACATATACTTATATAATAATGTAGTGTATGTATTAAGAGTCTCACTCGTTAATGGAGATCTGGTTATGATTTTGATAATTTTTTGGGGGTTTATGCAGAATTTCTTGGTGAAATATTTTTCTTACAATTGGTTCAAATTTTGTCCAGCTATGTGAAAAATGGGGTATTCCTAGCTTCTAAATTGTTGAAAAACTTTAACCTAGGAGAATAACAGAGGAGCTGAATTTGGCAGCATTGGGACGAAATTTTCCGGCCACGGTAAATCCTCCTCTCATCTTGAAGTTTAAGTTTGTGAAAAGGGTCTAAAATGGATTTTTTTTTCCAAGTGAAGCAGATCAGGAAGAAAATTTATCCACTTTGTCCCTTTCTTCAATGTATTTTCGCTTGTGGTGTCATTGATCAAGCAAACCTGAATGCCACACTAATGTAAGGTAGTCACATTCTGTAGGAAGCAAGAAGAGTTTCAAAGTGGAGTGTTGTTGCCAATGTCAAAATCTTCTTCCCCTGAATTGAGGGACAGGAAGGTTTCATTCTCTTCTCAGAAGAACAGGTCTGTTACCCCCTTTCATGTGCATGTTAGATATGTAAATGTGCTACTTGGGTTAGTTTAAATGTTTACCAGCAAAACTACCAATCAGAGAATTTGTTCCAGAACAATTCATTTATCTGAAGTTAAGTAGAATATTTTACTTCCTGGCTGCTGAGCTTTTCTGATCCATCTATCCTTTATTATTTCTATACATGGAACACTGGGAGGACCAGGGTTTATCTGGCATATGCAATCACTTAGTTGTTACCAATCATTAATTGTCTAAAGACAGAAATCATCTCCACATTGCTTGCTTTAAATTTATCCCTTACATAAGGCATACTATGATTTATATTGACAATAAAAGATGTTATTTACTTTCAGTGAGGCCAATGGAACTGCTGAAATGGATGATCAAGAAAAGACAATGTCAACCGTTGCTCAACTTATTGAGCAGCTGCATGCAAATAAATCTTCTCCACATGAAAAAGAACTTACTACAGCACGCTTGCTTGGCATAGCCAAAGCAAGAAAGGAAGCACGAGGTCTTATTTGTTCACATGGCCAAGCAATGCCATTATTCATATTCATTCTCAGAAATGGCACTCCTTTGGCAAAAGTAAATGTTGCTGCAACCTTATCTATATTATGTAAAGATGAAGACTTAAGGTTGAAGGTTCTTCTAGGTGGATGTATTCCACCTCTACTTTCAGTTTTGAAGTCGGATTCCGCTGATTCAAGGAAGGCAGCTGCAGAAGCGATTTTTCAGGTGTCATTTAGTGGCCTTTCAGATGACCCTATTGGCACTAAAATGTTTGTTACAGAGGGTGTAGTACCAACTTTGTGGGAGCAGCTTAACCCAAAGCAGAAGCAGGATAAAACAGTAGAAGGATTTGTGACTGGGGCCTTGAGAAATCTCTGTGGTGATAAAGATGGATATTGGAGGGCAACACTCGAGGGTGGTGGAGTTGACATTATTGTAGGACTTCTTTCTTCTGATAATGCTGCAACTCAATCAAATGCAGCTTCTCTATTGGCCCGGGTAATGTTGGCACTCAGTGACAGCATTCCAAAAATAATTGATTCTGGAGCAATCAAAGCTCTCCTAGGCCTCTTACATCAGAAAAATGATGTGTGTGTCCGTGCCAGTGCAGCTGAGGCTCTAGAGGTTCTTTCTCTCAAATCAACCAAAGCAAAGAAAGCTGTTGTTGACTCACAAGGTGTGCCAATTCTCATAGGGGCTGTCGTAGCTCCATCCAAAGAATGTATGCAAGGCGAAGGAGGAGAGATTCTGCAGTGGCATGCGATACAAGCTTTATCCAATATATGCGGTGGAATGTCTGCTCTCGTGCTGTATCTTGGTGAACTTTCTCAGTCCCCAAGATTAGCTGCTCCTGTTGCTGATATAATTGGAGCACTTGCTTATGCTCTTATGATCTTTGAGATCAATTCAGAAGAAAGTTTTGACGCAACAAAGGTTGAGAATATTCTAATAATGCTTCTAAAGCCACGGGATAATAAGTTGGTCCAGGAACGTCTCCTTGAGGCAATGGCAAGTCTTTATGGCAATGCTCATCTGTCAAATCTCATCCACCAATCAGAATCTAAGAAGGTTCTTACGGGCCTGATAACAATGGCCAGTGGTGATGCACAGGAGTATCTGATACTCTCCTTAATACAGTTATGTTGTGATGGAGTGAGTGTCTGGGATGCAATTGGAAAGAGAGAAGGAATTCAGTTACTGATATCACTGCTGGGGTTATCCAGTGAACAACATCAAGAGTATGCTGTTGAGATGTTTGCAATCCTAACTGACCAAGTTGATGACAGCAAGTGGGCAATCACTGCTGCTGGTGGGATCCCTCCACTTGTTCAGTTACTAGAAATGGGGTCTCAGAAGGCTAAGGAAGATGCAGCACATGTTATGTATAACCTGTGCTGCCATAGTGAAGACATCCGTGCCTGTGTTGAAAGTGCTGGAGCTATACACTCGTTCTTGTGGCTTCTAAAAAATGGTGGACCAAAGGGACAAGAAGCATCAGCTAGATCCCTAACAAAACTAATCACCACTGCTGACTCGGCTACTATAAATCAATTGCTACTATTGCTGAAGGGAGATTCACCAAGCTCAAAGGCCCATGTAATTAAGGTGTTAGGTCATGTGCTTACCATGGCATCTCAGAGTGACCTTGTACATAAAGGCGTTGCTGCTAACGAAGGGCTAAGATCACTTGTCCAAGTTCTAAATTCCTCAAATGAAAAGACTCAAGAATATGCTGCCTCTGTCCTGGCAGACCTATTCAGCAGTCGGCATGATATTTGTGACAGCCTTGCAATGGATGAAGTTGTTAATCCTTTCAAGAAGCTTTTGAATAGCAAAACTCCAGTTGTTGCAACACAGTCAGCTCGAGCCTTGGGTGCTTTGTCCCGTCCAACAAAAGAAAAATCTACAAATAAGATGCTTTATATTGCTGAAGGAGATGTAAGACTGCTGATTAAGTTGGGTAGAACTGCATCTATTGATTCTGCAGAGACTGCAATGACTGCTTTAGCCAATCTGTTGTCTGATCCAGAGATTGCTGCGGAAGCACTGGCTGAAGATGTTGTTTCTGCTTTTACCCGAGTTCTAGGAGAAGGATCATTAGAAGGTAAGAAAAATGCATCACGTGGCCTTCATCAACTATTGAGACATTTTCCAGTGGGAGATGTACTGACAGGAACTGCTCAGTGTCGATTTGCTGTTCTCGCTATTGCGGAATCCTTAAAAGCTATGAGTGCAGATGAAACTGATGCTGCAGACGCCTTAGATGTTATTGCACTTCTTGCTAGGGAAAAGCAAGGCACACATTCAACATACAACCCCTGGACTACCCTTGTTGAAGTTCCATCTAGTTTAGAGCCTCTTATACATTGCCTATGTGAGGGATCTCCCGTGGTCCAAGATAAAGCAATAGAAATTCTATCCAGGCTATGTGGAGATCAACCAGTTGTGCTAGGTGATCTGTTAGTGTCAAGATCCAGGTCAATAGGTGCATTGGCTGATAGAATAATGAACTCCAGCAGTCTAGAAGTAAGAGTTGGTGGGACAGCATTGGTAATTTGTGCTGCCAAGGAACACAAAGTTCAGTCAATGGATGCACTTTATGCATCTGGATACTTGAAACCTCTTATATATGCATTAGTTGATATGATGAAGAAAAACTCTAATTGTTCTTCTCTAGAAATTGAAGTCAGAACCCCTAGGGGTTTCACAGAAAGAACTCCATTTGGGGAAGGAAATGAGTTTGAGGTTCCAGATCCAGCAATGGTCTTGGGGGGTACTGTTGCCCTTTGGCTGCTATCAATAATTTCATCATTTCATATAAATAGCAAGTCCACTGTTCAGGAAGCAGGGGGACTTGAGGCTCTTGCTGACAAGCTTTCAAGACACACTTACAATCTACAGGTATACATTGTGTAATTTACACTTTGTCTTTGTGCTGCAGGCCTCTTCTTGAAGAACAAAAGTTTGGTTTCAACTTGGACCAATATAAGTGTTGATTGGCTAATTTTATTCAGTACTTTTGGTTTTTGAACCTTGGCTCAGGTTATTATTCTTTGTGCGGTTTTATGTAGACTGATTGAATACCTGATGGAGCCGAGGGTCTATTGGAAACAGCCTCTCTACCTTCACAAGGTAGGGGTAAGACTGTGTACGCACTACCCTCGCTAGACCCCACTTGTGGAATACACTGGGTATGTTGTTGATTGCATACCTGATGACTGGTACTGTAAAACTATTCAAAACTGTTGAATATTTCATTTACCTAACTTAACCAACTATGTAGCATCTACATCGAAAAATCAAGTATTGTATACGTCATTAGTCCGATCCTTTGGAGGAACTACCCGTAATAACGAACTTGCAAGGCTGTGAGGTGTATCATCTGTATTAATTGCATACTTCTGGAGTAGGGCCAGCATTTATGTTCACTTCATGTTTTTGGATCATGATAAAAACTAATGCGTTTGAAGTGCCATGTCTCATCTTCTGTTATACTGATTTCTCTTTGTCTTGCCATGTGCTAGCTCTTAAAAGAAACCACTTGAGTTGCTAAATGGAAATTTTTCCGAGCACTTGAATATGCAAGCTTACCCTCTCATCTTTGGCAACTAAGATGAAATTAATGAAAAATAATTAACAAATTGAAGAAAAGGTTGATAACCAAGTAACTGGTTCATTGTCACCTTTGTTGAATCCAATCATCGGAAGTGATGAAGGTTCACATGCTCTTTTTGAAGTTTTTATTAGGTCAAGTGAACTGAAGAACAATTTGTTATGGCAGGCAGAGTTTGAAGATGCAGAGGGCATGTGGATCAGTGCATTGCTTTTGTCTATATTATTCCAAGATGCCAATATAGTATCCTCTCCAACATCCATGCGTTTTATACCCTTGCTTGCTCATCTTCTGAAATCTGATGAAATGATTGATCGATTTTTTGCTGCTCAGGCAATAGCTAGTATTGTTTGTCAGAGGGACAAGGGAATAAATCTTAGTATTGCAAATTCAGGTGCAATTGCTGGTTTAGTGAGCTTGATTGGTCACATTGAAATAGATATGCCAAATCTTGTTTCTCTCTCTGAAGAATTTTTATTGGTAAGAAACCCTGATCAGGTTGCCCTGGAATATCTATTTGAAATTGATGATGTGAGAGTTGGTTCAACTGCGCACAAGACTATCCCTCTACTGGTAGATCTGTTAAAACCACTTCCTGATAGACCAGGTGCACCTCCACTGGCTGTGCGTCTCTTGATACAAATTGCAGATGGTAACAATGCAAACAAATTAATCATGGCTGAAGCTGGGGTGCTGGAGGCTCTAACAAAATACCTATCTTTGAGCCCTCAAGACTTGACTGAGACAACTATTTCTGAGCTACTGAGAATACTCTTCAGCAATTCTGGTCTTCTCCGGTATGAAGCAGCAGTTAGTTGCACGATACAACTGATTGCTGTTCTTCATTTGGGGTCGAGAAATGCAAGGCTGAGTGCTGCTAGGGCTTTAAATGAACTTTTTGATGCTGAGAACATCCGAGATTCTGAAGCATCAATTCAAGCCATTCAGCCATTAGTTGACATGCTTGATACTGCATTAGAAAGTGAAAAGCAAGTTGCTCTTAGCGCCTTGGTTAAGTTGACATCAGAAAGTGATTCAAAAGCATCACTGATGGCTGATTTAGAAAGGAATCCCCTTGGGAGTCTACATAAAATTCTTTGTTCAGCTTCTCCATTGGAACTGAAAAGTGATGCTGCCGAGTTGTGCTTTGTACTTTTTGGTGATCCAAAAATCAGAGCATTGCCAATTGCTTCTGAATGTATAGAGCCCCTAGTAATGCTAATGCAATCTGATGCAGAACGGGCTGTGGAATCAGCAGTTTGTGCTTTTGAGAGCTTGTTGGATGATGAGCAGCTGGTGGAGCTTGCATCAGCTTATGATCTTGTTGATCTTCTGGTTCATCTGATTTGTAGCTCAAACCACCGGCTCAGCGACGCGAGTATTTGTACACTTATTAAGCTGGGTAAAGACCGAACTCCCCGCAAGATGGATATGGTCAAAGCAGGCATAATAGAAAATTGCATTGAGCTGCTCCCAACTGCATCCGGTTCCCTATGCTCCACTATTGCAGAACTCTTCCGCATATTGACAAATAGTAGTGCTATTTCGAGAAGCCCAGCTGCTGCAAAAATTGTAGAACCTCTCTTTATGGTTTTACTACGGTCAGATTTTGGACTGTGGGGACAGCACAGTGCTTTGCAGACTCTTGTAAATATTCTAGAGAAGCCACAAAGTCTTGCAGCTCTGAATCTTTCTCCTAGCCAGGTAATTGAGCCTCTGATTTCTTTTCTTGAATCCCCAGCTGAAGCTATCCAGCAACTTGGAACCGAATTGTTATCTCACCTCCTTGCACAAGAGCATTTTAAGCAGGATATAACTACAAAAAATGCTGTAGTGCCTCTTGTCCAGCTAGCAGGCATTGGTATTTTGAACTTGCAACAGACGGCAATTAAAGCTTTGGAAAATATCTCATTAAGCTGGCCAAAAGCAGTTGCTGATGCTGGTGGTATTTTTGAGCTTGCAAAGGTTATTGTTCAAGACGACCCTGTACCACCTGTTGCATTGTGGGAGTCAGCAGCTATGGTTCTCTGCAATGTCCTATGCTCTAACTCTGATTACTACTTCAAAGTTCCCCTTATGGTTCTTGTAAAGATGCTGTGTTCAACAGTCGAGACCACCATTACTCTTGCCCTAGATGCACTCATAGTTCATGAAAAGGCTGATATTTCAAGTGCAGAACTGATGGCTGAAGTAGGTGCAGTAGATGCCCTTCTGGATCTGCTAAGATCTCATCAGTGTGAAGAAGCATCAGGAAGATTACTTGAAGCCCTTTTCAACAATGTCAGCATACGAGAGCTGAAGGTATGTAAGTATGCAATTGCTCCTCTGGCACAATATTTGTTGGATCCACAGTCTAGATCGCAATCTGGTAGGCTTCTTGCAGCTCTTGCTCTTGGTGATCTCTCCCAGCATGAAGGACTAGCTAGAGCGAGTGATTCTGTCTCAGCCTGTCGAGCTCTGATAAGTTTACTTGAAGATCAACCAACAGAAGAAATGCAAATGGTGGCAATTTGTGCATTGCAAAATTTTGTAATGAGCAGTAGAACAAACAGGAGAGCTGTTGCAGAAGCAGGTGGAATTTTAGTGGTTCAAGAACTGTTTTTAATCCGTAATTCAGAAATTTTAGCCCAGGCATCTCTGCTCGTAAGGTTTTTATTCTCAAATCACACGCTTCAAGAATATGTATCAAACGAGCTTATCAGATCTTTGACAGGTAACTTGCTTATTAAGTAGTAACCCCCCTTCCCAATTTATGTGCATGGTTTGACTCATCACAAATTTAAAGAGAAAGCAAGACTTTTGAAATTTGTAATCTAAAATGAGCCTCAGACATTTGTGTGGCCATAATCATCTCATTAAGGGTAATATGAGATTTTTGAAATTCAACTGTGATCTAAGACAAGCCTTGGACATTTATATGGCTATAAATCACCTTAATATATGAGAATTTTAAAGTTCAATTGTTTCTAAAGGTGACATTCTTTTTGGAACAAACTAAATAGGAAAGTGTGCCACATAAATTGGGACAAAGGGGAGACCTTTTTCATTTTAATTTTTTGAAGTGCGTCGATGATGAAGCCACCCACATCTGGTGAAGAACTATTATGGAAATATACGTGAACCATTCAAAGCCTACCCGAAAATAATGGTACATGAAATCTGCTGAAAACCCAGAAAAGGAGTCTTCAGACATAAATCTCTGTTCCAATATTTTGCCCTTAGGAAGTTTATGCTGCAATTGTTATTCTTTTTACATTTTGATTTTTATGTCCCCACAAGTTGAAGTAGGGTAAAAGTGTTAAAACAATAAATTGAAAGCTATAGCTTTAAAGTGTCACTTTAGAAGCTAGCACTTAATTGAAAGCTACAGAGTCATTTCAGAAGCTAGATCTGTAAGATAAAGATATTGGTTCAAAGAATTGGGCAGCAGACAAAAGGAAAAACATAAGTGCACTAGATTGGTGACATAAAACCTAATGCCATTAAATAAAACAATCCTACTTATAAAAAAAAAACCAAAAAAAACCCTGTATATTAAGTAACAAGATGTCAAACTGTTTCCCAGATGCTTGTTGTTTCCAGTGGTCTAGTTTTGCTTGTAGTGCTCCAATGCAGCAGTTAATCTTTCTGATATATGAATTTCGAAGCTCAAATTTCCACGATCTAATGTCTTAAGCTACCAAATTCTAAATCTTTGTTGCATGCTTTTTGTTCTCATCTCTTTTTTGTTCTTTTCTTCTTGTCAAGACTGTAGTACAAGTATTTCCTTTCCCTCTTATTTGCTTTAAACACTTTAAAATTCCTTGAAATGCAGCTGCACTTGACAAATTGTGGACCTCGGCAGCTGCTAATGAGGAGATTCTGCGGACCATTCATGTTATATTTTCTAATTTTCCCAAGCTCCATGTTTCTGATGCTGCTACGCTTTGTATCCCTCATCTGGTGGACGCATTGAAGTGTGGTAGTGACGCTGCACAGGATTCAGTATTGACCACACTATGCTTACTCAAGCAATCATGGTCAATTATGCCAATGGATGTGTCAAAGTCACAAGCAATGGTTGCAGCTGAAGCCATTCCAATATTGCAGATGCTAATGAAGACTTGCCCACCAAGTTTCCATGATAGAGCAGACAGCCTGCTGCATTGCTTACCAGGTTGTTTGACAGTCACAATCAAGCGTGCAAACAATTTAAAGCAGATGATGGGAGGGACTAATGCTTTTTGTCAATTAACTATTGGCAATGGTCCATCACGGCAAACGAAGGTAATGAGCCAGCACTTTATAATTGTTGATGAAGTACAAAGGCTTTTGTTATTCTAAAATCTGTTTTTCACTTTTAAAATCATTCGCTAATCATGAGAATGACAATTCTGTACAATCACAGGCTACATCAACTATACTAGGGCTATATACATTAAGTACCATCACAGCTACCTTGAGTATAGCAGGGTATGTGTATTGCACTGTCACGACCCAAACTAGTGGCAGTAACCAGCATCCGACGGGCCTGGCTCGTTGAACAAACCCTGTTCAACTAATTATAAAGCATGAACATCCCGTACAAAGGTTCAAAGCTGTCACATAGTTGAATTAAGTCTCGTGAAGCTCAAATGCAATACCAAGTGCATATAAACCTATCCATAGTGAGTCAATGAAGACTATAGAATTCATTACATATACGTAGGAATGGGACATGGACCGATATGCAAATTACATCTACATACCCAGTGTAATCCCACAAGTGGTATCTGGGAATGGTAGGATGTATGCATGCCTTCCTCTTCCTTTGTGGGGTAGAGGTTGTTTTCGGTAGACCCTTGACTCAAAAGAAGTGTAATCAGAGTAGAATTGGAAGGAAAATAACGGGAGCAAAATAGCAAGATACACAAAGCAAATGAAGTAACACGTAGTAGTTAAAATTGAAGAATAAGATACTATGCGACTACTAACTAATACTCCATCCATTTCAATTTGTTTGTATTACTTTCCTTTTTAGTCCATTTAAAAAAGATTGCATTTTTTTCCTTTTTGGCAACTTTTTATTTTAACTCTCCACGTGGCATGTGTGAGAAATATTGGAGAAAAAAATATTATTATTGTGTATCTACATTATTACACAGAGAACCCTAGACACTATATAACAATCCTTTACCAAGTAGGATACTATATACTATTCCTATTCTAAGTAGGATTGTGTATACCTATTCCTATTCTAACACTCCCCTCAAGCTGGTGCATACAAATCATATGTACCTAGCTTGTTACAAATATAATTAATACGAGAATCAGTGAGGAACTTGGTGAAGATATTTGCAAGTTGGTCACTTGACTTCACAAATTTGGTAACAATATCTTCTGAGAGTATCTTTTCTCTGACAAAGTGACAAACAATCTCAATGTGCTTAGTCCTCTCATGGAATACTGGATTTGATGCGATATGAAAAGCCAGATGATTATCACATACAAGTTCCATATGACCAGTTTCTCCAAATTTTAGTTCTCTCAGCAACTGTTTGATCCAAACTAGCTCACAAGTTGCTATCGTCATTGCTCGATATTCTGCTTCTGCACTAAATCGAGCAACCACACTCTATTTCTTACTCTTCCATGACACTAAATTACCTGCTACTAAAACACAATATCCGAATGTAGACCCTCTATCAGAGGTCGTCCTGCCCAATCAGCGTCTATATATTCGGTTATATGCTCATGGCCTTGATCCTCGACTATCACAAGGAAAAGTCATAATCTGACTTATAAAACTCACATGAAAAGAGATGACAGGACTAGTCATTGAGATAATTTAACTTTTCAACCAACCATCTATACCTTTTTGGATTACTGAGTGGCCCCCCCTGTCCTGGAAGAAGTTTAACATTCAAATCCATAGGTGTCAATGGGTTTACATCTCGTCATTCCTGTCTCCTCAAGAATATCCAAGGCATACTTGTGTTGAGAAATAACTATACCTACTCTAGATCGAGCAACCTCAATACCTAGAAAATACTTCAGTCTACCGAGGTCTTTAGTCTGGAAATGTTGAAAGAGATATTACTTCAAATTAGCGATACCAACTTGATCATTGCCAGTGATAACGATATCATCAACGTAAACAACCAAATAAATACACAAATTTGGTGTAGAATGTCTATAAAACACAAAGTAATCATCTCCACTACGAGTAATGCCAAACTCCTGAATTACTGTGTTGAACTTCCCAAACCAGGCTCGAGAAGATTGTTTCAGACCATAGAGTGACCTACGAAATCGACATACAAGGCTACTAGACTCCCCCTGAGCAACAAAACCAAGTGGTTGCTGCATATAAACTTCTTCCTCAAGATCACCATGCAGAAAAACATTCTTAATGTCCAAATGATGAAGAGGCCAATGACGAACAACCATAGAGAGAAAAAGATGGACATATGCTATTTTAGCCACGAGAGCAAAAATGTCACTATAATCTAGTCCAAATATCTGAGCATACCCTTTGGCGACAAGGTGGGCCTTAAGCCGATCAACTTGGCCGTGTGGACCAATTTTGACGGCATAAACCCAACGACAACCAACAATAGATTTACCTACAGGAAGAGAGACAAGTTTCCAAGTACCACTCGAATGTAAAGCAGACATCTCATCAATCATAGTCTGCCTCCATCCAGAGTGGAAAAGTGCTTCACCAGTAGCCTTAGGATGGAAATAGAGGACAAAGATGATACAAAGGCATAATGGGGTGATGATAAATGATGATAACTCAAGAAAGTATAATGTGGGTTAACATTTTGAGTAGATCGTACCTTTTTGAAGTGTAATCGATTGGCTAAGATGAGGCAAGTCCGATAAAGGGGCAGGGTTCGACGCATGACATAAATCATCTGGGACTAGTGCTGGACGAGGATGACGATGATAAGTCAGGAGTGGTGGCACTACAATTGGAGATGTAGAAGTAATCGTAAATTCCTCAAAAGTCGGCACATGTAAGACCTGAGGTATGGGTAAGACCTCAATAATCAGAAGAGGTATAGTATGATTGAGATTCAAAGAATGTGACATCGACGGACATAAGGTATCGACGAAGATCAGGTGAATAACAATAATACCCTTTTTGAACTCGAGAGTAACCAAGGAAGGCACATTTGAGAGCATGGGAGGCTAATTTATCTTTTCTTGGGGCTAAGTTATGAACAAAGCATGTGCTCTCAAAGACACGAGGAGGGATAGAATAAAGGTGTGATTGAGGAAACAATATGTAATGTGGAATCTGATTCTGAATAGAAGATAGAGGCATTCTATTAATTAAATAACAAGACGCAAGGACCACATCACCCCAAAAATGCAGCGGAACATGGGATTCAATGAGAATAGTGCAAGCAGTCTCAATTAGATGCGTATTCTTCCTTTCTACTATGCTGTTCCATTGAGGGGTGTACGGACAAGATGTTTGTGTGAATAATCCCTTGGTGAGTCATAAGCTCCTGAAATTAGGAGGATAAGTATTCTAAGGCATTATCACTATGAAAAGTATGAATAAAAACACCAAACTGTTTTTGTATTTCAGCAAAAAAACTTTTGAATATAGAAAATAACTCAGAACGATCTTTCATTAAGAAAACCTAAGTGCATCTTGAATAATCATCAATGAAACTAACGAAATAACAAAATTCTAAGGTTGGGCTGACTCTACTAAGACCCCAAATATCAGAATGAACTAATGAAAAATAGACTCTTAGCGCCCCTCAATACTACGTGAAAATGTAGCACGAGTCTGTTTCCCAAGTTGACACGACTCACAATCTAATATGGATAAACTAGACAAACTGGGCACCATCTTCTGTAGCTTGAATAGACTGGGATGTCCCAAATGTTTGTGAATTAGGGCTAGAGGATTTGTAACATAGCATGCTGTGAAGGAATTTGAAAAGGTAAAATAGTAAAGGCCTTATGATTCATGTCCTGTGCCAATCATCTGTCTCGTGCTGCTGTCCTGCATGAGAAAAAAATCATCAAAAAATGATGCCACAATATAGGGCATGCGTCAAATGACTAATAGATGCCAGATTAAAAGGAGAACCAGGAACATAAAGAACAGAGTCTAGAGTGACAAAAGATAGGGACTTGGCTTGTCCAACCCCTTTTGGTTTTGTTTAGTAATATAAAGAAGAGATTGAGAATAAACAATATCAGACAGAAGTGATTTGTTACCAGTAATATGATCAGAATAGCAGCGCCTGAGTCCATGACCCATGATTCAGGAGTACTAGACTGTGAAACACAAGCAAAAGAATTACCAACAAGAGAACCATCAGGCTGAGCAACCGAGGCTACTTGTGGAGATGTTTACTTACTTGCTCAATACTGAAGGAACTCATCATATTCTGTCTGAGCAATATGAGCAGTATTGGATGGTCGATCAGGAGGAGCAACCGAGACTACTTGTGGAGATGTCTATATACTTGCACGATTTCGAAGAAAACTCATTATATTTCTTTAGAGCAATAGGATCAAAACTGGGTGGTGGACCATGCAAAATATAACATGTCATGAGTTTGTCAAGGTTATGGCAATAACTACACTTGGATCGAGGTTTTCCAAAATGACCTCCTCGCCAATCCTCCATAGACTGATATGTTTGTTTTTCTATGACTTGAGATGCGAGAACAGAGGAGTCAACGGTGGATGATGAAACACCTTTGTGACTGAGAGGCGCGGCAAGATGAAGCAGTCTAGAGAATAACTCATCTATTGTAGGAACCGTAGGACTAACTAAAATCTGATCACACACTGAATCATGGTCAGTAGGCAGTCTAGCAAGTGTAAGAACTAGAAACAATGTTTGTCTGTGTTCTTGTTGTTTTTCCACATCCGTAATGATGGGCATCAACGTTTCAAATTCCTCCATGATTGCTTGTACTTGTCCAAGTAGGTAGACATATCAGATTCTTATTTCTTTAAGCTGGTCATTTGATATATCACATCATAGAAACGAGATATGTCATTAGTGTATAAAGCACGAGCCTTTTTCCAATAACATGTCTGAAATGGGCGAAACAAAGGCATCAACTTGGACTCAATAGAGCGCCATAAGAGACTACATAATTGAGCATCAACCTTCTCTCAGTGTGTTTTGGTTGTTGCATCTTCAACACTAGACTTTACCTTTTCATCTACCACACATGATTTGTTCGTTAAGTGATCTTAAACACCTTGACATTTGCACCACAACTCAACTGAGGAAGCCCAAGCTAGATAATTTGAATCTCCCATTAATGGTTCAGAAGTGGTCATAGAGCTTGAGCTTCCATTTTCCATATTTTTTATGCCAAAAGTTTTCACCCCAAAAGACATCTTGTGAAATCAAAATTTCTCCCCCCAAAAAAGAAAAAAATATATAAATAAATTGGAAATAGGCTGTCAGAATCTGGAAAATAAATGACCAGTCGCCGGAAACTGGTCAGAATCAGAAATAACAGTATATGGTCAGCCTCGAAATGGGGAGGCGACCTCACTAGGAAAAAAATTGTCGAAAAACTGGACAGCCACCGGAAAATCTACACAGTGACCCTAATTTCCAAGGATATTTTTCTCACAATTGCTCTGATTCCATGTGAGAAATATTGGAGAAAAAAATATTATTATTGTGTATCTACATTATTGCACAGAGAACCCTATTTATAGACACTATATAACAATTCTTTACCGAGTAGGATACTATATACTATTCCTATTCCTATTCTAAGTAGGATTGTGTAATACCTATTCCTATTCTAACAGCATGTTTAATAACACTAGATTAAAGAACATTTTGGTCTATTTTACATATTTTTAGTTTAAGATCACATGATTCAAAAGTCTTCTTTACTTTCAAACTCCATACAAGTCAAAACGAACCAAACAAATTGAAATTGGAGTACTACTAAATAAGGAGAAGATGAGAAGAGGAGAATGACCTGCTACCTCTCTCACAAAAATATGACAACACTTGGCTACCTACTACCCTTCTACTCTAATCCTCGACTTTCTTACCTTTGTATCTTGGGGTAATGTCCTTAGTAAGCTGAAGATGTGTCATGTCCTGTTTAATCACCTTCCATAGTTCTTTTTTGGCCCGACATGTAATATTAATGGAAGAATGACTAGAGAAGCCACCACAGGCCTAGTGTGGGGCTCGACACCGAAAGTATGTAGGTGGTGCTCAAGCTATGGCGTCCTCTAGCTGAAATTAAGGGGCCGAAACCAAGTGGTACAAGATGCTTCATTGACCTCTATTTAAAAGGTGGGACAAGTACCTTAAAGTAATAGACACTTTAATATCAAAACCAAAATCCTCATTTCTATCGATAAAATCTCAAAATGAGAATAAACATATGGCAAATCATTTAGAAATCTTTTTTTCAATTATAGTATTGCCAGTAGGCCATAAACAAAATATTTCTTAATACTAGGGAGGTTCCATCTAGACAGTGACATAATACGACATGTGTACATCATGGTGCGATCCTCTTCTCCCGATCAACAAGAATCTGCCCAACTCGCAAATGTCGTATGAGTAGGATATGGGATGCTAGGAAGACTAAAGAGAAATCCAAATACACTTCTAGTCTTTAGAGGAGTGACATGGATTTAGTTGTAATCCCACGCCGACATGTATGGTTTTGGGGCAACACCAAACGTTATGGGGTAAATACCCACTCAATGATTTGAGGATTCCTCCAAAAATATGCTTTTTAATATTCAAATCACAAATACAACCTGAACATAGTTGACACATGTAAAAATCATATCATTCCAGAGGCAATTCTAGGATTTGTAATTTTTGGGTTCCCAAGGGATTTGAACCCTTGACTAAAAAAACAAGCTTTAAAGGTTCTTTTTCTACCACTAGACCAACAATATACTCTATTAATGGGTTCCCAAGTCCTTTTTCTTATATATTTACTGGATTTTTCAATACAAATACAAGATCACGCAATTGTTACTAGTTCCTGAGATCCACGTTGTATATGCTAAGTCCACCCATATATCATTCATATCTTGTTTCTTTTATTCTAATAATAACATGAATCGTAGTTGTAAAACGTATAAAATGATCATTTATTAGTTTCATCAAATAGTAGTCATAAACTTCATAACATGGTGACACTCGTACAAGCTCGTCCCCACATGCACGAGAGCACAAAATAACATTTTAAAAATTCTTTAATGCACTTAAACTCATAAAGCATGGAGCATTTACGCGGAATTTTTTTTTGAATTTGCACAATGATTACTGATTTTGTTGGAATGATGCACAACAATAGTTTTCAAAATGAGTGGTCGGAAAGAGGCTCACACGCCAGATCTCTCTGACGAAGCCTGCTTCCAATGGTGCATGGGGGCGCATAAAAGGTTTTCTGCAAGTGGAATTTTTATAGATCATGATCGCGAGAGGCGGGGAGACCCCGTGGTAGTGTTAATTTTTGCACAACATTGACGAATACAGGTTGACACAAAACAACCCCAGAAAGTCGTCGAAATTCGATGCACGACGATCGTTTTGACCTAAATTTCCTTCGTCAGATGTTTCTCACCAATGCTCTGATACCATGTGAGAAATATAGGGGAAAAATATTATCGAATTGGTATCTACATTATTACACTGAGCCCTATTTGTAGACACTACATTATAATCCTTATCCAAGTAGGATTCTATCTACTATTCCTAGTTTTATTCTAGTTCTAACAAATAAAAAGTAAATTAAACAACGAATGAATTTAGCACCCAAAGGTGTGGCCTAGTGGTCAATAAAGTGGGGTGAAAACATTTTTTTTTATATTTTCCTGTGGCCCTTTTTTTCTGTAATTTTATTAGACTTGCAGTTTACTTGATTATACTTCATAGGAACTTCCAAGAGAAATAAATTATGTCTACCAATTAAGTAATATTTAGGTTTAGCAATGTGTTAAAGAACCTATATATAAAGAAGCTTCTTGTTTTGGTGAGCTACATTTCATATTAACAGTCCATGGTTTATGATTAGGTTGTGAATCACAGTACATCGCCAGAATGGAAAGAAGGCTTCACATGGGCTTTTGATTTACCACCCAAGGGACAAAAGTTACATATCCTGTGCAAAAGCAAAAACACATTTGGGAAGGTAAGTAGCTTTATGTTCTGAATGTTCGATGTGAAGTTTAATTCTTTGACCAATAAACTTCCGGCTAGAACATCAGTTCTACCAACTCTGTTGCTTCTTTATAGTAAAAATGATGCGTACATAAAACAGGATTTGATGCTATGTATGTGCTGCATTTGGTAATAGGATGAGATAATAGAATGGTCACTCCTACTTGATATCAGTCTCAGCATTTCTGATGTGTATACTTTTGTTTCAGACTACTATCGGGAGGGTAACAATCCAAATTGATAAAGTTGTTAGTGAAGGCATGTACAGTGGTCTTTTCAGCCTCAGCCAGGATAGCAACAAGGATGGCTCATCGCGGACTCTAGAGATTGAGATTACCTGGTCCAGTAGGACTCCTAGTGATTGTGAGTGAGGGGAAGCAAGACTGAAATAATGCAAACTTGAGGACCCAAAGTCGTGTTGGACCTGTTAAAGAACAATCTCTTCATATTCCAGTCTAATGCAAAAGCTGTTGGGGAGTAAAGTCCAAGTTTTGTCATATCTAAAGCCTTGCTACCTGTGGTGTAACAGTAAATTGTAAGATATTTGCAAGCACAGAGAAGTTGAGAGAGGTTCTGGCGGTACAAGGTAAGTCTTACACCTAGCTATTAAGCACCAAATTGTACAGTTTCTGCAGTTCTTAGAAATGTCAATATCAAATAGAGATCACGATGAGAAGAACGGAGGATCCGTTTTCCCTCTTAAATCTGTTGTAATGTTTATTTCAAATCCCAGTGGTGTATTTGTGATGCAAAGTAGAAGCAAATGCCAAAGGTGATTGCTGTGCAGAAGGTCTGGCATTAAAGTTTATTAGTTTTTTCAGCTCAACGAGTGAAGTGGGATTAGTTTAATCAACATGACAAGATTGTTAATTTGCAGCAACTAGTGAAGATCTTGCTCGTGCAAAAGCAGCAGCCAGTGATCCAATCTGCAACTTATGAATTGGTGTTACGAACAAACTCAACCGATAGCTGTAAACCAGAAAATGTAATCTTACGCATAGGGAAGCCTTGTGTTGGTAAAATTCTCAACCCGGATTACCAAAATGGCGGAGGTTAGACCAAATACTGGCAGTTGAACACAAAAATATATGCATTTGAATCTTGATGCATCACATCTCTAAACAACTTTGGGGGTATGTCCTGTCAGGGCACCATCTAACATAATAGGTTTTGAAAGATATAAGAGGGAAATGGAAGTTGCAACAAATTAAACCAAATGTCAATTAATCTCTCAGTCGACTATGGTAGAGATGAAATGATATACAATTTATGCGTCTTTGTTTGTCTGAGCATGAAGTTTAATTAGAAAGTAAGATATATTTTTGAATTTTGTGGTTTTAAATTAAAGATCGAGATAGTTATCAATATATACCATTTGGCCATCTAATTTACCAAATATGACTATAGTGTATGCTACATATACACTCGGTTGTATATAGTATGTATATGTTGTGTATACATATGTATAGGTATGTATGGATATGTATATTTAAGTTCTATTTCTCAAGCCATCTAAGATGTTGCTTTCTCTCATGCACTAGTAATTTATGTACGGGTTGGTATTCCTACGTGCGTTTGTGTTGCATTTAATTTGCTTTGTTACCTAACAGGTATCGCTTTGGGGCGATTATTTCCCTATGTATATACTGTTGGGTGTTGGCTGCCTTGTTCATGGGAAAAGAACGTTTATAACTTAAAAAAAGTAAAATATTTATCTTTAAATGACCGATTACTTTCATAATCTTTTTTAATTTTAAACTGACATATTTATTTTTATTCGCGCGCCCTTATTTTCCTCTGTAATATCATCATAGTATATTACAGTATATGTCTTCATTGAAGGGTTGCTTCTTCTTCCTTGATACAATCAAAGTATAATATACTTTGGTGGTATCAAAAAGTAACTTAGTGTTCTCATTGGGATTTGCTTCAGTCCTTCGAAGAGATTACTCAATCATCCATGATATCGTATGGTATATCTACATACTTGTCATACCCCAAAATTGGAGGAGGACGAGATTGGCCTCGATATTGACTAAATCGAAACGTTGGCTATATAACATCTAAAACTGTATCACTTAGGCCAATCAGACCACCTATCAGAACAACCTGGACTGATAAGGTCGCAACTACATAAAATTTGAAAAACAACATAAGGTTAGGTAGGCTATAATACAATTAAATTGAGCAACAAAAGTCGACAAGACCATAAAATCAAATTGATCTAAACTGTTCATACATGCCCACAAAAGTATCTAAAGAGTAACAAACATAGTGCACAGGACAGGGCTTGGCCTACCCACAAAAGATCAAAATATAATACTGTCAAATTAGAACATATAAGGAGCATACCAACTCTCAGCTGAAGTCAGACTCCTACTGCACTTGACGACCAGGGCCTCTACTTGCACCTATAGCACGAATGCAGCGTCCCCAAGAAAAGAGACATTAGTACAAATAACATGTACCAGTATGTAAGGCTGAAAGCTGTAAAGATAAGTATATCAAAAATACTGATAGTAAGGGATAGAAACAACTTACGACAGGGAGCTAAAATCTAATAACAACATAACCTTTCTAGGTGAAGACAACTAAGTAAGCACATATACAAATCATACTGCATTAATGGTGAACAATATGTTAATCCCTTCATACTGGTGACCCTGCCCAGCCTAGTGGCCATCTCGGAGGTGTCGTAACTGAAAAATAAAATATGCCCACCAGGCATGCCCGTTGTGGTGGTGTTATAATTGGGTAAATATCTGCCCACTAGACATGCCTGCTATGGTGGTTTAGTGAACTATAGTTGCAGCCATACTGTATCTGCCTACCAACATTACCTCATCAATAGTGTAATATAAATTCATAATAATTATTACCCCCACTGAGTCGACAGTGCTCATGTCGAGTATATTTAATAAATATAGAACATATGCAAGATCACTTCAAGGTTGTGGCCTCAATAGGCCTCTTTAAGACTCGTGAATTATAATTATGTATATGTAACATATAAAGCTTTCAAATACCTTCTTTTATCCCATATCATCTATTAAATCAGGCTAAGCCGACTAAAGATATTTATAAGTACATATACTCAATACTTAAACGGCCTTAAAAAGGTGTAGATGTTATAAGGAATATAGTATGCTTATGAATGATGTACTAAAGATGTAACTGTCGCCTTAGCGTATAGGTTTAACAAGAGCATGTATATTTATATTTCTATATAATCCACTAACATTTAGGATCTGCATATATACATATATATATCATGCTCATAAGGTGCTTCCTTTATATATGACGACAGCTATACAATTAGAATTTCATTATTAACTTATCGTGTCGATAATCACAATAATTTTTGATTATTTGGACTTACTAACATGGAAATATGGAACTCTTAAACACGACTATTTCTTAATGAAAACACATACAAGACCAACTCACAGTGCCTACAATAAGGGGTCACCAAACTCAATTTTCAATTACGATAATAATTGTATATATATCCTCATTTACGTTGCATTCATATATCATAAACCCTCAAACAATTATAGACCTTTACCATGTCTTTCCAACCTTTTAACAGAACCATATCATACCTTGATATGAGTTTTAAACATATGAGTATTAGTCCTATCAACGACGTAGATTCGTGCTTGAAAACGAAAAAAATGGGCGGCATTACATACCTTGATTTTTGTCCTTTAATGTATTACAATGGTTGAATTATCCCTTGATCCACTGACAATCTGACTTTAAACAATTGCACAACATATCCAAGTCATGTCGTCAATTCAATAAACACATGATAGGCATAACTCAAAAAATACTCAAATTAATTGTTGTTGTTGAAATCCAATCCTACGCATTACAAACAACAATACACTAGACTTTAATGACTCCAATACACTAACCAGCAGCTACCAGACAAATTCACACACTCCCTCCTCGCCAAATACATCAATAAAAATCGGTGGAACTTGGACTCACGACTTCCTATCACCGTCCTGTAAGTCCTACCCATAGAATATATAGCTAAAACATCAAGAACATCACATACATGAGATTAGGGAACTTGATCATACCTTAATTGAAGAAAATACAGTCCCTTAAGCTCACCCTAACCAAGGAGAAATGTTGTCCATCAATTCAAATAAAGACTTGAGTAAATTCTAAACTTGCTTGAGAACAAAACTTGATTTTTGACTGATTTTTTTCAATTAGGAGTTTTGGAGAAGAGAAGGTTTGAAGAAACAGAAAGGAGGGGCTTCTAAAATCAGTTAAGATCAATCTGTAATGAATTAAACTCGTCCATATAAGTTTTAAAACATTTAGACCGACTTAACATGTGTCAGTCACGTGCCCAGCGTGGCCAATTTTGACCTCTACGAAGTTCATAGTAAAATACACATTTTTTTACTCTAAAGTCGTGTTAATGAGCGATTTTGTTCGTTGAAAACTAGACGCAATTATCTTTAATTTGATATGTAATAGGCCTTCTAACTCCTTATATACATGAAGATATGCTTGTCCCAAATCAGACTATATATGAGATCATATGAAATAATATGTCATGACCTAATCTTCAACTTGTACTATTGTTCCAAGATTTTCTTGGGCCTCTAACTTTGGTGTAACACTTATTGTGAAATGCCTTGACTAATACTCAATCTGACTACCCATTTAAAATCATAATATCCCTGACAACTCGTCAACTAATTACGTAAGGCAAAAAAAAATATAATTTTTTGCATGTACATCTTTAGTTTAGTGAGCTAGTTGCCTTAAAATGTACAAGGTGTTACAATAATGTTATCTTATCATTGATGTAATTCTTTGATATTTTAATTTAAAAACAGTTAAAAAAGACTCATAATTTAGATACAATTTTTTAAAAAAAAACTGCAAAAAGAAAAATAATTAATTTAGAGTTTAATAAATAAAGTTGTGATTTTAATAATTTTTTTTAAAATTTTTTATATTTATTCTTAAAAAGAGTTCATATGTGATACTCATAAGGTATCAATATATTGATAAAGTATCATAAATAATTAAAGTTTAGTTCTATATAATATTGATGTGGTATCAATATATCGATCGACGGAGTATCACAAAGAAGTAATTCATAATAATAATGTTAGACGTGTGAAATAAGAAAATGAGATAAACAGATAAATAGTTTCAACAGCTCATCTATTAAGACTAAATAAATTAGATTTGATTCATTTATAATAAATTATTTTATAATTGAATTTATTTTGCGTAATTTCCCACCGAAATTGCATGGTTATCCTCGTGTTTTTCTATTGATGATTATTATACAGTATTATGATCGTATTTGATTTCGTAACAAAGATGTCAAATTTCCGTCGTTTGTACATCATTTGACAATAATGATAGAGAGAGTTGAATTTTTGTAGTTTGTGAGTATCAATCCAAAAGTTGCATAAATATTCTAATAAATACAATAAAAATTCGACTTCACAGCTTTTTTTCTACTATTGTTCTACCTTGTACTAAACTATATACGCCAATTTGTTTCTCTTATCTCTAAAACAATCGCCAATATGAAAGCAATAGAAAAAGGCGTTTAATTTCTACAATGCATCTGCACGTGCCAAGTCATTGACTTCGGTCTCTTCCGCACGTGCGATCAAAAATTGAAGGAGGAGGGCCCCACTTAAAAGGGCTTTTGTAGATACATGAATATATCCTGAAGCGGCGACGTCTCATAACAGCTCTGGAACGGAGAAGAACAAAACAAACTGGTGGTGGTAGTGGCATCTGTGTAATTAAATGGAAAATCAAGGGCACTTTCCTCCCAGTCACTCAGTTTCAGTGGCGGCTCGCTCTGAACTTCCCTCTCGCATGTGAACTCCGGCGAAGGCACGTGCTCCGAGCAACTGGAATCAGTGTGAAGTTTTGGGAGAGAATCCGACGAATCAAAGTGCATCAAGTCATCGTAAATCTGGTGCGACGGCCTTGTTGAAACTGAAAACGGCATAATCTCTGGCTTTATATCACCTTCGCTCGCCGCCGGCGACATTCCAACATCCATTTTTCGACTATTCAATTGGTTCTCCTCAATTTTACCCTTCTTATTGTAAATTCGGCATAAAACCCAATCGTCAAGCTGTGAAAAGCAACAACAACAAAAAAAAGGCAACCATTCGATCAGTCAAAAGGATCAAATCTCAATCGTTAAATTCACTCAAATCACAAATGTAATTCAGTTCCATTTACTGACCCTTAAGCTATTGTTCTTGTTACGAGCAGATCGATCCACATGAGCAAGCCGATATTCGTGCATAATCCAATTGGTTTTTTCTCCTTTCGGAGCTTTGCCTGCGTAAAATACCAAAGCTTTCTTAATTCCCATTGACTTCGGACGACCAATCGGCTTATCCGCACCTGTTGCCTTCCAATATCCATTTCCCGCAGCTCGATTCGGTCGTGAACCGTTCGGATACTTGCGATCTCGCGGCGAAAAGAAATACCACTCTTTTTCCCCATACAAAGCCAAATCTGAAACCAAATATCTTCATTAATTAATATCAGAAATCAAAGTTGTACACCTTTATCTTTAAAAAAAAGAACATGGTGAATAAATTGATGAAAATTACCAGGAAGATCCCATGGATTGTACTTATAGAGGTCAATTTCAGCTATAATAGGAACAGCAATCGGCTGTGACGCACATTTTCGACATAGATAATGCATCACAAGCTCTTCATCAGTTGGGTGGAATCGAAATCCAGCGGGAAATTGCAATTCCACCATTACTTTTTGCGAGAAATGATTTGAATTGAATTTGATTTGATTGCCTGATTACAGAGAAAAAGGGGCTTTGAAAGTTGAAACGTTGAAACCAGTGGGGGAGAAGCGAATATATAGGAGATGAGAGGGAAACGTGGCTAGAGAAGGAGAAAGGTCTTTGAATAAAAGTGGGTAAGGAAAAACAGAGGAATTGTAGGTGGACACGTGTCGGAAAATAAAGTGAGGTGTGGATAACTAAGAATGAGTGGGATTTTGTCACTGCTTACGCATTGTGTTTTGGCTGGGAGTGATAAAATGAGAAATTACGCGGAAATAGCCAATAATTTTGGAGTCGGAGTAAAAAAGGTTAGTAGTGACTAGTGAGGTGAAGGTATATTTGGGGATTGACTTGACCAACTCATCATTTTTTAGCTTGATAAAACACAAAAAATTATAATATAGTAATTTATTTTAAGCAATCACGATGTTTCAATATCAAAATGAGGTTGTATATTTTAAAATTGAGGAAAATAATATTTAAAATTGAGGAAAATAATATTGTTAGTGATATTTCATTCTTGTCCGTCCTTCACCACCACCCTGACCTTCATAGTGTTGCACATATTATAAGGATAATATTCTTTATTTATTTATCAAATGATAGTAATAATAATATATTTAATGTAATTTCATAAAATAAAATTTAAGGAGATAAAATATATGCAATTTTTATCACTATTTTATAGGTAAAAACTAGAGAGATTGTTTCATGTAAGACCATCAACTCCAAAAAAAGAAGAAGACCAAATCAGTATATAGGGAAATATCAAAAATGGAGAAAGTCCTGACAAAATTCTATAAACAATCTATCAAATCATCCTAAACAATAGTCTTGATAAAATAAAATAATAAAAAAGTGTAAAAAATAAAAAACCATAAAATCAAATCAAACTCAAAGAAGAAGAATCTACAAATATAATATCATAATTAATAGTTACAACTAATATTATAGAAGAATAAGTGAGACAATGCTTAACTATCTATCTTAACCTTCTATCTAAGACCATTACTTACCAAATACACTAGCAAATGAATAAAAAATCCACTTATTTTAGGAAAATATTTCCGTTCTACCAAACACACCCTTATTCTGGCTTGCACGCATTAAATTATTAGACTGTCACTCTCAATAACGTGAACACTGTCTTTTAATATCTATTCTAAAAAGATAAGAGCGAATATTAAACACATACTCTATGTTTACAACAGTTTCAATTAATATTTTCCTTTTAATTTTGTTTAACGACGAAAACCGATTCTCAACATATATTTCATTACCTTTTTTTAGTACCGCCTCGACCCAATTAAATTTGACTTCAAAGCATATAGTAATAGACAATAATATAGTAATACATAACAATGTACATTAGGGATCTAATGCTCCTTATAGTTCTTTTGTTTTAACGTAATATAATAGAAATTAAAAATATTTATTTTCTTAAGTATTTTTAAAACATTGATCAAGTATAAAATACTGCTCTACTATTAATAAAAAATTATTACTCTCCAAAATGTATATACGAGGCTAAGCTCAGGTCGTTTTGAAGGCTGTTGCAATAAATAAGGAAGAGCCATTGAATTAGGTCACGGTTTACGATGTATCTTAGCTCACTTTTAAATCCGTTATTGAGCCCGTTTGGATGAGCTTAAAAAAGTAATTTTTATGTATGAAGTGCTTTTAGAACTTTGAAGTGCTGAAAGATATTTTTATAAATAAGCAGTTGAGTGTTTGAATAAAAGTGCTTATGCCGAAGAAATGAGGAAAATAATGTGAATTTTAGGGTTAAAAGAATAAAAAGGGTAGTTTGGGAATTTAGTTAAAATATAAGGGATATAAAAGTAATTTCTATGGTAAAAAAATGGCTTTAAGCACTTAGAAAAAAAAAGTTAGGAATCCTAACTTTTCATTTTTGTCTGACTTTAAGAACTTTATAGATTAAAGTTAGTATTAGGCAAACACCGCAATAAGCTAAAAAGGACTTATAAGAGCTCATTTAGATGAGCTTAAAAAAAGTAACTTTTATGTATGAAATGCTTTTAGAACTTTAAAGTGCTAAAAGATATTTTTATAAATAAGCAGTTGAGTGTTTGGATAAAAGTGCTTATGCCGAAGAAATGAGGAAAATAATGTGAATTTTAGGGTTAAACGAATAAAAATGGTAGTTTGGGAATTTAATTAAAATATAAGGGATATAAAAATAATTTATATAGTCAAAGAAAATGGTTTTAAGTACTTAGAAAAAAAAGTTAGGAATCCTAACTTTTCATTTTTAACTGACTTTAGAAACTTTATGGCTTAAAGTTAGAGTTAGACAAATACCACAATAAACTAAAAAAGACTTATAAATTGGTTTGACCAACTTAAAAGCCCATCCAAATGGGCTCTAAGTTGGTCAAACCAACTTAGCCCAGGCTAATTATTATGCTTAAAGCATATTCATGCCACGTTGATATTTTGACTTTAACAAGACTCAATTCTATTGGGCACTCAAATATTTAACTCCTGGCTAAAAGCATACATTCCTCTCAAAAAAAACTGTCACACGTTTAAACTGTGATTTATTACATATTTTATTATTTAAAAATAAATTTATTTACTCTAACAAAAAATAAAATAGAAATATAGCGCGTCAAATTAAATTTAAATTAAACAAATTAAAAAATCAAAAACCACCCCCCCTCCGTGCATCTTCTTCTTCACACCCCCATCTATTATTTTCTTCTTCGGTCTTTATTTTTTACCACAATTTTTATATTTCATCACAACCTCAAAGTGAAAAAACAAAATCTTGTTACTTGCTAGTTTAACCCTCAGATTCCTTTTAGAACATAATTCCCTCAAATTCCCTTTTCATCGTTTTTCATAGATTCCATTCTCTATTTACTGCTCTAATCAGTCCCCATGTGAATTGACACGTATCACGTAAGTTCAGATAAATTTCTTCATTTTGTCTGGTCAAACCTTCCTCAAATTTCTTGCTACTCCACTTTAGATATGTATAAGGCTCGTATAAGTATCAAAAAATCAAAATATTGAATCGAATTAAAAAATTTCAATATTTTGATTTTTTGATTTCGATATTCCAATTCGATTTTCGATTCATATGTTTTGTAATTTTAATTTTTCAATTCGATATTCAGTGACACAATTTTAATATTTAGATATTTTGGTTTAACCGTAATTTTCGCACTGTACAATTTATTTTTTCATTTTCTTCCTACAGGTTAAAAAAGTTTGTTCTTCAAATTCTTGACTGAATTGTTCTTAGCTTGTTAGTGCAGCACATAAAAAAGTTTGTTCTTCAAACAATAGTACAACACATGCACATCATCTACGGTTAGTTATATCAACACAGAGGATCACTTAGTTAACCTGTAGGGAACAACAAATTAATACCACATAATAAAATATAGTTAAAAGTAAGTAATTTTAATTTTTAAGAGTTTTTTTTTCATGATACGAGTTACCAATATATAATATAGTACCCATAATACTTGTAAAAATATCATATAATTTAAAATTTTAAAAAGCTCATTAAGCAGGTCTATAACATAAAAAACCGAATTTAATAAATTGAACCGGATTGAATTACAAAAAATCGAATCGAATTGATTTGGATCAGTGTTCGATACAACAAATACATAAATCGAAAATCGGAAAAATCAAAACCGAACTGAATTACTGAATGCCCAGCCCTAAATATGGAATAGGAATTTTCGTTCACTCAAATTATTCAAATTCAAGCGAATTTAATGTATAGGCAAGAACATTTAATATATTTTGATTAGAAAAAATAGAGAGTCCTTGGATATGGCCGAGAAGACGAAGGGGGTGAGTTTGATTTTGGTGGAGAAGACAATTGGGGCTGGAGGGGGAGGGGGGGTTCGGATGAGTGGTATTCTGAGAATTTTAATAAGTAATTAGGATTTAATTAGCGTAAAATATAGTTAACAAAAAAAAATTAATTAATAAAGAATAGAAAACAAAAAAAATATAAAAGAATTATAATTTTTGACATGATACTGATGTAGCGCTGATGTGGCAACGAGTGTAATACACCACATATTGTGAGAGTGGTGTTGTACGTCTCAGTGTGGTATTAAATTCACTTTAAGGAGTAAAAATGTGTAATAGATTATCATAATAGTTTAAACGTGTAACTGACTTTTCGAGCTAAGTTCAAGAGAAAATTTATGTCTTTTTCCAAAGAAAAACTATTTATTAATTATGTACTAAATTTAGAATCAGATGTATTAAAACATATCACTCCTTAAAAATAATTTAAAATAGAGTCCTATCCACTTAATTATCTCTCTAATTTACTCCACTCCAAATTAGTCCATTCTTTCCTAATCCTTTCCTTTCCATGCTATTTTTATAGCATCAACATCCATGGCCAGCAGAATGGTCCAAGCAACAAGGTCCACCAAAGTTTCAGTTTGTCAACGTCATGGCTGACAGAACGCCTTCTCACTGGTTTGTTGGAGTAAAGATTAAGTCTATCATCATCATGACCGCTAGAATGCTTCTACACTGATTTGTGGAGTAAAGTTTCAGTTTATCAATGCCATGACCTGCAGATATGTTCCTTTGCTGGTTTAGTAAAATTTTCACGGAGACGGCGATTTCTGACCGAAGAGGAGAAAGAGACGAAGGAAAAAAGAAAAGAGATGATGATTAAAATATGTATCTAATAAAAATGTATATATATATTTAATTAAAAATTTATATATTTGATAAAGTATACATGTATTGAGCGATTATATGTATCCATAAAAAAATCATTAAGAATTCGAATCTCTCCTTTTAATAGAAAATTTTTCAATTTTTTCTCAACAATTTTCCATTCTTTTTATGGGAATATATATCACCGCACTACACTTGGACACAAGAGGTGAGAAATTAATGGTTGTGTGTGGAATTTGTTGTTAATTCAGGCCAGATAATCTCCGTCCCTAACAATCGACAAAATATAAAGTTCAATGTCACACGGAAAAACTACGCATATTCATTCTTCACCATCCAAAAAGAGAAAAAAATAAAAAAGTAAAACATGAATAATTTTGGTGTTACTAGATATTTAAGGCCGTGTCATTATGAGTTCAATATACTTCCTCCCTCTAACAATATTTTTTATATATGGATAATTTTATTCTATCATCTTTTGAATATAATAAATATAATTTCTTGAAAAATATAATAGAAAAATGACTACTAATTAGTGATAATGATAAGGGTAAATTAGAAACTAAGTTAAAATTATTTTTTGATTTCATAAATTGAACAAGTATTGTTGGACAATTTATTTTTAGCATAGTAAACAAGTAAAGATGGAAAAAGAGAGTATGTTATTTTGTTGTCTCAATTTACGTGACACAAATAAGATTTGGAAAGTCAATAAAAAATATTATGTAATTTTTAGATATTTTAAGCTGTTAATTATTGTGATTTATAATTCTTTTTACTTAATTTTTAAATAATATATGTAATTTCCCCTGTCCCAATTTATGTGCAACTGATAGAATTTGAAGAGTCAAACCAAAATATTTTATATATCTTTAAATTTTTAAGTTGTTTTAATTGTGATTTAAAGTACTTATTATGTCAATTTCAAATAATAAATGTTATTTCCTCTTTACTCAATTTAATTATATGGTAATGAATTTTGAAAGTCAATCAATTTTTTTTTATATGTCTTTTAAATATTTTAAGTTATCATTATTGTGATTTATATTCTTTTTACGTAATTTTAAATATATAACATATTAAAAAAATATATAAAAAAATCCAAAAATATCCTAACTAAAAGCAGACATGTTGACCAACTGCTACGTGGTTCTAGACGCTTCGTATAGTAGTAACTTGTAGGGTAGGTTTTATTTATCACTCTTTTGTCACTTATCTACAAAATAGTGGGAAATGGAAATGATATATATTCGTTGATTAGGCGATTATTCCACCTTAGCTGACAATTCTACATGAAGAAATAGAGGCTATCAAGATAAGGATACCATGTTTTAGTTTGATGCAATATGTATATATGCATGTGCAATTGAATAAAGCCAGGGACCTAGGAATAATTTTAATAAAATGAAATACATTAATGTGTTCATCTATATATGTTCATATAATAATAAATACTACCAACCAATTAGGAACATCGTTGCTCCCATTTTGGATTAATTTTGTTTTACATGCATGTTATAAGCCTTAAATAAAAATTCCAATGTTGTGGTAATATAATTGACAGAGCTTTCTCTCTTGCTGTTCTATTGCCATTCAATCAATGATTCATCTATGAGATTCACAAATTGTACATTTACTTATGTTTGTCCCTATTTCAGTAATCTTTTAATTTTCCATGAACAAATTAATTAAGGTCATGTTTTTAATATTCATTGAGGAAAAAGAAGGAAGAATAATTACATATTAGGACTTGATTGCAATATATCAAGTCATTTGTCGAATTATTCTTCCTTCGTTTCCTTTAGGTGTCTTAATTTGAGCTCATATTGTGACTTAAATTCAATATATCATTCTATTTGTCGAAAATTATACTTAATTCCTTTGTTCCATACGCAATTTAAGAATATCACAAGAAGCTTTTGATTCTTTTAACCGGCTTCTTCTTCTTTGTCAACACTACTAAGAACCTATAGGTTTGTAATGATTATAAACTAAATATGTATATAACAAAAAAAAAAACTTTTATCTAAAAATCTTTTAATATTGAATATGTCCTATCATTTTAATAAGGACACGTCATTAAGAGTATATAACAAATGCTAGAACTAAAAAGTCGGACAATAAAAAAATCAGACATTTTTTCTTATTCATGTTAAAAACACTTCAAATTTAAAAGTGTTTTCAACACTTCTCTCGATTTTTTATTAAAAATTTTATGCTCTTATAAAAATTTGAGACCACTTGTTATGTCATGTGGCAGATCAGAAGTGTATCTAAATTTAATTAGTCAAGTAAAAATATGCTTTTAAGCCTATTAATAGTTGATAAACGAAACCAATAATTTACGCCATATTTTCAGTACTTCTCTCAGTCACATTCTTCAACATTCATAAAACACCAATTACTACATCTTTAAGCTCAAATTAACCGCCTTGAAACCTCAAATAAGCTCAAAGAATAGAATAATATTGCACCACTAAATAGTCGGATTCCCACATTTATCAAAACACTATTGACATAACTCCATTACTAATAATTCTTTTCAGATTATCTATCAATGGAGAGCTCTATATCGACCACCTAATACCAAAATAAACTCAGATATACATTATTCAGCTTCTAATTATAGCTGTTTCAATAATATTGTGGCAATTAAAATGGGGCTATAGTAGTTGATGGCCGATAAACTTTTAGTGAGGTAAAATAATCACTGAAAAAAATAGTAATAAAGATGAAAATGATTTTGTACGGAATTTTTGTTTGTTATTTCTATTTATGTCATTTTTGTTATTTGTTTTTGTAAGTGGACAAAATCTATTGTTATAATCTAGAAGAACGGGGGATGAAGATTGAGAAAATTGAAATTTGGACCATTTCTTTACGTGCGGGGACAATTTTAGATCATTTTGCAAAAGTGAAGGATAAATTTAATCACTTTTCCTTGTGAAAAATAGCCTAAATATTGAAAAGCCTTTATCGGTAGTTAATAGGGAAAAAATGATCTGAAATATTGTGGAACGATTGAGATTTCTTCATTTTTAATTAGAGCTTTCAGAATGAAAATTTATTTGAAGGTCGAACTTTAATATAACTATCAAACACCAAATAAAAAATTCTAAACAAAGAAAGATTTGTGATGAATAGGGATAGATCTAAACTCAATTATTAACTAAGGATAAACTTAATACAACAAAAAAACAGAAGAGAAAATCAAGAGAAAAATTCACGAGGAAAAGTTGTTAAATCATACAAAATGTGGGAAGTTGGCCAGACTCTTTTAAAACTAGGAATTGTATGTTCCAAGTTATTTTGCAAAAAAAGAAAAGAATGGGTCTACATGAAATGAATCAATCATTTCCGCACAACATAATTATGCCAAAAACTGGCGACCATACCAGAATTCGCCGCCATTTTGACAGCAACATGACTCCTTCCCCACTATTCAAGAAAGTACGAATAAATTAATCTTTATATTCTGTTCGTTTTAATTTTATTTGTTTCATTTATTTTCTAAATTTTTTTATTAAAGATGATAAAAAAAATTCAAAATTTTAAAAAAGTAATTCAAGTATTAATTATTAAATAGATTTGACAATTTAAAATTTAATTCTAATGACACATGTTGCAACAAATTGTTAACATGTATTGCTAACATGTTGCAACATATTATAAAAATAAGAACCAAAAAAAAAAAGGGCGCAATGAAAAATGATGAAGGGAGAAATTTAAAATTTAAAAAGGGAGAGAAAACTTTTTAAAAATTTTGAAGTATCAATATACACCCTATTTGCAACAAATTTTAAAATGATGAAAAATAAATTACAATCACAAATAAAATATAAAGAAACAAAAAATATTATGCCGATAAATAATGTGGGTACAATTCTGTTCCTCCCTTGATTCTTCTCTGTGGATTTCTCCGTGATTCGAGGATCTTTAGTAGCGTATTTATTGAACTAGCCAGGATGATTTGAACTTGATCTCTATGAAAGGATTTATAAATCTTCTTCAAGTATTTGATTATCAAGAAGAGTTTGATATATTTTAATCTCTTTATGAATATTTCATTAATTTGTGAAATTTTCGAGATATCTTTTCAAGTGAATATAATACCTTTATATAGACATGAATTAGGGTTTAGGGTAGAGTGACCTCCAAAAAACCCTAACTGAAATATGACTCGTCTTGTAGAGTCCTACAAAATTTTGATGTCAACAAATGCCCTCTACTTCATGGCTTGTCGAAGCGTAGACTAGATGAAGCTCAAAGACGAGGCTTGAAGTATTCATTCTTCCATCCTTGCAATTTTATGGCTTCAGATTTGCATATTTGATTTGTGAGAGAAGAGATGAAGGGGATTTGGTCCCACTAGGCGTGCCAAAATTTGTAAACAATAAATTTTTGAGCCGAGAAAAAATAAATAATCAAGACCAGAAAATTAGAGTAACACGAGTAATATTTGATTTCAAAATATAGTGCGTGTTACAATTTCTATGATAATCCTCTGATTTTTCAAATAATATGGAATATGTTGAACTTAAATTTGATTTAGAGTCAAGGGCTTGAATAGCTTGATCTTGAATCTTCATCTTCAAATTTGGATTTGAATTATTCGTCACAAACATTTGTATGGTTATGACGAATAATAAATATGAACAAGTAACTTGATCTTGAACTTATTGATATTTTCCTTCGTTCTTGATCTTGAACTTGAGTTTGAATTTGATTACTTGAATTTCGTAGCTTTGTAGAAAAGTTGTGGCCTTTAATCCATGAGCTCTCTTCTTGCTTCTTGTTCTTTTATAACCCCCTTTTGAGAATAATGAGGACCCCTATATATAGTTGTAGAGAGTGATATGAGGGTGTGATTTGATTGATTGGTTAGAACTCACCAATCAGATTTCTTTGGTGAAGAGCTTTAATTTGATTGGTCAGAACATGTCACATATACACATGACATTATTTTAGTGGCTCATTTAATTTGACTTAGATTGCCACATAGCTTCAACACGTGGCATGATTTTAGTGGTTTATTTAATTTGATTTGGATCTCCACATAATTTTGGCACATGGCATGATTCTAATGGCTCATTTAATTTGACTTAGAGTGTTATATAACTTTACACGTGGTGTGATTTTAGTAGCTCATTTAATTTGACTTGGATTGACACATAACTTTGACACATGGTGTGCTTTTAGTGGATCATTTATTTGACTTGGATTGCCACATTATTTGAACTATTTTCTTAAATTTAATATAGTCTAAATTAATTTACGGATTTAAATCCAATATAATTCTAATGTTTACAAATGCCCCCTACTTCAAGTCTTGTCGAAGTATTTCATAAAAAGACTGGAATTGAAGTATTAACTAAACAATAATAGTATGTCGTGCAATTTAATATGCACCATGAAGATATTAAATTAATACGTTCCTCCAATTAGAGTGACATAGTTGGAGTAAGTAATGAGACTCCAATTGAAACTTGATCACGTGGCCAATTTATTTTACTAGATTTGAACAATTAGAATAGGATAAAGATCAACAAAATAAAGGGTATGCATTTTCTAACAAAAAAAATAATAAATAATAAATAATAAATATAATAATAATAATAATAATAATAATAATAATAATAATAATAATAATTCAATTAGAATTTAGAAAGGACACACTCCTTTTAGAATACAGATAGCCCAATTTTTTACAATTTCACAACCAATTATGATTTGGAGAGAATAAATCTGTACCATTCCACTAGAGTCCTAACCAAAAAGTAATTATAGTTACTTTGGGAGAAGGACTCCCTCAATATTTGCCTATAAATAGACTCTCTCCTTTAATTTATTTTTATCATTGACATTGACCATTTTGATGCTCTTTTTTGCATACACTCTTGAGTTCATCAAGATACGAGGTACACTTTTTTGGTTTAAGTCATTTTTTTTGCAAGTGAAAAATATTACTTCATATACAATAAATTTTTATTCTATTGGAGTCAAATGTGCTGCATTATTTGTGCCAATAATTTTATATTATCATTGACGAAGACTTTACACTGATTGAATCAAATGCATCACATAGTCTAAGCCAAAGACTTCACACCGTCTGAGTCAAAGGCATCACATAGTCCAAGCCAAAGACTTAACACCATCTGAGGCAAAGACTTCATATGATTTGTGGTAAAGACTTTACACCGTCTGATTCAAAGGCATCACATAGTCCAAGCCAAAGACTTTACACCATCTGAGGCAAAGACTTCATATGATTTGTGGCAAAGACTTTACACCGTCTGAGTCAAAGACATCACATAATTCAAGCTAAAGACTTTACACCATTTGAGGCAAAGACTTTATATGATTTGTGGCAAAGACTTTACACCGTCTGAGTCAAAGGCATCCCATAGTCCAAGCCAAAAACTTTACACCATCCAAGGCAAAGACTTTACACCATCTGAGGCAAATACTTTACATGATTTGTGGCAAAGACTTTACACCGTTTGAGTGAAAGGCATCCCATAGTCCAATCCAAAGACTTTACACCCTCTAAGGCAAAGACTTTACATGATTTGTGGCAAAGAGTTTACACCGTATGAGTCAAATGCATCCCATAGTCCAATCCCAAAGACTTTATACCGTCTAAGACAAAGACTTTATGCGGTTTGTAAATACTTTCCACCATCTAGATTAGGTATAGTTATTGCTTAAAGAATATAATCGTTCATTATTGAAATTCATGACCATGATTATTGAATTACTAATTTAAGAGCTAATAAAACATTTTTTTAGCATTCTGATAGATTAGTTATCACTCTTTTAGAAATCCTTTTGATTGCATTATATTACATATTTCTTTAAGTATTTCTTTTACGTTTTAGCTTCAAGAGTTATTTACTCATATTGATGCATTTACATAATCGCATTAAGCTTGGATTTTTTCCTAAACATCGTTGTTTATCACTTTGTGTGTTTCAATAGTACGAGAGATATATCATTGTATGAGAGCACCAAAGCCAGGAGAGACTTAATTTAGCAGAAACCAAACTTCTTAATCTAAAACATATCCAAAATTTATAGCTCAAGTCCCTCACGATCATTTTAAACAAACTTCAAAAATGAATTTCACATGCAGAAAATCTGACAGATTCATATACGCATGATCTTATTAAAATACTCATATCTTAGCGTAGAGAAGCCAAAAAGAAGATTCATAGAACTACAACATGTACAATAATCAAAACTAATAGCTTTACAGATTTGTACGAATATTTCTTTGAAGTCAATTCAAATACTGTCCTGATTGGCCTTCTCTAATTCACACATTATATATGACAATTTACAAGAACATTGTATTGCTCAAATAATAGCGTGCCCCATTTCTTTTGAACTTATGATACTAAACTTAAGATGTAACTCTAAGCACCATGGACCTCGGCGAATAGGGTCAAATGAAACTATGTGTTTTTTGAATACTGATACGACTGAACTCAGAATGTAATTCCAAGCGCCTACGTACCTCAGTGAAGAGGGTCAAGTCATAACGTAGTTTTGAAAGAGTTATTTTTTTATTTTTATTTTTTATTTTTTTGTGTCCTAACTTTTTCCTAGGCCGCCTCTTTTAAAATTTTCAACCTAGCGGATTTTTTTTTTTTATGTCATGCACAGTTTATACTCTTGTGGGCCAAGAGTAACATGTAGTTTATACTCGTACCTTAAGGAGTGTGTTTCTTTTCTTCAAATATAGTATCTCTTTATGAACTTTCCATTAATGGGGCCAATGCACAATCCTTCTGAATCAACTAGTTTGTAAGCGCCACTTGAGTATACTTCTTGTACCATATATGGTCCATCCCATTTACCAGAGAACTTTCTTCCAGACCAACGAGAAGTTATAATAGGCCTTCTTACAATAAGAACTTGATCACCCACTTGGAAGCATCTAAGACGAACCTTTTTATTAAAAGATCGAGCTAGACGAGCTTGATAACATTCTAGACTTTATTGGGCCTCTAGTCTTTTTTCATTAAGAGCCTCCAATTCTTCAAGGTGTAACCGAGCATTTTCTTCATTAGTGAGTCCTTCTTGAATGGCAAGGTGCAATGATGGGATTTGACACTCAAGTGGAAGGACTGCTTCAACTCCATAAACAAAAGAATAGGGAGTCACTTGTGTTGGCGTGCGATACATAGTCCTATATACCCAAAGAGCCTCTTCGATTCTTTCATGCCAATCTCTCTTAGACTTGAAAACAACTTTCTTCAACAAGTCACAGAGTCTCTTGTTAAATGCTTCAGCGAGACCTTTAGCAGCCGCATAATACATAGAGAAATTGTGTTGCTTGAAGCCAAAAAGATCACATATCTTCGTTATTAATTTGTTATCAAATGGGTTGCCATTATCTATCATTATGTATTAAGGAATATCAAAACGGTAGATAATATTGACTCAAATGAAGTTAGCGACATTCTCTTTCTTCACTTATCTAAGAGAAACAACTTTTGCCCATTTTGAGAAGTATTTAGTTGCAACCAGGATGTACAAATGTCCACCAGAGGACTTACGCAATGGTCCAACAACATCCAAACCCCAAGCTTCAAATGGCCATGAGGCAATAATTGGGTGCAATACTTCTGGGGGTTGATGTATAAAATTTGCATGAAATTGGCAAGCTTTACATCTTCGGATGTAATCCAGACAATATTTCACCATGGTTTGCCAGTCATATCCCATCCTTTTTATGTGAAAATAAAGTTTTGGCCCAGATTGATGCGCTCACATACTCACATAGCTTGAGTAGATTCATCTGCCCCCAAACATCATAAAAGAACTCCATCGAACGACCGCCTGTAAAGTATATTTTTATAATAAACAAAATGAAGGGCTCGTCGTCGGATTTCTGTCCTTCTTTGAAGATTTTCTGGCAATATTCCATAACACAAGTAATCTATTATTGATTGTCGCCAATCTTCAATTTCAGCCTCTGAAGTGGCGATAACATGTCGAAATTCTTCTTCATGCTTATCTGGAGGCAGAGTTATCCATCTTTGGCAAACCACAACTTGCATTTCATCAGGCGATACTAATGCAGAAGCTAAAGCTGCCAAGGATCAGCCTTCTTATTTTCCTTTCTAGGGACATGTTGAATAGTCACCTCTCCAAGCCACCCTATCATCTTTTGAGCATAATTGCAGTATGGGAGTAACTCAGGCTTTTTTACTTCATAATTACCCAAGACTTGATTGATCACCAACTTGGAATCCCCAAAATTTTGTAGTTGCAATTATTTCATATCAATAGTCATTTCAAGCCCAAGTAAGAGTGTTTGATACTCAACAACATTATTGGAGCAGTGTTGTATTAGAGTGAAGTAGTATGGAAAAACTTCTCCATGGGAAGTGACAAATACCACTCAAGCACCGGCTCCTTCACGATGTGAAGCACCGTTAAAATACATCTTTCAATGTGGCTGAATTTCCACTAGCATTGCGTCTTCGTCAGGCAATTCATCAGATAACTCCCAATCATTCAGAATTGGATGATTGGCCAAGAAATCTGCTAGCACTTGTCCTTTTACTGCTTTCTGAGATATATACACAATTTTAAATTGTTGAAATTGGTGGTACCACCTTGCTAGTCGATCACTTAAGATAGGTTTGGATATGAAAAACTTGATAGGATTCACTTTAGAGACAAGTTGTATAATATGAACCTGAAAGAAATTCTTCATCTTTTGAATCGAGAATACGAGTGCTAGACATAACTTCTCAATAGGTGAATATTTGATCTCGTTGTGTGTCATTATCCTACTCAAGTAATATAGGGCGTTTTCTTTCCCTTTATTATTTTTTTGTGCGAGAAGTGCTCCTACTGACCTTTCTTGTGCTGCAATATATAAAATCAATGGTTTTCTAGGTATAGGAGCTACAAGTACTGGAGGCTTCATCAAATAAGACTTTATGTTCTCAAAAATATTGGTACAAGCTTGGTTCCATTCAAAAGGAACATCTTTCTTCATAAGGCGACTGAACGGTTGACATCCCCAGCTAAATTTGAGATAAACCTCCTAAGGTATGCTAATTTTCCCTGTTAGCTTTTTAACTCATGAATATTTTTTGGCTCATAAATCTTCAAAATAGCATCTATCTTATCTTGGTCAATCTTCATCGATGTCGAATAATAAAATCGAGAAACTTTCCCAAAGTAACTTCAAAGGAACATTTTAACGGGTTTATTTTGAGTTGGTATCTTCGAAGTTGTTCGAACACCATTCTCAAATCTTGCAAGTGGTCATCATTCTTCCTCGATTTCACCACTAAGTCATCAATATAACACTCAACAGTTTTATGAGGCATGTCATCAAAGATATTCTGCATGGCTCATTGATAAGTAGCCCCAACATTTTTTAAACCAAAAGGCATTACTTTGTAGCAATATATACCTTTAGAAGTGCAAAACGCAGTAAGTTCTTCATCCCTTGGTGCCATGCGAATTTTGTTGTATCCAGATGAACCATCCATGAAAGACATTGTCTCTTATCTAGTTGTGGCATCAATCATAAGCTCAGGGAATGGAACTCATCCTTAGGGAATGCATTATTAAGATCACTAAAATCAACACAAACTCGTATTTGACCATTTTTCTTTCTTACATGTACAATGCTTGAAATTCATGTAGGATATTTGACTTTACTAATGAAACCTACTTTAATGAGCTTGTTAACTTTAGTTTTAATCAAAGAAACCAGTTTAGGTTTAAAACGACGTTGAGCTTGTTTAATAGGACGAGTGCCTCATTTCACAGCAAGATGATGAACTACAACTTTAGGGTCTAATCCTGACATATCTTTATAACTCCAAGCAAATACATTCCTAAATTTCATAAGCAGCTCAATATGTTTCTTCTCTTCATCGTCATCCAGTGAAACACTTACATATGTAGGCCTTATATCATTATCAACCCCAAGATTTGTTTCCTTCAATGCATCAACAATATTATTTATCCCTTCCTTGAGTTCAGGTGGCGCATCTTCAGCATCCTCATCTTCTTGAGGATCACCATCGTTAAAAGATATGTGATGGCATGCATGAATATCAACAAACCCATTCTCAATTTTTGCATATAGTAAAGTACTTTCCTCATCACAAATTGTGATGTGATTTGATAATCTCACACTTTCTTCATCTTCATCTAACTCCCTAGTGTGACCTATGGTATCAGTTTTTTCTCTCAGGACATCTCCACATAAAACTACAAGTTTTGTTTCTCGCCTCATTCTAGAAGGATTCAAACTGGGGCAATTCTTGGGTGAATTATGCTCTCGAGCATGTACCTGTTCTTCCATTATTTTATAATTTCTTTGGCGCTTGTATTTCTTATTCATTGGTCCCAATGGATCAAACACTGAAGTTTTTAGAGTTGATTTGATTAGCCGATCAAATGCAGAAATGTTAGGAGTCATGCCACTAAGTCGATCAAACACATAAGGCTTCTTGTTGAACATCATAGGTTCTTCCACAGGGGTAATGTAGTTGATGTTCATCCTATTTATATAGATTCCAACTGGCGACGATTGTTTGTAACCCAAGCCTTCACGCGATTGCTTGACAACATACCCTCTCTCAATCATCATCTTTTGAGTTGGATTTAGGCCATGATTTGCCTTGTCAATAACTTTATTTGGAAGCTTCCCTACTTTAAAAGATTCATTGGGATTGTATCATGCTTTCACCAATAACTTATATGCATTTGGATAAAAACCCTCATTTGTATGCTTTTTAGGAAGTGATTCATATGAATCATGATTTGATGGTCTGACAAATCCTTCTATTATTTTTTAAGGTGATTTGATTACATTAATTTGCTTGATAGGAAATGTCAATTTGCTACTTTGTAACTCAGAGGGTGGGATCTTGACCTTTTTTGTCTTTGGGACATAGTGAGAAATAGGAATCTCTCTCTTATTTGAAGATGCCTCACTTGTCTTAAGTATTTTATTCATATCTAAAAGCGTTTTATTCTTTTCAATCATGACCCTTGCATTATCAGGTGCTACATCAACCTTTTTTGTGATATCAGCCTTTCTGATTGGTATCGTGTTATCAACTTTGACTTCTTTTGAGACATAATTCTTTAAGTAGAATTTTGTATCAGCAAAGTGCGCTTCTGTCTAGGTGAAAGGTTCATCATCAGCAATTACCTTTTTTTGAACCCCATCTTCAAAGTATTTAAAACATTGATGGTAGGTGGACGGTACCACTTTGTTCTCATGTATCCATGTCCTTCCTAACAAGATATTATACGAGGTATTTGAGTCAATAACATGCATCCATGCGCTCGAACGCATATCTCCCATCGTTATATCTAATTTGACAGCGTCAATGGCTCTCTGCCCCCTTGGTTAAATCTCTGAATCATCAGACGACTTTCAGACAATTTATTATCGGGATTCCAATTCCTTCACACTGCGAATAGGGAGAATATTGACCCCAAATCCATTATTTATCATGATTCTATTTACTTTATGTTCACGCACAAAACCTACCATATATAAAGGACAATTATGCAACACTTCACCCAATAAAAGATTATCATTAGTGAATGTAAACTTCGCATCACAAGTGTCCACTTTTTTAGAGTGAGACTTGATGGGGACTTCATGTGATGGAAGTAATGATGTCGATGAGTCTTCTCCCGTTGTTTTTTCTTTATCAATGTTATAACACGAGGCCTTTGTGTCACAATGAAAAATCTTTTCACGGAACCAACTTGGCAAGAATTCCTCTAATGTCACCGGAGAACGTTGCTTTTGATAGTAATTCCTCTCAACTCTCGACTTCTTCACATAATTCTTTATCATTTGAGTTTTAGGTAGTTTCTTCATCTTTGCTCTTGTCACTTTCTTACTTGGCTATCTTTGCAAGCTCGTTTTACAACATCTTCGTCATGTCACTAAAATCCATCCTTCACCATCAGTATAAGCACCGTAAGATTGATTTTCCTCTATAGGTTTATCTTCCCCTATTACTTCATTCATCAAAGGAACGAGCGATGATGTGTTAACATGTATTGGTTTGAAATCACCAAATTTAATCATTTTTAGTAGTGATGTGGCTAGGACATTACCACCATCCTGTATTTCAATAAAGTTGCAAAGAACTATGGGATCGAGTGAACCAAAAGTGATAGAGACTTGATTTGAACTCTTCTTCTCGTCTTCAAGCAATATGTTTCCTTTACGGGCGAAGTACATGACCTTTTCCTTAAAGATAAAATACTTTTCAATAGGATTGCCCATTAAATGATGATATTTGCAGTAATTTGGATCATTAGGTCTCCCACTTTCATCTGGACGCTTCATTTCAGGTAGCTCAAAGAGTTTTAATGCCAAAACTCTTCAAAAATTGCTAGGACATCTGAGTCCAAGAAAGGATACTCTTTTGCCTGCATTTCGTTCAAAGTCAGCTTTCTACCAGTGTTATTCTGAAAAGTCATGGTCTTCATCCTTTGATTCTTGCTTAAATTTGTAGCCACTTTCAAAGGCACGTCATTAACATTCATCGACTCCTTATTTCCAAACTTAGGTATCGATTTTTCTCCTTTCTTTACCTCAATTTTGTCTTTTCCCTTGCGAGACTCATAAATAAGTGGTCCTTCAATTCCGCTTGCAGACATGCTCAACTCCATATCATAAGAACATGTGTCTAGTTCCTCAAATGATTTGGATTTAATACTATGTAAGATATAATGAAGTCCCCAATGCATTCCTTGCATACACATTTCTATTTCGGAAGTTTTACTAAACCTATCCTTATAATTGAGGCTTGCATTTCTCTATTGGTCGATGAACTCGATGACATGTTCATCTTCCCATTGATGTGTATTTGTGAGTTCAACCATGCTCACAGTAAGCCTTGTGCTAAAACGATTGAGAAATTCATGCTTAAGTTGTTTCTAACTATCAATAGAGCTAGCCTCGAGATCCGTATACCAGTCAAAGACATTTTTTTGTAAAGAGCGCACAAATTGTTTGACCAGATAATCTCTATATGTTCCAGCATTATTGAAGTTTTAACAAAATGGATAATGTGTTGCTTTGGATTTCCCTTTCCGTCAAATTATTGAAATTTTGGAGGTTATATTGATAATCTGCAGGCATCTTCAAAACATCGATTCTTGAAGTGTATGGCCTTGCATACGTAAATGATGAATTTAAAGACACGTCATACTTATCTTTGATATTTTCCATAATGAAGTCCTTCAATTGATGAATGGAAATTCCTCCTTCAGCGGATATACTTGCAGCTCATTATCCACATTTATTTGCTTTGTAACTGAATCTCCCTTTTCTTGTATCATGGAACGTTTTTCAGATGCATGAATTGAGTCCCCCTCTATAACATTTTCAACTTTGTGTGTCAATTTGACAGTTTAATTATCCCGATCTTGCACTTTTTTTGTTAGACCTTCAATTGTCTTTGTCAAACTCGTCAGTTGTTTTTCAACAGTTGAGGCGTTAGTCATCATCGCTTGGATGGATGTTATGGATGATGGAGTAAAGCAAGAATTTTACCTCAAATTGAAATTTGTTTGGAACAAGTTACGTGGAGTGACTGAGACAGATCTAGTAATCGAGACATCTTCATCTTGAATAGTATAATTTCTTGTGTTAAAAGGAGTAAGTCGAGCCAACATCTTTTCAACAATATCAACTATATTCTCTCCTTTTTCCAATTCATTCGGAAAGAATCTTTCCCCCTTTGAAGCTGGAAGATCAAAAATAGGAACTGATGCGGACGATACTTAAAGTGCTTGTTGTCCTAGAAAGTTTGCCGTGTTCCTAGCGATGGGTCCCAAACATCCCATAGTAGCATCCAGTATGTTCTCCACCTCAGAGGAAAACTTGGAATCAGTAGCCTTAGCAATAATATTCATGGAGTCAAACTTCTTAGATGCAATTTAAGTATTCTTGAAGTTTGATGATCGATGTAAAGAGATAAGAGGTAGAGATGGTCCCACTGGGTGTGCTAAAATTTATTTGCAAGAAATTTAAAATGATGAAAAATAAATTACAATCACAAATAAAATATGAAGAAAAAAAAATATTTTGTTGATAAACAATGTGGGTACAATTCTGTTCCTCCCTTGATTCTTCTCTCTGGATTTCTGTGTGATTCAAGGGCCGTTACTAGTGTATTACTTGAACTAAGATGATTTGGATTTGATCAATATCGTGATTCGAGGGCCTTTAGTGACGTATTTCTCGAACTAGCCATGATGATTTGAACTTGATCTCTATGAAAGGATTTATAACTCTTATTCAAGGACATAGCACCCCAAGAGAACCTTTTAAAGAACTATTAGTACCCTTTACTTAAGAGATTACTATTTGATTATCAAGAAGAGTTTGACATATTTTGATTTTTTATGAATATTCCATTAATTTGTGGAATTTTCGAGATGTCTTTTCAAGTGAATATAATACCTTTTATATAGATATGAATTAAGATTTAGGGTAGAGTAACCTCCAAAAAACCCTAACTGAAATATGACTCGTCTTGTAGAGTCCTACAAAATTTTGATGTCAACACACCCCAAAATTTTTAATTACTATAATCAAATCTACTTTTCATGTAATCTTATTTAACCAAGTCAAAATCGCTAAAACCAAAACCAATACTTAAAAACAACTTTTGTTCAATTTTCTCTCTATTTTTTAGCCTGTTTTAAAAATATAATTTTTTTTAATCTAATCTCAACTTGCCTAATATATTTAATATTATAAGATTCAAAAAATATTTTAATATATTAATATATTTTTAATTTAAAACAAACAAAATTTAAAAAATTTTCTTACATATTTTGTTTTGTTTCCCTTTTTATTGATATCTAAAATTTACTGATCTGACTAATTTAATTATTATCACGCAAGAGTTACTTGAGGAAAAATCGTTCCTTACCGGATATTACACTATTTCAACTATGAGAAATTGATACTTTTAGTTGAGATTAACAAAAAAGGAAAAATTACAAAAAAATAGATCAATTGTGAAAGTATTTATTCAAATTAGATTCAATCTAAATTATTTATCCTTAATAAATTATGGCCCAAACTATTTACCATCTTACCTCACTTTCTCCCTTTTAATTTCATGCATGACGTCAACATCACTGCTCCTCTTTAATACTATCAGAGTATAATATACTTTGATGGTATCAAACAGTTTCTTCTTGATACCATTAGAGTATAATTTACTCTCATGGTATCAATCAGTTTTGCTGAAACACTGTCTCTTTCTTTTTGATACCATCAGAGTGTATATATACTCTCATGGTATCAAACGTATATTTACGTAGTGTCCCTTCCCTTGTTCCTCTTTGATACCATCATATTATATTATACTTTGATGGTATCAAATAATTTATCAAGAAGGGAAAAACAATGCTTCAGCGAAACTGCTTGATATCATCAGAGAATATTTTATACTCTCATGGTACCAAATGCGTGAGATAGTTAAGAACATGGGGTATGAAAGTAATGGTGTCAAATGCGTGAGATAGTTAAGAACAAGGGGTATGAAAGTAATGGTGTATCCAATAGTAAATAATTTCCTTTTTTGGAGTATAACAATAATTATCCCTTAAAAAAATTCATTTATGTCACGACACTCTTAACATTTGTTTGGATGATTGTTACAAATTATTTTATAATGTATTTGCATTGTATTATATTGTGTTGTACTGTATCATATTCTATTATTTTAATGAATATCATGTTTGAATAGATTGCGTCGTTTTTCGCCGTTAGATAATGTCATACATTCATAATTTGTATGATAAATCTACAAAAAAGGTAGTATACGGGTAGAACTATTATGAAAATGTAGGGTAAAGAATAAAATAGAACTATTAAATAATAAGTTAAAATAAAATAAGAAGAAAATATTAAGGTAACAACGCGATTATATCCAAATCGGTCGTTATAAAAAATAGATCTTTTCATCATTAAATAGCAATGAATTTAAACGATATAATATAATAAAATTTAAATAATAATAAAAATAAATAATATATTTAAACTAACAATATAATGCAACAATCCAAACAAGGTGTGGTTAATGAATCTTATCGTCTCTGCATAGTCTCAGGCTCTCAGCCTACTTAAAGATTTTGTTTTTTATTCTTTGGGACAAAATGACAACAATTAGAGCCCACAATCACGCCTACCTTCAACAAGTTGTGTGTCACACATTGTACGTTGTAATAAGTACAATATATGTACACTAGCTAGCTAGAACAGTGCTTCGAACCATTGAGAAGATTATGTTGTTACTGAAAAGATTATGTTGTTGTTGGGTTGCTGCAGCAGGCGTGACCAAAATTTGTGGCAATATCTTATCAAAAAGAACAGTAGTTGTCCTTTCTATCCTTTAGATTTATGGAAAAGTTGAAGTGATCAATTCTCCGTAGATAGCGCATGCTAATTACTAGCTCTCATCCTTTGAGGTTTGGGCGGTCTTTAAATTTTATGAAATTCTATAAGTCGAGTTTAATATTAGTTAGGATTCTTGAAAGATATTTTATTCTAAATTCTAGTTTATATCTGTAATAATTTACTCCCTTAGAGATGTATCTTGAATATTCCGTAAACTGTTGGTATATTTACAAAGAAATCATCCACAAAATCCTCTTTACACAGAGATCAAATAAATCTCAAGGATATCCAAATCATCATACGTTCGAGAGATGTGCTATTGACAATGCTCGAATCACAGAAAAATCTAGATAGAAGAATTAAGGGAAGAAACAGATTTGTAACCCACATTCTTTTATCAATAAAATTACGTTTCTTCATATTTTATTTGTGATTGCAATTTATTTTCTATCACTTTAATTTTTTTTTTGCAAATGTCATTAAATCTCCGATCTTTAATTTTTGTTCTTCAAACTCTAGCAAATAAAGATAACAAGTACTAGCTCGAAATATTGACTATTATCTTACCAATCGTATGTCGAATTAAGATTTCGTTCTAGAGTGAAAATAGCACACTGGAAGGACGTTTTGAAGAAAAAAATTTCAATCCAAATTGAAACAATGCAGCGTAAGATGACAACAAATAGCTTCTTGCTTCTGCAGCTTTTAGATCCAATTAGGAATATATGATCCTAAGATTTTGAAACTGCCAAAAGTCTTGTGGGCCTAATACTTATGTACCCGGGCTAGCGTCCTCTCTCTCTTAGCAAAATGCTATCTGTTCTTATTCATGTTCAATAATTGCAATTGTTTAACCAATGCTACTATCATATCTAATTCTGTATTTACTTTATGTGAATGAGGTATATATATAAAAAAAGAAGACATTAATATTAGGGGAAAATAGCATTTTTATTAACAACGAAAACATAGGAGGTTCATTTTTGAGCTTATAGAATATACCAATTATAAATGCATGCTTCCGGTTAGGGCTGTACAGGGCAAATCGATAAACCGCACCAAACCGACAAACCTAACCAAATCGGAAAAAAACCTCGACTAGTGGTTTGGTTTGACTTGATTTGGTGTTTAGAAAAAAAATCCGATCATTATAGGGTTGGTTTAGTTTTAACTAAAAAAAGTCAAACCGAACCCAAACCGACCCGATTGTAGATATACTACTTTTAAATTATGTTATACATAAAAATATTTATTAAAATGTAATTTATAAATATTTTTTAAAAAATTTTCATAATATTTTTTCTTTCTTACATTTAGATTTGGACTTGAGAAATCCATCTAAATAATATACAAAAAAAGCCCATCTTATAAAGTTATATTATAAAATTAAAACTTCAAACAGTGTTCTGCCTCCATCTTATATGTTGATATTTTGTACTAGAACTCTTTTTAAGAAGCATTGTTCTGTGCTTTTTATTAGATACTATGAAAAACCCGAGAAATCCGAAAAACCCAAAAAACCCAAAAAAACTCGAAAAACCCGAGAAAAATTGATATCGAAAAACCCGACTTTATTGATTTGGTTTGATTTATAGATTTAATAACCCAACACAAATAATTTGGTTTGGTTTGTAAAAAATTCGAACCAACCCGGTCCATGTACACCCCTACTTCCAGTGACAAAAAATAAAGGGATAATTCGAGAGACATCCCTCTTGGTTTTGTTCTATAACACTTCTCTCTTCCGTGGTTTATAATATTACGCTTACCTCCCTTAATTCGATTTTTTTGTAACCATTCTTTAAATTTATTTAAATAATATAAATTAATTACGATTTGACAAGTTTATCCTTATTTATATTAATTTCTTCATATTAATGCATATTGTTAAAAAATAACTTATTTAATTAATATTTTAGAAATAAATCAATAAAAATAAATTAGTACTAAATCAACACAAATAAATTAGTATTGTAGTATATTATATATAGATACACGTGTTTTTTTAATTACCAAACAAAAATTAAAGGGCCTTTGCAAAGTAAAGTAATTCACTGGTGATTTCATTTACGGTAACCCGCCATTTACACCAAGAAAAATGAAGAGAAATTGAACATGAATGTGAAAGTTTAGATAGAAGAGGAATTTCGATTCTTAGGGGTGAGAATAATATTTATTTATGTTGATTTATTTTTAAAATATTTATTAAATATTTTTTTAATAATATGCATTAATATGAAGAAATTAATATAAAGAAGGACAAACTTGTTAAATTGTAATTGATTTATATTTATTTTTAATGAGAATGGATACAAAAAAATTAAAATAAAGGAGATAAATGTAATATGTAAACTACAAAAAAAAGAAAGTGTTATAGAGCAAAACCTAAAGAGAAGTTTCTGTATCCCAAATATAAAATATATCTAGTTAGTTTGTTAATACAAAATAAATGAAGACATAAAATTGACACATAAGGGGAAAACATGTCCATTGTAAGTTAAATACGTAATAGTTTTGTTACAATACAAGTATATTTATAACCCACAAGAGAGAGGTACGTGTTATAAGTCCAAATAGGAAGAAATGCCTGCAAAATTATCCCAAAAGATATATATTTTCTTCCCTGCCAAACACAAGCATTGGCTTTTTTATTTTGTCTGAAGAAAAGATTTGATTATCTTATCATCAAGCCGCAATATCTTTTGACATATTCCAAGATTTGAAAAATATGTTTTGTGAAAAAGATCCCAAGAGAAAAAGATGGAATTCCATTTGGTCACGTGAATTCCCATTTGCCATTTTTCTCGAGAATGCAACCTAAGCCTAGCATAATGATATAGAAATAAGAAAAACTCAAGAGATACATACATGTACCAGCAATAAAAGCAGTTTGTAATTAAGTTATTTTGTTAGTCGACGAAAAGTATAAGAAGGAAAGGCTTGAGGCGTACTATTATTACTATCTTAAAAGAGTGATTTCTTTTCTATGCGGTTAGGAGACAATTGTCATGATTCATCACTTGATCATTTTAAAGGAGAAAGAATCTAGAGTAATGGAGAAGTTAATAGAAGACTATAAAATATTATAGAGAAATCTTAAAATACTCTATACATATAGAAAATTCTAAAAGATGAATTTTATTGAAATAAGCACTGTATAGTTACTAGTTAGTTAGGTTGTGCATAGTTAGTTTTTTTTTGGTACTGAAGGATCGTAATATATTAATATAGTTTAATATGCATCATTACAGAATAGTGGCAGAGCCTTGCTACTGCTATTATACTGGAAGCAGGAGAATGGGAGGTTACTAGTAGTAGAGTTACTTTTTACATTTCTAACAAAAAAGAGTTTCGTCTTTGTCTGCTTCTACCTTAGATACAACAAATAATGGTGGAACTTCACATATCAAAAACTTGTTAACTTCAGTTAGCTTGGCACTTTCCTTAGCTAGGATATCTGCCACTTGATTTTCCTTTCGATAATTATGCTGGATCAGAAGGCTCACCAGCTGCAAGATTAGATCCCTGCAATCAGACAAAATGTTAGAAGAATAAGATAGATGATCAATTTTTAGGTATCGGATTATTTCTGTGTTGTCTATGGAAATTTCTATTGGTGTTAGATTATGGAATTCCACTAGCTTGAGACCTTTAATTAGGCCTTCTAGTTCAGCTAAAAGGATGGTGTTTGAGTATAGGTTTCCCATAAAACCCATTACCCAATTCCTGTCCTTGTCTCTAACTACCCCTCCAAAACCTCCCTTGCCTGTTGTTGCATTTAAGGAACCATCTGTATTTAGCTTATATTTAGCTGTAGGCTTTCTCCAATGCATATATGTAATTGAACTAGTAAGGGAGGTTGTGTAATGATTAGTCAAGCAGATGAACTCCATTGCGAAATTGTAAACTGATTGGATGTTGATAGAAATTTTTTTCTGGTTATGAAAGTTATCATTTCTATATAACCAGATGTGCCATAAGTAAAAGGGAAATGCTTGATTCCAATGGAGGGATTGATTAATTCTATGATTAACATTCTTGAGAGTTTCTAGCCAATTATTATCCTGTCCAGGTGATATTTTATTAATGATTAGACGAAGTCCTATCTTATTCCAAAAACGATATACTTTAGGACAGTATAAGTGTCACGCCCCGGGAGGGTACCCTAGACGTAACCGACACTCGAAGGCCATTTCTGACCTCCGAGCGAACCACTTGATACAATCACTCATTCATTCAAGCATATTCTCTTAGCGGAAACTCAATTAAAGAAATCCTTCTCATAACATAAGAGCCAAAGTCCAAACATTTACAATCAAAGAAGATAATCAAAATAGGACTCCTCAAAATGACCGCTCAACCTCCCACACTCCAGTCTATGAATCCTCTATTCAAGTCTAAAAGGTGACAATGACAAGCCCATGGCTACCGACAATCTAAATAAGGAAAAGACAATTAAAAACTGTACAAGAAGGCCCAATATCCTCCGGGAACTAGGAGGACTCACCGACTGGCTGAGAGTGTAAGTGGATCTTCAACGAAGCACCGGTTGATGATCTCTAGTACCTGTCTCTGCATCATGAAACGATGCAGGCCAAATGACGTCAGTACATGAAATGTATGAGTATGTAAAATGGCCGAATACAACTAACATCAATGAAGAATCAATCAACTCGGGAACTCAACTCAAAAGGGATGACAACTCAATCAAATGTCCTAAGTCTAAACAAGGATATGATTTAGACTTGACCAATCATATACAATTCAACTCAATCTGACTTAGAGTGCTATCAAAACTTATTTGGGAGTTTCTCTTAACCGACAACCAACTCTTATGAGCCAGTGAAGGTACAACAAAACGACATCGTTGCCATGCCCGTTCATACCTTGTGAGGGCATGAACGACGAACACTCATGGATCCAATCCAACCAGGTCCTATAATGTCAGGACAAAAGCTCTCGGGGAAGCATCCGACTTTAACGGTTCAATCCCCCCTACGTTTGGCAACACATATATTGGGTTCGAGTATGGACTATACTCTTGCCCAATTCGGTGCTCGATACTCCTCCCAAGACTCAATGCTCATAAAACTCCATGAAATCAACTCAATCAACTCATATCAACAAGTCTCATTACAACTTTGCCAACTCATCAACTCTATCACAATCAAATCTCAATCTCAATGTTCAATCTCAATCATATCTTCAAGTAAGTTTTAAATGCACATATATATATACATCATCTAGATATAAAATCAATCATTACCTCCATCCATTTGAGAAAATTCTTTGTGACTCATCACATCTTCAAGACTTCAAATCGACATTCTTATAATAGGCAACATTTTAAAGGGATAACATCCTTTATCAACTCTACATAATTAAGAAGACCAACAAGACATATTTAACAACTCATTTCTTCATCATCTCATACTCACATAAGGGCTCATTTTAAGAACCTCTTAGCTCAACAACATTGGCACATAAATAACTAAATAAAATGGAAACAAAACTCATTCAAACATGTACCATACCGAGAAACTCCATTTTCATGAATATCTAACCTCAAAACAAGAATAGGACACATGGGTGGACTCAACCCATGTTTTGGATAGACTTACATACCTTAGTGAAGATTTGAAGAAAACCTTGTGGTTGGGTCTTCTATGGAGGACTCTAATCTTGAAGCTTCTTGGACTCCTTTTTGGTTAGAAGTGGAGAAGAAGAGAAGAGAGAGGAGCTAGGGCTTTTCTTTAGAGAGAGAGTGGGGGCTGAATAAATGACCCCAAAATACACAAGGCTTATGTATATATAATTTGGGAAATTTCCCAAATTGCCCTTTCTCCAAATTCTGAAAATTAGGCAAAAACGCCCTTGGCGTGATAGTGTCGCATCGCGCCCTTACAGCGCCAAGGCCAATTACGCCTAAAACCTGCACAACCTTTAGTGGTGCGTCGCGGTAGGGACCAAACTACTGAGGCATGTTTCTGGCGCGATAGTGGCGCGTCGCGCCCTTACGGCGCCAAGCCTATTGTTCTAAATTATGGGAATTTGGCCTGAAAAACCCTACATAACTTTTAGTGGCGCGTCGCGCCAGGGACCAAACTACTGAGGCATGTTTCTGGCGCGATAGTAGCGCGTCGCGCCCTTACAGCGCCAAGGCCATTTCCCCAACAGTTGTAACCCAGGCCAAAATGAAATCCCTGTTGTGCTAGTTCGTCTTCGGATCGTCATATATTTTGACCCCAAACTCCAAACTTTATGTTATTGGTGGTGTTGGAAAGAAGACTCGACGACCTTTAATTTGATAGGTCGTGGGCCACTCGAATTGACCTCTTTTAAAAGATAGGGTCATTAAAAGTCGACCGTTACATGAACTCGTCCTAAACTTAGCCACGACGGATCTTTTAGACTTAACTCGGTCCTAGGGGTCCTCAATGGACCCACATCACCTCCAGCGCTCTTAAATTCCTTAGGGAATCATCTTAACTCAAGCACATACTTCGAAATAAATACGATGGGCCCCATATGTATACAAAGAAGGCCCGAATCTTAAGAAAAATTTTGAGGGGTGTTACATTATCTCCCCCTTGGGATCATTCGTCCTCGAATGACGAGCAACCAAGAATGGACTCGGGGTACAAATCACAATCAAAACTCAGTCATTCAATCAATTAAATTCCCAATCAAATATCAATCAAAACTCAAAAAGGTACAAATGAATTCGAGTCAAGGAAATGGTCATTACCTTCAATATTCTCCTCGGTAGGCACGAATAGATGTGGATATTTAGATTTCATGGCCTCCTCCGTGTCCCATATGGCTTCCTCAACAAGTTGGTTCCTCCACAGAACTTTGACTGAGGCAACTTCCTTGTTCCTCAATTTGCGAATCTGGCGATCAAGAATTTGGACTGAGACCTCTTCATAAGACAAGCTATCCTTGATTCCAACGCTGTCAATGGGGACTACCATCGAGGGATCGCCCAAGCACTTTTTCAACATCGAAACATGGAATACCGGATGAATAGAAGCTAGATTTGAGGGTAAGTCCAACTCATAAGCAACACTCCCGATCCGTCTCAAAATTTGGTACGGACCAATATATCGAGGACTAAGTTTCCCCTTCTTTCCAAACCTCATGACACCCTTTATGGGTGACACTTTCAAATACACCTAATCATCCACCTCAAACTTTAAGTCTCTCCTACTCACATCGGTGTAAGATTTTTGGCGACTTTGGGCTGTCCTTAGCCTCTCTCGGATAACTCGTACCTTCTTTATGGCTTGATGAATGAAATCGGGCTCAATCAACTCGGTTTTCCCAACTTCAAACCACCCAATGGGCGATCTACACCTCTTCCCATACAAGTCTTCATAAGGAGCCATTTGAATGCTTGCATGATAGCTATTATTATATGCAAATTCTATGAGAGGCAAGTGATCATCCCAATTTCCCTTGAAGTCAAGCACACACGCCCTCAACATATCCTCCAATGTCTGAATTGTGCGCTCTGCTTGGCCATCTGTCTGGGGATGGAATGCTGTAATCAAGTTCACCCTCGAACCTAATCCCTTATGAAATGATATCCAAAATTGGGAAGTGAATTGAGCTCCTCTGTCTGAGATAATAAACAAAGGGACCCCATGCAATCTGACGATCTCCTGTATATACAACTTTGCATACTCTTCTGCGGTGTCAGTAGTATTAACCTCTAAGAAGTGAGCTGATTTCTTCATTCTATCCACAATCACCCAAATAGAATCATGATGCTTTCGGGACTTCGGCAAGCCTGTAATAAAGTCCATGTTGATCATCTCCCACTTCCATTCTGGAATTTCTATGTTTTGGGCTAGACCACATAGTCTTGGATGCTCAACCTTCACTTGTTCAAAATCAACCATGTCTAACTCAACCAAGTCAGCCAAGGTATCCCTGTGATGAATTGACATGGTGCAATCTCTATAGACTCTCTCAGCTAGGACAGAATCACCGATAAGAGTGGCTACACTAAACGGCACTCGAAGGCAATTTCTGACCTCCAAGTGAACCACTCGATACAGTCACTCATTCATTCAAGCATATTCTCTTAGCGAAAACTCAATTAAAGAAATCCTTCTCATAACATAAGGGCCGAAGGCCAAACATTTACAATTAACGAAGATAATCAAAATAGGACTCCTTAAAATGACCGCTCGACCTCCCACACTCCAGTCTATGAAGCCTCTATTCAAGTCTAAAAGGTGCCAATGACAAGACCATGGCTACCGACAATCTAAATAAGGAAAAGACAATCAAACACTGTACAAGAAAGCCGAATATCCTCCGGGAACTAGGAGGACTCACCGACTGGCTGAGAGTGTAAGTGGATCTTCAACGAAGCGCCGGTTGATGATCTCTAGTACCTGTCTCTACATCATGAAATGATGCAGGCCAAATGGCGTTAGTACATGGAATGTACGAGTATGTAAAATGGCCAAATACAACGAACATCAATGAAGAATCAATCAACTCGGGAACTCAACTCAAAAGGGATGACAACTCAATCAAATGTCCTAAGTCTAAACAAGGATATGATTTAGACTGGACCAATCATATACAATTCAACTCAATCTGACTTAGAGTGCTATCAAATCTTATTTGGGAGTTTCTCTTAATCGACAACTAACACTTATGAGCCAGTGAAGGTACAATGAAACGGCGTCGTTGGCACGCCCGTTCATACCTTGCGAGGGCATGAACGACGAACACTCATGGATCAAATCCAACCAGGTCCTATAATGTTAGGACAAAAGCTCTCGGGGAAGCATCCGACTTTAACGGTTCAATCCCCCCTACATTTGGCAACACATGTATTGGGTTCGAGTATGGACTATACTCTTGCCCAATTCGGTGCTCGATACTCCTCCCAAGACTCAATGCTCATAAAACTCCATCAAATTAACTCAATCAACTCATATCAACAAGTCTCATTACAACCTTGTCAACTCATCAACTCTATCACAATCAAATCTCAATCTCAATGCTCAATCTCAATCATATCTTCAAGTAAGTTTTAAATGCACATATATATACATCATATAGATATAAAATCAATCATTATCTCCATCCATTTGAGAAACATCTTTGTGACTCATCACATCTTCAAGACTTCAAATCGACATTCTTATAATAGGCAATATTTTTAAGGGATAACATCCTTTATCAACTCTACATAATTAAGAAGACCAACAAGACATATTTAACTACTCATTTCTTTATCATCTCATACTCACATAAGGGCTCATTTTAGGAACCGCTTAGCTCAACAACATTGGCACATAAATAATTAAATAAAATAGAAACAAAACTCATTCAAACATGTACCATACCAAGAAACTCCATTTTCATGAATATCTAACCTCAAAATACACAAGGCTTGTGTATATATAATTTGGGAAATTTCCCAAATTGCCCTTTCTCCAAATTCTGAAAATTAGGCTAAAACGCCCTTGGCGCGATAGTGGCGCGTCGCACCCTTACAGCACCAAGACCAATTAGGCCTAAAACCTGCACAACTTTTAGTGGCGTGTCGCACCAGGGACCAAACTACTGAGGCATGTTTCTAGCACGATAGTGGCGCGTCGCGCCCTTACGGCGCCAAGCCTATTGTTTAAAATTATGGGAATTTGGCCTGAAAAACCCTGCACAACTTTTAGTGGTGCATCGCGCCAGGGACCAAACTACTGAGACATGTTTCTGGGGCGATAGTGGCGCATCGCGCCCTTACAGCGCCAAGGCCATTTCCCCAGCAGTTGTAACCCAGGCCAAAATGAAATCCCTGTCGTGCTAGTTCGTCTTCGGATCGTCATATCTTTTGACCCCGAACTCCAAAATTTACGTTCTTGGTGGCGTTGGAAAGAAGACTCAACGACCTTTAATTTCATAGGTCGTGGGCCACCCGGATTGACTTCTTTTAAAAGATAGGGTCGTTAAAAGTTGACCCTTACATGGACTTAGCTCAGTCCTAGGGGTCGTCAATGACCCCACATCACCTCCAACACTCTTAAATTCCTTAGGGACTCATCTTAAATCAAGCACATACTTCGAAATAAATATGATGGGCCTCACACGTATACAAAGAAGGCCCGAATCTTAGGAAACATTTTGAGGGGTGATACAATAAGAATATGTGCTTAGTAGTTTCAGGTTCGTGGCTGTAATAGCATGATTTGTCTACGTTGATACCTATACGTTGGAGGTATGAGCATGTAGGTAATCTATCATGTTTGTAGAGCTATTGAAAGAACCTAATCTTATTGGGACATCTCAGTTTCCATATTTAGTGGAAGAAATTTAGATTAGACTTAAGATCTGCATCCTTATTAGAAAGAAATTTATATGCTGAACTAGTGGTCAAGATACCTTTTGGGCTAGGGCTCAAATATATCTTGTCGGCAGAATTTGAGTTGGATGGAATATAAGTACTCAAGATCACACTTTTAATTTGATAGGACAGTACGAAGGAGAGCTCGTCTAATAACCAAGTACCTATTAGGGTTAGAATGTCCCTTGTCTTTATGTTGTTGTCCGATTATGTTAATGGGCCATTGATAAGTTCTCTTAGAGTTTTATTATTGTTGAGCCATTTATCATGCCATAAGGAAATTTTGTATCCATTCCCTATTGTCCATTTTAGTCCCTTAATACAAGTTTTCCAGCCTTTGTTGATGTTTCTCCATATGTTAACGCGATTATTTCTTTCCGTAGCACACGAAGTGGCAATTCTTTTGGGACTATATTATTGATTAATTAGGATGCCCAGGGGGAGGAGTTAGTTACTCTACAATGTTAGCTTAAGTTTGTTAGTCGGTTAGAGTATGTTAGATTGTCAGAGTTAGCCTAATTAACACTAGTTAGTTATGGATCAACTGTGTATAAATAAGACTTTAATGTGTATCAATGATCAAGTCGGTTAATCTCATTTCTACTATTTCATTCATCTTCTTCACTTTCTCTCAATCACTCTCTTATGGCTAGAAAACTAACACTCAACACAATTTCAGAGCTTGAGGTAACAATGGAGATCTAGCTAGAGGAGAGAACACCTTGAGATAATTTTCACTTTCACAGAGTTAAGAAATTCAAAAAATAACGAAGTATCGACCTTGATTTTATCAGAAAAGTTCAAGAGAAATCAAAGCAATTCACCGGAGAAGATCAGGAAATGGAGCATGCAGCTGCCACATTAGAAACCTCTAGTCAGAAATGACGAACATCAACTCGAGATCAAAGCAACAAATTCACAGGCATTCATCCTAGAAATCTCCTGTATTTGCATCCTTTTGACACTCCAGGTAGCATTTTAATCTCTCAACAACTTACTGAAATTGAAAACTATATTGGATGAAGGAGATACAATATTTTATGTTGTTAGCAAAGAATAAAATTGAAAATTATACAGGATGTTGTTTTTCTGCAGGTCATGATACATCTCTTTGGATTGTGGACACTGGTGCCACTGATCACAAGGTATCTAGCTTGGAAACGTTACTAAATCCAACTCATGTTCCTCTCAATTCTAGAAATGTACATTTTCCAAATGGCCAAACTACTGATGTTACTCATACTGGCTCCATTTCACTCTTTGACACCAATGATATCAAAAATGTTTTTTATATTCCTGATTTTGCTTATAACCTCTTATCCATTTCTAAACTTACTAAGGAGCTAAATTGTTATGCTTCTTTCTATCCTCATTTCTATCTATTTTAGGACCTTTGCAATATAAAGGTGAGGGGGATTGGTAAAGAAGAAACAGGTCTCTACATACTCCCATTTACCAAGAAGCCATCACTTGCCATTACATTATATTCATTAGTCTCTTCATCAAATTCATCACATCAAACTGATCCTTCCATTTGGTATCTCAGACTTGGTCATGATTCTATTGTTGTTATTCAAATGATTGATTCATTACAGTGTTCGTTACATTTATAGAATAAAACTTTTCACTCATGTCTATTTGTCCCTTTGCAAGACAAACTAGATTGCCTTTTTCAGTTAGTGTCAAGAATACTGTAACTCCTTTTAAACTTTTACACATGGATGTATTGAGGATCTTATAAACAATGTAGTTATAACGGTCATAGATTCTTTCTTAGCATTGTTGATGACTGGTCAAGAATGACATTGATATTTTTAATGAGATCTAAAAGTGAAGTTGTCAATTTTATCTCAGCTTTCATTACTCTTGTCAAAACTCAATATTCAGCTGTTATTAAAATAGTTAGATCAGATAATGGTCTTGAGTTTTTCAACATTCAATGTACAATATTTTTTCTCACTTGGGATTATTCATCAAAGCACCTATGTACGTACACCTCCGCAAAATGACATTGCTGAAAGAAAGCACATACATCTTCTTAAAATGACAAGGGCTCTTAGATTTCTGGCCCATGTTCCCTTAAAGTTTTGGGGTGAATTTGTACTTACAACTACATTTCTTATCAACAAACTACCCTCTTTTGTACTGGAGGGCAAATCTCCTTATGAAGTCTTCCATAAATATTCTACCAATCTCAGTCCCCTCAGAGTGTTTGGTTGTCTATGTTATGCCACCAATGCATCCCTAACTGACAAACTTGCTCCTAAGGACATTCCTTCTATTTTCATGGGTTATTCTGATACTCAAAAAGGAAATAAACTATACAACATTTTCACTAGCACTTTCATTGTAAGTTGGGATGTTTCATTTAGAGAAACTATATTTCCTTTCACACATCCTAAACATACTTTTCTAGACTCTCTTCCTTTATTCCATACTTCTTTTTTCCCATTCGCACCACCTGTTTTCCCTCATCCTACTGAGGATATCTTTTCTCAACCATCATGCACTTCTATCTCTCCACCCACTGATCTTCCACATTCTCCTTCCTCCTGATCCTTCTCTTGCCTCCTCTCCTTCTTCCTCTAATCCAAATGTTCTTATTATTCCATAAAGAAAATCTAACAGGTCTACTAGACCCCCTATATGGCACACTGACTATGTCACTACTTTCAGAACACCCCATCCTATCTCTAACTCTATGACTTATGCTCATATTACCCCTTCTTATAAATTCTATCTTTCCACTTTTTTCTCTACTATACCTGAGCCATCTTCTTTTGAACAAGCCTCTCAGGACATTGGTTGGATCCAAGCTATGGACCAGGAGATCAAGTCACTTAATGATAATCATACTTGGAAAGTTGTTGATTTACCCTCAGGTAAGACTCCCATTGGGTGTAAGTGGGTATACAAAGTAAAGTACAAGGCTGATCGCAATATTGAAAGATATAAGGCCAGGCTTGTGGACAAGGGATTCACTCAACAAGAGGGTTTGGATTACCATGATACATTCTCTCTTATGATCAAAATGGTGACTATGAGGTGTGTTGTTGCTTTGGCTGCTCAATTCTATTGGCCTCCTTTTCATATGGATGGATATAATGCTTTTCTTCGAGGAGATTTATTGGAGGAGATATACATGACACTACCACTTGGATTTGATAGTAAAGGGGAGACTAAGGTTTGTAGACTACTCAAATCTTTATATAGCTTGAAATAAGACAGTAGACAATGGAATTTGAAACTAACCACTACTCTCACACATTCAGGCTTTACTCAAAGCAAATTAGACTACTTATTTTTCATCAAAACAGACACCGCTAGTGGTATTGTGATCATATTTGTGTATGTAGATGAACTTCTAATCACTAGAAATAATGAAGCATTAATCCAGCAAGCTAAGGACATTTTGCATCACAACTTCAAAATGAAAGACCTAGGGAAGTTGAGATACTTTCTTGGAATTGAGTTTGCAAGATCCAAGAAAGGAATACTAATGAATTAGAGGAAATATGTCCTGGAGTTAATAGCAGAATGTGGCTTGCTTGGAGGGAAAACAACCACAACACCACTTGAGCAAAACCAGAAGCATACAAGTTTAGAGTATGGCAATCAATTCAATATAACATGTGATGCTGAACTAGAGGATAAAAGAACATATCAAAGGTTGATTGGGGGACTACCGACTTAGCCATGATAAGACCAGACATTTCTTTTATTTTCCAACATCTAAGTTAGTTTATGCATGCTTCTAAAAAGTCACACTATGATGCAACACTACATATAGTAAGGTACATTAAAAAACAACCTGGTTTGGGACTATTAATGAGTAACAGAAAATCAGGGAAGGTCAATACCTTTTGTGCTGCTGATTGGGCATCATGCTTATTGTCCAGAAAGTATGTAACACGCTTTGGGATAAAGTTTGGGGTTTCTTCGGTTTCACGGAAGTCAAAAAAATAAAGTACAGTTTCCAGAAGTTCAGTAGAAGCTGAATATAGAAGTATGGCAACAACTGTTGTAGAGCTAGTTTGGCTGCAAGGATTGTAATAAAACTTGGAGCTCAAGTTGAGTTACCTATGGACTTGCACTGTGATAACAAGGCAACAATGTAGTTAGCTTCTAATACAATGTATCATGAATGCACAAAACATATAGAAATAGACTGTCATTTCATTAGGAAAAGACTACAAAATGGCATGATCAAAATTGAATATATAGCAAGCAAGGAGAAGATGACAAATGTTTTTACCAAGACTTTAGGGAAGCAGCTACACAAGTGATATGCTGTACAAGTTGGGAATGCTGGACATATTCCACCTCCCAACTTGAGAGGGGAGTATTAAAATAAGCACTATATAAGGAATAAGGATTGAGAACGAATAAGGATTAGATTATCAAATTGAAAAAAATAAGTCCAACAAGTTAATTATAGATTAGAGGCATAAATATAGCCAATAACATTAGTTCTACTCTAAGGTATATTACTAATTAATTTTAAAAAAATCACGGTTAAATCAAATTCAGAAGTTCTTAGCCTTGATATCAAGCTCGTTTCAGTCTCGATAGCCATTATTTGTATAATTTTCTGTATTTATTTGATTAATTTTTAGAGTAAACTAGGCTTTTATCATTTTGTCAATTCTTTTGTACGGTTATTTCATGTTTTTGATTATATATACTAGTTTTGTATTTGTATTATGTTTTAGCTCTATTTTTGTGGAGTTTGATATGTTTTTGGCCATTTTGTATTTTGTGTTGAGTTTTTGAAGTTTTGCCTGCAAAAGATACATGTTATGTGTGTTATAAATTTTTAAATAACGTGGAATGGTAGACTCAAGTTGTGTAACATTTCTTAAAACTTCCACTTTATTTCTTTCGTTTTATGAAGTGGAGGAAAATGTTTCATTTTGTATCAAAATCAAACGTTAACATCTTTAACGTTTGCCGTTTGGATTTTTTTATAAAACAAAAAAAAAAAACTACACTAAACTTATTTTAGTTACATTCTAATAATATGGCTTATTTGTGTCAATTTTATCTTTTCACGACTTAAATAGATTTCGGACTACATGTTAGAGTTAATCTAGGTATAGGATTCCTCCAGACATATATATATATATATATATATATATATATATATATATATATATATATATATATATATATATATATATTTCTACCAAAAATACAATTAACATATAACATATTGACATATAACTATTAAGGGCTATTTTAGATTGATTCATTTTGCAAGTTTAACATATATCCAACAATGGCAGTGCATATATATATGTTTGTTTGATGATTCTTTTTGGTTCAATACGTTTCTTCTCACTGTTTGTCTTTATAGAAATTTCTGGTCAATCACTCAGATTAGTTCATTATTTCGCCATCATTCCTTGTTTATGTGTATTTTCATGCTTCATATTGTTTTTGCTTAAGAGTCTTTCATGAATCTGATCCCATAGAAGAAGAAAAAGTTTAGAAATTTAATTTTTTTTCTTTGTTGTTTAATTATTCGACAACAAGTGCTATCAGTTTCCAACTTTAAAAGTTTCTTGTGTTGATTATTATTTTTTATAAATAAATACAAGTCTTTTACTACTAATTTCAAGTTCAACAAGTGTTTTGTCACGTGGGGAGTACTATTTTGTTATCGGAAGACAAACTATTCGGGAATAGCTAGTTAATACTCAAATTATCATAATATTTACAATTGTAAAACTCTACTTATTATTTAAGTATAAAATAATTTACTTCTTCAACAATACTCAACATAAAAAAACTGGCCAATTAGAAGAACCAAATAAGAAAGGAAGGAATCAACTAAAATGTTTACTCAATCAATTTGTAAATCTTGATTTCTATTAGTATTAGCTAGAAAATTGCATTTTTATATCCAAAGTCATTTATTCCTTTTTTTTATTTTATCTTTAATTCATATTATCAGGTTAAGGCTAATTATCATACTCTATCTTTTGAAGCAGAATTCATCAAAGTAAAGTGGCTGCGGATAATGCTCTATACTTGTCCAGAAAATCCTTAATAATTTCAAATAGTATAGAGTGATTTTATACATACTGCACTCTTTGCTATTTTAAGTTTTTCAACTCTTGATAAAATTGATTATGTCTTGCGTACATAGCTAATTCTACCATATATATCCTTATTAATGGAACACCCACTACCTACTTCTCGCCATGGATCCCTTATTTAATGCTTTTTTATTATGTGCTTAAAAATGTTATCTAAAAATTGATCTCTTCATTAACTAGACAATGAGCTGCTATTAAAATTTCTGGACAAGGTTCTCTCATTTTTTATTTATTCTTTGCCGATGACATTATTCCTCTCTCTAAGACCACTATCAAAAGCTGCCATAATATTATTGACACTCTCACTACTTTTTAATCAGTTTTCTAACAAAAAATTAATTTTGCAAAAGTGAAAAATATTCTTCTCACAGAACAATACACTTTGAGATAAACCATTCGTCCTCTCATCATTTAGCATGACTGAAGGTTCCAAATTTGGAAAATACTTAGGTTTTCCAATCTTTACATCTAGATTGTAACGATCTATTCCCTTCATTATGGATAAGTCAATATGGAGGAAAATTGAGCAAGAAAAAATTTGAATAGTAACATGAAAAATTTGAGTCTAGGTCAGACTCGAACGAAATCGAGGCAAAACGGAGATTGTAAACTGATATGAGAGTACTAATTCCGCGTATTAAATTAATATCATAACCATAAATATTGGGTTGATAACTAGATTGATTCGTTTGATTTTCAAATGAGATTGGATTGTTGTTATTGAAACTTGCTTCTGTTTCCACTGTGGATATTGAATTTGAAATTTTAAAGTTAATACAGTTTCAAAACTGTTTGCTCCTATTAAGAAGATAGATAAAATCTGTGAAATAATTAAGTTACCGCATATATATCAGTTATCAAAATTTCAGGAGATGTAATCATTTTTTAATGCGAAAATTTCACAAATAGCTACTATAAAAATCTTAATGCACATCCAACACACTTCCCACCGAGTTTGGGCAAGTTACATAAGTAGAAAGGTTCAAATCTTATCCCGAAGGTCCAAGTGTTACAACTGTTATCATTGATCGATGTTGTTATCATTGACATTGTTGTAATTAGTCTGAATTGTTCATGCATCCTTGTGATCATTAGAGATATTTTGGATTTTGCTCATCCCCTGTGAATCCATCTCATTTACCATATGATGTGGAGGCTTTATACTTTGGTTCTTCATATGGCCATAACTGATATCAAGCAACAAATTAATAGCATCTTGAACTGATTGCAGATTCATGGTTAGGGGAAGGAAAGCCAATGTCTTCTCCAATGGAGTTCAATCAAAAGCTAACTCACACCATATGAATTTGATAAAGCTATATAAATTAGCTCCACATGAGATGCAAAAGCTTATCAAAGATTAGTGGAACGTTGCTCTATCTCACCATATCTATGCCCAACATTGCCTATGTAGTCAAGTTCTCAGTCAATTTATGCACAAACTCAAAGTGTCTCACATGAATATTGCTCTCAAATTCATCAAAAGTGCACTTGTTTAGGCCTGCTCATGTCATCACAGTAGGATCACCAGATTTTATGTTATATTCATACTGGCTGTATGCCCACAAACTAGGAAATAGGTGACTAGATACAATGTTAAGTTTGGTTATTCAATGGTGTCATAGAAATCCAAAAAGCAAGGAACTATTCTACATGTACAACAGAGGCAGAGTTCAGAAGGATGACATCAATTGTAGTAGAAACATATATGTTGGTTAACAAGATTGTTCAAGGTGCTGACATCACAATTAAACAACCAATAGATGTATTATATATGTGATGGCAAGGTTGCTATACAAATAGCTACAAATTAAACCAGATATTTCATGACCGCACCAAACATATTGTGAGGAAGAAAGTGCAACAAGGGCTGATTAAGACTCGTCGTGTTAGAACGAAGGAAGGCCTAGGGAAGGCACAACATCATACCAAGCTGAGGAGTAAACTGTGTTTTTACCTTCCAGGTTCAGTAAGCTAACCGAGAAGTGGAGATCAAAGATTAAAAAAATTGAGATCAAACATAAAAAATGATAAGACTCTTTTAATTAATGTATTGTAAGGGGTGCACAAAAGGCAAAATTAACATGTAAAAGGAAACATAGGAGAGTTTAGCACAGATAACATTCAATAAAAATTGGACTAGTATCATGACATACAAACCAAATTCTTTGTTAAAACAAGATAAAATGTATTAATAGTATTACAATTCTTTACACTATCAGAGTATACAAGTTACATATTACGAGAAAATTTGAAATTTACAAGATTTAGAAGACCATACGATTGTGAACCTATGCTGATCAAACTCTCCAAGAGCGTGTCAAATCTCCTCTAAAAATACACTATCTTTAAAGGAACAGACACACACCCGTGAGATTTTTGAAAAGTCAGAGCAACGTAGCAGAGAACCCTTGCCCTTTATGTTCTCCTTCGTGGACGTGTTGAACCCTTCACGAATGTTCCCTTTTGTGCAAATTTTGTTCTTCTACTCACTCGAATGTGGTCATCAATAGGGCCATTTTTGAACTTGTTCTTCTTCTTGTGATGGATTGAATCATTAACAATTTGGACTTGCATCCGATGACTCTTTGGCCTCAAAGACTTTCTCATATGTTCTTTTCTGTGTTCTCTCATTGATTTTCTTTTTTGTGTGTCATAAAATTTAATAGACTTTTGTGCTTCACTAGAATTGCTAGAAATATCAACAAGTGCTCCTTCAATGTCTTTTTCATGTCTTCTTCTTCTTCTATTATGCCTAGGTGTAAGAAGAAGTTTCTGAAGGTTGAAACAAAGGCAAGTACAACAGCATTCTAAGGCAGAGACGCAAGTGTAGAAGCAAGCCCAACTAGTTCTACACAGTATGTGACAAATGCACCGACAAATTCCCAACTTGTAAAGCAAGTAGAAGAACAAGAAAACTGCAAATAAAACAAAGGAAAATCTAGTTAATTACTCCTTCGGTTTCAATTCATTTGACTTGATTCAACGTATGAGGGTCAAACTAACTAATGTTCAGTGTAAATACAGACATAGAATCTTCAACTTTTTCATATAAAATGGTCACAGTACTCCAATACTTTACAAAATAACTTAGTTTTATTCTCGTTTAACAGTTGAGAATCATTTATATCTTTGTTGTTCGTAAGTTATCTCGTCTTTGGGTTCATTCATATTTCTACCGTTAGCAAATCTTGTCTGAAACCCTAATGACTGACTATAATTTACCCATTTACTTCTGACTATTCAAAATTAATCTCCATTAAATTAAATGTGAAAGGGCAAACACGAGACAAGTTGCTAACAACAAAAATATAAATGATTCTCAACTCTTAGCGGAGAATAAATTACCATTTTTCCTAAAACAAAACAATCAAATTATAGTTGAATAACATTGTAAAGGTAGAAACTGACCAAAGTATAATAAGATTGAGACCATGGCCGATTTCATCAGTTGAGGAATGCAAAAATTCTCTATATAACAAAGAAAATCCCATGTTGGGGCACATGCTGTACTGAAATGTGAAATTAATTATATCACAACATGATAAAATATTAGAGAACATATATAGAGAGTCAATTTTTGCCCCAAAAACAAATAAAGATTAACATACGTACCTACAAGCCTTTCCAGACAAAAAATCAAGTGGATGACCAAGCAATTTGCCCACAATATCACCAATACCTGATAATAATGCACCCATCACATTCCCCATTCTCTAATTATAACAAAATCATGATTGGCAAATCGAGAGCGATTTGGGATACCAAATCGGGGCAAAACGGAGATTGTAAACTGATATGAGAGTACTAATTCCGCATATTAAATTAATATCATAACCATAAATATTGGGTTGATAACTAGATTGATTCGTTTGATTTTCAAATGAAATTGGATTGTTGTTATTGAAACTTGCTTCTGTTTCCACTGTGGATATTGAATTTGAAATTTTAAAGTTAATACAGTTTCAAAACTGTTTACTCCTATTAAGAAGATAGATAAAATCTGTGAAATAATTAAGTTAGTTTCTAATTAGGAAAATAAACAGACAAAAGAATATTAATCATGTGCAATTTTTTTTTAGAAAAAAATAATGATTGAAAACGAATAAGGATTAGATTATCAAATTGAAAAAAATAAGTCCAAAAAGTTAATTATAGATTAGAGGCATAAATATAGCCAATAACATTAGTTCTACTCTAAGGTGTATAATTTTCTGTATTTATTTGATTAATTTTTAGAGTAAACTAGGCTTTTATCATTTTGTCAAATTTTTTGTACGGTTATTTCATGTTTTTGATTATATATACTAGTTTTGTATTTGTATTATGTTTTGGCTCTATTTTTGTGGAGTCTGATATGTTTTTGGCCATTTTGTATTTTGTGTTGAGTTTTTGAAGTTTTGCCTGCAAAAGATACATGTTGTTATGTGTTTGTTATAATTTTTTAAATAACGTGGAATGGTAGACTATTTGCCTGGGTCACTGTATTGTTTATTTTGTTGTTGGTTTTCTTAAAATACATTATGCCCTTCCCGCTCAAGTTGTGTAACATTTCTTAAAACTTCCACTTTATTTCTTTCGTTTTATGAAGTGGAAGAAAATGTTTCATTTTGTATCAAAATCAAACGTTAACATCTTTAACGTTTGCCGTTTGAATTTTTTTTATAAAACAAAAAAAAAAACTACACTAAACTTATTTTAGTTACATTCTAATAATATGGCTTATTTGTGTCAATTTTATCTTTTCGCGACTTAAATAGATTTCGGACAACATGTTAGAGTTTATCTAGGTATAGGATTCCTCCGGACATTATCTATATACATATATATATTTCTACCAAAAATACAATTAACATATAACATATTGACATATAACCATTAAGGGCTATTTTAGATTGATTCATTTTGCAAGTTTAACTAATATCCAAGAATGGCAGTGCATATATATGTTTGTTTGATGATTCTTTTTGTTCCAATACGTTTTTTCTCACTGTTTGTCTTTATAGAAATTTCTGGTCAATCACTCAGATTAGTTCATTATTTGTAACGCCCCTCAAAATTCTTCCCTAGGATTCGGACCCTTCTTGTATTCGTGCAGGGTCAAACCCAATTATTTAGAGGTGTGTGCTTGAGTTAAGATGAGTCCCCGAGTAATTGAGGAGTGTTGGAGGTGATGTGGGGTCACGGAGGACCCCTAGGACCGAGCTAAGACCAAAAAGATTCGTCGTGGCTAAGATTGAGGAGGAGTTCGCATGAGGGGTTGACTTCTAACGACCCTATCTTTTGATATATGACGATCTGGGTGGCCAACGACCTATTAAATTAATGGTCGTCGAGTTTTCTTTCCAAAGCCACCAAGAATGTAAATTTTGGAGTTCGGAGTCGAAAGATATGACGATCCTAAGATGAACTAGCACAACAGGAATTTCAGGCCTGGGGTTCAACTACTAGAAATCTGGGCTTGGCGCCGCAGTGGCGCGACGCGCCACTATCGCGCAAGGAACATGCCTCAGTAGTTTGGTCCCTGGCGCGGCGCGCCACTGCGAGGTGTGCAGGGTTTTTCAAGCCAAAATTCCAGAACCCAGAACCTTTGGCCTTGGCGCTATAAGGGCGCGACGCGCCACTATCGCGCCAGAAACATGCCTCAGTAATTTGGTCTTTGGCGCGGCGCGCCACTAAACGTTGTGCAGGTTTTTAGGCGTAATTGGCCTTGGCTCTGTAAGGGCACGACGCGCCACTATCACGCCAAAGGCGTTTTTGGCCTATTTTTTAGAATTTTGGAGGAAGGGTAATTTGGGAATTGTCCCAAATTATATATTCACAAGCCTTGAACATTTTTGGACCATTTCTTCAGCCCCCACTCTCTTACTAAAAGCCCTAGAAACCTCTCTCTCTCTCTCTTCTTCTTCCTCTCCAAATCCTTCTCCAACAAGAAGAGTTCCAAGAGCTTCAAGGTTTGAGTTCTACATTGAAGACCCAACCACAAGGTTTTCTTCAAGTCTTCACTAAGGTATGTAAGACTATCCAAAACATGGGTTGAGTCCACCCATGTGCCCTACTCTTGCTTTGAGGTTAGATGTTCATGAAAAATGGAGTTTTCTTGGTATGGTTATGTTTGTATGAGCTTTGTCCCCTATTTATTTGACTCTATATGTGTTGATGTTGTTGAGCTAAAAAGTTCTTAAAATGGGCCTTTATGTGAGTATGAGTTGATGAAGACGAATTGTTAAATATATTTTATTGATCTTCTTAATTATGTAGATTATGATAAAAGATGCTATCTTCTTAAGAATGTTGCCTATTATAAAGTGTCGATTTAAAGTCTTGAAGTTGTGATGAGTCTCAAAGATTTCTCAATGGATGGAGGAAATGATTGGTTATGTCTATATGTTGCTATAAACGTGCATTTAAATTTCTTTAAAAGATATGATTGAGATTGATCGGATAGTATGATTGAGAGAGATTTGATCATGATAGAGTTGATGAGTTGACAAGGTTGAAATGATACTTGTCGATGTGATTTGATTGAGTTGATTGGATGGAGTTTTATGAGCATTGAGTCATGGGAGGAGTATCGAGCACCGAATTGGGCAAGAGTATAGTCCATACTCGAACCCAATAACTACGTCGCCAAACGTAGGGGAGATTGAACCGTTAAATTCGGATGTTTCCCCGAGATGTTTGTCCTGACATTATAGGACTTGGTTGGATTGGATCCATGATTGGTTGATTCGTTCATACCCTGGCAAAGTATGAACGGACGCGGCAACAACGTCGGTTTGTTGTACTTTCACTGGCTCATAAGTGATGGTTGTCGGGTAAGAGAAACTCCCAAATAGGTCTTGATAGTACTCTAAGTCATATTGAGTTGAATTGTATGTGATTGGTCCCGTCTAAATCATATCCTTGTTTAGACTTAGGACATTTGATTGAGTTGTTATCCCTTTTGAGTTGAGGTTCCGAGTTGATTGATTCTTCCTTGATGTCTGTTGCATTCGACCATTTTACATACTCGTACATTCCATGTACTGACGCCATTTGGCCTGCATCATTTCATGATGCAGGGACAGGTACTAGAGATCATCAACCAGCGCTCCGTTGAAGATCCACATACACTTCCAGCTAGTTGCTGAGTCCTCCTAGTTTCCGGAGGATGTTGAGCTTTCTTGTATAGTGTGTTGTCGTTTCCTTTATTTTGATTATTGGTAGCCATAGACTTGTCATTGGCACCTCTTAGACTTTGATAGAGGCTTCATAGACTGGAGTGTGGGGAGGTTGAACTGTTATTTTGAGGTCTTATTATATTGTTTTGTTGGGCTGAAAATGCTTGGCCTTCGGCCCCCATATATGAATAGTATTTTATTAATTAAGTTTTCCGCTAAGAGAATGTGTTTGAATGAATGTGTGACTGGACCAGGTGGTTCGCTCGGAGGTCAGAAATGTCCTTCGAGTGCCGGCCACGCCTAGGATACCCTCCCGGGGCGTGACATTATTTCACCATCATTTCTTGTTTATGTGTATTTTCATGCTTCATATTGTTTTTGCTTAAGAGTCTTTCATGAATCTGATCCCATAGAAGAAGAAAAAGTTTAGAAATTTAATTATCTTAAGCGAAGTGCGTGTTAACACAACAGTTCAAATAAGCCATGAGAAAATTAATTCTTCTTGGAAGAATTTCAGAATCTGAAAGCATATTGAGCTTTAGAGTTTAAGAACAAGAGATGCAGAAATTGCTAGTTGAGGAAAAATGAAAGAAGAAGATGTTGATTTAAACAAAGAGATGAAATAAATAAAACAAAAATTACTAAAATTAATTATATCAGAAGAATAAAATTTGTACCGATATACTGAAGAAACACCAACTTCCTCCCTTATTTGTGATTCAAAACGTAGATCAAAACGTATCTAGTTTAATACAAATTTTAAAAAGTCCGCAAGAAAGATTTATTTTCATTTTGGTGTTTTTGATAAAATGAGTGTAAGTTTGATTGTTTAATGTAATCTAGAAATGCACTTGTATACTGTAGCGAAATCACTACAAATTAGTGACATTCAAATCCTCCATGCTTTTCAAATCTAAATTGAAATATCAAATATTGCGGCACCAATTATAAAAATTAAATAGCAAAATTAATATTTTACTCAAAACGCGAAGTGGATAGTCAAAGAAAATAACAAATCTAGGAATATAAACTACTCATCATTGACATATACTACTTGCACCAAAAGAATAAAGGTCAAACACATATACATTTGAACTCAACTTTCTTTTAAAATTAGTGGACTGACATGGCACAACCCACATGTCATGTAGTGATGGATTGTCTTACTGGTTTTTTGTTCACCAAAATAATGGATCAGCTCGATTTGATCCCTAAAATTTCGAAGTCTGTGTGAATTGAACCGATCCATATTGACAGCTCTATAATTAAATACAATATTATAAAATTCATCATTTTTCATATTTATATCTTACAAAATACAAACATGATCAAGATAACTCATGGGTTGGGTTACTTAATGTGATCACGGCTCAAGTACCGCTATCACGACTAGCTTTTTTGAAATCTGCATCTCTGATCTCACCTTAATGTTTTACAATTTTTTTTTACATTCTTATCCGTTATAATTAGAAATTCATACATCTCTAAAGAATTCCATTAGAGAAACCTCAAAAAGGTGCAAATTTATCAAGTTTATTGGATGATCTACTTCGACTCAGTTCCTCATACAACAACAAAAAAAAAACAAAAAAATTCGTCGATATGTGTATTCTTAAAAACAAGCCAACTATTACAACACTTAAAATATAATGTCTTAAAATAAATTTGAAACAAAAACACAACTTAATCTATTAAGGCCACAATCTTAGAGAACAGATCTGCAACATTACCATCACTAAATTTTTCAATTCAAAATATGAGATGGCATTGGCCACATAAGCAAGTTGATATCCTGAGACCAAAAAAAATTAGTAACAACTCAAATCATATTGTGTTTTTTTTAATAAAAAATAATGTAAATTTATTATTTTATTAGTAAATATTTACTTATAAAACTTCTATTCATGTGTAGATAAAAGAAACAACATCTGGATTTGCACTTTATTACTAGACTAGAAATCACGTAATATGACTAATATTCTTTTTATTCAATCTTTCAAGATTGGTTTTGTTATAAGATAAATATTTTTGGGACATCTTGATTGGGATCTTTTATAAAAGTGGCCCACTGAAGAAAATCAAAACTAAGAAGATTAGAAAAAAAGATATTGAGATTAAAAAAAATTACTAAAAATAAACTTAATAATTAAAAGCTTACCTTGATTTTAATATTAAAACCAAGATCATCACAATACAGTGACACATACTATAGAATATAGTCTACCAATGAAATTTTCATTTAACGAAAGAATCTTCTGGTCATCTCTCATTTTTCAAAGATAAACAAAAATATTTATTGTTAATTCTGATATTTTTCCTTCACATATCACATGTGGTTAATGTGAAACCTACAAATAAAATAAAGATGATTGAGGCTAGGTAAATTGACCTTGAGTTGCACAGACAACATCGCCCAATACAAGAATATTTATTACATTTACTTTATCTTTATAACTAAACTATCTAGCAGGTTGTTGTTGGTTAATAAAGAAAAGAATGTTGTAAAATAGACTAGATTAATAATTCAGAAGGAGAAAATTAGAACAAAATAGATTAAAAAAAATAGGAGAAAGTATATGTTCGTATTTCTGTATCTTATTTCACAACTTCATTGGCATAGAATATGCACATTTTATAGTCATGAATAAGTGTCAATTTGTTGCCTAACTTGCCCACCATGAAGAAGTGTCAATTTGTTGCCTAACTTGCTCAACTATCCAAATGGGTGGACTCCACTTGGATAGATACATCCATACATAACAAAGAACATTTACTTTATCTTTTATTTGTAAGGTTCTTCATTGACCTCCTTTGATATGTGGAACAAAAATGTCAGAATTAACAATAAATTTTTTGTATTAAATATGTGGGAGATGAAGATGGCCCAGAATATTCTTACACTAATTGAAAGTTCACACGGACTCCTCCAGGGTTACTTAAGCCATTTTAGTGCAAATAAAAAGGATTGAAGCTGATGGATGTTGCTCAGTCATGCTATAACTTAACAACCAAAAAGCATGTGAATTATGTTCTATCATACATGTCATTGGACTGTAATGATACTCACAACCTACGTAGTGATGGATTGGGCTGACTGTATTTTGGTCCACTAAAATAATGAGTCAGTTCAATCTGACCCCTAAAAATTTTAAGTTTGTATGGATTGGACCGATCCATATCAATAGTTCTACAATTAAATACAATATTATAAAATTCATCACTGTGCATATTATATCTGACCATTATGATCAAGAAAACTCATGGGTTGAGCTACTTAGATCGCTGTTCAAGAACCACTATCACGACTAGTTTGTCCAAAACCTGCATTATCTGGTCTTGCCTTTATGTTTTACAATTTTCTTTTATAATTTTATCTTTTAAAATTGAAATTTTATATATCTCTAAACAGTTTCATTAGAGAAACCATAAAAAGGTGCATATTCTCTTCCAAATTCATCAATTTTACTTCGACTGTCCCTCATACAACAACAACAACAACAACAACAACCAGTCGACGTATATTCTTATTTAGTTGGTTAATTAAACATCTTGTATGAAGTTTATTATTGTTTTACCAGATTATATAGTACTTATAAATGCTTAATTTGTAGTTTTACAATCTATAAACCATTGATCTTTGGAGTACCATTGTGGCAATAAATAACTTTTTTGGCAAATATTAGTCTTTTATTTAAAAGAAATCAGTAAGATAATACAAACTCATTTGTGCCTATTACCTAAATCCAATAAACAGAAAATAAAAATGAAAATACAGACACTACATCTACGACCTTAAGCCCATTTTGGACATAGCCCGTTTCTATGTTTTTATAAACACGTCATCTATGCCTAGGGCTTCCTAAATCAGTTTCCTTTCCTCCATCGCCTCCTTTCCTTAACACATGAGATAGGTTTCTACTTTGGGAGAACCTGACTCTTCATCTTCTCTTGCTATGAATCATCTATGTTGTTAAGCTTTTCTCAAAGCTATGTTTTTTAATCAACTAACAAGAGTAAGACTCTTATCTATTTTTCCTCTATTTTTTCTTGTATTATTTTAACTGAATTTCCTTTCTTCTCAGATGAGTTCTCAGATATGGAGGACTGTGCTTCTTTTATGTAGATTCGAAATCTAGTCTCGTGAAGGGAGTTTGAAAGATTAGGTTAGTACTTCGTGTTTCTATTTTCTCGATCTTCCTTATCCTTTTTTATAGCTTATTTTCCTCATTCTGCAAGTGGTGTTTAAAAAGAGTGCATGAGTAGCTTCTTTCCACCTCTTTTGATTAGTGCTTTTTTCTTCTTCCAGGTTCAAGTGTCTCCATCCAATTTATATCCTCCTCTTTTGCCGATTTTTTTTGCCGACTGACCATAGCCTAGGTTAGATAACATTTCACATTTTTTGTTGCTTCTTTGTCTAGAGTAAATGATGTATATGTGAAAACAATTATGCTTTAACCTTTATTTTTCTATTATCTCCTTAAAGGTGATACTCTTAACTATGAGTTGTTTAAGTTATCGCTGTTTATAATCCTCTTCCCTTTTGCATTCATGCTATTAAAATTTGAAAACATGCAATTACCATAATTTATTGCAAAGTTTGCTATGTAATCTGCAAGCTGATTGCCCTTCCTCATTATATGTTGAAATTTGTATTGCTTTTCTTGTAAACACTTCTTGATTTACTCTACCATGTCCTTTATTATCCATGGAACTGCCCATTTCCCTTCTAGCACCTTACAAAGTAGTAGTGAATCCGTTTGGATGATTACTTGTTGATGATGAGTTTGATTGCAATGTTTGGTTGCTGCTAGAATAGCTTTAGTTTCAGCAACAATGTTAGTGGTACTCTCTATATTAGTACCTTCTGCATAAATAATGTCTCTTTATAATCCCTTACACAAAAGGCATAAGAACTAGCTCCTGAATTTTCCCTAGATGTACCATCCGTATTGTACTTTATCCATCCTTCGGAAGGAAATTCCTATTTTACCATTCTAACCTTTATCTGTGAATATCCTCTTTCTAGTTATGATAACATATATGCCCATCTATCTAGAACTCTCATGTTTGGTCTTCTAACTTGTATCAGAACACACATATTCATAGTAATATTATGAATAACCCTTGGTAGAGATGTGTTTTTTTCTTCATGCTTCATTCTTTTTCTTCTCCTCCATAATTCCCATATCATAAAGCTTGGAATAGCTCTATTGTTATGACCCAAAAATCGAGGTCATAATGGCACATATTTCAAACTCAATCTCGATGTGTACGCCTAAAAGTAAAATCATATGAGACACCCAAAAGGGAAGTAGGCCATAATTAAATGCAATACAAAGACAATAATGAAATTATCCCAAAATCTGATGTCATAAGTATAAAAAGTATCTAATACAAGAATTTCCATATTTCTCAACTTCCCATGTCTCATGATATGATGAATGAGAATGGATGCATCAAAACACATATGGCATGGAAGCAATATTCAACTCAACATATAGTACAAGTATCAAAGTTCTCAAAACTTAACCTACACATGATATTCACCCTCAAATAATAACAGTGGAAAGGAAATATTTTAATTTAAGTGTTCATCCCTTTCTCAACAATATTTCAATACCAGACATGCTCAAAACCCCCAACTCAACCCCTCAGGCGGGCATCATAAGTCAAATAATCTCCTCAATCCTCTCTCATAGGAAATTCATGAATCACATGCTCTCAAAGCAAATAAGATAACAAATAAGGCCCCCACACGGGGCAATGTAATATAAATAAGCCCCCACAACGCAACATATTAATAAATAATCCCCCACATGGGCATCAAAATATATATAACATTCTCAAATTATACTACAACTCCATTCCAAAGTCTATAACATATGAATGACTAATTACCCTATCTCAGTCTCAAAGAAGGATAGTCAAACCTACATCAATTGTCGAAACCACATTCGAACACTCCTACCAGATGATCAACCCTTGAATTCAATGCTCGAATTGATAACCCACTATCAAGTATGAAACATAAACATCACAAGGAGTCCAATGACACCCATATTACAAGGATTCGGAACCAGGGGTAAAATGGTTCAAAAATTAATTATTTTTGAAAAGAGTCAAATTTGGATATTTTTTTCGAAAATTATATTCTACATATTGAGGAGAGTTTGTGACTGAAAAAACTATTAAAATCGAGCAAGAATTGAGTTTCAAATCATAAAAAATATAATTTTTCTAACTTGGAAGAAAACCCCATAACCCACCTTTGAAATTTTGATTTAAAAATATTTTGGAAGATAATAATTGTAGAAATTGGCAAAGGATAACATCACCACGATGTACCTTGCGAAAAAAACTCACAATTTAGACCCAAGAATCATTAAAAACGGAGCTAAGATGACCATGAAACAATCCTCCGAAATCCATTAAAATTTTAACTCAAAAATGATAAAGGCAACGGCTAGATTAGCGAATTTACCTCACACGAAGCTCCTAATCAAGTTTTTAAACTTAGACCCTTGAATTATCAAAATCAGATTTATATAGACCAAGATATTCTCATAGTTCCTTAAAAATTCACTCCGAAAATGGACATTACAACAACTATAATCACGATTTTACTTCAATCAAGACCCTCCCTTCAAGATTCCGAGCTGACCAATGGTTTCCTTGCAAAATTCTCTTGAAGATAGATTCTTGAATCATTAGATTTGGACTTGAAAAGCTCAAGAAATGAGAGTTCAAAGTTGAGAGAAAAAATTGAAAAATTTACACTTTTGCACTAGATTTTTTTGGTTTCTGCCTTATTTAAAGTCTCCGAATGGATCCTCTGAGTTCGTTCGAAACCCAATAAAAATAAACCAGATATGTTACTCCCCTAAATTTGATATTTTGGACTCAATGATGCATTCAAAATTATCATACGAGGTCATTTTAATAAAAAGTGGATCTTACATTCAAGTGTCATTTTAAGCCAAATATCACGACTCTCGGGATTAGACTGGAAACCTCAGGAAGCAAATGGGTCATTCTAGACCAAACTTGACATTTCGTAAAGAACTAGGCTGTTAGAATTTTCATCCTAGCGCGTTTTCCAAGAATATTGACCAAAGTCAACCATATGCTAATTTTCAAAGTCAAAAGCGTCAAATGGTTCCAAACTCAAATCGATTGCCTCAATAGTTATGCCAAAATTGCTACTAGCCTAATATATCCATTCCAGAACTGATGGAACCATTAGAATTCGAATTTGAGGTCTCCTTGACCCGAAATTCAAAAAGTCGCAACTAAACCAACTTAGGCCTTCAAATTACCAAAATGGGCTCGGGACCTCTAAAAATTTAATCAGTACTTTTACTATACCAAAAACCATCTTCCGAATCCAATGGAGTGGTCGGATTTCCATTCCAAAATTTAAAATTTCAAAAGTTGACCAAAGTCAAACTTTGGCTTAAAATTCCTCAAATTCCTAACTCAAGACCTCAAATATTCGTTACAACTCCAAAATAAATTTCGTAAAACTCACCTAGACTAATTTTCACATTACGGAGCTGTTGGAAATGACGGAATTTTATTCGAAGACCCGTAGCATTGGTTGGTACCAAAATCACTTTTTTACCTCTTAACTCTATAAAACTCAAGAATTTGCACAATTTATAAACCATTAAGATTTTGATACTTTTAACTACACAAACCGATCAAATAATACTCGAGGAAACTAATGATAGGGGTAAAATGGTAATTTTACATAAATTTTAAAAATGGTCCTCAAGGTCATTACAACTTCCATCACTAAAAAGGATGTTCGTCCTCGAACAAAAGATAAAAGAAAGCATCTAGGGTCTCAAAAAGCTGAGGGTATTAGGCCCGCATATCAGACTCTAACTCCCAAGTCGCCTCCTCAACAGTGGGCACCTTGACCGAAGTGATCTCCTTGGTCCTGTGTCTACAAAGCTGCCTATGTAGGATAGTTGTCGGCTCTTCCTCATAAGTCAAATCTGGACCAAACTCTACAACGTTATAAGAAATCACATGAGACTCATCCGGTATATACTTGCGAAGCATAGGAACATGAAACATCGAATGGACAACTGATAATCTAGGGGGTAAGACTAACTAATAAGCCACCCCACCTACTCTCCTCAAAATTTCAAACGGGCCAACAAACCTCTGGCTAAGCTTTCCCTTTTTACCGAATCTCATCACACCCTTCATGGGTGATACTTTAAACCATACACAATGAACCTCCATGAACTCAAAGAGATGAACCTTCATTTCAGCATAACTCTTCTAACGACTTTATGCTGCCAATAATCGACCCTGAATCAAGCGCACCCACTCCATAGCATCTCTGAGTAAGTCAATATCAAATACATTGACCCAAACGGAATCAAACCTCCCAATAAGTGATTGGCACATACGACCATACAATGCCTTAAATGGTACCATCTGAATGCTGGAATGATAACTGTTATTATAGGCAAACTCTGCTAAGGATAAATGTTAGTCCCATCTGGCATCAAAATCAATCACACAGACCCTAAGAATATCCTCCAACACCTGAATAGTCTACTCGTACTGACCATCAATTTAGGGATAAAATGCTGAACTCATCTCTCGTCGCGTACCCAAACCACACTGCAATGCCTCCCAAAAGTGAGAGGTGAACACTGAACCCCGATCTGACACAATAGAGATAGGCACCTCATGTAGCCTAACAATCTCACAAAGATAGAACCTAGCTAACTGATCTGCATTGTAGCTAGTCTTCACCGTAAGGAAATAGGCTGATTTGGTCAATCGATCCACAATCACCCAAATAAAGTCATACTTACCCAATGTCATGGGTAATCTAGACATATAGTCCATAGTGATACGCTCCAATTTCCACTCGGGAATGGGCATACTCTGCATAAAACCACCTGGTTTCTGATGCTCATACTTCACTTGTTGGCAATTTAGATACTTAGCCACAAAATCAACAATGTCTCTTTTTATACCACACCACCAATAATATTGATTCAAGTCATGAAACATCTTTGCCTCTGTCGAGTGAATTAAATACTTGGAATAATGAACCTCCTCTAATATCATACGTACCCAATCACCAAACTTGGGAACACAAATGGGACCATTAATCCTCAAAACTCTTCTGAATTACGAGAGATTGATTTTTCTTCACCACTCAAAACTTTGTCTTGGATGTCCCTCAACTTGTCATCCTCAAACTAGAGTGCATGAATCTGGTCTATCAAAGTAGACCTAGCCTCCACAAAGTCCAAAATTCCATGATGTTCAAAAATATCAAGTCAGACCAACTGTCTAGATAATCACTGAACGTCGAAGGCCAAAGGCCTCTCATCCTCCTTAAGGAAGGCCAAACTGCCTATATTGGATGCTTTCCGACTTAGAGCATATGCTACCACATTAGCTTTGCCCGGATGATAAAGAATAGTGATGTCCTAGTCTTTCAAAAATTCTAACCACCTACGCTACCTTATGTTTAGATTCCACTGAGAAAAGATATACTTAAGGCTACGGTGGTCAGTAAAGACCTCACAATGCACTCCATAGAGATAGTGCCTCTATAACTTCAGAATAAACATCACTGACGCCAACCCTAAGTCATGAGTAGGGTAGTTCTTCTTATGTACCTTCAATTATCGAGAAGCATAAGATATAACTCCACACTTTTGCATCAATCCTCTATCCAAGCCAACTCCTAAAGCATCATAAAAAACATTAAAGGCCATAGCCTCATCGGGTAAGGCTAGAATAGATGTTGAATTCAATAACTCCTTGATCGTTTGAAAGCTCGCCTCACACTTATCAGTCCACTGAAATACTACTGTCACGATCCAAGCCTAGGGCCTAGACATAACATGGCGAATGAGGAACCCAAAAGTACCTCAAACAAGCCTCTTAGCAATCTTTTAGCCTTTCATAGGTAATGATGATAAATAAACAAGCGAAAATCATAATAGTAAATCTTCAACTTACATATGTCCAACAATACCTCTAACTGATAGATTTAACGGGGCTAAGGCAAGTCCCTAGCTCACCCTCAATCATAATAGAAGAAATGCCATAGTAAAATATCTCAACATATCATAAGCTAGAAAGATAAAGGAGTATTGTTCCCAGAATATGGGAACTCACTAAAAGTAGTCTTCAACAAAATCTCAACTAACCACATGGAGGAGAATGAGAAGGAGCACTAGTCCCTACATGGTAATATCATGTAGGCAAAAGAGTATGCGTTAGTACTTTGAATGTACTAAGTATGTAAGGATGCATGAACATTGAGGAAACATTAAAATATTTATATAATATGGAACATAATGTAATACATGCATAATAAATCATATAGATATCCTTTAAAACATTCATTTTGTGAGAAAATAACCATAACCGATATTTAAAACCATGCGAGCTATTACATGGAATCAACATAACCCTCTACGTTGGTCGGAGAGACTACTTACGGGGTAGAACTCTGTCAATTTCATTCATTTCTTTAAATTTAACTTTATGGGCTTTCATGAATCCATTAACCTAAGCTTACAAGGGCTCCTATGTTGGCACATAGTTAATGAGATAAGGGGTTGCTACTAGGATTCCCTTATCGAATTCCACCTCAATGCCCCATTTGATGCTAAGTCAATCCCACAGAATAGTTTAATACTTCAAAATATTCATAGCATATAACTTGAAAATTCAAATATCATATTTGGTAAAATAGCTCATTAAAACATTTGATAATTCAAATATGCAAGAATTGTCCTTATTGCATAAAGAATTCATCATTCATATCATTTCATCATTCTTTCACTTCATAAGACTCTCTTTTGATCATAGATATTGCTTTTATAAACATTCATTTAGAGTCAAAGCTTTCAAGTCAAACTTTATTAAAAATATAGTAAAACTAGGTGGGTTCAAATCACTTCAACTTGCAAATATGTATGTAAATAAATATACATAAATACTTTGAAATCCATTAATTAAAAATCATGCTTTAAACAACCCACCATGAATTTCAAGAACCTTTAAATAGATAAATAGAGGAATTACTTGCAAACCATCAATTCATACATATGAAATTACGTTGCATCAAAATAGACCAATAATTATTAGTTTAACCATGATTTATACTATTAAGTAAAAATAAGAATTACCATAAAAAAATATTACTTGAAATCAAGAGACTTAATTGAAAGAGTTTTTGGACAAATGGGAGAAAGAACCCATGGATAAACACCCACATAACTTGGAGTAAAGCTTAAAGAAAATAAATATAATTTATCATATAATCAAAATAATTTAGACATGAGAGTGGAAGGAATACTCTCATTGAAGCCTTACATGCCTGGAATCTGAAGCTTTAGTCGAAATCGAAGGACTTAATGAACATTCTTGAGTCCTAGCTTTTCTCCTCGCCGAAATATTTTGTGTACTATCCGGAGTATATGAATCACCGGAATAGTATTTCTTTACTACTAAGAACTAAAACTATATTTGAGAATGAGTAAAGAAGTGTATAGAGAGAAGAGTTGCTTGAGAAAGCTTGATGAATAAAATGAGGAAATAAGGTGGATATTTATAGGTATAAAAGAGGGACCTAACAATAAATAAAAATAATTACAAAGGATGATCTTGAAAATTCAATTGAGGATTTTGATGTCATGGATCATGTCAAAGGATTCAAGATCTTTCCATGGTAGGTGAGATGAGTTCTCTTTAACAAAATACTCTTTTTCGAAGCTGCGTTTGAATAAGATAAATTTCTTATTAGGATTTGGTATCTTCATAAGAATTGTAGATATGGAAGTCTAGTTTCATGTAGTTCAAGAATCAAATAATTTGGAGCATCCTACAGAGAGATATGATTTTTCTTCTATAAATACTCCATTTCATCACAGCATCCTGTCTTACAATAATTAATTTATTTGACCTACTTAACCTCTGAAACTTAAAATATGATCTTCAAAAAAGTTATAGGTAATGATATTATGGTTACTCAGAAATTTGAATCACCTAATTTGGACCATACTATGAAAGGTTATGACCAAAGTACAGAGGTTGTATCATTTTTTAGGCAAAAATTTAAACATTGTATACAACATTTTTAGGGGATGTTACAACTACGGTCTTTTGAGTTAGCTTATTCAATAGGGTTTCAATAGAAGAGAATCCCTGAACAAACTGACCATAATAGCCTGCTAATCCAATAAAACTCTGAATCTCCATAATTGAACTAGGCCTAACCCAATTAGGAACCACTATAACTTTGGCCAAATCGACTATAGTACCATCCTTGGTCACTATATGACCCAAGAATGCCATGGACTCAAGCCAAAACTCTTATTTGGAGAATTTTGCATATAACTTCTCATTTTTCAATCTCTGAAGAACTGTCCTTTGGTGCCTAACATGATCTGCCTCATCCTTGGAATAAACCAAGATATCATCAATAAACACGATCACAAAGTCCAAATAAGGTCAAAATACCCGGTTCATCAACTCCATAAAAGTAGCCAGAGCATTAGTCAATCCGAAGGACATAACCATAAACTCATAATGCCCATAACGAATCCTGAATGCAGTCTTCGGGATATCAGATTCTTGAACTCTCAACTGATGGTAACCCGACCTCAAATCAATTTAGAAAACACTGATGCACTCTGAAGTTGATCAAATAAATCATCAATATGAGAAAGATGATACTTGTTCTTCATGGTGACTTTCTTCAACTACCGATAGTCAATACACATCTTCACAGTACTATCATTCTTCTTCACAAATATGATCAGTGCACCCCACGATGATACACTAGGTCTAATAAATCCCCCCACGGCGATATACTAGGTCTAATAAATCTCTTCTTCAACAAATGTTCTAATTGTTCTTTCAACTCCTTCAATTTTGTCGGAGCCATATGATAAGGTGAAATAGAGATGGGCTTGGTGCCCGACTCCAAATCAATCACAAAATTGATATCATGGTCCACAGGAACACCCAGAAATTCTATAGAAAACACATCCATAAACTCCCTCACCACCCTCGTAGTCTCTATAGGAGGTAAATCCATACTGAGATCACATACATAAGCCAAATAAGACAAACAACCCTTATCCATCAACAAACAAGCACGAATATAAGATATCACCCCTTTAGGATACGAACTCGGATTATCCTTCCATACCAATCTAGGTAAACCAGGATATGCTAAGGTCACGGTCTTTGCATAATAATCTAATATAGCATGATAAAGAGATAATTAGTATATACCTAATATCATATCAAAATCAAGCATGTATATTAAAATCAAGTCTGCTCGAGTCTCTCTACCCAAAATTATCACCAAATACCCCCTATATACCCAATCCACCATAAAAGATTCACCTGTGGGGGTAGAAATAATAAAAGGCACGACAAGGGGCTCACTCACATAATCAATATCCACATCAAAATAAGTCGACACATAAGAGTAGGTAGACTCTGGGTTAAATAATATTGAAGCAGAACGACGAAAAACCCGAACAATACTTGTAATAACTGTATCAGAGGCCTCTGCCTCATATCTTCCCGATATAGCATAGCATAACTAACGGTCACCCTTAGTATGCGAACCACCATGAGCGCCACCTCTAGCTCCATCCTTGGCACCCTTAGTGCCACCTCTAGTGCCATATGTAGTACCTCGAGCAGTTGGAGCAGTAGTAGAACAAATAGCTAGTGCCTTGAGCGGTTGGAGCAGTAGTAGAATCAATAGCTGGTGCCTCGAGCCATATAGTAGAAGGAGAACGTCTGGGGTAATCTTAGGCCTTATGCCAAAACTCATCACGCACATAACATCCTCGAGGACCTGAACCCTGTGGAGGATAACTAGAAGTGTCGACCTGTCCTCTCGAGCCTGAAGAACCACTATAACCAGCCTGACCCTATCTAGACCCACATATACTATCTGAGCCCTAAATAGCTACCTGGACCGGTCTTTCCAGATAACCATGGGTTCCTGAACCCGAAAATTCTTTGTCCTTGGAGGAATGATCGTTGAACTGACCCTGCCGATGGAACCTCTTGGCCCCACCCTATCTAGCATGTCGGATACTCTCTATCATCCTGGTATGATCAATAATACTCTAATATGTACCCTAGACAGTAAAAGAGATATTGTATGTAACTCCTCCTAAAACGTTGTATGTGATATTTCAATTCTCGAAGAAAATAATACTGCTTCTGTATTTTAGACATAACTTTTTATAGTTTAGTCCAAATTAGGTGATTTGAATTTTTGAATAACCCCAACAACATTACCTACAACTTTTATGAAGACTATATCTTAAGATTCAGAGGATATCTAGGTCAAATAAATTAATTTTTACAAGACATGGTGTTTTGATAAAATGGAGTATTTGTAGAACAAAAATCATGTCTCACGGTAGGATGCGCTAACTTAGTTGTTTCTTAAAAGAAATGAAATATACTTCTACATCTATAAATCATATTAAGACACAAAATCCTAATTAGGAAGTTATCTTGCTCAAATGCAGCTCCAAAAAAGGGTATTCCGTTAAAAGAAGGTTCATCTCACCAACCACAGAAAGATCTAGATCCATTTGACATCATTCATGAAATCAATAGTCCTCTATTTGACATCATCCATGAGATTAAAATCCTCCATTGAATTTTCAAGATCATCTTTTGTAATTATTTTTATTTATTGTTAGTTCCCTCCTCCACACCTATAAATACCCACCTTATTTCCTTATTTTATTCATCAAGATTTCTCAAACTACTCTTCTTTCTATATAATTCTTTACTCATTCTCAAATATAGTTTTAATTTTTAGTAGTGTAGAAATACTATTCTGGTGATTCTTATACTCTGGGTAGTACAAAAATGCTCTAGCGAGGAGAAAAGGCTAGGGGTTCAAGAGTGGTCATTGAGTTATTCAATTCAGAGTAAAGCTTTGAATTTCAGGTATGTAAGGCTATTCATAGTATTGGATTGAGTTCGTTCTTGCGCCCAATATTTAATTCATCGTAATTGAGTTATAGTTGAGTTTTACCTAAGTCTTGAATTCTAAATGAATTAATTCTTCTTTTATTGAGTTAGATATATTTATGCATTGAGATTATTATTATTTTTATCTCTCGTATTATTGGAATTATTGTTCATGGCTACTTTTTTATGAACCCTAATTGATTTGATGTTCATGAATATTTTTACACGTGTTTTGAGTAAAGATGTTGACTTTTAATATTTATTGATAAAAAGAGTGATTTGAATTAATACTATCTTTGTATTTTATTGAGTTTTAAAAGAGCAAAAAAATTGAGTTTAAATGAATTTGAGTAAATGATGTTTTGAGAAAGATGTTTTGATGAGATGTAAATAATGTTTTGAAGTGTAATGATTGATGAAGAGCTAATAAGATCAGTTTGATATTTTTTCCAATAAGACTAGATGATGATATTAATATGAGCACATATTTTGGGAGTAGTATTGAGCACCGAGTTGGGTAAGAGTTTAATTGACTCAAACTCCAGAACTATGTAGTCAGCGTAGAATGAAGGCTATACCTTTTAAGTCCCAAAAAGGTACTTCAATAATTGGATCCAAGATGGTAATGTCATTTACCCTGGTAAGGTATTGGATGGATGTAGCAACGACATCATTTTATAGTATCATCACTAGCTCATAAGTGATGGTTGTCGGTTAGAGAAACTCTCAACTGAGTAAGCATTATTTATTATTATTATGTTTAAACTTGCATTACATATTGATGTTGAGATGATGTTGAGTTCTGAGCAGTCTTCCTAAGAGGAGTTTCTTGATATCTATCTTTACTTTTCTACCATTTTACATATTTGTATATTCTATGTACTGACATTATTCGACTTGCATCGGTTTATAATGCAGATCCAGGTGTTAGAGATCCTCAACAGACGCATCATTGAAGATCATTACTTTCCAGCTATTTGGTGAGTCCTTATTGTATTCGGAGGAACTCTTTATCCTTCTATTATTGCTGAGTATTATGTTTCTTTTGAGGTAGCCATGGACATGTTATTGTCACCATCTGATAGCATTAGAGACTTCATAGACAAAGTTTGATGATGTAATTGGAGTAGTTCTCCTTTGAAACTACTTCTTCTAAGGATTATTTCATCCATTTGATGTTGATGATGACGAGCCCACATAAGTATTGTTATTTTCACTTAAATCTTCCGCTGATGAATGAATGAGTGATGAGACCAAGTGGTTCTCTCGGAGACCCGAGATGGGTTTTGCGTACCGATCATGCCTAGGGTGCCCTCTCAGGACATGACAAACTTGATATCAGAGAATAGAGTTCAAAAGTTCTAAGGTGTCTATGAAGACGTGTCTAGGAGAGTCTTGCTAATGGGTGTGTCGTGCACCACACTTATAATCAGGAGGCTATAGGACATTAGGAATTGTTTCACTTATTTCATAATTTGAGTTCGTGCGATAGAGTTTAACTCTATAAAACCTCCTTTCTAATTCGTGCGTTTATACGTTGCAAACCATGCTTCCTAAACATACAGCCAGTCAGAGGAACGCTGCCAGCACTAAAGTTCCACAGTTAGAGATGCCTCCACCGAGAACTAGGGGCCGCCCTGCAAGGTCTACTGAAGTACCTCAAATACCTACTGTTTATACTACTCCTATTTCAGATGTAGAATTCAAAGGAGCTATTGCCATGCTCACTCAACTGGTAGCTGCCAAAATGGGTAACCATAGATCACCAACTCCTAGATCTAGCTCTCAAGAGTCGTCTTCCACCACAAGGACTAGAGATTTTCTGAGGATGAATCCGCCAGTCTTCATAAGGTCTAAGGTTGAGGGGAATCCTCAAAATTTCATTGATGAGATGTGGAAGATCTTGAAAGCGATGCATACTACCGAGGTTGAGGGTGTTGAGTTGGTTTACTACTAGCTCAAGGATATGGTGAACGTATGGTATGACTAGTGGGAGTAGAATCACGGTGAGGATGCTGGACCTACAGTTTGGGATGAGTTTGAAAGAGCTTTCTTTGACCACTTCTTTTCCTAAGAGCTACGGAAAGCATAAGTTGAGGAGTTTGTGAACCTTAAGCAGGAGAGCATAACTGTAAAGGAGTATAGTTTGAAGTTTATTCAGTTGTCCAAATATGCTCCAAAAATGATTCCTCATATGAGGGCCAAGATGAGAAAGTTTGTCTCTAGCCTAGGCAAACATGTAAATAGAGACTGTAAGGCAATGCTAATGATTTCTGACATGGAGTTTTCTAGATTAATGGTGTATGATCAGCAGGTTGAGGATGACAAGAAAAAGGATGGAGAGGAACACTTAAGCAAGAAGGCTAAGTTTGTCGGGCATGAGAACGAGCAAAAGCAAGGGAAGGGTAACAAGTCATTCTTTCAGAAAGGGTTTTCTAATTATGCACCTTCTTCAACAAGTGCTTTTACACCGAATCAGAGGTTGTTGAGTCACCAGAACTTCCGAGCTCAGGGTTATCAGTCCCAATTAACTGTGGCTCAAGGTTCTAGAGAAAAGATATTGTGTGCTAGATATGGGAAAGTGTTGTGTGGGCAACAATGCTTGCTACGAATGTGGAAAGACAGGTCACTTCCAGAATGAGTGTCCTTTAAAGACACGGGGAGATAGAAGTAGTATACCTCAGTTTTCTTCTACAACTTTGCAGAATAGATGTAATCAAAGAGGTGCAGCTTCAAGTGTAGGAGTGGGAACAAACCATATGTATGATATGGGTAGTCGCCAACACCAAGAGAATGCACCCGATGTTGTTACTGGTATGCTCTAAGACCTTTATTTTTGATGTGTATGCATTATTTGATACGGGTGCTATATTATTTTGTGACTCCTTACTTTGGCTAGTAAATTTGAGATTTTTCCTGTGTCTTCTTGAGCCTTTTAGCGTGTCCACTCCTGTTGGTGAGTCTATCTTAGCTGAGAGGGTCTATAGAGATTGTACTGTGTCAATCTATCACAGGGATACCATAGCTGACTTAGTTAAATTGGACATGGTTGATTTTGATGTGATTCTTGGCATGGACTGGTTTTATGCTTGTTATGCCTCAGTTGATTGTAGGACCCAAATTATCTAGTGTCAATTTCCAAATAAGCCTATCTTAGAGTAGAAGGGGAGTTCTGTAGTGCCTAGGGGTATATTTATTTCCTACCTTAAGTCTAGAGAGTTAATATCTAAGGGATGCATATATCATATAGTCCAAGTCAAAAATATTAATGATCAAGCTCCATCTCTTAAGTCAGTTTTCTTTGTGAGTGAGTTTCTTGAAGTCTTTTTTTGAGGATCTATCCGGAATCCCTCCTGATAGAGAGATAGACTTTGGTATTGATTCCTTCCTGATACACAACTTATCTCCATTCCTCCTTATAGGATGGCTCCCGTTGAGTTGAAAGAATAGCTGAAAAACCTTCTAGCTAAGGGATTTATTAGTCCAACTATCTCATCTTGGGGCGCTCCTATCCTATTCGTGTAAACTAAAGATGGGTCTCTTAGAATGTGCATTGATTGACGATAACTGAACAAGGTTACCATAAAGAACAAGTACTCTCTCCCTAGGATTGGTGATTTCCTTGACCAACTTCAGGGTGCCGCATGCTTCTTGAAGATAGACCTTAGATCAGGCTATCATCAGTTGAAAGTAAGATAATGTGACATCCCAAAGATAGCTTTTCAAACCCGCTATGGTCATTTTGAGTTTCTTGTTATACCTTTGGATTGACAAATGCTCTTGTAGCTTTTATGGACCTCATGAACCGGGTATTCAAGCCATACCTAGATATGTTTGTGATTGTCTTCATTCATGATATTTTGGTCTACTTTAGAAGTAAGAGTGAGCATGCTAACCACCTTAGGATTGTCCTTTAACCTCTTAAGGAGAGGGAGTTGTATGCTAAGTTTTCAAAGTGTGAGTTTTGGCTTGCGTCTATAGCATTCCTAGGCCTTATTATATCTGGTGATGGAATTTGAGTTGATACTCAAAAGATTGAGGCAGTTAAGAACTTGCCAAGACCTACCGCTCCAACCAACATAAGGAGTTTCTTAGGTTTGGTTGATTACTATAGGAGGTTTGTTGAGGGATTATAATCCATATCCTCACTATTAACTAAGTTGACTCAGAAAAAGGCTAAGTTTCAATGGTCTGATGTTGTGAGAAAAGCATTCAAGAGTTAAAAGCTAAATTGACTACTACTCTAGTACTGTCCCTACCCGAGGGAATAGATGATTTTGTAATATATTATGATACTTCCAGAGTTGGGTTGGGATGTGTATTTATAAAGAAATGCAAGGTCATTGCCTATACCTCCACACAGCTTAAGACTCATGAGATAAACTACCCCACTCATGACCTTGAGTTGGCAGTTATGGTATTTGCTCTTAAGATCTGGTGTCACTATCTGTATGGTGTACATGTGATATATTCACGATCAACAATAGCTTGCAGTATGTATTCAGTTAGAAGGAGCTGAACTTGATGCAGAGAAAATAGCTCGAGTTGATCAAGGATTATGACATGAGCATTCTCTACCACCCAGGAAAAGCAAACGTAGTTGCCAATTCTCTTAGCAGGTTATCCATGGGGAGTATGGCCCATGTGGATGAGCAAAAGAAGGAGTTGGCAAAGAAAGTGCATAGATTTGCGCATTTGGGAGTTCAACTTATTGATTCTAGTGAGGGCGGTATAATAGTATGGAATGGAGCTGGATCATCTCTAGTTGCAGAGGTAAAGGGAAAGCAAGATCAGGACACCATTCTCCTTCAACTGAAAGACGAGGTTCACAAGCAGAAGGTAATGGCTTTTGCCAAATGAGGAGATGGAGTGTTGAGATATGAAGGGAGATTATGTGTTTCAAGTGTTGATGGAATTCTAAAGAGAATCATGGCAGAAGGCCATAATTCCAAGTATTATATCCATCCAGGTTTGACAAAGATGTACCACAACTTGAGAGAAGTATTCTGGTGGAGTGGAATGAAGAGAGATATAACAGAGTTTGTGTCCAAATGCCCGAAGTGTCAACAAGTTAAAGTTGAGCACCAAACGCTTTGTAGAGTGGCTCAAAATATAGAGATCCCAAAATGGAAGTTGAGGATGATCAATATGGACTTCATTACCAATTTACCGCAAACCCGCAAACAACATGACTCTATTTGGGTGATTATGGATAGGATGACCAAATCAGCTCATTTCTTGCCGGTTAAGACTACAGACACCACGGAGGATTATGCCAAACTATATCTTAGAGAGATTGTTAGACTGCATGAAGTTCCTTTGTCTATCATCTCAGATAGGGGAGATCAATTCATTGCTCAGTTTTTGGAAGTTATTTCAAAAATGTTTGGGTTCAAGAGTGAACCTTAGTACTATTTTTCATCCGCAGACAAACAGTCAGGCAGAGTGTACGATACATACTTTGGAGGATATGTTGAGATCATGTGTCATCGACTTCAAATGTAATTAGGCCTTTCAGCGTGTCTTCTTGAGCCTTTTAGTGTGTCTACTCCTGTTGGTAAGTCTATCTTAGCTAAGAGGATTTATAGAAATTGTACTGTGTCAATCTATCTCAGGGATACCATGGCTGACTTAGTTGAGTTGGACATGGTGGATTTTGATGTGATTCTTGGCATGGATTGGCGTTATTCTTGTTATGCTTCAGTTGATTATAGGACCCGAATTGTCAAGTTTCAATTTCCAAATGAGCCTATCTTAGAGTGAAAGAGGAGTTCTGTAGTACCTAGGGGTAAATTTATTTCCTACCTTAAGGCCAAAAAATTAATCTCCAAGGTATGTATATATCATATAGTCCGAGTCAAAAATATTAATGATCAAGCTCCATCTCTTGAGTCAGTTCCTATTGTGAATGAGTTTTCTGAAGTCTTTCCTGAGGATCTACTCGGAATCCCTCCCGATAGAGAGATAGACTTAGGTATTGATGTCCTTCCTAATACACAACCTATCTCTATTCTTTCTTATAGAATGGCTCCTGCTGAGTTGAAAGAACAACTGAAAGACCTCCTAGATAAGGGGTTTATTAGGCCAAGTGTCTCACCTTGGGGCGCTCCTTTCCTATTCGTGCGAAAGAAAGATGGGTCCCTTAGAATGTGCATTGATTACCGACAACTAAACAAGGTCACCATTAAAAACAAGTATCTTCTCCCCAGAATAGATGATTTATTTGACCAACTTTAGGGTGCCATATGCTTTTCTAAGATAGACCTCAGATTAGGCTATCACTAGTTGAAAGTGAGAAAATGTGACATCCCGAAGATGGCTTTCAGAACCCGCTATGGTCATTTTGAGTTTCTTGTTATGTCCTTTGGATTGACAAATGCTCCTGCAGCTTTTATGGACCTCATGAATCGGGTATTCAAGCCATACCTGGATACGTTTGTAATTGTCTTCATCGATGATATTTTAGTCTACTCTAGAAGTAAGAGTGAGCATTCTAATCACCTTAGGATTGTCCTTCAAACTCTTAAGGAGAAGGAATTGTATGCTAAGTTTTCGAAGTGTGAGTTTTGGCATGAGTCTATAGCTTTCGTAGGCCATATTATATCTCATGATGGAATTCAAGTTGATACTCAAAAGATTGAGGCAGTTAAGAACTGGCCCAGACCCACATTTCCAACTGAGATAAAAAGTTTCTTAGGTTTGGCTGGTTACTACAGGAGGTTTGTTGAGGGATTTTCTTCCATATCCTCACCATTGACTAAACTGACTCAGAAAAAGGCTAAGTTTCAATGGTATGATGCTTGTGAGAAAAGCTTTCAAGAGTTGAAAGCTAGATTAACTACTACTCTAGTACTGTCCCTACCTGAGGGAATGGATGGTTTCATAATCTATTATGATGCTTCCAGCGTTGATGCAGAAAGCTAAAGTCATTGCCTATGCCTCTAGGCAACTTAAGACTCATGAGAGGAACAACCCCACTCATGACCTTGAGTTGGCAGCTGTGGTATTTGCTCTTAAGATCTGGCGTCACTATCTTTATGGTGTACATGTGGATGTGTTCACAGACCAAAAGATCTTACAGTATGTATTCAGCCCGAAGGAGCTGAACTTGAGGTAGAGGAGATGGCTAGAGTTGCTCAAGGATTATGACATGAGCATTCTCTACCACGCAGGAAAAGCAAACGTAGTTGCCGATACTCTTAGCAGGTTATCTATGAGGAGTACGGCCTATGTGGAAGAGGAAAAGAAAGAGTTGGCAAAGGAAGTGCATAGACTTTCACGTTTGGGAGTTCAACTTATTGACTCTAGTGAGGGTGGTACAATAGTCCGAAATGAAGCTGAATCATCTCTAGTTGCAGAGGTGAAAGAAAATCAAGATCAGAATCCCATTCTTCTTCAACTAAAGGATGAGGTTCACAAGCAAAAGGTAATGGATTTTACCAAGGGGGAGATGGAGTGTTGAGATATCAAGGAAGATTATGTTTTCCAAGTGTTGATGGTATTCGGGAGAGAATCATGAAATAAGCCCATAATTCTAGGTATTCCATCCATCCAGGTTCAACAAAGATATATCATGACTTGAGAGAAGTATACTGGTGGAGTGGAATGAAGAGAAATATAGCAGAGTTTGTATCCAAGTGCCCGAATTGCCAATAAGTTAAAGTTGAGCACCAAAGGCCTTGTGGAGTGACTCGAAATATACAGATCCCGGAATGGAAGTGGGAAATGATCAATATAGACTTCATTACTGGTTTACCACGAACCCGCAAACAACATGACTCTATTTGGGTGATTGTGGATAGGATGACCAAATCGGCCCATTTCTTACCTGTTAAGACTACGAACACTGCAGAGGATTATGCCAAATTATATCTTAGAGAAATTGTTAGACTACATGGAGTTCCTTTGTCTATCATCTCAGATAGGGGAGCTCAATTCACTGCTCAATTTTGGAAGTCATTTCAGAAGGGTTTGGGTTCAAAAGTGAACCTTAGTATTGCTTTTCATCCGCAAACAGACGGCCAAGCAGAGCGTACGATACAGACTTTGGAGGTTATGTTAAGAGCCTGTGTCATCGACTTCAAAGGTAATTGGGATGATCATTTACCTCTTTTTGAGTTTGCATACAATAATAGCTTCCATTCGAGTATTCAAATGGGTCCTTATGAAGCTCTGTGTAAGAGGAGATGTAGATCACCAATTGGTTGGTTCGAAGTTGGTGAAGCGGAGTTAATTGGACCAGACTTGGTTCTCCAAGCTATGGAGAAGGTAAAAACCATCCAAGAGAGGTTGAAGAATGCTCAGAGTCGCCAGAAATCCTACACTGATGTTAGGAGGAGAGATTTTGAGTTCGAAGTGTATGATTGGGTATACTTGAAAGTTTCACCCATGAAGGGTGTGATGAGATTTGGAAATAAAGGGAAGCTTAGTCCCCGCTATATTGGTCCTTATCAGATATTGAGGAGGGTAGGTAACGTAGCCTATGAATTGGAATTGCCCTTAGAATTAGCTGTTATTCATCTTGTGTTTCATATCTCTATGCTTAAGAAGTGTTTGGGAGATCATTTACTTGTTGTACCGACTGAGACCATTGGGGTGAAAGAGAGTTTGAGTTATGAAGAGATTCCAGTTCAGATTTTTGATCGTCAGGTTCGCAAATTAAGAACTAAGGAACTGGCATCTATTAAAGTCCTATGGAGAAATCAATTTGTTGAAGAGGCTACATGGGAAGCTGAAGAAGATATGAAGGCTAAATATCCTCATCTATTTGTACCTTCTGATGATGATATTCAAGGTAATATTCCTTACTTCTACCTTTGAGTCGATGCGTATTCTTGAATTTGAGTCATTGACTATTTGAACATCGGAGTTTTGTTGACGTCTTAATGATATCCGTTCTTGATGTCTCCTAGTTTCATCTTAATTCGAGGACGAATAATCCCAAGGGGTAGATATTGTAACACCCCCTAAAATGTTATTGATTCATGGATTCTTTCATTCATGAAGTCCAAATGAATTATCAAAGTTTTCTATTTAATTCAAGTATGAAACTTTATGGGTTTTCATATCATGATTCCAATTGCATAGATTATTAAATATTTGAAGTTTAATCACCTATCTTATGTTAGTTTATGTTGGCTCTTAAATGCATTGAATTGTTGATTTATTAAAGTCCTTATATGAAGACATAAAAAGGTTTTAAAGTATTTTTATCATATTATGATCTCTAATGCCTAAAGTATTTTGATCATAATTATGTTCTCTCATGACTAAAGTATATTGATCATAATTATGTTCTCTAATGACTAAAGTATTTTGATCATAATTATGTTCTCTAATGACTAAAGTATTTTGATCATAATTATGTTCTCTAATGACTAAAATATTTTGATTATATTATGTTCTCTCATGCCTAAAGTATTTTGATCATATTATGATCTCTCATGCCTAAAGTATTTTGATCATAATTATTTCTCTCATGACTAAAGTATTTGGATTATATTATGATCTCTCATGCATAAAGTATTTTTATCATATTATGATCTCTCATGCCTAAAGTATTTTGATCATAATTATGTTCTCCCATGCCTAAAGTATTTTGATTATACAAATTATGTTTATTTTCTTTAAGCTTTACTCTAAGGTATGGAAGATCTCAATGAGAGTATTCCTACCTATGACACCTCCTAAAACGTTGTATGTGGTATTTTAATTCTCGATGAAAATAATACTCTCTCTGTATTTTGGGCATAACTTTTCATAGGATAGTCCTAATTAGGTGATTTAAATTTTTGAGTAACCACAACATCATTACCTACAACTTTCATGAATAACATATCTTAAGATTCAGATTTTAAGTAGATCAAATAAATTAATCTTTGCAAGATATAGTGCTGTGATGGAATGGAGTATTTGTAGAATAGAATTCATATCTCGATGTAACATGCTCCAAATTGGATGATTCTTGAACTAAATGAAACTAGACTTCTATATCTACAATTCTTATGAGACACTAAATCCTAATAAGGAATTTATCTTGCTCAAATGCAGCTTCGAAAATGAATATTCGATTAAACTCATCTCACCTACCATAGAAAGATCTAGAACCATTTGACATCATCCATGACATCAAAATTTTCCATTGAATTTTCAAGATCATCCTTTATGATTATGTTTATTTATTGTTAGGTCCCTCCTCCACACCTATAAATACCCACCTTATTTCTTCATTTTATTCATCAAGCTTTTTTAAGCAACTCTTTTCTCTATATACTTATTTACTCATTCTCAAATATAGTTTTTGTTTTAGTAGTATAAAAATACTACTCCGGTGATTTTTATACTCTGTGTAGTACACAAAACGCTCCGGTGAGAAGAAAAGGCTAGGGGTCCAAGAGTGTTCCAATTCGGAGTAAAGCTTTCGATTTAAGGTATGTAAGACTTTCATAGCATCGAATTGAGTTCGTCCATGCGCCCAATATTTAAATTCATTATAATTGAGTTATAATTGAGTTTTATCCAAATCTTGAATTCTAAATAAATTGATTCTTCTTCTATTGAGTTAGATATATTTATGCATTAATATTATTATTATTGTTATCTCTCATATTGTTGGAATTATTGTTCATGGCTACTTTCTCATGAATTCTAATTGATTTGATGTTCATGAATATTTTTACACATATTTTGAATAAAGATTTTGGCTTTTAATATTTTCATTGATAAAAAGAGTGATATGAGTTAATACTATATCTGTAATTTATTGAGTTTTGAAAGAGCAAAAGAGTTGAGTTTAAATGAATTTGAGTAAATGATATTTTTGAAGTATAATGATTGATGAAGAGGTAATGAGATGATTTTGATGATTTAAATTAAAGTCCAATGAGACTAGATGATGAGATTAATATGAACACATATTTTGGGAGTAGTATTGAGCATCGAGTTGGGTAAGAGTTTAATTGACTCAAACCCCAGAACTAGGTAGCCAGCGTAGGACGGAGGTTGTGCCTCTTAAGTCCCAAAAAGAGGACTTTGATGAGTGGATCCAAGATGGTGATGTCCTTTACCCTGGCAAGGTATTGGATGGATGTGGCAACGACATCGCTTCGGTGTATCATCGCTAGCTCATAAGTGATGATTGTCGGTTAAAGAAACTCCCAACTGAGTAAGCATTTCTTATTATTATTTTAAATTTGCATTACATATTAATGTTGAGATGATGTTGAGTTCTGAGCTGAGTTTTCCTGAGAGGAATTTCTTGATATATGTCCTTACCTTCCTGCCATTTTACATACTCGTACATTCCACGTACTGACGTCATTCGACCTGCATCGTTTTATGATGCAGATACAGGTGTTATAGATCCTCAACAGGCGCATCGTTGAAGATCATTTCTTTTCAGCTATTTGGTGAGTCCTTCTTGTATTCGAAGGAACTCCTTATCCTTTTATTATTGTTGAGTGTGATGTTTCTTTTGAGGTAGCCATGGACATGTCATTGGCACCATCTAAAAGTATTAGAGGCTTCATAGACAGAGTTTGATGATGTAATCAGAGTAGTTCTCCTTAGAAGCTACTTTTTCTAAGAATTATCTATTTTTCCTTTGATGTTGATGATGACAAGCCCACATTAGTATTCTTAAGTCTTCTGCTGATAAACAAATGAGTAATGAGACCAAGTGGTTCTCTCGGAAGCCAGAGATGGTTTCTGAGTACCGGTCATGCTTAGGGTACCCTCTCGGGGCGTGACAGTATCATCGGCCGATTCAAAATAGAAATTAATATGCATAAAGTAATAGCGGAAAATCAACTATAGCTCTTAACAGGTGGCAACCAACAAGATCAAGATCAAGTGACAACATAATGAACAATTACATAATCAGTCATCAATATCAAGATCACATGAGGACTCAGGCCTCCACATTACGCTCTTTTGAGAAATGAGTTATTGGAGATTTTATAGCATTAAGTCATTTTAATTTGATTTCCTTTAATATTATCATGTCGGAACGTGACACCCGATTCAAATATACCGTGTCAGAATGTGACACCCGATCCAAATATACATTTCAGAATGTAACATTCGATCCAAATATAATTAATTTATCATTCTTTGTTATCACATTTTATTTTATTAACAATATTTCATCAAGCTTTCTTTAATCAAGGCATCACCTTTGATAGGGCAAGTTCAAGATTATGGGTTTCACGGTCTTGGATTTTCAGACCAATCACAACAACCTATCAACTATCAAAACCACAATAATTAAATGCATAGTAAACTTCACACATTACTCAAAGACTATCAATCACTACTAAAAGTATCTATGATATAGAATAAAATCATAACCTACCTCAACCGAAGCAAAGCAAGCTAATTCACAATTGTTTTTCCTTTCTTTAATGCCTCAGAATGTTTTCAATCTATCAAATATACAATATTCGTAAGCAAACGGGTCTGTAGACACCCATATTACTATGTGTCTAATCTAAACCCAAAATTCACCCAATTTTATGACCAATTTCTTAAACCTCAAGCCTAGGGTTAAGTCATAACTCCTACAAATAACATAACTCTAATGATATTTATATAATATAATTCACTTAATATTTAATTATCTATCTCAACATATCAAACAATTGAATCATATTCTCAAAACCGAAATCACATGTCCAACAACATCCAGGACCTTAACTTCCCTGCAAACCTATTTAATATAAATAATTTGTAATTTGTAATAATGATACATCAAGTGCCAATCATTCCCAACTGTAGCCCCAATCGGTAATCATTAGTTAATAAACTTCAAGACCTTTTCTCCCAAAACTCTAAACCAAAATGCTACTGCTACTGAACTTTGAAATTTTAGTTTCCTCTCCAACCTTAATTATTAAAATAATAAGTTTCCACCCAACAAAAATATACACAACAAAATTTAAGTTTGCTTACCTGAGGCAGTTTGGTCGCTCTCCTACCACCGCCGAAGGTAAGTTCTCTTTCTCCTTTTCTCTTTTCTAAATTAATTAAGTATTAAAAGTGACTAATTCCACTAACTTACTTCAATAAATATGTGAAATAAATGGTATAGGGTATTAAATAAATTACCACTTTAGCCCATTAATTAAATTAATTATCTAAAATTATCCCTCAACTAAATAACCGTAGCTATCAATTAGTCCAAAATACCCATTAAAATTTTATGGCATGAGTCTTTTATAAAATAAAAAGCTCTAGTACACAAAATGACTTAATAGGTCGTTATAATTTTTTACATACCTTTGTTCTTTCCCAGGGGCCTAACAGTGTGTCGATAGAAAGATTAGAGTTTGACTTGGTAGAGTCTGAAAAATACATTGATTATCCTTGGGGATAACAAAGCTTTCGAAGAACTAACAACGTATATCCACAAGAAGATGAAACCTACAAAAAGTACTACAGAATCCATGGCTTCCCGCTTACTATGCAAATTTGGTTGTATGAATGCTGCTCGAAAGTTGACCCAAAAACTATTGGCAAGGTTTCTGACCACATTTCAAGAATTCGGAATTGGAAGACGAAGAGTGAAAGACCCTGTTTTGATTTCTTAATGAATGGCATGTTTCGCGATGACAATAATTCGGTATGTTAGTTTAAGGTTGTAATTATACATTTTTCATGTATATTTGTTTTGAAAAGTATTATATTTATACAATTACCTAATATAATTATACATTTATATAAAAACTGAATTTGTATATTGCTTCAATTTATACAAATAAATCATTAATTAGTCATATAAATTTTGATTCTTTTGTATATATATTCAGATTGTTTTTCGGAACATAAGTCCAACTCCACTGCAACTTTAAATTTTGCAATTATCCCTGGAGTGTGTTAAAGTAGATTATATCCCACCTCTCACATTATTCGATTCAGATGACAATTCAAGATCCTCCAATATTATTCAAGAGTAAAGGAAAAGATAAAGTTTGTGGTTCTTCACCTGTCAAGAAGAAGTTAAGGCAAGTTATCCTTAGTCCATACAAGAAGATATCTCTAAGACAGGCCAAAAAGGTCATTACCACGCAAACGCCAATTGCACCACCATTTATTGCTCCTATTTCCAAGAAGCAACCTGCTACTGCTCCCATTAAGCCATTCATCGAGGAAAATTTAGAGTGTAAAATTTTTGATGATGCTTCTGATATAGCATCAAGCAACAAATTAACTGAAATCAATATTTCAAGTGATGAATTCAAGTTATTCCAAAATATTGATAAATTTAGATTCTTACTTACAAATATATTTTAACATATATATATTCCACATTTAACAATGCACAATAGAATATAATTATCGGTAAATGGAGAGGTTTAGGCTATAAAAAAGTTGTTACAAGACAACTTCAAGATTATGTTGGAAGCCATCAACAACAAGAACATAAATGAAGAGGTTATACAAATACATACTAAAATTTCAGAAAAAATTCAAAAATACAAAATCTGAATCAAAAGTATTCAATGTTCATTTTCAGGTCTCTGCTCAAGAAATTTCATCAAATTCACCTAATGTTAGTGTTCACCATTCACCCATAAAGGCTCAATGTTTTGATTCAGGCATCCAACATCCTGACTATTCAAGTAACCAAAATGACCGAGAGGTATTTTTTGTTAATTATTTGTATAACAACATTATTTGTGATATGTATTTATGTATATTTTTAGTTGTTATTTGTATAATAGTATTAATATAAAATTGGTTGGTTCTATATTTGTATATCAAATGATTTGTTTTATGTATAAATTTTGAATTTTATATCATATAAAGGATGTTTGTAAAGGATAAATACTGAATGCCCAAAGGTACCAGATGTCATGTACGATCACTCACACGACAACAAAAAATTCAGAGGTACATCTTTATTCAATCGATTTTATATTATTGATTGTTAATCTATATTAGTATGTTATTTTGTATTTATTTTTTTACAAGATGCTAGTGACACTCATGATGATAATGTGTTGTCTGATAGTTTACCCGATCATTCTGAAGATGCTTGTAAACAAGGCTCCACCCATGATATTTCATTTTCTAATGCAAATCAACACATTACATGTCTTGTACCACTTCAGATTGTACCTCATGTTGTTTCAATTTCAGATACAATAACAACGGAATCACAGGTTTTATTGCCTGATAATCTATTTTCAAGCCTTAATTCAGAATGAAGTATTGTCCTACATCAGCAGTGATTAGTCAACGACCAGACACCAGTACCAATTCAATGAATCATACGTCCAGGTCGATACAATACATCACCTTATTTGACTTTTTTTTAATCAGAATCTAGTAAGAAATCACTGTTATACATTATTAAATTATAGATATACATTTTAGTAATATAAATTATAAATTTTATTATTAAATTATATTATTCTCTTTTCGGGTAGTTCGTCAAAATTGTGTATAATTTTATATCAAAAACATTTATTTGATTCAATTATTGACACGGACGATACACCTGTATACATTTCTTTCTGAAAATGGTTAAAGGGAGGTTTTCTCGCTGAACATCATAGCAAATAAGTTTATTTTCATTATACAAATCTTGTAATGTATATATCCATACAATTCATGCTTATATATTTGTGTAACTGATTCACCCATTTATATATAATATATATATATATATATATATATAATGATATACTGAATGACAGGAGAAACAATGAGGATCGATACAAAAAACAAATAAGGCCACCTTATCAGTGTGTATGCATTTTGGTGTTGTTACTGTTACAGACAAGAACTGGTTCTACAAGCTTGCAAACGAAGGACAGTTGCTTGATGACTCGGTATATACTTATATTTATATTATTTTTAAAAATATACATCTAATCATATCTATTTGTATAACATTTATTTGGTATAAATATTTTTTAAAATTTATTCAGCATATAAATGTGATCCTTTACTAATTGAGGAAGAAGGGATAATGTATAAGTACCTATTAACGAAATCCGAGCGACACACCTTAACTTAACTAGGGTCTTATTATCCCCCCCCCCTCCTCCCCCCCCCCCCCCGAACTCATTTTTCTTTGTATTTTCCTACACCTTTTGTGCTGACGTGGCACCTTCAATCAAGTAAGATAGTTGTGTTTGTACACACTCGTCGCCACGTCAGTAATTAATATTTTTTATTCTTCTATTTTTAAAAAAAATAAAAAATTAAGTTTTTAATTCCTTTTATTTTCCTTATCTTGTATTTAAATTAAGTTAACACACGTACTCTTTATTTTAAAAAAATCTTGTATTTAAACTTTTTTTTTACCTTCATTCGTTATATTTTCTCTTTTATTTTTCTATTAATTTTATTTACTCTTTTTACTTTCTTTGTCTTTCCATTTTGATCTGATTTCAAATTTAATTCCAAATGCTTGTATTTAAAACTATTTAATTTCAAATGGATATCAAGATAATTGAAAAAAATCAAATAAAACATAAAAAAAATTAAAACGTTAAAATTAAAGAACACTTTTTTTTAAAGAATCCACATAATTTTATAAATAACTAAAAGTGAAAAGATAAGAAATTAATGAAAGAAAAAAATAAAAAATTTAAAGAGGGGGAGAAATTAAAATAAATATTTTACATAGAAAGATATGATAATAAAAAAATTGTAAGTTTTAATATCAATAATTATGTGTACTAACTAATTATAAAGTTACCAATTAAAAAATAACATGTGTCTAATTTTTTCACCTATCACTTGCATTCAAGAGAGTGTGCACACTCTCTATGCCATGTCAGCTTTCAGGATGTATTCATTCCATTTTAAAATAGTTCAGGAGGTAATAGGACCCTAGTAAAGCTCAGATGTGTCGCTAAGATTTCGGTCATAGTTGAGCGTGGTACTTAAGCATTATCCTGAGGAAGAAAGTGAAGTACTCCAACAACACCACATATAGTTTCAGCATTATGGATTGTAATTTCAGTACATTGATACACAACATTTGGAAAGTATATTCTGATATTGAAAGAGCAGCAAATAAAGCAAATAAGGCCAATTCAGAAAAAAATATTATTGAGTATATTAATGGGTATAGGATGCATGTTGTTGTGCCATGGCACACGGTTGACAATATGTTCATTTATATGAATGTGAAAGAGAGATAGCATTGGATTTGATTATTATATCCTTTAATGACCGGTGTATATTGATATACAATTAAATCAGGTTTGTCTTGCATGATTCATATGTTATGAATGAGATCAAGAAATATGCACAGTTCATACGAATGTATCTTTTAATGACTGATTTCTACGTAAAGAAAGGTTTGGATGTATCTATTCACCCGAAGTACAAATTCCACTCAGATTTTGATTCATTTGATATTGTTTATGTGGAAAATATACCACAACAATTAGAAGGCAACATGTAAGTTATTACTAACTTTTTAAAAACTTATACAATGTTCGAAAACATCTAATACTTTTTACTTGTATAGGAATTGTGGTATTTTTATTTTATCTTATGCTGAGTATTTGAGATATGACAATGATATTCATATAGTTTCAATTGATTCAGAGTTAATACGCATCAGATATGTTGCACTGTTGTGGGACTATAGGACAAAAAAGATTCAAGCCGATGGAATTAGTGATAGTGAGGCCCCACAAAAGCCAAGCCAGTTTGCGATAGTAGTGAAAGAATCATAATACATTTGCATATATTTCCTATTATTTAATTTTGGTTCTGGACCACTTTAGAATTTTTTATCTATTTTTCATGTTTTCCGTTTATTCATAACACACATTTTGTATATTTGACTTATATAAATTTAGTTTATATATTGGTATGAAGATTTTTCCCCGTGGTCTGATATCTATTATCATTTATTATTTTCATTATTTTCTGTACTTTGATTGCTCTATCTTGCTTTTCCATATCGCTTTGAACTCCTTATTCTTATCTGACTTCTTTCTTATCTGATTTTACTGAGCCGAGGGTCTTTCGAAAACAGCCGTCCTATCTTGGTAGGAGTCAGATCTGCGTACACTTTACCCTCTCTAGACCCCATGTTGTGGAATTTCACTGGGTCGTTGTTGTTGTTGTTGTATATTGGTATGAAGATTTTACTTCATCGTGTATAAGACTTAGGAAGTTGGAAGGTCGAACAAATGAGAAAATTCAGAAAAATTATAGTTTTTGCCACTGTACGAGTTCCCTCACGGACCATGGAGACCAACTGTAGAACTGACCTCAATAAAAATTGGCCAGTGACGACTTGGATGAGACCTTCTACGGACCATACAAAGTTACACAACTCGTAGAAGGCAACCTTAGAAAAGAAGCTAAGGAAAAGTTGGGAAAGATGTTGGATCAGGTTTCTACGGAAGGGTATACGGCCCGTACAAAGTTTTACGGACCATATAACCCGTAGAACACCTAAAGAAATATGGTTTCTGAGTGGCCTTTAATGATAACCTTTACGGTCCGTCAAGCTCTATACGACCTGTATAGCCTTCCGTCTAAGGTCCTCTCCCCTCGACCTTGATCTCCTTCATTTCTGCGGACTCCTTACGGTCCATAGTAGTTTATACGAACTGTATAAGTGATCTATGAAGGTGCCTATCAGTTTTTATTTCAAGGATATTTGGGTCTTTTCCCATTTATTTAATACATATACTTTCACCTTTTTGGAGTATATTCCTAAACTTATAACTACCCAAAACCCTCCATTAACCCTCATTCTCTCAATTACTCTCCAAAACAAAATCCTCTCTCTAAAAGAAATCTCTTATCCAAGGTTTCGTCAAGTTTAAGATTCTTCGAAATCCATTCAATTAGTATTTTAATAGCTAAGGTATATGGAAATTCACCAATGGATTCTATTCATCCACAAGTCCCCAAAGATTCTCAAGTCTCCAATTCAATTTAACCCAATTCTAAAGGGTTTCATGTATATTCTTCATGGGTCCTTTCTATATTGATTTAATTGATATTGTTTCACTTGATTATGCATGAATTTACATTAGTCCATGATTTTAAAGTAACCTTACATGGACCCATGCATAATTCTATGTTTTTCAACTATGAACTATGAATTTATGATCAAAGATTTACGAATGATTTATGAAAAGCTATGAAGTATGCTTCAAAGTATGTTTTCAAATACGAATGAATGAATCGAGAAAGATTATCTCACAATATAAAGAAATCATAATTTAGATGCTTAGAAAGGTAAGTGTCTATATGAATTATGTTATGATTGTGATTTTCAAGGAGCTATTCTTATGATATGAATGCGCATTGGTACTTGTTTGCCTTTCCTAATGTTAATGATTTACTTATTTCGTTGGGATTAACTTAGTACCGAGAGGACTTTGAGGTGGAGACTTGGTAAGGGAGTCTCTAGTACCATCAGATTTCATGTTATATCTCACATGGTCTTAAATATCGGTGAAGGTTAATATCACACAAAGTACTATATTTCTCTTATAAGCCCTCAAACGATGTTTTTATGATGCATTGACCTTATTAAATATTTTCATGTTTTTACTACACGCTTTTTAAATATTTGGTCATGCATCACATGTTCAAGCTTATTATGTCCGCTTATTCATGTTTATACATATTTCTCACATACTTAGTACATTTCATGTACTAACACATACTTTTGTCTACATTGTCTTATAATGAAGGGTCCGACTCCCATCTTCCCACACGTGGCTAGTTGGTGATCTACCCGAAGTTAGCTTTTGATTGTCCTCATGTTTTGAGGGAAAACCTGTCATGTTACTTTCTTGTGTTCAGACTATGCTCTAGATCTAAGAATGTTAATGTATAATCGATCTCAAACCCGAGAATGTTTGTATGAAATTCTTGAAAGTAAATACTTAGTAAATATGAAGCACAAGAATATTAGTGTATTGCTTTAGTATATTTCAGAATCCAATCATTTCTAAGTGTGTCAAACTTCTATTTATGAATAATAACGGTGATACAACAATCAATAGAAAGGCTTCATTCGATCCCTAAAACATATATTGTGCCCAATAGTCGTCCTCCACGTGAAAATATCATTAACAATGTCAGCTAATAATATTTTGTTGTTAGAAAGGTCTCATACGAATATACCAGACTTATTTGTCCTTTTGTCTTTTGATGTCATTAGGACACTAGTCCTTTCTTGTCTTTGGTCACAAGTTTTCGTCTTTTTCCTGGTGATGATTACCATGTGACCCTGTCAATGAGTCGAAGTCGAGCTTCCCAATCACATCCTTGAACCAAGCACTCTGCCGAAGTGTCCTTCATGGGTACTGTTATCACTTATTATATGTTTCACCTGTTCACCCAACATTTTACCACATATATAAGCTATTTTCCCCATATAATGGGAAACTTTACAAATATCTTTACAAAATTGACATCGTATGATATATAAATGGAGCAAAAGTGAAATTACCTAAATTATCTTAGGTCACAAGTTTAAGGCATATGCTAAGCGAATTAAATTTTAATATGGGAAAAGGATCTGATATTCCCCTCAACTTTATCATTTAGAGTTGATATACCCCTCTTTATGAAAGTGGCTCATATATACTCCTATTGTTACACAAATGACTCATATATACCCTTTTCATCTTAGAAAAATAAAAAAAATAATTTTAAATTAATTTTTTAAAGTTTTTTTTAAAAAAATAATACATATAGGGGCATATTTGACCCTTCTCACACATAATTTATTTATTTTTGAATTTTTTGATTCAACGGCTAATTTGGACTCTATAGAGAGGTTTGCCCACGCAAAGGAAAGTGACCCAGTTGCACGCCAAAATGTCATCACTTTTCTGAGAAACAGGTGGTTGGTTCCGAGACAACATGATATCTTTCTGAACGGCCTAACCAATGCTAAATTATATGGCTTGTGTACACGAGCCATTGTGCCAGAGGTTCGGGTGGTCCCTGATAACCTCTCCGCCCTACCTGAGCTCAAAGACCTCTTCTACAAGCATTATTTTGAGTGGATGACCAAAGTCCCGGGATATTATGGTGAAAGTCTAGTCCGGGAGTTTTATTCGGCCTATGAAGCCTCAAGCTAAATGATATGGATGTGGGGATATCTAAAAAGAAAAATAGGGCATTAGAGCTAAAGAAACCACAGTTGAATAAAGTCACACTTCGAGGCATGGTAGTGGACATCTCAGAGACTACAATCAACATGTTCCTATATGGCCCGGAATTTCAGACTAATGTTCGGACAAGTCTTTACGAACACTGACACCATGAGGTTAGTGATGAGGAGAAGATGGGTGATTCTGCGGTGCGGCAAATGATTATGGAATGGATCGAAAAGCATATTTCTACTAAGAGAGAAAATGTGTCATGGGTCACAAATGCGAAGTAACTGATTACTAAGGCGTCCCTCACATTTCCAGCTAAGTTTTACTGGGCCATTGTCTGTGCCCGTCTCTGGTCAACTGCGAATGACAACACCCTTCATCCTATGCAGGCATCTCTAGTAGCCTGCATTAGGTCTCAATTTGGACTACTAACGGAAGGCTAATTGCGGCCAAAATTCGGGACCAAGCATTTAATGAACAGGCTGGACTCTCATTCCCATATTTGGTCACTGAGTTATGCGAGGTCATGGGGACAGTGGTAAATCGTCACTTTGACAAGCGCATCCCAGCAATTATGTCCACAAATGCGGCGCTAATTAAGGACTTGGACAACCCACTGTACAAATCCAAGCTGGGCCGACCTATTGGGCCAGTCACTATGCCTACAAGGCCACCTCCTCCTACTCTTACTTTGGAGGGTGAGACTTCATACCCTCCAACGGAGAATGCCACCAAGCATGTAACACCCTCCAAAAATTTTCCCTAAGATTCGGACCCTTCTTGAGTTCGGGTAGGGTCGGACTCGAGTATTGTGGAGCCTTCGCGTGAGTAAGACGAGTTGTTGAGAAACGTTGTCGCATTAAAGGTGATGTGGGGTCATGAAGGACCCCTAGGACCACATTTAACCCAAAGATTCATCGTGACCAAGTTTGAGGAGGAGTTCGCTTGAGGGGTTGACTTCTAACGACCCTATCTTTTGATAAATGACGATCTGGGTGGCCCACTGTCACGCCCCAGGAGGGTACCCTAGACGTAACCGACACCCGAAGGCCATTTTTGACCTCCGAGCGAACCACCTGGTCCAGTCACACATTCATTCAATCACATTCTCTTAGCGGAAACTCAATTAATAAAATACTATTCGCAATATGAGGGCCGAAGGCCAAGTATTCATCAACTCAACAATAAATATGATAAGACTCCTCGAATTAACTGTTCATCCTCCCCACACTCCAGTCTATGAAGCCTCTATCCAAGTCTAAAAGGTGCCAATGACAAGTCCATGGCTACCAACAATCAAAATAAAAGAAATGACAACAAAACTGTACAAGAAGGCTCAATATCCTCCGGGAACTAGGAGGACTCACCAACTAGATGGAAGTGTATGTGGATCTTCAACGGAGCGCCGGTTGATGATCTCTAGTATCTGTCTCTGCATCATAAAATGATGCAGGCCAAATGGCGTCAGTACATAGAATGTACGAGTATGTAAAATAGCTGGATGAAACCACATTAAGAAAACATCAATATCAACTCAGGATCTCAACTTATACATATATACATGATAACTCACTCAAATGTCCTAAGTCCAACAAGAATAGTTTAGATAGGACTAACTCATAAGCCACTTAACTCAACTGACTCAGAGCACTATCAAGGCCTAAATGGGAGTTTCTCTTAACCGACAACCATCACCTATGAGCTGGTGATAGTACAACAATCAGACGTTGTTGCCACGTCTGTCCATACCTTGCCAGGGCATGAACGCCTCCCTAATCATGGATACCATCGATTAGTCAAGTCCTATCATTTCAGGATAGTAAAATGGGAAACATCCGACTTTAACGGTTCGATCCCATGGGAAGCATCCGACTTTAATGGTTCCATCCCTACCTACATTGGCGGCGTAGTTTCTGGGTTCGAGTATGGACTATACTCTTACCCTCTTCGGTGCTCGATACTCCTCCCATGACTCTATGCTCATAAGACTCCCTCCAATCATCTTAAACAAGCCCTCACGACTAGTTTCATGTGGGACATTTCCCACTCATCAACTCTATCCTCATTCTTAACTCAATTTAAGTCATTATGGCAAGTCTCATTTAGGACCTTGTCTACTCGTCAATTCTATCCTCCAATTAACTCAATCAAGCCTCATTTAGGTAAGCATTTATGACATCTCCTCAAGACTTATCACAACTCTATGACTTTAGCTCAACAATTTAAGTAGAATAACATATTTAAGGAAAAATGACTTAAGCAACATAATCACTTGGCTAAAGAGATCAACAAAACATAATAACAAGTCATCTCCATCAACTCATACTAACATGAAGGTTTTAGGAGTTTCTTAGCTCAACATATCAACACATATGGCATTAAATAAATAGGGGACAAAACTCGTTCAAACATGACTCATACTAAGAAACTACCTTTTTTCATAGATATCTAACCTCAAAGCAAGAGTAGGGCACATGGGTGGACTTAGCCCATGTTTTGGATAGCCTTACATACCTTAGTGAAGACTTGAAGAAAACCTTGTGGTTGGGTCTTCAATGGAGGACTCAAATCTTGAAGCTCTTGGACTCTTTTTTGTTCGAAATGGAGAAGAAGAAGAAGAAGAGAGAGAGAGAGAAGCTCCTAGGGCTTTTTAGATAGAGAGTGAGGCTGTAAAATGTGTTCCCAAAAGACCAAAGGTAACAAATATATAATTTGGGTAAGTTCCCAAATTGCCCCTCCTCCAAAGTTTTGAAAATAAGCTAAAAACGCACCTGGCGCGATAGTGGCGTATCGCGCCATTGCAGCGCCAGGCTGAATGCGCCTAAAACCTGCACACCTCGTAGTGGCGCGCCACGCCAGAGACCAAACTACTGAGGCATGTTTCTGGCGCGATAGTGGCGCGTCGCGCCCTTACAGCGCCAAGGCCATATTTTCTAGGTTCTGGAAATTTGGCCTGAAAAACCCTGCACAACTTTTAGTGGTGCGTCACGCCAAGGACCAAACTACTGAGGCATGTTTCTGGCGCGATAGTGGCGCATCGCGCCCTTACAGCGCCAAGGCCATTTCTCCAGCAGTTACAACCCAGGCCAAAAATGAAATTCCTGTCGTGCTAGTTCATCTTAGGATCGTCATATCTTTTGACTCCGAACTCCAAAATTTACGTTCTTAGTGGCGTTGGAAAAAAGACTCGACGACCTTTAATTTGATAGGTCGTGGGCTACCCAGATTGACGTTCTTCAAAAGATAGGGTCGTTAAAATTCGACCCTTATACGAACTCATCCTAAACTTAGCCACGACGGATCTTTTAGACTTAAATCGGTCCTAGGGGTACTTGGTGACCCCACATCACCTCTAACACTTCTCAGTCCCTCAGAGACTCATCTTAACTCAAGAATATACTTCAATATAGTCGGGTTCGACCTCTCCCGAACACAAGAAGGGTCCAAATCTTTAGAAACATTGTGAGGGGTGTTACACCCACGATCTATTAAATCAAAGGTCGTCGAGTCTTCTTTCCAACGCCACCAAGAATGCGAATTTTGGAGTTCGGAGTCGAAAGATATGACACTCCTAAGACAAACTAGCGCGGCAGGAATTTCATTTTTGGCCTGGGTTGCAACTGTTGGGGAAATGGCCTTGGCGCTGTAAGGGCGCGATGCGCCACTATCGCGCCAGAAACATGCCTCAGTAGTTTGGTCCTTGGCGCAGCGCGCCACTAAAAGTTGTGTAGGGTTTTTCAGGCCAAATTTCCAGAACCCAGAAACTTTGGCCTTGGCGCTCTAAAGGCGCGATGCGCCACTATCACGCCAGAAATATGCCTCAGTAGTTTGGTCCTTGGCGCAATGCGCCACTACGAGGTGTGCAGGTTTTTAGGCGTAATCGGCCTGGCGCTGCAATGGCGCAATGCGCCACTACGAGGTGTGCAGGTTTTTAGGCGTAATCGTCCTGGCGCTGCAATGGCGCGACGCGCCACTATCGCGCCAGGTGCATTTTTGCCTATTTTTCAGAACTTTTGAGAAGGGGTAATTTGGGAATTCCCCCAAATTATATATGTATCAGCCCTAACACATTTTGGGATCATTTTCAATCCCTCACTCTCTCTCTAAAAGCCCTAGGAGCTTCTCTCTCTCCCTTCTTCTTCTTCTTCTCCATTTCCAACAAAGAAGAGTTCTAGGAGCTTCAAGATTTGAGCCCTCCATTGAAGACCCAACAACAAGGTTTCTTCAAGTCTTCACTAAGGTATGTAAGGCTAACTAAAACATGGGTTGAGTCCACCCATGTGCCCTATATCTTCTTTGAGAATGAATGTCCATAGGAATGGAGTTTCTTGCTAGGGTTATGTTCAAATAAGTCTTGTCATCTATTAAATTGAATTCTTGCTATGTTGATGAGGTTGGGTCAAGAAATTTTTAAAAGAGCCTTTATGTGAGTATGAGTCGAAGAAAATAAGTTGTTAAATATGCTTTATTGATCTTCTTAAATTGTGTAGATTATGATAAAGGATGTTATTTTGCTTTAAAATGTTGCTTATTTTGAAATGTCGATTGAAAGCCTTAGAGTTACGATGAGTTTCAAAGAGTGATTTAAATGGATAGAGGAAATGATTGGTTATGTCTATATATTTCTATAAATGTGCATTTAAATTTCTTTTGAATGATATGATTGAGATTGATAGGATAGTGTGATTGAGAGAGATTTGATTGTGATAGAGTTGATGAGATAACAAGGTTGTAATGAGACTTGTCGATATGATTTGATTGAGTTGACTGGATGGAGTTTTATGAGCATTGAGTCTTGGGAGGAGTATCGAGCACCAAATTGGGTAAGAGTATAGTCCATACTCGAACCCAATAACTGCGTCGCCAAACGTAGGGGGGATGGAACCGTTAAAGTCGGATGCTTTCCCGAGAGATTTGTCCTGACATTATAGGACCTGGTTGGATTGGATCCATGATTTGTTGATTCGTTCATACCCTGGCAAAGTATGAACGGACGCGGCAACAACGTCGGTTTGTTGTATTTTCACTGGCTCATAAGTGATGGTTGTCGGTTAAGAGAAACTCCCAAATAGGTCTTGATAGTACTCTCAGTCAGATTGAGTTGAATTGTATGTGATTGGTCCCGTCTAAATCATATTCTTGTTTAGACTTAGTGGTATTCCTCTTGAGTTGAGCTTCCGAGTTGATTTGATTCTTCCTTGATGTTCGTTGTATTCGGCCATTTTACATACTCGTACATTCTATGTACTGATGCCATTTCGCCTGCATCATTTCATGATACAGAGACAGGTACTAGAGATCATCAACAGGCGCTCCGCTGAAGATCCACATACACCCTCAGCTAGTTGGTGAGTCCTCTTAGTTTCCGGAGGATGTTGAGCCTTCATGTACAGCTTTGTTGCCATTTCCTTTATTTTGATTGCTGGTAGCCATGGACTTGTCATTGGCACCTCTTAGACTTTGATAGAGGCTTCATAGACTGGAGTGTGGGGAGGTCGAACTGTTATTTTGAGGAGTCTTATTTTATTGTCTTGTTGGGTTGTAAATGTTTGGCCTCCGGACCCCATATATATATATAAATATATATATATATGATCAGTATTTCATTATTTGAGTTTTTCGCTAAGAGAATATGATTGAATGAAGGTGTGACTGGACCAGGTGGTTCGCTCGGAGGTCAGAAATGGCCTTCGAGTGCTGGCCACGCCTAGGGTACCCTCCCGGGGCGTGACAAAGCAGCCCAAGGGCGATACCAGACCTACCCCATCTATACCTGCAGTTTCAGGTATAATGATAATTGTCCCGTATGCACTCCTTGAGCGAATGGTACAAGACCATAGGCAGACACGGGCGTTGGTTGATCAGATTTTTGAGCGACTACCTAGGGTGGTCCAGACACAAATACAAGAGGAGGCAACTCAAATTCGAACCGAGCTCTGGCAGAAGGTAACACTGATACAGAGTCGTATTGATAGCCTTAAGGCGCACATCACTATTCAGAGTAGTCGTCTAGGTGATGCAGAGAATGTGTCCTTAAAGAAAGAGTTGGCTACTTTAAAAGAAGTTGTAAGTAAATTGGAAGCAAAGTCGTCCTCTACTGTCCCGGCTAGTGCTACAGATATTTTGTTACAGTTGTTGTCGGTACCACCCGCACTAGTACAGCTAGATGGAATTAAGGGCTCTATTTCGATATCCGAGCCTAATAAAAAGGGAAAGGGAAAGAAGCGGCGACATGAATATAATTCCCCAGATGATGCAGAAAAGGCCACGAGAGCACAGAGAAAAAAGGAAAAAAGGGCTAGGCGCACTTCCAGAAAAGAATTTCAGGAGAAATAAGAGCTTGAGAAGCAGAAGCTCAAGGCTGCAAAGGTTGGAGCGTCATCCAATTTTTCTGCACTTTCTTGCACTCTAGCTGAGACTATGAGTGAAGTGCCTCCAAGAGCACTTACTCCTGCTACAGGCGTTGACCTTTCGAGGGAGCCTACATTATTGAGTTCATCGATCGATGCCGGTGTCCCTACACCCCCATCGATCGATGCCTAGGGCATCGCAGGTATGATCACTCTCTTTGTACCTATTATTGTTCCTTTAACGTGCAATTGAGGACAATGTATACTCTTTTGATAGGGGATGGGGCATCCCTGACGCTTAAAATTTTGTTACCATATTTCTTTTCTCTCAAGCGTATATATAGTAGAACTAGCATATTTAGAATTGTTATTGTGTAAATACAAAAGTTTGTAGATGGATACAACAACTTGTGAAAGAAAGGAGTTGAATTGAACTAAAATGACTCCCAACTAAAAATTTTGCGAAACACTATGTGATTGATCTGGTTTTTGAAAACTGACTTGTTAGGATCTGTGTAGGACATGGTACATATTGACTTGTCGATCAAATTCTATATAGGACATGACTGTGTTGATTAGTGCTTAATATAATATATGTGTCATGTGTGTGTGAGCTTAACTACTTAGTTCAAACAATGCAAATGTAATCTAGAACTTGCTTGGTTTGTCTTACTGAAATGATTGAATAGCCTTATTAGGACATGATCATAGGTCATTGTTGATAATGAGTCATTTAGCCTAAATTGAACTAACCAAATGAAATTGTACCCTTTGAACCAAAAATTAGAGCTTTAATGAACATTTTCTTTGAATAACCGAAATTCACCTTCCCCTGCTGTCAATGAATCCAAACTTTGGCCCTGGTCCCTCCAAGGATATTGTGTACCTCAACTCATGCCAAAATCCTAAGTTGAGGGTGGCTATTATAAGGAGAATCAGTTTTGTAAATCTTTATCTTGGCTCTGGTCCCGCTTAGGTGATTATGTACTTCAACTCAGACCAAAAGCCTAAGTTGAGGGTTAATACCATAAGGAAAGCAGAAAAGTTAGGATATGAAAGGAATAGTAGAGTGAGAGGAAAAGAACATCATGGGTTGTGTCCGCAAATGAAAAAGAAAATGTTATGCAAAAATGAGTCCTAAAGAAAGAAAAAGAATGAAATAGAGTGAACAAAAGTGGAAACCACACCCGAAAAGGAAGAATGAGGAAATAAGGGAACAACAAGAGTTTGGAGGGTTGAAAACAAGTAAGCTAAGCCAAAGTAGCGTTTGGAGGGGCAAAGTAGTCACTTTTATCCTAAATATATCCTACCCTAACCCCGAGCCTATGTTACAAGACTAAAAAGTCCTACTATGATCCCAACAAGGTTATTCAAGAGTTAAAGTATTGAAAATAAGGGCAAGCCTATGGTCTTTACTAGGGGTGTACATAGACCGGGTTGGTTCGGATTTTTTACAAACCAAATCAAACCATTTGTGTCGGGTTATTAAATTTATAAACCAAACCAAACCAATAAAAGTCGGGTTTTTCGATATCAATTTTTCTCGGGTTTTTCGGATTTTTCGGGTTTCTCGGGTTTCTCGGGTTTTTTGGATTTTTTCGGATTTTTTTTGGATTTCTCATAGTATCTAATAAAAAACACAGAGCAGTGCTTCTTAAAAAGAGTTCTAGTACAAAATATCAACATATAAGATGGAGGCACAACACTGTCTGAATTTTTAACTTTATAATATAACTTTATAAGATAAGTTTTTTTTGTATATTATTTAGATGGGCTACTCAAGTCCAAATCTAAATGTAAGAAAGAAAACAAAAATTATGAAAAAATTTTAAAAAATATTTATAAATTACATTTTAATAAATATTTTTAGTATAACATAATTTAAAAGTAGTATATCTATAATCGGGTCGGTTTGGGTTCGGCTTGACTTTTTTTAGTTAAAACCAAACCAACCCTATAATGGTCGGGTTTTTTTTCAAACACCAAACCAAGTCAAACCAAACCACTAGTCGGGTTTTTTTTCCGGTTTGGTTCGGTTTGTCGGTTTGGTGCGGTTTATCGGTTTGTCCTGTACAGCCCTAGTCTTTACTTCTTCATTGTTTGAATTTCTTTTGAGAGTGCGAGAGTATTGTTCCAGTCTCTGTTTATTCTCTCTACTGTGAGAGAGACTTTTTTGTGGTGAGGGCACTATAATTATACTGTTGAGTTGTTATATTGCTTGGTACACTGTCAGTTATATTTGTTTGGTTGACTATGAGTAGTGCTATGTCGTAAATCGTTCCTTGTGAGTTAGTTGGACTGCCAGTGTATTGCATAGTTGGGAATGAGTCGTGATTAATGAGATGGGCTGCTATATATATCTATACTATAGTTCTTTGTATTTGCACGTCGTGTTGTTTTATTTTGTGTCATTGCTTGAGGACAAACAATGGTTCTAAGTTGAGGGTGTTTATGTGTCGCGTATTTATGATATTTTTTACGCTCAAAATGGTGAATTAGTGTGCGTTGCAAGCATGTTTCTGTAGATATGATGTGGGTTTTTGTTTGTTTTTGCAGAAAAACTAAGTCGCGCACAATTTTAATTTGATGACATTTAAAATTATTTTTTTCACTTTCTTAAGATGAAAAGGGTATATGTTAGCTATTTTTGTAATGATGGGGATATATGTGAGCAACTTTTATAACGGTGGAGGTATATATGAGTTACTTTCATAACGGGGGTATATCAGCTCTAAATGACAAAGTTGAGGAGTATATCAAAACCTTTTTTCTTTTACTATTTAAGTGAAAAAAATAAAAGGTTGGGCTCATCATCCCCAAATTTTGAAATTTGTGATTGAAACAAAAAATTAACTCAATAGAATTTCTTGATCATCAAAAGGCTGGAAAAGAAGTAACCCTATTTGGCAGTCCTCACAGCTACGGCAAGTAATGAAAGATTCATAAGCCGGCAATTTCTTAATGGATAACATAAGTTCTCCAAAATATCTCATAATTGGTAATCTCTTTGTACCAATTTATGTGGCACATTTTGAATTTCAAATAATTTTTTAAAGATTTGACTGTGAAATTTAGGCATGAAATCTCTAAGTTTTTTAAAATAAAATTTATTTGTTTAAAACTACATAAGAAGTACTATAAGTCACAATAGTTTATAATTCAAAATATTTAAAAGATGTATGAAAAAATTACGGTCAAAAATAAACTTGTTCGAATCTCGAAATTCGAAAAGTGTCACATAAATTGAGACGAAAGGAGTATCTATTTGCAAAACATTTTCATGTGTCTAGTACTCGTAGGATTCAGGTGTTGATCAATTAAAATACATATCGTAATTTGAATATCTAAATAAAATTTAAGAAACTATCAATATATTCTGTAAAAAAATATTTAACAATTATGTTTTAAAATAAAAATAAAAACCACAGATAGATAGGAATAAGTTTTATTATATAATCCCAGTCCATGACGTTATGAGTTTAGGTCACAAAGGTAGTTTGCTTGTATAACACTGAATACCCGTCCAACCTTCCTCCTATATAAACTTGCCTTATCAAAAATATATGTTTCATTACTGTTTGCTCAATAAATTTATATTTTTTTTGTTTCTTTGGATTTAAGAGATAATTATCAAAGGGGAAGTGAGAATGCAGTTACTATGGCGGAACACGGCGGCATTATTGGTGGCGATGGTGGTGGTAGCCGGTGCCGCAAACGTTACGTATGACGGAAGGTCGTTGATAATAGATGGCCAAAGGAAGATGTTGTTTTCTGGTTCTATTCATTATCCAAGAAGCACTCCTGATGTATGTCTCTCTCTTTTACTTGCTATACGCTATAAATTTCATAGCTAAATTATTTTTATCTATTACAATTCAATAATTTGTTTCTAAATAGCGATGAACTTTGTTATTTAGCTATATAGAATTTGTAGTCGTTATTTATGTTTGTTCATTCTTTGTGTTTACTAGGAATGAATTCAAAATTTTATGTTTATGGATTATGGATTAAAGGGCGGAACAATTTATTGAGTTCAAGATAGCATATTTATTTGAGCTAAAATTATTGAGTTCGATCAAATTTGAAATTAATACTAATGTAGATCTGCCCCAGCCCCTTCGAATGCTTTCTGTTTATATATGATATATTATCAATTTTGTTTAATATGTTATGTAATATGCATTAATTTACCATATAAAAATAATATAATAATTATAACAAAAACTGTAATTAGTTAAGTCATCTAATTTAATTGGCTCTTAATGACAAAAACTGTTAACTCTCATCTACCTGCATTCAAGTTTGTTGAATTATCGTAGTACTAGGGTGTATGTGCATATTCAATTATTATTTTTTTAAAAAAAGTAGAAAAATAACAATAAATAATTTCTTGTTTTTTGTAATTATTGAATTTATTTGAATAAATATCTTTAAGTTACGTTGTTGGAAGAATCCATTTGTAAATGTAACAAACAAAACATAATTAATAAAGAGTTTTGTTTTTTTGAAAGAGACACAATAATTAAGTAATCTACATTCTGTTGTGCCGTTTGACATTCAAAATCTCTGGTGATAACTCCAAGATTTTACAAGTTATCTTGTTTAACATCTAAGTAATTATTTCTAATAAATCACAAAACACAATTACAAAATAAAAACTATGTACGCCCTCTTCTAATTTCATGTGATATTCTTTGATTAGGTGTAAAATTTAAAAATATTACACGTTATCTTGTTTAACATCTAAATAATTATTTCTAATAAATCACAAAACACAATTACAAAATAAAAATTATGTACGCCCTCTTCTAATTTCATGTGATATTCTTTGATTAGGTATAAAATTTAAAAATATTATGTTTTAATGCAATCGACTAAAAAAAATTAATTATATAAAAGGTGAACTATCTTAGCCCGAATATGTGCAATAATCACGAGGAAAAGAAGAGAGAAAAACCATGAAAAACATGAGGTGATCTCATATTAAAACTTGAGCGAAACCAAAATATATGTAGATAATTTCTTTTATTTGCTTAGGGCGGCTTAACGGTGAAGCTAGTAAAGTTTTTAGTTTAGATCCCAACATATTGAGATATCAACACATTTTAATGATGAATCTAATAATTTTATTTTCACTTAAAATAATATTAAAGATTGTAAAAACAAAAAAGATTCAACATTTATATAATAAAAACAAAAAAAAAATTATCTATCTGTTACAAAAAGTATTTTGATACTTTAAATTAAATTGCTCAAATCTTTTATATTAATAAATAAAAAATTTACAACCTCCAAAGTGTATTACAAATACTTGACTAACATCTTATTAACTAGGTAATGTAAAAACCAAAAAAAAGGACAATTGCAATTTATTTTCTTGTGTGCATTTGTCTATACTTAATACTTTTTATTAAAGTTTTACTTTAGATCATTAATTTTATTGAGACGCCCTTCATCGACATATGAATTCAGCCAAATTCATAAACTTTAGATCATTAATTCACAAAGATCAAATCCTAAATTCGCCTCTATCTGAAATTAAGAGATAATTATACATTTATACTTAATAACAAAAATGTCCACAAATTAATCTAAACAACATTTTCACTAAAGAAAACAAATAATGAGATCATTCCTTTTCTTTTGATCTCTCATAACTAACAATGGTAACAAAACAAGATTTTATGAAGTCATTATCGCCGCTATTATAGTTACTTCCTTTTCTTTCTTTTGTTTGGTTGCTAGAAAACTTGTACGCCTTTCCAACTTAATTATAAGAACTAGAAAAAAAAGTTTACATTATATAATTGTTCATTAAAATAAAAAATAATCATTTTTGCAATAATATATATATATATATATATATATATATATATATATATATATATATATATTTAATTAGTGCTTATAATTATTTTGATCGAGCAATCAAATATGTTCAAAATCTTTTAAATATTCCCTAACAATCATGCATCCAGGGGCTAAAACTTTAATTTAACCCGTTTCAACATGTTTACATCATTTTTGGCTCTTTCTTCATAAAGTGATGCAATCTTGAAAGAGAACTAACCAAAGATACACTTGATATGAAGGAAGGTAATAATTTCTTAATTTCTGATTATAGGGCTCGTTGGGACTTCATATTTGAAGTGTGGTTAAAACTTGAGCTATTCAATGAATATTTGAATTATTTGATGATGTATTTGATCTATTTTGAATGAAGTTTCGTGACAGAAGTTCGTAAAAAATGAAATCCTATTTTATACAAGTGTATGTATAATATTGTATAGTATTATTGTATACCCAATGTATAGATAGTTGGATAGAAAGTTTTGACAATGTTTGTATAAAATTATATATATTCTTTCAGCAATTAAGTTACAATTATCTTTATTTTTAATCACATTGCTTACCTATCATTTTCAATTTTTGTGACATTGCATAAAGGAAAAATTAAACATCATGTGTAACAAAACGTCTAATGTGATAACTAACTTTCTCTTTTCGAATTTGCTTTTTCTTAATTTATGACAGATGTGGCCATCTTTAATATCGAAAGCTAAACAAGGTGGAATAGATGTGATTGATACCTATGTATTTTGGAACCTTCATGAACCCCAACCTGGACAGGTATTTTTGTTCGAATTCTGCGTGAACACCAAATGTTTTTTTTGCACTGAATTAACTTCTCTTTTTTTAATTTTTAATGTGATATCAGTATGATTTTAGTGGAGGGCGTGACATAGTAGCATTTATGAAGGAAATTCAATCACAAGGTCTCTATGCTTGCCTTCGCATTGGACCCTATATTGAGGCTGAATGGACTTATGGGTATAAAAATAAATAAAACACTACTAGTATTAATTTCTTTTTTGACCCAAAAAATATTTTCTGTTATATTTTGATTTCTTTTTATTGTATTTAGCAAAATCTTTGTTGAATATTGTAGGGGCTTCCCATTTTGGTTACATGATGTCCCTGGCATTGTTTATCGATCTGATAACGAACCGTTTAAGGTACGTAATAATAATACCTTTTCATTCGAATTTTTTTCTAATAAAAAGTTTCAGAATTGAAATAATTAGTTTCACAAGTGCATTACTGTTCAATTTGCGATTCGACCAAACTTTTAAAATGTTGTTTTTTTTTTTAGTTTGAATTGGTGGTAAAATTAATTTTTTTTCACTTTTTTTTGGTGACAGTTTTACATGCAAAACTTCACAACAAAGATAATTAACTTGATGAAGTCAGAAGGGTTATACGCATCACAAGGAGGTCCAATTATACTCTCACAGGTTAAATAATATGTTATATTACTTGTCACATTTTACTTCAAGAAAGCTAATTAGATGAATTTTTAAAGCAAAATTAAATTAGATTAATTTATTATTTTAAATTTAATTTATTCAGTATAATTTCGTAAGTATAAAGTGATTTGTTTCTTTTATTTTATTATTTTACTTAATTCGTTTTAGCTTAATTTACATATGCAGATAGAGAACGAATATCAAAATAAAGAGAGATCATTCAGAGAAAAGGGACCCCCTTATGTTCGTTGGGCAGCAAAAATGGCTGTGGAACTTGAGACTGGTGTACCTTGGATCATGTGTAAACAAGATGATGCTCCTGATCCAGTTGTATGTTTCATTTTCCCTGTCCTAACTTATGTAACAAAGTTTGACTTAACACAGAATTTTAAAAAAAAAAAACTGTTAAAACTTGTAGCCTAAAATAAGTAAGGCATCAAAGTGTTTGCACCACTAATTTAAAATATGTTGTGTGCAGATTAACACATGCAATGGAAGGACTTGTGGAGAAACATTTAAAGGGCCTAATTCACCAAATAAGCCTTCAATCTGGACAGAGAATTGGACTAGCTTGTAAGAATTGTCAAACTCTACAAAATCTAACCACTCCCAGCCAAAACTATTTAGTTTGCTCTCTCAAAACTAGGTGTAATTTATTTTAAATACACTGTATTCAAGTAAATTCGCATGTATCTAAGATACATAAACAAATCTCGCTCGCCTCCCTTTCCATCTCGGTCGCCTCTCTCCCTATTTTAGCGTATCTGGTAGCAAAATACATATATTTAGGTGTATCTTCCTCAATATATGATAGAAAACTCTTAATTAGTCATAAGATACATAATTGTTTGAAAGTATAGATAAAATTAGTGTATATGGAAGGGATATGTCTAATAAGGTAGTTTTCCTCCAATTTATAGCCGGTTTGAATTGGCTTAAAAGTTGGTAAACCAACTTTTATGTCATTTTTAGCTCATGAGAGTAAAGGGCAGCCCGGTGTACTAAAGCTCCCGCTATGTGCAGGGTCCAGGAAAGGACCCGACCACAAAGGTCTATTGTATGCATCCTTACCTTGCATTTCTACCGGAGGCTGTTTCCAAGGCTTGAACCCGTGACCTCCTGGTCACATGGAAGCAACTTTAGCTTATGAGAGTACAATAACAACAACCCAGTGAAATTCTACAACGTGGGGTATGGGGAGGGTAAAGTGTACGCAGACCTTACTCCTACCAAGGTAGGACGGCTGTTTCCGAAAGATCCTCGGCTCAATAAAAACATAAAAGGAGGTTAGATAAGGCTAAGAAATTCAAAGCTATATGGGAAAGCAAATAACGAGAGCGACAGAGATAAAATAGAGTAATCAAAGTACAGAAAGTAATAGATAATAACAGAAATCAGAGCACAATAAATTATAGTGCGCTAATGCGCTTACTAATAAGGGAGAATAACGAGACTATGTACTAGCATTCTACCCTAATGTGGGTCATCCATACCCTCTTATCTAAGGTCATGTCCTCGGTAAACTGTAGTTGCGTCATGTCCTATCTAATCACCTCTCCCCAATATTTCTTAGGCCTACTCCTACCTCTTCTGAAACCATCCATGGCCAACCTCTCACACCTCCAAACTGGGACATCTGTGTCTCTCCTCTTCACATGCCCAAACCATCTTAGTTGCATTTCACGCATCTTGTCTTCCACCGAGACCACTCCTACCTTGTCCCGAATAGCCTCGTTTCTAATCCTGTTGCTCCTAGTATGCCCACACATCCATCTCAGCATTCTCATCTCGGCAACTTTCATCTTTTGAACGTGAGAGACCTTAACTGACCAACACTCCGCCCCATATAACATAGCCGATCTAACCACCACTTTGTAGAACTTGCCCTTAAGTTGTGGTAGCACCTTCTTGTCACATAGCACACTGGAAGCGAGCCTCCATTTCATCCACCCTGTCCCCAATACGGTGTGTAACATCATCGTCAATCTCCCCTTTAGAGTCCAAGGTATGTCTCCAATCCTCTAGTTTAGCGTTAACTCCACTACGAGTCTCATCGATTAGGACTATGTCGTCCGCAAAAAGCATATACCATGACACCTCACCTTGAATTTATCGTGTCAATCCATCCATCACTAAGTCAAATAAAAATGGACTGAGAGCTGATCCGTGATGCAACCCCATCACAACTGGGAAGTGCTCTGAGTCTCCTCCTACTGTCCTTACCCTGGTTTTGGCACCTTCATACATGTCCTTGATCACCCTAATGTATGCCACAGGTACACCTTTAGCCTCCAAACATCTCCATAGTATCTCTCGTGGAACTTTATCATAAGCCTTTTCTAGGTCGATGAATACCATATGCAAGTCTCTCTTCCTCTCTATAAAATGTTCCACCAGTCTCCTCATAAAATGGATGGCTTCTGTAGTTGAGCGTTCCGGCATAAATCCGAACTGGTTCTCTAAAATAGACACGCCTCTCCTCACCCTCATCTCCACTACTCTTTCCCACACTTTCATAGTATGGCTTAGAAGGTTGATACCTCTATAGTTGTTGCAACTCTGGATTTCCCCCTTGTTTTTTTATAGGGGGATCATTACACTCGACCTCTATTCTTAGGGCATCGTTGCCGTCTTAAAGATGACATTAAATAACCTAGTCAGCCACTTCAAACCTACCGAGCTTGCGCTTTTCCAAAATTCCCCAGGAATCTCCCTACTATTTTATTTTTTAATTTATAAGTCATTTAAGTTTGACTTTTTATTTTCTAACTTAAAACCTCCTTTTTTCGGTCAATCCAAACGGTCTCTTAATGATTCACTTTTCTTTTTAATAATGGTAAATATTTAGTGACGCTATCAATATTTTATCCATGTTGGGTTTCACTTATTTGGCAAAAAGTCCATAAAGGTATGCTTTTTTTAAGGTTAGCTGTGAAACATTGCAAAGTCTTCTCATATTTCTCAATCTTTGGACTCAGTCAAATTACATCATATAAATTGAGACAGAAGAGATTTTTTTATAGAGTTGAGGTGCTTGACTTCTCTTCTTTTTTTTTTTGGGGGGGGGGGGGGGCGTGGGGTTGGAATAGTAGTAGAAGTTGTTTTCACAAGTTGGAAAAATAATTCCCCCCTAAACACTTTTGAAGCCTTGGCCAAACACGAATTTCTGCTCGGAATATTGCAAAAAGTGTTTTTCAAATTAATTAATCAACACAAATTGCTACTCTTCAAAAATATTTTTTAACAAAACACTCTTCAAAATAAGCAGATTTTGTAAGTTTTTACTAAACACACAATTATTCATAACTAAAACTTGCTGAAAGTTTGTTTTTATTTGTAGCTATCAAGTGTATGGGGAATATGCAATGATCAGATCAGCAGAAGACATTGCCTTTCAGGTTGCTCTATTTATCGCCAGGAAGAATGGAACCTACATAAACTATTACATGGTAAATTTTCATGATAAATATTTTGATCTTATTAATTTTATATTACATGTTAGTCATAAGTAGTCAATAAAAGATTTTAATTGAAATTGTCTTAATACCACCCATATCAATTTATTTGGAATTGAGGCGTTGTTTTTGTTGTGCTTCTTTTCCTGAGCAGTATCATGGAGGCACAAATTTTGGCAGAAGTGCTGCAGAATTTATGATTACAGGTTATTATGATCAAGCCCCACTTGACGAGTATGGTAAGTTATCATAACACTTTCTTAATTTAACTTACATACATCAATACTCTTCACGTTAGGTGAATTTTCACTTGTAATAGTAGATTACTTACCATTTATATTAAGTTACGTATTACTAATGTTGTGTAAATTGTCCGTGCATAGAATATAAACTCAATAAATAAGCATTTGTTAAGCAGGTTTAATTAGACAACCAAAATGGGGTCATCTAAAGGAATTACATGCAGCAGTAAAGTTATGCTCTGAGGACATACTTTCTGCTTTTCCCACTATGCACTCTTTAGGTCCACTACAGGAGGTAATACATTACGCAAGCCCTGTTTTTTCATAAATGGTTGATCTGGTTTACTATTTACTTTTTTTCTAACCGTAATCATAAATTATACATTAGGCTTATGTATTCGGCGGAGATTCAGGAACTAAATGTTCAGCATTCCTGGTGAACACAGATCGTAATAATAAAGGTGTAACAGTGCATTTCCGAAATTCCACATATCAATTACCTCCAAAATCTATAAGCATATTGCCTGACTGTAAAACTGTAGCCTTCAATACAGCCAAGGTATGTATTGTAGATTCATTTTCAACGTCAATTTTTGAGTTAATTTTCATGTATAGACTTTATCTATTATAATAGTAAAGTAACAGAACAGTATTCATGTGTGATATATTAGGTGAGTACACAATTCAACACGAGAACTCCGAGTCCAGTGTTTAAGTTTGATAGAGCTGAGAAATGGGAACGATTCGACGAGGTAATTCCGCAATTTGATGCAACTACAGTGAGATCACAAACATTGTTGGAGCAAACAAATACTACAAAAGATGTCTCTGATTATCTTTGGTATACTACCAGGTAATATTAATTTCAAATAACTCTAGTCTATAGTGTATATTTATATGTTACTTAACTAAACTAACTTAAGCCAAAATTTATGTGATATTTAGTTTGGAGCAGGAGTCAGAGGAGCAGCTGGCTAAATTAATTGTGAAGTCGTTAGGCCATGTTTTGCATGCTTTTGTCAATGGACGTCTTGTGGGTGAGCACTTCTCTATAATAGAATCAAGGAAAGACTATGTGATTACACAAACATTTCTATCATATTTATTATTTTTTCTTATAATTTGAAATAATTACATATTATTTTACTAATTAAAAATAGTTAATATCAAATTTCAAGTTAGATATACCTAGATATACATATAATTTTGCTACTAGATACATTCTGAAATATATATACATAAGGAGAGAGGTGAGCAAGATAGGAGGAAGGACAATAAGAGAGGCAGTGTATCCCAAATACCTATAAATCATACTAGATTATTATATTTAGGATACCAGATACATTTTGAAATATAGATACGAAGAGAGTCGAGGAAAGAGGCGAACGAGATAGGGCAGAAAGAGAGAATCAATGTATCCCAGATACATGCAAATCAACTTGGATACAGTGTATCAACAACAAATACACTATTTTGACCCATGTACATCTATGTGGGGACTAAAATCGGGCACAAATGGTAATTTCACCATTTTGAAAACTCACAGAAAAATACATAATTAGACTCTAAACTAGTGGGATTTGTGTTGTTTGCCCTAAAATCAAACTAGAGTTGTTATTTAGATATGCATTTATAAACTTTACTGTTTTAACTTGTCTGTTCATTTTTTTTAATTTGGACCGTTAATTGTCATATTATTTTGTAGGTTATGGTCATGGACAATTTAGAAATCCATCATTTACAGTAGAAAGCACGGTCCCTCTTAATAAAGGGACAAACCAAATCTCATTTCTGAGTGCAACCGTTGGTTTACCGGTTAGTATACTTTTATCTTCGATTTTATTTTTTTCTCTGAGTTTTCCTAGTTTAAATACTAATATTTTTGTCTAATTTTCTTAAAATTGTTTGTTATTAACACAAATAGATAATAATATACTTTTCTGTTACTATATATGCAGAATTCAGGGGCATTTCTTGAGCGTAGATCTCTCGGTGTACATTCAGTGATGATTCAAGATGACAATCGACGCCTCAAAAACTTCACTGATTTTTCATGGGGTTATCAAGTAATAACCACGTTGAATTTAACTTTTATACACTGACTTAGGGTGTAAACAATATTTTACACTTGAAAAATAAGGTAGTTAGGACAACATTCAAATATGTTAGAATTAATATCTTATTTTAATTACATGATGTTTTAAGGTTGGACTGCTGGGGGAAAAGTTACAAATTTACGCATCAGAAGGTGCAAAGAGTGCTAATTGGAGCAATTTAGGCTCTTCTAAACAACAACTCACATGGTACAAGGTAAGTAAGTGTACATATAAATATGTTATATATATATATATATATTTCTACAAACTTTATATTGCAAATTAATATTTTGTTATTTAACTCGACATTGCAATTATACAGTCCATTTTCGATGCACCCAAAGGTGATGATCCTGTTACTCTAAATCTTGGATCCATGGGGAAAGGTGAAGCTTGGGTTAATGGCCAAAGTATAGGAAGATATTGGCTATCATTTCACACTTCTCAGGGCGTACCTTCACAAACTTGGTAAGTACTATATATTTTACTCAATTTTCTCTACGCCATCAGTACAATTTAACTGGTTATAGCATGTTATTAATCTATTTTTCAGGTTACTATGTGAAACCTACTATGTAGAATATTAAACCTATTATTAGTACGTACACCAAACTTAAAACTCAATTAAATAAGCATCAATAATATTCCAAGTGTGTATGTGTTTGTAGGTACAATGTTCCAAGGTCATTTCTCAAACCTAAAGACAATGTATTGGTGTTATTTGAGGAGGAAATAGGAAATCCTCTTAACATCACCATTGACACAATTTCAATCACTAAAGTATGCACACACATCACAGATTCGAACCTACCACCAGTAAACTTATGGAGGAAATATGGAACTTCTATGGATCATAAGATTAGTGAAAGGCACCATGGAAGAAGACCTAAAGTGCACCTTAGTTGTCCACCAAGAAGAAAGATTTCCAAGATTTTGTTTGCAAGCTTTGGAAATCCAACTGGTAATTGTGATGATTATGCCATGGGGCAATGCCACTCCTCCAACTCTAAAGCCATTGTGGAAAAGGTACATTATATTCTTCCCCCATTTCTAAAGTGGTGAAATTAGCTCATCAAAATATGATTAGCTTTATTCATTTAAATAAATTTGACCGGATTAATGACTAATTTATTTATTAATTCAACTCATTTTAATTTGAATTGTGCAGGCTTGTTTAGGGAAAAGGAAATGCACCATTGCTTATTCACGTAAGAAGTTTGGCGGTGATCCTTGTCCTGGAATTCCCAAGTCTTTGCTGGTTGATGTTCAGTGTAAATGAGACTACACTATTTATCTCCTGATATATTCTTTGTTCATCATAAATGGAAGATTTAAAGAATTAATTAAAGTAAGGTATAGATTACATTCATTGTTAAGTGTGTGTACATTTATATAATTTACAAGTTGAATTGTTACTCTAGACGAAAAGGTCAAATGTGGAGAGTAATTTTTTAAATTAATTCATTATATTCAATATGTTATATTAAGCTAACTAGCTATGTTATGTTTTTGGTACAAAATATAAAAACTCAAGTAAGATTTACTTTTTAGTAACTTTGTACATCTTTTATATGATACAAAATTTAAAAAATATATTTTGTATGATAAAGTTTAAAGTTTAATGACTTTTATGTGATAAAAACAAAAAAAAAATTGTGTGATAAACTTTTCGAATGTCTTTATGCAACAAAAATTTACCTGGAAATTTCAACTGTGTCCCAATGAAAGGGACAACTAAGAAAAGATAAACATAATCAAATTGAAACAATTTACAACTGAAAAGAAGAAAAAAAAAATTGAACCAAATCAAACTAAATGTCATTATGCTTCGAACAATTTTTAAATTGTGTTGGCGGTAGTGAGAGTCCTTTAAACTGTTAATTGGTTGACCAAAGATCCATCAAAAACACTACTAAGGTTACTTTTCAAAATTGCAATGTCTTCATGTGACTATTGTCTTGTCTGCCTTGTATGTTAGTGGACTTACACTGTCAAAGGAGGTGGGGGAGAGTGACTAGTGAGATTTTTTCTCATATTTAAAAATTTTGGATTCTAATTTTAAAAATAAAAATGTTTCGTAATAACCTTTATACCAGTATTTTGAAATGACGTTTTACTTAACATGGAGCAAGCATTCCTTAATAAAGTCTACACATGTATAATAACTTAAAGCCTTTTATTATTATTTGAGATTACAAAAAGAAGGGAAAAAACCTTAATTATAAGATGGAGGTTAAAAATCTCACCAATAAAATAAATATTTAAATAAACAATCAACTAGGCTATTAAAATTGGTCGTATAATAAGTTGAAAGTAAAAAACCACTTAATCATCAATTTTTGACTCCGGGACTAGTAGTTGGGTCATGAAATTTCCCCACACATGCGTATCCACGGAAATGTCATTATGTTTTTTTGTATAACTTCTCTTTCTTCTGTCCTCCATCTAGCTAGTTTCATTTAAAAAGAATTTAAAGTTTTCAGAGAGAAATTTCATTTGAAGTATAAAAGATAAGAAAGGGACATATATAATTACATTGAGTGTACTTCACATGAATGAACATATAATAGCCCCACTTCTAACTTGCCTCTTCCGTAAATTCATTCTCTCTCTTCATACTCATGTTTGTTTTTCCTTCTTTTGCTTCTAAGCTTCACTTCAATTATATACATATATAAAAGTGTATATATATTGTAAAAAATCAGCTAGCAAGCTAGCTTCCTTTTACGTTTTAATTTCGTAAAGAGACGATGGAAATGTCGTGGTTGGTAGCCGCGGCTTTATTGGTGGTGATGGCGGTGTCTGCCCGTGGCGCAAACGTTAGTTACGACGGAAGGTCATTGATGATAGATGGGGAAAGGAAGATGTTATTCTCTGGTTCTATTCATTATCCTAGAAGCACCCCTCACGTATGTCTCTCTCTCTCTTTGTTCATTCAATATGATCTAACTATTAAATGACACGGAATTACGACTAAGATTTCATCTAAAAAATTGCTTGATGGAAACGTTTTCATGAATAGATACTACGCCTGTTGAAATTTCACGTTTTTTAATAGTTAATTTGCAGAAATTGAGCCTATAATATATAACTTAAATTCTATGGACATATTCAAATGTGTATGTACTTATAATAGTTTGAGTTACGTTATATACATGGTTAGTCTAAATAATTTTTTATACTATCAAATCATTCGAAGGATATTTATAGAAAACCTTCTTAAAATGTGATATTTGAAATAAAATATAATATCTATTACAACAAATAAAAATAATCTTTTACATAAGAGATATAATCGTACTAAACAAGTCTAGTGCAACAAGTTTGATTGAGAAAGCTTTGATATTAGAAAAACGATTCATAGCCTCCCTTGTAGAAATACCACTTGTTGCTCCAACTCAATCCCGAATCCTTAATTTCTTAGGAACTAATTAAGTGTTGGTTCAACTTAAAAGACCCTTCCTTAGATGCCGTCAGGAAATCCCCTTTTTGCGGTAGCATATGTCAAATTAAGTACGCCTATATATGTTTATAGGTAGAGTGTTGAGTCAAATACAGAGCTTAAATATTTTTTATATTATTAGATTTATTTTTATTTTTTTTGAGAGGATAAAGACCAAAAATAAACTGACAGATCATTCTTTTTTGAACAAGACATTAATTAGTAGGTGACCAATTTGTAATTTCTAGTGCGTAGTGGGATTAATATATAACATAGGTACGCAAACCAGTCGATAGGACTTTTAGATTAGTGGGTAAGGACTTAGATTAAGACTCTGATTGGAAATTACATCTAAATCAAATTTTATCTAGGTTGTTTCAAACTTTCTTTTGTCTGGTTTCTATAAAATAAGAATAACATTAATCAAGATGTTACCTAGTCCTAGTTTGAAGTTCTCATTACCTAGATTTTTCTTTCTTCTGAAAAATACAATTACTTTATACTATGTGTTGTTTATCACTTCTCCCTTAAAATGTGAGTGTTAATTCGAATTAAATTTCACCATCACTAACACTACTTTTGCTTCCTTCCATTACATTATTATTCATTTGTTTATAATAAAAATATATCCAGTGTAAATTCACGAATAGAATCTTGAGAGAGTAAAATATGCACAAACTTTATCTCTACCTCGGAGTGCACAAGAGTGTTTGAATATTGTGTGTCTAGTATATTTTGTTCTGTTGAATATTTTATACTTGCATTACTATATTGCTTTGGTAGACTTTCTGAAATTTATATTTAATTTGTTTGTTCTGTACGTTTATATATCTTTGATTCTTCTTAGAAGATTACTTTATTCGTTTAGCACACTAGGATGTCCTTTGACTCATTCTCCTTAAATCATTACAACTCCTACTAATTCATTTAATAATATCTGTTTTTTGGCTCGAAAAGAGACTTTTTTTTTCCTTTTTTTGTTGGCTCTCTTTTCTAAACATTATTTTATTTCTTATAGATGTGGCCATCTTTAATATCAAAAGCTAAACAAGGCGGAATAGATGTGATTGAGACCTATGTATTTTGGAACCTTCATGAACCCCAACCTGGACAGGTATTTTTGTTCGAATTCTGCGTGAACACCAAATGTTTTTTTTCCACTGAATTAACTTCTCTTTTTTTAATTTTTAATGTGATATCAGTATGATTTTAGTGGAAGACGTGACATAGTAGCATTTATGAAGGAAATTCAAGCACAAGGTCTCTATGCTTGCCTTCGCATTGGGCCCTATATTGAGGGCGAATGGACTTATGGGTAATTTTACATGCTTCCACTTTATGATATTTTGCACCCTCAGTCCAAAGTATATCTATATTCAACTTTTGACCCCTTTAATTTTATTTTATTTTTGGCAAATTGACTTAACTAAATTGTTTTTTTTAATCTTTATAGAGGTTTCCCTTTTTGGTTACATGATGTCCCTGGTGTTGTTTTCCGCTCAAATAATGAACCCTTTAAGGTAATATTTAGAATTTCTTCCTCCCATTTAATTTCATGTTTTAAAAATGATAAATAGTTGGTTGATAATGACTAGTGTAAGTTGTGTGTTGACAGTTTTACATGCAAAATTTCACTACAAAAATAGTGAACCTAATGAAATCAGAAGGACTATATGCTTCACAAGGAGGTCCAATTATACTCTCGCAGGTGAATTCTCCATATTTTTCTTAGTACGTATTAATTATTTTGCTGTATTGGTTAATTTAGATATTTCATGCAGATTGAGAATGAATATCAAAATGTAGAAAAAGCATTCGGAGAAGACGGTCCTTCTTACGTCTCGTGGGCGGCGGAGATGGCTGTTGGACTTCAAACTGGTGTTCCATGGTGCATGTGCAAACAAGATGATGCTCCTGATCCTGTTGTAAGTTACAGAGTGACTAATTAAACTACTTTTATTTATTTCATTTTCTTAAAAGCATTATTTAGACATGCTCCAGATCAATTCATGCAATGGGTTGAGATGTGGAGAAACATTTAAAGGGCCTAATTCACCAAACAAGCCATCAATCTGGACTGAGAACTGGACAAGCTTGTAAGCTATTATATTCTTATTCTACTCTCTATTTATTTATGTAAAAAATGAAGTTGCTAAAAGATATTCATTTTTTTGTATTCAAAGTTATCAAGTGTATGGTCAGAATGCAACACTCAGATCAGCAGAAGACATGGCATATCATGTTGCTCTCTTCATTGCAAGGAAGAATGGAACCTTCATCAACTATTATATGGTAAATTTGACACCTACTAACTCAAAAGAAAGAAAAGTAATATAAGAAGAAAAAAGAAACTTACCTCACAACAAATAGAACCAACATACTTCACTACCAAGTCCAATGTATCAAATTTTAGCTGCTTTATCATCCATCCTCTAACAAGGTTCTCTGGCTGGCTCCATTATCAGTATCATGGAGGAACCAATTTTGGCAGGACTGCTGCGGAATATATGATAACAAGTTACTATGACCAAGCTCCATTAGATGAGTATGGTAAGTAATCCACAAGTTTTACTCATGCTTCCAGTTTTTTCACTAGCTCTGATTGAGAATTCTACGACAGGTTTAATTAGACAACCAAAATGGGGACATTTGAAAGAGTTACATGAAGCGGTGAAGTTATGCTCAGAGACCATACTTTCTGTATTCCCTTCCATGCAGTCCTTAGGAGAACAACAAGAGGTAAATATCCACCGAGTTCACGAGTAACCCTCATCTCAAGGTGCAACTTTTCTCTCTTACAAAAATAATTTCAATCTCAAAGCTTACAAGCACTATACAAACCAGGCTTATGTATTCAGTGGAGATTCTGGAGCTTGTGCAGCATTTCTAGTCAACATAGATAACAGAAAAAGTGTAGTAATGCAATTTCAGAATTCGTCATATGAATTACCTCGGCAATCTATAAGCATCTTACCTGACTGCAAGACTGTAGCCTTCAATACGGCAAAGGTAAATACTGACATACTTAAAAATTCTTTCAATTCTACGAATCGTTAACCTTTCCAGATCTACTCCCAAACGGCTCCATTTATGATTGACAGAAGGCCAAAGCACTATCATCTCCTTATCCCTAATTTAGAGAAGAGCTAAGATTTGGTTTAAACCATAGAAGACATTAACTGTCCGCATGTTCATCTGTAATAGGTAAGCACAGAATTCAATACAAGAACAGCAATACCAGCCATTAAGTTTGACGCGGCTGAGAAATGGGAACAATTTGAAGAGGTTATTCCACAATTTGATTCTACTTCACTGAGATCAGACGTATTACTGGAGCATATGAATACTACGAAGGATGTATCTGATTATCTTTGGTATACATCCAGGTAAATTCAAAAGATCCTCCATACTCCACTCAACTTAGAAGAATAAAGTAATGATATTTAGATAAATCAAAACTAGGATTGACGGACATCGTTTCATCTAAATTTACTGGCACAGTATGATATAAACAAAGTAGTAACTGCATTCCAGGAACTGCCTTTTACTAATATGTATGAAATTCACATGACAGTATCGAGCACGATTTGATGGAACAGCAGTCTACAATAAGTGTGAAGTCCTTAGGCCATGTTTTGCATGCTTTTGTGAATGGAGAACATGTAGGTAAGCATTTAACCGTGGATGCAATATACAGATGAAAATTGTGTCATGCAAGGTTTGTTCCGAGTTTAAAATAATGAAAACAAGGGTCAAATATTTGTGTACACATGAGCAAAGATGTCATTATGCACCCCTGGCCCCGATACGTCCTCTTCTCATAGAAAACCAGAAAAGCAAAAACAAAAAAAGAACGGCAGTGAACAATTAACTGTTACGAACTATTCTTTTTTCGAAACTGGCAACTCCGTATATTCCTCAAAAGACAGTACCAAAACTGTACTAGTCAATATTTACAACAAGTACTTCAAATCCTACTATCTTTTACTAAATTGAGTCTAGTACATCAATTATGGAGATAGTATCATTTGAGTGTAACTGATTACACCAAAAACATAGTAGCATAAGACAATTTAGTTTTGACTTTTTGCATACTATTCTCTATACTATCAAAAGCTCTAGAGTTCCTTTCCTTTCATATTTCCCACCATATACTAGCTGGGACAATTCTCCATCTGTCTCTGTTTTTGGATTGCTTTCCTACTTCCTCCCAACTCTGGATTGCTTTTGTGATCTTGGCAGGCATGGTCCATGACATACCCTTAAGATTCAGAAATAACCTCCATAGTTGGCCAGTGATCTTGCAGTGTAGAAAGAGATGGTTAACTGTCTCAGCACTTTCCCCACAAAAGAAACATCTAGAACATAATGGTATCCCCCTCTTTAAGTTGTCTTGAGTCAGTACAACTTCTTTGCTTAACAACTAGACAAAACATGCCACTTTGAGTGGAATTTTTGACTTCCAGATTCCCCTCAATGGCCAGTGACTTAGAGGCCAATTGGTGTGGTTCAGCCAGTTGTATGCACAACCCACCTTAAAACTGCCCTTCCGATTGCCTTTCCACCACAAAATATCTTGACACCCTTCAGTCCATTAAATTGCCCAATGGTATTGAAAAAATCTGCTACCATTTGAATCTCCCAATCATTTGTCTTCTAAAAATGAAGTTCCACCCTTGAGGAGTCCAATGATCTATTATGGTCTTCTATTGGTGAGATACCAGAGAATATATATCAGGATACAAGACCTCTAGCCTACCTGCCTCATGCCAAACATCCTTCCAAAATTCTGTTCTCTCCATTCCCCACTTTGATCTTTGTGTTAGCCTTAAACTCAGACCATAGAGATCTAATGGATCTCCATACACTGACCCCATATGGTGTAGTCACCTCTTTGGTCATCTAGTTGTCTTCCTCTACATATTTTGCCTTAATGACTTCCTTCCAGAAGGACTGTTCTTCATTATTGAACTTCCGCAACCATTTCATCCTAAGGGTTTTGCTCTGATTCATCAAATTCTTTATTCCCAGACCTCCATGCTTCTTTCCCACTATCACAGCATCCCATTTAACCAAGTTATAACCTTTTCTCTCATTGTTTCCTTGCCAGAGAAATTTTCTTCTGATTTTATCCAACCTAGTGATTACACTTTTGGGAATTGGGAATACTGACATCATATAGGTTGGTAGTGAATCAAGAACAGAATTAATCAAGGTCAACCTGCTACCCCTAGAAAGATATTGTGATTTCCATCTTGCTAACTTCATTTCACATTACTCAACCACATTGTTCCAGATTTCATATGACTGAGATTTGGCCCCCCAAAGGCATCCCAAGATATGATGTAGGCAGTCCTCCAATTTCCCCTCTCAGAACAGCATTTAAGGCTTCCATGTTGTGTACTTCATTAATTGGATAGAGGTGGCTTTTCCTCCAATTAATGTGTAGACCAGAGAACCCTTCAAACAACACTAGGATCACCCTCAGCATCTTTAGTTGGCCTTCATCAGCATCACATAATATCAAGGTATCATCAGCATATTGTAGATGGGTAAGTTCCACACTCTCTATTTCAGGTCTGCTGACCTCAAAACCTCTAAACCAACTATTCTTTATTAAATGATAATGAGAAAAAGAGATACACATGCAGACAGACGCAAACACCACATTTCCTAATGCAAATTTGGAACTTTTAAGAGATTTCAGCTGTATCATTGGTTACAAGAGTGATTAGATTTCCAGATTCTACACTTTGTTTATGGCAATGGAACTTATGAATGTAGAGACTGGCTTGACTAGTGAAGTAAAAAGATGCTTCTGTTTCCGAAAGAAAACGTAGTTTTTATTTATTAGTGTTCCTAATCACAAGCTACATACCAAAAGAAAGGTCTCCAGAAAGAAGGGTGCCTAACCAGTGATGCTTCTATTCGAAGCACAAATCAACACTTTGTGCAGCTCAAATCATCAATTTACAAAACCTCTTAAAGTATTCTAACTGTCGAGTTCTGTAGGTTCTTCACATGGACGGTTCAGAAATACATCATTTACATTAGAGGGTGCTGTTTCTCTGAATAAAGGGACAAACAACATCTCATTACTAAGTGCAACTGTTGGCTTACCGGTACATACTTTCATTTCCTCTGTTGGTTTTCCTGGGTTGCAACTAATAATACATCAGCCATTAGTGCGTATTCATATTTGGAAGTCGCATTTTTTTTCTTTTTGATGAAAAGAGAAGTACTACTCATAAGGGTAGAAAAGTACATTATGAATTGCATATATGAGCTCTCTCTCCCTCTCAATCTTAGAAGCGTCAAGGGACAGCATTTCATAGCACCAGAGCCAAGTTCATGTATTCACATGATTTGATTAAGCACCACCTTCTTTAGTTTTATGACCTCTAGTTTTAAAAAAGTAAGTATTTAGCAGTAAGAGATTATAAAGATAAAATGATTTTTATCCTAAACATGCAGGATTCAGGAGCATTTCTTGAACGCAGGGCTCTTGGTGTAAAGTCAGTAATTATTCAAGACAGCAAAGAGACCAAAAATATCACTAATTTCTCATGGGGTTATCAGGTAATTGTCAGCTAAAAGATGACCCAAATTTTTTGTTTGTTTAGTCGTTGATGCTTTGATCATGCCATAAAATGTATAAACCACTACCGATAACTTAACCAAAAACTTTTGAGCATTTAACGTTTTCTGCCACATTAATCTATTAGCTACAGATCATTCTTCAGTAGAGCATATTTAAGGCTGAGAATAACAATTCTAACAACCATAATTTTTTTGACAACTGAGTGCAATTTCTAATTAAACTTACATCAGTATAAACCATTTTCTTATTATATCAGTATAAAACATTTTCTTAAGGTTGGATTATCGGGGGAAAAGTTACAAATTTACTCATTAGAAGAATCAAAGAGTGTTAATTGGAGCAGCTTAGACTCTTCTCAACCGCTCACATGGTACAAGGTAAGTCTATGTATCCTTTCCGGATACCTTTTTACTGTATCATGTAGTGCTACTTGCTTAAGCGACTAAGAGATCCTCAGTAATTAAATATGTGCTTATGTTTCGGTTTACAATGCAACAAACAGATCTTACATATTCCAATATATTTGTTATTTTACTCAACCTATTATACATTGATTGATTGCAATTCGCCAGTCAATTTTTGATGCACCCAAGGGTGATGATCCTGTTGCATTAAACCTTGGCTCCATGGGAAAAGGTGAGGCTTGGGTTAATGGACAAAGCATCGGCCGATATTGGGTCTCATTTCGAACGCTTGCAGGCATTCCATCACAAACTTGGTATGTTAAGGTGACACTAATTCAGATTGATACTTGTACAAACTCTTTTTATACTGGATAACTATGATTAATATAGATCTGCAGTATACGTTATTCATAGAATAATAAGGCCGCATTAGAACCCGTCTATTCTTCACCATATGTTATTTATAGATAAGCAGATTATCTCTTATCTACTTAATAAACCTCTTCACTTAAAGATCTCATGCACTCTTGTTTATCCACGAAAGTTTATTCTATTTACATTTAGTAATTAATGACTAAACCACCAGCAACTAAAATTGTTCATTTCCAGGTACAATGTTCCAAGATCATTTCTCCAACCAGAGGACAATTTATTAATCTTATTTGAAGAGGAAACTGGAAATCCTCTTGACATCACCATAGATACTATTTCTGTCACAACACCGTCGTTGAGAAAGTAAACCACTCTTCCTCTTTTATATACCAAGTTATTACCTCCGGGAACTATATTTTCTTAACAAAGAAATTTTCAAGATATGAAGGAATAACAAGTTGACCAAAAAAACACAATCTAAATTATGATAATTGATGAAAGAAATCAATGAACACCATATATAGGATTTCTTCAAAAAGAAACCAAATTCCATGATAGGTCACAGATCAATAATCCAATATATCAAGTTTTAACACTTAACAAGTGTGATTCCTACATGCAGTATTCATTTTTGTCATCGTTGAACCAATAGTCTCTTCTTATAATTTTAATCACTCTTCCTACGCTGGAATCTCTCAAAAAGACACTGGTACAGAGCCGCAATTTCAAGATTCAAATTGGCCGAAATTAACACCACAGGAAGATGGACATTATGTCTTTTACATACTTATCCCAACTAAAATACAAGATTCTATCAACACTATTTGCACCCCTTTTATTAAACAAAAACTAATCTTTTCCAGATTTGATTGTTTCTTTTCAAAGGTTCTCTTAGAAGATCTAATATTTGATGTTGATATTGTAATGTGTGTCTATCAACTGTTAATACATATACAGATTGACTTGTACTAGTTTTAGCTTAATCAACATTTGCTTAACATCTTCAGACTGAAATACCCTTCCAAAGAAAGCCAATTATTGAAAGTATACACTCATAAAAAAACTGAAAGACCAAATTAAATGCTTGTCTAGTAGGATTTGCATTTTTTCCCCACAAATTTGCAAGCTCTTTTCACTGCTATTGATAGGCCAAACATTACGACCCAGTATGTGTAGCTGTTCCAAATTCAACTATATGTCAATCAAACAAAGCATGTCCATCAAAAGTCAAAACTATCATTGTATCATATCAAGTTGGTTGTTGTCCTATCGTTTCGCTTTATTTACATTTTTCTAATATGACTTTTTCAGGCTTGTCCAGAGATGAAGAGATTTACCATCCCCCACTCATAAAAAACTTTGGGAGATCCACATAATAAGGTGTCCATAAGACTGGCAATTGATGTTCCGTGAGGATAAAAGAACAACGTTTACCATTCTTTGTTTGGGTGAAGCTCAGACGTGATTTCCATATAAATGTTCAAATCATAGGAATGTAGAAGTACAGAACTATATTTTCACACAGTTCTTTGATTCAATCAAATGCAGGCACATCGATATTATCATCTATTTGAAGTTTAATTGCATAGATGAAAAGGTCCCAATTGAAATTTTCAGCTTCCTATTTTCACGTCTTTCACTGCCTATGTTCCTGTCTTTTTTCAATGAACAAAAACAGAACAAGTGAAGGAAGTGGTTTTCGAAATCCATCAGGCATTTTATTGACTGTCTTTATGTCCTATAAATTTCCAAGAGAAATTATCACGAAGGTGGGAGAAAATGGAACTAATCAGACAGATAGCAAATGCAAATTGAAGCCTTTAACCAATTTAACACACGACATGTAGTTAATGCAAATTAATACAGTCTTACAGAAGGAAGTCCTACACATTTCAAATATGTGAAACTTTAGCAGCCTGAATGTTCAAATTGGAACTAACGAAACATAATAACGAAGACCCTACTTACAAAATTAGGCTGTAAGTCGCCACCAATTAAATAAATACGGAACAGTGACTTCATGCAAAATGCTCGCCAGCTAGATGCATTATGTCATGCCTGCAAATGAATTATCAATTAATTAATTAATACAGACATTATCATTGGCAAAAAACCTCAAGAAGCAACAGGTGCAAGAATGCAGATAATTAAAATTTCTTCGTCACCAATAATGCAACAAACTGAATAACAATTTGCAAATAAAGGTGGCTTATATTATAAATATCAACTGAAATACAAGACCAGAAAGGAAATATCAATGGAACAGTAACAAGGAAAGAGGGAAGGAAATGAGAAAACAGAGAAACAGAGAGATGAGATGACCAGACTCAAATAACAATTGCCTAATAATTCAGATGCCCTCTTTTTCTATTTATGAAATCTGGTACTTCACAAACTGCACTTTCTGGCCCCTTGTCCACGTTCTCATCACCCAGTTCCCATTATGAAGTCAGTTAGCCTTGCTGAAGGGGTTCTCACGCGCTTACTTCTTTTCAAAACCCTACTCTCCTGCTGAGTGTGTGTATGTCCACGGTGGCTGCTGATGTGCCATCCAAGTCAGCTTGTGGGGGCACAACAAATAACCAATGTATTTTTACCTCCGGCCAAGGAGGAAGAGCAGCATCTTCTGTTAGATGTTTAAGAATCTAAAAGTGCTAGTTTACCTAACAGTTCTTCAAGTAAAAATCTTCAAATATATATGTATCATATAAACTAACAAAAAGTTAAATACGATAAATGCAGCAAACCAGAAGGGTAAAGCAAACATTTCATGTAGAATCACTTTCTAAGAAATATACATTCTTTTCAACTTTAACATCCACAAAAACTGAACATCGACGCAATTCTAGATGAAAATCTTCTGAGATGTTTTTGATACCTCGGATGGTGAGAACTAGAAAGAACAGTCTTCATCAGCAAGTAGATTAAATCTAACTTCGAGCATGATAACACAAGCACGGCATATCATTCTTTAGGGACCTTTGTGATCCCACCCAGTTTTCTTTTTTTAGAATTAGGAGACTCCTCTTCCGTAGAATTCAACAGTGATTTCTGTGAAGGTAGTTCCGCAATGAAAAGCAGAGTTTGAGCCCAACCAGCATATTTTCCATATGTCCTCACAAAAGCATCTGCCACACGATTGTGAAGTTTAGGCGTAAGACTGGTTCCTGCCAGTTCAGGGAGGAGGTACCTGGTCGCGATCTAGCAAAAGATCAAGAAGAAATGTTGAAATTGGTATTAACAGATATGAACAGGATATTTTCTGAAATTGAAGTAACTTCAAAGAGCAAAGAGAGCTGCATGTTTGCATGCCAATAACTCAATACATGTAACAGGGAACACTTGATCAGTTTAGGTAATAGCAGAATCTGGGCCAACATACATCGTGTAGAACTGCACTGCGCTACTCATAATACCCTAAATGGTTCACTTTTCACTTTTCCTGCAACCTGTTTTCCTTTTCATCTTTTTTTTGGGGGACAATGGGTAATTGTGTTATAAAAGCAGCACTAAAGGGATGCTGCTGAAGTAATTACAGGTGATCAGAAAGCAAAAGAAAACCCCCATTCCAATCTTATAGGGATTCTAAGAGGCTAGGTATAGATTTTTCATCATTTACAAATTCCTCTTTACACCAAAAAGAAAAGAAAGTATACAGTTAAAACTTAACCTGTTGGATTGAGTTGGCTTTATCTTCAAAACATTTATCGTTCCTTTCCTTTCCAGCATCCAGTGTGTTTAAACCGAGAAGCATAATAAACAGACGAGGCCTCATGGGGCTTGAAGCGAAAAGTGAGATTCTTTGAAATGAAGCCCACAATTTTTGGAAAATTAAAAGGCTGAACCCATCGGTAGCTCCTTAAAAAGTTGGCATCAACTTTTACTGAGACACTTCAACTAGGGTTTGTTCATTTTATACACCTCATGTTAGGCCCCGCTGTGTCATTTGACACCTTTTTGGCAATCAACTAAAATTACAAAGTGTGTGTATTACACTCGCTGATGACGTGACATGATGACTAATTAAAAGATGACATGTGGCATTTGGTATAAAATAATTATTAAAAATAAATTATTAAAAAAGCAAAGGAAAAACTATTTTTCATTAAAAGAAACTGTTTTCTAAACCCCCACCCCACCAACCTGCCCAACCCCTCCTTCCGCAAGAATTCCCCCGCCATAGCCATTAGAGCTCCATCACCAATGACCATCATCCACTCCACCTTTTTACTTTTTTAAAAAAAAATTTAATTCATTTAAGGTTTCATGGATAGAATTCAAGAACAAGAGGCTACATAGTAATTATACACCAAAATGCTAATAGTTGTTAACTAAAAGAATTGTAATGAAAAAAATACAAAATGAATGGGTAAAATCTAAAATTAATGGACTAAAACGGTAGCTTTTTACTTTTGCAAATGAAATGAACCGAGTATTAGATTAACAAATTTGTATAATCGTTGACCAAAAAAATGGAGTGTTAATCAAAAATTTCTTAAAACCCAGATCTTATTTCTTCTCTTGATGAACTTTTCTTCTTCTTTCTTTTGTTTTTGTCAACTTTGATTAATATGTCAGATCTATAATTACATTAATATAGTAACATGTTGGGATAAAATCTTGAAGAGAAAATGAAGTTTCATGAATATTTTTTGGGGGCTGATTTTTTAAGAATTTAAAATTTGTTTTTGATTTTATACAAAAAGAAAATGTCACATATTCTTAGAGAATGGTGGTGGTCTTTATTTTTTAGATGAACAAGATAATAATTGTGAAAGATTCGTTAATGTTAGAATATTAAATAAAGAAGATAGAGAAAAAGAATGAAGAAGAAGAAAGATGATGAAGGAGGAAATAATAAAAAAGAAAAAAGAAAAAAAAATATGATTTTTTTAGGCTCTTCATGCGCCTATTTGGAGTGAAAATCACACAAGTTGTCAAGTCAACAAAAAAAATCAAAATGACCCAGTCCAACCTTACCTTAGGTGTTCAAAATGTACAGTGCTTACTTAAGGTGACTAAGTGAAAAATCGTGTCAACTTTAGGGGTTGCCGATGGGTTCCGCCAAATTAAAAAGTTGCCAAATATACATGTCAATTTATGAAGAAAAATATGCATGTAAATTTAGTGCGTTAATAATCAAATTGCAATTAAAATAACTAACTTTAGCACTAATGTACACTAATGTTGATATGAATCCAACTAGAAATTGAGGTTCAAAGAACAGCGACTTTTATTTTTGATCACTCCACACATCATTATTTGAAGCTCATGGTTTCACCTGTGAAGCGATAACCCCTCACTTCACATTGTTTCATCGCTTTGAGCAACATCATGATGGCTTTTAACAACAGACTGAATCCAAATCTGATTACTAATTCTAAATGTATTTTTTATCAATTATGGAAAATATTGCAGCAGTACTTTTATGTATTATCTGTGTACCAAAAGTTTATAGACAAAAAATTAACTGATCTAATTTAGCTCCAGAAATCAGTCAAACTGACCCTTGAATCTCGATAAGCTAAGGGAAAAGTAAGTCAGGACAGAAGAGAATGATTCAAGCTCTACAGTCTACAACTTTTAAAATTAGTAGAACCTTCTTCTTTAAGGAAAAAAATAATTACACCCCAAATAATTAAAACCTACCACACCAACATTGTGATCTGCATCCTGCTCACTAGGGCTGTACAGGGCAAACCGATAAACCGCACCAAATCAACAAATCGAACCAAACCGGAAAAAAAAACCCGACTAGTGGTTTGGTTTGACTTGGTTTGGTGTTTGAAAAAAAAATCCGACCATTATAGGGTTGGTTTGGTTTTAACTAAAAAAAGTCAAACCGAACCCAAACCGATCCGATTATAGATATACTACTTTTAAATTATGTTATACATAAAAATATTTATTAAAATGTAATTTATAAATATTTTTTAAAAAATTTTCATATTTTTTTTCTTTCTTACATTTAGATTTGGACTTGAGAAGCTCATCTAAATAATATACAAATAAAGCCCATCTTATAAAGTTATATTATAAAGTTAAAACTTCAAACAATGTTCTGCCTCCATCTTATATGTTGATATTTTGTATTAGAACTCTTTTTAAGAAGCACTGCTTTGTTCTTTTTATTAGATATTATGAAAAACCCGAGAAACCCGAAAAAACCCAAAAAACCCGAAAAATCCGAAAAATCTGAGAAAAATTGATATCAAAAAACTCGAATTTTATTGGTTTGGTTTGGTCTATAGATTTAATAACCCGACACAAATGGTTTGGTTTGGTTTGTAAAAAATTCGAACCAATCCGGTCCATGTACACCCCTACTGCTCACATTGAAAAGTTATATTGCTTTTCTTGGATAACTAATGACCAAAACAATATATTTTTTATGAAGGTTGTGACCAAAACAATTTTATTAACAAATGGCTTATCTACCATATTAATAAAGCTACCACTCCCTAGGCTGGTGTAACTATGCTTTTGATGTTCAGGGAACTGGGCACCCATTCTCTTTTATACCTCAAAAGCATCATTAGTCTCATGGGGTAACACCCACCTCTCTTGGTTAGTAACAGACTTTAATTAACATCTTGATTGCCTTCTAAAATTTAGCAAGAGAAACACCATACGGGTGCATGAACTGTGCCACAAGCTCTAGTACTAAACAACATGTACCCATTTTATCATACAAGAAGACTACTCAGAGGTTTTTTAAATTTTGCCATCCCGTATTCAGCAGCAGGGAGCAATACTCTCATATTTTCACTTCATTGGTAGCCGAACAAGTTAATCCTTTCAGGAAAAAGACATCCCCAAAAATCATTTGCTTCCTCAAGATTCTGGTACTTTGACAGACAGCAAAAGCTCCAAGCTGTTTACTTTAACTCTTTTTCCCGAAACAAGTGGAAATTTTCAAGGACATGCACCAAAAGTTGGCGTGCATTTAGGAAGAAAACATAGTCTAGAAACTATCAATATGCAGGCTCCTATTTGCCTTACATGAAGGGAACTTTGTACTCAGTAAGACTATCTTAGCTAGAAAAACAAATTACAGATACTTAACCAGCTGCTAAACTGTGATTACTGTGAAGCATATTTTTGCTTCGTTTGATAAAAGTTTCTTTTGGAGAAACAGAAACAGAAGATAATTGTTGACATGTGTGTGACCATCACATCTAAAAGCTTAAATTGTTAGAGAGAGTAAGTTTTAATTACTTAATCATATTATGTATCATAACACTCCCTCTCATGTGTGGCCATAATTCTTCTTAATTGGCCAAACACATGGAATATTTTTTGCTTTCTAGGTGGCAATGAAATTTGAACTTAGGATCTCTCCGTGCTCTAATACCATGTGAATAGATGGACATTGGACCTAATTCAATCCCAAAAGCTAGCTCAAAAAAAAAGGATTGTCCAAGACCATATAAGGAGACCACAAGACATAATCCATTTTCTCAACCAATGCGGGACTTAACCCCTCTCTCTCAATACGTCCAGGATTGGACAACTAGAGTGAGGATTACGGAGGACCCACTATTGAGAGTACAACAAGAAGGATCAATGGTTGTGCCTATGATACCATGTTAAAATTGTCTGATCATCTCATCTAAAAACTTAAGTCGGTAGAGAGAACACACATTTAGTAACTTAATTATATTATGTCTCACAATAATAGTGGTAAAAGGATGCACCCAGATAGGCATGGGAATAAATATAAATGAAAAGAGGAGCATAACAACATCTAGGAAAGAGGATTTCCACACTGAAATGAAAGAGTCCAAAAGCTGCACAACCCTTCATCCATAAATAATCATTCACGCCAACAATCTGCTTAAAAAATTTGATATATTTCAACTCTCCTCGTTGTTTCTTCAGTCCTCCACACTCCCCACTCCCCCTTTATTTTTTAAGAAAGAACTCATTAGTCCATCTACATACTCTTTTCGTAACAAAATAGAGGTCCCAGGAACATATCAAACAAGAAAGGAACAACAACAACTACTACAACAATAATAATAATATTCTTCTTAGGTTTATCTTAATTTGAAATATTTATAGAAGGGAGAGAGCATATCTCATATCTTGTATGGAATCAAAGTAAATTCATATGTCAGAAGATGTTGTGATCTCTTATACAACAAGAAAATATAAAGCCCTTGAAAGCTAACCTTCCACACATGAGTATCAACAGGAATAGCATGGTGCTGATCTAGAGAAAAGAGAGCAATACATGCTGCGACCTTAGGACCAACACCAGGTAGAGAGCACAACGAAACAATGGCCTCAGGAAGATCTACTTTGCGAAGTACAGCAAGCCACTCCATACCTCCACCAGGCTTTGACTTCAGTGTTTCCACAGTACCAACTATATATTTAGCCCTGCTCACTCGATATAAGATCAGGAGCGTTATGGAGTGAGTTATTAAATATAACTACAACTTGACATCAGTTTAACTATCACTAGAAAGTTGAAAGTGTTCTCATCTACACAAAATACTCGTAGTTCCTGTCAAAATTGGCCTAAGTGAAGATGCAAGGAAAAAAGAAAGATGAAACAACCCAAAAGTTGAAGATATAGGATGTATCACATCATCTGTCACTTGATACCATTTTAAAAGGCTTTGAAATTCATTCATCACCAAATTGCTAACCAAGCAGACTTAGGTAATGCTAAATAGTGTTTCAAAGACACTAGAAATCTTAGCATATGAATACATTCGCTGCTTTAGTGAGCGTTTGAAACTAAAATACAGGGAAAAAGGAAACTTAATCGGATTTGATGGATTTCAGAAAGCCTTTGTTTCATTAATTTCGTTTGATAAAGCCCATCAATTTCACTGTAGTTCCATACACCAGCAACACCCCTTCTATATGCATAATTTTGTATATCTCAAAAGAAAGACATAAAGACCTATTCATACCCAAAGGTGTGGCCAAGTGGTCAATGAAGTGGATTAAGAACCCATTTGGCCACGGATATTTTTCACTTTTTTCCGGAATATTATTCTGAAAAACTGTTTGGAAATAGAATTGTTCTGATGTTCAGGAATTCAAATTCTGAAATTTTCTGGAATTCGAAAAACTCCAAAAACTTCTTTTTTCACAATTTTCACTCCAAATCACTCACAAAAATTCAAAAACAACTCCAGTTTCCAAACACCATTTTCAATTATTTTTCCAAATTTCACATTTATTATGTCTAAACTCTCAATATGCGATCTCTTTTCATCTATCTTAGACTTGTTGGACAAAGTTATGCTGTACCTGATGGGACTGGCACAGACACCACAGTTATATAAACTAAAAGATATAAGGGCTTATTCATATCATAGGACACATGATTTAAAGAAAAATAAAAAAACTCTTGAAACACCATGATTGGTAAAAAGCATACCTGTAACCAAAACCTGCAGCTCTTAGCTCTTGTTCAGAAACCATTGCCAACCTTTCCAGTGAAGGAAACTCATAAAACTTGAAACCTCCAACAGCTCCCAAATAATTCCCCAATGATGAAATGAAATCGACCATCATGGTAATTCTCTTGATATTGTTATTAGATGAGCAAATAAACTGAATGAGACACTCAAGAGGGTCTTGCCTTAGGACTCTAGCACCCCCCAAATGGGTAGCCAATTCAGCAAATCTTTTATCAGAAGCCTTAAAACTCTCCCAAACCTCAGTTAATGAAATACCCACATTGAGAAAATCAAGAAGGGCGTCCCTAGCAGACTCAGAGGTAGCGCAATGGAAATGGTACCCAACATCACCATTGTCAAGCTGCTTCAGTGAGACCAAGTGGGACCTACCAACAACACCAGTATACTGGATGGGTCCTGTCTGTTTCCACCTGAAGGTTTGGCCTGTTGGGAAGGTGAGGGGCAAGTAAAGTTCTGATCTTGATAAGTTGAGGGGTACCCATTTGGGGTCTTCTTCTGGGATTGGATTTGTTAGAATATTTCTTGGTTTCTTGGAAGAGAGGGTTCTCAAAGTTGTAGTCTTGGAAGGAAGAGATTGTGGAGATGGTGGGGTTGAAGGAATGGTTATTGGTCTCTTCATGATTGGGAGAGTTCTCACTGATTGCATCTATGGTATGGCAGAGTACTCGCACAAGGGAGATGCTCTCGGCTACTTAGCCATTGGTTAATTTTCTCCTCGCTTCTCCATTTTTTTTCCCTTGATAAATGACATATAAATTCCCACCTGATATAAATATACTACTTAACAATCAATTAGGCTAAGAGAGTAAGCAAAATAAAAGACAATAGAAGAAAGAAATAAAGGAAATTTGCAATATCAGTGTTATTCGTATCAGTGTTATTCGTATCTTCACTTCTAAAGTTGCACAAATCATATAGGCACATAAGTTAGGTCATTTGCAGGAAATTACACAAGTGTCCAAGTGGATGGTTCCCACTTGGATGGACAGAGACATGTCCACTTGGATGGATAGAAACATCCAATACATAATACTCTCTCTTGGATGTCTATATAAAAAAATTAAAGAATAAATATACATATAGTTATTCTGAATCTCCATAGATGTTGTGCCTACATATCTGGTAATACGCCTTGATTGCTGGCTCATTAAAAACCTTATCAGGAAAGCCTAGTGGGACAAAACCTTGGTTAAGGAAAAAAAAGTGCAGCGCGTATTTTACTCCCCCTGATGAAAGCTTCATTTGATATTTTGGAGACGACGCATTCCAACCTTATATCTTAATTTCTCAAAAGTTGATGTTGGTAATGCCTTTGTGAATAAATCTGCAAGATTATCACTCGAATTAACTTGTTGTACATCAATATCACCATTCTTCTATAGATCATGTGTGAAGAATAATTTTGGTGAAATATGTTTCGTTCTGTCTCCTTTTATGAAGTCGCCTTTCAACTGAGCTATGCACGCGGCATTGTCTTCGAATATAATTTTGGGTACTTTGACATTACTTTCTAGGCCACATCTTTCTTTGATGAATTGTATCATCGATCTCAACCACACACATTCTCTACTTGCTTCATGAATTGTTATTATTTCAGCATGATTTGAAGAAGTAGCAACAATGGACTACTTTGTAGATCGCCATGATATAGCAGTTCCTCAGTGTGTAAATAGATAGCCTGTCTGAGATCGAGCTTTATGTGGGTCTGATAAATAACCTGCATCTGCATAACCAATAAGGTCTACACAATCTTTATTAGTATAAAACAAACTCATATCAATAGTACCCTTGAGGTATCGCAAAATATGTTTGATACCGTTCCAATGCCTTCGCGTTGGGGATGAACTATACCTTGCTAGCAAATTAACAGAAAATGTTATATCAGGCCTGGTTGCGTTAGCAAGGTACATAAGTGCACCAATAGCACTGGGATATGGTACTTTAGGACCAAGCAGTTCTTCACCCTCTTCTAAAGGTCGAAGTTGATCCTTTTCCACTTTAAGTGATCGAACAATCATTAGAGTACTTAATGGGTGTGCTTTGTCCATGTAAAATCTTTTTAAGATTTTCTCAGTGTAGGCAGATTGATGGACAAAAACCCCGTTTTCTAAATGTTCAATTTGCAGACCTAGACAAAGTTTTGTCTTTCCAAGGTCTTTCATTTCAAATTCTTTCTTTAGATATTCAATTGCCTTTTGGACCTCTTCAGGGGTTCCAATGAGATTTATGTCATCAACATAAACGGCGAGTATAACAAACTCTGATTCTGTTTTCTTAATAAAAACACATGGACAAATAACATCATTTATATAACCTTCATTTATCAAGTATTCACTAAGGCGATTATACTACATACGCCCTAATTATTTTAGACCATATAATAATCTTTGCAGTTTCATTGAGTACATCTCCCGAGACTTATTACATGCTTCAGCCAATTTTAATCCTTCTGGAATTTTCATGTAAATTTCATTATCAAGTGAACCATAAAGGTAAGCTGTAACTACATTCATTAGATGGATATCAAGATTTTTATGTACAGCTAGACTGATGAGATATCGAAATGTTATTTCATCTATAACGGGTGAATATGTTTCTTCATAGTTGACCCCGAGTCTTTAAGAGAATCCTTGTGCAACAAGGCGTGCCTTGTATCTTACAATTTCATTTCTCTCATTTCGTTTTCGTACAAAAACCCATTTATAGTCAACTGGTTTTACACCTTCAGGGGTTTGGACTACAAGTCCAAAAACCTCACATTTAGCAAGTGAGTCTAATTCTGATTGAATTGCTTTTTGCCATTCTGTCCAATCACATCTACGTCGACATTCTTCGACGGATTTAGGCTCAAGACTTTCACTATCTTGCATAAGGTTAATTGCAACATTATGTGCAAAAACATTATCTACCGTAATTTTAGATCGATCTAGATTTATCTCATCACCGGTAGAACTTATTGAAAGTTCTTCATTCACTTGAGTCTTAAGTTCACTGATTTCTTCAGGAATATCAGGAGTACTCAAATCTTGACCTTCTTCAGGAGGTTCTTGTATAGTATCATTTTTATGGTTTCTTATGCTTCTCTTTCTAAGATTTTTATCTTTTGATCCAGTGGTCTACCATGCTTCAGGCGTGTTTGGGATTCAGAAGCCATGATACTAGTAGATGGTCCTTTTGGGACATCAATTCGGATAGGCACATTCACTGCAGGGATATGTGACTTAGTTATCCGTTTCAAATCAATAAATGCATTTGGCATTTGATTTGCTATTTTCTACAAGTGGATGATCTTCTGGACCTCCTACTCACATGTGCGAGTACATGGATCAAAATGTGATAGTGATGAAACTTTTCACGCAATTTCTTTTTTTGGGGGGTTCCTTTTTCTCTCCCCTAATGGAGGGACAAATATTTCATCAAACCGACAATCTACAAATCGAGCAGTGAATAAGTCTCCAGTCAACGGTTCATGATATCGAATTATAGAGGGTGAGTCAAACCCAACGTATATGACCAATCTTCGTTGAAGGCACGTATACTACACAACCAAAAATTCTTAAATGGACTCTAATTAGTTCATGACCAAATACTAATTGTGATGGAGAGTATTTATTACAATGTGTCGGTCTGAGACGTACAAGTGCTGCCGCATGTAAGATAGCATAACCCCAAACAGTAATTGGCAATTTTGTTTTCATTAATAGAGGTCTTGCTATCAACTGTAGACGCTTTATAAATGACTGTGCAAGGCCATTTTAAGTATGAACATGAGCAACATGATTCAATTTTTATCCCAATTGATAAGCAATAATCATTAAAAGCTTGGGATGTAAATTCTCTCGCATTATCAAGGCGAATGGCCTTAATTGAATAATCTAGGAATTGCGCCCTTAATCTTATTATTTGTGTCAACAACTTTGCAAACGTCAGGTTGCGGGATGATAAAAGGTACATATAAGACCATCTAGATGATGCATCTATTAGACCATAAAATATCTAAATAATCCACTAGGTGGATGAATAGGTCCATACATATCTCCATGTATACGCTCTAAAAAGCCAGGAGATTTGATGCCAACCTTGAGGGTCGATGGTTTAGCAATTAATTTGCCTTGATAACAAGCAACACATGAAAATTCATCATTTATAAGAATCTTCTAGTTCTTTAACGGATGTCCAGTTGAATTTTCAAGAATTTGTCTCATCATTATTGATCTAGGATGACCTATTCGATCATGCCATAGCACAAAGTTGGTAATTTTTCCAAAATATATTTTTGGCCTGAGACACTCTTGGTTATACCAAGATATTCAATATTCATTTCATTTTGTGTCTCAACATGATATCCATTTCTGCGGATATTTTTAAAACTTAACAAGTTTCTTGGGGATTTAGAAGAAAATAGTGCATTTTCTATAACAATTTTTGTCCTCTTAGGTAGAATTATAATAGCTCTTTCGGAGACTTCTATCATTTTTGAATTACCAGAAATTGTAGTAACATTTGCTTTTCTTCTTAGTAAATTAGAAAAATATTTCTCGTCTTTAAATATAGCATGAGTTGTTTCATTATCAATTACACAAATATCCTCGTGATTGGTCATTGATCCAAATAAAATTTGAGGCATTTTCATATTTTCTTCAATAAGAAATAAAATAATTATTAACACATGGTACATTACACAAATTTTATTTATTTACATTGACTAGGAAAATACAAACATCATATTTAATACAAATAAAAAGAAAAATATTTATATATTATTAGTCCTATCAATATTCATATTTTTGTCTGGAAAATTAAAGAAATCAGCTACATCCAAATGCATAGGCTCAATATTATCTTCAGAGATAAAATTTGTCTCTGGATTATTTTCTGTCCTCTTTAATGATGCCTGATATAGCTGAACCAGACGTTTTGACAACCAACAAGTCCACGACCAGTGCCCCACACCTCCACATCTATGACATACACTTTCTGAATTATTCTTCGGTAAAGCTTCTGGCTTTTTACGCTGCCTTTTATATTGGTGATCATTTCTCGGTGTCAGCCAAGTATCATGATTAAAATTCCTTCTTTGACCATGACCACGACCACGACCACGACTGGGGCCATGACCTCTTTCTCGTTGGTTATAATTTGCTTGATTCACTTCAGGGAGTGGTAAAGAACCAACTGACCAACTATCATGATTTTTCATTAATAGTTCATTATGTATTTCAGCAATAAGAAAGTGAGATAATAATTCAGAATATTTTGTAAAACCTTTTTCGCGATATTGCTGCTGTAGGAGCATATTCGTTGGTGTAAATGTGGAGTATGTTTTTCCAATTTATCTTGCTCAGTGATTTCGTCTTCGCATAAATTTAATTGAGCTATAATTCTAAATAAGGCAGAATTATATTCAGTTATATTTTTAAAGTCCATTAGTCTCAGATTTAACCAGTCATGACATGCTTGTGGAATCATGACCAACTTCAGGTGGTGATATCTTTCTTTTAAATTTTTCCATAATTTTAGGGGATCCTTTAATGTAAGATATTATAATTTTAGCCCCTTGTCAAGATGGTGGCGGATAAAAATTATAGTTTTTCCACAGTCTTGACTAGATGTCGTGTTATCATCTTTGATGGTGTCTGCCAGATCCATCGATTCTAGATAAATTTCGACATCAAGTGCCATGATGAGTAGCCTTTTTCAGAGATATCAAGAGCAGTAAATTCAAGTTTGGAAATATTTGTCATTTTATGAAAATAAGTTTAAATAAAACTCTTACCACTTTTTGTTACCTTCTAAAAATAGTTGGAGCTCCATGCTGATAACGTAATATAAATATACTGCCTTAATAATTAATTAGGCGAAGAGAGTAAGCAAAATAAAAGAGAACAGAAGAAAGAAATAGAGAAAATTTACAGTATCAGTGTTGTTTGTATCTTCACTTCTAAAGTTGCACATATTTGTGCAACTTATATAGGCACATAAGTTAGGTCATTTGCAGGCAAATTACACAAGTGTCTAAGTGGGTGGGTCCCACTTGGATGGATAGAGACATCCAATACATAATACCACGAAACTTATTTTAACATTTTAATTTTTGGAAAAGGGTCATATATATACCCTCAAACTTTCAAAAATGATAAGTATATTTATACTTTAAGGGTGGCTTGGTTGGGAATAAATTATCCCAAAATTAATTATTCTGGAATAAGTTTTCATGGAATAAGGTGGGATAACTTATCTCACTATGTATATGGGATAATTTATCTCATCACTATGGTATAAATGGTGGGATGAGTTATCTCAAACTTGTCAACCAAAAGATATCAAAATTTTATCCCTAGATTATTTTTTTATCCCAGAACTATTTTATGTTTATCTCTTACACCAAACAACCCCTAAGATTGTATATACCCTTAGGAGTCATTTGGTGTGAAGGATAAACACAAATAGTCCTGAGATAATATTTTAGTGGCACTTAATTTATTGTTTGGTTGACAATAGTAGATAATTTATTCTGAGATTAATAATTAGTACTGAAATAGATAAATTATTCCTCCCCTTGGGTGGTACAATAATTCATCATAATTTGTCATGGGATAAACTTATTAAATGACAAAAATATCTTTCAAACCCTTTAATTATCATTTTTCACAAAAACCCCTTATGCTCTTGAAGGTTTCTTCTCTTCAGTGCACTAAGAAGCACTTCCTGCTTGCCATTTTTTTAGACCAAATTTTGCTACATTTTCGATCATTCGCTACTATATTTTTAGCCATAAGCTGCTTCATTTTTTATACACAGTTTTATAATAAATATGATATGTAACAAAGTTTTATGATCACGCCATTTTTTAGAGAAGAGTATTAACATCTCCAAAATTAGCACATAGTTGAGCGCCAAGAAAATTCATGCAAATTCGTACATAAAAATAATTAAACTAAATAAGGTGGATGTTTTATTTTTAAGAATGAATAACTGATACTCTACCAAAAATTATATAGAAAAAACTAAATAAAATGGTATTTTTGTAAACAAACAATTTATTTTTAGGAAGTATGCAATGGATATTATTTTTAGTACAACAAACCAAATAGTCAATTGTAAATAATGTCAGGATAACTAATCTCAGCATAACTAATCCTAATATAACTTATTCCAGTATAACATATCCCATCATAATTTATATTCAAACCAAACGACCCCTTACCGTTTGGCTTATATATACCCATAAACCAAACAGACAGACACGTGTCACCATCTCAATAATTTATCCTATTTTATTTTATTTTTTATCCATAAATTAAAAACTCACCCATCTACCTTAATTCAACCCATCCATATCCAAATTTCTTAAACATCCGGCCAAAAATCTAAGCATCTGCGCAATATCCTTCATTTGCCCAAGCCTTTCATGTGGACACTTATTAATCACCTTATTTATCATCTCCTCTGATTTTCCATTGAAAACATATCCGTCGATATGAGTTTCGACGCCACATAATTCCTTATTATCCATGTCCCTTTCAATTCCTTCGCCAGTATTTTCACTATTATTTTCACGACCACTTTTGATGTCGCATACGCCCCAAACCAAGCTTCAATAGCCTTTTTCATCGATGACGATCAACATATACCCTCCCCTCTCTATCGTGTTTGATTCTCTTAGCTCCTTCTTTACAGCATATGAAAGCCCATGCTCGTTCACATCGAAAGTTATGCTGAAATCCTCTAGGATTGTGTTAAAGATCGATGGATATTTCTTGTTGAGTACGTCGGTGGAATTGACGAGGATGTTGATTGGCGATTGACAAGCCGATTATGCAACATCGAGGAGAGATTTTACTTGATCTTATTTCTCAAATAATTACTTCTTGTAAGTCACATTCTTTGAGGGTTCAAATCCAAAAGGCCTAACTGTAAAGGTTTCAAATTTGGGGGTAGGTGATTTAATAGGGAGACGATTAGCTGGAGCTGGTGGTGTGGAAAGTGAAGTGTACTTCAAGACTGCACCATATTTTTTGCCATTGTAATTTATTGGGACATCACAATAAGAATTATTTGATGAGACCAAGAACATCTTACACTTGTGGCAGGCTCCTCGAGTCAATTGTTTGGGAATGATACAGAAGAATGAAGCAGTCATTTGGGTTATAATTGGGTTAGGAATTTTTAATTTGGGTCTTAAGCGGTCAGGATATGTTGGTTTTGGATTTTGGTGGATAGTTGATTGGGTTTTTAAATTTTGGGTAAAACTAATAATAAAATTGGATAAATTATTGAGATGGCGTCACTTGTCTATCTATTTGACTTAAGGTATATATGAGCTAAAAGCACAACTATAAGGGTATATACAACCTCAAAGTATAACGGAGGGTATATACATATCATTTTTGAAAGTTTGGGGGGTATATAAGGCCTTTTTGTATTTTAATTTATGGGTAACTTATTTAGGCGGAATGGTTTGAGGGACTTATGTACTTAGGGGTCATATGGTAGAGACATAGAGTGTACTGACATGACCCGCCACTTGATCATCTAAAAGAGGAAAGAATCTAGAGTCATGAAGAGGTTAGTGGAAAATTCTAGAATATTATGAAAAAGTTTTGAGTGCCCTTAGAATACTATAGATATGTAGAGAATTCTAGATGAAAGGACTTGTATAGTAATTATTATTTACACTTAAGCCCATAGTGAGTAGTATAAATAGGAGGGTCCATTCATTTGTACAACCATCAAGCAAGAAACCAATCTACCAAGCAATACAAAGCCTTTTTTAAAAACTCTCTTTTGTATCTTTTGTAAATCTAGTGTTTCCTTAGCGATCTAGCCCAAAAATGCGTACTTGAGCTTACAAAATCGTGAAAGAGTCGTGAGTAAGTTGTGGAGTGCCGCACGGAAGTCTTAGTTGAATTCTAAGTCTGTGAGAAAGTGGTATCAGAGTGAGGTTATACTAAGGGAATGGCAAGCGAGTGTAAGACTCTGGAAGTCGGAAAGTTGGAACCAATGAGAAATTTCCCAAATGTTGACTGGATCTTAGTTGACGGCCCAATCTATGATTCGTAGAGGTTTTTATGACTCATAGAAATGAGTCGTAGAGGGAGCCTTTATACTTGTTCAGGACCAAACATCAAGAGAGGTTCTACGACTCAACAAGATGAGTCGTCGTCCTGTTGACGAGTTGTAAGAACCACTCGTCCCAAAACTTCAGAGGCCACGTTTCAGAATTTTCCCAAGGTTGAGTCTACGACCTGATAGGGAGATTCATAGAAATTATTATGAGTCATTTCTAGACCTTCAAGTTTGCAGGTTTTGAGACCTGCAGGACGAGTTCAAATGACGACTCGTAAACAAGAAGATTAGTCGTTGTATCTAAACTTCAGACATGATTTTCAGGTCTTTACCAAACTCGTCATCTTCTCTATGACCCATAGAGTCAACTCGTAGGGTCAGTTTTAAAGTTTTAATGAAGGGTATTTGTGTCATTTACCAAGTTCGGTTCAATGAACCTAGACACAATTATGGTAAAGTTCAAATCTATATCCACCCAATCCTTTGAAATTTCCCTCATTCTAAAACATTCTTCTAAATTCTCCTACGGCAAGGACCAAAATTCTCTCAAGGATTCCTCTTCAAGCTTCAAGCTAGGGTTTCAAATTTCACCAAGGTTTCTTCTTCAATTTTGAGTAATTTCAATCAAGGTATATGGGGATTGATCCATGGGTTCCTTTCACCATGGAGTCCCAAAGTGTACTCAAAGTTCCATAAATTCTCAATTGATTTATGAACACTACTTTTGATGAATTGCATTGGGCTGTTTCAATTTTATTTTGAATTGTTATCAATGACTATTCTAAGCATGTTTCTACATGAATTGCATAATTTTTAAGTTGAATTATGGATGCCTATGCATAAAGCTATCTTAATGATGATTTTAAGGTTCAAAAATAATTTTCATGAGTTGATTATGAGTTCAATTATTTTCAAGAAAATTTTTCATGATGTAAAGTTGAGATTATGATTTTTATGTACTAATGTATATTTTGCCTACATTGTCTCATAATATAGAGACGGATGATACTCATGACCATTCTATTCGTGGCTAAAGTTTTTTAGATATCAAGAGTTGGTGAGTCTTCATTTTATCGAGGACGTGACTTTTATTCTCGTTGTTTACTTGACTTTCTTCTATTATTTTGGGTGAGCTTATCCCAAACCCCCATTAAACATTAAACTAGAGGCATGTTTAGATGGTATTATGATTAGTCCATTTCGACATTGGTTGTTTTATTCTACCCCTTAGACCCATTCCCTTGAGTTGTTACTTCTGCTTGTTTTACTATATTTCTTTACCTTATGAATGTGAGGTATGCTAAGATGGCTTAGTTGGGGTCACTAGCATCCCGATCGCCATGTCACGACTTGGCCCTAGTTCGGGTCATGAAAAATATGGTATCAAAAAACAATATTTAGAAGAGTCCTAGGGAGCCTAACATGCCTTGTTAATTAGGGTCATATTCATTGATGTGAAGTGCACCACATCCATGAATAAGAGGCTACGAAACATCTTAAGAAAGTCTTACTTCTTTCATGATCTATGTCTTGCAGTAGAGTAATTAAGTCTTTCCCTTTAATGCTTGTTCTTTGCGATTTTTAAAATATGCCTCCACGAAGATACCCCGCTATAAAGAATGTGGTTGAAGAGGAGCAACAAGCTCCAAACAATCCCTTGAATGACCAATTCTCAAATGCCAAGTTTCGAGCGGCTTTTCAAGTACTTCCTCAAGCCGTTATGACTCAAGGCAATCGTGAGATGGTTGCTCTTGTGAACCCAAATGTGGGGACTACGGCGATAAGAGTTCGTGATTTCATGAGGATAAATCCTCCAGAGTTTTGGGGTTCTAAGGTGGAAGAGGATCCATAAGAGTTTGTTGATAACATTCACAAGATTTTGGATATCATAGGGGTTAGCCCAATTGAGAGGGAGGAGTTGGCTACATATTAAATAAAGAAGGTTGCCCATCAATGAATAAATGAGAGGCCTAGAGAGGCAGATTCCATGACTTGGGATGAGTTCAAATGAGTGTTTCTTAATCGCTTTTTTTCCATTGGAGTTGACGGAAGCCAACGTACAATAATTCATCAACCTTAATCAAGGTGGTATAAGTGTAAGGAAGTATGCCCTCAAGTTCACCCAATTGTCAAAATATGTTTCATTCATGATTATCGACTCAAAAGATCGTATGAGTAAGTTTATATTGGGTGTGTCAGATATGGTCTCAAAAGAGTGCAAGAAAGATGGCTATATTGATTCGGAAAATGGATATCTCTATACTATTGACCTATGCGGAGCAAATAGAGAGTGAGAAGTTAAGGTAAAAGAATAAGGAGTCCAAGAAGCCAAGGATTGATGGTGGTGAATTCTCTCATGGTAAGTTCAGAGGTAGTGGACGTCCTCATTTTTGCTAAAGGTACTCCATCCAAGGATCTTCAAATTCTACTATTCCAAGGTTTGACAAGGATAGTGTACCCAACCATAAGCCTCAAGGAGGTGCTCCTATTGGTCAAGTGACCCCCGTATGCAAGAAGTGTGGTAAGAACCACAAGGGTGGGTGTTTAGCGGGTTTGAATATGTGCTATCGATGTAGTAAGTTGGGTCATCATGCTAAGGAATTCAAGGTCAAAGATAATCGTTCTCAAGGCCAAGTTGCTCATAGAGTCCAAGTTGCACAAGGTGCTCAAGTGTAATCAAAGAGTGGTCAACGCAATAATCAGTTTTATGCTCTTCATAGTAGGCAGGAGGTGGAGAAGACTCTCGATGTTATTACTGGTATGTTATGGGTATTTCACTATAATGTTTATGCCTTACTTGATTCGGGTGCAAATTTGTCTTTTATTTCCCCTTATGTGGCCATGAAATTTGATGTTAGCCCTGAAATGATGTTACAACCTTTTTCCATTTATACTCTCTTAGGTGAGCCGATTGTGGCTAAAAGAGTCTATAAAAGTTGTCCGATTTTGGTTTTTCATAAAGTTACCCTATGTGATCTAGTTGAGCTTGAGATGATCAATTTTGATGTTATCCTTGGTATGGATTGGCTATATGCATGTTATGCATCTATTGATTGTAGAAGTCGAGTGGTTAAGTTTTAATTTCCAAATTAGCCGATCTTAGAATGGAAAGATAGTAATTTCGTGTTCAAATGTCAATTCATTTCGTGCCTTAAAGCTCGGAATATAATTTCTAAGGGTTGTATCTATTATCTTGTGAGGGTTAGGGATGAAAATTCCAAAGCCCCTACTCTAGTTTCTGTCCCTATAGTTAATGAGTTTTCGGATGTTTTTCTTGGTGATCTACCCGGTGTTCCTCGCGAAAGGGAAATTGACTTTGGTATAGATCTTTTTTCGGGTACTCAACCCATTTTTATTCCTATTTACCGAATGACCCTGACGGAATTAAAGGAGTTAAAGGACTAATTAAAAGACTTTTTAGATAAAGAATTCATTAGACCAAGTATATCCCCATGGGGTGCTCCCATTTTGTTTGTTAGAAAGAAGGATGGTTCACTACATATTTGCATTGACTATCGACAATTGAACAAAGTAACCATCAAGAATAAATATCCAATTTCGAGGATAGATGATTTGTTTGACAATTGCAAGGGGCAAGCTATTTCTCTAAGATCGATCTCCATTTTGGTTCTCACCAATTGAGGGTGGGGGAGTGTGATATTCTCAAAACGACATTTCAAATAAGGTATGTCCATTATGAGTTCTTAGTTATGCCATTTGATTTGACCAATGCCTCTACGACATTCATGAATTTGATAAATAGGGTGTTCAAACAATATTTGGACATGTTTGTAATTGTGTTTATTGATGACATTTTGGTTTACTCTCGAAATGAGAAAGAGCATGCTAATCACTTGAGGGTTGTGTTGCAAACTCTAAGGGATAAACAATTATTTGTCAAGTTCAATAAATGTGAGTTTTGGCTAAGGGAGGTGGCTTTTCTTGATCTCATTTTACCCAGTGAAGAGATTATGGTTGATCCTAAGAAGATCGAGGCGGTGAAGAATTGGCGTAGACCGATGTCCCCTTTGAATATTAGAAGCTTATTGGGCCTAGCTAGATACTATAGGAGATTTGTAGAATGGCTTTCATCAATCTCGTCACCTTTGACTAAGTTGACTCAAAAGCAGGTGAAGTTTCAATGGTTGGAAGCTTGTGAAAAGAGTTTCCAAGAGTTGATAGATCGTCTCACTATCACTCCTATCTTGACTTTGTCGGAAGGGTCCGATGGTTTTGTTGTGTATTATGATGCTTCAAGAGTTGGTACTTTGTTGTATTTTGATGCAATATGGTAAGGTAATAGCCTATGCCTCTAGGCAACTAAAGGTGCATAAAAAAAATTATCCAACCCATGTCTTGGTACTAGCGGCAGTTGTGCTTGCTTTGAATATTTGGAGACATTATCTTTATAGTGTCCATGTGGATGTGTTCACCGACCATAAAATTTTATAATATGTGTTTAAGCAAAAGGACTTGAACCTTCGACAAAAAAGATGACTTGAATTATTAAAAGTCTATTACATGAGTGTGCTGTACCATTCGGGCAAAGCTAATATGGTTGCCAATGTACTAAGTAGATTATCCTTGAGTAGTGTTGCACACATCGAAGAAGATAGAAAAGAATTGATCAAAGACGTTTATTGATTGGAACGCTTATGTGCGTTTAGTTGATTCTAGTGATGGAGGTGTTCTTGTGCATAATAGTTTGAAATCGTCTCTTGTGGCGGATGTTAAGGACAAACAAGACCATGATCCGGTGTTAGTTGAGTTAAAGAAGTCGGTTGCTGATAATGAAGCTCATAGTTCCCAATAGTTAATTCATCTGGTTCCACATAGATGTATCGTGATTTAAGGGAACTATATTGGTGGAATGGCATAAAGAAGGATATAGCGGAATTTGTAGCTGAGTGTCCAAATTGCCAACAAGTTAAAGTTGAGCATCAAAGGCTAGAAGGTCTAGCCCAAGACATTGAAATTCCTACTTTGAAGTGGGAAGATGTGAATATGGACTTTGTAATGGGTTTGCCTTATACTAAGAAACAATATGATTCTATTTGGCTTGTTGTAGACTGGATAACTAAGTCGGCTCATTTTCTACCGGTTAAGACTTCTTATGGTACTGAAGACTATGCTAAGCTATATGTTTGTGAGTTGGTAAGACTTATGGTGTTCCCTTGTCCATTATATCAGATCGAGGTACTTAATTTACTTCGTATTTTCGAAAGTCATTTCAAAAGGGTCTTGGTACAAAAGTTAAGTTAAGCATCGCTTTCTATCCTCAAATAGATGATCAAGCCAAAAGAAAGATCCAAACTTTAGAGGATATGTTGAGGGTGTGTGTTATTGATTTTAAAGGAAGTTGGGATGAATATTTGTCATTGATTGAGTTTGCCTACAATAATAGTTATCACTCTAGCATCTCTTTTAAAGCATTGTATGGGAGAAGATGTAGGTCCTTGGTAGGATGGTTTGAAGTAGGTGAGATTGCCTTGATTGGTCCATATTTGGTAATAGATGTCATGGAGAATGTGAGGCTCATAAGCGAGAGATTGAAGATGACTCAAAGTCCCAAAAGTCCTATTCAGACGTTAGGAAGAGGGAGCTTGAATTTGAAGTAGATGATTTGGTCTATTTGAAAGTTTCACCTATGAAGGGTGTAATACGTTTTGGCAAGAAAGGAAAATTGAGTCCTAGATATGTTGGACCTTATATGATATTGAGACGTGTTGGTAAAGTGGAGTATGAGTTAGAGTTTTCATTTGAATTAGCTATGGTTTATCCGGTGTTTCATGTATCTATGTTAAGAAAGTTTGTGGGTGATACAAATTCCATTGTACCATTGGAAGATGCCAGTGTTGAAGATAATTTGACTTATGAGGAGGTTCTGGTGGAAATATTAGACCGGCAAGTTAAGAAGCTAAGAAACAAAGAAGTTGTGTCCGTCAATGTATTATGGAGGAATTAACAAGTAGAGAGTGCTACTTAGGAAGCGGAGGCGGATATGATGAAATGATACCTATACCTCTTTCCCTCTACTCAAGCTTAATGTAGTAAGTTATTTTTATTCAAGCTAATTGAGTTCTTACGTATTCAGTTCCTCCTATATCATTCATATGCATGCATGTTCATGAAAGTTGATTTTAAAGTCATGATTTATGTTAAGTTTAAAGTTTCATGTTCTATGCATTGCAAGGTATCATTATTATCATGTTGGGTTGCTAGTCCTCTTTCCGTGTCTTTTCAATGATAAGTTAATCTTATTTAAGGACGAATGTTCCCAAGGGAGATATATTGTAAGACCCCAAAAGTTGGAAAGTTGGAACTAAGGAGAAATTTCCCAAAATGTTGATTAGATCTGAGTTGATGGCCCACTCTATGATTCGTAGAGATTTCTACGACTCGTAGAAACGAGTTATAGAGGGAGACTTTATACTTGTTCAGGATCAAACCTCAAGAGAGTTTCTACGATATAACAGGACGAGTCATAAGAACCATTCGTCTCGAAACTTTAGATGCCATGTTTCAGAAGTTCCTCAAGGTCGAGTCTACGACCTGACAAGACGATTCATAGAAATTGTTACGAGTCGTAGAAATAACTCATAGCCAAAGTTCAGAGACCTTCAAGTTTGCAGGCTTTGAGACCTACAGGAAGAGTCCAAATAACGATCGTAGACAAGAATACGAGTCATAGAAACAACTCGTATGCAAACTTCATAGACCTGATTTTCAGGTCGTTTCCAAAGTCTGCAGAATGAGTCGTCTTGATGACTCATCATCTTCTCTACAACCCGTAGAGTCTTCTCGTAGGGTCAGTTTTGAAGTTTTAATGAAGGGTATTTGTGTCATTTCTCAAATTTGGTTCAATGAACCTAGACACAATTATGGCCAAGTTGAAAACCATATTTACCCAATCCTTTGAAATTTCCCTCATTCTAAAACATTCTTTTAAATTCTTCTAAGGCAAGTAAGGATTCCTCTTCAAGCTTCAAGCTAGGCTTTCAGATTTTACCAAGGTTTATTCTTCAATTTTGAGTAATTTCAATCAAGGCATGTGAGGATTGATCCATGAGTTCCTTTCACCCATGGAGTCCTAAAGTTTACTCAAAGTTTCATAAATTCTCAATTGATTTATGAACCTTATCTTTGATGAATTGCATTGGGCTGTTTTAATTTTTTTTTGAATTGTTAGCAATGATTATTCTAAGAATGTTTCTACATGAATTGCATGATTTTAAGTTGAATTATAGATGCCAATGCATAAAGCTATCTCAATTAGGATTCTAAGGTTCAAAGATGATTTTCATGAGTTGATTATGAGTTCAATGATTTTCAAGCAAAGTTTTCATGATGTAAAGTTGAGATTATGATTTTTAAGTGATGATGTTATGATCAAAGAAAGTTATTATGGTGTGATAAGTCCAATTCTCACACAATTATGTTAAAGATGGTGATAAGTATAATTTTCACAGAAGTTATGGATTCTTATGAATCACTAAAGTTAATGAGCTACTCCTACATATATTTTATGAAGATAGATTGATAGGTAGTTACTATCTTTCTTTATTATATCATGATCATGTTTTATGAATTTCCGTTGGGATATTGACTAAGCATCGAGGCCTTTCCTCGCTAGTTGGAATAAAAACCTCAACAACAACCTTCATTGAACCCCTTTTTCCTATCCTTGCTAGGGCTTTTAAGTGGGATTCGGTTCGATAACGCAGTTAGTTACCCAAGAAAATTCTAGTAGCAACCTAAAGTCCCAAACTACGTTGCCCACGTAGGATTGCCTTTATAACCTAGCTAGTGGATCCACATATAACATACTTGAGTTGAGTTGCGTACCATGACGGAGTATACCCTGGCAAGGTAGCCTCCCCCTTTTCGATGAGGGTTCCATCAGATTTCATATTATATCTCACATGGTTTAAGATGTCGGTTAAAGGTCTTGTCCCACACAAGTTGAAAGTTAAACTATGAGTTCATTGATAAAGGTTTATGATATGCATTGACCATGGATTTTCATATGTTTCAAATATTTTTAAGCCTTACTCATGTTCATTATGATTGGTCATGTATCTTATGACATATTATTTACGTTCCTATTACTTGTTCATGCATATCTCACATACTTAGTACGTTCTATGTACTAACTCATACTTTGCCTACATTGTCTCATAATGTAGTGGCGGACGATACTCACGACCATCTTATTCAAGGCTAAAGTTTTTTAGATATCAAGAGTTGGTGAGTCCTCATTCTATCAAGGACATGAATTTTATTCTCGTTGTTTACTTGACTTTCTTATATTGTTTTGGGTGAGCCAGGAGCTAGTCCTAAGCCCCCATCAACGATTAAACTAGAGGCATGTTTAGACGGTATTATGATGTAGTCCATTCGGTCATTGGTTGATTGATTCTACCCCTTAGACTCATTCTCTTGAGTTGTTACTTTCACTAGTTTTACTATGTTTTTTTACTTTATGTATGCGATGTATGCTAAGATGGCTTGGCCCTAGTTTTGATTGTGACAACAAGAGATATATAAACGCTACCAACATCTCCAATGAGAAGAACTCTAAGAGTAATGAGAAGATGTCATTCAAGTCTACACCAGGCGAGGCCCTAATATCTTACTCACCTTCGGCCACTAAGGTGCGTGACGAAGAACGAGGTGAGTAGCCCATGGAAGTTATGCTCGGAATAGAGTGGATTGCGAGGGTGGATGCTGCTAGGCAGGCGGTGGATGTCTTAGGCAAGCTCTTGAACAATTTAATGGCAAGTTTAAGACTCTTAAAGACTTCACCCTCGAGGAGAATAAGCATATTCGGAGGGAGTTGGATGGGCAAAAAGCTGTGGAGTCTGAAATGAAGGAGACTATTACCTCCTTAGAGTGTCGGCTCATGATGCACTTAGCATGATTGAGACCATGAGGACTGAGATTAAAGAACTTAAGGGAGACATAGAAACTAGAAGGTCTGCGATGTCCAATGGGGATATGGAGGCCAAGATTGAGGCTCTCAAGCTATCCGTGTTCAAAGAGGCTCGTGACGCACAGGAGGTGGAAAACTTCCTTTGGCACTTGGAGAACTACTTTAAGTGAAACAAAGTGAAGAGTAATGATATGAAAATTAACATGGTCGTGCTATACCCTCAGAGATGGCTATGCTGTTGTAGAAGCGGAAAGAGTCAGAGATAGGGAAGGGGCTATGCACCATCAACACTTGGGTGATGTTTCAAGATGAGTTCAAGAAAGCCTTCTTCCCCAATAATGTTATTTATAAGGTGAAGCTCAAATTTAGGAAACTGAAGCAGACAGGTAGCATAAGGTCCTATGTGAAGAAGTTTACTACTCTCACGCTTCATATTCTCAACCTCGCACATGAAGACATGATGTTCCACTTTATGGATGGTCTGCAAAATTAGGCCAAGATAGAGCTAGAACGCCAACAAGTTAGCACCATCGATAAAGCCATCACGCAAGTTGGATCCCTGGCAGACTTTAGGTATGAAAAGCATGACAAAAGAAAAATGAAAGAAGCAAAGAGTAGTCATAATAAAGGTGGGGGAGATCGCAGCAAGAGAAGAGAGCAACACCCATACCTAAGAGTCATGATAAGGCCAACGATAAGAAGTTCAGACGCCAGGCTATGCCGAGAAGAAGAAGTAGTCCACGAAGGGAAACGACTGCTACATATGTGGAGGTCCTCATGGCTATGTGACGTTCCCTGAAATGAATAACCTTGGTGCCATATTGTGAGAGCAAAAGGATAAGGAGGTGCAAAACCAAGGAAAAAGTTTGGGCACAACATAGTTGAGCATAATTGGGCTATACGAAGCGAGTAGAGAAGATGAAAGACTACTCCATGCAATATATAGACATTTCCATCAATGGTAGGCCAACATATTCTATGGTAGACTCGACGTAGAAGCCATCATCATGACCAAGTCATTAGCAATAAAGTTGGGGATAAGCTATAGTCCGAGCAACACCCATCTGAAGATGGTTAATGTCCCTGACACTTGTGTGCAGAGTCGCTCATGGAGTAGACATCATGTTAGGCAAGTGAAAAGGTAAGACCAAATTTATTATCACTCTCTTACATATATTTGATATAATCCTTGGGCGGGAGTTCTTTCAAAGGTGATACATAATGATCGACCCTATTATACCCCAAAATTACCAAAATACCCTTAGATGATAGCACACTCGCATAACGTATCATCCCTAGTTTTTGGCCAATCCAAGGCCAGAATATCGATCAGGGGAAAATTCATGTGGAAAAGGGGTCTCAATTGAATTTTAGGCCAATCGGATCAAAAAATAAATTTTTGAGGCAAAATTACTTAACCAGAAGAGTGCGCGACGCGGACCTTCCCCAACATAGCTCATTTTCATCATGTGTTAATAAAATACATTCATTGAATATGATTTATGTGTTATTTTCAATTTTAAGTGATGGGCATTACAGACTTTTCTCCACCCCTCTTATACTTAACCTCCAACTTTCTTAGGCCATTTTCGATCTTAAAACAGTTCCTAAATGTATTCTTAAGTCTTTTTATGCAAAATTAACTTAAGATTTAGGACTAATGAGAGGACAAGAGTCTAGGGTTCAAGAGATTCAATCAAATCCTTTGCAATTTGATTGCCCAGTCTACATTTCAAGTATGTAAGGCTAACTAAAACATGGATTTGAATTCTTCCATGTGCTCTAATTAGTTGACTTGGTGAATTGAGTTGAACAGGGTCTTCTATGAGTAATTTCTTAAAAGTTTTTCCTTAAACCTTAGTATATTCTTTCATAATATGATATTGATGATTGTTTTGTGACTATAATACTTGTAAATGATTTGGCCTTTTTCTATATGAACCCTAACTAGAAATTTACCAATATTTGGATGTCCCTATGTAATGATTGAGTCTAGAACCATGAACTGTGAATGCCTTGAATGTGAATGGTATTGAACATGAATGTAGCCTTAATGAAACTTGAAGGTCCTTTGTATTTTCACAAATAGAACCCAAATGATTGAATAGAATAAAATATTATCATAAATGTATATCTAAACTACTCTTGAAAGATGTGATTGAGATTGATTGGATAGTATGATCTGTTGAGAGGTTTGATTATGATAGAATTGAAGAATTTGTAAGAGTCCAAAGGAGACTTGTCGAACTACCAGATTGAACTGATTGGATAAAATTTTACGAGCATTGAGTCTTAGAAGGAGTATTGATCACTGAATTAGGAGAGAGTAACTAACAACTCAAACTCAATATCTATGTAGCCAACGTAGGTGAGGATTGTATCATAAATCAGATGAATTCCCTTATTATCCCTAAAGTGGACTTGACTAATTGATTATGGATCTTTGATTGGTTGATTCGTCCCTTACCCTAGCAAAATATTGGACGGACGTGGCAACGACATTGGCTCATTGTACCTTATGGCTCATTGGTGAGGGTTTTTGGATAAGAAAAACTCCCAGATAGGTCTTGATAGTACTCTAAGTGATTGGTTTGATTGACATAAGATTGTTCCTGTCTAAACTATATTTACTTTAGACTTGTGATATCCTGATTGAGTTCCTTATTCTGATTTGAGCTTATTTTATCTTGATGGTTATTATTTTCCTGCCGTTTTATATACTCGTACATTCCACATACTGACATCCATTTGGGCCTGTATTTTTTCATGATGCAAAGACATGTATTAAAGATCATCAACAGACGCTTCATTAAGGATCATATTTGTTATCAACTTTGGTGAATCCTCCTTACTTTCGAAGGGTTCCACAATTATCATTCATTATATTGAGATAGTACTTTTCTTTCATTGAGGTATTCATAAACTTGTCATGAGCCCCATCTAGATAGTAGAGGATGAGGCTTCATCGACTAGACAATGATGATTTGATTTGATATCATTATATCTTGGTTAGTTACTCTTAGACTATTCTTATGACATAGATTTGGATTTGATCATTGTCCTTTATTCTTTGAGTTATTAATTGTGTTACCCTTTATGAGGTGTTTTACCTTACTTTTAAGTCTTTTGTTGAATGATTGGACTTGTGATCAGGACAAGTGGTTCGCTTGGGGACCAGCAATGATCTGCGAGTGCCAGCCACGCCTAGGGTATCCTCTCAGGGTATGACAGGACCCTACCTCCAACAACTTTTAATCATGGAGTGAGAGGGATCCTGCATGGTACCTCTAGTCAAGGTGCCAAAGACAGAAGAACAAGCTCACCTATTGGCCATTCAACTTGTGAAGGGACTAAAGAAGGAAGAGTCGATATTTATACCCACCATTACGAGCTTGGATGAAGGCAATGGTACTAAAGAGGCATTGTCACCTTACATAGAGGAGGTTCTTAAAGAAAACAAGGATGTGATGCCAGAAGAGTTGCTGAGACACCTACCTCCGAGGTATGAGGTAGACCACAAGATTGAGATGGAGCAAGGATCTAGGCCGCCCACATACCCACCATACCGTATGGCTCCACCCAGTTAGAGGAGCTAAGAAAGTAGTTGAAGAAGTTTCTCGAGGCCGGTCACATCTTTCCATCCAAAGCACCATATGGACCGTCGGTCTTATTCCAAAATAAGAAGGATAGATTGCTACACCTATGCATAGACTACTGAGCGCTTAACAAGGTGACAATAAATAAAAAGTATCCCATCCCACTTATTGTTGACTTGTTTGATATACTTGGCCTTTTGGACATGCCAAGTACTTCACCAAGGTGGATTTAAGGAAGGGCTACTACCAGGTGCGCATAGTGAAAGGGGACAAGCCAGATGATGTGTGTAATGAGATACGAGGCTTATGAATGGTTGGTGATGCCCTTCGGCCTAACCAACCCACCTATTACTTTTTGCATACTGATGAACAAGATTTTTACCCTACTTGGATCAATTTGTGGTAGTATACTTGGATGACATAGTCATCTATAGAAACATATTGGACAAGTATGTGGAACATTTGAATAAGGTTTTCCAAGTATTGTGAGAAAATGAGTTATACATCAAATGGGAGAAGTGCGAGTTTTCCCTGCATGAGGTGCACTTCTTGGGACATGTCATCAACAAGGGAGAGTTACGGATGGATGAGGCAAAATTTTGGGATATCAAGGAGTGGGACACGCCCAAAAAGGTAACCAAACTTAGATCTTTCCTTGGACTTTCTAATTATTATCGCAAGTTCATAAGTGGCTACTCCGCCAAAACTGTTCACTAACCAAACTATTGAAGAGGAATAATCCGTGGGTTTGGAGCGAGCATTGCAAGAAGTAATTCGAAGATCTCAAGGTTGTCGTAACAAAGAAGCAGTCCTAGCACTGCCCGACTTCTCCAAAATATTTAAGGTGCACACAGATGCTTCCGACTGTGCCACTAGGAGAGTATTGATGCAAGACAGATACCCCATTACATTTGAGAGCCACAAGCTGAATGAGACAGAATAGCGGTATACTTTGCAAGAAAATGAGATGACAACCATTGTCCAGTGCCTATGCACATGGAGGTATTATCTACTTGGCTCCAAATTCACGGTCAAGACTGACAATATGGCCAGTAGCTACTTCCAGTCACAAAAAAAGATCACACCAAAGCAAGCTAGGAAGCAGGATTTCTTAGCTGAATTTGATTATGAGCCAGAGTACAAGCCAGGCAAAGGCAATGTTGTGGACGATGCCTTGAGTAGAAAGTACGAGCTTGTTGCCATCACTACAGCCTGCTGTGACATTCAAGATGCAATCAAGGATGGCGTGCAACACGATATGAAAATGAAGAAACTTATGGATCTAGCTGCATAAGGCAAAATGATGTGTTTTTAGGTAGAGGACGGACTATTGGAACCATCATGGGCAGATTATGAAAGAGATCCACGACATTTTATGGGTTGAACATTCGAGGCAGCTTTACACGAGGGCATTGATTGAGGCAATCTACTGTTGGCCATACATGCGGGAAGATATTGAGTGTTAAGTAGAGACTTTTCTTGTGTGCCAACAAGACAAGGTGGAGAAGCAACAACCAAGAGGACTCTTAGATCCACTATCTGTAGCGGAGCATCCTTGGAAGAGAGTGAATATGAAATTCAAAACCTGCTTTCCAAAGTCCAAATGGTATGGGATAATCATGGTTGTAGTGGACAGATTTTCTAAATATGCCAATTTCATGCCCGCTACAATTAGTTGCATTATTAAGAAGGCTGCCAAGCTATTTTTCAAGAATGTGGTGAAGTATTGGGGGCTACCAAGGCATATCATTAGCGACAGGGATCTTCACAGAAAACTTTGGATGGAGTTATTTGAGATTCTTAGCACGGAGTTACATTTCTCCACTAGTTTCCACTCGCAGACAGATGGCCAAACGGAGTGAGTCAATGCCTTGTTAGAGTGCTACCTGAGGCACTTTATGAGCTCACATCAGAGAGATTGGGTGAGGCTACTAGATATAGCCCTATTCTCATATGAATTACAGTGGAGCGAGGTCACCAGGAAGACACCATTTAAGTTAGACATAGGACAACAACCACAAACTTTTCATTCACTATCGGCCGCATTTGAGTGTAAGAGTTTGTGGGCTTATTACATGGCCAAAGGTTTTGAGGAGAAGCTTGACACTGCCAAGTCCTACTTGGACAAGCATCGAAGAAGATGAAGAAATTTACTGACCGCAAATGTCGTCCCAAAGACTACAAAGTTGGAGACATGATCTTTGTTAAGTTCAACCCAAGAAAGTTCAAGGCACTGTGAGACATGCATCAGAAATTAGTACGAAAGTATGAAGGCCCATTCAAGATTGTTGCCAAGGTAGGCAAGATATCATACAAGTTGGAGCTACCACTACATCTCAAGGTTCATCTTGTCTTCCATGCTAGTTACTCAAGCCATACCATGAGGACAAGGATGACCCTAGCCAAGGTCAATCGAGTCGGGCGTCAGTTACAATCACCGCCTTTTATGACCAAGACATCGAGGCTATTATTGACTACAAGACAAATAAAAATAGGAAAAACAAGCTGCTGCCATGTTCCTCATTCATTGGAAGGGGCTCTCCGGAGGAGGCCACATGGGAATGGTATGAAGACTTATGGTAGTTTAAAGACAAATTCCGGGAGTTCTTATAGTAGCAGTGCGCCATGATCGTCGCCATATCAGATGGGGATAATGACATGACCCACCACTTGATCATCTAGAAGGGGATAAGAATCTTGAGTCATGAATAGGTTAATGGAAGACTCTAGAATATTATGGAGAAGTCTTGAGAGCCCTTAGAATACTGAGTCATGAAGAGGTTAATGGAAGACTCTAGAATATTATAGAGAATCTTGAGAGCCCTTAGAATACTATAGATATGTAGAGAATTCTAGAAGATGGATTAATTTGTAAATATAGAAGGACTTGTATAGTAATTAGTATTTACATTTAAACCCCTAGTGACTAGTATAAATAGAAGGGGTCATTCATTTGTACAACCATCAAGCAGGAAAGCAATCTTCCAAGCAATATAAAGCCTTCTTTAAAAACTCTCTCTTGTGTCTTTCTTAAATCTAGCGTTCCCTTAAGAATCTAGTCTAAAAAGGCTTACTTGATCTTACTAGACCGTGAAAGAGTCGTGAGTAAGTTGTCGAGTGCCTCACGAAAGTCTTAGTTGAAGTCTAAGTCCGTAAAAGTACGCTAAGTAAAGTGTATTAGTAATACGTGTATTAGTTATGCATGCTTTAACTATACATAGATTATTTTTTATGCATTGTTTGGTTTGGTGTATTAAAATAACATTCATTGCATAAGAATATTTATTTACAAAGATATCCATAATAGTTATGGTGGAAAAGATGTAAAAAGAGTTTTGAGGGGTAATTGGATCTTTAACCATGCTAATGCATGTATTAAATTCCCTTGCAAATCTATGGTATTAGTAATATACACTTTAATACATAATAGAATGTATATTAGTTATACATAGCATAAAAAATATACCAAGCAAGATATTACCAATACACAAATCTAGTCCATGCATTATTTTTGCTAATACACTTTACCAAACAACCGTTTAGTTTCATTTTTTATTTGGATCCTTCTATTCACTACTTTTTTACGACCCAATCCATCGGACTGTGCGATCACCTACTCTAAGACCTAAGTAGGAGAACTCTTAATCCCTTAAATGAAATAAGCACTATGGAAGTTATAGAAAGATTAAATAGCAAGCCAGAAATTTCAATAATCCTGTAATGAATCAAGAACTAAAATTTTATACAAGATACTGTATAAAACCCCAAGGATACTAGTCTAAAACAGGTACAAGATCTCTAGAGAAACAAGGCATAAGATACGATGAAAAGACACAGCTCCAACCACAAAGGGAGGAAAAGTAGAAGCTGCCGGAGGATCGTCTTCGCCTTTACCTAAGGAACTCTACTGATTCTGTAACCAGACTATGCCAAGTGACATAGAAAGAGTAGTATCAGTACAAACAACACGTATTGGTAGGCATCATCGGTCAATCTGATAAGACCTCATAATATATACAGAAAAATAAGAGCGATCATAACAAATAGGCTTTATATGCCCTCCCACAATAACTTACCAATAAATCCTTACCCTCAACTTTATAGTTCTTCACCCATCTACTAACCACGAGTTTGCTACCAACTTTGATTTATGAGATTCAGACTTATGGGTTATGGCTTGCAAAGTCCTCAAAGAACACTCTAACATCAAGCCAGTCGGCTACCTTACCTCCTCACAAGGCAATACAACTACTACTAGCCTTAACTCGTTGACCTTATCAGACATGACTTAGTCATCCCACGTATGTGAGGGATAGAGCTAGTTAAGAGGTGTATTCGTGGCGGAAAAAAGTTAGCCTTTTCTTAGGCGGAAATGACATAAATGAACCAAACTTTTAACGGGTGGCATAGATGAACCTTTTCTCAAAGTTTGATGGCATATTTGAGCCTTTTCCCTAAAAACAATTGTCATATCACACTCCACATAGACAAAACATTCTACCTTAACAAAAATTAAATAAATTATTAGAATTAGTTAAAAATAAAGATTAAAGTATTACTATCTCTCGTCCAAAAAAGTTATAAAATAAAATATATTTATTGCCTCACTCCACTACTTTCTCTCACCATATTGTCTCCCCCCCCTAATTTTTTTGTTTTATTTTTATTTATTAAATTTCTTTTATAAAAGTTTTAAAAAAAATTCCTACTTCATCTCCCCCTCCTATTCAAATAATAATTTAGATATATTTTTTTTTAAATATTCTACCCCGATCCACCTAACCCTTCGCTTTCAATTTTTTTCTCGTTTTGTGTTAGATATATACATATGATTTTAGAAAAGTATTTTTTACTTGCCGCAGAACTTTTATTAATTTTGTTTTGTTATATTCGATACACAAGTAGGAAAAAATATTTTCCTAAAAATATATGTACATATCTAATACAAAATGAGAAAATATAAAAAAATATATATATAAATTAAGAGCGGAGGGTTAGATGGAATGAGTATAATTTTATTTTATTTTTAAAATAAAAATAATAACAATTTTTAGGAAGTACTGGGGGAGGGGTGAAGTATAAATTTTTTAAATTTTTTTATAAAAGAACTTTAAAAAATTTTAGAAAATAAAATGATGTTGATTGTCTTTGGGAGGGGGGGGGAGTGTATGAGCAAAATATTTTAAATTTTGATTTTTTTTAAAAAATAGTACTTTTCTTAAAAAGTAATTTCTTTTATAAAAAATATTTTTTTTTGGGATAGAAATACTTTAGTCTTTAACTTTTAACTAATATTAATAGTTTATTTAATTTTTATCAAGGTGGAATATTTTATTCATGTGGCAAGGTTTTTCAAAAAATAAAGAGTGTAGAGAAAATGTACTACACACACTACTGAGGTGTGTTTCTCAAACTAACAAGTGATAGTTTAGATAAGAAACTCACACTTTCAATAGTTTATGTATGAAACTTAAAAAAGGGGATAGTTTAAATGTGTTTTTGACACTTATTTCTTTATTTTATACATATAAAAGTATTTACTTTGATTTAATTTATAAACATTTCTTATATTTTTTCATAGTTTTTATCATTAAACATATTATTTCTAATTTGAGACTTAGAATTTTGAATGGTCCGATAAAAGTTATATTCGATAGAAATTAGCAACTCAAATCAAAATCAAAACAATACTAATGCTAACAAAAAAAAATCAATTCAACACTAAGAATGGCAATAATGTTTAATATTTGTTCTTTAGTTTTACATGGTTTAGACAATTAAAATATATAACTTAATTTTAATTATTAGTAATGTAATTAATATTTCTTAGACTTATTTTAGCATGATTTAGTACTTTTAAATTATGATCATTATGACTAATTAATTTTGCAATATTTGTCTTATGCGATTTCATTATTATTTTTGTTGAATATTTTAGTGTCATCACTTATCACATATTTTATTTTACTAGTTTTTCGTCACGTGCGTTGCACATATATATTGAGTCATTATAAATAATTAAGCTTTGAATAAATACTAACACATGAAATAATAAATTACAGTTTTCTGTGAATGATCTATGTGAATCATCAAGCAACGATTTATTTTTTGGGGTCAAAATGATTTGATGTTTTCCAAACCCATGAAGACGAACATTCAAAATTTATTTAAGTACATATTTTTATTGTTTTTATGAGATGTAAGCATGTAATGAAACACATTCAATTAATCTTTCATATAGATGATATTATAGTGTATGTTCTTTTGTCTCTTCGAGAAATCGATCAACAAAAATGCATAATATACGATATGCTCAGATATTTCATTCATGAAAATTTTAGTTTCTAAGTCACAATTTTTCTTATTGGATTTCAACTCCATATTATATGTCATTATTTAGATGGATTTAATGTTTTCAAAATATTAATATTAAATCATATGTAGACATAGAATCCATACAGATGAGAACTTCATAGTAAGTCCTGTTATCAAATGTTATAATAGCTACAAAATCGATACTTTCTTTCTCTTTTAATCTTTTTACAATTTATAATGGCGAATATAATATATATTACAATTAATAAGGTAATCAAGAGTGTCAGCCTATCATTTTATAAATCTTTAGTATCAAAAAGGAGCTCAACACATATATTGGTGATAATTGAGAAAGACAACAAAAGCAACATGTATACTTCCTTTCCTTGGATCGCTTGTTTGTTGAGTTAACTTGTCAAATGTGTTGATATTCATTTAAAGTCATCTTAATATATTACTTATGCAAAGGTTTTTTTATACTTCCTCCGTTTCATTTGTGTGGCACTCTTTCTTTTTTAGTATGTCTCAAAAAGAATGTCATCTTACTATAATTAATTAGAGATAACTTAACTTTTAAAATTTCTCTTTTAAGCATAATAAAATAAAATAAAATAATTTACAACCACACAATTATTTAAGGATTATTTTAGACCACAAATTTCAAAAGTCTTATCATACAAAATCAAATGATACCAAATAAAATGGGATAGAGGGTGTACTTTTTTTAGAAAGTATTCTTAGTTCTTGCATTGTAGAAGCCTTATTTGACTATTATAACCTTATTCTAGCAAATAGAATAGGAATAGAAACATAGCATCACTCGTTATACATTAGATTGTTCTTTAGCAGATTATTGTTTTTATTATATTACTAACTATTGGTAAGACTCTTTATTTAGTATAGATAAATTAATAAAAATTTAAAAACTCAGCAAAATCGACAATAGAATCGATAACTTTAATAATATTTGGATTGATTTTAATAGCATAAATACAACTTAATAAAACTACTTTTGATTTTAATGTAATTAGTCAAAACCCGATGAAACTAAATCATAAACACATTTATTTACCACACAAAGGACAAATTATGTTCAGCACAACTACAAGTGATAAAACATATAAGAATTAATGTGAGAATATGGTAACAAAAATTAAATTTTATAAGAATTCCAATCATTAAGCATAATATGCTAATCAATAAATAAATGACACATTAGAAAATGATTTTTCCAAAAATTTTATCTACATATTGAGGCATAAAACTTGAAATTTGGAATCACTCTCATCAACCATCTATTTAAATAGTTTTAGCCTACAATAATTCTTCAGTATGTCCGGTGAGACATTTCGTCAACAATGTTAGTAAACTGTATTGTAAATATTAAAACAGTAACAATAACTACTGAAAGTAATAAAATACAGAATCTGAAAAATTAATGTAAGAACAAAATCGAGACCACTGAATGCACCGTGTGTCCTTAAGGAAATTATTCCCCTCAACGTACCTGAGGTTTTTGGAATTTTTCCTCCCAAGATAGAATGATTTACTCACCAAAATAGAGGTACTGCAAATTCTGGTGACACGAGTTTTAGGAAGTGCAGAAAGAAGAAGAAGAATATGGTATTTCATAAATTTCGTATTGAACATTCTAAGGATTAACAAATATATATAGACTGTTTACACCTTTTAAGAAAAGGCATCTGTTGGGAAAAGGTTTGCCTGTTGAGAAAAGGTTTGCAACTTTTCGGACAAGGTTGCAACCTTTCAAAAATTCGTTGGAAAAACGGAAGGAAATATTTTTAAATTAATCCGAAAAAGAAATGGGTCGCGGGTTAGAATTTTTTCACTTAATTAATTAAATAAATAAATAATATTAATTAATTAACATTTAAAGGAAATTTGATCCAAAAATCATATCAATTGACCAAATCCAAATCCAAAGCCGTAGCCGAGCGACGACGACGACGACGACGCGAGGGGAGACCCTCTTCTTGACCTTTTAGCAACATGAAGGAGTACTTCTATTTTTAAGTAGGAGACTTTTCCTTTCCACCACCTATGTGAGACCAAAACTTATTTAATAAAGCAAGAGAGAACAAATCATTTTTTCCTCCACTTTTTTCCCCTTCAATTTCTCATTCAAACTATCAATTAAACCCAACAATCCCCACATGAATGGAGAATGTCTACAAGATAAAGGAATGCACGAATAAATGTGTGATATACAAGCGAAGATTAATTGCATCTGGATAACTAGGTTTCCCTTTGAACTTTCCATAATGAACTTATATAGGATATACTTGATCAATCGGTAGATGCGATATCTTTGAACCGTCGAACTTTGTTGTATAACTAGACAACATAAGTCACACAATTAATCATCAACCATCTATGGTTCTCACGGTTGCGTTCTTTTCAGCCATGAACACCGCCTGGTTTCGTGAATGCATAGAGAATGGGCCTTTACCGTCATTCCCCTTAAAACGGCTTATACTTCACATTCACATAGGTGATTTCTAAACGTGTAGTCCTATACACACACTATCTAGTCATTTTCCGCCAGACTTAGATAATTATTAAAAAACCTTTAATGCTTTATTAACTCATTAGAAAGCCTTAATGTTTTATCCTTTGTTTCTGAACATTGTCATCATCACGAGAATGGGTTGAGTTATTTGACAATGTTGAACCGTCAATCATAACTTTGTTTGATCTTTTTGAACCTAGTTCTTGGGATCTCCAGTCTACTAGGTAGAGTTACCACCATGATGACTTATCCTAGGCCTTAGCCCTATTCCCCTTGATGATCTTTCAACAGCCTCTCTAGATAGGCCTTTTGTTAGTGGATCCGATACGTTATCTCTTGACTTTACGTAGTCAATAGTGATAACACCACTAGATAGTAGTTGTCTAACAGTATTGTGTCGCCTTCGAATGTGATGCGATTTTCCGTTATACATAACGCTTCCTGCCCTCCCTATTACCGCTTGAATATCACAATGTATACATATGGGTGCCAAAGGTTTGGGCCAAAATGGAATATCTTTCAAAAACTTTTGGAGCCATTCAACTTCTTCACCAGCCTTGTCTAAAGTTATAAATTCAGACTCCATTGTAGAGCGGGCGATGCATGTCTGTTTTGATGATTTACAAGACACTGCTCCTCCACTAATGGTGAAAACATATCCACTTGTGGATTTAACTTCAGATGATTCGGTGATCCAGTTTGCATCACTATATCCCTCAATTACTGCGGGATATTTATCATAATGCAAAGCATAGTTTTGGGTGTGTTTCAAATACCCCAAGACTCATTTCATTGCCATCCAATGAGTTTGATTGAGATTATTCGTGAATCGACTCAACTTGCTAATAGCACATGCTATATCTGATCGTGTACAATTCATAATATACATCAAACTTTTCAAAACTCGTGCATAGTCCAATTGTGAGTCACTTTTACCTTCATTCTTTTGAAGTGCAAAACTTACATCAATTGGAGTTTTTGCAACATTAAAATTTAAATACTTGAACTTATCAAGTATGTTTTCAATATAGTGTGACTATGATAATGCTAGACCTTGTGGAGTTTTATGGATCTTAATTTTTAAGATCAAGTCAGCAACCCCTAAGTCTTTCATGTCAAATTTACTTGCAAGCATACGCTTAGTAGCATTTACATCGGCAATGTCTTTACTCATTATTAACATGTCATCAACATATAAATAAATAATGATTTCATGATTTGGAGTATTTTTAATGTAAACACATTTATCACACTCATTAATCTTAAATCCATTTGCCAACATTGTTTGGTCAAATTTCGCATGCCATTGTTTAGGTGCTTGTTTAAGTCCATAAAGTGACTTAACAAGTTTGCACACTTTGTTTTCTTTACTTGGAACTACGAAACCCTCAGGTTGTTCCATGTAAATTTCTTCCTCCAATTCTCCATTTAAGAAAGTCGTCTTAATATCCATTTGATGGATTTCAAGACCATATACAGCTGCAAGTGCCACTAACACCCGAATAGATGTTATTCTTGTTACCGGCGAGTATGTGTCAAAGTAATCAAGATCTTCTTTTTGTCTATAACCTTTGACCACAAGTTTTGCCTTACATTTATTAATAGTGCCATCAACTTTCATTTTCCTTTTAAAAATCCATTTTAATACTAAAGGTTTATTTCCAAGAGGAAGATCAACCAATTCCCATGTATAGTTATTCAAAATTGATTGAATCTCACTATTGATTGCCTCTTTCCAAAATGCTGAATCAGAAGAGGACATTGCAGCTTTAAATGTTTGAGGCTCATTTTCAAGTAAGAATGTCACAAAATCTGGTCCAAAGGAAGTAGATATCCTTTGACGTTTGCTATGCCTTGGATCCTCTTCGTTTGGTTTACTTTTCTTTGGTTCTTCTCGCGATCGTTTAGATCTTTCATTTGAGGACTCATATTTAGTTTTATATGAATAAATATTTTCAAAGAATTCAGCATTATCTGATTCAATTACCGTATGAATTTCAGAATGGTCCGATTTGTGAAGCAAAAATCAACAAGCTTTGTTGTTTGTAGTATAGCTAATAAAAACACAATCCACGGTCTTTGGTCCAATTTTTACTCTTTTGGGCAAAGGAACTTGGATCTTTGCTAAATACCCCCACACTTTAAAATATTTTAAGTTGGGTTTTCTTCTTTTCCATAGTTCATATGGAATAGATTGTGTTTTGCTGTGGGGCACTCTGTTGAGTATTCGATTAGTTGTAAGGATAGCTTCCCCCCACAAGTTCTGCGCTAAATCAAAACTTATTAATAAAACATTCATCATTTCTTTTAATGTTCGATTTTTCCTTTCCGCAATTCCATTTGATTATGGTGTGTAAGGGGCAGTATTTTGATGAATAATTCCATATTCTAAACATATCTCTTCAAAAGGAGATTCGTATTCTCCACCCTTATCACTTCTAATTATTTTTATTTTTTTATTCAATTGATTTTCTACTTCGTTCTTGTATTGCTTAAATGCATCAATTTCTTCATCCTTACTATTAAGCAAATACACATAACAATATCGAGTGCAATCGTTAATAAAAGTTATAAAATACTTCTTCCCACCAAGAGTTGGTGTAGACTTCATTTCACAAATGTCTGTGTGAATCAATTCTAAGAGACTAGAACACCTTTCAATAGATTTATAAGGATGCTTAGCATATTTAGATTCAACACATACTTGACATTTTGATTTATTGCAATCAAAGTTAGGCAATATATTTAAGTTAATCAGTTTTCGCAAGGTTTTATGATTGACATGTTCTAAATGTGAATGCCATAAATTATTTGACTCAAGTAAGTAAGAAGAAACTTGAACTTTATTATCATCAATAACCATTACATTTAATTTGAAAAGACCCTCAGTGAGGTAGCCTTTTCCTAGATACATTTCATTCTTACTGACAACTACTTTGTATGAAACTAGAACACACTTGAATCCATTCTTGATAAGAAGACCGGTAGACACCAAATTCTTTCACATTTCTGGAACATGATAAACTTTGTTCAGCGTCACCACCTTGCCGGATGTCATTTTCAGAAATACTCTCCCATATCCTTCAACCTTAGCAGTTGCAAAATTTCCTATATAGATCATCTCATCAGGTGCTGCAAGAGAATAAGTAGAGAAGGCTTCTCGGACTGCACATACATGCGAAGTAGCTCCCGAATCAAGCCACCATTCTTTGGGATTACCTACTAGGTTGCATTCTGATAGCATTGCACATAGATCATCCATACCTTCTTTATTTTCCACCATATTGGCTTGTCCCTTTCTCTTGTCCTTTTTCGGAAGACGACAATCTAGAGCTTTGTGGGCAATTTTTCCACAATTATAACAATTGCCCTTGAACTTTTTCTTGTTCTGCTCCTGATTCTATCCAAAAGGTTGCTTCCTTTTCTTATTCTTTGGGGCAGCATCTTCAACGATGTTTGCTCCCATAATTGTTGAATTTCCACGCGACTTTTTTCTGCTGTTTTTTTATCTTCCTCAATCTTGAGATGAATCACAAGATCTTCCAACTTTATTTCCTTGCGCATGTGCTTTAGATAATTTTTGAAATCTCTCCACGAAGGAGGCAACTTTTCTATCATTGCAGCCACTTGAAATGCTTCATTAACTACCATACATTCAGCAATAAGGTTATGAAAAATAAGTTGTAGTTCTTGAACTTGGGTTCCAACAGTTCTGCTATTTATCATTTTATAGTCGAGGAACTTAGCAATCACAATTTTTTTCAAGCATGCGTCTTCAGTTTTGTACTTCTTCTCAAGTGCATCCCACAATTCTTTAGAAGTTTTCACAACACTATAGATATTGTACAAATCATCATCCAAAGCACTTAGGATGTAGCCCTTGCATAGAAAATCCGCCTGTGTCCATGCCTTAGTAATCATAAATGTTTCATTGGCTGACATATCAGCAGCGGGCACAGGAGGGTCTTCGTTGATGAACTTCTGCTTACCAAGAGTGGTAAGTCAAAAGAACACCCTTTGCTGCCATCCTTTGAAGTTGGCTCCAGAAAATTTTCCTGATTTTTCTGCCGGTGGCACAGAAGTGCGGCTTGTTGCAGCAACAATTGCAGAAGTAGTAGCAGTATCACTTGTCATTTTTTTCACTGTCAAAATAGACAAACTGTCTTAATATTTCAAAATATCAGACTTTTTACAAAAACAACGATGAAGTTTTTATATTCTTTAAATCATTGTACAAGTATGAATTTTAATATTCCAACGAAGTTTTTATACTCTTCAAGTCAGAATATTTATTTCATATGGAGTAGAAAACCACACAGGTTTTAGTCTCTAAATACAGAATACAGTTTAGTTAGAAAAACCAAAATAACAATAATTTCCTTAAGATTGTTAGTAAACTGTATTGTAAATAATAAAACAGTAACAATAACTACTGAAAGTAATAAAATACAGAATCTGAAAAATTAATGTAAGAACAAAATTGAGCCCACTGAATGCACAGTGTGTCCTTAAGGAAATTATTCCCCTCAACGTACCTAAGGTTTTTGGAATTTTTTCTCCCAGGATAGAACGGTTTACTCACCAAAATAGAGGTACTGCAAATTCTGGTGACTGCGAACCACTCGAAAGCTGTATATCACACGAGTTTTAGGAAGTGCAGAAAGAAGAAGAAGAATATGGTATTTCATAAATTTCGTATTGAACATTCTAAGGATTAACAGATATATATAGACTGTTTACACCTTTTAAGAAAAGACATCTGTTGGGAAAAGGTTTGCAACTTTTCGGACAAGGTTGCAACCTTTCAAAAATTCGTTGGAAAAACGGAAGGAAATATTTTTAAATTAATCCGGAAAAGAAATGGGTCGCGGGTTAGAATTTTTTCACTTAATTAATTAAATAAATAAATAATATTAATTAATTAACATTTAAAGGAAATTTGATCCAAAAATCATATCAATTGACCAAATCCAAATCCAAAGCCGTAGTCGAGCGACGACGACGACGACGGCGCGAGGGGAGACCCTCTTCTTGACCTTTTAGCAACATGAAGGAGTACTTCTATTTTTAAGTAGGAGACTTTTCCTTTCCACCACTTATGTGAGACCAAAACTTATTTAATAAAGCAAGAGAGAACATATCATTTTTCCCTCCACTTTTTTTCCCTTCAATTTCTCATTCAAACTATCAATTAAACCCAATAAACAATTCTTAAAGTTTTACTTCCTAAAAAGGTTAACATCACATAGCATATGAACTTGGCTAGCAAGAACCTTCCCATTATATATGGATCAACAAAGTGGGATGAAGAACGTAGCTCACATCTCAAACCTCTTTCACCATGATGCACTGTTAATCGCAGGGTTTTAGCTGATGCTGATAAATGAATGGATTGGACTGAATTTGAGTTAGAATTGTCATGATTAGATTCAACCACCGCACAATTAGCTACATTGATCAACGTCAACATTTGGATGAAAGAATTTCTTGTTTGTTGCTTATAAGTGCCAATTTTACCTATTTTATAGAGACTTCAACTAAACTCATTTTAAGTTCATTTTGAACTTATTGCCATAAGTTCTTGTTAGAACTTTACCAATTTTGTCGTCTTTGTGCAATTTAGCTACTTCCATGATACAATAGTACAAATTTTAAGAAACAATTAAAATGAAATATTATATTTAAAATAACAATATAATGAGAAACAATCATAAAAATAAGTTATTTTAACGCGGGATGAAGTTGGATGTGAGAGATTGCTTGCTTACTCGAAGTGGAAGGGTTAACAAATTCAAGATTTTGAGAAATTTGAAATTGCACCATGACACAATGCACATTATAATTTTATTATTAGACTAAGCACAAAATTAAGATGAAAAAAAAGACTTATTGTGGCAATGGGATATCAGCAAGATCCTCTCTATAAGGAACACGATCTACTAATTCCATACTGTTTGTTCCATTTTCCATATGATCATCCTTGATTGGGGCAATGTATGTGACAACAGTGTCTTTTCGAAACATAAGATAAATCACTGATAGAATGTATATGGCCATCAATGGAAATACTACGATCCCAACCAACACATTTCCAACTTTAGGCAAATTGTTGCTCATCAACCAACCAACGAAAGCCGTGCTTAGGTAGTAGATATTGATGCCGATGATGCCTAGTCCCAGAATCCACGAGATCACGATAATCTACATGGTCCAAAAAATATATATATATATATATATATCGATCAGTCAGTTTGTCTAAACTTTCAAAATTCGCGTATTTTGAGAACAACATTGATCCAATATTGTAGAAATGATAAAGCTGTTAGCTTACATAAATTGAGTTCTTGTGTGGTCCCAACTTGGTGGAACTGCTGCTGAATTTGAGCAGTGGAATGAGAGCAAATGGAAGTTCAAAGGAAAGTATCATCTGAAAAATGTCCCTAAAAAAGTTAATTTTTTCGATTTGCAAGTGTTAAAAAAATTGGAAAAAAATTCGTAAAATATACCGAAGCAATGATAATTAGCCTGCCAGCCCCAGATGGTCCTCCAATAATTGACACAACAAGGCTTGGAGTAATAGCAATAAGCCTAGTAAACAAGTTCCTTAACCATGTCTTCATCTTAAGATCCAAAAATCCCTATTTAATTCACACAAAAATATAATACGTAGACATTATATATATATATTCAGAAATCTAATTGAATTCTATAAAAAGAACTTCTGTCTTCTGCTAAACACAATGAATTGAACTCATAATTCATTTGATGTTTTTTATGATTACATTGGCAATAATCTGAGATTTTTTTTTTGACACTTACTTGCATGATAAATTGGCCAGCATATGTACCAGTAATGGTAGAGCTTTGTCCCGAGGCTAATAATGCAATGGCATAAACAGTAGAACTTGATTTTCCAAGTACATTCTGTAAATTAAAATTAAAACTTTTATAAGTAGTTTGTTCTAATTAAATGATCATTTTTCAGAAAAGAAATAAATAAATAAACTAAGGGATTGTAGTAAAACCTTGAGAAGAAAAGAAGCAGAGTTCAATGTAATATCACTACAACTTTCTTTATTTTGGTCTGAGAGATTGTCAGCTCCACAAACAGTACCAGATACAGATACAACTGCCACATTGATTAGGAAGGACACAAACAACGCAAAACCGCTCTCTATTAGGAAGAATTTACACGCGTCCTGCAGAAATGATCAGAAAATTCAATATGACATCAGAGTAATTAGAGGTCTTGAATTCAAAGTTTCACTTTAAGACATTAATTTAACAAGGGAAAATGACATTTTTCAGTCATCATGTTATTGCATAATTCAGTTTTTTTCTTCTTTTTTGGGGTTAGGGGAAATGGGAGACATGATTATAATGTGGGGAATCGAACTCTCACCGACGAAAGTTCAGATAGCCAACCAACTGAGCTATTCAGATTTTCCGCATAATTCCTCTATTAATCCTTGTGTTATCAGACATAACATATTTAAACTTTAATTAAATAATAGGGATGATTTAATCTTGCGTTGAAACCCAAAAAATATCCTTAATTTCCCTTAGAGCTTTTTAACAATCCGTTTAGCTTAGTTGAACCCTATTAGGAATTGGACCAAACTCACTCATATTGTGTTTTAAGGGTCAAATGTGCTATGTTTGATAATGCAAGGACTAAAAGAGAAATTATGCAATAATACAAGGACTACAAATACTATTTTCCCATTTATCATAAAAGATTTCGAACTTACATTAATGCCACGAACTGAGTTAGGTATCTTCCTAGACAGTACAAGCGCAGAGTGAAGAAAGAGATTGTGTCTGTAAAAGAAAAAAACCAAATGATAAACAAACATGAGTAACTGAATTTGATCTCCGATACACAATCAAACAAGGTAAAATTAGTCATGAAAACGTACGGCATGACGAGAGCACCCAACAAGGCGATAGCATCAGCGGTGGCTCCGTCACCGTTGAGCTTAGGAATGAACATTCCTTTGAATAATTCATTAGCAGGAGGTTTCACATAACTCATTTCTCCAAAGAAACAAGCTGCCATTACGAACACTAGAATTGCTATTAACAATTCTAACTTCCTAACCTGCATATATACAAATGTAATTAATTAATAAAACTTTAGTCTAACAAGACAATTAGATGGTTTGGTTATTACTCAGCTACTTTAATTTCATTTTTCAACTTTAATGACGTGATAGAATGTTTGGAAGATACAATACTCTAAGCTTCTTTAATTTCATTTTCAATTTCGAGAAGAATATTTTAACAAATAACAAAATTAAACCAAAAGTAATATTCTCAGAAATAGTTGTGAAAATAACAACAATTAGATAAGATGCTTTTTTCCATATTTTTCGTATTCAATTCCTGAACCTTCTAATTTACCTAAATAACATATGTTGATAGTTCGAGAAGGTTCAATTGGCCAAAATGAATTTCTAGATTCGCAGATTTATCGACATCAAGTTCGTAAAAAGAACCAAATTTCACGAAACGGAGAAGAGAAGGATAAGTTGCGCACTTTAGGCCTGCTCCAGGTCAGTCGCTCAAAGAAAGAAAAGTACGTCGTGAGCTGTAGGCAGGAAAGAGAAAATAGAGCGATTGGGAGTTTTCACGCCAGGAACCGCTTTGCCTCCTAACTTTGTTCTATTCTATTTGCCTTCTCCAACATTTCCATAAATGCGGATCACCTTCATTTTTTCTATTACTAATGACGTATTCTTCACCCTTTTATTAAAAATTATATTTAAAAAATAATCAGAATACAATCAAGAAGAAGATGCAAATCATAAAGAACAATTATAACTAGCTAGTGGATTACCTACGCATCCAATTGTTTTAATTGTAAATATTATAAATAAAATATCTGATAAGTTTGATTGAACATATTTAATTTACCGAACTAAAGTTTTTTTTAGATAGAAGGTCTAACTTTTAGTGAATTATTTAGATACCTTATTGAGTGGTTTAGGTAATTGACTTGAATTTCACAATACATAGGGCTTAAGAGTCACTTCTTCCAATCCATAATAAGTGTTCATTTAACTTTTTTATTTTGATCCAAAATAAATACCCGTTTACATAATCAAAAAAAAAAATTATTGCAAAAGTTAAAATTTTATTCCCTTTACTTCTAATTATTATATTATAATTTTATAAAACTAAAAGATGAAGGGTTTTAAAAGAAATAGAGGAAACTTACACCATATCTCTGCAGGCCAATGAATAAAAGAGTACTGACACCAGTGCAAAGAACTCCAACCCAAACAGGAATATGGAACAATATATTAAGAGCAAATGCTGTCCCAATCACTGCTAGTAAGAACACATAAATAAATTATTTAAAAAAGAGTTAGATAAATAATGACCTTATACTTTTAATATAGAAGTAAATATGTTATTATATGTATATATTCATGTAATAATTAATTCAAAAACCTAAACAATAAAAAATAACTCTATATTATATAAGGCAAGTACAGTATAGAACATTATTGTGATAGGTAAAACTAAAGATTCTATCATTTTTCTAAATTTTACAGAACATTATTGAGTTGGTATATATAATTGGATTATTAATTTCTATTTTTCCTTTAAATTAAAGAAAAGGTATTATATATGTTTAATTAAATAATTAGAAGGGTTAAGAAGTGTTGCCTTCAGGAATATCTGCAGCTATGACAGCAACTTCAGCTAGCAACCATAAACAGTACTTAACAAATACTGGATATTCAGCCCTGCATAATTCTGATAAATGTTTCCCTGGAATTTTTTTTTAAAAAAAATCAAATGAAATTCCATAGAAAATATGCAATTCTAGAATGTGAATGTTTAATTAATTATTTGGAGTTGTTTGGTTGCTGGTTAAGAAATGAGTTATTTATATATAAAAACTAACATAGTTAATACTATGTTTGGTAGCTTTTTAGATGTTTTGTATAAAATTCAACAAAACAATATTCGTTCTTTGGTTATCATTTTACCATCCACATATATAAAATATATATATATATATATATATTATTCTTTTTCATCCATTTAAAAATTATCATTTTCTTTTTTAGCAAGTCTTTAATTTCAACATTCTATCTAGCATGTTTAAGACCATAAAATTAAAAATATTTTAGACCAGAAGATTCAAAAATCTTTTTTACTTTTTAAAACTTTGTGCCAAGTGAAAATAGGTCAAACAAATTGAAACGCAGAAAATTTAAGTTATATAAATTTTTATTTTATGCGAGATGAAAGATGGAATAACTAATTAAATTCTACAAACTAATTTTCGTATTACTAATACCCGGCTTAACTCTATTCAACAACCAAACGACCCCTTAATGTTTTGACTAACTTACCAGTGCTTACTCCAAGATTAGCAGCAAGTGATTGAATAATAAGAGCAAATATCAATCCAATGAGAATCACCCAAAGAAGCTGAGAAATTGAGAAACAAGTAATTATTAATTAATTAGACATATATATCTATTAGCTAAGCTTTTTTGTCCATACAAAAGTTTCTCATTTTTGCTTTACCTCATATCTATGGTTTGCTCCTGCTTGCAAATCAGTTTCCACTGTACCATTAATTTCCAAGAATAACAAGTTAGTATTACTTTTAAAACAAGAAAAAGTACACATAGATTAAAATTTTAGGGATGAAAATAAATACTCACTCCGTCTCAATTTATGTAGCACCTTTCGAATTTTTGAGATTCAAACAAATCTATATTTGACCGTAAATTTTTCATATATCTTTTAAATATTTTGAATTGTCAATTACTGTGACTTATAGTACTTTTTACATAGTTGAAAAAGTTTGAAGATTCTATGCGTAAGCTTTTTGGTCAAACTTAAACTGTTTGACTTTCAGAAAATGAAACGTGTCACATAAATTGGATCGGAAGAAATAGTACGAGTGATGACTTACAATTCCCAGGATCAAGATATGCCAAGGAAACAAGGAAACCTGGTCCCACATATGCAAAGAAGTTTTTCCAGCCATGTTTCTACATAATTAGGCAAGTCTTTAATTTTCATGAGAAATATTTTCAATATTTTGGGAGGTCTTAATTAAAGATTATATAAGGATGATGTAGATTAAAAATAAGAAACCTGGTGATCATTATTAGGATTTGTGGAAGAAGGTAATGGACTCTCAGTTACTGCCACAATTCTCTTGCTTCCTCCAATCACTTGGTTTTGCTGTTCATTCTCCATTTCTTTTTCCCTTTTTTCTCTCTTTTTTCACTCACTTTGACTACTAAACTCTTTGTGTTTACTTTAATGAGACTTAGATGTGTCTCCTTATTTATAGTGAACTAGTTTGAACACATTCTTGTTGTGATGTGATGTCAGGTAATTGAGAAGGCAAGGAAAGTTGTGGGATTGTTTTTGTTTTGATTAATTTCTTTATTTGGATGGTGGGGGACGTGTGGAGAATGCGTGTGCATGTGGTGTTTATACCAAATGAAACAATTTAACCTTAGTAGTTATCAACTAATTAAAGTGAAAATATATACGTATATCATTTGATCATAAATAAGTGATAAATATATGTATGAAAGAGTACTACACGTATTTTATATTCATTGATTTAGTATAAATATTCTTTGAATTTAATTAATACTCCCTCTATTCCATATTAACGGAATTTTAAAGCTTTTTTCATTGTTCAAAATAATTGAATTGTTCAAAATTCAAGAGAAATGTTTGAATCTTTTTTCATGTTTACCCTTTCCATTAATGAAATTTTGTAATTTTCTAGGAGTTAAACTGCACTACTTACAAAGTTATTCTCCAATAAGAGACAATTTGTATTTATGATTTCACATTGAATCATCTTTATGAGGCTAATTAAGCATAAAGGTAATAGAGGAAATTATGGTTTAAAGTTTGTCCTTAATTTTTTTTTTTAATAACTTTTGAAAATCAATTAATATGAAATTGAGGGAGTAATTAAGAATAGCATAATACATGACATCAAGGTGAGTCATGGGGCATGCCATTTGGGCAAGAGGGAAGTCTCCTTTAGTTCCTAACAACTTTAGATATTAATTAGGATAAACGATCAAGCTGTAGTATTTTTAAAAAATAATAAATAAATAATCATTCTAGTTCTAACTATTAGTCTGTTGCTACTAATATAAAAAATCCAATCCAGCCAATAGATATTAGCTGATTTGCTGTAACTATATTGGTTGAATCTCCTATAGAATAGGGACTTTTTTTATATATATATATGATTAGTTTCCGTTTTATTCTTTAAAAAATTGACTCAAAAGTTGTACTTTATTAAGTAGGCTATCACAATTTTGGATATGGAAGGTGTAACATTTTAAATGCTGCCTTATGGTTGAGATGGAACATATTAAACCTCCCCCCCCCCCTCCCAACATCAATGTCAAACCTACTAATGAAACAACAAGATCAATTTATTATAATTTATACTCTTCCTCTTTGATTGTTATGTTGTGTTTTGCAAGAGTAAATTTGATTAATTTGTAAAGTTAAATTAGATTATATTAATTTAATATTTTAAAATAAAATTTTAGATATTCAAAAATTATACGAAAAGTACTATAGATTGCAATTTTTTTCATATCAATATGGTGAAAAAATACATCTTAAATATTAGTCAAAATTCATAGAGTTTGACACTCAAAAACAATTATGACAACTAAAAAAAAATAGAGGAAACTTAACAAAATTGATAGCCTAAAGTTAAATCTTAATAAGCGGTCTCAAATATATTTAATAAAATTTGCTATTGAGTGCACCGTGCATCTCATGCCCTGTACGTGCATCCAACGTAAATTAGTAAAAAAATAATTCAAATCGTATATATATTATTGTTAAACATGTGTGCGAGGTATACATCTAAAGTAAAAAACAAAATAGTGCAAGCTTAAAATGATGATGATGATCCTATTTCAATAGACTAGATAGTTAAACTCGAAACAATCGAAACATTGTTTAAACTTGGGACAATTGTTTCTTGGAATAGTTTATTGAGCATAAGAGACTAGTATTATGTAACAACTCTCATGTCCGTTTTGTGATTTTCGTATGTTTTTCACGTTTTATCCTTTTCTATAGTTTCTGTTTGGTATTTATGACTTGTAGGGATGAATGACATGATTTCTAAGGTGATTGGACGGATATGGGGAAGTGTTCCAATTTTGAAGATTTGAAAGTTGAAAGATTTGACCAAAATTCAACATTCTAGGTAAACGAGTCTGGAATGGAATTCCGACTGTTTCATTAGGTCCAAAAGATAATTTTTGAGTTGGTGTGATAGTTGGTTTGAATCTCAAGGCTTTCAGGAGTGGTTTGGGTGATTGGTTTAAAATTGGAAATTTAAGAAACTTAGGGGTCGTTTGGTGTGAAGAATAACATCAAATAGTTTTGAGATAAAATTATGGTGCCACTTAATTTTGTTGTTTGGTTGGAAAATCCGGAATAACTTATCCCGAGATTAATAATTAGTACTGAGATAAGTTATTCCTCTCTTGGGTGGTATAGTAATTCCGGGATAACTTATCTCGAGATAAAATAAAGAAAATGACAAAAATATCCCTTTAAACCCTTTTTATATATCACTTTTCACATTCATGTATATTTACATTATTTTTAATACCATGTATAATAACATTTACAATCTTCACTACTCCTTATTTTTATGATAATTCTTTATATTTTTTAATTGAAAAATTAGGCTATACAAACATAATTTTTATTTATTAATTTATTTGACTAATTCTCATGTTTATTTATGTTTTGATTTCTCTACTACTAAATTACATATTTTTAATTATATATTTTTCTAGTCACTTGAAAGATTGTATTTTATATATCAACTAAAATGAAAACTTTAGTATTGTACAATTTAAGAGTGACATGTGCTTAAATGAAGTGATATAAATAATAAGTCATCTTTTACTTTAACAAATTTAAGATGAAAGTTCTATCTTTAAGCTAAATAAGATGAAAATTTTATTTTTAAGTACATATGGTACCATTATGAGAATGCACACACAAAAATATTTAAACTAAATAAGATGAAAATTTTATTTTTAAGAATGAATAACTAAAGCTTGCAAAGAACATATAAAAAACTAAATAAAGTGAAGGATATATTTATAAACAAATAATTTGTTCTTAAAATTTATGCAATGTATACTATTTTGAATACAACAAAATAAACCATCAATAAAAAATAATTCCAGCATAACTTTCATTCAAACCAAACGACCCCTCAGAGTTGACTTAGATAAACATTTGATCAAGACGTCTCCGGATCGACAATATAATGGTTCAACAGGTCCAAAACGTTGTTTTCAATCAAGTTATATATTTGGTTTGTTTTCATTGGATTTCGAATGAGATCCGACGGTTGATTTCGTGTTAGATCTGATTTTGCGCCATCTGCGCCCTTGAGTTGTACCTGAGGAGTTGCGCCTGGGAAGGCGTTGCGACGAGGAATGTTTCACAATCAAGTTATATATTTAATCTTTTTATTATTGTTTTTGAACATGAATTTTATGTATTATTTTTATATTTGTGTATTTTATTTGTAGGACTAAAATGATGTAAAGATGAAGAAATTTGGAGCACAAATAATTTTTTTTTAAAAAAGAAATCAAATAAGGAAATCAAGCAGGCATGTTAATAGATTAAATTTAAGAAAAAATCACTTATATACACAACTTATTTTATCATATTCTCTAAAATTCATTATCATTTGAAAAAATTACAAAAATTTCTACTTTCTCCTATTATCTGATACATCACTGTACGCGTTGTATCGGGATATCCGATACATCACTTTACATAATATAATACGTGATATATCAGGATGTATGTGATGTTTTCAAAAGTGCCATAAAAAAGGAATTTTGAATAATTTTTAAAAGAATAAGGATAAAGTATAATTAGAAAGAATTATTATGATAAAATTTACTAAATTTAATATAATAATATATAATATACAAAAAGTGCTGATGGAAGGAGGATCAATGCAATTTTGACTTACTTGCCACGTGGAAATATTTGAAGGCAAAGCAAGTTGAGGCGGCGGAAGTAGCAACAACTCGAAGGCGGCATACAGTTCGCAAACTCAATTTGGATTTTGGGTTTCTCAATTTGTTTTAGACTTAGTAATTTTATTGAGATTTTTTATATTTACAAACAGTCCATAAAAATAATTTTTACATACACATCACATAATATAGAACTAGAATTTTATAGTTTGAAATTTTTGAAAGAGTCGTCATGAAGGTCGAAGAATTTTAATTTATTCTTTTTTTCTATTTTATTATTTATTTGTATTATTGCTTTTTGGAAGATTTTTTTGGTATTATTCTTGAATTTTTATGATTAACGCAAGCTGGCTTAAATTTGATTATGTTCTTGAGATAATGAGCAGCTAAATTTCATAAATAGTGTTGCAGGATGAATTAACAAAGTAAGTTTATGTATAGGAGATTCTTGAATGCTTTTCAAATATGTATAGTTTTTTCCTTTGATTTGGTTGTTTTTTATCGGTGACCAACGTTATAACTCGTTTTATTCATACTTGCATGATCAAGGGGGTAATGAATGGGAAAAAGGATTATACAACGAAAATTTGAGGTTACCAATCCTTATCTAATAACTTGAACTTATCAGAAAATAACTATTTTGGGATCAAAGATAAGAATTTTTGCTAGATTTCTTCCTATGACAAGATTCTAACTCTTAATTTGCATTTTTTTCTATATTATCAATAAATTAGTGATTTAATGATATTTGGGGATTGAGAATTTTTTTCCTAAATATTGAAGAATGAAATTCTTAGATTTGAGGGTCGATTAGTGACCGATTTAGCTGATTTTTGATGTATGAGCTCTTCAAGTTATGGATAAATTATTTTTGAAGGAATTTTTTTAATTTGATGCTGGGGCTTGGGGTTAACTTTTTGACTTCATTTTCAAGATGATTCTTTTTATAGTAATATGAGTGTCTATAGACTCGCTTACTCACCTAGATTGCGTATTTGACCAGATTTGAATCGTCAAAGGCTTTAAGGAAGGGCAAAGCCATAATTTGACTTATTTGAATTCCAATTAAGGCATGTTGAGACTTTCTTTCACTCTTTATGAAGTGTTAGTGTATTGTTTGATTGAGTAATGGACAATGAGAGTCCCGTATATATAAAATGACAAATATTTATCCCGATATTAGTGCCATTATTTGGATTAATTGACTGTTTTACTTGTTTAGATTTATTCCTTGCCTTGTGAGCATGATTTAAGGAAATGTGGCTTGTATGATTCATATACATACTATATAGTTGATGGGTCTTTTACTCTTCTTTATGAATTTGGAGTCCGGACTATGATAATATCATGTGATAATATATAATTGTCGTACATAGGACTGCTATGAAGTTTCTAAATGAACCAAAAGGTTGAAAAGTGAGCTTGAAGAAATAAATAGACGTATGTACATTGTATTTATAAAGAAAGAACGAATTAATTGACTTATAATCTGTAATCATGTCTTGATTCTTGAAATGCGTAATAAAAGTTAAATTAGCGAAATAAGAAAGCTATAATTATATTATTATGTATACTAAATTCTCATTAGTAAAAATTACATGACTTGCTTTTCTATAGCATATTATATGGTATTTTCTCACTTCTGAGTAATTATTAATTAATTTTTATTTATTTTCAATCATGTTACATTTAAGGTACATTTGTTTCACATAAGAATTGAATACGATATTTTTATTTCATCCAAAAGCTATCCAATAATAATATGCTTAGTTTTTTTTTTGTTATAAGTTTATGGACTTCTTTTTATTGGGTATATTATGTAGAGAAATAAGATAATTGTAGAGATATGGTCGAGGAATTATTATTTGATCTTCTCAAGAAAATAATATTATAATTTTTTATAAACAAATTTTTATAATACTGGATCGCGCATTAGCATGGGTCTCTTTTACGCTTTTTGATAGGTATTGACCTGAAATCCTGAATTGCTAAAAGGACAACTTAAAGATATGTAAGACCTTTAATGATTAGCCACTCACATGTTTGTCAACCAAACGTTTTTGATAAATTCTCGGAATAGTTACTCATGTTTGAAAAATTGCTATGTAATATATTTTTTTGGACTATAATATCACCTAACTATTTATATCTTCTTCAAAATATATTAAACTAATAAAAACCTTCTTCTTTCCTAGTTGAATGTTATGTCACATTAATTTTTTTAATAATACATTTATGAGAAAAGGTTCAAAACTTAACGACCTAGTTCGGTCGTTATGGGTAGATCATTGGTGAAAGAATGTGGCCAGAAAATTTTTTGGGTAGTGACTAAAAAAATTTAGGCTAGGCCAGTCTCAAATGGAATCTAAGTGAGGGAGGTTTAGGGCAATCCAAAAATGGATTGGGGATAATTTCAGGGTGTGAATTAGTTTTTCTAGTAGCCAAGACATTAAGGAGTTCATAAGGCTTTTCGAAATCGAATTCGGGTAAGTAGAACTCCCGAAATTGAGCTTAGCATGAAAGGATTAGTTCGATATGTCCCTAGGTGGAGGTATGTTGTAAAAAAGGGCCTTTGGGGAAAACATCTGAGCTGCAATATCATGCAAGCCGCTATCGCGGGCAGAATTCACTATAGCAAGATATGTGCTCTATTGCAAGATGCTTGCTCTATAGCGGGTACATTAGGCCCTATAGCGGGGCATCGATCGCTATTGCGGAGCCGCTATAGCGGGATATGGCCGCTATAGCGGGGTAAGTCGAGATTTAGTGCAGAAAAATTTCAAAACCAGTCATTATTTAGCCATCTCATTTTGAAGAACTGCAAGGGCGACTTAGGGCATGTTTCACCAATTTTTCATCGTATTTATCGATTAAGGTAAGCTTATCACTTCCCCAACTTGTAAATTCAATTCTTAAGCTTTAGAATTCATGAGGATAACCTTGGGGAAGGGTTTTGACTTTATTTAATGTGAGAAAAGCCCTAACTTGGGTGGAATGATCATGAATTGACCCGAGGTTAGGATTTGAGTATAATATGAGTTTAAATAGGCAACTAACTTGATTATTTGTATGTATTTATTGTTTTAGACCAAGAACAATCAAAGGTACTGCAAAAAGAAAAAGCCCGGGTTCTTTGAGAGTTTTCAAGGCTTGATTCGAGGTAGATGATGGTTTGTGTGTTTTCGAATTATGTATGTATGCATGCCTACTTCTTTGTAGTATTACTTGTGTAATGCATGTGAAGGAAACTAAAAAGCTAATGTTGGAAATGACACCATATTGATAATCTCATGCAATGACTTTATTTATTTATTTGTGGCTTCAAGTGTTATTGTTCACTGTGATTATGATTGTCGTACTATTTTTGATTGATGGTTGGCTCGGGTACCACGCCGATACAAAATATCTATGTGGCTGGCTCGAGTACCACGTCGGTTGTCACGACCCAAGCCTAGGGCCTAGACGTGACACGGCGAATGAAACACCCAGAGATACCTCACCCAAGCCTCTTAGCATTCATTAAGCATTTCATTGGTAATGACATACAATAATAAGCGGAATAAAATTAAAAAAAAAATATTTTCCATTTGTGTCCAAACATACCTCTACTAATAGATTTGGCGGGGGCTAAGACATGTCCCTATCTCACCCTCAATATAAGTGTCAAGAAATGCCTTAATAAAAGTCTTACTATTCTACATAACACAAGCTTAAAATAAAAAGGATGTCGTTCCCGAAACATGGGAACTCACCACAAGAAATCTTCAACTAACTTGAGCTAGCCACGAGGAGGGGGTCGGGGAGTGACGTCAGTTCCTACATGGTGATATCATGTAGGCAAAAGTATGCGTTAGTACTTTGAATGTACTAAGTATGTGAGTATGCAATGCAATATATCATTATACAATAAGGTAAAATAATGGACCATACTAGAACCTTGTATTCATTCGAAATACCATTTGGATTTATGAAGCTTAGTCAATAAAATATAGAAACCATCATGATTCATAAAAGAAACTTAAATATTTTAGAGGTAGTCATGAGTCGTTATAAGAAACCATATACTTGCAAGATACCATGAATAGTAAATAAGTAATCCATAAACCTTTTGAAAGAAATCATTAGTTTTGTGAGAGCACATACTTTACCTTGTGATAGACATAGTAGACTTTACCTAAATCCCATAATGGAAAAGTCTAATTACTATACATCCCTCATTGTATCAAAATTACCCGATATTCCCTTTTTTTCAATTTTTCTGATACATTAATTTTGTATCTGATACATCAATTATCTAATGAGTAATTAATGAAGATCATCTATTTATGGATAGTATCTTTATATAAGGGATGATTGGTTCTTTAAATCAATTACTGAACTAATTAATGGGATTAATTTGGTTAAAAAAATAACAATTGTGTAGTTGAAGATTCAAGCAAAACAAAACAGAGCATAAATTAAAACCAACTTCGATTTCAATTTTTTTTTCCAGTTTTGGTGATACATAAGTTATGTATCTGATACATCAATTGTTAAAAAAATCAATTGTTATGTCCATGAAGATTCAAACCAAAAAACAGAGTGTCGTCCTGAATGAAAAAAACAGAGCATCAATTCATACTGAAGTTGATTTCGATTATTTTTTCACTTTTGCTGATACATAAGTTATGTATCTGATACATAACTTTAGCTATAGAATAGTTAATGCACATCAACTATTTATGGATAAAAGATTGGCTCTTTATATCAATTATTGATCTATTAAAGAAGGCGACAGTTATGTACATGAATTTTGAAGCCAAAAGTCAGAGCATCGTCTCCAAGGAAAATAACAGAGCATCAATTCAAAGCAAACTTCGCGTTTCATCAATTAATCGATATGAATATCCCGATACTACTGAGACATTCTGGAGTTTGGCAATCCAATATTACTTATGAACAATACAAAAGTGATGGAATCGTTGTCGGTGATAATATATCTTACTCAAATCTAAAAGCAGCAATAGCTGCTGAATTGAGTGTGGATGAATCAGAGAAAAAAATTGAAATCCGATACATAGTTGAAGGTAACTCATCGCCAATATATATTCGTAATGATATGGGTGTTAATTTTTACATAGAGTTGAAGAAGAAAAAGCCTGGTTTCGTGAATTATCCCCTGTGCATATCAAGCTTTGATATAAAAAGATGTGAGATAAAATTATTCGACAGTACATCTGGAGCAATCGTTTGTGCCGAATCAAATGTGAATGAGTCCCACATTTTTGGTTTAGAAGAATCTGGTAATGTTGCAAATTGTTATATAGCAGAATTGGAGTTGACGAACTACATAGATGATACAAATGGTGCGGAAGTGAAGGAGAATCAATTCTATAAGGATAAAGCAACTCTAGTTGATGTAATGGCCAAATACAAAATTAATAATGAATTTAATTTCAAGGTTAAAAGATCCGACAGTAAAAGGTATGCGCGTATTCTGCAGTTGGAAATTTTGATGTTGGATATTATCCAACAGTATGTATCAGATACATATGAATGTGTGTATCTGATACATTCTTAAAATAAAATAATTTTTCCTGTCATGATACATCGAAACTCCATTACTGTAACTCAGTTAAAAAATGATAATAATGCTGTCAGTATGTATCAGATACATATGACTCTATGTATCAGATATTTTTTTTTTTAATAATACATACAAAGAAACATGTATCAAGTACATGGGTTGACAGACTTCCTATCAATATGTCACTTTATTTGTTGATATTATATATGAAAAAATATTGGTATGATACATGTCAATTTTTTTATACAAATGCAGTTATGTGTTAGTATGCCTTTCAGACGGCTGTTGTTGGAGAATGAAAGCTTCATGTTGGAAAAAATCTGATATATTCAAAGTTAGATATTTCAATAGTGAACATTCATGTGCATTGAGAGATAGGATTTTCAACAAAGTTCATGCTACAAAGGCTTTTGTTAGTGCATTCACAGCACCTAAATTGGTTAATCATAAGAGAATTGTCACCCCTAATGATATACGAGAGGATATTAAATCAGCGTATGGAATTGATATTACCTATCAACAGGCATGGCGTTCAAAAGAGCATGCTTTGGAGATGTTAAGGGAAAAACCTGCTGATGGATATAGACAGCTGCCTGTATACATACATATTCTAAAAACCATATATCCAAATTCGTACATAAGTATGCACAAGTCATCAACTGATGAGTTCATGTATTTGTTCATAGCGTTAATGTAACACCCCAAATATTTCTACGCCAAGGCCCGTAGCATTTTTCATGTACGTATAGGATCGTACTCGATGAATTTAAAGGGCATTCATGAGTTAGGATATTCCTAAGTAATTCAAGGGTATTATATGTGATTTAGGGTCATAAGGGATCCCTACAACCAAGCCAAGTCCAAAGAATTCGTTTCGGCTAAGTTTTCGAATGAGTTCATATAAGGGTCAACTTCCAATGACCATATCTCTTTGAATATAAATAATTGGGTGGACCATGACCTATCAAATTAAAGGTCTTTGAGTCTTCTTTCCAACGCCACCGAGTTTGCCTCATTCCGAGTTTGGAATCAAAAGTTATGACCCTTTTTCCACAGACTATCGCTGCAGTGGGGCTTGGCGCGACGCGCCACTATAGCGCCCGAAACTAGCCTCAGTAGTTTGGGTGCTGGCGCGGCGCGCCAGCTATCGCGCCAGCAGGATTTTTGGCCCATTTTCCAGATTTTCTTTGAGGAAGGGCAAGTTGGACAATTCCCTAAATAATATATACGGACTTGGAACATTTTTAGGGTCAATTTCTGCACATTTTCACCTCCAAAGAACCCTAACTTTCACCCTCTTCTCTCTCAATTCATCTTCAACAAGATTTGCCCTCAAAAAAAAAATCAAGGATTCAAGCCTCCATTTCTTTTCAAGTTTTTTATTCAAGAGTTGACTCCTCAAGGTATGTGGGTTTTCATCCATGGGTTCTTCCACCCATGGAGCCCAAATATTTTTCTCAACTTTGTATATAAATTCTAAATGATGAAATCTTATGGTATTTTACATGATGATTCAAAATGCATATATTATGGTATACTTGAAGCTTATTATGTTTAAATGGATATGTTGACTCTTAATTTCAAGTGATGAGTTTTTAGGGATTTTCATACTACGATTTCAAATGTATAGATTGTTGAATATTTGAAGTTTATTACCTATATTGACTTATGTTGATTCATATTTACATGAAATGGATAGTTTATCAAGGTACTTATATGAAGGTTTGAAAGTAGTTTTAAAGTGCATATGGTGGGTTATTTTAAGATGTTTGATTAGATGCATTCATATCACTCTCATGCATACAAGTATTCTTTAAATGTATTTGAAAGTTATATGAAATGAACCCACCTAGTTCTCTTATGTTGAAATGAAGTTGGATTGAAAGTTTGACTCTAAATGAAAGTTTATGAATCAAATGCCTATATTTAAGGGAGTCTTGTGAAATGATTGAATGATTGATTGATAAAAGGGCTTCTTAGCCAAATTAAGATTTCAATGTGAAAGGACAATTCTCACATTGAATCAAATGAAATGTCTTTATGAAATGCTTGATTGATAAAAGGGCTTCTTAGCCAAATTAAGGTTTCAATGTGAAAGGACAATTCTCACATTGAATCAAATGAAATGTTTAAGGTTATGATATGACATGTTTGACCTCCCTATAGGCCGTCAATGCTTTTGAACATTTTTCCAAAATAGAAGGTCCGATTAGCATGGTACCTGGAATGCCATCACTGATTGTAGACCTAATTCTCTTATAAACCAAGGTTCATTAGTAGAACGGTAAATAGAGCATGGTAGTCATGATGATATTATAAACCAAAGATTTAATGAGTTATTCCACCGATGATGATTTGATGTCTAAAGTTATATAAATACTTATGTTATTATGATACTTAAATGTTATTCTACTGAGAGCTTACCTAGCACCGAGCTGGACAAGAGGCGAATACCCACGTCCCAGAACTACGTGCCACCGTAGGTATAAAGGAGATAGAGGCGAATACGCAATCTCTAAGAGGCGAGTACCCAAAATATCAAGGCTTAGTGGTGAGTACCCAAGTCTAAGAACTAGAGGTGAGTACCCGGTTCACATAATAGCTTAGTGGATCCACTTAGGCATGACGGAGTCTACCTTGGCAAGTAGTCTTCCCCTTTCTTCCGGTGTAGGGTTAACATCGGGACTCCATGTTATGGCTCACATGGTTTATGTCGGTTGATGGTCGCTCTCACAAAGGTACAAAGTCCCTCTTCCAATGTTTAAGATATATCATATGATATCTACTATGTCTATCACAAGGTAAAGTATGTGCTCTCACAAAACTAATGATTTCTTTCAAAAGGTTTATGGATTACTTATTTACTATTCATGGTATCTTGCAAGTATATGGTTTCTTATAACGACTCATGACTACCTCTAAAATATTTAAGTTTCTTTTATGAATCATGATGGTTTCTATATTTTATTGACTAAGCTTCATAACTCCAAATGGTATTTCGAATGAATACAAGGTTCTAATATGGTCCATTATTTCACCTTATTGTATAATGATATATTGCATTGCATACTCACATACTTAGTACATTCAAAGTACTAATGCATACTTTTGCCTATATGATATCACCTTGTAGGAACTGACGTCACTCCTCGACCTCCTCCTCGTGGCTAGCTCAAGTTAGTTGAAGATTTCTTATGGTGAGTTCCCATGTTTCGGGAACGACATTCTTTTTACTCTAAGCTTGTGTTATATAGAATAGTAAGACTTTTATTAAGGTATTTCTTGACACTTATATTGAGGGTGAGCTAGGGATATGTCTTAGCCCCCGCCAAGTCTATTAGTAGAGGTATGTTTGGACACAAATGGAAAGGAAATGTTTTTATTTCTGCTTATTATTATTTACCATTACCAATGAAATGCTTAATGATTGCTAAGAGGCTTGGGTGAGGTACCTTCGGGGGTCTCATTCGCCGTGTCACGTCTAGGCCCTAGGCTTGGGTCGTGACAGTTAAGGCCCTTGATGAGGGGATTTCAGTTTTGTCGACCAGTAGTTGTTGTTGACGGTGCACATCTTGATGGACCTTATAAAGGGACGTTTGTATCAGCTAGCACACTTTATGGGGCAGGTATTACTTTCTTATACTGTTTCTTATTGAATAACAGTGTGTCATCTCATTTTTCACGTTTGTTGTGATTCTGATGAATTCTAATAACTATTGTATCGCTATTATTGATTTATTAGGTGGCATATTGCCGTTGGCGTATGGTATTATTGATACGGAAAATGATGCATCATGGACGTGGATTTTTCAGAATTTCAAGAATGCATTTGGTCAGAGGGACAATATGTGTGTTGTATCAGATAGGAACGAAAGCATAATCAAGAGTGTAAGCATGGTATTTCCCAATGTTCCTCATTTTGCATGCATATAGCATATATGGAAAAATATGTGTACTAAATACAGAAGGAGCAAAGCTGTACTAAGTGACATCTTCTATTCAATGGCCAAGGCATACCGAAAAGATGAAGTCGATAAATTAATGGCCAAAGTTGAAAGAATCGATCAACGGGTGGTATAATATTTAAAAAATGCAGGATACGAAAAGTGGTCAAGGGTTCATGCCACTGTCAACAGGGGTAGAATGATGACTTCTAACACCGTAGAATGTATCAATGGATGTCTTGTTGAAGCACGAGAGCTGCCTATAATTGACTTTTTGGAGCAAACGAGAATGTTATTTGGTTCTTGGAACTGCAAAAATAGGGAAATAGCATCTTATACAAAACATACTTTGGGTACAAAATTCGAAGATATCCTAGTTTCAAACACGATCAAGTGTTCGCGAATGAAGGTACACAATACATACTTTCTGATACATATATACTGATACATCAGTTTTGGCACATGATACATACTTTCTGATACATACTTTCTGATACATATATATTAATACATCAGTTCTGATACATTATTTCTGTAATTGATACATACTTTCTGATACATATATGTGAAATTTATTTCTTGGTGGCTGATGATTCATCAGTTATGTATAACATGTGCTAATTAAATAATGAAACTTCAATTATGATACATAAGTTCTACATTTGATACATAAGTTCTGATACATATATGTAAAGATTATTTTCCTTCAGGCTGATGATTAATCAGTTATGCATAACATGTTTTAAATATATACTAATAAATCAGTGTAGATACATTAGTTGTGTAGATGATACATAAGTACTAATAGATATATGTGAAGTTTATTTATATCAGTTTGTTGCTTCGTCATTCAGGTATAGCCTATGCTCATTATACACTGATATATCAATTCGGATACATCAAATGTGTAGTTGATACATAAGTACTGACACATATAAACATAACATGTTTAAAATACATACTGATACATCAGTTCTGATACATCATTTCTGTAATTGATACATACTTTCTGATACATATATGTGAAATTTATTTCTTGCTGGCTGTTGATTCATCTGTTATTTATATCCTGTGATAATTATTACCCTTTTACATCAGTTCTGATACATAGTTGTGTATGTGAGGAAGCAGTACTAATAGATATATTTGAAATATAATTCCTGCAGGTTGTTGCTTCATCAGAATATCTTTATTCTGTTTACGAATTAGGTATAAGATACATTGTGTGTCTAGAGAGAAAAACATGCACTTGTGGTAGATTTCAACTAGACGAGATACCATGTCCACATGCAATTGCAGTGTTGAAGAGCAAGAACATTACTGACCTGCACCCATACTGTTCTGATTACTACAAACTAGAGGCGTTGGCAAATACTTATGAATTACCAATGGTTCCAATGCCAGATAAGAAAGACTGGACTGTTCCGAAGGAAATTTTGGAAGAATTTGTCTTGCCGCCAATATACAAAAGGATGCCAGGTAGACTAAAGAAAGGAAGAAAAAAGTTCGCTAATGAGAAGATAACAAGTAACACAAATTCTTGTGGACGTTGTGGCCACGAAGGCCACAACAGAAAGACTTGTAATTTCATTCCTAAATAGATATGATGTTTGTGGTATCTCGGTATACATTCTATTTGAATCATATAATAACATCTATTTTTATATTTTATATTTGAGTTTGACACGTGACATAAATATAAAAATCTTTTTTCAGTTGATATGTATCAAGATTATAACATTTTATTGCTATAATGTTTTTAAAAATAAAATACAGGACGTCTATCGGTTCGCCTTAACTTGGATAATGAAATCTCACATGGTTTATTTTTTGGATCGTTATTTTTCCAAACATAAATATTCTTGTCTTTTCGACAACCATAATTACACAAGAGTTGTGGGTGATACATAAGATCTTATTTGATATAGGTTGTAGATTATCATATGCAGTAAATCTTGATAAATACGAATCTGATACATAAGCAAGATGTATCATATACATTAAATCTTGAGACATAGAATTTTTATGCACAAAATTAATGTATCGGAATCATTAAATGTTGAGAAATGAGAATCTGATACATGTGCATGATGTATCATAATAAATAAACTGGATTCATGTATCAGAATTCACAAAATGTGACACTTATGAATGTTATACTCGATACAAGTTTGATACAGTAGAATATAAAACATAAACTTTGATTTTATATTCGATTTTGAAACCAGAGAAAAACATAGTAAATCTGATATATGGAAATATTAAAACATATTAAATCTGATACATTACAGTTTATGTATCAGATACATTAAAAGAATCAGAATCACCTAAAATGTTTACTATAAAAAAACTATTGGACATCAATCAGTTCTCCTTGGCTTGGAGAGATGTCTCTCCTAGGTTTTTTTGGATCGTCGTTATTGCTAACATAACCATCCATGGCCTTCTGACAACCATATCTCCATAAGAGTGCGGCATATCTTGAACGGAAGAATTCAGCGTTTAGTCCGGTATTTGGAATAGAAATTCCATCACTAAGATATTCAGCAAAAATGGCCAGGAAAACTCCACAATCCCTGCAAAGAAAGGAATACACAAGTTTAAAAAAAGTAAAATTGACATATGAATAATTTAGGTATACATAGCCGATGTTAATACTCACAAGCTGTCACTTTCCTGTTGTGCAACTCCTTCAACATACTCAACTGCAAATGGGTGATGTGGTTCAATCATGTTACCGGTTGATTTGTCCTTGTATGAATCAAGAGACGACTAATCAGAACGTTCGTTGTTGTCAAAGAAACCACTGTCTTGCAGGTATGTTGGTAGCATTGCTGCTATCTTTTGGATCTCTAGGAAAGGGTTGCTACTTCTTCGTCTAGGCGATGAATCATACACACGTATCAAACTCTCTTTCAAAACAACTACCGCAAGAACCCAATGAAAATCCCTGTCGCAGTTTACTGGAATATATACCTCATCTACCAAATGCCATGGCAAACCGGCTGGTATTGAGAAACCTCTTATTATATTCTTCACGGATCTCTCGTGATGAGCTGTAACAGTGGCCCTTGCCATATCTTCTTGTGTAGAAATGTTAGGTGGAAGGTGATAGTAGCGTGTGTGTGCATATTCGATGTAAATTTTGAAAATGCAGTTTGTCGTTGTGTATCGATACTGATTGCTCAACTGCATCTTCGATTTCTTCTGAAGGTAGTAAAATATTACATCGATGTGCTGCACATTTTAAGAAAGTATTAGTTATATAACAACTAGCATCATGTATCAGATTATGTATGTATCAGATACATTTATCTATATATGTATCAGATACATTAATATGTATGTATCAGGTAGTAAGTATGAGTTGTATCATATTATTTATGATGAAATTTTTACTTCATCGTTCCAGCATCTGTTCGGCTGTGACATTAGGTAGAACCAGTTCTTATCTTTAGAAAATGCCACTACAAAGTCCATTTTTTCAAAGCCGAATGTAGAGCACTTAGATCTGTAATGATCCTCCTTTGAATTCCTGAATAGAAACTTGTAGTTTAATAACATAACAAATATAATATACAACTTGTATGGTTATAAGTTGAATATATCATACTTACTTGTTGCCATGTGATTTTAGTAGTCCTTTATCTATCCATTGAGAGTAGTCTGTGACAAGCTCGGATGGGGGATGATAGCATATACCAAAACCTTCAAAAGGGTGTGTTTGATGCATAACAGCTGACAAATTTTCCTTTCCCTTTTCACTCGACCCAAAGTTTGAAAGATACGGCGACTGTAAGATCTTCGAAGGAATCTTGCTTCTTCGAAATGGTGTCTTCGCATAGTCAGACAATACATTGGCTTTTGATAGAAGAGTGGTTGGTAGCTGGCTATCGCGTAATAGACATTAATCCTGAACTTGCTCATGACTAACAGCTGTCAATGGCATGGCTGGTAATGTAAGTCCGTATATTAGAGAATCTATCACATCCAGAGTTTCGGTCGAAAATGGTGCTGAAGTATTGGATTCTGATGTGCTTGGTTTGATTTTTTCTTTTTCAATCTCCTCAACTTGCTCTTCTACTTTGTCAGTTTTATCATCGGCTACTCTTCCATCTTTCTTTCCAGTGTTCTACACGTAATGTATAACGTCATTAAAAAATTTAATAATGTTGACTTTATCTCAGTAATGTATTTGATACATTACCTGTAATGTATCAGAATCAACAACAAGCTGATCAGTATCTGATCTTTGTGGTTCCATTTGGTGTGCTGATACATCCTTCAATTGTGGTGTAAAAATTAATGTTTTCGGTTCCTACAAATGTTAAAAAAAACAATTACTTAATAAAAAAATGCGGATATCATACATTATCTTAAAAAACCAATTACTTAATAAAAAAACTGCAGATATCATACATCATCTACTACAATGTTATGTTGTGATACATCATCCACCTTTTGTATCTTGACGGATGGTTCATCTTTCTGGATACATAATAACATTTACTTATGATATATATGTACTAAATGTCTAGATATATATATATTTAAAGAGGTTGAGCTTATATAAAATATATATATAGCATCAAATTGTTCATCAATTTGTTTCTGATACATTACCTTTAATGTATCAGAATAAACCTGCTGATCAAATAATTCAGGAACATCTGCTGAAATTCTTTGTTCCGATATATTGTCCACCTATTTTATCATGGTGGATGGTTCAGGTCCATGAAAACATAATAACATTTACATTTGATACGTGACAATGAAAAGTATCCAGAAGTTTAAAAGCATAAATATCAAAAATTACATGATGTATGTACCTTAATATCTTCCTGGACATTAGATTTGTCATTTTTTTGGAGTGGGTCAGATTTATTTGCAAAATTGTGCACCTCCAATCCAGTAGGTGCTTCTTGTTGTTCAACCACATGGAATATTTGATCAAAATCATCTGTTTTAACTTGAGATGATGTGCCAGTCATTCGGTTCGCCATACTGTCGATGGCTTTCAAAAGATCAATGTGATTTGAATCAATTTTATTCTCCAAACGCTTGAACTTCCGGTCAACCTTGATACATGTATATGAAAAATCAGAATGTATCACCTAATTAAAAGTATATTGAATGTGATACATCTTAAAGTAAAAACTTACGTATCTCTTTAGAGACTTCTTAATGGACTTCTTCAATGCTTTGAATTGTATATGAATAATTTGATCCGAATGACCGGAAGATTCACCTCCTACAGCTGACTTCGCCCCTGGTACATTGTCAGGAGAAACAGGCTTTTCTGATTCATTTGGTGGTATGAAATCCTTGTGCATGTTGGCTGTTTCTACTTGAATTGGCTTTTTAGCAGGGGAAGTCTTCATTCTTTTGGAAGAAGGTGGAGAAGATTTATCAGCGACATGACTGGATCTCTTTAATAATTTTGTGGGTGGTGTTGTTGAAAAGTCCTCAAATCCTGGGACTTCATGAGGTTTTCTGAAATTGACCTTGGCAGCCGATGTTGAAGCTTCAGGTTTCTGTTGGCTGCCATGAATGACAATAGAGTCCATTTCATGTTGAGATTGGACAATGTTGGAGCATGGATACTGCAAAAAATATTGATTGATTGTCAGAAAACAATTGAATAATTGATAAATGTTAATGCTGATACATAAACATGATGTATCAGAAACACTAATCCTTCATACATGCTAAACTGATAGAAAAACAACATTATCTGATACATAAATGCAGATGTATCATGAGATGTAATTCTTGATACGTTATAATTTGATACATAAGATAGAGTTTTCATTAGCTGTAAATACTGATAAATGAGTTTCTGATACATACAATTATATGTATCAGAAAGGTTCTATAAAGTATATGTATAAGATACATTATATGTTGATACATTTATATCCTGATATATAAATATATGAGCTGATACATCTACTTTATGAATCAAATTATACTGTAACAAGGTCATGAATATATAATGTATCTTAGATTTTATGTATAATGAATCAGTGCATAAACGAATAATATTCAAAGCATGTACCTCACTGAAGATGGTAGACATGAAGGTCTCAAATTTTGGCTTCACGGTGACAACACGCCAGTTAAGAATTCTGGGAATTTTATTACCCACTCTTACAGCAATTTCAGAGGGAACTTGAGATGCACATTCATATATCCAAACATTCAGAGCGTATGGCATGCCGCCTAGACGATACATTTGTTTGGCATTTGAAAACTCCTGACGCATTCCTTTTATCAATTTTGAAAATGCTATTTTTCCCCATGGATATTGCTCATACCTACCATCTTCTACCATCTTAAAATCATCAACTGATATAGGTGCATCACCTAGTTGAGAAAAAATAAAAGTGTGGATGAAATAGAGAATGGCCATCTGAACAGCGTCTTCGTTTGTTTTCCATCCTCCAACTAGAAAACGCTCAACGAAACGAGCTTTGTTGACTCCATTTTTGGCACCAGGAAAATATAAAGACAATAATCTACTTGTTTGGTCATCAGAATACCGAAAGTCATTGATATTACCGGTACATCGCAAACCAGTAATGATAGCAAAATCATTTATTGTAAATCGTAGTATATTACCCTGCACATGACGAATGTGCAATTCTTCTTTGTTTTTTTGGTCTACCTCAAGAAGTAAGAGGCATTTGATGATTTGCCCTTGAAAATTGCAGTTTGGCATATCTAAGTAGTGACCAAATATGGATTGCCTAAATAACTTTATACCTTCTTCACCTATTGATGATTCAAAATCATCAAGAAAATTAGCCCTATATGCCGTTCTGAATCTCAATGGGTGGGACGGGATCTTCTTGATGATGTATTTCATTCCCTGCATTGACATGAAAATAGTTAAATACAACTTGAACTTTATACATAAATACGATGTATCATATGCATTAAAATATCTGATGCATGAGATGAGATTCTGATACATACAGAAGATGTATCAGAAGCAGTTATATATGCTGTATCAGAAATAGTAATTCTCAAAAAATTGCATTTGAAACGGACATTATGTATCTGATACATAAATGTAGATGTATCAGAATCATTAAAACTTGAAATAATAGAAACTGAGACTTAAACATAATGTATCAGAAATAGTAAATCTCAAAAAATTGCATTTGAAAAATACATTATGTAACTGATACATAAATGATATGTATCAGCTTCATTAAAACTTGAAACAACATAAACATGATACATAAATATGATCAGAATCATTAAAACTTGAAACAACATAAACGCGATATATTCTGATACATAAATGTATATGTATCAGAATCATTAAAAATTAAAACAACAGAAACGGACACTTAAAGATGATGTATCAGAAATAGAAAATCTCCAAAAAAAATCCTTTTAAAAAGACATTATGTATCTGATACATAAATGATATGTATCAAAATCATTAAAACCTTCACAAAATTTTCATTCTAAAACAAAAAACTTAATTGAACACATACCTTTGGGAGATTAGGGCGTGTTGTAACCCCTTCAATCTTGTTGTCTATTTCTTTGGGTGCATGTTTAACTGTAGCTTTCGACTTCAATTTCTCACGTAGCTTATTCATCACTGCTGGATCGTTACGATATTTGGATCTAACTTCGTCGTAACCTTCCCAAGACGAATTCGAACCAGGAGAAACAAGAATTCCTTGATTTTTATTGGACTGTTTAAGACCATGAACGGATTCCATATGTATTATTGAAGGTATGAGAAATAAAAATAGAAAGATTTACAGAAGAAAGCAAATGATAAAAATTTAGAAGATTTTTCAAATATTTTCAGAAGAAATCAAAATATACAAATTTTAGGAGAAATCAGATTGAATGAGGATGAAGTGAAATTCCATATAAGGAAAGATTAAAATATACCTTATTTGGAACCTTGAAATTGATTAACGGTTGAAGAGTATCAAGAGCAAATTAGGGCAAGGATGAAGGAAGATTTGGGATGTATCAGTGAGGTATAGAGAGAGAAAGGAAAAAGAGGGAATTTGGAAATTTTTTGGTGCATATGGGAATAAAAGTAAATATAGTAGGGGAATATGTGTAAAAGGGTAATTTACCCTTATAAGAAACCATATACTTTATTTTGTGATAGACATAGTAGACATCATATGATACATCTTAAACATTGGAAGAGAGACCTTGTACCTTTGTGAGAGCGACCATTAACCGACATAAACCATGTGAGCTATAACATGGAGTCCCGATGTTACCCCTACATCAGAGAAAAGGGGGAGACTACTTGCCAAGGTAGACTACTATATGCCTAAGTGGATCCACTAAGCTATTGTATAAAGTGGGTACTCACCTCTAGTTCTTAGACTTAGGTACTCACCACTAAGCCTTGATATTTCGGGTACTCGCCTCTTAGAGATTGGGTATTCGCCTCTATCTCCTTTATACCTATGGTGGCACGTAGTTCTGGGACATGGGTATTCGCCTCTAGTCCAACTCGGTGTTAGGTAAACTCTCAACAGAATAGACAAATTATAAAACATAAAGTCAATCATCGTGTGGGAGGGTCCATATCTACTACCCGTCCATTCTTCATAAGAACAAAATCATAGAATAGCTCCTTAACTTTGTCTCATGTGATGTGAGTGTAGACATTCCTTCATCACATATCTTTATCCATAAAAATATCTTTAGGGCCTTAACTCACCCTATCATTAATTTACTTGAATATTATAGACTCATTGTTCACAAAACTTATTTGCAAAGAGCACATTTAAACTCATTTGTAGACATTGTCAAACATTCATTTCAATTTTTGCTTTATCATAAAAAACTAGGTGGGTTCAAATAAATCAACTTTCAAGTCATTTAAATCAATGCTAGCATGTATGAGAGTGAAAGAATTTATCATTTAAAACATCTTAAAACAACCCACCAATATACTCTAAAACTACTTTCAAGCCTTCATAGAGGGGCCTTGATAAATCATCCATTTCATGTAAATAAGGATCACCATAGGTCAACATAGACAAACAAACTTCAAATATTTAAGAATCTATACATTTGAAATCATAGTATGAAAATTCCTAAAATTTCTTATCACTTAAAATTAAGAGTCAATACACATATATATCAATAGGAGTAAATAAACTTAAATATACCACAATCTATGCATTTGGAACCATTATGTAAGATAACATAAGATTTCATCATTTAAAAATGGAAATACTAGATTGAGAAAACTTTTGGGCTCCATGGGTGGAAGGACCCATGGATGAAAATCCACATACCTTGGGGACATAAAATCTCTATGAGAACTTGAGGAAGAATTGAGACTTGAATTGGAAACCCTAACCTTGTCTTGAAGCTCTTGGGAGAATTCGAGAGGAGAGGAGTTTAGTATATTGAGTCTAATTGTGAGAAATGAGAGGTTTAGAAGGTTTAGGATCTAGGGTCAATTCAGTCCCCAAAACGACCTCACTTTGGGAACAACACAAGAAATGACTAAAATGACCCTAAAATCTGGAAAATAGGCAAAAATAACTGCTGGCGCTATAGCTGGCGCGACGCGCCAGCACCCAAACTACTGAGGCTAGTTTGCCTCAAATTTCTGCAGAGATAGTTTGTGGTAAAATGGTCATAACTTTTGATTCCGAACTCATAATGAGGCAAACTTAGTGGCGTTGGAAAGAAGACTCAAAGAAATTAAATTTGATAGGTCCTGGTCCACACAATTCTCTATATTCTAGGAGATATGGTCATTTGAATTTGACCTTTATACGAACTCATTCAGAAAATTAGCCAAGACGAATTCTTTGGACTTGGCTTGGTTTTAGGGATTCCTTATGACCCTAAATCATATCTAATACCCTTAAATTACTTATTAATTAATCCTAACTCATGAATATACTTTAAAGTCATCGAGTGCGATCCTATACATACCTGAAGAATGGTTCGAATCTTGGCGTAGAAATTTTTGGGGTGTTACATCGGTACAAGATATCTATATGATTGTCTAGGGTACCACGTCTGGTATAATTCATAAATAGTTGAGTCGGGTACCATGCTAGTATACTAATAGTTTGTTTGTGGGTTCAATGAGAGGACCAGATATGTTCTTTGTGTGATCATGTGGGACATGTTTCATTTATTGGTGATTCAGGATATTGTGATTGAGAATCTGTATTATGCTGTGACTTGATATTTATGTGTTGACTTATTTTACCATGTGCTAGTTGCTTGTTTACATTTATGTTTTGGAATTGGTCATGTAATTCTATCAGTACACTGTGGTTGTGTATTGATACTGCACTTACTCTTTATTTATTGAGTGCAGGATAAATTTAGGTGCTCAGTTGAGAGATACTTGTTGAATCCAACGGTGAACTGGTTCTTTCAGGCCGCTATTGTAACACTCTGTGCTATTTTAACTTAGATAAATTTTGAGAATCCAGATAAAAGTGAGAAATCAGTGGACTGCCAGTGGTCTACGACCCACTCTACGACTCGTAAAGTGTTCTACGAGTCGTAGAAGAGGATCGTAGAACCCATCCACACTTATCCAAAACTTTAGTCTTTAAGGTCCCTTCTACAAGCCTTGTTACAACCCGTAGAGAGTATTATGACCTGTAGGGTCATTCGTGGAGTTGAGTGGCACATTCTAGTAGCTATTGCAATATGCATTTAGACCCTACAATAGGGTCTACGGCCTGTAGGAATTTGCACGACCCATCAAGGGGTCCATAGACCCCAACCCTTTTTTCTTCAGTAAAGTCCACGAGGGAATTTGACGACCCGTCTTAGGGTTTACGACCAGTAGAAGGGTGGTCGTAGACCCATTATGCAATTTCCAATAGGTCCTTATTTTGGACCATAGTTTCTTCGAGTGACCTTCTACAGTCCGTAGGAAGTCCAAGCTATTTTGGGATAAAAATTAATCCCTTATCAGTACCCAACGGGATTTTTCTCTCATTAAGACTTAGAATCTTTTTAGAGCAAGAATTGGAGAGAAGGAGAAGAGCTAGGTTCAAGAGTTTCAAGCAAGATCATCAAGTTTTGCTTAGATAATCTTCATTACAGGTGTGTAAGGCTATCAATATTGGTGTAAGACCCCAAAAGTTAGAAGGCCAAACAAAGGGAAAATGTTGCAAAAATATTATAGAAAATCACCTGGTGCTAGTTTCTATGAGCTGTAGGAAGGCAGTTATAGAAGGCCCGAGAAAATTTTGGATTCTGAGACGAGCCAAGTTGACGGATTGTAGAAAGTTTGAAGAGCTGTATAAAAAGCTCGTAGGAAGGTCCTGAAAAGTAAAAATTTCACTAAGTGTTCGATCACTCTATGAGTAGGTCCTACAGACCGTAGAAGTTTCTACGATCCATAAGGTTGACCCGTAGGAGGTGATCAGAGACTTGGTTTTATGTTTTGGAAAAAGTTGGCAGTACGAATGGGACTACGACCCGTAGGATAGTTGATGACCCATAGACCAAGTTGTAACTTGGGTCCTGAGTTTTGGAGATTTGGATAAGTGATGTGATATTCTACGAACCATTTCTACGACCCGTAGAAGAGTCAACGACTCGTAGACTTGACTCGTAGGGTCAAAGTTGCAATTTCAGTAGCTCAAGTTTTAGTGCACTGAGTTCGACGAAGGGTCCTATGACCCGTAAACTTTGGTCGTAGGCTAGACTTCAGAGATCAAGGTTTGGAGGTCTTATTCTACTACCTCAATCCAACGACCTCGTTGAAGGACCTTCGACTCGTAGGTTCCAGTTAGAGATCAACTTTCATGTACTTACATCATTCGACATTGCATCTTTTCATGATGCAAACACATGTGCTAGAGATCATCAATAGAAGTACCATTAAGGATCATTCTTTGTCAGGTATTGATGAGACCTCTTTGCATTCGGATGCGCTCTTGAGTCTTACTTTCAGTTTTTATATTATTAAGTATTTGAGGTAGTAATGGATCTGTTTCGGTACCTATTTCAGAGTCACATTATAGATTTCATAGACTAGTTAGACAGAGTTTGAGTTTATTCAGTTTTATTCATTTGAGTTATATTTTGAAAACATTGAGTTATGTCTTATATATATTTGAGTGTTGAGATCTTATTTTGAGAAGTTAAGTTCTTATACTTATTTATGCCCATCTGAGTTACTTTTATGAGTTAAGTCTTCCGCTTAGTGAGTTAGCCAGACCAAGGGTTCGCTTGAGAACCAATAATTATTTCTGAGTGTCGGCCACGTCTACGGTGTAGACTTGGGGCGTGACAGTCATGGATTCCTCTTGTTTTGTAGTCCTTTCTTTTTGGACTCAATCATTCTTACACTTTAGTTTTATGCTTATTGTGTGAGGTTCTATCCCCATATTCTAGACTTTATTAGAACTTTTGGTACTATGACTTTCAGGTTTTAGGGGTTTATTTTTTGTATATTATTTTTGTTAATTATTGGGTTTATGGAACTCAAGCTTTTATTGGTTTTAAAATTGTTTTACTTTCATTTATTGCGTGTTTGGGAATTTTAAAGTTGTTTGATGGGTTAAGTTAGGTTAAACGTTAGTTTTTCCATTTGAGGATTAGTGTGGGTGTCACTCACAGCGGTCTGGGTCGTGACACAATATGATATCTAGCTTTGAGAAAAAGCTCATGTATGACATCCGTTAAAAGTTTGGCTCATTTATGCTATTTTCGTTTGAGAAAAGACTCATCCATGTCATTATGGATTAACTGAAAACCCATTTGTATTTAGCAAAACCATTTTATCCACATGGAGAACAATGATTCAGTTAAGTAAAGATGGACGAAGGGAGTACTTCACTACTCCCTTCGTCCATGTTAGATTGACATCTTACTAAATACAGTTATCCCATATTGCTTGATCATTTACTAAATTAGGATAGAATTAATTAATTTTTTTTCCATTTTAACCCTATAATTAAATGACATTTGGAAGTTTAAACAAATTTTGAAGATCCAAGATTATTTTTTTCAAGAGGCTAATTAATTACTTTGATGTTTGAATAATCTATGTACTTACTTCGTCCCATATTAGTTGATCACTTTTCATTTTACACGGTGTTTAAGAAATCATAAATAAGAAGATAATTTTGCTAATTCACCCCTTATAAAACTTCTTGGGAACTTTACAAACAAATGTGAACACTTTGAAGAAGAATTAATTGCAAGAGTAATATAGAAAAAGAATTAATGAATGCTTTCTTGATTTAATAAGGTGGTCAACTAATATGGGACAAATGGAGTATTTTTTCTAGGTTATTTTTATGTGCATTATTATGAACAAAGGGCAAAATAGTAAAGTTGATTAATTTATTAATGATTTCTTAATTACTATTTAAAATAAAAATATACCCCATTTAATATGGAACGGAGGGAGTAATATGTAGCTCTGCAATATCTCTTTATCTCATCAGATCAAGGATTAAAGGTAAGCACGAGGGCTAGGGGATACAAAGGATTCATTCGTGCCTCCTTTATTTTTGTCAAAAAAACTATATTGTAGATATAAAGTTAAAATTATATGTTATATGTGTAATAAATATTGTCCCTTGACCTTTTTTTTTTAAATATATGTTTACTTCTTTTATTTCAGTGAAAAATCTTAGTTCATCAAATAAATTATATTTTAATTATTAACCAACATAAGAGAAGTCAAATCATAAATTTAGAACGCAAAACTAGTACTTATATAATCAAATCAAATTAAAGTATCATACCTAATACTATGGAGAGGACAAATGTTAAGTCGTGTAAGAATGTTAATTCCATAAAAATGGCATGATTAAGGACTCAGCCCTTTTCTAATCCATGACGTTGTAACTTGTTTACCTCATTCCTGATGTCTACTGGGATTCTATTTTATTTTATTTGAGGCAACAACAAAAATAAAAAGAAAATTTGTCGGGAGATAATTGATAAAGATGTCTATTTTAAACTAGATACTGGTATAAAAAATATTAACTAGTTTTTTTTTATAATAAAGATGAAATAATATTAAGCAAGTGGCTGATCAATTATTCAATTTGCATTATCCACGACTTATTAAATCATGATGTAATTTCGTACACCTAATTTATCGTCGTGCTTGTGCTTGCTTCCGCTGGCACTATTTTTAAATTTTGAACTTTTCCTGTTGCATTTTACAATACTAGAAATAAAAGTTTTTTCCCACCGTAAATAAGTGAATGATTTGTGCAATAAAACATAATTTTTTCATTTATTTTCTATCGAACCGATTCACTGAAAAAATTCATGATGAAAAATAAATTCTAACTGAAATAGTGAGAAACTTCCTAATTTTTTCGTATAAAAACCTTACTATTTTTTTTCCATTAGTTCAATCAAAATATCTATAAAAAATAGCTATTGAACATTTTATAGTAAAAATATTTAATGAAAAAATAATAATCTTTTAGTATTGCAAGGTCTTCTTTGTTAGTTTTTGGAGTGTACTCCAAAAGAATATGGCATATTGAAAATATTTTAATTTTAAATATATTATATTACTTTTAATTATATTCTCCACTAAAAGTCATAGTAGTATGTTCAGAACCACAATTCTTATAGTAATAATTTTGGTATGCATTTGACAAACTGTTTTTTTAAAATAAAATTCTATATTTAATTAAATATCTTCATATAAAATCATGAAATGGATAGAATTTTTTTTTTCCTTAAACTCTATAAAATGATACATCAAACAATTGGGCAACGGTAGTGTAATCCGCCGGATGAAAATATAAATTAACTCAAACAAGCAACGCATGTTAAAAATGAAATAGTTGTCCCTTTGGGGACATCCGATAAAAAGAATTAAAATGAGATAATTTTAAATAGGATGGTAGTTAATCTCATTATTAATTAATGCTAATACAAATGTTAAATTTTCTAGTATCAACTTTGAAGTTAAAAAATGTAATTAAAGTATGCATTGTACTATTACTTTACTTCTCTCATAGAATAAGCCAAATTAGTAATCAACTAATCTCAACATTAGTACAATTTTTAATAATAATTTGTTGTGTGTTAGTGTAACCAACTAATCTCTAAACATTAGTAGAAATTTTTAAGGATATTGTATAACTACCCATTGAATTATGACCGAAATTTCAGCGACAAAGTTTATATTACTCCCTAAACTATTTTAAACAAATATACCCTAAAAGCTGACGTGACATAGAGAGTGTGCACACTCTCTTGAAGGCAAGTGATGAGTGAAAGAATTGAACACATGCCATTTTTTAATTGATAACTTTATAATTAGATAGTAAACATAATTATTGATATTAAAACTTATATATATTTAATTATTTTCCTTTCTTTCCATATAAATATTTATTTAATTTCTTCCTCAATTTAAAATTTATTTTTTTCTTTAATTAATTTCTTATCTTTTCACTTTTAATTATTAAAAAAAAATATTTGTATTTTTTAAAAATTCATTAAAAAGTGTCCTTTAATTTTAACGTTTTAATTTTTTTAAGTTTTATTTGATTTTTTTCACTTATTTTGATATCCATTCAAAATTAACTTATTTTAAATACAAGGTATTTGGAATTAAATTTGAAATCAAATTAAAAGGAAAGACAAAGAAAATAAAATCAATAGAAAAATAAAACAGAAAAGACAATGAATGAAGTTAAAAAAAAGTTTAAATACATGAATTTTTTAATTTTTTTTTATGTGTATTAACTTAATTTAAATACAAGATAAAGAAAATAAGAATATTTGAAAAGAATTAAAAACTTTAAGAAAAAAACTATAATTTTTTTTAAAAAAAAATAGATTTACTGACGTGGCAGACGAGTGTGTACAAACACTACTAATTTACTTGATTGAATGTGTCACGTCAGTATAAAAGGTGCACAAAAATACAGAAAAAGTGAGTTTGGAGGGGGGGGGGGGGGATTATAACATCCTAATTAAGTTAAATGTGTCACTGAAATTTCGATTATAGTTTGAATGTACTTATGCTTTATCCTAATTTTTATAATAAGTCGTTATGTAAGCTGGTCTTCTATCGGTAATCAGGAACTCTTATCAGTAGTCGTTATGCCTTTCAGAATGTTTTATTACATTTATAATTATGAATACCAAAACTCATTCTAAATATACTTTTCTAAAATTTGCCTTTCAGAACTCCCTGAGTAACAGTCATACCCTTGATTTTTGGGATATTAATTATTAGGCTGAATTCATCGGTGACCATTTAAAGTTGACACTAATTTTTATTTAGATATTTTAATTAGACTTTGTTGATTTAAAACACCTTATGTCATGCTTCGTTGTATCATTTTGATATTTTTGACTAACTTGACACATAATGTGTGTTGCACTAATTCAGAGTGCATGAAGAGCTTTTTTTCGTAAAATAATTTTTTTTTTATTGACTCTTTCTTCCCACCACCATCCACCTACTCCACCACCATCATATCCTCCCCTTCTATGTTACCACCAAGATCACCCATCTTTGTCATTTTCTTCTTCCCCACCGCAAGAACCATCAACTTTTCTCCCTTCTAATCATCATTTATAGTAATAGGTACAGTAAATTAAATTTGGGTTCTAAAATAATTTTTGATGAAACTCCATTTCTAAATATCCATAATTTGAAAATCCTTTTTGGTGCCAAAATTTTCACGATCCACAAAAGCCCCAAAAATCGCCACTAAAAGGCTATAGCAATGATAATTGGGTCGTGGCTAGTACTTTCATAACTAAAGGTTTGTTATGATGACAACAGAGAGTCGCCACAATAAACTCACATTTGTGGCGACATATCACCACAATAAGTCAAGTTGTATGCTGCAAAAATAGTTTTTACATCAAAGATCTTGGTCAAATCGCCACAAAAAGTAAGATTTAGTGACGACATAGTCGCCGCAAAAAGCTTAATCTTATCGACAACAACTTTCATGTCGCTACTAAAAAGCATATTAGTAGCGATTCTTGTTGTCACAAAACCAATAAACTATCAACAACAACTTCCATGTTTTGACCAGGAAAAAAAAGACTTTTGTAGCGACCCTTGTCGCCCCAAAAACTAGTATACCATCTGTGACAAGTTTTACTTTGTTATAAAAAGAACAACTTTTAGTGGCAATAATAATCGCTATAAAAATTGCTAAATTTGTCCTCTCTAAATCGGATTTCCTACCATACAACAGCCAAAAATGATAGCAAATTTTTAATGCAACTGAATTCTCTAAAAAAAATATATAGTTATTAAAAGCATCCAATAGCATTCTACAAACTACAAAAGTATTCTCAAGTCGTATATTTTAAGTCCATTACCAGAAAGTTAACTACATATTGTATAGTACATAAGTGACATTGTATGCATATATAGATATGATTTTTTTAAAAATGCTTTCATAGCACGCCTTCAAGCTCTTCTTTGGTCGGCCCTATTGTTTAAGAACATTATCCCTGCTATTAAAAGAATACATAATCATTTTGAAAAATCTCACAATCTAATGCTAATAATAAAAAGGATGACATAGAGCAATTAAGATTTTAAAAATCAATGACATAATAGTTCAAACACTTCTCAAGATAAATTTAAAGAAAAATAAAAATGGATCAAAAGTCATACACAGATAAAGAGCCCCCAGTACAATATACAGAAAGCAAATGTAATTGAGAGTGAAAGTGTGAAGAAAACACACAAAAGGAAACAACTAATACATCAAAAAAATTAACGGGTTGAAGTTAATGAACTTATTAATCATAATTGAATAAAGGTTTGCCAGCCAGTAAACTCTTTCTAGAGCTAAGTAAGAAGGATCAATACTTCATACTCCTATAATTTTTCTAGCTTTTGTTGTCAACAGGGTGAACTGGACTAAATTTGTTAGTTCAATAGTTAAATCATTACAGTAATCAACAAAAGAAAAAAAACAAAACACCAGCCATTATTTTTCTTAGGAAAGAAGTTATCAAACTCATCAAATGTAAAATCTAGAGTGCTAATTAGCGCCTTATTGCAAATTACAATGGACACAAAACAAACCACCAACCAAAGTTGGTGCTCATAAGTTAATAAAGCAACAAAAAAACATGCATTTAGGAATTTTTTAAAACTCTATTTGTATATTTCGCTTGCCAATATATAGACAAGGTAAGAATTTTTCAAAATTTATACATTTAAGAATTTTTCAAAACTTATACAAATCAAATGTATTAACAAATCATCCACAAAAATAATAATTATATACAAATTCTGAATTTATACAGTTATGAATTTTTCAGAACTTATGCAAAAAAAATGTATCAACAAATCGTATACAATAGCTAGGGTAAGCATATACAAATTCTGAATTTATACAATTAGGAATCAAATTATACAAATTGAATAGCAAATTGATTAAACTGTAGCCGTGTTTAATAATTAACTAAAATTATAGCTTAAGTACATAATAAACAATTAAATGTTTGCCACATCACATAATTTCTCCTATGTTTTTGGGTCAAACAGTAAACTATAACAAGTCCAAAATCATTTTTTCCAGAATCTAAGAGCCTATTTGACATTGCTGTTGCTAGGTCAAAAGTACTTATTTTGAGATAAAAATATTTTTTAAAAAAATTAAGGTGTTTACCTAATCAATAAAATTGCTTTTAGTTGGAAGCAGAAATAATTTTTTTTGCTTTTGGGGAGAAACTCAAAATTTTTGCTTCTTGAAAAAAGAAAAAGCAGAAGCAGAAGCAGAAGCAGAAAATTATTTTTTTCAAGATCAAACTATCCTTGCCATATATACATATTTACCAATACATCTATTACATTTATTTATTATTGTGGTGAATTTTCGTATGTGATGATTTAATTTGTGGAATGATTTTTAAATTTATTTTGTTTGATATATTAATTATATTTAAATATTATGTTAATATTATATCAGTATTAATTATTTTTATTTATGTATGTATAATATTGATTGAAAATTTGAATATGTACACTTTAATTTAATAAAATAAAAATTTTATTAAAAATTATGTAATAGATGTTTAAATAATCTATTTTTATAAAATAATCTTAATATTAGAAGTAAATTGATACTTTTCCTTTTTCATAATTTTACTCTCAAAAGCACTTTTTAAAAAAGATTAGCTAAATACAATATGCTTATCAAAAGCACTTTTCAAATGAATTAGCCAAACATAAATTATATATTTCGAATTTCAAAGTTTCGACAAATATAATGGCCCACAAAATCAAACCTCTCAGGGTGAAAAACTAAATTTCTTAATTTGTTTAGTCGAACTAACCTTCCAAGGCAACTCTGCATAACATCCCTACCCACATAATACAATATATTAATTAATCTTCCTAATTACGTTTTCAATTGTATTGGTAAAATTCAGAGAAATTTTTTCTGGAGATCGATATATGGCAAAAAAAATAATCAACTTTGTGAAATGAGATGTAGTCACACTCACCACTAATAAAAGGGATGGTGGAGTAGGTATCCAAAATTGCAAGAGCAAGAACTTAGCTCTAATATCAAAACTAGCAAACACCACACGTACATGTTTCAAACTTACTATTCAATATCTGAGTTACCTACAGAAGGTTAGATCACTAGGTCACCTCCTAACGGAGCAATACAACATAACAACATATCTCGTACCAAAGAAAATTATTTTTTTTGCCTTCTTAAATTCTATATTTATAAGAACTAAAACAGTAAAAAGATAATAATAAACTAGCCTGGAATAAAGTTACTGCATAATTCTAACAAACATTGTCCTACCTCATCCACAATTATTTGTGCTTGTCCCATCTCTATAATAGGTTGTGAAACTTTAACTGATAAAGAATTTCTCTTATACATTTGAGGAAAGCTATATAAATAATTATCACACCATGAAAGCCCCTCAAAATTATAAAGTTAGCTAGGTCTAAAATAACATTAAAAGAGGCTATTTTTCGAAGTGATATGACATGTTAACATATTCTTTCATACCAATATTCAACAGTATAGTTAGATGAAAAACAAAAATATACATTGACCCAACTACAATATATGCAGAGAAACCAAGGCCTTGTTGATCTCTGCCATTAAAACCTAATATATTTCATGAACAAATACTACTTGTGTTCAAACATGTGAGATCATTAATGCTTCTGTCCCCACGAACGCTGCATCTTGTTGCCGCTTTGAGGCCGTTTGGATTGTCTTATAAGCTGTTTTCAACTTTTTTGAGTCTTTGACTGGCCAACTTAAAGTCATTTTGTGCTTAAAATAAGCCCCAATAAATAGTTGGGTTTATTTGGATGAACTTATTTTAAGCAGTTTATAAGTTGAAAACAACTTATAAGTCAAAAAAAAAGTTGGTCTGCACCTACTTTTTTTTTAACTTATAAGCAGTTTTCAACTTATAAACTGATTAAAAATAAATCAATCCAAACAGGCTATATAATTGAAAATAGAATAGTTGTTTGGAAAAAAACAGACATTACCGGCCAAACTCTACACCATTTTAGAGATATGATTAATACAATAACATTTCAACTCCCAATAGAATATATTAATAGGTACAAGTACCTTATCAAGTTGCAACAAAATTTAACCTAATCTCTTTGCAGTCTCTTTCTATTCCATCAAGAATGCTTAAAAAAATTTCATAACCAAAAATGCAAAAGTAATTCAATACAAATTCATAAAAGATAAAATTTTACAGATCATTGAATAAAATACTGATGTAAGCTGTCGTACAAACTGATGACAAAAGGGAAAAGCCCACAAAAAGAAATAGGAACGAACCAAAAAATTGTCATGATTGTGATAAGGAATTGAGCACTTTAAATTGTTTTTCTTTTGACATGGTGAATAGAGGAAAAACTGACATGGTGAATGGAGTAGAAACTACGAGGAAATTATAGTTTCTTTTCATTATTTTTTTGTTGAAGATCTAAAGTAAAATTTCTAAGGAATTGACCACGTACATATATTAGGGATGAAATTTATCACAAAGAAGAAGATAAAAAACTACGGTTACGATTTGCCTAGTTTGTATAATTAGTTCCCAAAGATATACAACAGTTTGAAGGACACAAGAGTGGAGAAAACATGTTTAAAGGTAAAGATAAAATAAACAAAAAAACATAAAAGTATAGAGGAAAACATAAAAGTAAAATTTTGAATTTTAAGGCTGACACATAAGCGGGTCTAAGATTCTCTTTTATATATATATATATATATATATGTCTTGTGGTAGTAAGCTTCACACTTGCTTTATATATACTTGTGGTTTTGCATAGTGGGACTCTCGTACACATTATATCTCGCTACTCGAGGGATCTTTTATTGGTGATAAGTATGTGCTAATTTTTCTTAAACTGATATAACATAATACATTTTTTTTCAATGGCTACAAACCGCTCTCTTTTTTCAATATATTATTTATTTATTTTGATTAAAGAAGATTTTATATATATTTAATATGCATCAGTACAAACCACGTGGTTACAAGGCCTACTATTAGTGATTAGTACTAGTTAAACTATTAAACAAGCTACTATATATATTACATTCCAAGGGTTCCTTTCGTAAATTAAAAAAACTAGTTAACCCGTTGTCATTCTTCCATGGCTTCGGCTACAAAAAGAGGTGGTGTTGTCCACTTCACAAAAAAATCATTTGCTTTCGATCTTGATCCTTTCTTAGCTAGAAGGTCCGCCACTTGGTTATACTTCCTAAGGTTGTGTTTGTTCGGCGAACTCTTCAGTTGTTGGATTACTTCCATGCATTTCAGTACAATGTTAGAGTAGTGTTCAGTTTCTTCATTTATTAAAATTGTAGCTTCTCTTCAGTCTTTTGCTTCTCTTAAATTTCTCCACTACGTCTTTTTTGATGGTTCTTTTGATCTTGTCTTGTTGAGTTCTTAGTATAGATACCTAGTAATGTCGAAGCCCATAATGTATTAGGGTTAGTGGAGATTCTCCAAGCTAACTTACTCAGCAATGCATTGTTCCTCGGCTTACTTTTCTAGATTCCTATTTTTTCAATCTATTATATCATCACAGGTGTCTCAAAGATAATACTACTAAAATATGTGCTTTAAGACTGCAAAAGTGAAAGACCCAAAATTTTATTATATAACTTGGGAAAGATACTTTCAAGTTAATAAAATGCTATCCATTTATTTGTAATACAATATCTTGGTTCTTGTTCTCAAAAACCTTATTGGTAAATAATAAATTGTAAGTAGTTTAATTCAAAGTTTTAAGATATCAAACAAAGTACTACTATAATTTAACTAAGAAGTTAAAAAATTAAAAAATATAATTTACTCCATTCCTAATGTCACGACTATATAAGAAAATAATGTTTTTTTCTAAATATATAATGTAACTTTGTAATACATATAGTTGTATTGTTCTAGTGGTTATAAGAAGATTTTTCCTAAAGAATTAAAATTAATTGTAACTTGAATATTAAGAAGATTTTTGCTAAAGAATTAAAATTAATTGTAACTTGAATATTGAAATACAAACTTAATAATGTGGAAAGAAAGTGTATTACTAGTCACTATACAAGAAAATTATAATTTTTATATTAAAAAGATTCTAAAAAATAATATTTAAATCTATATAAAAAGGGCAGTCCGGTGCACTAAAGTTCCCGCTATGCGCAGGGTCCGGGGATGGGCCCGACCACAAGGGTCTATTATTTGAGAGCTTAATCAAATGAATGAATATATTAGATTAAATTTCTATCTCTGATATTTTTTATATATATAATAGAATCCTCAGTCCGGTGATGTGGCATTCTCCTAATCAAGGATTTTCACTTATATTTTGTTCTCATTTTTAACCTTTTCCTCCTATTATTTTCCTGCCTACAGTTTCTTGATTTTGAAATTACAAATCGGTGCTTTGATAACCATATACTCAAAAGTTTCACCCTTTCAAAGCTTGTATTAACAATTAAAGACACGCACCAATTCAATAATCACAAACTAATGTGTTTTTATATACATGGCTAACCGCCAGGTCTAACGATGTGGTATTTCGACCAACAATTAACAAGAAAACCTCCGACAAGAAATACGAATGGGCAGTAACATCCTTCATCGTGCTGGATACATCAGCCATTAAATTTTCTAAACCCAACAATAAAATATCAACGGCAACAAAAACAAACATTCGCCAGAGTTATCTTTTTCTCAAATTTTCATTAATGTGTTTCTTTCAATGCCAAAAGATAGTGCTCATGGATCCGATGCCCATCTCAACATAACAGTTGTATCTCAATCAGTTTTGTTTTTCCTATTTATTACTCCTCTTTTAATTTTTCTACTTAATTTATTTGATTTTTCTATATTAATTTTTTAAATAAATAATAATAATAAATTATTTTGTTGTTGTAACATAGTTATAAAGAAAATATAAAAACGACAAAAACGCATCAAATTTATAAGTTTTTTATTTGACAAAAAAAATATAATTAAGTGAAAATGTGAAAGTATAACACCATGGGAGAACTTTTTTCTGATTAATGATGTTAATTCATGAGTATAAACTTTTCTATATAGTCTTTCATTATAGCCAAATTGTAATGGAGATCATTTAACCCAATGTAAGCAGATTTTTTTGTGCAAAATATGTTAAGAAAAATATCCTATATTTCTAACAATTGTATAGGTTGGGCTCGATTTTCACCCTTCAACCCGCCACAATTGTGGTCTTTCTATGAAAAATAATATTGAAAGAAGTTTTGATTTTCTTAAGTTCTAACAATAATCTTCATGTTTATTACTTTATGTCTACTATTAAAAAAGACTCATTTGTAAGTTTAATGAGGTCATTCATGACCGCGCGAAGCGCGGGTCCATTATCTAGTTAGTACATATATATACTACTTCATTGGTTCTGATTTTCTCTTTTTTCCATACATTCGAGCAAATAGTCATGTGATGCCCACCATAATAATTAGAGAAAACACGTAAACACACCACTGAAGTTATTTCATTTTTTTTAAAAAGACACATTAACTTTGCGGGCGCCCTATTACCCCACAAAACTATTTAATACCTTTGTAAATGGACCATTTTGATCCATTTTGGCCCGGCATCTGTCAACACGCAAATGACACGCGTGAGGTTCTTTTTTTTCTTCCCAAAACCAATAAAAAAGCGTCACATTTCATTCTTTTTCTCTATTAAATACACCTTCTTCTCCAAATTCTAAAATGAGCCGTTGAGGCCATTTTTGTACTCTCTCTTATGAAATCAGCCCAAAAGGTAAGAATTTGATTTAATTTATTGTCTGAAAAGTTAATTTATTGTCTGAAAAGGTATAATTTCTTCTTATTTCTTTTAAATTTGAGAAATCAAGATATATTTTGTGTTTAGGTTTTGAAGAAAAATCTTCTTATAATGTCAAATTCAATCTTGAACCGTATTTGTAATGACGCTAATGATCCAATGCTGCGTGTGAAAATTCGATGCAAACATAGAGACTTACTTTCAATGCAAACTCCGTGGTCGGAGGATAATCTAGCTCGAAGATTTTGAACTACAACCAATAGTTTTATCTTGTTTGTTTGGTACCTAACAAAAACAACGTTTGATTGGTACCAAATAAAAGCAAATTCCAATAAAAAACAGCACCAAAATATACACCATGAATATTTATTCGTCAAATACCAACAACACAACATCAGAATGCTCTATTTTCATGGCACATGGGTCTTCCTAGTTGAACTGGTTTGGCTTTGATTAGTAGTAGCAGTTGCACACCTGATTTGGATAACTTTTTCAGCCCTCATTCTTTCTAGATTGCTACTGATAATAGTTGTCTTACCTTTCCATTTGAATTCACGTCTTGGTGTATAGCCAATATCACCAGTAACAACATCAGCTCTCTTTGTCACTCTTGTACTAGTATTGATTACTCTTTTACTTGACAAATCAGGCTGCATAGTCAAATAAGAAAGATAATATTTAAATCAGATGACATTCAAGTGCATATAAAATTTGAATTATGCATATATAAAGTCACTACTTACATTAAAAGTTGTAAAGCCATCTTCAGCTTGATATATTTGTTATGACCCGTATTTTTCACATTAGGACAATTTGGGGATAATGGTAATAATTCAAGGGCAAGGCTATGTTTGACCTTGTTGGATACAAAATTCTTATGACTAAATTGAGATGTGGAAATATTGGAATTTTGTAGGGGGAAAATTGGAATTTCACATGTGGAAATACCATAAAAGGTTAGGGGTAAAATTGGAATTTCACATGTGGAAATACCATAAAAGGTTAGGGGTAAAATTGGAATTTCACATGTGGAAATACCATAAAAGGTTAGGGGCAAAGGTGGAATTTTAACTTGGAATTATTAGGAAAGGTGAGGGGCAAAATGGTAATTTCACATGGGAGCCTTAGTCATAAAATCCTAGAATTTTCTACACAATTTGAGAAAGGAGAAGAGCAAAGGAAAGAAGAAAAAAAATTGGAGAAACAAATCGGCCAAGAGAGGGAGTAAATCAACCCTTCAAATTTCATCCCCCAAAATAATAATTTTCTAGTATTCCTACTAAATCAAAGGTCCTCTATAACATGGTAAATTTATTTTGGAAGATAGAAGGCTTGTTTGGTTGATTTGGGGCTTTGATTAAGTGAAGAAGTTAGAAGAAAAAAAAAGGTAAGAATTAATTTCTTTTTATTATGTTATGAAGGTTGTTTATGTTGTAGTACGTGGAGATGTGTAGAATTTATGAAAATATGGAAGTTTTCATGGTGGGTTTTACATATGTATAAATCCATGTATATGAAGATTGTGGGGGAAGATGAATTAAATTTTTTGTGTAGTATTTTTGTGTAGTATTTGTATAGTAGTTATGATAGTTATTTGATGTTGAAAATGGAAGTTGGATGAAATTTATTGAAGTTGGAAATATGGGTTAGGTGATGTAATTGGAAAAAAATTAAGTTTGTATAATTTGTTAGTTGTGGTTATGATTTTGGGGATATAAATGAAGTTTAAATGGTGTAAAATGGTATTAAACTAGTTTGTAGGAATTATGTAATTTGAGTATGATATTATAAGAATATGGAGGTAAATTATTAAAAGTATGGAGTGTTGTTGTTGGTTGTGAAGTTGAAAGAAGGAAATGAATTTGATTATGAAGTTGGAGGAAGAAAATGAATTATAATAGTTTTGTTGCATTTATGGAATTTTTGGGTGAAATATGGAATTGGTGAATATTGGATAGCTTACTTGAAATACTTTTCACTTATGTTGGAATGAGTTGAAATTAATTATGAACATGAAATATTCATATTTATTTGGAAATGCAAAGTTTGGTTGAAAGTTGTTGCACTAATTGGAAAATTACACCAATTTATGCTATGGTGTGTTTAAGTTGATTATTGATGGAATTGGTGTTGATGTTGGCTTGGTTGTTGATATTGTGGCCGAGTTGTAATCTCGGGGTTGTCATATATATAGGAGAGATTCTGCCGAAATTTTTGTAGACAAGTATTGGAAAAATTGAATTCTTAAAGTCTTATAAATAGTAATTGATAAATGCGACCAATTGTAGATTTTGGAGGAAACGGGAATTGAATTTGGACAACCGTAAAACGTCAAAAAGGTATGTAAAGCTTTACATTTTCTTCTCTTGGCATGTCCTAGATGTAATAGGAGTGAATACGAACCTCGGGGATCACTCTACTCTTTGAAATCGACGCTCGAAAATTTCCCTTTTCTATTCAATAGAATTGAATTAGGTAATTATGAATAGTTTTGAAAAAATTGTGTAAACTTCTAGATTTTGCACAAATGAATTCCGAATACCTTGAAACTCTTCTAAATAATGTTATGAAGTCTAACGCACGTGATTTGTATACGCCACCTCATTTGACCGAGGTGGGCCCCACTATTCCGAATTTTTCTTCGTTATTCCGTTTGAATTACGGTAGGTAGAATTTGAAAGAAACTCTTTGCTATGCTTCCTAATATTATATGAATAATTATTCCGTTAATTTCCATAATATATTTAGAAGTACAGAGATGATTTGGAAAGTACTATTTTTACATAGACTATTGTGATATTGGAAGTACTTGTACTACTATTATTATTCAAGTTTTCTTTTATGATTTGTTATCGAAATTATGCCATCGAGTCTGTATAAATATTTTGTAATTTAAATTGCATTTAGTTTCTCACTACTCCACTCGTGGATACCTCAATGCTTCTTTCACTGAGCCTAGGCCAGGATATGTTTTCGTGCGTATTTCTCTGCATTATTTGCCGTGTCCCGACGTGAGGGGGCAGGTATGACATGTACCATGGGGTGGTAAATATTATGCCATGGAGTTATGCTGTGCCATGTACATATATGTTTGTGATATGATATGATTTGATATGGCCATCTGATATGATATGATTTGTTACGGATATATTCCCTACTCTGGTGTTATGCTGTGCCGTGGTGCCGATGATGGGAGGGCAACCACACTTTGTTCACCGAGTCCCTAATGGGGCCGGATATGACATATGTTTTTGCTTATATGATTTGTGATTATAAAAAGTATTTTGAAATTCTGAACATTTATTTTATTTTCTCCACATACTATTCAGATTATGATTTTATTTATTACAATTCATGCTTTACATATTCGGTACATTTTTCGTACTGACCCCTTTTCTTCGGGGGGGGGGGGGGGCTGCGTTACATGCCCGCAGGTATCGAAGTTCGATTTGCTGATCCACCTGTTTAGGATATTTGCTGCATCGTTGACAGTGCTCCCTTGTTCGGAGCTTGTATTTTGGTACTGACTTTATCTCTGTATATTTAGATATGTTGGTCAGGGGTACGACGGGGCCCTGTCCCGTCGTATGACTATGCTATCATCTGTAGAGGTCTGTAGACAGAGTTATGTTGTGGGTTTTGTATATATGGTTTGGATTTTTGTGTGTTTTGTGACAACCTTTCAACTCTCGTGCGTATATCTATTTTTATGATATATTTAGCAATTTCTACTAATCACTACATTTATTTATTCGGAAAAAAAAATAGACTAATTTGGGATAAGGGTACGTTTGGGTGCTCAAAATTGGGCACTAGTCACGGCCTATGGGGTTGGGTCGGGACAATATTCCAATCCCTACCATTCTTGGCCTTTTAAAAGATCTTGTTTGTCCTCCACTGATGTCCTCATGTTCTACTAGTCTTTTCCCCCTTTTAATACCTCTTCCACTACCTGTTGCTTTAGAACTATTTTGGCTATGTTGAGGCATTCCTCTTCCTCTATCTATGCTTTCATTCACATTTCTTTCTTGACATATTCCTCTTCTTCTACCTATTCCTCGACCTCTATCATTTATATGCTATTTATTGAAATTCAAATATTAGAGTATATATATATATATTATCTAAAATTGATAGAATAAATATGTATTATCTCTGTGTGTGTAATAACAACAGCTGTAGATTGAGCTGTAACATCTGCAGGACTTGAACAACCTCTTCATCTACATCTTCCTCTGCCTCTACCAGTTGCATGCTGTTTATTGAAATTATAATATTAGAGTGTGTGTATATATATATATATATATATATATATATATATATATATATATATATATATATATATATTGTCTTTAAATGATAGAATAAATATGTATTACCTCTGTATGTGTAACAGCAACTGCAGATTGAGTTGTAACATCTGCAGGACTTGAAACACCTCTTCCTCTACATCTTCCTCTACCACTGTCATTGTTTGTGATGGCTCTTGATTTTCCACATATTAGTACTGATATTATAACTAGTTCTTTTACAAATCAATAAATTAACTGTGAAGAAATTTCAGGTGGTTGGGTTGAACCACTATCTTTTGCTCTGCCTCTTGCTCTACTAGTAGTCTGTATATTTATATATATATATATATATATATCAGTACATGTACATTAGCTTACATTTGAAAATAACAAATATAGACAAATAAAAAATACTTGTGTCTGAGAAGATGTTTCAGTTGGTTGACTTGGACCACTGCCTCTTGGTCTGCCTCTTGCTCTTCCATCGCCCTATATGTTCATATATTAATGAGATACATGTACATAGAACTTACATTTGAACCACTCAAATAAAAATACTTGTGCTTGAGAAGAAGTTTCAGCTAATTGACTTGGATCAGCTTGATCTCTTGTAGGGCATCCTCTTTTATTATGTCCTTGTGTACCACATTTGGTAGAAGTCATAACAGCACCACATTTGCTAAGCTTTTCAGTTTTTCTACTTTCATTTGCCTCCTTTTTTCTAATTTTACTTGGTCTTCCAGATAGATTTTTGATCTTTGATCACTTTACACTTGAATTATTTGATATTGGCCACGTTTTTATGTTATTCATTGGCTGAATAAAATAGACATATGTGGTGAGGTAGGTCTCCTTGCTATAATAACTATCCACATAATTGATTCCAACTCCTTGTAATGCAGGGCAGCAACACCATGAGGACAAGGAATGCCCCTAAGTTGCCAAGATTTGCAACTACAACTCCTACTAACAATGTTCACTGTATGTGTAAAATCAAAATGCTTAATCTCAAAATCTTTTTTTTCATTCCAAGACAAGTTGTATTGTATAGACTTGTCAATATTTTCTTGCAAAATCTTCAGAAACATAGGAGATATATTAGTGATCCAAGTGTTTGAGAACTGTCTCAAATCACCAATTCTTTTCATCATCTTGACTCTAATCTCCTCAAGTATTGTGATGATTGTTTTATATCTTGCAGGCAGTATCCATGCATTAAAACTTTCTACTATATTGTTGTCCACAATATCACATTTGCTACGGTCTTAAAAATATCTTTTACACCGTGTATCTAAGTTGTATCATAAAAGATCATCCAAACATGTCTTTCACAACTTCTTCATTTTCTGTATATTTTTCTTTAACTCAGCTTCAAATGTAGATTTAGCAATCCTTCAAAATACTCTTTTTCTTTTTACTCCTTTTCAGTTTTTACACCAATTTACAAGAACATGTCTTACACATTTTTTGTGTTCAACTATTGGCAACACCTCTTGAACAACAATTTTCAATCCCTAACAAAGCAACATAACAGTTGAATAATAACTAAAATGCAAAACTGAAAAAAATAAAAAAGATAATAAAACAATAAGATATCAAATAGTAAATATGATAATACCTTTTGCATATCAGTAATGATGAAAAGTTGATGCCCTTATCCAAGATCAAAATCATTCTTCACTAGGTCAAGAAATCATGTTTAGGTATATTGATTCTCAACCTCAACAACTGCCCAAGAAATAGGCAACATTTGGTTGTTTCCATCTCTACAAACGGGCACAAACAACTAGCCTTTGCACACACCTTTGAGGAAACACCCATCACAATCAATCAACCTCCTAACACCTCAAAAGAATGTTTTCTTTGAAGCACGAAAGCAAACATAAAAACCTTGAAAGATTTTCTGTCCAATTACATCTTCTTCTCCAACCTTCACAACACAAGTGCTACTAGGATTACTCCTCAAAATCTCATCTTTATAATCAAAAATCTTACCATACTCCACAATGTGATCACCCATGATTTTTGTAACACTCTGGCCCTAGCTTTTCTCATTGTTGTCCTACCAACATGGATATCCAGTTCCTTTCTAATAATTTGCTGCAACAACACAATGATAATGTTTGGCTGTTGAGTTATCCTTTCTTTGTATTTAGTGGCAAGAAACTTTGAGTTGCACAGGTAGTTAAAAGTTGATGTCAAACACCTATGGAAAGGGTTGTATATTTTAACTATGAAATCACCACTATTTTTTTCCTTACTTGCACACAACAATCAAGGACAAGTCTCTTTGCAACATCTCACTCTAACTCTTTCAGGCTCATTGACATATTTTGCAATTTAAATCTTTTCTTGGACTACATATTTTGTCACTACCAATCTAAATTTCTCAACACTTCCAAAAATCAGACCTAATTCCAACAATCTTTTCACAAGTTTTATCAAACACAACTCTATTTGAGGTTTTCTTTCTTTTAACAGGTTTATGACTACTTGATCAACCTCTTCACCATCTCCCCAACCTATTTCATCATCTATTTCAAAGCTAGGAACTTCATCACTTAGATAGTAAAGTTCATCACCTCCTAACTTACCAACTAAGCTTTCTCTAATACCAATATTTGTCTCATCATACCCTATATCTGAACTCTTTTTACCAACATGAATCTGTTCTGAAGTAGTACCTCTATTTCTCATATGTGACCTTTTGAAATGCTTATTGCTTGCTCTTATATCAATATACTCTTGATGGGCATCACTGTCAACCTCACTATCTTCATAAGTATCTCCTTCATATCCTGAATCAACTTCCAATTCATCATCTATTGGTTCATAATCTATTATAAGATCAGATGAAGGAGGCACTGTAAAAGGAGGAGGCACAATAGAAGGAGAAGCTTTAGTACAAGGAGGAGGAACAGTAGATGGAGAAGCTTCAGTTGAAAGAGGATGATCAATAGATGGAGAAGCTTCAGTTGAAAGAGGATGAACAGTAGATAGAGAAGCTTCAGTTGAAGTAGGAGGAACAGTAGAAGGAGAAGCTTCGATTGAAGGAGGAGGTTCAAAAAGAGTATTGAATGTTTCAGAAGGACTAATATTAGGGTTACAAGTCTCATCCTCATTTAAAAATTCCTCACCTACTTCACTGTCCCTTACAACGGGGACAAACTTTAATTCAAGTGGGACCTAACAAGACTCATTCACCCCATGACAAACATACACCTCAACCTCATTCTCATTTTTTATCATGTTGAAAATATCAAATATAACCTTATCACAATTAATAATAACCAGTAGCCCATCCCACTTAAAAAAAAGTCACATTATGTTGTATATCCTAGATTCTTTATGTAGTCCTTCAACTCAAAGTAAGACATTCTATCAATATCTACTTCTAGGAATTCTATCACATTTCCCCCAATATATTCAGGTGGGGGATCAAATTCAATTTTGCCCCCATGATACCATCTTAAAGTTATCAAAACAAAAGACATTTTCTGAAAAAGCATGTAAACAAGAGAAGCACAATTCAACCACACACATCTAGAAACAAACACTAACAAAATCCTAACAGTAGCAATTGGTCGATAACAGAAAATACTAACAGTAGCAATTAGCTGATGGCACAAAATCCTAACAATAGCAATTAGTCGAAAAGACAAAATAACTAACATTAGCACTAAGTCGATAACACAAAACCAACTATAATAAGTCGATTCTAACACTTTTACACTGAAATAATGCCTAAACATGTGTTTTCCCCAACAATAATAGCAAAAATACAATCTTTATCAATACTAGTGTAGGTAAGAAAATTCTAACCTGTTAAGTCGATAACAACTATAATAAGTCGATTCTAACACTTTTTACACTAAAATAATTTCTAAAAGTGTGTTTTCTCTAACTATAATAGCAAAAATACAATCTTTATCAAGAAAATCCTAACCTGTTAAGCTTGTTTACTCAGCTAGAACTTCACGCACATCTCCACAGATGCTAAAATGGATCAAAATGGTCCATTTACAAAGGTATTAAATAGTTTTGTGGGGTAATAGGACGCCCGCAAAGTTAAGGTGTCTTTTTGAAAAAATGAGACAACTTCAGTGGTGTGTTTATGTCTTTTCTCTAATATTTAAGTTCTAAGGAAAACACTTGCGATTGATGATCACTTATTTCTGCGGCCGAACAATGAGAATATGTTATGAGTTAAAACAAAAGTCGCGGGGGTATGGGTGGGGGTGGGTTGAGAACGAGCATAGTATGACCGAATATAATTGTGTTGGGATGATTTATCATAGTATTCCAGGCTTTAGAAATACTGTTGAATCGCATGAGAGACTTGGCTGGAAGATTTGTTAAGATATCCGATACTATGTTGTCATGAATTTCCATAACTCTAGAAAGAAAGTGAGGACAACGAATTAACTTAAATATTCAACTTATATCCCATAAAATATTAAGGGCTCTCCTTAATAATTTAGGATCCTTCTCCATCAATATTTTTATGAAAAACTTTTAGTAACCCTAGCCACGATGTTCCATTAATAGGTTGCAGTTTATATACATGAATTTAAATTTGAACCAAAAAGATCCTATATTAAAATCTAGTTTGGACTATAAAATTGAAATACATTTACCATTAAAAGACAAGGACGGCTGCAATGCATTGTAAAAATGTTTTTGGTCTTGGGCCCCAAATATTAGGGGGGCTATTTTTTAGTTTACTAGTTAGGAATAAATCCAAAAATAAAAAATTATTAGAACTAGAAAGGTAGGTAGATCAAGGGTCAAAGTAGAAAGTAAGTAGATAGCTGAATGTTGTCTAAAATTTATCACCAATAATATTATTACTACCTTTCTATATGTTATCTTGTTCTGCAACTCTATTATTACATGTCGTTTTTTATGATTCAGTTATTTTATTATTTGTTAATGTTATGATTTATTTCTCTATTATTTTGATTTTGATTTTGATTTCTTCACTACTATATTTCTTTTTGATAATTGTTTAGAACTGTTTTCTAATTTTCAATCACCAAATGATCCAACTAATATTTACAATCTGTTTTCTCCACTAGTATGTCTTCATTTTCTCCACAAATCACTTCATGGAGTGTATTTAACTTTCTCCTCTTAGCAACTGGACTACTATGTGAAGAATTTACACATGACCCAACTCCAGAGTCATCAGTTCTGTAATTAGTATCAATTCACCATTAAAATTAATTGGTACTCCCTCTAATTCAATTTTGATTGTCTTGTTTTAACTTGACACCGACTTTAAGAAAATAAATAAGACCTTTGGTTGAAATAGAAAGAGTAATTGATATCAACTTAAACAATAAAATGCAATTAGTAACTGATAAATTAATCCCTTTTTTACTTGTCTTGTTGGATTAACAGGATTAGGTGAAATGGGGAAAAAAAGATTGGCATCACACATTTAACATAACAACATAACTTGACCATTAAACAAGAGGATCCCACCAAATTAACATATTTTCTGTGGATGCAACATAAAAAGACATTCCATGGTATCCCTTTAATTGAAAGAAGAACAATACCTCAATTAAAACAACTCTCTTAAATAAGTAGTTCACTGTTATGGTTTCCTAATAAATATCTCCATTAGCAATCCAAATTAAAAGATAATTAATCTAAAAGATTAATAAGGAAGGATTTCCAATCAATAGAGCAGTCATACATAACTAGTATCCATCTCTTTTTTGGTAAGAATATTATTATAGGTAATAATTTGTATCCTTCTCATTTTTGGTAAGAATATTATTATGGGTAATAATTTGTTATATACAAAACTAACCAGGGAATGAATTGATGCATGTGTTTGATCACCATAAATACAAGAGCAACTATATATAATTCATTGAATTTCTTCCGTCAAGAATATAACATGCCTTAGTACTAATTACTATACCATTTTATTTTCAATTTTTAGTAACAAAACAAATTATTTTCAGAATAAAATTACTCATGTTGTTCTCTTTTATTTATTCACAATGGATACTGCATACTGTTAAAAATTAATAACTAAAGTACATATTTTATTATAATATTATCCATATTAATTAATGTATACTTTTTAATAGACTTAAAATGTAACGATCCGAACCATCGTTATTTAGGTACGACAAATTTCGTAAAAACTAAATTGTCCAAACCCACACCATCCCGTCAGGGGCATAATCCCGCCACGGCGGTGGTACCACAGCGGGATGGGAGCCGCCACAGCTGAAAAGTCGGGGACAGAATTAAAATATGTGAAGTCATATTTTCTCCTCTTTTCTCTAAGTGCCAAAAAGGCGAGGATCACCCCTAGAAATCCTCAAAATGCTTCTCTAGGCTTGAGAATGAGGGAGAAGGAGATTCTTAGCACAAGGAAGGTTACAACAGGCAAATTTTAGGCCTACTCCCATCGTTCCATTGTCCGAAAGCTAGGATTGAAGCTACAATACCTCTCTAAGCTACTTGGTGCCAAGGTAGGCTACGTTTTCTTAATTGGGTACCTTTAAACTTGTGTCTATCGCTTAATATAAGTGTAATTGATGGGAGATTTCATGTTTAGGCCTTCGGGGATGGAGTATGGGCAGTTGTATGTGTAACCTTAACTGTTAAATCCGATGTATACCATGTGAGGAAGAATTGTCTTGTGAATTAGGAATGGGTGATGGTTGTTTTTCCCCATCTATGTTATATCTGCCTGTTGACTGCTTCATTGAGTGCTTGCCCGTATGAGAATAGGGGAAGAAGTAACGAACATAATGAAATGACTAAATGTGAGAAATTGTATATTATGAACCTTTTAATTGGTTGTGTAACTACGTGAGACTGTTCATTGTAATTGTAATTATGATTTTGGTTGTGGTTGCTTGGATTAGGTGTCATGTTCTGACACATAATTGGATCGGGCATCATATTTCGGCACATAATTGAATCGGGTGTCACGTTTCGACACATTATTGAATCGGGTGCCACGTTCTAACACACTAACATTTTGGGTATGGGTTCCATGAGAGGACCAAGTATGTGTTAATGGTTCCTTGAGAGACCCATTTGGTAACTGTTATTTCTGAACTAATATGATTACATGTGCAAGGACCGAAGGAGTGACGTAACTATAATTAATCATGCCCATTATGTAAACTGATTCAGATTAAGGACTGGAAGTTCGAGTGGTGCTATATTTGTGATATGATAATGTATCATCTATTTGACTATATTGTGGTTGTCTGTTGTGTTTCTTAGAATCAGGTATGAGATTGCGTATGGTCAAGTGGAGAGTAGTTGTTGCGTTGTTAAGTTAGGATCTAGTGACTTAGAATTTGACTACGTGGTGATCCTATTGTTGTAAGTGACAGTGAGGGTCAGAAGTATCTAGTTGGTATGGTGTGGAGTGACTAGGTTCTACCTTATGAAGAGAGTTTGGTCTAGAATGGTTGGTAAAGCCTTTATATGCAATGGAAGCGGGGTTAGGGTGTGTTGTTGATATATGGGCTTGTGAGAGTAGAAGAGTAGCATAGTGGACTTAGTGGTGATGAGTGTTTTGAGAATTTCCTATGTGATAGAAGAGTTAGGCCTTGATCTGCATTAGACTTGGCAACTGACCAACTAAAAGGGATAAATTTTATGCTTAAAGAGCATTGGGAGGTCATTAGGAGTGGTAAGAGTTTGTGCTTAAAGGTTTGGCGGTGTATTTTCTTGAGAGCATGTTTCCTTCTTGTTGTTTCTTTTATATTATGCGGTGGGTATCGGGTTGACCGATGATGCCTACCAGTACGTGTTGTTGTATTGATACTACTCTTACTTTGCCACTTTACATAGTCTGATTGCAGGGTCAGTGATGTTTCATAAGTGCAGACGAAGACAGTCTCCAACAACTTCTACTCTTCCTTTCTTGTGGTGGGAGCTGTGTCATAGTTTATTTTGTACCTACTATATCTTAGTAGCTCTTATACCTGCTTAGACAAGGTTAGTTATTTTAGAAATTCAAAACTGGCTTTGTTTTAACTCAATGGCTCGTAGTTTCACGGATTGTTTTTCTTTTTAACTCCTGTTTTCATAATTTTTCGCATAATTTAATCTGTTGAGAATTGAGAGTTCTTTTACTTAGGTATTAGAGTGGATGCCCACACAACCCGGTAGGTTGGGTCGTGACATAAAAAATACTATGGAATATGTAGTTAATGTTGATTAACTACATAGGTGTGGCCGACACTCAGAAACCATCTCTGGCCTCCGAGAGAACCACTTGGTCTCATCACTCATTCGTTCATCAGCAGAAGACTTAAGTGAAAATAAGAATACTTATGTGGGTTTGCCATCATCAACATCAAATGAAAGAAATAATCCTTAGAAGAAGTAGTTTCAAAGGAGAACCACTCCAATTACATCATCAAACTCTGTCTATGAAGCCTCTAACACTATCAGACGGTGCCAATGACATGTCCATGGCTACCTCAAAAGAAACATAATACTCAACAATAATAAAATGATAAAGAGTTCCTCTGAATACAAGAAGGACTCACCAAATAGCTGGAAAGTAATGATCTTCAACAATGCGGCTGTTGAGGATCTCTAACACTTGTATTTGCATCATAAAACAATGAAGGTCGAATGACGTCAGTACATGGAATGTATGAGTATGTAAAATGCCAGGAAAGTAAGGACAAATATCAAGAAACTCCTCTCAGGAAGACTCGGCTCAGAACTCAACATCATCTCAACATCAATATGTGATGCACGTTTAATAATAATAATAAATGATGATGATGATGATGATAATGATGATAATGATGATAATAATGATGATAATAATGATGATAATGATGACAATAATGATGATAATGATGATAATGATGATGATAATGATAATAATAATGATAATAATAATAATAATAATAATAATAATGATAATGATGATAATAATGATGATAATAATAATAATAATAATAATAATAATTATAATTATAATAATGATAATAATGATAATAATAATAATAATTATAATAATGATAATAATAATAATAATTATAATAATGATAATAATAATAGTAATAATAAAAGTAATAGTTATAGTATTAATAATAATAATAATAATAATAATAATAATAATAATAATAATAATAATAATAATAATAATAATAATAATAATAATAATAATAATAAACAATGCTTACTCGGTTAGGAGTTTCTCTAACCGACAACCATCACTTATGAGCTAGTGATGATATAACGAAGCGATGTCGTTGCCACATCCAACCAATACTTTTCCAGGGTAAATGACATCACCATTTTGGATCTAATCATCAAAGTCCTCTTTTTGGGACTGAGGTATAGCCTTCATCCTACGCTGACAACATAGTTCTGGGGTTTGAGTTAATTAAACTCTTACCCAACTCGATGTTCAATACTACTCCCAAAATATGTGCTCATATTAACATCATCATCTAGTATTATTGGAAAAACATCAAACTCATCTTATTACCTCTTTATCAATCATTACACTTCAAAAAATTATTGGCATCTCATTAAAACATCTTGCTCAAAACATCATTTATTCAAATTCATTTAAACTTAATTCTTTTGCTTTTTCAAAACTCAATAAAATACATATATAGTATTAATTCAAATCACTCTTTTTGTCAATAAATATTAAAAGCCAACATCTTTACTCAAAATACGTGTAAAAATATTCATGAACATCAAATCAATTAGGGTTCATGGGAAAGTAGCCATGAATAATAATTTCAATAATATGAGAGATAAAAATTATAATAATCTCAATGCATAAATATATCTAACTCAATAGAAGAAGAATTAATTCATTTAGAATTCAAGATTTGGATAAAACTCAACTATAACTCAATTACGATGAATTTAAATATTGGGCGCATGGACGAACTCAATCCAATGCAATGAATAGCCTTACATACCTGGAATTCAAAGCTTTACTCCGAATTGAACAGCTTAATGACCACTCTTGAACCCCTACCTTTTTCTCCTCGCCGGAGCATTTTATGTACTATCCGAAGTATAAGAATCACCGAAATAGTATTTCTACACTACTAAAAATTAAAACTATATTTGAGAATGAGTAAAGAAGTGTATAGAGAGAAGAGTTGCTTGAGAAAGCTTGACAAATAAAATGAAGAAATAAGGTGGGTATTTATAGGTATGAAGGAGGGACCTAACAATAAATAAAAATAATTATAAAGGATGATCTTGAAAATTCAATGGAGGATTTTGATCTCATGGATGATGTCAAATGAAGGACTATTGATGTCTGGGTGACGTCAAATGGATCTAGATCTTTCCATGGTTGGTGAGATGAACCTTCCTTTAACGGAATACCCTTTTTCGGAGCTACATTTGAACAAAATAACTTTCTAATTAGTATTTGGTGTCTCCACAAATGACCTACAAAGAAGAAGAATTATATGAATTGTAGATCTAGAAGTATATTTTCATGTCGTTTAAGAATCAACCTATTTGGAGCATCCTACCGTGAGATATGATTTTTCTTCTACAAACACTCCATTTCGTCACAACACCATATCTTGCAAAAATTAATTTATTTGACCTACGTATCCTCCGAATCTTAAGATATGGTCTTAATGAAAGTTGTAGGTAATGCCGTTGGGGTTATTCAGAAATTTGAATCACCTAATTTGGACTATTTTAAGAAAGGTTATGCCCAAAATACAGAAGTAATATCATTTTCGTCGAGAATTGAAACACCACATACAATTTTAGGGGGTGTTACAGTTTTCTAATATTTATCACCAATAATATTGTCACTACTTTTCTATTATGTTATTCTACGACTCCTTATTATCACTTTTTTTTTGCTTAAGTTATCGTAGTATTTGTTATTGTTACTATTTTATTATTATTATTTTTATCATAGTTTCTTCTTTACTATATTTCATTTTGATAATTGTTTAGAACTGTTTTATTTGGATTGAGAGTCTTTTGAAAATAACTTCACCACCTTCACAAGGCAGGGACGAAAAATCTGCTTACACATGCACCAACCTCTCCAGGGTAGGACTACCTTAATCACCCTGCGTACGCATGCACCACCCTCTCCTGGGTAAGAGCTATTATCAACCTACAGTAATCCTCAACTCTTGAAAACCAATGTGAATTATATATTATGACCTTCATCTAAAAAAAACAAATACAGTATTTCTGAAACAAATATTTGGTATATTCTTTGCCCGTGAAAGTGCATTTATGCAAAGTCTCATTCCTATTACCAAATTAAAGAAACAATTAAAATAAGGAAATTTAGAACAGGATGTATTTAATACTACTATATATTTATAATTTTGTTTTCTGGACAAATACAATTAGTCCTATACTAATCAAGATAAAAGTGAATCAGGCCATTGTCACCTTCAATACATGACTTCTGTATTAAACATAGTAGCAAATCCCATGGTAATCTAACCAGACAAAGAGTCATCACATGCCAGAATGTAATGACCCGTTAGTTCATTTGAGAACGAGTCCTTTCTCTTTCATAAGACACTCTTTCTGTAAATTTAAATTGAAAATTTTGGATTTTTCGGTAACTACGATTAATTAGTTAATGGATGATTTTTAATAATTAATGTAATTGGTGGGCTAAAGTGTTAGTTTAATTAATGCAATTGGTGGGCTAAAGTGTTAGTTTATTTAATACCTTATACCACTTGTCCCATAGTTATTAAAATAAGTAGTAGGGTTTAACAATTTTTAGATCATAAATTGAGAGAACAAAAGAAGAACGTGAATTAGAGGAGAAAGGAACGCGGCTTCCACCCATAACAGTGAAGGAAACCACCGCATCACCAGTAACAAAAGTTGCAAATCAATCAGGTAAACGATTGAATCAAGGGTCATATTATTACTATTATTATATATTTTCTAAAGGAAAGGAGACTAACCAACGAATTATTGTTGTTTTGATAAGTTTCTGGCTTGAAATAGTAGGCAATAAATTGTATTTAATAATTAGGTAATAATGACAATTTTGAATAGAAGTTAATGATGGCCAATGAGGGGTTAATTATTGGGGATGTTAGTTTGTGATACATTTTTGTATAATGTAGGCAGCCTGCATATTGATTTCAGTATCAAAGGTTACTGTCGGCTTGATTTAGTTCGGATTGGGAGATTTTCTTATGGTTATGGTATTATGATTCGAGTTTTGATATATTGAGATAGATAATTAAATACTAAATGTATTATATTATATAAATACCATTAGATTTATGTTACTTGGAGGAATTAATACTTAACCCTAGGCATGAAATTGAGAAAATATAAGATTTGATTATTAATTGGCATCAAGATTTGGAAACTTGATTATAGATTTGGGTAAGTTTTTGGGTTTAGGCTATACGTATATTAATATGGACATGGTTAGTTTTGAAATCTTATTGTGTTTATTTATTTGACTAGATTACATTGATTTGAAAGCCCAACGAAAGGGGAAGACTCAAGTCTCGGAGTGATTGCTTGATTATTTGAGACAAGTGAACTTCTAAACCTTAGTTTAAGTTTGTAGATGCTAGTATTTCTTTGTTATATGCGTTGGGGAGTAATGAGAATTGAACTGGGTTATTGACTGTACTTACCTTAAAAATGGAGATGAGAGGTATAAAATGGAAATCTAATGACGTTGGTGTGATCGATGTGATGAGATTATTGACTTATTTTGGATATGTGAAATGACTATATTGATATGAGATGTGAAAATTATTATTGATATCATACTATTATTGTAAATTATATGAACATGAATCAATTGCATTGGCTCTGATATATTGTGCAGAGACTGAAAATGATATGAAACAATGGAGTCGGGCCACACGCTCCATTGCAGGTATTATGAAACAAAGGAGTCGGGTCAAACGCTCAGTCGCAGGTATTATGAAATAAAGGGGTCGGGACATACGCTCCGTGGAAGGATATGTATATTGAGGGGACAGGCCACACGCTCCGTGGCAGGTTACATGGACAGAAATGTCCTCAATGGGTTCCGGACTGTTATTCAGTTGATGTGCACCGATAGGACAAACATGCATTATTTCATTGCATTGCATCGCACCTTTATGATATTTGTGAATTGTGTTCACCTCTCATTGCTCCATGTTTACTGAATTTGACTTGATATGATTCAATTGCTAATATTATTGCCAAGTATTCGTGAACTGCGTATTATTACTGTACAAAAATGTAGAGTTGGACTGATTTTTATGCAGGTTGTAGTTGAGGAGGTTCGATTGGGAGGGAAGGAGTACTTGTATCTATTTAGCTTTGCTTAGTTTTAGTTATCCACTTGCTGAGTACCGTGTTGTTTGGTACTCACCCCTTGCTTCTACACTTGTGTAGGTTGTAAGCCCGGACTTGCTTGTATTATATTGTTTCCTACTACATCCGGGGCTATTATCTCAAGTGTTGAGGTAACCGTTACATCCATCTAGCAGACATCTCTTACTCTTTTATTATGTTTTAGTCCTATTCTAGAGACAAAGACATTGTGACTGTATTTTCTTTTGTACTTTTATAATGTACTAGTGGCTTGTACATATGACAACCAATCTTGGAGGATTTTTGAGTTTATTTTACGTGTTTTTGATTAAGTTAAAGTTCATTCATTTCATTTTCTTCCGCATTTACTTTCCGTTGGGTAATAGGCTGACTTGTCTCGATGGGTTGAGATGAGTGCCATCACACCCTGATTCGGATCGTAACAAAGGAGAAGGCTAATGTAATCTTTTCATTTAATTTTATATCAGACAAAATAAAATAATCCTTTATGTTGACTATATTAATAACAAGATTTTATTTTAATATTAAAGAACATGAAAAACCTCTTGACTAATATTCAATTCCCAAATGATCCAACAAATTACAATCTCTTAGCAACTGGACTAATATGTGATAAATTTGCACATGACCCAACTCCTGAGTCATCAGTTATGTAACTTAAGCATGTAGCATCCTACACACCAATTGGACTTTGAGGAAAAGAAGCACTTAGACTTTAAATAGAATCAGATAATTTTTGAATCAACTCAACACATTTCATCACTTTATCCTGCAACATAGAGAGAAAAAATGAAAGAAAGTATTAATATTAAGCATATGAGTTAAGCTAATCAACATGAAAATGGTAGGTTATGGGAAAGTGTAAAAATTACAAAATTGTACTATGCTTTTTTGACCACCTTTTGTACATGCTGAACTAGAGCAGATATTGCTTTCTCACTGCTTATTGTCTTAGTTTTAACAGCAATTGTGATTGCCACAGCTGCTGCAATCTCAGAAGGCTTAAATTTCAAGAAGTGAATTCCTGCATTGAATTTTCATATTGCACCAGCCAAAACCAAATAAATATATCAGTCCGTTTTCCGCATTTTACTTTATTTTAGTCAACTTAATTAATTATGTCAAGCAAAAAAAAATGAATGAATTTTACCTTTTAATGTGTTTAGTATGAGTTGTACTGATTGATTAATTGAAGCAATTTGATCAATATTTATCTTCTTTAGGAAATAATGTATAAATGATAATGGGGTGATAGCATGCATTCTCCAATTCAATTTGCTCAAAACATGGAGCTCCATTCTTTGTATGGTTTCAGCTTCAAACACAAACTTTGCATCACCTGTTACCTGACATTATTGAACAAGGAAAATTCACAATAATTATTAAACCAAAATAGTAAATTGACAAGTTGAAAAACAAGACAACCAAGGTATTTATATATACACACATTTATATAGAAAAAAAAAGTCACCTGTAAATCTAGAGATAAAGGAACAGTTCCCTCCATTTTGGTAGCAAGAAACAAACAAGCTACACCTAGCAATTGCATCATCCAAACTTTGCCCTTCTATGAAATCAAGAACAGATGTTATCAACAATGTGATTGAATAAAAATAATACAAAATTCAGTAATTAAGAAACTTACATGTAAGTCATAGGTAGAAAGGAACCTGTCAAGGTAGTTGACACACAAACATGCACACATTGGTCCAAAACGAAAATGTGAATGAACCTGTTAAAATTAATTAGTACTCCCTCTGATTCAATTTGAAAATAAATAAGACTTTTGATTGAAATGGAGGGAGTAAATGATATCTGCTCAAACAATCAATACAAATAGTAGCTGATAAATTAACATCTTTTGTGTGAATGTAACACCAAAAAAAAAGAAGGCATTCCATGGTATCAGTTTTGAAACAAGAAAACTTACATCATTAATTAAAACAACCCTCTTAAATAAGTAGTTCACTATTTTAGGTTCCTAATTAATATCTAAGTGATTAAGAAGGAAGCATTGCTAATTAATGAGTACTCTATAATCTAAAGAAAAAAAGGTTGAGAACCAACCTTGGCAATCCATTCAAGAATCTCATCTCTAGCATCAATATTCAAATCCCCATTTGTAAATCTTTGAAAGTAATGAACAGCAGGCATATGTTCACCTTCTTTTTCAATCATCAAACTTAAACACTCTTCACTCTCAAAAAATATTAATGGTGAACTAATCAAAGATTCGTCCACGTAAAACCTCTGACCATTTAGATGATTCCTAAGATTTTTCTCCACAAATCCATATACAATATCATTGTCCATACTTGAATAAAAAATGGTCGATGTATCTAGTGACTAAGTAGAAGAGAAAGGGTGTTGAATTGAGAGAACTTGAAAAAGGGTGGCCAAAATATACTAGTAGAAGATAAGATGAATTGGAAAAAATGTAAAGATTAGAGAGAAAAGGTGTGGTTTGGTCATTTATTTATGAATGATTAAGAGAGAAAAGGTGTGATTTGGACCTTTATTTATTTCATAAGCATATATATTTGAAGATTTTTACAATGAATTGTTTCACACTGAGAATTCATACATAACCAGTATCTTTCTCATTTTGGTAAAAATATTATTTTAGATAACAAATTTGTTATAGGAATGAATTGATGGATGTATTTGATCACACATTAATACAAGAACAAATATATAGAATTCCTTGAATTTCTTCAGTCAAGAATATAATGTGGCTTAGTACTAATTACTATACCATTTATATTTCCCTCACTAATTTAAGCTAGAAAAAAATCGGATTCCCACTTATGCTAAAGAAGAAAAAAAAGGGAAAATTTATTAGATGTTAAATTCCCTTTTACCTATTTCATTTGAAGGGTATGTTCGTAGATGAAAGAATTAGTTGACTATAAAATTTGTCTTGTTCTTGAGATAGGGACACGTGGAAGGTCAACTTAATCACTAGGTCACTAAATTCATTGCTTGGGCTCCACATTTTTGGGGAATCCTATTTTTCTTTAAAATGTATTGTACATATTATTAAAAGGAAAATTATATCTACTTCTAAATTTTAAAATAAATAAATTGGGTAGGAAGTGTTGGAAGATCATGATACTTCTCAAATATCAAAATTCTTGATCAATGGAGGAACAATATCGTCATTTCTGTTTAATAAAATACCAAAGTGGATTATTGACTCATTCTATACTAGAAATAATCGAAGAAGATTCTTTGATAATTCAAATTTTTATTTCTTAATGATATTCCACGATCAAGATATATATATATATATATATATATATATATATATATAAGGGAAAGCTAGTTTTCTAGGAGAATGGAACAATTTTGGGTACAGTTTCCTCACATGGGAAATTGTACTTCCTTATTTATCTCTTAAAAGTTTACACATATATTATTGTGTACCTTATATCCATCTTACTATTCTCTCTTTAACTATTTTTATTCTCAATATTGAGCTCTCTCATGCAAAATTTATTGAGTTATTTTTACTTACAAGTTACAAAAGAACAAAATTTGATTTGTGTTTTCTTCAAAATTTTAAGAATTGCAACAAGCAATCTTTATATACTGAAGGAATGTAACATTATTTCGATATTGACATTCAAACTTATCAAATTCTTGAGCCAAATTTTATTATTCTAATTTTATTTGATAGTTTTTCTTAAAATTTATTGTTGTTGATATTCTTAGTTCATAAGTATATATTTAGGTTATATATATTTTTTTTTACTAAGCGATGAAATTTTTTAAAAGATTTTGTACCTAACCTAACTCTTAAATTATTGTCACAGACACGTAAAAAAAATCGCATTGAAATCATTAAGATTTCTAGTACCACAAATAAGAGGTGCTTTAGTGAAGATCCAAAAACTAAAAGTGAAGTTTTTTGCTTAGCAACATATGAGCTTGCAATTTTTGAATTTTTATTGGGTAGGCATATTTGATATGACATATTATTTGTGGTTTATTCAATTAGTAAAAATTTACAATCTAAGGATATGTATATTGATGTTGTCATAAATTAGTTAAGAGGTCTAATTTCCTTTATCAAAAATATCAAGAAGAAGGGTTTGTGATTACTATGGTTTCTGCTAAGGAAATTGCATCTCAGATGAATATAGAATTCGAATTTCGTAAAAAAATGCATAATATTTAGAAAAAAATAATTTGATAAAAATATTAATAACGAAATCACAAAAGTCCCCTGAAGAATCTTTTAGAGTTGATTACTTTTTTATATATAGTAGACCAAACTATTTTTTCACTTTAAAATAGATTTGAACAATTTGAAGTGTATAAAAATATTTTGATTTCCTATTTAGTGGTAAAAATTTGAAATCATTAGATGATGGGAATTTAAAAATATATTATCTTAACCTTGAACTTTCTTTAACACATAATAGTTATTTTTATATTGATGGTTTAGATTTATTTTTTAAATTAAAAGTGTTAAAGACAAATAATACAAGTAGAAGATAATGATCTAATGGAAATACTCAATCAAATAATTAAATGATTTCATTCTTTTTCAAATGTATATATTACTTATAGAGATTGAATGTATTAGATATATTATCAATTGAAAAGAAACAAATTGATAATAAAATAGTAATTAATGACTTTACATCTAAAAAAGATAAAAAAATAGATTTTAAATAAAAATATATTTAACGATCTTTCTTCTTTTTAAAAAATAAAAAATAATTAGAACCTCTTTCTAAAGTTTAACTTTAAACCCCCGTCTTGTTAAGTCGTACCAGCACATGGACTTGGATTCATTGTTGAAGTTTAATGAATGATAACTGTAAGTGTGCAGTTGTACTAATTTTGAGACGCTTCTTATGTGCAATTTTTAGTAATAAAACAAATTTATTTCCAGAATAAAATTCCTCCTGCCGCCATTCACTTTCTTTATTCACAATGGACTTTGTACACTCTTAAAAGAATAAATGAAGTGCATATTTTATCATAATATTATTGATAATAATTAGTGTATAGTTTTTAATAGACTTGAAAAATAATTTTAAATGTGTAGCTAATGTTAATTAATGAGACATGCGATAAAATTAATGATAGACTAAAGATTTGAAGACAAACTCTAGAATCTAAGAGGTTTAAGCCGAACAAGAATAAGACAAAGTAATTTGAATGCAAATTTTACTATAAGAAAAACGTTTATTTAAGACCAACATTTAGGGACGAGATAATAATCTTGTCTCTAAAAATTCATGTATAGAGACGAGATTCTATTTTGGTCCCTAATTCTATATTTTTATTGGGAAGATACTAAATCTAGTCTCTCAAGAAATTAGTACCTGGTCCCAAAATACAATTTATAGGTGGAAGCGGGAAAAAAAGTGTCCTAAAAGTGATACTAAAATATTAAAAGCATAAAACTTTTCACCAAAACTCATCAAGCGCCAAAACTAAGAATTATTTTTCTAAGAAAAAACAAAAAAAAGCTCTTTGTTTCTCAATACAAATCCCATTGATATACTTTGCCCTAGCAGCAGCTCCTCTGCAGATCTCTATTCTCAGCCAACATTCATCAAAAACATTGCAGTTTCTCAAAAGAGAGAAAGCACAACAAATTGTAAGTCATCTAGTTTGCTCAAATATATTTTCATCTATTCTAATATTAGGTATGATTCCTCTTTTGCGAATTGGTCTGTTTTTCTTTTCTAAATTTGCTTTACTATTTGTTTTACTCAAGTAACTCTTCATCTTGAACTTTACAGCTCAAAGTTTCATTTTCCTATCTTTCCTCAGTCTGTTTTTTATTTTTTTGAGTGTTAGCTGTCAAATGAACATTGGGTACTCACCTGCAGATCGAATCTAGCATTTTCAGGTATTGCTTTTATGTGTGTTTTTAGTATGGTATAAAGCTTTAATTTTTGTTTGTTGGTTTATGATTACTCTTTTTTTGAGTTTTTGTTGGATTGTACCGAGTGCTTAGATAGGGGGTACTTGGTTTTGGCCTAAAGGGATTTTGGTGGTTGTGGTTGTGTTAGTGTATGCATAAAAATTTGTTCTTTGTTTGTTTGTTTAGTTGATTCTACTTTTTTTGAAAATTTTGGTGGATTGTACTGAGTGTTTTAGTGGGTATACACTGATTTTGCGATTTGGTGACGGTGGGTTCATGATTGCATTTTCAAGTTTAGGATGACTCTTTTTTAGAGCTTTTGTTGGATTGTACTGAGTGCTTAGATGAGGGTACTTGATTTTCACCTAAAGGGGTTTTGGTGGTTGTGCTTGTGCTTGTGTTAGTGTATGATTAAAACTTTGATCTTTGTTTGTTTGTTTAGATGATTCTCTTCTTTTTTTTGGAAAGTTTTGGTGCATTATACTGAGTGTTGTGTATACTGATTCTGAAATTTGGTGATGGTGGGTTCATGACTGCATGTTTGCATTTTCGGGTTTTTGATTTTGGTTATGTCTGTGTAAGTAAGGTTTGGTTTTCTTTATGTTTTTTTAGATGGATCTTTTGGTGTATGTTGATTTTGGGGTGTTCTGTATGTCTGCTTTTTGTTGGAATGTTGAAACTGTGTAGTTTCAGTTGATGAAATTTTGGCTTTGGGGATGAATGTATTCCGGTGATGTGGAAATGATACTTTTAATGCTTCTATTTTTGGTTCATGATTTTAAATTGTAATTGGTTTGATTTCTGTTTTGGATTTGATCTGTAAAAGGTTAAACATATGCCACCATTAGGATTCTAGGAACTAGTAATTACATGTTAGAAGGCCGTTATGCACAAGGAATATGAAACAGATTTCTGGTAATCCATGAAAATACTATTGCCAATTGACCAAAGTGAGAGAGTGATACATAAAAACTTCGTGGTTCTTGAGAAAGTGTATATACAAGTTAATACTTTATTTCCTTCATCTACTAATCAAGTTAACCAACACACCCAAGAAGTTGAAACAAGTATGTTTTTTCAAATCAATTGAGATTTTAGTTACATATATAACTGAAATTAAATGCCAAAGCTTTGTTTGGTCGAACAAAACAATTTCTTATTAACAATAACTTATTCTTAATGGGATTACACTTTTTTGATCAAACAATACAACATATTATTGATTACAACTTATTCCCAACTTATGCCCCATGATGTATATTAACTGTAGAAGCTACAGATGCTGAAGAAATAATTTTTGCTGCATCATCTTCAACAAGGGCTAGTTGCCTCTCATTAAGCTTTAATTCCTCAATAATTGCAGCTGCAACTCCTTCAACTCCTTTTGTAAGTTGTTGTATTATTGAAATATATGTACCCCTTTATTACAAAAATATGTTGGATAAAACATTCTTATCCCTTGAATATTTAGCTGAAGCTTAATCTAGGGATGTATGACTGATTAACATATAGTGTCCCTTTTTCAAAGTCTCTTTGGGTGAAGATTTAGGAGTACATGCTAGAAATGTGATTCAGTTATTGATATTCCATCTGGTCAGGACCTTTAAACTCTATTTTTTTTGTAAAAGCTACACGTAAGTTTCGTTTTACTGCACTTGCTCCAGTTTATCCAAATTATACAGTCCTTAGTTCTTAATTGCTTTAGAATTCTGTACAGTGTGAGAAAAAAATATGTCAAGTTTTAGTTTATAGAATTTGCCACTTCTCTGGTTAATTGTTCATTTTGTGATGTTATTGAATTACTTACTGCAAAGTATGAATCTACTGATTGACAATGTACATAACCTACATTCGAAACCCCTTGCCAACGAAAGTAAGGGGTTTTCCTTTTGGGTCGGGCTCGTCGCACTGAGATTGCCTAGTGCTGGTTACCTCTCTTGTATGGTTTACGAGCTATTGCATAAGAGCGGGAGTTTTACCTTGTGCGCACCCAAAGTAGGACTGTGGGTTTCCCTTGTCATAAAAAAGAATATACATAACTTGTGTACATAATTACATTTTATCAATTATTTGTACTTCTATTAAACTTGAGCTTATATAGGCTGCTAAGAAAGATAGAGAAATTGACTAGGGAATCTTATGGTGTTGTATGAAAATCTTGAATAACATCCTATTTTATTTCTCATTCTTCTATTTTCAGACTTCTTCTTGTCCACTTGTTCAAGCAGACAATTCATAAATGTAGCAACTGCTTATATTAAAGTGAACTTAAGATGATGAGAAATGTAAGAATTAACTTTGACAATGCAAACTAAAGCAAAATTAATTTCTTGTTTCATTTTCAACTATTTTCGATTGTACTGCTATCATTCATAATTTGAATTTTTCATATCATGGCATATCACCCTACATTTTTTCTTATGGTTCTAGCTCATGGAGAGCTGCTTGATATGGACTTTATTCTACACGTGTGAAGCTCTAACATATACTCCTGTGCTTTCGGATTTCCTCGGGTATTTTTCTACTCTTGTTTCCTTTTTGAGGGTGTTTCTTTGATATTTGTTACTCTTATTATAGACAAAGTAGTTCATATTGGTGAAAAGAACATCCGGAACTTTTTTCTCTTCTTTCCTCTTTTGTGTTTCCATAGCGCTTGTTCATCTCGATGTCCTTCTTGTTCATTTTCTTTGCCATTGCGTATGTTTATATTTCTTACAATCTTATGTATGGTTGAATAGTAGCAGTAACTTTATCAAATTGTCTTCTGTTGTTATAGAAATATTTTGTATCTATTGCAGTTGCAGATTAGCTAGGAACCAAAAATCTAGACTGCAATATCTTATTTTTTTTGTCTACATTGAAATATATTGTGTGTATTGTTCTTTTTTTCTAAGCAAAATTTGTTTTATACGTTCCACAGGATTTGAATATTTTCGTTTACAAGTCAAGATGCAAGTTTGAAGACATTAAATAAGTTTTGCCAAATCGGTCATCCTTTCGCTTGGATAGTTTGGCAATAAATTTCATTATATATTTAGAGATGTTAGCTTTTTGGCTAATGAATTGTGTAAATATAGTGTTGTGTAATCAGTATTGCATGTGAGATGTTTATCTATAGTTTTAAATAATACGATAGATAATTTTGTATATATGCATTTGATTATCCATATTTAAAATTTTTATAATATCTTAGACAAGGAGCATGTATTATTTAGTTGCCACATTCTGGCCATAAATAATTTTTAATATCATATTGTAAATAAATTATATGTAGAACAAAAATGTAAAGTCACTTTTAGCGATGAGTATTGCTTCAGTCCTTAAAACTCTTCAAGGACTAGATTTTTAGTCCCAAAAGGCATTAGAGACTAGTTAAGCTCTTTTTGAAATGTGTGTTTAAGGACCAGAAATGTGGTCCCTAAAAAATTTAGGGACTAGAATTATACCAGTCGCAAAAGATATTTTAGGGACCAGTACCTAAACTCGTCCCTATAAGTCTTCAGCAACGGAGCCTATAGAAAAGGGATATGTAGTCCCAAAGTAATTTTGCGACCAACTTTGTTTCCATCTCTAAAACCATTTAACGACCAACAAAGAGAGCCTGTTGCAATTAACTTTTAGCGAAGAAGGCTATTAGGATGGGTGGCGACCAACCTTTTCCTGTCGCAATAGACCATTTGGGACCAGTTTGGGCCTTTTAGGGACCAGATTTCCCTTCCTTAGAGGCTGTTTTTATTGTAGTGCTTAGTAATGGAACTCACGAAGCATGACATCGAAGTGAAGATTAATACACAAGTCATCCCTAAGAGAGGGAGTTTCAAGCATCCCGGGTTTAATAATCCAAGAAAATACAGAGATTATATATAATGAGGTTGTTATACATCACATTGTGTTGGAATACTAACCCCCTGATTTGTCAAAGGAACGTGTATATTCTATTTGTTTCTTTGCGGATTATTGGGACTATATTATGTAAAGAAAATAAAATAATAACACAATACTTTATCGTGGAAAACCCCGGCATATAAAGGATAAAAACCGCGACCTACACCTCTGTAGGATTTAACTTCAACTTCACTAAACTCTAAGTCTCAACGGTTTAAGATTACAAACCTATGTAACCTAAGGAATTATTAACTCTAATTCCTATGAATCAACAATCACCCTTGACTGTTGAATCTACTTCAAGTTATAGATTTAGATTACAAATTACAATCTTAGGAACTAACTCTAATCCCTAAACTTCAACACAAACCTCCCAAGGTTTATGTTCCAAAGTATTCAAGTTGTCCAACTTGAAAACTATATCCCTACTTCAGTTTATGCATCACTGGATCTAAAAAGTGTTAAAGATACAACTCGATAAAATGCAATACAACTAAACTTGACTTAAGAACTATAAAGCATATGCCTATGGATCAGGTTCTTCAATCTTGTTTTCTTGTGTTGGTTGCACTTAAATCTTCAATCAGAACTCTCTCAAATATAAATTATCTCTTACTTAAATTCATTCTGCTTGATGCTCTCTATGTAAGTATGTAAGGTTCTTTGTGAAACCATTGTTGTATTTATAGATGTTTGACTTCTGCTTCTTTGAGTTGGAGTCAATGTTCTTTTACTGCTTCATTTTCCATGTAGACTTGCAAGATCTCTCCTTCTTTGAGTTAGAGTCGGTGTGTCCTTTTAATATTTCCCTTTCCTTAGAGGAATCCTTTTTTTTTAAAAAAAAAGAAACTTTATCCAACTGGACAGGTCATAAACGCACTCCATCCACCGCCTTAATACTTCTACTTTGCGTGGTTGACTTTCTCCTTATCCAGTCGAACTTGATCTGAAAGGAACATGTCGTAGAAACCTTTTTCTTTCATTTATTTCTCTTTTCAAAATCTTTCTCGATCTAACACATTGGAACAAGACGGACGAAATAGAGGCTAGCATTTGGTGTCTTGTGTGATAAAAATGTGTCCCACTACTTAAAGGTATGTTTTATATATAGAGTGGTAATCAGACCATCTACGTTTTATATTATGGAGCGTTATCCAATCAAGAACGTGCACGTCCAAAACATAAGAGTATCAAAAATAAGGATGTTAAGATAGATTTGTGAACATACTAGAAGAGATATGATAATTAATAATGAAGATATTTAAAATAAGGTGAGAGTGGCTTCCATGATGGATGGACAAGATGAGAAAAACCAGACTGAAATGGTCCAGGTATGTGAAAAGGAAATACTTTGATATCCCCCAATGAAAAGGTGTGAGAGAAAACTATGGTGAATATGAAGAAAAGTAGAGGTAGGTTGAAAAAATATTAGGAAAAGGTAATTAGACTGGACTTAATATATCTACAACTTATAGAGAACATGACCCCATATAGGAGGGTATGTAAATTAGGAATCAGAGTAAAAGTTATGTAGGTAGTTGAATGATGTTCTCTATGATATTTAGTACATAAAGTAGGCAAGAAAATTGTTTGGGCTTGTCTTAGCAATTTTCATTCAAATTATTTATTTAAGTGTTTCATATTTTATTAATTGACCCCTTTAAATACTATTGTGAAAGTCAAATTGGTTTGTTCCTCTATGAAATATTTTAAACAAAGTGTGTCAATTCGAATGATTTTTTTTATTTGCACATGATTTCTCTTTTTGTTAATTTTATAAGTGAAGATGGTCCAACATTTTTTTGGTTTTATTTGGTAAGGATAATCTTGAACTTCTTTGGAGATACTATCAATATTATATTTCTTTTTTATATAAAGAAAGAATTCAAAAACATATTAAAAGATTTTTATTGTCACGATCTGAGTTTACACCCTCGTTGTAACACGGTGCTTAGAACTATGAGTGGTCCCAAGCTAACCATTGTCATAACACATCAAAGCTTATCATAAGAAAACTGAGCGGAAGGTGAAACATATGCATAATGGTCTTAATAAAAGATAACATATCCATGAAGATTGAAAACTAATGTCTGAAACAAGCCTCTAATATCTGAATTAAAGGAAATAAATTTGCTGGGACATGGCCCCCGACTGTTATAACTTAGTAAAAATCTACTATATGAATCCTCCAATAAGGAGGACTCACCAACTACTGGTTGATAACTGTTGTTACTAGCCTCATGTTTGAGAACGAGTGCCGAAATCTACATCATAAAAGGATGCAGCGCAGAGAAGATATGTGCCAGTATGTGGAATGTATTCAGTATGAAAGGATCACAAACATACTCGTATAACATATCATAAAGGATATAGTGAAACAAGGTTTTCAAAGATTATAACATAATGAGAGAACTTTGAAAGAAAAAAAACAGTTGGAGTTCATGTTTTAACTATCATTAAAATCTTCTTTCAAAAGCATATATATAGATGCGTCTATTTCATTAATCTTGCATAAAGATATATATATACAATAGTATACTTTAAATAACCATAATGAGTGAAGATCATATCATAAAAATGCATAAAATTGGAGAGTTTCTTATAACCGAAATACACCAAGTGAGCTCATGATGTCCAACAGCTAACCCTGTTGAGAGGGCTACCCTATACCTTTGTCAGGTATAGGACTATATCTTATCTAGATGTATCCACTAGTTTTTGCCTCTCAGGGCCATATGGAGTTGCCTAACAAAGCGGTACACTCAATTCCTATGTTGGCGCGTAGTTATGAAACTTGGGTCTTTCTAAAACCTGTGTCTTCTCGGCAATAAATAGTCCTCCTAAAACACATAATTACATATTAATGCTCATAAGTATAAAGATATTCATATATTTGAATCATATGTGAGACTAAGCTCAAAAGTCATATCTTAAAAGGGTCTGAATATGGGCTATAGTTCATATCATGCAAAATTTCATGCTTAAGAATCATAAGGTTTATGGAACCATAAAAATCATGTTAATTCAGTATAATAAGACTTCAAAAATCAAAACGGAAACAATGAAAATATGAGTTAATGAAGGAAGATCATAATTTCATAAAAACCCTAACTATACTTCATAAAATCTTGCAAATCATATAAAAAGAAACAATCATTTAGTCATGAGGATGAAAGGATATCCTCATTGAAGCCTTACATACCCGGAAGGAAAAACACGAACTTGAAATCTTAAACTGAGGCTTGAATGTGAAGAACCTTAGCTTCTTTCTTGAGACAACTTAGAATGTGGAAATTTGATTACTTGAGGGTTGGGCGTGAATGGAGAAATTATTAGGCTATAATATAGACTTAGGAAAGTTAATTGAGGTTAAATTTCAAGAATACCTTTCTAGGAACGTAAGAATAGCATAAAAAATAATTAAAAAGTGACCTTTTATGAGTCTCGTTGGCCAAATTGGCGAGTTAGAGGTATCCTAGCCGAACTATTTAGTGAGTCACCAAAAGGGCGCTTTAGATCGCCTAAAATAACAATTTCTGGAGGTTTTCAGGTCCATTTGTCGAGCTCAATCGGTGAGACGCCAAACCATTCGGTGAGTGGCCAAAAGGGCAGGCGAGCTCGCCAAATTATCCGATCCGGACATGCTTCAGTAAAACAGCTATTACTTTTTACTCTGAACTCCAAATGAGGAAAACTGGGTGGAGTTGGAAAGAGGACATATATATTTAATTTGATAGGTTATGAGCCACCTAACTCTTAATATTCTGAGAGATATGGTCATTTGAAGTTAACCCTTATATGAACTCATACTAAAATTTAGCCATTGAAAAGTTATGAACTCAACTTAGTGCTAGGGGTTTTTTATGACCCTAGACCACATCCGATATACTTCCTACACTTGGTAATGGGCCTCAACACACATGAGCAGGTAGGACATCAGCTGATCCAAGCTTGTATACTTACGATAAATGGTTCGAATTCTTAGAATAGAACTTGTGGGGTGTTACACTTACAATTAATAGTTCCACGCTAAGAATTCAAAAAAATTGATATTTTACTATAAAAAAATAGTACATATTAAAACTGCATTATACAGTTGCAGTCATTTTGATAAAAATATTATTGGTAAATGAATTGACTTGACATTGATCACAAATTAATACAAGAACAAATAAATATTTATTCTCGAATTTCTTTTGTGAAATAATCTAAAGAAGATGACTTTTGATACTAAATCATTTTTGATTCCCTCACTAATTAAGCAAACTTCAACTACATACATTTAGAGAAGGTGTAATGGGTTTCATAAATTCCTAATCCAAATCCAAATAAGACACCAACCAAATAAGAGCTCCTAATCCACCAAATCCTATTGTGCCTCATACTCTTGCAACCATACTGAGAGCCCAAGAGGCTATGCAAAATGCTCATATAGATATATGTCCTATAATCACTACAAAGCAATGTTACCCTGTAGTTGTATTTTCAGAGGAAGATTTCATGGTTAATCTTACAGTAAGGTGTAAATATACCCTTATTAGGAAGTTTACCCATACTATGCCAAAAATGGAAGTGATCAGAAAGGAGTTCATTCTCCAAACTGAACCTAAAGGAGGTATGAATTTATCTCATTTTAACTCAAGACACTTATACATTGACTTAGACAATGAGTTTGATCATTCTACAGTGTGGTCAAAAGGATAAATGTTCATCTAAGGCCAACTCATGAGATTACAACTTTGGACCTCCACATTTAAACCAGAAGAAGAAACTCCACTGGTCCCTATATGGGCAATCCTACCAGAACTTCTTTGGCACTGTTATTGCTTGGAAGTGGTCACACCTCTATTGTCCCCAATTGGAAAAGTGTTATTCTTGGACTTAGCTACCTATAAGAAAACTAGGGGCAGTGTAGCTAAAGTTAAGATTCAAGTTGACCTTACCAAGCAAAGACCCCAACATGTCTAGATGGGATTTGATAAAGATGAGAATTGCAAAGGTAGGTGCCAGCAAATTCAATATAAAAGGGTGCCTGAATATTGTCAGCATTGCAAGCACCAGGGTCACACCCTCAATGTCTGTAAAGTGAAGAAAAAAGAGAAAGAAAGCAGGAAAAAGAAGGATTAAGAAGAAACTGCAGGAAACAAGGATAAAAGCCAAGAACATTCACAACCTGCCAAGCTACAAGTGCAGAACAACCCTTCAGCATCTACTGCTCCACCTCAGCCACAAAATACTACTGCTAACAATAAAGAAAATGGTTGGCAAATCCAAAGAAGAAAACAAAATAAGGGACATAACAATGTCCAGTAGAACCATGGTATCAGAACCACAGAAGCACAAGCCAAAGGCAAATATGTGCTAGTGTAGCAGAACAATACTGGCTCAGGTAAGATTTCTACTTCTAAGTTATTTCTAACACTTATGTTGATCTTGTTCCACAAGATCAGCCCACTAACCCAAATGCAGGAACACAAAATACTCAAAAAGGTAATGTTGTCTCTGAAGCTCAGATATAACCCATCATATCCCATAGAAATGCAGCTACCAGCCCCCAATATCCAAAGAATCAAGGAGCTCATGATAATGAGATCAATAGACCTACAATTGATCCAACTACCAATATGGAAGACAATGAACTCAATGTTGCAGCCCAAGTATTGACTCAATGCCCCCACACCCCCATAGCTCCCCCATTACTTTTAATGTATTGAATGTATTACCTGCTGATGCTGCTGAGGTAGTTAATGGAGGTGAGGATGGGGGAATTCAAGAGATCCATACTAACTTGCAGGAAAGGGATACCAAGGGGACAGAATATGACTTGGTTGACCATAGGAAGGACTCTAGAGCCCCTGCAACCACTTCTCAAGTTACTCCAAGTTTCATTCAACAAATAGATGTTCAACAAGTTCCTGAGAAGCTTGCAGGTTAAGGTACCTGATAAGGGGGGTGTTGAGCCTACAAATAGTATTGAACAAAAGCAGGATGCAATATCTCAGATATTGAACAACAAATCCACTTTATCCTTGAGTAAAAAGAAAAAGGATGCACTAAAGAAAAGGCAAAAAAAGATAATACAATCTCAGCCTGACAAGCAGCCAAGAGTGAATTATGTTCTGGTTGAAAACCAAGCAAGGATTCAAGTGCCTTCTACAGAGCTTTGTTCAGATGACCTTGAGAATGAATACACAGTGACTGATCATGCCACCCCTTTGCAAATTCAAGATATGTCTAATGAGAGGTATATACTTAGCAAAGGAGACATCTCAGAGGACTTGATTGATGAATATAAGGTCACTCATTCTGAAGATGAGGAAGATCCTGACCAATGGAAGGAAGCACAACAAGAAGACCAATTGGAAACCTTTAGAGCATCAATGGCAGCTATATTACAGAAGGAAAGTCAGCAGGTCAAGGAGAAGAATGATCCACCCTTAACAAGTAAGCAAGCAAAGAAAAAGAATAAGCAAAGTACCATCAACAGTTCTGATAATGTTATTATCAAGAGCATCATCAACACTAGGTCCAAATCTTAAAAACCTTGATGATTAGTACAATTTGTTGGAATACAAGGAGTATTGATACTTAGGGTGCCCTTAACAGATTACAAAGGCTAAAAGAATACCACAAGCTATCTATAATTATAGTGCTGGAACATTTCTCCAACAAATCTCAAATCCACTTCTACAGAATTCAATTAGGGATGGATAATGCTCTACACAATTCTAATAATAAAATTTGGCATTCTAGAACCAAGATGTTGTGTACAACCTTGTGGATCAAGATGAACAACAGATTACTTGTAAAATCAGTTATGCAGCCTGGCCTACCCACTATCTTATTACCTTTGTATATACTAAGTGCAAAGATGATATGAGAAGAGAGTTATGGGACAAGATGCTTCAATTCTCTAGTATGGAGGAACTTTGGTGCACCATTGGAGACTTCAATGTAATTACAGATATTGAAGAGAAGATGGGGGGCCAACCCTATAACATGAACAAGAGCTTTGAGTTCATTAGTGTCATAGAAGCTTGTGGACTCACTGATCTTAGATTACATGGACAACAATTCACATGGTGTAATAATAGAGATCAAGAGGCTAGAATATGGAAGAGGCTTGACAGGGCTATGGTCAATGATGCTTGGCTGGAGTCTATGCCTGTGACTACTCTTAATCACCTAGCTTCTACTGGATTAGATCACTGTCTTCTTCTGCTGGAATGCATTGAAATACAAAGTAATATTATCAAGTATTTCAAATTCTTGAACTACTGGGTAGAAAATAACAATTTCCTTGCCACTGTTAAAGCTTGCTGGGAAAGACCTGTAGATGGAAATCCTATGAGAACCTTTCATCAAAAGCTGAAAAGAGTTTCTAATACTCTTAGCAATTATTCTAGAAATCAGTATGGTGATATATTTGCTTCAGTTAAACAATATGAAGAACAAGTGAGGCAAGCTGAAAAGGATATCATCAATGACAACTCTGAAGAGAATATGGCCAAACTAAATAAGATAAATGCCCATTATATCAAATACTTGAAGATAGAGCAGGCTATTTTGAAACACAAAATATAACTGCACTGGTTTAAAGATGGGGATGCCAACACCAAGTATTTTTATGCCATTATCAGAGGGAGAAGAAGAAAGTTGTTTATCCATCAGATCAATGATGAACATGGTAACTTAATTTAGGGTGATGACAATATTGCAAAAGCAGCTTGTGCACACTTTGAGAACATCTTTACTGTTGAGGAGAAATAAATCAATGAAGATGTGCTTAAATGTATCCCCAGGTTGGTTGATGATTAATAGAATGAACTATTACATTCCTTACCTACCAAGGATGAGTTGAAAGAAGTAGTATTTTCTATGAGTCCTACTTCAGCTGCAGGGCCAGATGGCATGAGTGGCAAGTTCTTTCACTCATGCTGGGATATCATTTGTGATGACCTATTGAAGTTAGTTCATTACTTCTTCAATGGTTACTGTATCCCAAAGTATATATCACATGCATGTTTGGTTCTACTCCCTAAGGTAGGACATCCTAACAAACTTTCAGATTACAGGCCCATCTCCCTTAGTAATTTCACTAGCAAGGTCATATCCAAACTTCTTTATCTCAGACTTTCTCCCATCCTACCTCAGCTCATTTCTGATAATTAATCAGGATTTATTAAAGGCAGGAGTATATCTGAAAATATAATGGTGGCCCAGGAAATCATTCACAGTATTAAGTGGCCCAAGGTTGAGGACAATGTAGTGATCAAGCTAGATATGTCCAAGGCCTATAATAGGGTCTCTTGGTCCTTCATTTGTATGGTCGTGAGGAGGATGGAATTTGGAGAAGTCCTTATTGATATGGTTTGGAGGATCATGTCAAACAACTGGTACTCAATGATCATTAATGGTGCAAGATATGGTTTCTTCCATTCTATAAGAGGTCTCAAGCAAGGAGACCCACTATCACCTACCTTACTCATTATAGGAGCTAAAGTTCTTTCCAAGCTGCTGAATAATCTCCACCATCATTACCTATAGACTGGTTTCCAAATGAAAAGAAAGGTTCCTCAAGTAAACCACCTAAGCTTTGCAGATGATGTGATCATCTTCACATCTACTAGCAACTTTTCTCTAACACTTATTACTAAGACTCTTCAGGTTTATGAAAATACTTCAGTCCAACTTATCAACAAGAACAAAAGCCAATTCCTGATTCCTATTAACACTCCTTCAGAGGTTATTGATAGAATCAACAGGATCACAGGTTTTAAGTGTACACATGGTCCCATGACTTACCTGGGATGTCCACTCTACATTGGAGGAAAGAGAATCATATACTTTACAAGTATGGTTTCCAAAGTTCTATCCAAAATCAGAGGTTGGCAGGCTAGGGTGCTGAGTTATGGAGGCAGAGAAACCTTGGTAAAATCAGTGTTACAATCACTACCTATCCACTTATTGTCTGCAATCAGGCCTACTACTACCACTATGAAGCAGATTAAAGGCCTCATAGCTGACTTCTTCTAAGGGTGGGATAAAGAAAAAAGAAAGTATCACTGGGCTTCCTGGGAGACTCTGAGTTTTCCTTATGAGGAGGGTAGTATTGGAGTCAAAAACTTAGAGGATGTGTGCTTGTCATTGCAGTATTAACAATGATGGATATTCATATCTAAGAGGATATTTTGGAGTGATTTCCTTAGAGCAAAATATTGTCAAAGGGCTCATCTAGTGATCAAAAAATGGGACACAGGGCAGTCTCTCATCTAGAAACACATGATGACCAACAAAGGAGCTTTGGAACCTCACATTCAGTGGTATATTAACTCTAGAAGCGGCAGCTTTGGGTGGGATGACTGGTTGGGGGTTGGTCCATTAGCCTATCATAATAGCTTTCTCCCTAGATTGAATAACACCACAGTTTCACACTTCATGATAATGGGATTTGGAATGAAGACAAAATGAGACAACAGGCCCCTCCTTAGCTTGTTAGCAGATTCCTCAGCACTGCTATCAACTACAAGCCTAATCTGCAGGATCAAGCTTATTGGAGGCCTAACTCCCATGGAAACTTCACATGTGCATCTGCTTGGGATCTAGTAAGAAAGAAGAGGATCAAAACTCTCACCAACAGCAATATTTGGCACAATACCATGCCTTTCAAAGTGTCCTTTTGCTATGGAGAGCTTTCAGATTCAAGCTGCCTACCAATGAAGAACTTGTAACATTTGTCCATGCACCTGCAGCCTATTCCTATTGCTACAGGCCAGGTCTTGATGATATAGACCACATTTTTATTTCTGGCCATTTAGCACAACACATATGGAGGTATTTTGCAAAGTGGTGGGGCATGCAACACAGCAACACTCCTCTAAAGAATGCACTTATGAGATGGTGGTTGTTCAAAACTAATAATGATATCCACAAACTAATTATGCAATCTACCCCTATCTTTGTGTCTTGGAATCTTTGGAAGAATAGATGTGCCTGCAAGTATGGAGGCAAGAAGTTTAGCTCATCTAGAATTATATTTTCTATTGTCAAAGACCTATACATGCTAGCCATTTCTACCTTCCCCCAACTCAAGATGCCTAGTAAATGGAGAGACTTTGTAGACATGGTGGAGAACAATAGTCATATTATTAGAGTGATTCAGGTCAAAGGAACAAGCCTCATCCTACCTTTGTTAAGCTGAACACTAATGGAAGTGCCATTAACAATCCTGGTAGGATAGGAGCAAGTGGTATACTTAGAGATCATAAAGGGGAGATGATATATGCCTTTGTTACTCCTCTAGGAGTGGGATCTAATAACCAGGCAGGAATTTAAGCTGCAGTGCTTGGAATTACCTGGTGTATTCAAAATGGGTACAATAGGGTAATCCTAGAGACTGACTCAGAACTTTTAGTGGGATGGCTGAGGCACAAACTTATTCCACCATGGAGTATCATACAGTACATCACAGAGCTCTAAGACCTTGTTGCATTGATGGATCAGTTCCAGTGCAACCATGTATACAGGGAAGCCGACTTTTCAGCAGACACTTTATCCAAATATAGCCATGAAATTAATACCATTCACCAATTCTATACTTACCAATAACTTCCACATGCAACCAAAGGATATGTCAAGTTAGAAAAGCTGGAGATGGCTGCATTCAGAAGAAGAAAGCTCAAGCAAATCAAGGAACCACCATGAACTCTCCTTATGGATGCTGCAGTAATGTTCTAACTTTCTCAGCAACTTAGATGTATTTATTTCATAAATATAGCTACTTTGAAGATGTCATAGTTAGGACATTTATAAAAGGGAGAGTCTCCCTCATTTATTGCTTTCCTAGAATAACCACCTTACCATTAGAGGTAAGGAATAGAGTAGGCCTTTCTTCTTTGTTCCTGTGTGCAGGTACATTGAAGACCTGCAACAAGGGATCCAATACTTGGAGTCTCCTTCTTATTTGTTTCCTTGGTAAAGGTACACTAAAGGTCTGCCACATCTGTCTCAATTTTGGACTTGCTTTGGAGCTTCAGCAGTCACACCAACAACTACTAAAAGGGATTGGAGTATATGCTTCTTTCCCTATCTCTTTTGGTGCAGAGCTGCAGTTCTTTGCACACTATAGAACTGCAATATATATCTACAACAAAATCCAACAAGCAACAAGCTACAACAGCTATAGCTACAACAACCACATTGAGCAGTACACAACAATATACAACAACAACAGGATTCAACAACAGGCCTTAACAGGAGCCCTTTGTGCAAATTTGCAACACTTGTCTCTTGTTTGTTTTAGTTGTGTAGGTACATTACACAGCTGCAGCACCCAAGAACAAGATCCTCAACATCCAACACCCCACAACAACTTGTAGAACTACACTTTCCAGTAACTGAAAAGGATCATAGACCTTTACTACAGTACTGCAGGTGGACAAGCTGACCAACACCATCAACTCCCAAATTTTCCAATGAACTCTGCAGAGCTGCTGGAGAAGCTTCAATACCCAACAACAACTTCTTACAACAACAATCCCAACAACTTACAACACAGAAGAACCTCTAGAAGACAATTGTAACAACATCCAAATACACAACAATCTACACAACTCCAATACACCTTGCCTTCTTTGTTAAGCTTGATAGGGTGTGTTTGTCAACAAGATACAATGCCTAAATCTTCAACAACAACCAAAAGGGACTTCATATTTCTACAACTTGGACAAATTCGGTATGACAAGCCTAAGAAAGACAGAGATGAAAAGAACAATCTCAATCCATGGAAATTAGAAGTTTCGTATACTTGTTCTTTTTCAATTTAGCTATATATAACATGTAGCTTATTTAAATAGGACTAGTGTAGGTTTCTTTCTTGTATTCACATGGAAGGGGAGAATCTCCCTCATTTACGTTTTTCTTAGTCGCATTGTATCGAGATGAGTCCTCTCATAGGTTTTACTACTTTTCTAGTTTCTAGGAAGCACCTTTTTGTATCGGAGATGAGTTAGCCGACCTTAGTAGGTTAGCTGACTTATGAACCATCTTAAGAATGGAGGTAAGGTTTATGTCCCCCTTCTTGTATTATTTCTTTTTTCATGTATAATAAAGCTTAGGGGTGCTGCTCAACCTCTGACTGTGCACGAGAGGTGGGAACCTCGTGTAGGGTCTGTTCCCAAAACTAATTAAGCAAAATTTTATTATACGTAGATTCTTTTTCATGCCAGACAAATGAAAATGGCATTGTTGTAGGTAAAATTTGTAACATTTAAAGGTACGTGTTAGTATTATTGTGTTCAAAAATAGTAAACCATTTTTTTTGAAATAAACTAGAAACAGAATATGGAAACTTACACCAATGTGATTTAATGAAAATAATACCAAATTCAGTAATGATGAAAGGGAATTAATTAACAAGAAGTCATGTAGTATAGAGGACTAGCTTGCTGATATCTTTATCAAGACTTTGGGTGTTGACATTATGAGTAAATTAAGCAAGTATTAATTATTAAATTTTTCAAACTTCAACTACATACATTTAGAGAAGGTGAAATGGGTTTCAACAACTTAATCAGTAAACATTTCAAGACAGAAACATATGTTTAAGTTCCTAGAAATAATATGATCACTGGTGCAAATATTATTCAATATCTTCTCAAGATTCTCATATTCCTCTGTGCCTATATTCTTAACTGAGACTTCTTCATTTGAACAATTTTTGTCACGATCCGATTTTGAGTGTGATGACACCTGTCCTTTTTCACCGGACAAGTCAACCTAAAACTCAATATTTATCAAAAATAAAGCAGAAAATAGTCTAAATAGGTAAGTAATAAACAAAAGCGGAAGTTTTTCAACTTAAGTAATCCACAAAGATTGGTTGTCACATGTACAAGCCTCTAAAACCGAACTGAAATGAAAATACAAGTCTCAATATGTCTTTGACTCTCAAATAGAGTAAATCATAAAAATACAGAAATCAGAGAGTTTGCTAGATGACAATAGCTACCTCTCTCAAACTCTTGGAAGCCTCAGAGGATTAGAAAGACGGGTGATCAAAGTCCAGGATCAGAACCTACACAAGTGTAGAAGCAAAGGGTGAGTATCAAACAACACGGTACCCAACAAGCCGACTAACAAAACTAAGTAAATCTAATACAAGTATCAATTATACCATACACAGATATGCAGAAATGTATATGCGCACTCAATGATCATGCATATGTGCAATCACAAGAAAATACCTCGACGTCATAACCTGGCCAAAAATGACCTTGGCATCGTAATCTCTCACTTGAAATGACATCACTGTGCAATCTCATCAAAAATGACCTCAGCATCTTAATCTCTCACCAAAAATAACCTCGACATCACAATCTCTGGCCGAAAATGACCCCAGCCTCACAATAAGGTGCATCTCATCACAGTATTTCAGAACCAATTGAATCAGCATGCTCACACAAGTAATAAGGAATAAATTAAATCAAATAATCCGCAATCATAATCAGACTATCAAAGTATTTCATCAAATACACATAGATATTTAGATCACGGCATATAATACTCAAATCTCTTCAATAACACATATCATATTTTGTTAACCCTATCGATTAATTTAGATTAGTTCATGTCATGATTCAACCCGTAAACTCCTCCCCATTACTTTCCAACACATATACAAAAGGAAAATTCTAATAGATTTATGCGGTTATAAAAGTTCACTTGCCTTAGCCGAAATCGCGATCAATCAATCCAAGTGAGCCTTCCCCTTCTGAATATACTCAAAATAGCCATAATCTAGTCAAACGATATTTCATAGTCAGAAACCAAGTCCAACGACACTAAGAATGCAAAATTGGGAAAATGGGTCAAAAGGCTCAAATGCCAATTCTGAGAACAGGGTCAAAATTTGAGAATTTTTACATGGGAGCGTTCCTCTAAGCCCAAGGAACTCATTAGTGAAAACCGTTTTGAAAAACAAGTTCAAATCGAATTAAAATCATTATCTAAAGAATTTATTTCAATTTGAAACCTCAAACTCATGTTAAAATCAACAATTAATCATTGGGAAGTGATGAAATGGAGTTAAAATAACTTATCCAATGAAATCCCATAAAAATTCCCTCTCTGAATCGCCCCTACCAAGCTTCAAAGTTCAAAAATGGTGAAAATAGCATAAGCCTTGGCCAAAACCTCTCTCAGATGTTGCTTAAACGACTGGGGTTCGTTTAAGCTTACTTCACTATCGCGACCCATGCCTCTAGGCTAAAGCGGTCCTCTTGTCGCTTAAGCGACCAGGAGTTCGCTTAAGTGACCCTTGTCGCAAAAAGAGACAAGCCTGTCGCAAAAGAGGGATTCCTTTTAGCGACACACCTCTCGCTAAAGCGAGGCCTGCACCAGATCTCAGCCAAAACTCCACAATCACCAAGTCTCCAAATGATTTTCGAGATTCGATTGGAACTCCATATACACAAATCATATATGCAACCCTACCAAAATTAATATTCCAGACTTAACAGAACTAGTGAAAATCAAATTTGAGTTCTCTTTGACCCGAAATCCAAAAAGTCATAACTAGACCAACTTTATGCCTCAAAAGACCAAATCGAGCTCGGGACCTCCAAAAATTCAACCAAAGTCACCCCTAGACTAAAAATCATCCCTCGAATCCAATGTAGTCATCGAAATTCTATTTTGAGCATCGAATCTCCAAATGTTGACCAAAGTCAACTTTAGGATCAAATTTTTTAAGGATTTCCAACTCAAAGATTAATTTCTTCGTTTCAACTCCGAAACTGATTCCATCAATTCTCCTAGACCAATTTTAACATTCTAAAACTGATGGAATTGACCGAATTCTGTTTTGAGACTCAAAATTTTAAATGACCTTAAATACCATTTTTGAGCCATTCAAACTTCTAAAACTCAAGATATACCAAAAATTCCAACTTTTTAAGAAAAACCACTAAACCGACATCGGATATCAATCGAATATGACTCAGAAAAACTATCGGAAAAGGTAAAATGTTATTTTTTAAAAATTACCAAAAATAACATTCAGGTTCATTACATCATCCACCATTAAAAAACATGTTCGTCCTCGAACATAGAGTAAAAGAAAGTACCTGAAGTCTCAAAAAGCTGGGGATATCAAGCATGCATGTCATCCTCCAACTCCCAAGTCATCTCTCCGACTGAACGGTGCCTCCACTATACTTTCACTGAAGAAATCACCTTGGTCCTAAGCTTATGGACCTACCTATCAATAATGGCCATGAGTTCCTCCTTATAAGTCAAATTTGAACCCAACTCTACCGAATCAAGAGAGATCACATGAGACTCATTCGGAACATACTTCCTAAGCATGGAAACATAAAACACAGGGTGCACCACTGATAAGTTAGGTAGCAAGGCCAATCAATAATTCACCTCACCCCTTTGTTTTAAAATCTCAAATGGACCAATAAATCGAGGGCTAAGGTTGCCCTTCTTCCCGAACCGCATTACAACCTTCATGGGCGACACTCATAGCCACACATAGTCACCCTCCATGAACACTAAAGGTCGAACCCTCCTATCTGCATAGCTCTTTTGCCTACTTTGGGCTGTCAAGAGTCTACCCTAAATTATACGAACCTACTCCATGGTATCTGTAAGCAAGTCCATGTCTAAAGAGTCCATCTCATCTAAATCGTACCACCTAATAGGAGATCGACGCCACCTACTATACAATGCCTCAAATGGGGCCATCTGAATGCTAGAGTGATAACTAATATTGTAGGAAAACTCTGTTAAGGGAAAATGTTGATCACACGTTGTACCAAAATCAATGACACAGGCTCGAAGCATATCCTTCAACACCTGAATCTTCCGCTCGGACTGACCATCCATTTGTGGGTAAAAAGTTGTACTCATATCAAGCCTAATACCCAAACCATGTTGTAATACCTTCCAAAAGTGTAAAGCAAACAAAAGAACCACTAGTGCCCTTCCACTCGATCCTCAGAACACTATATATCGCTAAAGTCACAATCTTAGCATAGCAATCAAGAATAGCATGATAAGGAGAAATCCAATTCATACCCCATATCACATCAAACTCTATCATACCTAGTATAATCATATCCACCCAAGTGGCATACCCGACTAAAAAAATAAGACATGGTCAATACACTCGATCCACTACTAAGGGCTCACCCACAGGTGTAGAAACATGTACGGGCACAGGCATACAATTACAAGTCAAATCAAATTCAGATGAAAAATAGTTAGAAAATAGAAGAATGTAGATCCAGTATCAAATAACACAGATGTAAGTTGATGTAAAGCTGGGCGGTACCTGTAATAATTGTATTGGAAGCCTCATCCTTAGGTCTTCCCAGAAAAGTATAGCATTGAGATCCTCTACCACCACCCGCCTGAACTATACCTCTACTACGAAGAATCACAATACCACTACCAGAGGCCCTATCATCTCTACCTGTCTGAGCTCTGCCTCAAACTCTAGCCAAAAGCGCCGAATCTCTCTTTGGAGCTGTTGAAAAAGTTCACTGGGGCACCGAATGAATCTGTAAAGGGCACTACTGCATCAAGTGACCCATATCTCCACAACTAAAACACGACCCTAGAATAGAAGACCGCTACGAAGAACCCGATAGAATACCATAACCACCTCCGATCGAACTCTAATATCCTGAACTACGTGCCCACTCTCAGTTACTAGTATAGAGGCATAAATAGGTCTTTGGCACTGAAATTGACTGTCACCCCTATGTGAACCCCTACCTCCAAATGAGGTACCTGAAAACTGACCATTAGCATGGGCCATCTTAGGGTCTCCAAACTCCTCTCTAACCATAAATTCTACCTCCTTAGCGGTGCTCACAATGATATGGAAGGAAACCCCCTCACGGGCCGATCTAAATACATAAGACCGAATAAAGAAGGTCAAACCCTTCATAAATCTGCAGTCCCTTTCGCCTCATCTGGGATCAATGCTTTAGTATGCCTCGACAACTGACAAAAACATGCCTCATACTCGATAAATGACATACCTCTCTTAGTCAAACTCTCGAATCTCAATCTGCACTTCTCCCGTACACTTCATCGAATGAAGCAATCCTCAAAAGCACTAGAAAAAACTCCCCACTCAACTGGAGGGGATCCAACTGGTCTGTACCTCATGAATGTCCTCCACCACTTTTTAGCCGACCCATGGAACTGGAGTGCAATAAATCGAACACCCCAGGCATCATCCATACTCACTGCCTCCAATATCTCATGACACAGTGTCCAGAACTCATGAGCATCCTCACTCCTACCATCCTGTAACTACGGTGGTTTCATCTTTTGAAACCTCTCATAGCACTGCTAATCTGTTATAGCCATAATCATATCTGGAGCAACCAGCACACCGACAGCTAGTGCGGAAATGAATGATGGTTGACCCACCTGATCCTAAACCATTGGGGCGTGATGCTACTCTAGAGTTTGTACACCAACCCTAGTCTGTGAACCTTATGGCGTACTTGCCGTACCCTATGTAAATCTCTCCAACATACCCAGAATCCTCAATAAGGTCTCCTAAAGCAATGGTGTTGCAGGCTCGGGAGGAACCTGATTCTAAGCAATCTCAACATGTGGCTCTAGGAGGCCTCTCTAGTATGACATCTAGCAGGTGCTGCTCTTCGGGCACAGCCTTTACCAATAGCTACTCCACGACCTCTAGCTCGGCCCCTACCTCTGCCCATAATTGGAGTCTCAACAACTGCCTTGGGGAATGCCTCCCTTCTACTAGTAGGCGTAGATTTGGTCCTCTAAATCAGCCAAAACATACACGCAATACTCACCACTAGCAATAACAACTCGGCACGATATGAAAGAATAAATAAAGAAAGTTTCCTAACAGTCTTTATAGTCTCTCGAAAATAAGTATAGACGTTTTTGACTCGATCATCGATACTCTACTTAGACTTGACTTATACACGTGAAATCTATGAACTTGGGGCTTTAATACCATTTTTTCATGATCTGATTCCGAATGTGATGGCAGATGTCCTTTTTCACCAGACAAGTATGCCTAAAACCCAGCATTTATGAAAAATAAAGAAAAAATATAGTCTAAATAGGCAAGTAATTAATAAAAGCAGAAGTCTTTCGACTTAAATAACCCCCCAACATTGCCTTTCACATGTAGAAGCCACTAAAATCGAACTGAAATGAAAATACAAGTCTCAATATGTATTTGACTTTTAAATAGATTAAAGCATAAAAATACATGAATCAGAAGGTCTGTTGGATGATAATAGCTACCTCTCTCAAACTCCTGGAAGCCTCAGAGGATCAGAAAAATTGGTGATCAAATTCCAGGCTCAGAACCTACAAAAGTGTAGAAGCAAAGAGTGAATACCAAACAACACGATAACTTGCAAGCCGACTAACAAATCTAATAAAATAATAGGGTGCACGAACTCCTTTCCAACCCAACCGAACCTTCAAAACTACAACCTGCATAGAAAATTAGTCTAAACTAACATTTCATGCTAAACAGTTCAAATAATACTCAATCATAGCTCGATATCACAAATCAAAGTATACGAATAATCACAAGTCAAACACAAGTATCAAGTCTGCCATACAAAAATATGCATGAATATATATATGCACATTCAATGATCATGCATTTATGCAATCGCCGAAAAAGACCTTGGCGTCATAACTTTATCGTAAATGACCTCGGCATCACAATCTCTAGCCAGAAATGACCTCGACCGCACAATCTCACTGAAAATGATCTCTGTAACATGATCTCACCAGAAATGACCTAGGCCTCATAGTCTCTCACTAAAAATAATCTCGGCATCTTAATCTCTCACTGAAAATGACCTTGGTATCACAATCTCTGATCGAAAAATGACCTCAGCCTCACAATTAGGTGAATCTTATCATAATATTTCAAAACCAATGCAATCAGCATGCTCACACAAGTAATGAGGAATAAATAAAATTACACAATCGCAATCATAATTAGACTATCAAAGTATTTCATCAAATACACATAGATATCTAGATCATGGCATATAATACTCAAATATCTTCAATAACATATATTATTTTTTATTAACTCCATCGATCAATTTAGATTAGTTCATGTCATTATTCAACCCGTAACCTCATCAACATTACTCTCCAGCACATATACAAAAAGAAATTCGTGATTCTAATAGATTTACGGAGTTTTAAAAGTCTACTTGCTTTAGCCAAATCATGATCAATCCATCCACGTGAGTCTTTCCCTTTCAAATATACTCAGAATCTCCACAATCTGATCAAATTGTGTTTCACAATAAGAAACCAAGTGCAACAACACTAAGAATGTGAAATTCGAGAAAAAAGAATCAAAAGGCTCAAACTTTAATTTCGGGAACGAGGTCAAATTTTTAAATTTTTTACATGAAAACGTCCCTCTAAGCCTTAGGAACTCATTGGTGAAAACCATTTCAAAAACAAGTTCAAATATAATCAGAATCACCCTCTAAAGAAATTTTTCCAAGTTCTTGAAAAAACCCCAATTTCACCAATTGGAAACATCAAATTCATGTTAAAATCAATAATTAATCATTAAAAAGTGATCAAATAAAGTTAAAATAACCTACCCAATGAAATTCCATAAAAATTCCCTCTGCAAATCGCCCCTACCGAGCTCCAAAGCTCAAAAATAGTGAAAATAGCATAAACCTCGACCAAAACCCCTCTCAGATGTCGCTTAAACAACTCAGGGTTCGTTTAAGCATACTTTGCTATCGCGACAACTTGGTCACTTTTGCGACCCTTGCCTCTCCTCTAAAGTGGTCCTTCTGCCACTTTCGCGATGTCGCGAAAAGCGACGTCGCTTTAGCGACCAGGGGCTCGCTTAAGTGACCCCTGTCGCAATGTGAGGGTCGTTTTAGCGACACATCCCTTGCTAAAGCGAGGCCTGCACCATATCTCAGCTAAAACTAAATACCAAGACTCTGAATGACCATCGAAATTCGATTGGAACTCCTTTTACACAACTATATATTCAACCCTATCAAAATTGACATTCTGGACTCAACTGAACTAGTAGAATTCGAATTCTCTCTTTGACCCAGAATCCAAAAAGTCACAACTAGACCAACTTTATGCCTCAAAAGATCAAAATGAGCTCAGAACTTCCAAAAATTCAACCAAAGTCACCCCTAGACTCAAGATCATCCTCCGAATCCAATGGAGTCATCATAATTTGATTCCGAGCATCGGATTTCCAAATATTGATCACAGTCAACTCTAGGATTAAAATTTTCAAGAATTTCCAACTCAAAGCCTAATTTCTTCATTTCAACTCCAAAACTAATTTCGTCATCTCCCCTAGACCAATTTTAACATTCCAAACTGGTGGAATCAATGAAATTCTGTTCCGAAATCCGAAACTCTGAATGACCCCAAATACCACTTTTGAGCCATTCAAACCTCTAAAACTCAAAATTTACCAAAAATCTCAACTTTTCAAGAAAAACCACGAAACTGACATCGGATATTAATCAAATAAGACTCGGGGAAACTACTAGGATGAGTAAAATGGTCATTTTATGAAAATTATCCAAAATAACCTTCAAGATCATTACAATTTTACTGGCAATCAAATTCTTGAATGAAATGTAACTGATGTACCTAGTTCATTCAATATATTCTATTTGTTTCATGATTAGTATTCATTCAGTACAGTCCACTTATTTGGCCTAATGTTTTTGTCAATTATCAAAACTTATTAAGTTCAACATACATTTTAACCTATACATCACAACAGACTATATGGAAAATAATATATAGGTTTATTGTTTTATATATACATAAGAATCAATGACTTTTTTATGCGCTAATAGTATATGATACTTGCTCTATCAATTTTAGTTACCTGCGATAACAAGTAATTTTTTGAAATTGAATACATATTAGATGTTGTTTTATAATATAAACAATTATATAATTTAGATTATTTGTTTTTTTCAATATTTGAATATCTTAAACTTGTCTTTTTTTGTAAATTCAAATAAACTATTATTATTTAATCTTTAATTATATCAATAAAATATTTTAAAGAAATTATACAATAATGGTAATGAATAGCAATAGTGATTTTGTGTGGCCAACGAGTTGTTAGTTTTAGGTGTCATATGGGCGAGTTGGATGAATTTGGACAGATCAAATTGGGTTGAGTTAATAAATGAACGGGTTATTGACCTACTCAAAAGCTATTTAGATTGAAATGGATTGGGCTAAACTATGAGTCATAATCCAACCCGTGCATTTCTTACTAAAGTTTAATTTTTTTATTTATTCTTTTATAATTTTTTAGTACTAATAAAATTATTATTTTTCTTTATTATTACTATATATAACATATCAAAAAAAATTAAAAATATTTTGATAAAATTTCTCACGAGTTCTTGGGATACATGTCAATCCAATTCTTAATGAGCTGAAATGGATTGGGTTAAAATAGATTGAGCTAATAAATGGGCATGTTATATACTTAAATAGATCTAGAGGGAGGTAAAATGTACGCAGACCTTACCACTACCTCGTGGAGGTAGAAAGACTGCTTCTGAAAGACCCTCGGCTTAAGTACAACAAATTTAAATGTAAGACCCCGTAAGTCGAAAGGTCAAAACGAAGGAAAGATTTCAAGAAAGTGAATTGTATGAGCTTCTACGACTCAACCTACGAATCATAGGACTGACTCGTAAAAGTGATGTGAGGTTGGGAATTGGATTAAGTGAGGGAAATCCAAGGTTACGACTCATAGAAATAGTGATGAGTCATAGACATGACTCGTGGAGGTAGTTCAGAGACTCAGTTCTCAGGGTTTCTCAGACCCTGCAGGAAGAGTTCCTTCTATGAATCATAGAAGAGACGATGACTCATAAAAATGAGTTGTAGGAAAGGTTCAAAGGTCAGTTCTCAGGTTTTCTCAAACCCTGTAGGACGAGTCGTCCCTATGACTCGTCGACACCTCTACGACTCGTAAGGACCCATTCGTAAGGTCTGTCCGACCAGTTTTTAAAAAGGGTATTTTGGTCCTTTCTTATGTTTTATCAGTTAATGTGGTCATTTTGGGACTAAATCCTCCCTACCTATTGATCCTAAGTTTTTCCAAACCCCTCATTCTCACATTAACTCCAATTTACAAACCCTTTCCTCTCAAGACTCTTCTCAAAGCTTTTTTCATCACCAAGCAGGTTATAGGGTTCCCCAAGATCAAGTTTCCCTTCCAATCTCAAAGTCAAAATCTATCAAGGTGTGTGAGTCTTTATCCATGGGTTCTTTCACCTATGGAGCCCAAAACCCTTTCAACTAAATCTTTGATTTCAAGTAAGAATTTCTCATAGGTTGTTCTAAATTCTACTTAATAGCATGAATCACAATTTAAATAATAATTATTGGTCTATTACGATGCAATATGGTTTCAAATGCACGGATTGATTGTTTGCAAGTATTTTCTCTACTTAGTTCCTGAAAGGTTTTTGAGATTAATGATGGGTTATTTAAAGCATGATTTTAATTGATGAATTTCATAGTGTTTATGCATGATTTCAATTAATACATGTTAGAAAGTTGAATTTACTTGAACCCACCTAGTTTTACTTTATTTTCATTAAAGCATGATTTGAAGGTTATGGATTCTATTTAAATGTTTAAGAAAGCAATGACTATGATTAAGGGAGTCTTGAATGAGATGATGAATGTGGTGAGAGGCTTCCTCACCTAAGCTAATGGATTCTTTATGCGATAAGGACAATTCGTGCATACTTGAATCACTAAAGGTTTTAAGGAGACATTCTACCGAATGATGATTTGATATCCTAAATTATACGTATGATTATGTTACTACGATATACTATTCTGTGAGATTTTACTTAACATCGATGAGGCTTGAGGTGGGGTTCGGTAAGGAAATTCTAGTAGCAATCTATTGTTTCATTAACTATGTGCCAACGTAGGAGCCCTTGTAGGCTAGGCTAGTGGATCCACAAATGATCATTAAATGATAAAGAAATGAATATTGATGGAGTTTTACCTTGGCAAGTAGTCTCCCCTTCCAATGTAAGGGGTTGCATTGGATTCCATGTTATAGCTCACATGGTCTTAATGTCGCGGTTATAGTTATCTTTCCACAAATGAATGGTGTAAATGCTATTTACTTGATTACTCATGCATGCACTTATCTATGTACTTCACTTCATAATTGTCTTAATGTTTTCCATTATATTGCATGCCTTCATACTTAGTACATTCAAAGTACTAATGCATACTCTTTTGCCTACATGATATCACCATGTAGGGAACGACATTCCTCCTCATTCTCCTCCATATGGCTAGTTGGGATCGTTTGAAGGCTACTATTTGGTGAGTTCCCATGTTTCTGGAACAGTATTTCTTTTCTTTCCAGCTTATGTTGTGTTGAGACCTTTAGACATCTCTCATGGTACTTCATTTCTATTTTGATTGAGGGTGAGTTAGGGACATGTCTTAGCCCCCGCCAAGTCTAAGATTAGAGGTATTATTGGACAAATGTAACACAAATCTTGACTATTGATGTTTGTTATGATGTTTCCCATAGTCCCACTTTCCCCTTTTATTTCTGCTTGTCATTTATTTGTCATTACTTATGAAAGGTTAAATGAATGCTAAGAGGCTTGGGTGAGATATCTTCGAGTTCCCCATTCGTCGTGTCACGTTTAGGCTCTAGGCTTGAATCGTGACATTAAATATAACGAAAAAGGAGAGAGTTATAAGAATTTAGCAAATAACAATGATACAGTATAAAAGTCTACTAGAAATAGCCAAACCAACAATAAAATTATATAATATCAAAATTTGATAAATTACATATTAGGATAGATTATTAAAAAATAATAATAAACAATGATAATTAAAAAAAAACTACAATAATACAACTAGTACCATCACAAACATCAATTATCCTAAGCAAAAAAATATTACTGTATATGTTAATCTTCTACCCTAATACATGTCTTCCACATCCTATTATTTAGAGGTATATCCTCAACAAAAAGTTACTCCCTGCCTTTGTACTCCAACTCAATAGCTCATTCCACATAAGCCACTGATTTACCTCATCACTGGTGCGTCTAACGTTCGGGTGGAATGGTCATGCCTTTGGTTGAGTATCTAGTATGAAAGTTTGAATATTTTCCTTTGCAGAATCATGTTGTCATCAAGATCACTTTCTTCTCCTTGCACCCAAAACCTCGTTATACATCAAGTTATGGCTGCTATTATACGTAATCGGCCGTTTGAGGCTTCAATTCCCCAACACATTTGGACTGTACAAACAGTTTCTCAAGTCTTAAGATCAATCCCCAGATTTCTCTTCCAATCCCCAAGATCCATCGGCCGCCAAAATGGGTTTCGCCACCGTACCCCATTAAAGCAAAGAAACCTAAGACGAGAGTTCCATAACGCTCGAAAGGGTGTACTCATTCTCGGCCCAATTGCTCATAAGGATCCCCAAAAGGTACAACTAGGATTGGAGAAAGCATTGGAATTTTTCCATTGGGTTGAGACCCATTGTGGTTTTACTCACAATGAGCTCACTTGCAGAGAAATGTCTCTTGTTCTGGCCAAAGGGTCTTGTAAATCGAAGCTCCTTTGGGAATTTCTCAAAAGAATGTCGAGAAGAGGACTTTTGACGACACCCACCATTACCTGTTTGATAAAATGCCTAGGAGAAATGGGGTTGGTAAATGAAGCATTGGCTACCTTCTACAGAATGAAACAATTTCACTGTAAGGCTGATGTATATGCCTACAACACTCTCATATTTGCTCTTTGTAGAGTTGGGAATTTCAAAAAAGCCAAGTTCTTGATGGATCAAATGGAGTTGCCCGGTTTTAGGTGTCCACCGGATGTCTTTACGTACACGATCTTGATTAGCTCGTATTGTAGATATGGTATGGAAACTGGCTGTAGAAAGGCTATTAGAAGGAGAATATGGGAGGCGAATCACTTGTTTCGCCTTATGCTATTCAAAGGATTTATTCCTGATGTAGTAACTTATAACAGTTTGATCAATGGATGCTGCAAAACTAATAGGATAGAGAGGGCATTGGAGTTGTTGGATAATATGGTGAAAAGAGGGATTGCACCTAATCGCATTACGTATAATTCTTTCATTAGGTACTATAGTGCTACAAATGAGATTGATAAGGCTACTGAAATGCTGAGAAGAATGCAAGGAATGAATCGTGGAGTAGTACCATGTAACAGTTCGTATACACCCATAATTCATGCCATGTGTGAAACTGGTAGGGTGGTGGAGGCAAGAGATCTTCTTGTGGAATTGACTGAACAAGGTTCAATTCCAAGAGAATATACTTATAAACTAGTTCGTGATGCTTTAAAATCTGTTGGGAAGATTGATTTGCTTGATGAAGAATTTTGTACAAGATTAGAAGAGGGTATTAAAGGTAGGATTAGACAAGTGATGAAAATAAAACCTTTGTTGCAGCATCAAAGTGTTTCATAGAATTGAATTTTATGCTTTTTATGGATTTTGATCTTATAAAAACGTAAGGGATCTAACATATATTGTAATGAATTGTTACGCTATCAGTGTATTTTAATATGTTGTACAACTTCTTTTACCTTATATTGCAAGTTACTAATTCCACTTATCATCAATTATGTTAGGGGAGGAAGCACCATAACTAAAATTTGATATGATAATAAATAATAAAAATAAATTGAATACGAAAATTTTATGTGAAAACCCCTCAAACAGATAGAGGGGAAAAATCATGGAGTAGAAGAATTTTATTATGATAATATGAGAGTACACTGCTCTCAAATACAAGAGAAAACAACACTAAACACTTCTTTCTTGTAAAAGGAATAACTCACTAAAGAGGACACTCAAGATTACAATATTTGTCTTGGTGTATAACTCTCTTTGTGTTCTTACTCTCTTGGATTATATTTTTGTGGAATGATCTAAATGAGGGCAAAAGGCCCTCAATTTATAGGAAACTGGAAATGCGTAAAACACACGTTTTCGTGTAAAATATGTATTTTCTTGTCAAAAGTTGCTAAAGGAAATAACTTTTGAAACGCGTAAAATACGTCTTTTCTTCTTAGACGGTGTATGTGCACCTCCCTTTTTAACTTTCTTGCTTTCTCCCACTTTTTTTTTTTTATGGGAACAGACCCTACATCCACTTTTGACAAGAAAATGCCATGTATCGACTAACCACTTTCACTGTTTGTGCAATGTCAAGTCTTGTACATACCATGACAAATATTAAACTTTCCACTGTTGATGCATACGGTACTCGAAACATCTACATACTCTCCACTTCATTTCTAGGACTCATACTTGAGGATAACTTGAAATTAATAGGAAATGTGAAAGAAATTGACTTACATTCTTGCATCTTGAAGCGTCGCAAGATTTTTTTCAAGTAGTTCTCTTGAAAAAGCCAAATCTTCCTATTATTTCTTTCTCGGTGAATTTGCATTCCTAGAATCTTGTTTGCCGGTCTCAAGTCTTTCATTTCAAACTCCCTAGCCAACTGTGCCTTTAAATTTGTGAGACGATCTTTGTTAGGGCCTGCTACCAACATGTCATCAATACACAACAGCAAAATAATAAAATCGTCATCACCAAATCTCTTATAATAAACACAAGAATCTGAACTATGTTTGTTGTATCCAAGGCTTATAATGAAGGAATCAAATCTCTTATACCAACACCTAGGCGCTTGTTTGAGACCGTACAGAGATTTGTTCGACCTTTAAATCAAGTTCGAGATTTGTTCGACCTTTCTTGTACTATCTATGCATTTTCTTGTCAAAAGTTGCTAACGGAAATAACTTTTGAAATGCGTAAAATACGTCTTTTCTTCTTAGACGGTGTATGTGCAGCTCCCTTTTTAACTTTCTTGCTTTCTCCCACTTGAAGATTTAATTGAGAATCAATTAAGTCTTCACACCATCTCTTCTACTCAATTACTACAATGTTACGCTCCTGCTAGGTCAATAGAAGATCGACACCATATAAACTTGTTACTGTTGATCGGCTTCGTAAACATATCTGCTAGGTTGTCATTAGTGTGAATTTTCTGAATATCCACACTACCTTCTTCCACCTTCTCACGAACAAAATAGTACTGAACTCGTATGTGCTTTGTCCTTGAATGAAATGCCGGATTCTTTGCAAGATGCAAAGCGCTCTGACTGTCACAAAACATAGCAACCTTCTCTTGTTTATGCCTGAGCTCCTCCAGTAACATCTGCATCCATATTGCCTCTTTGCTAGCTTGTATACCTGCTGCATATTCTACTTTCGTCGTAGATATAGCCACGATAGACTGTAATTTTGAAATCCAGCTTACAACTCCTCCAGCAAGAGTAAACAAATAACATGTGGTGGACTTGCTTTTATTAAGATCGCGTGCATAATCTGAATCAACATAATCTTTAATATTAAAGTTTGATCCTCCATAACACATTGCAAAATATAAGGTACCTTTGATATATCTTAAGATCCTCTTAACAATATTTCAATGCTCTCTACCAGGATTAGCCATGTATCGACTAACCACTTTCACTGTTTGTGCAATGTCAAGTCTTGTACATACCATGACAAATATTAAACTTTCCACTGTTGATGCATACGGTACTCGAAACATCTACATACTCTCCACTTCATTTCTAGGACTCATACTTGAGGATAACTTGAAATTAATAGGAAATGTGAAAGAAATTGACTTACATTCTTGCATCTTGAAGCGTCGCAAGATTTTTTTCAAGTAGTTCTCTTGAAAAAGCCAAATCTTTCTATTATTTCTTTCTCGGTGAATTTGCATTCCTAGAATCTTGTTTGCCGGTCTCAAGTCTTTCATTTCAAACTCCCTAGCCAACTGTGCCTTTAAATTTGTGAGACGATCTTTGTTAGGGCCTACTACAAACATGTCATCAATACACAACAGCAAAATAATAAAATCGTCATCACCAAATCTCTTATAATAAACACAAGAATCTGAACTATGTTTGTTGTATCCAAGGCTTATAATGAAGGAATCAAATCTCTTATACCAACACCTAGGCGCCTGTTTGAGACCGTACAGAGATTTGTTCGACCTTTAAATCAAGTTCTCTTTTTCCTGTTCTTCAAAACCTTCTGGTTGGAGTATGTAAATTTCTTCTTCAAGCTCTCCATGAAGAAATACAGTTTTGGCATCTAACTATTCCAAGTACAAGTCAAATGTAGCACACATTGCCAGGACTACTCGAATTATTGTAAGATGAACCACCGGAGAAAATATCTCATTGAGGTTTATACCTTCTTTCTGAGCGAATTCTTTTACTACCAATCTTGCACGATACTTCTCCACTTGATCATTACCATTGTGTTTGATCTTGTAGACCCATTTATTTCCAATGGCCTTCGTTCCTTATGGTAATTGAACAAGATCCCATGTTTTATTTTTATGAAGAGCTTTAATTTTTTTTCGCATTGTTGTCATCCACAGAGATGATTCTTGGCCTTTCATAGCCTCGTGAAAAGTTGAAGGATCTCCATCCTCTGTTAAATAGATAGTATGCAACATTTCCCTTCGTAAAATAATTTGAGTGATAAGCTGGTTTTCTTCTCTCCTAAGTTGACCGTCGAACTTGTGGATTTTCGATCTCAGCTTGCTCTTGTTCTTCGTGCTCTGGTACTGCTTCAGAAGAAATTAGAACTTCTTCTATTTCTTCAATTTCAACTGTAGTGTCAATAAATTTTTCTTTCGAAGTTCTACCTTCTTTTGCTTGTATCTCGTTTTCAACAAATACAACATCCCTATTGATTACCACCTTGCGGGAAGTGGGATTCCACAAGCGATACCCCTTGACTCCATCAGCATACCCTAAGAAAATGCATTTCCTGGATTTCGGATCCAACTTTGATGTTTCTTGGGTGTTGTACATAACATAAGTAGGACTTCTGAATATATTTAAGAAAGAATAATCAATTGGTTTTCCTGTCCACATCTTCATTAGCATTTTCAGATCAGTTATGGTTGATGATGACTGATTGATCACACAACAGGCGATTTTGACCGCTTTTGCCTAGAATGGTTTTTCCAATCTTGTAAATGCCAACATAGCTCTTGTCCGTTCCAATAAGGTTATGTTCATCCGCTTTGCTACTCCATTTTGTTGTGAAGTATATGCCACTGTGAATTGTCTTTTAATACCTTCTTGTTTACAAAAGTTATCAAAGTCATCACCAGTGTATTCTCCTTCATTATCTGTCCTCAAATACTTGATCTCTTTTTCAAATTCAAGTTCCACTCGCACTTTGAACTCTTTGAAAATAGAAAAAACATTTGTCTTTCTTTTGATTGGATACACCCAACTTCTCTTGGAATAATTATCGATAAATGACACAAAATATTTCGCTCCTCCTAGGACTCCACCGGTGCTTGCCAGACATCAGAGTGGACCAGATCTAATATTTCCTTGCTTTTAGTAGAGAAACTGTTAAACTTTAGTCTATGTTGCTTACTAATAACACAATGCTCACAAAAGGATAGTGAAACCTTTTTGAGCCCTGGAAGAAGTTTTTGCTCAGCAAGAATCTTCAAACCTCGTTCCGCCATATGGAGAAGTTTACGATGCCACATCATCGTTGATTCTTCAAATGAACTTGCTGACGTGGTTGATGTTTCTCCTTCTTGGTGTGTTGAACCTTTAAGCACATATAGATTTGCAGCAATTTTTTCCGTTTTCATCACTACAAGTGCTCCTTTTGATATTTTCATGATTCCACCATGAGTCTTATAAGAACATCCATTATTATCTAATTGTCCCAAATACAATAGATTCTTCCTCAAGTCTTTTACATGTCGTACCTCCTGGATGGTGCGTACCATGCCATCATACATCTTTATTTTGATGGACCTTATACCAATAACATCCAAAGCATGATCGTCTCCCATGAGTACAGATCCTCTTGAGATAGGTTTATATTGATGGAACCATTCTCTCCGAGAAATCATGTGTCATATTGCTCTTGTGTCTAACATCCAAACATCAGTGAAACGTTTTCTGCCTTCGTTATTTGATATTGCTTTACTATATAAAATATCACCATCATTCAAGGTACTTTCAACATTCCCTTGAGCATTTGATAACACAGGGTGTTCACTCTTCTTCTTGAACTAACAATTTTTCTTGATGTGCCATTTCTTGCCATAATTATGACACTTGATATTCTTCTTACTTCTTGTTTTTATATCTACCATGATTGTGACTCCCACTGGAGCTACGTTCCGTTGGTCTTCCTCTCACCATCATTAAAGCTTCAGCTTGCTGCGAACTTGCTTATCTGTTTTTTTTATTTCTGTGTCGATTTTCTTCTTCTAAGACAGCGGCTACAACTTCTTCGAAACTAGACTATTTGTATTGTTCGTCAGGTTGATGATGAGTTGATCATATGAGTCAAGCAGATTTTGAAGTAGAAGTTCCGTACGTTTAGTCCTCTTTATTTTTGCAGCTCATTGTTGTAAGTTGCAAAAATAGAGTATTCAAAGTATTGATGTGTTCAATAACCGACATGGACTCTGCCATTCAAAGAGTATACAATCTTCTTTTTAAGAAGATTTTATTAAGCAAAGACTTGGCCTCATATAATCTCATAAGAGTATCCTATATTTTCTTCATCGTCCATTTTTCAGCCATACTAGACAACACTTGATCAGCTAGTGTCAAGTGTAGATCAGCAACTGTATTGCTGTCTATGTCATTCCATTTGTTGTTATCAGTAAAATCTGTGGGCCTGCCTTCAATTGCAACTAAGAAATTATCTTTTCTCAATATCGCTCTTATTTTCAATTTTTATAATGAAAAATTAGTTTCATTGAATTTCTCAATGTCAAGCTTTGTTGTACTCGACATTCTTATTTGATTCACACCCTTCTAGATTATTTTTGAATATTTTTGCAAACAATCATGATAAATTATATCATCATCAAAATTTACTATTCACATGAATAGTACTTTTCACCAAATTTTACTATTTATAAAAATTTACTTGTTACACCCCAGAAAATATTTGTCTTACTATGACTATGGTGGCTTAAATGTGAGCTGAGGTGGAGCTCACATAATGAAATGTTTATAAAAAGGATATATGATAATTTATATATATAATATATGTGAAGTTAAACACAATTCAAGGAGGACCCTTAAGCCAAATCCAAGTATAAGCCCTCCAAAAAGAAGTTTTTAAGTTACGTTTTTGGCGATCTGACTTGGAGAGACCATAACGCCCTCATGGTTTGGGAATTTGGAATACTTATAAAATGAAAGTTGTAGATAATTGGATTATCTTTCCAATCATATGTTGTGGTAATTTTTTTGATATATGGATCAACAGATATGACCATTTTACAGAACAAAGGCATTGACCGCAAGTAGAGAGCCTGACACGTGGTGGCTTCAAGGACTTTTCATCCCAAATTTTAAAATGGCTCGACTCGGTTGTAAATTTTAATCAGTTTGGAAATATTAATTGAGATTATGGATTAATTAAGATGAATTAAGTTAATAGTGGGATGAAAAATAGTTCCCATTATCATATGGACAATTCCTATTGGCCCACGTTTTTGTAGGGGACACTTAGGCTTCTTGAGCAGCAAAATGGTCTATTAGTTGACCAAAAATTTTCAGCACTTGGTCTTTTCATCTCTAGAAAGCTCTCCAAGAAGAAAGAGACTTTCATCTTCATCAAATAGAGAAAATGAATTAAGAGAAGTGAAGAGAGAGATTCGGCCAGCCATGAAAGATCCACCAACGGCCAGCTCCTCTATTTTCTTACACCATGAAATCCCTAAAGTGTTCTACATATCCACCATTAAATTTCAAGTGAAGGAGAAACAACAAACTTGCCATGGAAGCTCTTGAAAGCTCACGGCCATGGCCATGGCGGAAGCTCCAAAGATTGGTGATTAAAAATAGTTTTCTTCAAGTGTTTCAACCCTTTATAAGTCCCCTAGAATCATGATTTTTGAAAAAAAAATCTGCACCAAAAATGTTCTAACTCTAGATAATTCTATGAAGGAAAAAGTAAGAAATGTAGAGAGAAAGAGAAATCGACCAAGCCTTGGCTTGAGGAAGAAATTAAGGAGTCAAGTGTGGTAATTCCTCAAGGTTATGGAAGTAAGGATGGAGTCTTTAAGGCAACAAAAATATTGATGAACCAAGCCTCAAGTTCCAAGCAAATTGGGTCATAAAAGCCTAAGGTAAGATTCAATCTTTTTCTACATGTTTTAGAGGATTTAAACTTGTGTAAGTTGATAAATGTGTGGTGAATGTATGAAATTATGGGTGTTGATCATTGAAATATGTGGGAGACATTGGGGGCTGTTTTAGTGCAGAAAATGGTGAATAATTTTTGCTTAGTACTTTGATTGTTATGGATATGGATTTTGTGATGAGAATGAAGGTATTTAGTTGTTAAAGTTGAAGCTAAAATTGTTGTTGGTTGTTGTAAGGATTTTAGTGGTAATAATGTTGTTTATTTGCATATGAATAAGTTGGTATATTGGTTTTGTGGCTGCTGCTATGTCTCACAAAAATTGGAAGGAAAGTTAGAATGAAATAAGGTGAAAACAATTGTATGTAGCCTCTTTTGTGTGTTCACGAGTCATCGCAAGGTTTTGAGCCTCATTATGTTGTTGGTTAGGGGTTGTTTTGACATGTTATTATTGTTCCTGTTTAGATTGGAATGTTAATGATAATTAAGTTTATATGTTGCATTATATGTTGGTTGGGCTGTTTTAGGATTGTTTTGATAAAATGACGAAACTATGGATCATTAAGGATAATTGGAAGATGTAGTAGTTGTATGTGGATTGGAATTGTTGTTGAGTGTTATTAATGTGGGTTGCCTTAACTTACCAATAATGTTATAATTAAGATATTAACTTGTATCAAATGGAATTGGAAGCAAAAAAACCCCATGATTAGTGTTGGTATTAAAATGGACAGATTTGGAGTTGTTTGAATTAGATTGGGTTGATTGTCGTGTTGCTATTATTGTCATGAATTATGTGTTAAAAATGAAGGGATTGTATATGTTAATGTTTGGGACATATTGGGGTTGTTCTAAACTAAAAATAATGGATGAACATTGATTAATGTGGTGGTTGTTATTGTTGCTTATTACAAAATGAAAATAAAAGCATACGACATGTCAAGTTGAAGTTGTAATTGATTTAAGGGCGGCTTATAGTGTGTGGAGGTTTGTGTTAAGTGGAAGTTATGATTATGCATTGTATGGTTGATCGTTGGGTTTATATAGATCATTTTATTAAGGTGTGATGGCTGCAACTTATTAGAAGTAATTTGATGGCATTGTAGTCGTTATGTTGGTAATAAACGGAAGTTAAATGTTAGGCGGGTTGTTTGGAGAATTTTTGAATATCGTCTTGGATTGTCTTGACATGGCATTTGAATGTGTGATAATTGATGTTTCTTGTTGATTGTATAGCTGATTTGGAAGTGGAGAAAGTGACAAGTATACGGGAGCTGTTGCCTAGACTTTTGTTTGGCAAACCCGTTTTTGGGATGGGACTGCTGTTAGTAAATTTAGCATAACTCCTTGTGTAAAGCTTCGTTTTGGTTAATTAAAGATGTTTTGGAAATATATTTCATAGAGCTAAAAATTTCATTTAGGCTCTAAAACTCAGTTTTGCATTTATATACTCTAAAAATGGTGATGAAGTTCAGAGGAGGTGCTGTCCAAATTTTCAAAAATAACCTACTAACGACGAAGTACGTTGTATGCCTTTCCATAGCCTAATCATAGTTCTTAACGTATTAATATAGGTTGAGATCCTATGGGGCAGCATATACATATTGTGTGCAGATAAATGCTAAAGGTATGTAAAGTCTATCCCTTCTTTCTTTTGGCATGATTCATATGAAATCAAAGGACGACGAATGTATAAATTCCAAAGAAACTCATATTTTTAGAGACACTAGAATGGCTATTGTTCTTAATTCCTAGAAATTATATCATTATGTTTTGATACATGTGTATGATTCCAGCCATTCTATTTTGGTATAATTTATATTTTGAGATAATTCATGCTTGGTATAATTCATAATGGCAATCGCAGGTTACTAGAAATAACTATTGTCTTGATTTTTAAATGATGGTTCATTTTAATTATTCTTTAGAGTCCCAAATGATGATTTAAATGCATATGGTTTCTCACTACTCTGCTCGTGCATGCCTTAATATATTTTTCATCGAGTTTCGGGTCGGGTATGTATTCGTGCATAGTTTCACTGCATTATTCTCCGAGTCCCTCACTAGAGGGGCCGGGTACGGAATATATATATATATATATATATATATATATATATATGATATGATATGATGACATGGGGATATGATGATGGTGCCGAGACCCATGATGGGCTGAATATGATATACATGTATATGACAGATTCATCGAGTCCATAATGGGCCGGATATGATATATGATATGATCATGCATGATTTTATTTCATAAGGCACAGGTACAGTAATTTCTTGATTATCGGTATTATACTTGTCTCCTGATTGCCTATTTCAAATGTGATCTTTCTTATGGTATTTTATGCTTTATATACTCAGTACATATGTCGTACTGACCTCCTCTCTTCGGGGGGCTGCGTTTCATGCCCGCAGGTACAAATATTAATTTCGAAGATTCGCCAGCTTAGGATTTCCACTCAGTTATTTTGGAAGTGCTCCATTGTCCTGGAGCCTAGAATTTCGATATAGATATTTTGATGTATATATTTATTTATCCATGGATATGGTAGGGTCCTGTCCCGTCATATGTTACTGTTGATATTCTTAGAGGTCTGTAGATATATATGTGGTGGTATATAGATGTTTTCCAATTATACTAGTATGACTTATATTTTAGAACGTTCCTATTCATAGTGGCAGCCTTATCGGCTTGCATATATACATGTATATTTTGGAATGTGATGTGCAGTGACAACCTTGTCGGCTTATGTACTATGTTATCATATGATGATTGTGACTTCCCAGGAGACAGGTGGTTTTCATATATATATATATATATATATATGACAGTTTTGAGGCGATGTTCTGCCCGTATAAGTCCTCTATCAAGTTTAGTTGCTGATTGATTATAGATGACAGGTGTATGTACGAGTGTCCAGTTCGGGCACTAGTCACAGCCCACGGGGTTGGGTCGTGACATTACTATTCACAGATAGTATCTTCGCATAAAACAGACAGAATAACCGAGGGCTCTGATACCACTGTTAGGAAAATGAAGTACCACAATTAAAGTTTGATATGATAATAAATAATAAAAATAAATTTGACACGTGAATTTTACGTAAAAATCCCTCAAATAGATAGAGGAAAAAAAACTGCGGGATAGAAGAATTTTACTATGATAATATAGGAGTACACTGCTCTCAAATACAAAGAGAAAACAACAATAAATATTTCTCTCTTGTAAAAAGAATAACTCAATAAAGAGGACATTCAAGACTACAATATTTATTTTGGTATATAACTCTATTTGTGTTCTTGCTCTTTTGGATTGTATTTTTGTGGAATGATCTAAATGAGGCGAGCGGCCCTCTATTTATAGGAAACTGAAAAAAATACGCGTTTTCTTGTCAAAAGTTGTTAAAGGAGGCAACAACTTTTGAAATGCGTAAAATACGCGTTTTCTTCTTGAACGATACATGTGCACCTCCCTTTTTAACTTTCTTGCACATTCATTGTAAGGGAAAAGACACAAGTTCCATCTTGAACTTGTACGAAAAAGTCGCTTACACACTTCATCTTTGCGGATGACCTTTTACCCCTCTTATTCTTATTAAAAGTATAACTATTATTTCCCTAAAACTACAAAATCATTTTTTAAGGAGTGTTTCACACACTCCTTCCACGTCATAGCTCTGTAGATGTAACCTAATTTATTTACTTTTACTTCTTTTTTTCCCACTTCATCTTCCTCACTCTTTCCTCTAATTAAATTTGAACCTTCCATACATAATCAAGCATCTCTTCAAAGTGACATTCATCTATGATTAAATTTTATAACAATGTTCATTTTATTTTATTTTACTTCATAAATTTATTTTCATAAAAATGACTTTACCGAAAAAGTCATCTTGGACGGGCACCCGGAGCGCAATACGTGATATGTACAGTTGTACAAACTATTGACTTTTTTATAAAATTTTAAGTGAGTTATGTTGACTTTCCAATAATGTTGGTAGTATAATCTGCTTAACATGCCAGTCTGCCATTAAAATCATTAACTTGGGGCACCTCTAATTGCGGAGGAGCCAGACAAACAACAATGTCACAAATGTTTTTAAACTATTTAAAATGAACAAAAATATCTTCCGTTTATAATTTGATCCAAAAATATTATTACCGTCGATACTTTAGTCCAAAAATGCTCTTATTGTTATTTTATGGGTCAAAAAATGTCCCTATTGTTACAAAATGGGTCAAAATATCTTTTTTCGAATAAATATTTTTTTCTAAGAAAAAACAAATCTTGTTTCTTATAAAAATATTGTTTTTAAGAAACTCTATTCTTGTTTTCTTTCTTTTTAAACCACCTTAAGTAATAAAAATGTAGCAAATTATTTTTATTTTTCGTAATCTCATTTTATCAATTAAAAAAGAATAATTCCATGTACTCTATGTTTTAATGGATAATATATGTCATACATATAAGACCATAATAAATTCATTATTAATTTTTGTTCAAATAATGATAAAAAATAATTATAATAGAATAAGAAATATTTTTAATTTTTTCCTAATTGAAGTAGAATAAACATTTTTTGATAAAAGAAATATTATTAGGAAAAAAATGTGTTCAAAAAGAAAATAAATAATATATTTATTTGAAAATGAGTATTTTGACCATTAAATAACAATAAAGGCATTTCTGAATCAAAGTATTGACGGCAAAAATATTTTTGGACCAAAATATAAATAGAGGGCATTTTTGTTCATTTCAAATAGTTTAAGAACATTTTTTACCCTTTTTCCTATTATTTTTGAAATTTTATACATTATTCCAAATTATAACTCCTTTTCTCCCGGCCTTTTTTTTTTCGTGGCAATGATGAACAATTCACATACTTCAAATAGAATGGTCAATTATTTATATGGTTCTTTTTTACCTATTCTTCCTTGTGGCAATTCATATGAATAATATTCCATACTTTAAATGTCGGAAATTAAACTCATTAACTTTGAAAATGAATAATGTTAAACCTTTGACTCCACTTGTCTTAATGGGCAAATCTTCAAAAGTCAAAAATCGAAATGTGAAGTTTGCTAAGCTCATAAAGCAACAGAGTTCAAAAATCACTCCTTGGATATCCTTCCTTCATCCTTAATGGCAGGTTCAAAACAACAAGATATTAAAAGGTAATTTTTGTTGTATATATACTTTTATGTGTAATGTTTCACTTACAAAAGTGAATTTGATTAATCTTCGAAGTTAAGTTGAATTAAGTTAATTCAATATTTAAAATTTAAAGGTTTGAAAATTATATGAGAAATATCATAAATTGCAATCTCATATTAATATGATGAAAATATATAATTTAAATGTTGATTAAAGTCTATGTATATTGACTCTCGAGATGTGAAATATGACAAATAAAAGTAACCAAAAAGAGTAACTGACTTAAGTAATTTTTTGTATAACTTACATAAATCACATAGTGTAAAGAGTTAATTATCAATTTTTTTTCTATCCTTATTCAATTTACAGAAATCTCTTAAAAACATGATAATTCACATACATTAATTAGATTTGTATGTATCGGCAGGTAATATTTAAAGCATGATACATTGAACATAGAGATAATTTATGAATCAGAATTAATATATTTGGATTACTGAATTAATGTTTCCGAATGAAAAGAAGAGATTTTTGAAAATTTTAAAATAGATGAAAATAATAAAAAATATGATAAATAAAAGAGTGTAATTAGGTAATTTTTCCTTATTTTTTCCCCTCAAATTGTGTACACGTTATATGTATTTTTTTTTAAAAAAAGGAAGTGATTGATTAAATGAATTCTGCTGTCCTCATTTTGCTTTCGAGCAAGGGATTAAGCCAGCTACTTCTACCGCCGATTCTATTCCCCGTCATAAAAGTAGCTATTATTCCATCCGTCCCAAAAGAATGTGCGATCTTACGGATTTCGAGAGTTAAATAAAATTTAATGTAATTTTTAAATATATTTTTAAATATTTCAAGCTCAAACTTACAGTTGAATTTAAAATTTGATTGATATTACTGCTAAAATTAGCTTATTTTTAAAAGCATTTTTTAAAAATTATTTTTAGAAAAATGCTTTTGAATAAAAATAAGTTGTGTTTGGCTAATCTTTTGGAAAATATTTTTGATAAGCAAATTGTATTTGGTTAAACATTTTTAAAAAGTGTTTTTGAGAGTCAAATTATAAAAAAATGACAAGTACAAATGCATTTTTTATATTAAGATTATTTTATAGAGAGAAATTATTTTAAATATTTATTATTAAAATTTTAATTAATTTTTTATTTTTAATAAATTGTGTACATATTCAAAATTCAATCAATATTACACATAGATAATTAAAAAAAAGTTAAATATTATATAATATGAACATAATAATTTAAATATAATAAATATATCAAGCAAAATAAATTTAAAAATAATTCCACAAATTAAATCATACATACAAAAATTCAACAAACAAATATAAGAGATATATTAATAAATATATATATATATATATATATATATATATATATATATATATATGCCAATGATAATTTGATCTTAAAAAAATAATTTTTTGCTTCTATTTTTTTTATTAAAAAAAAAAAGCAGAATTTTTTAGCAACACTAATTAGCTAATACCTAAATTCCCCCCCCCCCCCCCCCCCAAAAAAAAAAAAAATCCAAAATAAATACTTTTAACGTCCCAATAACAATGTCTGACAGACAATTAAGTTATTTGACTCTCAAATTTAAACTATGCCACAATCTCAAATAACCTTTTGTGATGAAAGTAAAGGCAAAAGAAAGAAATATAGAGATAATGTGTTGGTTCTAAAAGAGAGCAAAACCAACCCAATCAGCATCGCTCACTGGCCGTCGGGGCGACGACTCACGTGAGGAAAACGAAGAGGAAAGTGAATCATGAAAAGGAGAAATAGACTTTCGGCTCGACACGGACCATCGAGAAACTGTCTCTAGGTCCGACAAGTAATCGGGTTCGGGCCCAGTCTTGTGGCTTATCTTCGTATTCTTCTCCGTTGCTCGCCTCAGCATGGGAGACGGGAAGCACCCATCTGAGGCAACTCCCGTAACGGGTCGGGTTAGCAGATTCAGCACGTGCCTTTTGGATCGGGTCCGGGGCTCTGCAATTGGTTGTTGGAAATTGAAATCAGCTGCCGGTGGAGGTTTCAGCCTACGTGGGGTAATTTGTGGAATTGGACGGCTCTGATTATTCTCAGCTACTTGTTGTGTACCGTCCAGTTTGGTTAATGGAAGGTACTGTTGATCCGGCGATGGTGATATTGGTTGCTGGTGTGAAAGTTGGAGCTTGGGTACTCCGGGTCGGATTTCCCATTTAAATGGAATAGCTCCGGCCTTCTTAAATGATTCATCCGCTTCAATTTCCATTCTTTTAGGGGGGAAATGACTGAAACCTACACTTGTATTTTTGCTCTGTTTGTGTGTGTATATATATATATAGTGAAGAGGAAAAGGACAGATTTCATGCATGATCAATGGCGCAAGGAGTGGGGCTTAGTGGACCGTTGTTTAAAGATTTCAAAATAACTCCAATGGTCACGCATAGAAAATGGACACTTCGGATTAGTTTGGCCTGAGTTATAAAGGTATAATAATTTCGACATAAATTATAGAATTATTTTAAAGGAAATTTTACAAATAGTTATTATAAGTATTTTAATTATGATCTTTAGCTACAGTTTATCTGATTACGTTTCATGACTATTGTATCGTTTCTTATGATTATTTCCGTTTGTATATTTTGTTTGTTAATATATAAACAGGGTAAGTATATATAAATTATGTATTTATATATTTATGAATTTTTCAAAACTTATACAAATCAAATGTATCAACAAACTATATACAGACAGAATAATTATATGCAAATTATAAATTTATACAGTTATAAATTTTTCATAAACTTATACAAATTAAATGTATCAACAAATCATATACAAATAGTTAGGATAAGCATATATAAATTCTGGATCTATACAATTAAGAACTGAATGATACAAATTGATGTGGATGAGAGATTTTACGAGAAAATGGAGTGAGGGGAGAGAGGCGAGATAAATTTTGATTTGTATAAAATGGGTAAGAATCCGTCTCTCTTGTGATTTTCTTCCGAATACAAATCAGTAAGTGGATTCCGAATTAATTAAATTGTATTTGCGTTTGATAATTAATCAAAACTATAATTTAAGTACGAGAAAATAGTGGTTTTAATTCCTATGTTATTGCATAATTTCAGTTGTAGTCTCTGTGTTATTTGACTATGCACATTTAACCTTCAATTATTTGAAATGTGCGATTTTGATTCTTGGAGTTAACAAAAGTTAATTATTTAACAAAATGATTATTTTGAAGTATATAAAATAAAATAAATTGAAGGGTTGGTGATTCTAAATGCTTGAAGAATTATGTGGGTAAAAAAAATTAAATTTAATAAAATTAAATGTTAAATTTTTTAAAGAGTGAAAGTTGTTAGGACGCCACTGATAGCCTTAAGGAGACTGTCTACCTATTAAACCCTCAAATGTAATCATATTTGACCTTGATTAGTAACCATTGAAAAAGAAAGGAAGAACGAGTCGTTAAGGAATAAAAAACAGAGCATAGAACATTTGAATAAAATGGAGCTAATGAATAAAATATAATTTTAATTTTATATACATAATTGTTTAAGCATTTAAAATCATCAACCCTTTATTTTATTTTATTTTATACATTATCAAATAATCACGTCTCATTTATGTTGACTTTTGCTAGTTTTGAACAAGAAAATAAGGGAGTATCGGTTTTTTTTTAATAATGGGAACTTATCATGTTCAAAGTTTGACAAACTTGAGAGAATTATATAAATGCTATATTAGCTAAAATTGTGACTTGAACGCATATAATAATATACCTTCTCCCTTATAATTGTTGCATTGATAGGATTATTAAGAGATTAAGTTGTTGAATATATAAGTTGTTTGTATTAGAACGTAAGGCTGTATTAATGAAAAGTTAAGTTTAGAATGTATTAAAACTTTCATCATTACTGAACAAACTTCTAAGATATACTAACTAAAAAGAAATGTAAAACAAGCACCGTGGAAAAAAGGAAGTAATTCAATTACAAACGCTTGTGCTTATTTTGAAACGATTAATAAATTAGTACTATTTTACCTTTAATTGCCAATATGTGAGGTAAATAGCTTCAATAAATTACTTGCAACTATTGATCATACGAAGGCAAATTTTTCTAAATCAACGGTGTAGAGGGATAGTACAACAACAACATACTCAGTGAAATCCCACAAATAAAGTTTGGAAAAGATAGAATTTACACGGACCTTACCACTATCTCATGAAAATATAGAGGTTGTTTCCGAAAAACCCCTGCAAGGGATAGTGATAAGTGATATTTGCATATGATTTTTATTTATTTAGAAAATCAGATTTGAGATTTGAAATTAGGAATAATGGCTATTTCGAGGTGTTGTCTCAATAATTATGTGCAAGACTTGTGAAAAGGCAGTATGATATGTCTGGATTTGAATAAAAGTAGTAATGAAGAGTCAAACAAACATCTAGTCAAGACTTTAACCTCGCGCATGACAATGACAATAAACAGCCCCATCCAAATCCGCCGCGAGGATTGGCAGTCAACAAACATAACTTAATTGAACTCCTACAACAAGGATACTGTTGACTCATGAGTAAAAACTTATCCTCATCTAATAAGAGATGTGAAAGGAAAAAGCCGCCCCACCACAACAGACAACAGACGAGTTGCTTCCTTTGTCATCACCAGAGCTCTTGGAGAGGAGACTTTAGGATAAGTTCCTAAAACAAACAGAATGGAAAGATCAACTCAGATAATTTCAAAGAAAGACTGGTGATAGCAAGTAGAGAGCTTTTTTTTTCCTCTTCAAAACACAAGAAAATGTGTGCATGGTAGAGCTTAGCCGAGACATCCAAGCAAGATATTTGAAGTTTAAATGATATACTTGTATAGCCATAAAAACGTCATTTAAGACCATAAGTTCTAAATACATTTTAAAACTATGTGCCAAAAGTATCTTTATGAAATTTCTTTCCCAATCAAACACGTGTCATATAAAATGAAACGGACCAAGGACTAAATGCCATATGTAGCCATATAATTTTGCTTATAATCTAATCGAACTATAGGTCCATGATCAGCATATAAGCAGTTACCTAAGTGGACAAATTTCTGAGGCAAAGAAATAAAAAAGACTAGAAAGCAAACCATATCAAAAGACTTGCAATAAACCCAATAACCGTCTATTAACGTGACTTTCCAAGAATTGATAGGGAATACAAATTCAAAATGCCATCTCTTGTGGCATGTTGCTAAGCGCTTGCATTGTGGTGCTTGCAACATTCAAAAGTTGCAAATACTCATCTGCTCCATCAACAAGACACTGCAGAAAAAAGAAAACATAAGCACATCCTTGTATATTGTTCAGCTAACTTTGCCGGAAACAGTAAATTCTATGGTCCTGAAACATTACTGCACTAAGCTGAACTCCAATTCTAGGGGAGAATTTCAGATGACACTATCATCAATATAGAATTTGTAGCACACAGCTATACATTAGTCAGTACTCAGTTCCCTGGAAAAAAAACAAAATATAATACTCATCTCATTTTGTAAGACACTATCTACTACCATCACAAAGAGTCAAAACAAGTTATACTTTTGACTACAAATTTACAAACACTTTCCACATTCTACTTTGACTGCAAATTAAGAAATCAATGTATGAATTGATGCTGAAAATTGAATGTTTGACCATCGTAGTTCTAACCCACATCATTCTTTCAGAGACGGATCAAATAAAAATAAAACATAAATGTACAACGGAGTATAAACAGTAATGACACTCTAACAACAATATTATTAGAGTAAGATGAAGAAGAGGAATAACCTTGTCTGCTTCAGCAAATTTCTTGCATATTCTTGCTTTCTGTTCATCAGAAATGTCGTCTGCATCAACTACTATATCATACAACTGAAAAAGCAGCATGTTAGTACAAAACCTTGGCATGGTTGCATGAAAAGTGAGAAGATACACAGATATTGGGACCTGATACAGCATCTGAGAAACAGGATATCCGTCTGCAACGACATTGTTCACTTCTTTGTTTGCCAAGTCAAAATTGCCACTTCTGCAAGCTGAGAATATAGCCTGAACAACTTCATTTGGGATGACCTGATCATAGTAATTGCACGTCGGTTGCTAAAATAAGTGTATAACCCTAGTATTTAAGTGGGAACAGGGCAGAAGGGTGGCTTATACTCCCCCGAGTGTTGAATAAGTATACAAAGTTGGAATTTAAACCAAAAGTAGAGTATCGACCATGACTTTAGATGTGAGCTAATATGGTTAAAACAATAGCATCAATAATTTTCTCCAACTAAAATTATCCCCTGTTATTGATGCTATCCACCTTTTAGATTTTTTTAGCTCCCTCGCAGTGGCTTAGCAGCCTTGAATTTTTGCTCATGGTTTTAAACTCCCAGCTTCTATAAGTTTTTTGCAGTGTAAGGAGTTTTAACCTTTCTTTGCAAAGCTTTATGTATCTTCTCGACGAATTCAATACAACCTCATCAAAAAAATAAGATAGAATATGAATGTATTGCTACAAGTTGTCAACTCAAATGACAACAGATGTTTGCAAAATCACAGTGGAACTCCACGAGTGATTATATTTGAAATAAGTAAAGAGCATACAGTATGCATGCTCAAATTTGAAGAGCACTGTTAAGATGTTGTCCAGGTTCTATATTAGAATCTGTATATTTTCAGTCAAGAGTCAGTAATTATTGACACCAATCAAAAGGATTTTATGTTTGCTTTCTCATTTAAGATATTTAAAGACATTATCTTATCCTCAGAACTTGAAAGGACAAATCAGCAAGACATTCCAAAACATCTTCTATTCTTTTCCTTAGTTTTAACTACTACTACTAAAATTGGTAAATAAACTTTCTCAGATTGAGCACATCAGCATAGCCCAATAATCAAAAGCTCAGATGCCAAAGAAGATGTGGAAATTCATGATAGCCTTCATTGGAAATAAAAGGGATAAATTAGAACCACACATAAAAACGACACTATTAATAAGGAGAATGTCCTAATACATCAATACTGCTACATTAAGTATTATATACATCAAGGTAAAGCAAAGGCCGAATGCATAAATCAACAATTTTTCCATCCCAAAGATTTTGATAGATGAACGCATTGATCTTGTGAAAACTTACAGATGATCCCCTAGTTGGTCTAAAAGCAATATCAAAGTAATACTACAGAACCAGATATGAACTTACCCCAGACACACTAATTAGGTCCTTTGCTGATATGGAAGATCCAAATAACCGAGCAGCACTCTGCAGCAATTCAAAATACTACCATTCAATTCTCATGGTTGATAATCTAGTCAGGAAGTAAGAGATGGTAAATTGCAGAGGCTTGAAATTGGACGATATTTATTCCTTCCACAGAACAATAGGGAAAGCTTCATTTTCATTCTAGAATGAGCTAAAATTGCAGCAGCAGCTCTTAGCTGAACAAGTGTCTCTATGATATTGTTTATGGCCTCTCTGTAGTGGTAGAGTCTGCGTACACCCTACCCTACCCTCTCTAGACCCCACTTGTGGGATCCCACTGGGTATGTTGTTGTTGTTTTTATGCTCCACTCTCCTTTTTTTTCCGTCATCAATAAATGGGATTACTCCTTCACTTTTTCAGTTCTACTTATTTTTTCATCTCAGCGAAGATAACTAGAACTGCATATATAGTTCTTATCCTTGTTCTTTCCATTGCATAATCCAAAGATATAATCTAGAACAATTCTTAGTACAATTTCCATTAACCAATTCCGCTGGCATTTGCCTTTATTTTAGATGAGTAATATTTGCCATGAATTTAAAGTGAAGACAGCAATTCCAAAAGCAAAATCTTTTCCTCTGATTCTCTTGTCAAAAAAATAATAATTTTTCCGCTGATTCATAAAGAATGGTTCTTTAAATAGGTTTTTTCCTTTTTCCTTGTGCTGAGCCAACTAGCAATTCTTTTAGCTTCTTTTCCTTTTATTCAAAAATGTAGAAGGTAGAAAATTCATCTTACTTGTAAGTATGTAATAGCCCTTCGCAAATCACCTTGAGAAATGGAACTGAGGGCAGAAAGAGCCTGCAATCAGATGAGACACTCCTATATATAGCTTAATTCCAAAGTGAAAATTGAACCGTCATTTAAATGAAGGAAGCAAACAGCAAACAAACAAGGAACCAAGTTACTACTACATCCACACCTCTGAATCAAGATTAAGACCTTCCTCTTTACAAATATGCAATATTCGGCTGCCCATTATTTCTTCAGTAAGTGGCTTGAATCTAAACTTCGCACATCTGGAAGCGAGTGGCTCTATGATCCTAAACCAAAGAAGATTATTCAATTTATTAATGCTCTACTAACAATGTACTTAGATCAATAACTTATCATGTAATCAAAGAAAATGGCTTACTTATAATTAAAAAAAACATCAAACAACAGGAACTTGTCTCAGGGAAAAAAATCATCTACATACCCACCCCTTATTTCATGTAAATGAACAAATGGTTAAGTCAAACTTAATCGTGTGTTGATAGGTTCTTTTAAAAAAAGATTAAACAGCATAGTGTTAGAAAACAATGACTTAAGCATAAAGGTGGAAAAGGAAAAAAAAGATCGTTTCTCAGGAAGGGAAGACCAGAAGGTCATAAGCAAATGAAGAGCATTGAGCATTCGATACAATTTCTCTCCATGATATATTTATCATTATCTTCCCTACTCCTTAAAGCTTAAGCACATTCAACAGAAAGCTTGAAAGATCTTTTAAGTTGAGCACAAAATGTGCACAAATGTCAATCATCAAAAAACTATAATAATTTTTCTTTCAGCAAAAATGACTTTTGCCAAGCAACAACAACAAATATACACAGCTAATCTCATAAGTGACGACTGGGGAGGGTAGAATGTATGCAGACCTTATCCCAAAAGTCAGCAAAAATGACTTTCCAGGCATTCATCTTAAATCTTGCATTTATTTATATATGGTAATAGCTAGATAAGTCAAACCACAGATGCACCCTTTTCCCATCTAGAAAATCCCAAACTTACGGCAAGAGATTCCACTCATGACAGCAGAGGCATTTTGAAACAGCTTCAGATTCTTAGTTTCTCAAGCCCAAAAAGTGATCTTTGGTTGCACTAGTTATGATTAATGTGTTTGTTCTTCCTACACATGCTGGTGCTTTGTAATACCATAGAATAGAAAACAATGTCGTAACTAGCCCTTCATTTCTCAGTTTCATCATGATAAAATTATCCTATCTTTAGAGTGATACAATTCTGTTCCTACTCCAAACTGTCTTCACGTGTACCATTCAAACAGCTTAAAGAAGATCAAACTGAATAAAAAGCAAGCCAAAGGCACAAATATGTAAGAGAGTGGATGAAACCAATTGCACATGTAAACTGGCACTTATCCGCTAATATTCACATGCAGTTTAACTATTTAATGTCTCCGGTAATCCTCACACCACAATGTCACATACAACACGTTAGTATTCCTATTCATATTCCAATTCCTATTTTATGTAGGATTGTATATGTATATTCCTATTCCAACACAACAACAACAACATACCTAGTGAAATCCCACAAAGTGGGATCTGGAGAGGATAGAATGTACGTAGACCTTACCACTACCTCATGGAGGTAGAGAGGCTGTTTCTGAAAGATGCTTGGCTCAAGTGTATTAAACCCAAGTCAAAGAAGAAGAAAACAATGGGAAAAGCATAGCCGTTAAAAAGAAAGGCAATGTAAAGTCTACAAGAAAGAAAACAGTAACAACAGCAAAATAATGTGATAATTGAGATGCAATAAACAACCATAATGCCACAAACAAATAAACCAAAAAAGGATCAGCGCGTGTTTTGTTTGAGAAAAAATTTCATTAAATGCTGTAAATAGGCGAAATGCATTTCAAGTGAAAAGACAAGGTTGATTTCATGGACAGATAAGTCTAATAAGAATTACTACTTCCACTTAGCCGCATAATCGACTTTCATCATCACTGAGCTTGTTTCAACTTTCCTATATCTAGGGGAGAAAAGGGGGAAAATAGCTAAAAGAGCAAACTTAATTGAGTTTCACCACAACTATTCAAGGATCAATTAAAGATAGAACTCCGATCTACTTGTTACATGGAACTGACGAGAAGGCTTAAATCAGCTTCCAGAATTCTTTAATTATCAAAGATTTAGGCAATATGACGTCAATTCTACAGTTGCATATCATAGAATATACAAATCTTCTTTATATTTGATTTTCTTCCATCAAAGAAAATGATTTGAACAGAAACAGTAAAGCTGCCTTTCAAGAGCAGAATAATCAATTTTATGTGTTGTGATTTACAAACAAACCTGTAAGAAGAGCAAAGGAAATCGGAAAGACATAAAAGCAAGAAAATATCAACAAGATAAAAAAAAAATACAGAATGATATCAAACCTGCTAATGTAATTACAAATGAAGAAGAATCTTGTAACTTTTGAATATGTCTCCATAGTGCGTCGCAAGGCATTCTGCAAATCCGAATGTTAGGACAAATTTATGTAGCTTATTAGTAAAACAAGTAAGGCAACTCACTTGAGCATCTTGAGTCATTGAATCTGCTTCATCAAGGATTATGATCTTAAAAGGTGGGCAAGGATAACCACTGAAATGAGTAAGGAAGATATGTTGTTAAACAACAAAGTAAAAGGGAGGCTTAAAATGCATTATAAACTGAGCTAAACAAGACAAAAGTTTACCTTTGCCGATTAGAACCTACAGCAACAGCAGCAAAGTTCTTAATTTTTGTGCGAACTACATTGATACCACGGTCATCACTAGCATTTAGCTCCAATACCCTTGACTTATACAGCTCAGGTCTGTCAAAGAAGAATTTATTGGAAGATGTACATACAGAAAGTAAGGAAGGAAAAAGGAAACAATCAAACAGCAGAAAGTCATAAGGCCAAGTTTGATAATATGATTTCTCTCTTGCCAGAAAAAATATTAATAGCCACTTGTCCATGGGAAAATGTATCCACTAATCTCAAAAAAAGCACGAGAAACTCCACAAGGAAACCCACCAAGAAGATTCTTGTCAGGTAGAGAATTTTACCAATTAAAATGTTCAAAGAATGTAGTGCCCATCTCTTAAACTTGTAACATTAGTTGACAGATTCCAGAAGAATTCACAACAACTAGGTATAGGGATTAGGAAAAACACTCAAGTATAGTTTAAAATCTTAAACAACATACGGACATAGAATCAACAAATTAAATATATTTTCTTATCCAAATACATTTAAACAACACAATCCTAGTTGTCTGTCTATGCATCATGGAGAGAAAATGTATGAACAAACACGAGCAGGTCAAGACACCTAACTAGCAGAAGCTAGAAGAAAAGCTAGGACTTGAATACAGCTCCTAGAAATTAAAGCAAGGCAGCAAGCTGTTTAAGTCCTTTCAATTTCTAGAATAAAAACAGTAGAAATAAAACAGATGTCCTAAAGTTCCATTATTTCTCAATATCCTTCTTCGAAAACAAAAGGAGAGTTTAAATTGCTCCAAAAGTAGTGAACCTTTTTCAAAAGTTCCCGCCTTATTCCTCTTTACACTTGAACTTCAAATCAACTTCAGGAGAAGAATGATTTACTTTTCTTTGCTAAGCTAGAAACAATGTAAGATAGAAACTCCTATGCGACTAGCATTATATGTCATTGGGTGGTGGGAAGGGATTGTCAGGAATAAGATTTGCAGAGACTTATTTCATAATCAATTCCACCAAACTAAAAATTGGCTAAATGAAATTGACATCAAAAAGTACTTTGTTTACTAAAATAAAAATTGATCTTCAGGAATCAGATCTATAGAATCCATAATCAATTAACCAGACTACAAATTTCTAAATGAAATTAACATCAACTAGAGCAAAGCCCAAGTAAATTCCACATGTGACATAAACATACCCAAAAAGCTGATGGGCAATGGCAAGAGCAGTGGTCGTCTTTCCAGTTCCAGGAGGACCATAAAACAACATATGCGGGCACTATAAGAAAACAAAAAACAAATGTGAAAAGATTACAAGCAAGTTGAACAATTAAAACCCTAGGAGGAAGTGTTTCATATGCTTAGGGATAAACCACAATGAAATGGAACTAGTAAACGGTTTACGTTAGAGGTCTCGAGAGTGTTTGTGAGGACTCGAACGACCTCATCCTGGTGAGCTACGTCCTTCACTTGCTTCGGTCGACTGCAAAACTCTAAAAGTTACATAAACAGAAGAAATGTACACAAATTGGAGATTTTTAGTTAATTCGAATGCGAGAATATTACTATTTCTCGACCCATGGCTGAGAGCTTTGCATAACTGGCGCCATAGCTATTTCTCTCACTACACTAGAATGCTCTTTTTCTTTTCTCTAAGTATATACTTTCAGAAGCCTTTTATATGTCATTTTGCTATTAGGATTTTAGGCCACCAAACAGGAGAAATTAGCCAATTTTTAGGCTGCTAATTAAAATTGGCAAGTGTATGCAGCTTTGACGTCCAAATAAAATATTAGGAAAAAGTCCAAAATAACTCTTCAATTATTTAAAATAGAGCACATATATTCTTAAATTATATTTTAGCTTAAAAATATCATTTCTATCATATTATTGGTTCACTTCTACTCCTCCGTTTGACAAAATGACATGTGGCATATCATGTGTATTAATCTATGCCACATATGATCTCCACATAAGCACCACACCCATCTCATCAATTAAAACACTCAAACTCACCCATTAAAAAGGGGGAAAAGGACAAATATACCCCTGAACTATCGTAAATGGTATCTAAATATCCTTCGTTATACTTTTAGTACGCTAATGTCCTTACCGTCCAAATTTTAGATCGTATATACCCTTTCTACTTACGGCGGACACATGTCTTCAATCTAAAACACCTACTCAAAATTTATTAATTTTTCACCCATAATTAAAAGAACCACCAGGATTAATTAAAAAATCCACCCAAATAACATAATAGCCACACTCAAATTATAATCCAAAACACCAAAACACTTCTCCGATCTTCTACGTTTGTCATCCAAACTCCACCATCGTCGAGCACTGCCAAACTCCACCATCGCCTAGTAACTTGTGCCCGCCCTCTTGCCACCGTCGAAGCACCGGAGAAGGTAGTCCAGCTCAGAGATGAATCTCTAGCCTAACCTTATCATTTCAACTTTGACTCAAATACTGTTCATTATTTTCCCAAATATTTGAGTCAGGGAAGGAATTGTTGAAAGCAATCATAAAACTAATCCCTTTGGTCTTTCTCGATAAAGTTTATGCCTGCATCAGTGTCTTGATTAAAAAATAAAATTCCCTCATCTCAAGAGATTTAAGAAAGAATGGCTTTTCAGTAGAGATTAGAGTTGAAAATGGTGGATTATGTTCTTGCTATTATTTTATTTTATTTTTAAAATGATGGATTTAAGAAGGCATGATTTTTCATATCAAGGTACATTAGAAAATTATAGTTCTTGATGTTAGTTTGTTTAATTTCTGATTTGCCAAATAGATTTTCCCGAAATTGAGTTTTGTGATTTCATTTTTTAAATTTAAATGGTAGATTGTGGACTTGAAAGGAAAAATTCAGGGGAGATTTACCCCTGAAATTTGGGTCTATTTGGGTGGATAACATGTTCTTTTGTTTGGGTGTGAGTTTTTTTAAATTGGAACGGGTCCTTCTGTAGGATGATGGCACGTATCCCACATGAGTCTTCCATTAGACTAAAGGGCATATATGCTCTAGTTTTTGGATGGCAGGGGCATTGGCGTACCAATAATATAACAGAGGGCATATATGCTCTAATTTTTGGATGGAAGGGGGCATTGGTGTACCAATAATATAACAAAGGTATCTACGGACCATTTTCAATAGTTCGGAGGTAAATTCGTCCTTTTTTCCTTAAAAAAGTTGTAGTATCTTTTTGTTTTTGCCTGGAAGTTGGTATTAAGTTATGAAGTTTGGTGAAGTATTAATGTTTGATTTTAGATGTTGTATGTGAGTTACTACTTCTTTAACCTTTTACTTTGTGCTTCTTTTATATATTTGATATCCACATATTTTTAAGTATCATCAGAAACAACCTATTATTTTCTAATTTGGCATTTCATATGTCCAATTGATATTACGCGAGAAGTTATCACTGATGTAGGTACACCTTTAGTATTAGTGTGCACAGGTATGGCTAAAGCACTGCTTTGCTAGTTGTGGGCCTGTTGTAGTGGCACCCTTCTTTCTGAGTTTGGTTTTTTTTTAAAGAGAAATTGATCTGTGAATAAATCATGATGTATTTGGCCTCAAACCTTTGGACAAATGATGAACCAAAAAAACTAGATAAAACCAAGATCCTCTGTAATCTTGGTATAACTCTGAAATACAAGAACAAAAAGATACTACAGTTTTTTTAATGGGTGGAATGGGTTTGGGTTTTTAATGGGTGAGTTTGGGTCTTTTAATTGATGGGGTGGGTAGGATTCTTATGTGGAGATCCTATGTGGCATAAATTAATACACATGAAATATCGCATGTCACTCCATCAAATGGAGGGGTAGAAGTGGGTCAATACTATGACGAGAAGGATATTTTTGAGTTAGAATATAGTTTAAGGGTATATGTAATCTATTTCGAATATTTAATGGGTAATTTTAGCCCTTTTCCATAAAATATTTAATCATGGATAAATATCTAGATAACCCTTTTGTATGGTAGAGATCAGACAGACACACGTGGCAATCAAATGAGTGACCGTCAATGTAACACCCCCTTAAACGTTGTATGTGGTGTTTCAATTCTCGACGAAAATGATACTGCTTCTGTATTTTGGAGATAACTTTTCATAGATTAGTCTAAATTAGGTGATTCAAATTTCTGAATAACCCCAACGGCATTACCTACAACTTTCATGTAGATCATATCTTAAGATTCGGAGGATACGTAAGTCAAATAAATTAATTTTTGCAAGACATGGTGTTGTGACGAAATGGAGTGTTTGCAGAAGAAAAAATTCATATCTCACGATAGGATACTCCAAATCGGTTGATTCTTAAATGACATAAAAATATACTTCTAGATCTACAATTCATATGAGACACCAAATCCTAATTAGGAAGTTATTTTGTTCAAACACAGCTCTGAAAAGGGGTATTCCGTTAAAAGAAGGTCTATCTCACCAACAATGGAAAAATCTAGACCTATTTGACATCACCCATGACATCAATAGTCCTCCATTTGAAATCACCCATGACATCACAATCCTCCATTGAATTTTCAAGATCATCCTTTATAATTATTTTTATTTATTGTTAGGTCATTTCTCCACACCTATAAATACCTATCTTATTTTCTCATTTTATTCATCAAGTAAATCTTCTCTCTATACACTTCTTTACTCATTCTCAAATATAGTTTTAGTTTTTAGTAGTGTAGAAAAATATTATTTCAGTGATTCTTATACTCCGAGTAGTACACAAAATGCTCAGGCGAAGAGAAAAGGCTAGGGGTTCAAGAGTGGTCATTGAGTTCTTCAATTCGGAGTAAAGCTTCAAATTCCAGGTATGTAAGGCTATTCATAGCATTGAATTGAGTTCGTCCATGAGCCCAATATTTAAATTCATCGTAATTGAGTTATAGTTGAATTTTACCCTAATTTTTGAATTCTAAATGAGTTAATTCTTCTTCTATTGAGTTAGATATATTTATGCATTAAGATTATTATTATTTTTATCTCTCATATTATTAGAATTATTATTCGTGACTACTTTTCCATGAACCCTAATTGATTTGATGTTCATGAATATATTTTTATGCATGTTTTGGGTAAAGATGTTGGCTTTTAATACTTATTGACAAAAGGAGTGATTTGATTAATCCTATATATGTATTTTATTGAGTTTTGAAAGAGCAAAAGAATTGAGTTTAAATGTATTTGATTCTTTGGGTTAAATGATGTTTTAAGTAAGATGTTTTGAAGTATAATGATTTGATGAAGAGGTAATGATGACGATGTCGCATTGAGATGAGTTTGATGTTTTAGATTAAAGTGTAATGAGATTAGATGATGAGGTTAATATGAGCACATGTTTTGGGAGTAGTATTGATCACCGAGTTGGGTAAGAGTTTAATTGACTCAAACCCTAGAACTACGTAGCCAGCGTAGGATAGAGGTTATGCCTCCAAAGAAAGAACTTTGATGATTGGATCCAAGATGGTGATGTCCTTTACCCTAGCAAGGTATTGGATGGATGCGGCAACGACATCACTTCGTTGTATAATCATTAGCTTATAAGTGATGGTTTTCGGTTAGAGAAACTCCCAACTGAGTAAGCATTGCTTGTTTATTATTTTTAAACTTGCATTACATATTGATGTTGAGGTGATGTTGAGTTCTGAGCCGAGTCTTCCTGAAAGGAGTTTCTTGATATATGTCCTTACTTTCCTGCCATTTTACATACTTGTACATTCTATGTACTAACGTCATTCAACTTGCATCATTTTATGATGCAGATATAGGTATTAGAGATCCTCAACAGGCACATCGTTGAAGATCATTACTTTCCAGCTATTTGGTGAGTCCTTCTTGTATTTGGAGAAACTCTTTATCCTTTTATTATTGTTGAGTATTATGTTTCTTTTGAGGTAGCCATGGACATGTCATTGACACCATCTGATAGTGTTAGAAGCTTCGTGGACAGAGTTTGATGATGTAATTGGAGTAGTTCTCCTTTGAAACTACTTCTTCTAAGGATTATTTCTTTCATTTGATGTTGATGATGGCGAGCCCACATAAGTATTCTTATTTTCACTTACGTCTTCCGCTGATGAACGAATGAGTGATGAGACAAGTGGTTCTCTCGGAGGCCAGAGATGGTTTTTGAGTGTCGGTCACGCCTAAGGTACTCTCTTGGAGCATGACAGTCAATGTCAGAAGAAAGATCAATACTCCGATGTCGTGACAAGGTGTTAGTCTATTAGATGGTTTAGGTGTGTGGACGAGGTTGTACGGATCTAAACATGACAAAAATATGGTTGGTATGATGGCATCCCTAATGACATCACCGAATGGCCCTCGATCATTGGTCTCCTACCATGGACGGGTATACATTTCATCCATATCGCCGGCCTCACATGGACGAAGATGCTTATGCTTATCATATCACGGCTTCTTAAGATGCTAACATAGTAGTTTAGGAATGGATTGAATCTTTCTTATGGGCTAATGCCTCACCATTATAATATATAAATACTAGTTAGCTTCATTTATTCGGTAAGGAAATTCTAAGTTCTAGTAATACAATTTCAATATACTATTTTCTTGAGCACCAAGTTGGTCTTGTCTTTACTTGATTTCTTATCTAGCATATTGATATGAGGACATTTTTGGATACAAGGCTAAAGCTCTCAGAGACGCCCATGGATACATATGAACATAGATCTATATTCTCTACGCTTTATTTCACTTTACGTTGCTTTATTTATTTCATATATTAATCAATCAATATTCAAATCGCTAGCAAATAAAGAGTTTGATTAAGACACATTCTTTTGACCTCATATAAATTTAACTATACTATTTTTGGGACAAACACCCTTAAATTTGACATGTTTTGTAAGTTAAACATTTTAATTTAATTAAAATAAATATTGGTACTCGATAAAAATGTGTCCTGTGAATACTCGTGTCCATAAAATTTAATGTGTGTAATATACTTGCTAAACGGGTGGAAATCATTTCCACCTCCCTTGCTTTTAAAATCAACCCCCCCCCCTCAATTTTGAACAATAATCAAACTCCCCCTTCTATTCCATGCATTGTCCATTTTACCCTTGTTATATCACATCTATTTAATAACTATTTATATTATATATAAATTATTTTTTAACATAGATATTTATAACTTTTTCTTTAAGTTCTTTAACATTATAAATAGTATTTTTAGAATTTATCATAAAATTTAATATGATTCTTATGACCATTATTTCAATATAATAGGCATTAAGTTTGTGTATATGTATGCATACGTATATTTCTTTTTTTCTCTACTCTTTTACTCCATGCGTTTTATATTACTTGATTCTTCTTGATATATATGACACCCCTTAAAAAAATTAATTAGAGGTGTATTTTACTAAACTAACATTATTAATAATATTTTGAAACCTAAAATTTGACTATCACAACTTTATGCAGTTATTTAATACTAAGGGTAGAAATAAAAAGATATTAAAAATTTCTTTAATTTCATAAATTGGAAAAGTAATTAAAACAACTATTTTTAGAATGAGAGTCAAGTAATATGAATGCCGGCGGATATTCTCTTCTATATAAATAAACAAGTTTTGATTGACATTGATGGAGTATTACATAAATTATAATCTAAAATAATTTAAAATCTAAATAATACAATCTTTAAATTTGTCCATAATTAAATTAATTATTTGTATTTCCTACATTGAAATATATTTGTATAGTAATTATTCTCTGCTATTTTTACTTGTATAAATAAATGTTAGAGTTTTGATTGTTATTAATGAAATTAATTTTCTCAATATGCTAATTTACTTTATTATAGAACATCATTAACTTATATACTTAATTACATTTAATTTTTAAAAAAATTATATACTTAATTAGTATTTTTCACTTTTTTGTCCAAAAATAATGTTTATGCTTTTATGAAAAATTTGTTACACTAAATAAAAAAATAAAAATATCATAATTTCTAAAAAAGTAACAAAAATTGATAATGAAAGGGTATAATGGGCATTTTAAAATTTTAATTAGGATAAAGGAGTGAGTTTGATTATTGTTCAAAGTTGAGGGTGAAGTTTGATTTTAAAAGCAAAGTTGAGGGTGAAAATGATTTTCAACCCTTGCTAAACTGATCCAATTATTGAATGACCCATATAATTTCTCAAATAATATAATGTATTTTTGTCAAAATAATAAAATTCACCCTTATATATAGGGAAAATCTATTTTAAATAGCATGGTATTCAAATCCTACTTTTGAAGAAATAATAACTAGGAACTTTTAATGGAAAAGAGCACTTGTACCCCAAAAAAGAAAACTATTTACAAGCGACTATCCCTTACTTTCATACTCCCCCTATTTTTAACTGTTAATTCGTGTTTACACTTTGATACCATTATATATATATATACACACACACACTGATTGTTTAAAAGAGGAAAAAGTTGTGCTTCAGTGAAAATACTATTCAGTTACTCAGTGATACCATTAAAGTATATATAACAGACAGTGTTTTAATGAAATGACTGCTTAATTATTGTTTGATACCATCAAAGTATATAAATATCATCAGAGTATATATATACTCTGATGATATCAAAGATGAAGAAGCAACGGTTCAGTGAAAGAACAAGGGGCAGTTGGGTAAATAGTTCGGGCCGTAGAACCAATTTGGGTAAATACTTTGCTTAATGAGTCCAATTTATGTAGTTTTAAAACTTCACAAAATGGAATCATTTGTCAAACTATTTACCAAAAATGGACCCAACCCAATCTATTTAGGCTTAATGAACCAAAGGCACAAACTATCTATCAGTTTACCCTACTTTTTTTTCTTATTTCGCGCATGATGTAAGTATGACATCAACATCACTACTATGAATTAATCATGTGTGATACCCCGTCGGTATATTAATATTATATCGATATCATATAGGATTGAGCTTAATTCTTTGTGATATTCCATCAGTATATTGATACACCTACTAGTATCATATAGAATTGGGCTCTTTTTTAAAGAAATAAATAAGAAACAATTAAGATAAAATTATTAAAGTTACAATCTTATTTATTAAACTCTAAATTAGTAGAAAATATATTTTTATAATTTTTTTTCTCTTTTTGCAAATTTTAAAAATTGTATCTAAATTATAACTCTTTTTTTAATTGTTTTTAAATTAAAATATTGAAAAATTGAAATATACCTTAATGATACCATGACAACATGTAGATATACTGTAATAGTATCATGGATGATTGAGTAATCTTATCGAAGAACTGAAGCAAACCTCAACTGCAAAGTTACTCTTTGATTCCAATAGAGTGTATTATACTTTAATGATATCAAGGAGGAAGAAACAAATAGCTGAAAAGTAAAGATCTTCAATGATGCGCGTGTTGAGGATCTCTAACATCTTTATCTGCATCATAAAATAATACAAGTCGAATGATGTCAGTATATGGAATATACAAGTATGTAAAATGGCAGGAAAGTAAGGACATATATCAAGAAACTCCTCTCAGGAAAACTCGGCTCAGAACTCAACATCATCTCAACATCAATATGTAATGCAAGTTTAAAAATAATAAATAAGCAATGCTTACTCAGTTGAGAGTTTCTCTAACTGACAATCATCATTTATGAGCTAGAGATAATACAATGAAGTGATGTCGTTACCACATCCATCCAATACCTTGTCAGGGTAAAGGATATCATCATCTTGAATCTAATCATCAAAGTCCTCTTTTTGGGACTTAAGAGGCATAGCCTCCATCATACGCTGGTTACGTAGTTCTGGAGTTTGAGTCAATTAAACTCTTACCCAACTCAGTGCTCAATACTGCTCCCAAAATATGTTCTCATATTAACCTCATCATTTAGTCTTATTGGACTTTTATTTCAAACATCAAACTCATTTCTTTACCTCTTCATCAATCATTACACTTTAAAACATTATTTAACCCAAAGAATCAAATATATTTAAATTCAATTCTTTTGCTCTTTCAAAACTCAATAAAATACATATATAGTATTAATTCAAATCACTCTTTTTGTCAATAAATATTAAAAGCCAACATCTTTACCCAAAATATGCATAAAAATATATTCATGAACATCAAATCAATTAGGGTTCATGGGAAAGTAGCCACGAACAATAATTCTAATAATATGAGAGATAAAAATAATAATAATCTTAATGCATAAATATATCTAACTCAATAGAAGAAGAATTAACTCATTTAGAATTCAAAAATTAGGGTAAAATTCAACTATAACTCAATTACGATGAATTTAAATATTGAGCTCATGGACGAACTCAATTCAATGCTATGAATAGCCTTACATACCTGGAATTTGAAGCTTTACTCCGAATTGAAGAACTCAATGACCACTCTTGAACCCCTAGCCTTTTCTCTTCGCCTGAGCATTTTGTGTACTACTCGAAGTATAAGAATCACCGAAATAATATTTTTCTACACTACTAAAAACTAAAACTATATTTGAGAATGAGTAAAGAAGTGTATAGAGAAAAGATTTGTTTGATGAATAAAATGAGAAAATAAGATAGGTATTTATAGGTGTGGAGAAAGGACCTAACAATAAATAAAAATAATTATAAAGGATGATCTTGAAAATTCAATGGAGGATTGTGATGTCATGGGTGATTTTAAATGGAGGACTATTGATGTCATGGGTGATGTCAAATGGATCTAAATCTTTCCATGATTGGTGAGATGAACCTTTTTTTAACGAAATACCCTTTTTTGGAGATGCATTTGAAAAAGATAACTTCTTTATTAAGATTTGGTGTCACATATTAATTATTGCTCTAGAAGTCTACTTTCATGTCGTTCAAGAATCAACCGATTTGGAGTATCCTACAGTGAGATATGAATTTTCTTCTACAAATACTTCATTTCGTCATAACATCATATCTTATAAAAATTAATTTATTTACTTAGCCTCCAAATCTTAAGATATGGTGTCACAAAAGCTGTAGGTAATGATGTTGGGGTTATTCAAAAATTTGAATCACCTAATTTGAACTATTCTATGAAAAGTTATGCCCAAAATAAAGAAGCAGTATCATTTTTATCGAGAATTGAAGCACCACATACTACGTTTTAGGGAGTGTTACAATATGAAAGTAAATGAGCATTTAAGGGTAAATATTTTACTTTTAGGGGTATAAGTGTTCTTTTCTCAAACTTTTAAACTAGAAAGTTTAATTTAGAAAACTTTAAACTAAGAAACTTTTATGGTCATGTTGGGCTTCATGTGGGTCCTCGTCTTGGCCTTCATGTGGCCCAATAAGTTGGTTTTTGGACTATAACTTGGACCATGAAACTTAATCCACTTATTGTTATAATTCTTGGGTCATTCTTTAACTTTTTTCCACCATAAATATCATCTTGATTTTTCATTGTACCCATCAACTTTAATAGAGGTATGCCATCGTGAATGGTACCACTTCTGTATTATTTAATTTCATCAAAATATGGCAAAAAGGAAAGTGAAGGGTCAGAGAGAAAATAAGGGTCGATCATTTGACTCTGTAAAAATCAAATGAAAAAATATATATTATTGACTCCCTTTTTTAGTTTTGAATAAGCATAAGTGTAACACCCTGCATCGTTCTAACTTAGATTTTTCATGGAAACAAGAGAAAATTTGTAAAAAATAGATCCAGAGAGCAAGTCCACATCGCAAATTTGGGTGTGTATTTTCATTCGGATAAAATTTTTAGATAGTAGAATCCGCAATGTCTCTGCGTTGCGGAGAAGAAAATTTTTGAAAACCAAATATGAGGACCAGGTCTGCGATGTGGACCTGGGTAGTAAATTTTGCCCATTTTTTGTGTTAATGAAGGGCATTACGGTCTTTTCCCCACTTTACCCCACGATATTTTGGGACCAAAATCCGTCCCTTATCAATATCCTAGGGGTATTTTCTCTCAGTTAACACTTAGAACTTTTGAGAGAAGAAGAAGAGCTAGGGTTCGAAGTTTTCAAGCGAGGTCTTTGATTTCAACAAGATAATGTTCGTTCCAGGTATGTAAGGTTGATCACAACATTGGAATGAGTTCGTCCACGTGACCTACATCTTCATTCAGTTAAGACTGCTTTTGAGTTTGAGTTTCAATCCCATTAAATTGAGTTCTTAAGTTTTCTATGTAATTCCTTATTGAGTTCTTTATATATATGAGTATATTGTAATGATTTTCATGATTTGAGTTCTTGAATTGATAATCATTATATTAACATACATCTATTTTGAGTTGATAAGAATGATTTTCATGCATTAAACCAAGTATGATTTTAAATTGAGTCTATGTATACTTGATTGAGTTTTGAATGGGTATGAGTCTTGAATGAAAATGAGTTGAGTATGAGTTGATTATGAGAAGTCTTTAAAAATTATTATTATTTGATCATGAGTATTTTTGAGTATAAATGAATGTTTTGGGATAGAATTTTGAAAAGGTATGAATAAGTTTGAAAGCATGTTTTAAATGAAAGATTTGATGATCAATGTGAGTTGATCTTAATGAGAGTCTAATAGGACTAGATGAGATGATTTGAATAAATTGATTTGATTGAGCACGTTGAGTCTTTCAGGAGTAGTATTGAGCACCAATTTAGGTAAAAGTAAAATAACTACTCAAACTCTATAAACTATATAGTCAGTGTAGGATAGATGTTATGCCTCTCTAGTCCCAAAAAGAGGACTTTAATTAATCGTGGATCCAATAAGGTTGATCGTCCCTTACCTTAGCAAAGTATTGGACAACTGCGACAACGGTAGTACAAAGCGTTGTATCATCACTAACTCATAAGTAATGGTTGTCAGTTAGAGAAATTTCCTAAAATTGAATGGTTTGATTTGGTTGAGATTGTATATTATTGAGTCTATTTTCAAGGAACTGTTTATTTTTAAACTGCATACTTATTGAGTTTAGTCGATTTTAGAGTTGAGTTGTATGATGTTGAGTCTATTGATCATATTTTCTTCCAATTATTTTACTTACTTGTACATTTTATGTACTGACGTTATTTGGCCTGCATCATTTTATGATGCAGATACAGGTGCTAGAGATCATTAACAGACGCTCCATTGAAGATCCATTTCCTTTCTGATAGTGGTGAGACCTCCTTCTTTTTGGAGGAATTATATTTATTTCATTCATTGCTTTGAGTAGTTCCTTTTTATGTAGCCATGGATTTGTCTCGACACCTTCTTGATAGTTGATAGACGCTTCATAGACATAGATTGGTAGATTGGAGTTGATGTCTCATTTGAGTCTGTTTTTTAGAAAGCTATTATTTATGAGATTGAGTTGACTTTTAAGATTGTTTATTTAAAATTATACCTTCATTGAGTATTGATTTGTTAGCTCACTAAGTGTCTCTTTTGAGTTATTTTAAGTCTTCTGCTGGTATGATTGAATAAGTGATCGGACCAAGTGGTTGGCTTAGGACCAGCAATTGTCTTCGAGTGTCGTCCACGCCTAGGGTACCCTCTTGGGGTAGAACAAAATTGGTATCAAAGCACAATTCAAGAGTCCTAGGGTGTCTGTGAAGCCGTGTCTAGTACATTCTCACTTATGGGTGTGTCGTTCACCACACTTATAATCATGAGGATATAGGACATTAGAAATTGTCTCATTTCTTCCATATTTTGAGCTCATGCAATAGAGTTTAACTCTATAGAAGCTTCTTTCTAAATCGTATGCTTACACGTTGTAGATCATGCCTCCTAAACATACCGCCAGCCAAAGGAATGACTAATCATACTTCTTACGATATCCTTTAGAGTTTGATTTCGTCTCTTAGATACACCATTTTGATGCGAAGTTCCTGGCATGGTGTCCTGAGGTACAATTCCACACTCTGTTAAATATTTCGCAAAAGGCCCTTGACGCTGTTCACCTGATCCATCATATCTACCATAGTATTCTCCTCCAAGGTCAGCTTTGACAACCTTAATTTTCTTGCCTAATTGAGTTTCAACTTCAGCTTTGAAAATTTTAAAAACATCCAATGATTGCGACTTCTCATGAATTAAATAGAGATATTCATATCGGGAGTAATCATCTATAAAGTTAATAAAATATTGTTGACAATTTCATAAAGTCGTAGGGAAAGGACCACAAATGTCTGTATGTATCAACTCTAAAGGTTCCTTTCTCCTATAAGCATCTATTTTTCTTATATTTGTTTGTTTTCCCTTAATGCATTCTTACAATTTTTAAAATTTGATAAATCAAGGAAATCAAAAATTCCTTCAGACACAAGTCTTGGTATTCTTTGTTTTGTTGCTGTATGAGGCTTGACGGTTTAATTTATATAATTTATCAATTAGAGTGCCAATTCCAATAATATTAGAATTTAGAGAAATACTAAAAATTTCATTTTCAATAGAACAAGTATATCCAAATTTGTCCAAACAAGAAATAGAAATTAGGTTCCGTCTAAATGACGGTACAACAAATGTTTCCTTTAATTCCAAATAAAAATCAGTATCTAATAACATTCTAAAGACACCAATAGCCTCCACAGCTGCCTTATTTCCATTGCTCGCATAGATGTATCTTTCAACATCAATTGATTTTTGACTCCTTAAGCAATCCTACATAGTGGCCTTTATGTGAATAGTCGCACCGAATCTATCCACCAAGTGTCACTAGGTACCATAGACAAATTAACTTCTGAACAAAGAAAATTGAGAAATTTACTTTTCTTTTCACGCCAAACAGCGTATTTGGAGCACTCTTTCTTCATGTGACAAAGTTTCTTACAAAAGAAACAAGGTTTTTCATCCTTAGGCTCCAATGTTCCTTTGTCTGCAGTTTCTTTATCCTTATTTCTTTTTTGCTTATGTGAAACGGTTTTAGTTCCAGTGGTAGATGTCAAATGAGCACTTTCAATCCTCTCTTGTTTTAGTCTGTCCTATTCTTGCATACATTGAGCTATAAGCTCATGCAATGTCCGTTTTTTCTTTTAGGTATTATATGAAACTTTGAATTGACTAACTTGTGCATGAAGAGAGATCAAAACCAGGTGCACAAGTATGTCATCAGGCAATTCAAGCTTAAAGGCCCTGAGTTTTGTCACAAGATTAGACATCTCCATAATGTATTTTCTTATGTTTTTTTTGCCCTTATATCACATCGAAACAATCTTATTAAGAATAGTACTTGTTTTAACCTTTTCGTTAGCAGCGAATTGATCTACGATTTCTTTTAAGAAACCTTTTACGTCTTTATTCTCTATTATATCCCCCCTAAAGGATTCCAAAATTGAGTGTTGCATCATCATCAAACTCATACGATTTGATCGCTCCCACTTATCATATGCAGATTTTTGTTCATTAGTGCTAGTTTCATTCAAGTCCGCAGGACGATCAAATCTTAATGCATAGTCAAGATCCATGCAACCAAGCACAATCATGATATGCTCTTTTTATTTCTTAAAGTTTGTGCCGTTAAGCACAAGAATATTGTTCATATTGGCAGATATAGAAGACACTATAAAATAAAATAAGTAATGCTCACAATTAATCAATCAAATAAATCATGTACATGTGAAGATAAGTAAATTAAATAAAGCTGAAGCAACAACAATGAATAATTTAAATTACATTTATCAAACACACATAATTTACATAAAGGCGGGCTCATCTCAAGATACCTAGCACAACATTATCATTTAGTCTTTGGACATAAATAATAATTTGTAAGTGGTACTCTTATACATTATTCATGAATATTAATTACTAAAACAACCTAATAATATGTCTTTCTTTGGACTGATACATTACTAGCATGCATTACAAATGTATCACATGTTCATGACTATCCATAATCTGGCCAAAATAGTCTTCCTTTGGGATAATTATTTCGCATAGATATAACATGTTTACATGTTCAAAATAAATTAAATTTATTCAATAGAGGTTACTTTGGCAACATGTTGAATTCATTTTATTTACTTACTAACTTGAAACATAAATACAATAATGGCAAAAATAAAATAAAATTGAAAAGTAACAAATTGACCAATTCATGCCATTAAAAAAATTAGCAAAAAATAGAGTTACCCAAAAATATTCTAGGAATGGTAGTCGAACCCACTTCACCATATCAATAATAAGGATATGTTAATGTAAATTTTAAACACTATGAGATCCGACATAGAAAAGGAGTCAAAGAAGTGTTTTTGAGCACTTTGAAAATTGAAAAAAATAAACAATTGAAAGGACCGAAACAGTGCTTCAAAAAACTTTGAAAAATTGAAAAAAATCTAGTAATTATATATTTAAATTCAACAACAATTAGTGAAAACTTAGACTGCAATACTTTTCATGGATCATTAATGTTTCTATATCACGTCTAATATCTAACTAAACCTTGATCTGGTACCACTTGCTGGAATTCTTCAAGAATTCACCCAAGATCACAAGTAAATTACTAGACAGAGATTTGAATACATAAGAATGAAAAGGGAACACTAACCTTTATCCATGGCAATAACTTGATTGAAGAACTCGATCTTCTAAACGTTGAAGATAATCCTTTGTGGTATTCTTTATCTAAGATGGAGAGAAAAAGAAAAGAAAAAATATCTTCTGATTTAGGAACCATGTTTATTTACAGCTTTAGAGGTGTCTTTTCATGTTGAAAGGTACCTTTAATTAGAATGTCTTTTAATGAAAAATACCTTTTCTTAGAATACTTTTCATAAAAAGATATTTTTTCTTATAAATTTCCATATAATTATAAGAAAAGGTTTATGAAATGATAGCATATTCATGTACAAATATATTAAGATGTGAGTCCATAAAATATAAATTACTAACAATAATTACAAGTGAATTGATTTAGGGATTAAAGATAGAGAGTTAGAGACTATAGTCCCTTTGTTTATTGAACGATAATCTAAAAGTGCTCGATAAGTTACTAGAGTTTTGAAGTAAATCTTACAAAGACTAGTCGTTTTTTTTGGCATGCATCATTTAAACTAGTGGGTATATTGATTGATTAGTAGAGTATAAGGATAAATATATATAAGATATGAAACTTTAAAATTTCGGACATAATTTCAAATCCAAAATTTGAAAAAGTTTAATTTCAAAAAGCAAATTAAATATTTAAATCTTGGAAACTAAATCAACCCCTAATTTAAAGGTCCATTTTAAACCTATCTTAAACATAAGAGATTATCTAGAGGCCTAGTTAAGCAGTGGCCGCAGCCTACAACTACTAACGAAAAACGAAGAAGGTCGTAATATGTTTGTTTTTCATTTGATACGAATTTTAAGAAAATAAAAGAGATTTTTAAATTTTATGATTTTAAATTAAAACATACTTAAAATATATCAAAATTTTCATTAATTTGTAGATTTAAAATATGTCACGTGAAAAATTAAAATTAAATAATTATCCAAAAAATATTATTTTTAAAATAAATTTTAAAAAAAAAGATAAATAAATTAAAACCGATACTATTACGAATTAATAAAGACTACTAGCAATCTATTGGATCAACATTGTTTGAAGTATTACTTTTTTATTGGCAAAGCAATGTTCATAGCCTCTCTAGCATCTTGCATTGGATAAATATTTGAATTATTATTTTGGACTTCCTAAAGAGAAAGGACTAAGAAAAACGACAAAACTTTGCTGAGTTTTCCTTGAAGTATCAATTCAAATCGTATGACAAAATGTCGTACGATATAGTCTATATCCAATTATTTTCTACGCACTATTGTTTAATTTGACATAAATTTTTTATAAAAAATAATATTTTTTAAATTTATGGTCTAAACAAATGTTTGACTATGATTTATTTCATTCATTTAAAAATTTAATTAAAGTTGGGTATCCCAACTTATTTTTTGGGGCTTATAAGCTGGTTTCGGCTTATAAGACGTATAGATAAGCTAAGAAAAATATGCCAAATTATTTTTTGGGGCTTATTTTAAGTATAAAATAATTTTAAATTGGTCAGTCAAACACTCAAAAAGTTGAAAATAACTTATAAATTATTTTCAGCAACTTATAAGACAATTCAAACAGTCTCTAAAAAGTTAATTTTCGAATAATCATCCATATTTTAAAAATTATTTATAATTTTTTAATTTTTTTTAGGACAAGAATATCACTCAATTATTCTTACTTTTCTCAAAAAATACTTAACATACTCTGCTCCTAGCTAGTACTCCATGTAATTAACTATTTGAATTTAAAGTTAGAAAAGGAAATTTATTAAAGTAAAAAAAAAAGTATGGTAGATAGTTTTTTGGACATGAAGTGTTTGTAAAAGTAGAAAAATTATGAGTAGGCATTGAAACAACAACAATAACAACAGTGCCTCCGATAAAATTCCACAAATGAAATCTAAAGAGGTTTGTATATAAGCGTTGGAAAAAAAAACACTAGCTAAAGTTAAAATAACCTTCAAAACGAACTATTTTAAAATCTGTCTAATAGATACTTCAATTTTCTAATAAAGTAATATCATTAATTTGAAATGAAGCTACTCATTTATTCGGAGATTTAATTTAGTTTCAACTTTTTGAAATTATATTTGACGATTATTTTGAATTAGTTATCAAATTGGTCCACCCAAGTAATTATATATTAGTGGAAATAAATTGCTTATAAGGAATGAAATTATGTTAGTATCTAAAGAAAGGCTCAACCCCGCTAAATGAGTTTTTACTATATCATAACATTTGAATTGGGTCGAACTTGAAAACAAACTTATTTGAATTTAAATATGTAAAGAAAATTTGTGAATGTTTTAGTTATATTTAGGTAGTTCATGATTAGGCGTTGGAAAAATAAAAACTATTTAAATGTTCAGCTTCCAAATAAAGTTTTTGTTTTCAAGTTCAACTCACTTTTTTATTTTAATTTTCTATTTGGTGTCCGAAATCTGTATTAAATTTGAATCGCACACTGTAAGGTCTATTTGTGGGTGATACTCCCAATAATTGTTTTTCCATATTTAGAACTTGAACTCGAAATCTGTGATTAAGGGTGAAATAATAAGTTCAACTCAATTCAAATGTACTAAACATAGTATAAACTCACATATTTTAGTGAGCCTTTAGATACTAACACAATTTCATTCCTTATTACCATTGTATTTCCATTAATATAATATTTCAATCAGCATGTAATCAGGACTTAATTATTTGAATTTTATTTATTTTTTCCCAAAAAAAAAAGAAAATCCCTTTTTTCTGTTTGTATTTGGCTTTATTTATAGTGAATAAAAAACAAAGGGGAAACGTGAGCTTTTTTCTGGGTTGCACTAAAGTCAAGACGAATCCCTTCAAATTCGAATTCAAAAAAATTACTCACTAAACTCACAGCCCCTTCATCACCCACAATAGATGTTATCCTATGTGTCTTCATCTGATTGGTCCTTCACGATTCAACTCTTAGGTCCAATTCAAACAAGTGATTTTTTAGTGGGCCCAACCGTTGTCCGCTCCTAACGAATACCTAAAACTAATCGGACGGTCCAGATCTTCTTTCAATTCAAATCAGCCCTTTCCCCCCGCCTATGCATCATAGTTTAATCATTTATTTATTGCTTTTATATATTGCTTCACATTTTATACACATACACATTTGTAACAGCTTTCTTCTTCTTCGTTTTCTTGAAGAAGAGGGTGATGAGAAGTTGTTGATACAAGGCTTTTAGTTGTCGATTGTTGTTTTTGATTGAAGGGTGAGTTTTAGAAGGAGGAATGATGACGACCCAGAATAGGCGTTCGTCAGTTTCGAGTGCGGTGGCGAAGAGGCAAGCAATGGCGGCTAATTCATCGGTGTTGGAGAGTAATCATGCCGGAAAATTGAATGCTGGAGCGGCCAAGAAAAGACCAGCACTCTCTAATATATCAAATCATACAACTGTCTCTGCTCGTAACTCGCTCTCTCATTCCTCCAAACTCGTGAGTATTTCTCTGTTTTTATTCTCTGTTTGTGTGTACTTTTTTTAATGTAGAAAGATAATTGGAGTACTGGGTTTTTCTATTTCTTTGCGTTTTTTTAATTACTTGTTTGATGATTCATTTTTTCGTATTTTGGTTATGGGATTTCTTGCATAAATTTGTGTATGGAAGGAAAATGTAGGTGGGTTTTGTGATTTCTTTTTTGGTTTTTTTCTTTCTTGGATTAAATGAGTACTAAAATGTTCAATGTTACGTGGGCTTTCATGAAAAAATGACTGAAGATACTGGGTAAAAATCAAATTGAGAAAATCGAGTGAAGCGATTTGTGGGCCTTTGATATGAGATGGTTTGCGGGATTTTGATATTTGGAAGTTGTTATCTTTATTTATTGACTTCCCTTACATAAACAAGTTCACTGTTTTTAGCAGGAAATGCGTCAGTTATCAAGGGAATTGAGTTGAGTTGAGTTGTGGGTGGATTTGTATTTATTTTTTTTAAATTATGTTTTGAGTTAAATATTCTTTTAATTGTAAAATAGTATTATGAATGGAAAATTTGAAACATCTTCCCCCAATTCCTGCTTTTTGTTTCCTTTTGTTTTGTCTGTCCACTTTGCTTTTTGAACATTTGAAGAAAGTTCTAATGTTTATGTTATTAGTCTGAAGAAAAGTTTCTGCTTTTCCAAATGGACATAGTATCATTGGACAATCATAAAGTGGAGTAGTGGCATTCTAGATTACTATTTTTAGTATAATATGAATTGTTTAGCAAATCATAAAATTAAAGGTGGGGTTCAAAATGATTTTATTACTGTTCTAAATTTGATAGGGACAAAATTTATCTTTACACAAATGAGCAGAAGAGGTTTAGCAACTTTTGTTAATTTTGAGTTTTAACAGTTGGATGAACCTTTTGTTTAATAAGCTGTTTTGCAATGTTTCTTGTTCTACCTCTGCTATTGATATTGAAAAAGAGGTAGTAACTGGTTAAGTTGCTGCCATGTGACCAGGAGGTCACGGGTTCAAGCCTTGGAAACAGCCTTTGGCAGAAATGCAAGGTAAGGTTGCGTACAATAGACCCTTGTGGTCGGGCCCTTCCCCGGACTCTGCGCATAGCGGAAGCTTTAGTGCACCGGGCTGCCGTTTGAGTTTTAACAGTTGGATGAACCTTTTGTTTAATAAGCTGTTTTGCAATGTTTCTTGTTCTACCTCTGCTATTGATATTGAAAAAGATTGTGACTAACTTGGAATCATTTTTGGCTTTGGAAGGCACCATGTACATCCAAGATTGTAAGCATTAAGAAGAACATTTCTACTTGCAACAGTAATGCAGTTTCCTCAGGGACTGCTGTTCTGCCAGCATCCTCCTCTGTCAGACCAAGCAGCAAACCTGTTTCTATTCAAAGAAGTGATGCAGTTGTGCCTAAGATCACTGCCATTCCTCTTCCTGCCACTTGCAGCATGGACATTTCTCCATCTCACTCAGATGGATCATTAGTCTCCATGGATGAATCTATGTCAACTTCTGACACAGTGAGAAGTCCGGAGGTCGAATACATTGATGACCACGAAACGGCTGCAGTTGATTCCATTGAGAAGAAGGCATGTAGCACCCTCTACATCTCAGAACATGTCAAAGCAGCAGGTTTTCATCTTTTTAGCAGAGAGTAGTCCTTGTTCTAGCATTTCATTTTAACTAGAACATCACAATTTATCTATTTTTTGATTCCAGCAGCAGATATATGCAAGAGAGATGTACTTGTGGACTTGGAATCAGGTGATAAAATTGTCAACATTGATAACAATCTTGTTGACCCACAATTATGTGCTACAATGGCCTGTGACATATACAAACACTTGAGAGCCGCTGAGGTATAAAAATGTTTACCTTCTATCTCTTTTCAGCTCTTTGAATTGGATGCTGCTGCTAACTTTAACCGAATTTCAGTTTTATCAACATTTGCTGCCAGTTGTCGAATATGTTTTAATGTTATGTTTGGTCATTGTACTAGGCAAAGAAAAGGCCTTCCACAGATTTCATGGCGAAAGTACAGAAAGACATCAATCCTAGCATGCGTGCTATCTTAATTGACTGGCTTGTTGAGGTAAACTTCTAGGATCTTTCTTCTCTAAAGCTGTGTCCTTGATGGAATATCAGCGTGATGGAACTTATGACTTAACAAATGTTGATGAGCTCAGAAATTCGTCAGTTTGATGTGGAGCTTGTTTGATGTATAGGTTGCCGAGGAGTATAGGCTTGTCCCGGACACACTGCATTTGACAATTAACTACATCGATCGATATCTTTCGGGCAATTTGATGGACAGACAACGACTTCAGTTGCTTGGAGTAGCTTGCATGATGATAGCCTCGTAAGAAACTACCTTCTGACCTCTACTGCATTTGTTTTCGCAATTATCTTTATAAAAATTTCCTCGAGTGCTTTTCATATTCTTACCTCCTCAAATATTACAAGCATGGCTGTAACAAAATGCTCCAAGACATTAATTAATATGGGAAATGCTATAATGCTGTATTGCAGCAAATATGAGGAGATCTGTGCACCTCAAGTAGAAGAGTTCTGCTACATAACAGACAACACTTACTTCAAGGAGGAGGTATATGATCTTGATTCACAAAACCTGCAGTTGTTAAACATTTCAGTGGCACTAAGAACTATGGTATTATGCAGGTGTTGCAAATGGAGTCTGCTGTTTTAAATTACTTGAAGTTTGAAATGACAGCTCCAACAGCCAAATGTTTTCTGAGGTTAATATCTTACCCTTATCTAGTAGTTGCTTTTATGTGTGATGATTAAGGAACTTACTGTTGAGATATATACTGCAGGAGGTTTGTTCGCGCTGCTCAAGGACTTAATGAGGTAACCTCTCCGTTCAAGATTGATAATCCTCCAACATATTTTATATACGAAACAGAGTTGATTAAAATTTTATAATCATCTGCAGGTTCTATCACTGCAGTTGGAACACTTGGCTAGCTACATCGCAGAACTCTCTCTTTTAGAATACAACATGCTTTGTTATGCTCCATCACTCATTGCTGCTTCTGCAATTTTCTTGGCCAAATATATTCTTCTCCCTTCAATGAAACCTTGGGTATGCACGAATTAGCTTTATATATTTTCCCTTCTTATTATCCTTTCGACAAATATATTCTTATAAAATTTGACTTTTGGAAATTCCTAATGCAGAACTCTACCTTGAAGCATTATACTCTGTACCAACCCTCTGATTTACGTGACTGTGTCATGGCACTACATAGCCTTTGCTGCAACAATAACAATTCTAGCTTACCAGCAGTCAGGGAAAAATACAGCCAACACAAGGTAAATTTCATTTTGATCTCTTAATCTCATTTCTTCATCCTAGTCTCTTCTAACATATGCATACTTTCTAGATATAGTTTTGCATAATTCTTTTTTTAATTCATCCCAAACCTGTATAATACTGGAATCTGGACTGCGCTTAAACATTCTACTATATGGGAAAATTGATGTACTTGTCTTCTGAGTGTTAACTCAATAATGACTTGATAGACATTTATATTTTATGTACATACAGAGGCATATATAGGTATCTGCGTACATTTGTTTGTTCTAATGTTTGGTTTTTTAAAACAGTACAAATTTGTTGCAAAGAAGTATTGCCCTCCAACTGTACCTGTAGAGTTCTTCCAGAACATAAGCAGCTAAGCAGGGAGATATGAGAAGGGGGATCAACTTCAATTTTCCAATTGTCTGTTGGATTAATTCATGGCATTTCAACGGGAAGGAGTGCAATATTATAGTCATTAACTTGTAATGTCCATGAAGGAGCGTCATTCTTGATTCTTCTCTCCTTGCGTAGAGTTAGCAGAGCATCTTTGTTTGTAGTCATTAACATTGACATTGCAGGATTAGTCTTGTACTCAAGTGTCCTTCTCTAGTTTAGTTACTCTCAAGTCAGTTTGTGTACAGAAGAAGAGCAAGCTATTGGCTGTTTCATTAACTCAGAAACTATTCAGTAATAATATCTTTGGGGAACTATTGCAGTTTGTGCCAACCGATCAAAGTCACGATTTCTCGTCCTGTCAAATTACCAACTGGGTGCAACTCAATTTAGAGCTGTACAGAAGTAGGTAGGGTGAAGAAAAAAAGTTAAAGCACCAACACATTGTGATTCTATATTTTACAACTATTAATTGCTCAGATTCAACCATATACATTGATACATTGTTATTCTATAATTTAACATATAACACAAAAATACAAGCCCCATAGGAGAAGCTCATTGACCACACTCTATCTTGGTAGAACCTAAGCCAAAGGATGCATCCATTACACTGGCATTAGGCCTAACATTCAGCCAGTGACAATCTTCAAAAGAACAGGGATCTCCACCATTAGGCCATTCCACATCCACAGGTTTTATGAAAGTAGGGCCCCAAGCGGGGGTTCCATCCTCGTACGAATTGTGAGTTAATCTTTGGATGTCTGAGCCGTCTGATTTGATCACATATATATCACCATATGGCTGATAATGATGAGGGTTCGATATGGGCTCAGCTGATACCGCCGCATTATCTGAAGTAAACACTATGTACTTCCCATCCGGGCTGAAATAGGGGTGGTTGGTCCGCCCACCCGTACCACTCTGGATCACCTTCTTCAGCCCTGTTCCATTAGGGTGTATCATATACATCTCGAAACTACCTGACCCGGGGTTTTCTCGGTCGGATGCAAATGCTATCCATTCACCATCCGGTGACCAATTACACATGGTATCTGTCCATGGCCCTTTTGTCAATCGATGAAGACCACCCATCTCTCCTTCCAAAGCATCCATAATGTACAAGTTCTTGTGACCCGATCTCCCGGATCGGAAGACGATCCATTTTCCATCGGGCGAAGGAGATGGAAACGCATTATTCTGCCCTCCTATTGTCATTTGCTTGTGGCTCAGGTCTTTATCATCTACATTGATGGAGATGATATCCACTTCTGTGCTTTCACTAGCAAATGTTGGTCCAAAGCTAGTGTAAATCACTCCCTTTCTTTTCGGGTCCCAAGCTGTGGAAAAGGCCGTTCTTGATGAAATTTGACGCAGACCGGACCCGTCATAGTTCACCACATATAATCCAGGTAACCTCACATAAGCTATCCGGTCACCATTTGGTGAAAATGATGGAAATGACCCGTCAATCCGGAATAAAGAGATTCCGGGTAACGGGTTTCGAAGATTTTCTAGTAACAGTGTATCACTCCCTTTTCCGTTCTCCGAGCCTCGACATTTATGGTACCCGACCCACGAAGAATCGGGTGAAAAGAACGGGTTCAGATGATGTGCATGAGGTGAAACGGGTCGGGTTATCTCTGTAAACTTCTTCGAAACAACGTCAAATAGCTCGATGTGCCGATACTCTGAACCTGCTCTTCTGGTAGCCACGGCGATGAGATTCTTGTTAGCCGGAGAAGCTGCTGGTGTGAACACGTGCAGACCCGGTGGTGTGACTCGCTGGGTAAGGACTGAGACAACACCGAGTTCACCTGATTTCGAAAGTACAGCCTTGAACACACTCCACCACCCATCATCGCCCCTCCGATGGAAATAGAGAGTATAATCATCAGCCCATGTTGGCCACCCACCGTGCTCCACCACCTTAACCCGACCCGACCCATCACGAGTCATGAAGACGTAGATATCCGTATCGAGTTCCTCAACCTCCCCACTCCAACCCTCCTTCCCGTACGATGCCACCGCCGTCCAAACGCCGGAAGGAGACACTGCTGGGCTAAAATCAGCAACTCCTTTAGGTGTCAACCTTCGGGTCAACCCGGAACCCAAGTGAGTCGAATATACTGCAGCCCAACTCGTCCTAGGCACACCGGAGTCCTCATGAGTCGACACGTATATCAAAGATTCCCCAGCTAAACTAGGCTTATCTTTCATAGAAACCTTCCCACCCGACTGATCAAAACCAACCAAAGGAACTTGAACTCGAGTCGACTCAGTCCGAGTTGGAAACTCAAGTATGGCTCTTCTTTCACCGACCCCATGAAACACTGCGTCGTAAAATACATGGTGGGTACCGTTCCGTTCCGTGACGTAGATAAGATGAAACGGAAGCTTGCCGGAATTGAAGGAATCATGATCGTGTAGGTGCGAGAGAAGGGAAGGTGGTAGGGAGGACGGGAAATGGCCGTTAAAGTTAACGGAATTGCCGTCGGTCAACTGCAATTCTATTGATGGGTGTGTTGTTGGAAGAGCGAAGATGTCGAAGGCATAGGTTGATCTTCCCAAGGTGGTGAATATTATGGTGGTATCATGGGCTGCCGATGCAGGGGTTGAAACCCAGCTGAGAAGGAAGAAGAAGAGGTAGCTGTACTGTGTGAATTTCATTTTTGGTGTGTGAAATTGCATTGTGTGGCAAGTGATGACTGATGAGTGGGCTTTGTAAGAGATGACGATTTGACATAAATAAAGAGATAAAAGTGTGTAACAAAATTAAGTGTGCAACAAAATTAAATTTATAAAATAGGGATTGAAACAAGTGATAGGAATAAATCAAAGAATATTGACTGATTAAAGGATAAGAAATCTGAATACTAAAATGTATGAACTAGAGCAACAAATAAGATATTAGTGTTATAAAATAAACTAAATTCAACAAAATAAGGCGAAGAAATATAACAGAGAAGAAAGGAAAAACTGAGAAGGAAAACTTTTGTTGTATCTGTTCTTCACCGTTGTTTCATTGCCAATTCATGGCAATGTATATATAGAAAAATGAATGAAGAAAAATGATTAGTGGGCTGCCCACTTTTAGTGGGCCCCACTTTAATATAATATGTAGTGGATATTCCACTTAATATGTGGATATTCCACTTAACACTCCCCCTTGGATGTTCACGTGTAATGTGTTTACATAAAAATACTTTACAAGAAATAATATACTAAGTTATTCTGATGTTGTGTCTACATATCTGATAATACGCCTTGATTGCTGCCTCATTAAAAACCTTACCAGGAAAACCCAGTAGGACAAAACCTTGGTTAAGGAAAAAAGAGTGCAGCGCGTATTTACTCCCCCTGATGAAAGCTTCATTTGATATTTTGGAGACGGCGCATTCCAACCTTATGCCTTAGCTTCTCAAAAGTTGATGTTGGTAATACCTTTGTGAATAAATCTGCAAGATTATCACTTGAACGAACTTGTTGTACATCAATTTCACCATTCTTCTGAAGATCATGTGTGAAGAATAATTTTGGTGAAATGTGTTTCGTTCTGTCTCCTTTTATGAAGCCACCTTTCAATTGAGCTATGCACGCGGTATTGTCTTCGAATATAACTGTGGGTATTTTAACATTATTTTCTAGACCACATCTTTCTTTGATGAACTGTATCATCGATCTCAACCACACACATTCTCTACTTGCTTCATGAATTGCTATTATTTCAGCATGATTTGAAGAAGTAGCTACAATGGACTGTTTTGTAGATCGCCATGATATAGCAGTCCCTCCGTGTGTAAACAGATAACCTGTCTGAGATCGAGCTTTATGTGGGTCTGATAAATAACCTGCATCTGCATAACCAATAAGGTCTGCGCAACCTTTGTTAGTATAAAACAAACCCATATCAAAAGTACCCTTCAGGTATCGCAAAATATGTTTGATACCGTTTCAATGCCTTCGCGTTGGGGATGAACTATACCTTGCTAGTAAATTGACAGAAAATGTTATATCAGGCCTAGTTGCGTTAGCAAGGTACATAAGTGCGCCAATAGCACTGAGATATGGTACTTCAGGACCAAGGATTTCTTCATCCTCTTCTGGAGGTCGAAACTGATCCTTTTCCACTTCAAGTGATCGAACAACCATTGGAGTACTTAATGGATGTGCTTTGTCCATGTAAAATCTTTTAAAGATTTTCTCAGTGTAGGCAGATTGATGAACAAAAACTCCGTCTGCTAAATGTTCAATTTGCAGACCTAGACAAAGTTTTGTCTTTCCAAGGTCTTTCATTTCAAATTCTTTCTTTAGATATTCAATTGCCTTTTGGACCTCTTCAGGGGTTCCAATGAGATTTATGTCATCAACATAAACGGCGAGTATAACAAACTCTGATTCCGTTTTTTTAATAAAGACACATGGACAAATAACATCATTAATATAGCCTTCATTTGTTAAGTACTCACTTAGGCGATTATACCACATGCGCCCTGATTGTTTCAGACCATATAATGATCTTTGTAATTTTATTGAGTATACTTCCCGAGACGTTTTACATGCTTCAGGCAATTTTAATCCTTCTGGGATTTTCATGTAAATTTCATTATCAAGTGAACCATAAAGGTAAGCTGTAACCACATCCATTAGGTGTATTTCAAGATTTTTATGTACAGCTAAACTGATGAAATATCGAAATGTTATTCCATTCATAACCGGTGAATATGTTTCTTCATAGTTGACTCCGGGTCTTTGAGAGAATCCTTGTGCAACAAGGCGTGCCTTATATCTTACAATTTCATTTCTCTCATTTCGTTTTCTAACAAAAATCCATTTATAGCCAACTGGTTTTACACCTTCAGGGGTTTGGACTACAGGTCCAAAAACCTCACGTTTAGCAAGCGAGTCTAATTATGATTGAATTGCCTTTTGCCATTCTGGCTAATCACATCTACGTCGACAATCTTCGACGGATTTAGGTTCAATACTTTCACTATCTTGCATAAGGTTAATTGCAACATTATATGCAAAAACATTATCCACCATAATTTTTGATCGATCTAAATTTATCTCATCACTGGTAGAATTTATTGAAAGTTCTTCATTCACTTGAGTCTCGGGTTCACTGATTTCTTAAGGAATATCAGGATTACTCAAATCTTGACCTTCTTCAGGAAGTTCGTGTGAAGTATCATCTTTATTATTTCTTACGCTTCTTTTTCTAGGATTTTTATCCTTTGAACCCAACGGTCTACCACGCTTCTGGCGTGTTTGGGATTCAGAAGCTATGATACTTGTAGATGGTCCTTTTGGGACATCAATTCGGATAGGTACATTCACTGCAGGGATATGTGACTTAGTTATCCGTTTCAAATCAGTAAATGCATCTGGCATTTGATTTGCTATTTTCTGTAAGTGGATGATCTTCTGGACCTCCTGCTCACATGTGCGGGTGCGTGGATCAAAATGTGATAGTGATGAAACTTTCCACGTAATTTCTTTTTCTTTTTTGGGTTCCTTTTTCTCTCCCCCTAATGGCGGGAAAATTGTTTCATCAAACCGACAATCTGCAAAACGAGCAGTGAATAAATCTCCAGTCAACGGTTCAAGGTATCGAATTATGGAGGGTGAGTCAAACCCAACATATATGCCCAACCTTCGTTGAGGGCCCATTTTTGTACGTTGTGGTGGTGCTACAGGCACGTATATTGCACAACCAAAAATTCTTAAATGGGCTATATTTGGTTCATGACCAAATACTAATTGTGACGGAGAGTATTTATTATAATGTGTCGGTCTTAGATGTACAAGTGCTGCTGCATGTAAAATAGCATGACCCCAAACAGTAATTGACAATTTTGTTTTCATTAGTAGAGGTCTTGCTATCAATTGTAGGCGCTTTATAAATGACCCTGCAAGGCCATTTTGAGTATGAACATGAGCAACAGGATGTTCAATTTTTATCCCAATTGATAAGCAATAATCATTAAATGCTTGGGATGTAAATTCTCCAGCATTATCAAGGCGAATGGCCTTAATTGGATAATCTGGGAATTGCGCTCTCAATCTTATTATTTGTGCTAACAACTTCGCAAATGCCAGGTTGCGAGATGATAACAGGCACACATGAGACCATCTAGATGATGCATCTATTAGGACCATAAAATATCTAAACAATCCACTTGGTGGATGAATAGGTCCACATATATCTCCATGTATACGCTCTAAAAATCCAGGAGATTCGATGCCAACCTTCAGGGTCGATGGCCTGGCAATTAATTTGCCTTGATAACAAGCAGCACATGAAAATTCATCATTTGTAAGAATTTTCTGGTTCTTTAAAGGATGTCCAGTTGAATTTTCAAGAATTCGTCTCATCATTATTGATCCAGGATGACCTATTCGATCATGTTATAGTACAAATATATTTGGATCAGTAAACTTCTGGTTTACGATCATATTTGCTTCAATTGCACTAATTTTTGCATAATATAGGCCAGATGACAGAGTTGGTAATTTTTCCAAAATATATTTCTGGCCTAAGACACTCTTGGTTATACCAAGATATTCAATATTCATTTCATTTAATGTCTCAACATGATATCCATTTCTGCGGATATCTTTAAACTTAACAAATTTCTTGGGGATTTAGAAGAAAATAGTGCATCTTCTATAACAATTTTTGTTCCCTTAGGCAGAATTATAGTAGCTCTTCCGGAGCCTTCTATCATTTTTGAATTACCAGAAATTGTAGTAACATTAGCTTTTCTTCTAAGTAAATTCGAAAAATATTTCTCGTCTTTAAATATAGCATGGGTTGTTCCACTATCAATTACACAAATATCCTCGTGATTTATCATTGATCCAAACAAGATTTGAGGCATTTCCATATTTTCTTCACAAAGAAAGAAAGTAAATATAATAATTAATACATAATTTATTATACAAAATTTTATTTTATTACATGGATCTAGAAAAATACAAACATAATATTTAATACATACAACAACAAAGAAAATTGTTTAAATATTATCGGGCTTATCAACATTCATATTTACTTCTGGAAAATTAAAGAAATCAGCTACATCCAGATGCATGGGCTCAATATTGTCCTCAGAGATAAAATTTGTCTCTGGAAAAGATTACTCCTCATGGGCACTAGATGCCGAAATTCATCTTGAATCGATGGGTCTGGCAGACACCATCAAAGATGATAACACGGCATCTAGTCAAGACCATGCAAAAGCTATGATTTTCCTCTGCCACTATCTTGACGAGGGTCTTAAATTACAATATCTTACATTAAAAGATCCCTTGAAATTGTGGAAAAATTTAAAAGAAAGGTATGACCACCTGAAGTTGGTCATGCTTCCACAAACACGTTATGACTGGTTAAATTTGAGACTGATGGACTTTAAAAATATAATTGAATATAATTCTGCTTTATTTAGAATTATAGCTTAGTTAACTTTATGCGGAGATGAAATCACGGAACAAGATAAACTTGAAAAAATATACTCCACATTTCCATCCGCGAATATGCTCCTGCAGCAGCAATATCGCGAAAAAGGCTTTAAAAAATATTCTGAATTACTTTCTCACCTTCTTAAATCTGAAAGACATAATGAACTATTAATGAAAAATCATGATAGTCGGCCAGTTGGTTCTTTGCCACTCCCTGAAGTGAATCAGGCAAATTCTAACCAACAAGAAAGAGGCCATGGCCCCAGTCGTGGTCGTGGTCGTGGTCGTAGTCAAAGAAGAAATTTTAATCATGATGCTCGACTGGCACCGAGAAATAACCAGCAATATAAAAGGCAGGGTAAAAAGTCAGAAGCTTTACCGAAGAATAATTCAGAAACAATATGTCATAGATGTGGAGGTGTGAGGCACTGGTCGCGGATTTGCCGGTCATCAAAACGCTTGGTTCAGCTATATCACGCATCGTTAAAGATCACTATCACATTTTGATCCACGCACCCGCACATGTGAGCAGGAGGTCCAGAAGATCATCCACTTACAGAAAATAGTAAATCAAATGCCAGATGCATTTACTGATTTGAAACGGATAACTAAGTCACATATCCCTGCAGTGAATGTACCTATCCGAATTCATGTCCCTAAAGGACCATCTACAAGTATCATAGCTTCTGAATCCCAAACACGCCAGAAGCGTGGTAGACCGTTGGGTTCAAAGGATAAAAATCCTAGAAAAAGAAGCATAAGAAATATAACAGAGAAGAAAGGAAAAACTGAGAAGGAAAACTTTTGTTGTATCTGTTCTTCACCGTTGTTTCATTGCCAATTCATGGCAATGTATATGAAGAAAAATGAATGAAGAAAAATGATTAGTGGGCTGCCCACTTTTAGTGGGCCCCACTTTAATATAATATGTAGTGGACATTCCACTTAATATGTGGATATTCCACTTAACAATTAGTATATTCATACCTCAACGTGGTATTATATTTATATAAGTGTTTGTTTTTTATCCAGAATATTTTGTAAGAGAGTTGTATTGAAAATATTTGTGTGAATTTTTTTTTGGAGCGAACTCGTGTGATTTTTTTTTATAATCGTGATATTTGAATCAATTTGTGGGCATCTCAATTAATTTCACAAAATATCTACCACCTCTCATCAACAATAGATATCAAGTTACTCTATCCACAAAAATTAGCACATATGACATATTAGAGTAGTTAATTACTCTAATTTTGTACGCTCTTTTGTGTTTGCTGATGTTAGTAAATTTGTTCCTCTTTTAGTTGTAGATATAGGTCAAGTTGAGTGAACCAAATTAAATTATTTTCTTCTTTATATTTCTTAACATGACATTATTATTTTTGTTATTGTCATTATAATATTATTTGTCTTTATATTCTGCACTACTCGAGTTCATGATCCTAACAAACTAATATGAGAATCAAATCTAACAATAAATTTGATCGAAGGGCAAACTTCGCAATGTTACAACTAAAAATGAAAGATATCCTAATCCAGGAGTTGACTTGGCACGGCATGAAAAGGAGAATAAGCTATAAAAAAAGAAGAAGAAGAAGATTAGGAGTTAACTTTTATAGACAAATCATGTATCATTTAAAACTCTCAAAATAAGTTTTATGTGAAAGTAGTCGTAATCAACTAAAGACATATGGGATAATTTAGAACATTGTATATGAAGAGCTTGTGGAAAGTAAACTTTACCTTAAGCAAAAGTACTTTTACACATTTCGTATGATCATTGAAGATATTTCTATACTTTCACATAATTCATTTGATTCCATTCTTATGAGTTTAGTAATTCAGATATTGACATTAAGGACATTTCAAGGATGAAGATCAAGTCTTGTTATTGCTTATTTACCTATCTCAAACATTTATGCATACAAGAGATATTATGTTTTATGGAAAAGATAATATCTCTTACAAGGATATCAAATCTATTTTAAAATCAAAAAAACAAATAGATAAAGATATTACTGAGAAAACTAGTAAAACTCAAGCATAAATTGGCTTGTTTGTTAAGGGTAATCTCGACTCAACATTCAGATACAATAATTTAGTGCGCCATTATTGTCACTAAAAGGCCACAATAAACTTGAGTGTCCTAAGTTTAACAAAAAAATTAAAAAAAAATGAGTGTAGAAATTAAATTGTGACACCATTGAAGCAAATGTTGCTCTTGAGATTGAAGGAGCTATATTTTTGATGACTGGAATATAATTTTAATTCTAACAATGAAGGGATCTTAGATTCGAGTTGTTTGTATCATAATATGTGTCCTAACAAGGACTTGTTTTCTATATATGATTCCGTTGAAGGTGAAGTTATCTTGATGTGTAACAATATTGCATGCAAAATTGTTGGAAAATTAGGTACACTAAATTAGAATGCACGATGGTATGGTGAGTGTTGACACCCAATTTTGATTCATCGTACTTAAATTAATTCCTTCGGTCTATCGAACACAAGACTCAATTATTCAATCATATTCCTTATTTTTTTCTTTGCGGCCCCCCTCCCTTTCCTCATTTTCAAACTCCCCCTCTCTTTGTGAAAGAATTAAAGAGAGGAAAGGGATGAAATAAAAGTTTTCTGTATATTTCATTAATGGTATGTACCTTGGTTTATATAGAAACATACAATAGTTATAATAAAAGACAAGAAGAGATGGGCTACATTTATCTTATTTAAATTTGTATAATATTCTACTTGCCCATAATTACATGGGCATAATTATATTTAAATGCATTAATTTAAATCTACTTGTGAAAGATTATACATATATATATATATATATATGTGGAGGAAGACTGTCCACGTGTGTGTCCACGTGTGTGCCCAAATAAGAGGGCTGAAGAGTTAAAACTCTTCAGCTTCTTCTTCTTTCCTCAGCGTCTTCTCTTCTCCTTCTTTAGGGTTTTCATCAGCTTTCTTCATCTTCTTCTTTTCTTTTTCTTCTTTGTTGTAGTATTCTTCTCCAACACCCCCCCTCAAGTTGGAGGGGAGCGTCATTACCTTCAACTTGCGCAGGATCGCCTGATGAGAAACCCCAGAAAGGGGCTTAGTGAAGAGATCAGCGAGTTGGTCTGTGGAAGGAACAAACGAGAAAGTAATCAAACCAGATTGAAACTGTTGACGCACAAAATGACAATCTAGCTCAACATGTTTGGTGCGCTCATGGAAGACCGGATTTCGAGCTATATGGATGGCTGTTTGACTGTCTGAGCGTAGCGGAATCGGAAGAGAAATTGGAGCAGAAAGATCTTCAAGAAGGCGAACTAACCAAGTAAGTTCAGCAGTAACACGACGCATGGACCTGTATTCTGCTTCTGCGGAAGACAGGGAGATCGAGATTTGTTTCTTCGATTTCCAAGAAATTGAAGCTCCTCCGAGGGTAATAAAAAAACCACTGACCGATTTGCGTGAATCTTTACAGGATGCCTAGTCCGCATCGCAAAAAGCCAGTAAAGAAAATGATGGATTAGAAGAAAGTAGGATGCCCTGAGCTGGATCTGTGCTTAGGTAGCGTAAAACGCATAAGGCAGCCGAGAAATGAGACAAACAGGGTCGTTGCATGTATTGACTCAGAGCAAGAACAACAAAACTTAGATCTGGACGAGTGTTGGTCAAATAATTCAACTTGCCGACCAAGTGACGGTAAAGGGTGGGATTATCCAAGCGAGGACTGTCATCTGCTCGAAGCTTGAAGGAGGGATCCAGCGGAGAGTTAACAGCAGGCAGATGAGACACATCGAATTCATGAAGAAGGTCCATGGTAAACTGCCGTTGATTTACAATAAATCCTTGATCCTCCCTCAAAATTTCCATGCCAAGAAAATAGTGAATTTCCCCTAGATTTTTAACTCTGAATTCTATGTTGAGAAAGCATTTGATATTTTTGAGTTCATTCAAATCGTTTCCAGTGAGAAGAATATCGTCGACATATACTGCTAAGATAGAAGTAAGTGTCCCATTGTGTTTGAAAAAGAGGGAGTAATCGTTCAAAGAGGAGGAATAGCCTTTGAAAGCTAAGGCTCCTGCAAGTCGAGCATACCACTGCCGGAAAGCCTGCTTTAAACCATATAAGGATTTCTTCAGAATACAGACATGGTTAGGACTAGGAGGTGTCAGTCCCGCTGGAAACTTCATAAAAACTTCTTCTTGAAGGTCACCATGCAGGAATGCATTGTTGACATCCAATTGTGAAACAAACCATTTCTTTTTAGCTGCAATGGTAAGTAGGCACCGGATAGTGGTCATCTTCACAACAGGTGAAAAGGTCTCTCCATAATCTATTCCTTCTCTTTGTATATCCCCCCTCACGACCAGTCTGGCCTTCAGTCATTCAATGCTCCCATTGGAAAGATGCTTTATCTTGTATACCCATTTGCAAGGTAAAGCTCTCTTTCCTTTAGGCAGCAAGACGACATCCCAAGTGTGATTGGTTGCCAAGGCCTGAAGTTCGGATTTCATGGCCTCTCTCCATGCTGGATGTTGGGAAGCCTGGTTATAGGAGCTAGGCTCAGTGATATTAGTGAGGGAGAGAATTAGTTTCTGATTGTGGAGGGATAGGGAGGAGAAAGCATAGCCTTTTGGCTTATGAAAGTGATCAAAACAAATTGTCCATGAATCAGTGAATATTACACTATTGCAAATGTAATCTTTTAGATATCCAGGTTCGTGAGACATCCTGCTAGATCTTCTTGGTAGATCTGTTATAGGAGCAAGGACAGAAGTATCTGGTGATGTAGGTGGAGATGTTTGTTGAGAAAGTGTGGGTTCGGATTGGGCTCTGTAGGTAGAAGCATTAGGTGGAGGTACTGAGGGTGTAGCTGGGTAAAAAGGATCATGGATAGGTGGGGCTAAGTGGTTGTGGAAATTAGGATCATGATCTGAGGAAGAAGGGTAGTTCAAGAAAATAGGTGTGTGAGAGCTATCAGATGAGTTGAAAGGAAAATGTGATTCATGAAATCTGACATCTCTGGATACAAACACTTTCCTTGTATCAAGAGATAACAGTTTATACCCCTTCTGCTGTAAAGGATATCCTAGCAAAGCACAAGCAGTAGCCCTTTCATCAAACTTGTTTCTCCCTTGTCCCAGGATGGAGGCATAACACAAACATCCAAAATTCCTCAAATGATCATAAGTAGGTTCTTGTCTAAGAAGTACTGCATAAGGTGTTTGTCCCTTTAGAACACTAGATGGTAGTCTATTAATGATGTGAGTGGCAGTTAAAACAGACTCTCCCCAGTAAGTCATAGGCAATTTTGATTGAAACATCAATCCCCTTGCAATTTCTAAGAGGTGTCTATGTTTTCTCTCAACAGTTCCATTTTGTTGAGGTGTGGCAACACAGGACAATTGGTGTAAAATTCCTTGAGAAGCAAGGAATGTTGATTCCTGTGTCCCTTTCCCCAATTCTAAGGCATTGTCAGATCTGATCATTTTAACCCTGACATTGAATTGTCTCTCTACCATGGATAGAAAACTTTTCAGTACAGGGAAAGCATTGCTTTTAGTGCTTAGTAAGAATGTCCATGTCCCTCTACTATAGTCATCTACTATGGTGAGGAAGAACCTGAAACCATTGTAAGTGCTACACTTGTAGGGTCCCCAAATGTCTATGTGAATGAGGTCAAAAATATGTGTGGATTTTATGCTACTAATAGGAAAGGGTTGTCTAGTGTGTCTAGCTCTAGGGCATATGTCACAAACAAGATCAGAAGTGGATTCACATGAAAGAAAACTTAAATGTTTCATTGCTGAAAATGGAAGATGTCCCAACCTTACATGCCAAAGTTTCACACTAGGAGTAGCATTAACATGTACTGAATTGAAAACTGAAAATGATTGTGGGATGGGATCTGAAGATACATCATTTGAATTAAAACTATTTCTAGACTTGTCAGTGTTGGAATCCAATAAATAGAGTCCTTTTCTAACTTCACCAAAAACTTGAGGACTCCTCACTGAAAGGTCCTGCAAGAAACATCCAGTAGCAGTGAATAGGACATCACACTGAAACTGAATACAGAACTTGTGAATTGAAAGTAAATTATACTTAAAGTCTGGCACAAGCAGTACATCAGTTATGACCTGCCCTGGCAAAATAGAGATGCTGCCTATATGGGTCACAGTTACCTTGAAGGAATTAGGTAAATTAATGTTCAAAGGTATGGGGAGAGGTTTCAGAAATAAGAAGGAATTGGGATCAAAACACATGTGTTCTGAGGCTCCTGAATCAATTATCCAAGTATTTTGCTTAAGATTAGTGGGTACAGAATTTGAGTATTTAAGGATGGTACCAGCCACTGCATTTGCATTGATTCCTGTTTGTGTGAATTTGCTTTGCTTGTACATTTGTATCATCTCTGCAATCTGCTATTTGCTAAAGTGTTCTTCAAAATTTCTATCACTGATTCCAGGATCTGTCCTCCTAATGTCTTCATCTGCTTGCTGAGTCAAGGTTGCATTTGCTTTAATTTGAGGCTGATAGTTTCTGGAGTTGGTGAACTCAAAATCTGCAGGAAATCCATGTAGTCTGTAGCAATCATCATGCACATGCCCTGTTTTTCCACAATAAGTGCATGACAGGTTTGGATCATATTTCTTCTTTCCCTTAAACCTGTTCTGTGGCTTATCATATCTCTGGTTCTGACCTGGATTGGCATACTTCTGGTATGTGCCTGTTCCTCTTATTGCTTGGTCCTTGAATCTCTGTGTATTTCTCCCCTGTCTATTGGCCATGAATGCTGCAAACTCAGCAATTAGTTTGTTATCCTGTTGTTTTGCTTGACTTGCTGCCAGAAATGATCCAGAATCAGAGATGTAGTTTGTGTTTGCATACACTTCTCTTTGGTTCTCATCCTGCAAAAGTAATGAATATGCAACATCCATTCCAGGTAAAGGATTCATCATAAGTATATTTCCCCTTGCCTGAGCATATACATCATTTAGTCCCATTAGGAATTGAATTAACCTTTGATCTTCTAGTGACTTTGTTAATTTTGCTTTACCATCACAAGTGCATTGACATGAGCAACAAACAATTACATTTATCCCATCCAATTCATCCCACAGTCTCTTAAGTTTGGTGAAGTATCCTGCAATGTCACTATTCCCTTGTATTAGACTTGTTAATTCCTTTTGCAGGTGGTAGAGTTTGGCACCATTTGATTTGCCAAACCTCTGCTCCAGACTGTCCCAAAGTTCCTTAGCAGTTTTGGAACTCATCACACTGTCTGCAATGTCCTTAGAGAGTGCATTTGATATCCAACATATAATCATGTCGTTAACACAACTCCATTGTTCAAACTCTGCAGATTCCAGTTCTGGAGCCTTGCAGGTTCCATTGATGAAACCAAGTTTCTTCTTGGCTGATAGAGATAAGAGGATGGATCTTCTCCAACCTGGATATCCTCTTCCATCGAAAACATTATTGACCAGCGTCATACCAGGTGAGTCTGAATTGTTTAAGTGGTAAGGATGACTGCTTTCATACGTGTTTCCTTTCTCACCACTTCCTGATTTGACTTGAGTTGTTTCAGGCATTTTTTTTGAAGATGATATTGATGTAGATTTTGAAGATGAAACTGATGTGTCTTACACAGATCTGAGTTGAGCTTAGAGGTGCTCTGATACCATGAAAGAATTAAAGAGAGGAAAGGGATGAAATAAAAGTTTTCTGTATATTTCATTAATGGTATGTACCTTGGTTTATATAGAAACATACAATAGTTATAATAAAAGACAAGAAGAGATGGGCTACATTTATCTTATTTAAATTTGTATAATATTCTACTTGCCCATAATTACATGGGCATAATTATATTTAAATCCATTAATTTAAATCTACTTGTGGAAGATTATACATATATATATATATATATATATGTGGAGGAAGACTATCCACGTGTGTGTCCACGTGTGTGCTCAAATAAGAGGGCTGAAGAGTTAAAACTCTTCAGCTTCTTCTTCTTTCCTCAGCGTCTTCTCTTCTCCTTCTTTAGAGTTTTCATCAGCTTTCTTCATCTTCTTCTTTTCTTTTTTTTCTTTGTTGTAGTATTCTTCTCCAACACTTTGTTCACTTATTCTTCCAACAACCAAAGACTGACACACTTTCTCTCTCTATCTATCTGGTTTCAAAGTCTCCTTAACTTGTCAATCATCATACTATTTTTACACACAAATCAACTGAATATCTCCATCTTCCTGACTTCACTCATTGCTTTATCTTCAGCAGACCAAACACCACCCATTTCTTCCACCAACACCACTGCAAAACCCACCGAAATCCCACTCCCTTCCCCGACGAGTTCCACCATTAATGGCAAACTCTAAGCTCCATGAACAATAACAAACGAAGCAGCCAGATCTGATCGGAAAATATCCTCTCCAGTGATATCTCTTTTCTTCTTTACATTACATATGTTTGTATATATATGTTCTTATTCTTTTAGGTAGGTTTGTGCAACTGCAAGTGGTTTTATTAGAAATGTATTAATGGTTGCTTTGTTTATATTTATTGGTATTTTATTTCACTTATTTTTATAAATGTTTAGTTTGTCCATTTGATTTTTCATATTACTGTTGCTATTGTAAGTCCAACTATTACTTTGTTATCATGTTTATTGATATTGTGTTGTGTTAAGCTTTTCTTTTTTCTTTTTCTTTCAATTATTACAAAGTGAGATGCAAGCATAATTTAATTTCCTATGCATATATAGTTGTTATTTTTATTTATGCCTCCCAGATCTTGATTACATAGATGTTTTCTTACTTTATTTTGTTATCTTACTCACTATTGCTCCATTTTACTTTTGATCTTTTTTTTTTAACTTTTGGATTGTTTCATGTTCATTTTTTTTGTAATGACTTTAGTTTGTTTCATTTAGTAGCAGTTGCTCTATCTTTTGTTAATTAGTTTATGGCATATCTCTTTGTCTTATCTTTTGTTAGTTTATATTAACGGTGTGTTTGGAGATACCAATTAAAAAATTGGCCAATGAAAAGATTCAGTTTTTGAGGCCTTCCAATTTTAAAAGAAGAAAATTTTAGTTTAAATTTACATTATGTGTTACATATTACAAGTTGAAATTTGTGTTTCTAAGCTTATTATGTTGTCTTGTTAAGTTAAATTTAATTTTGCTTTACTGTAATTTCATCCATATTGTATTTTATTGGTTTATTTCTTTTAGGCATTCTGCTTTTTGTTTTAGGCATCTTGCTTTTTATTTTTGTTTGTCTATGACTCCATTTAATTTGTTGGAATTAATTACATGCTTTTTGAATATAAATTATTCAATCAGTGTATGTTGCTAGGCTTTATCATTTGATTATTTTGTTATTTTATTATATCGATTAGTATTGCATGACTTCATTTTGTTCATGTTAACTTCATATGGTTTTTGTCAGTAAGTTGCTTTACATTAATTTTAGTTCTTGATTTTCTTTGGCTATTTATCATTAAGTATTTAGAATAATTTCTCTTTCTTCTAGTTACTTATTATTTTAACTTTAGTATTGACTTTTGTTGCCTGTGCATTTATTTTTGTAGATCCCACAAACTTTCCAGTGAAGTATTTTAATATCATAACATGTGTTATCATTTTGTTGATATTTTTTATCCATTGTTGCTGATGTGGTTATTGTCCTCATATGAGTTTCTTTTTCTTTTGTCAGATTTTACTCTTTTGTTGTTACTGTTATTAATATTAATCAGATTATATTTTACAAGTTAAAATTGACCAATGAAGAAATTATCGTCGATTTTTAAGGTCTTTCATGTTCATAAGACTGATTTTATTTTTGAGTTGTTGTTGTTATTATTATTATCATTTATCCCTTATTAACACTTTTACTATGTGTCTTTACAGGTATCCAGAGTTTTTTCTCGAAGAATTTATTCAAATTAAAGTTGAATAATATTTTAAATTTGTTATTGTGTGTATTATTGATGTTAAACAAATATTAGGCTGTTCGTAATATTATTGTTTTATTTTATTCTTTGTGTATATTTTATGTTTATACTTGTGCATTATTTTTGTCTCCTTCTCAATTAAAAAAAATGAGTTCAGTCAGGACTCACAGTTGTGGATTTTAAAGGATGCTAATATCTTCCCTTCGAAATCACTTGAACCCCTTATCTAGAATCAATTGGTTCCATAGATATTTTTTTAATAATTAATAGGTTTCTTAATTATCCTAAAATTAGGTGGCGACTCCTAAATATTAAATGTTTTCTTTAAATTAATTTTTTTTAAACTATTAAATTAATTTTTTACGAGTCCTACAACGTTGCTCCTTATTTGGATGTAACAACGAGAACTCTCACCAATGTTATATATATCACTGAGTTAAATAAAAAAATCTCATCTCGTTAGACACTAGAGATTTTCTTAAGTAAAAATAGGGGTGTTCATGGTTCGGTTTGGATTGGTTATTGATTAAAATCATAACCAAACCAATTTAATCGGTTATTAAATGTCTAAAATCATAACCAAACCAAGTAAAATAATAACCACGGGTTTGGTTATTGTTGGTTTGGTTCGGTTATTCGGTTTATGACTAGCCGAGACAATTCAAATATTCTATCTCTACATTTTTCAAATTTTTACGAAACTCTTTTTTCCTCACGGCCCACAGAGGTTCGAAACAGAAAATGAAACAACTTAAACATTCAAAACAAAAAAGAAAACAACTTAAAGTCAATTTAAAATTTGAAAAATTTCTTACAAACCTTCTCAAAAATTGACAATCTTGTACTTGGGGTTAAGGAGTTGAGGTTGCTCTTGAGCCTTCACTGTTAGTCTATGACTATGAGACTGTGACTTTGTGAGAAACCAACGTGAGAGGAACAGAAATGTAAAAGGAAAATAGATACTAGGGTTTTAAAGTTTTAACTTTTACCTTATGTTGCTGCCTGCTGCTTAAGTGCTTAGTGCTTACTGTTTAGTTTTTATTAGAATTTATAATTGAGCTTGAGAGTTGAGCTTGGATTGTTGGGCCTTAAAAATAAGTAGATTAATATTAAATTAATAATTAAAAGGTATAAAATATCTTCAATTATTTATGAAAAACTAATATTATACATATAAATAATTATAAATTTTATGTATATAATTATCGGTTTGGTTCGGTTATTTATTCAGTTATTTTTTTCTATAACCATAACCAAACCAAATATTATCGGTTATTCAAATTTAAAACCAAACCAAACCAAACCAAACCAAATATCGGTTTTTTTATTCGGTTTGGTTAAATTTTCGGTTTGGTTTTGATTTTAACCAAAACTGTGAACAGCCCTAGGTAAAAATACGCAAGTGAAGATGGAGTTTTTGAAGTCTCTCAAGGTGTTCTTGTAATTATGAAGACACATAAATCTGAGACGTTGTACTTGTTAGGATATACTATTAACATACATTTAGATATAGTATTATTTATTGAACAATTATTTATTTATTTATTTATTTATTCAGTTCAATAAAATGTTACATTAAATAGATCATTTTGTCATATATGTGTCCTCAACTTATATAGTAGATAATTTGGTGTATAGAATTTGAGCTTATACACAAAAGATTAAGTCATCGGTTCTTATAAGTTAAAAGTTATAGTTCACAATCGTAGATGAAAATTTGGACAAACCATCAGAAAGATTGTAGCACTAGATTAAATGTAATTTATCTTGATTATGAGAATAATATAGTTCTAACTTCTCATGCTAGTGTGGGGTTTAGTGCCCATTACAAAGTTATAAAAGGCAAACTTTTATTAGTCAAAAATGGCTGCAAATATTTTCAGCAATTTGCAATTGCAAATTGCAATTCTGTCAACAAAGTGCAGCTACCCTTTTTTGTTTTGTCAACATAGTGGGCAAGGTTGCTGAGAAGAGTTCCTATAAAAGGAGCTCTTCAGCTCCTCATTTGATATACCCAAGAAAAGAGATAAAAAAATATTAGAGAGAAAAATGAGGTATTTCACAGACTATAAGAAAATAGTATGTGAAAAAAAATAGAGTGTGAGCGATATTTTAGTAAGGTGAAAACCAAAAGAGTGTTATTTCTTTTGAGTTTATGGCATTCATTTTTTGAGTATTGTACTTGGTACTACCCAGTGTAAAATCCTTTACTATAGTGATATTTGTTGCTTCTTTTGATCCATGGTTTTTCCCTTATTTAAAAGGATTTTCACGTAAAATTTTTGGTGTCATTATTTTCTTATTTCCTTTCTACTAGTTTGACCATATATTTTTTTTGTATTTGTCCGCATTTTCTCAACAAACTGATATCAGAGCAAGATTTTATTTGAGTATGCTCTGTGGTTGCAGCATAGTCTGAACTTCCACTTCAGAAAAGATTTACTTTAATTTAATATATTCTTTGGGAAAAATCGATGAAAGCCAACACTAGTAGAATGGTTAATTTTAATGGTGTTAATATTTCATTTGGAAGGAGAAAATGAAAGACTTGCTTTATGTCAAGATTTTTTATCAACCAGTCTTACCACTGTAAAGCCTGATAATAAAACATATGAAGAGTGAAATCTGTTGCATAGGCATGTGTGTGGATTTACTAAGTAATGGGTTGACGATAATGTGTTGAACTATATTTTTTGGGAGACACAACTTGTACCCTATGAGAGCATCTTGAAAGCTTGTATACTCGAAAGACTGGGAACAACAAAATGTTCTTAATAAAACAATTATTAAGTTTAAAATATTATGATGGTTCTCCGATGACAGATCACCTGAATAACTTTTAGGAAATCATGAACCAGTTTCTGCTATGGACATTAAATTTGACTAAGAAATTCAAAGCTTACTTCTACTTGGTTCCCTACTAGACTCTTGAAAAACATTTAGAATTTTATTGTCAAATTCTGCTTCGGATGGTGTGACCTCTATGGATTTCGCCAAGAGTAGTGTTTTGAATAAAGAGATGAGAAGAAAATCTCAAGGTTCTTCTTTTTATCAAATGTCCTAGTAACTGGTTTCAGAGGGAGAAATAAAAATCGTGGTTCTCAGAATAGAGAACATAACATGAGAAACTCCAGAGGCAGGCTAAGGGATATAGAGTGCCATCATTGTGGCATGAAGAGGCACACAAAGAATTTCTGCCGGAAATTGAAGAGCGAGAATAAAGACAAAGAGGAAAATAAAGAAGATGGCAATGAAAATTACCTATCCACCATCTCCATCGAAGATTTTGTTACAGTCTTTGATGTAGATCTGATAAATATTGTTTGTGATGAGTCAAGATGGGTTATGGGCACTGGTACCACATCTCAGGTGACATCAAAGAAGGAATTTTTCTCTTCCTATACTCATGGTGACTTTGGAATCTTGAGTATGGGTAATGGAACTGTATCCAGGGTAGTTTGTGTTGGTACAATTTGTTTAGAAACTAGTATTGAAAGTAAACTAGTTCTGAACAATGTAAAACATGCACATGATGTTCGTCTACACCTAATTTCTTTTGGTATTCTAGATGATGAAGGATATGTTAGTATCAATGGTGGAGAAAAATGGAAGCTCAATAGTGGAGGAAAATGGAAACTTATTAAGGGTTCCTTGATTGTGGCTCATGGTAACAAATGTCGTGGTCTATACTAGACTACGACTTTGACTTGCGCCAATACGATGGATGTCATTGAGAGCGATAACTCTTTAACGTTATGGCACAAGAGGCTGAGCCATATAGTGAGAAATGACTTAATGTTCTAGCCAAGAAGAAATTATTGTCACATTTCCAAAGTGCTAAATTAGAAAAGTGTGAGCACTGCTTGCTTGGAAAACAAAATAGAGTGTCCTTTAAGTCTAACCCTCCTTCAAGAAATACAAAATTTCTTGAGTTGGTGCATTCTGATTTATGCGGTCTAATAAAGACAAGGATTATGAGTGGTGCACTCTATTTTGCCACTTTCATTGATGACTGCTCAAGAAAGCTTTGGGTTTATGTCTTGAAGACTAAAGACCAAGTTTTAGGTGTCTTTAACCAGTTTCAGGTTTCAATTGAAAGAGAAATTGGAAAGAAACTGAAATGTATTCATACTAATAATGGTGGTAAATATTGTGGTCTATTTGACAAATACTGCAAGCATCAAGGTATTAGACACTAGAAGACTCCTTATAAAACTCATCAGCTTAATGGGTTGGCGGAGAGGATGAACATGACCTTGATGGAAAGAGTTAAATATTTGCTTTCTGAAGCAAAGTTGCCGAACTTTTTTTGGGATGAAGCCTTATTGTCCTTTGCACATGTCATTAACTTATCTCCTGCTGTTGCTTTGCAAAATGATGTTCCAAATAGAGTTTGGTATGGCAAAGATGTTTCTTATCACCATTTGAAAGTATTTGATTGGAAAGCCTTTGTACATGTGTCGAAAGATGAGAGGTCAAAGTTAGATGCCAAGACAAAGCAGTGCATCTTTGTTGGATATGACCTTGATAAATTTAGTTATAGGCTATATGGTCCAATTGAGAAGAATCTTATGAGAAGCCGCGATGTTGTCTTCATGGAAAATCAAACCATTGAAGATATTGACAAAGCGCGAAGCTAGAATCTTCAAGTTCTGATGGCATAGTCCATCTTGATCAAGTTCCTCATACAAGTGTGCATGACGTTGGTAGGCTTGATGATCATGGTGATGCTCGGAATCAAGTTCCATATCATGTTGATATTGATAATAACAATCATGTTGTTATTAATGATGCTCCTGCTCATGAAATTGTGGACGAACCAAATATTCCTCTTAGGAGGTCCACAAGACAACATATTCCCTCATCTCATTATTCACCTAATGTGTATGTGTTACTCTTTGACGAGGGTGAATCTAGTGTTATGAGGAGGCTATGGAAGATGAGCATATAAATCAATGGATTGAAGCCATGCAAGATGAGATGAAATCTTTGCATAAGAACCACACTTATGAGTTGGTGAAATTGCCTAAGGGCATGAGAGCTTTGAAGAACAAGTGGGTATTCAAAGTTAAAGTTGAAGAACACATCTTGAAGCCCAGGTACAAAGCTAGATTAGTTGTTAAAGGATTTGGTCAAAGGAAGAATATTGACTTTGACAAAATATTTTTTCCTGTCGTGAAAATGTCTTCAATTCGTACAGTTTTTGGTTTGGCTACTAGTCTTAATTTAAATATTAAGCAGATGGATGTGAAGAAAGCTTTTCTTCACGGTGACCTAAAAGAGGAGATTTATATGGAACTACCTGAGGGTTTCAAAGTAAATGGTAAAGAAAATTTTATGTGCAAACTCAAAAAGAGTCTCTACAGGCTAAAGCAAGATCCTAGACAGTGGTACAAGAAATTTGAATATGTTATGGGGGAGCAAGGCTACAAGAAAACTTCTTCATATCATTGTGTATTTGTATAAAAAAAATTGAGAATGATTTTATCATCATCTTGCTATATGCGGATGATATATTGTTTGTGGGCGGGATTACTTTCAAAATTAACGAGCTAAAGAAAGAGTTGTGTAAGTCTTTTTCTATGAAAGACTTGGGTCATGCCAAGAAAATTTTAGGCATAAGAATTACTCGTCTTAGGGATAAAAGGAAGATTTATCTGTCACAAGAAATTACATTGAACGTGTACTGGAGCATATCAACATGAAGAATGCTAAGACTTTTAGCAGCCTCTTGCTGGTCATATGAAGTTGAGCAAGAAGATGTGTCCTACTGCTAGGGAGGAAAAAGTGAGCATGGCCAAAGTTCTATATTCCACCATCGTTGGAAGTTTAATGTATACAATATGCACTAGACCTGATATTGCACACGTAGTTAGTGTTTTTAATAGGTTTCTTGACAATTCAGAAAAACAACATTCGAAAGCTGTAAAGTGGATACTTAAATGTCTGAGAGGAATCTTAGATAAATATTTGTGTTTTGGAGGATCAAATCCAATCCTAAAGGGCTATACAAATGTTAAAATGACAGGTGACTTTGATAACAGAAAATCCACTACTAGATATTTCTTTACCTTTTTCTGGGGAGCTATATCATGGAAGTTAAAGTTGCAGAAGTGTGTTGCACTTTCTATAACTAAATCTGAGTATATTGCGGCTACTGAAGCTGGCAAGGAGATGATATGGCTTAAGCAATTTCTTCAAGAGCTTGCCTTGCATCAAAATGAGTATGCCGTTTATTGTGATAGTTAAAGTGCAATAGACTTGAGCAAGAACTCTATATACCATGCAAGGAAAAAACACATAGACGTGATATATCACTGGATTCGATAAAAGATAGAAAATGAATCTATGCAGGTCGAAAAGATTTCTACAAATGAGAATCCTGCAGATATGCTGACCAAAGTGGTAACATGGGACAAGTTCAAATTGTGCAAAGAACTTATTAGCATAAGCTCTCTCTAAATATATGAAGATATCTCCTTCTAGTGAATGGGATTGGAGGGAGAAATTTGTGGGGTTTAGTGTCCATTACAAAGTCATAAAAGGCAAACTTTTATGAGTAAAAAATGACTGCAAATGTTTTTAGCAATTTGTAATTGCAAATTGCAATTCTGTCAACAAAGTCCAGTTGCCTTTTTTATTTTGTCAATAAAGTGGGCGAGGTTACTGAGAAGAGTTCCTATAAAAGGAGCTCTTCAGCTCCTCATTTGATACACCCAAGAAAAGAGAGAGAAAAATATTAGAGAGAAAAATGAGGTATTTCATAGACTATAAGAAAATAGTATGTGAAGAAAAATAGAGTGTGAGTAATATTTTAGTAAGGTGGAAACCAAAAGAGTGTTATTTCTTTTGAGTTTATGACAGTCATTTTTTGAGTATTGTACTTGGTACTACCCAGTGTAAAATCCTTTACTATAGTGATATCAGTTGCTCCTTTTAGCCCGTGGTTTTTTCTTTATTTAAAAGGGTTTCAATGTAAAATTATTGGTGTCATTATTTTTTCTTTTATTTCTACTAGTTTGACCATATATTTTTTTTTGTTAGTCCGCGCTTTCCCAACAGCTAGTGCATTTTGTATGTATTGAACAGGATTGAGTAGAGATAGATGTTTTCGATTGACTGATAAAAACATATTCTCTAAACTATTAAATATACTTATATTCTCAATCTTGATATAACAATTATGATCTGTATATATTAATTATTATTTTGATTTATTAAAATGTGAGATTCTAAGATGGGTCAATATGCCTGGTTGATTGGATGATAATACCATATATTGGTGAAATAATTAGTTAGTTGATGGAATCCATATCTTAATATAGATATTGATCATACATATTTTTATGAGAAACTTATAAGTTTTCATGTGCAAACTCGGTCGATAGATTTATGAATCTAGCGCATAAAATAAGTTAAATATTATTCTAAAGAAAATTAATCATTGAATTAAATTCTTCAGTAATTTAATTTATTGATTAGTATCTGTAATCTTAACATGGAGAATTACATAAGTGCTTAATGAGAAATTTCAAAATATAAATAGAGGAGTGCAATTACGAAATTCTAGTGGAATGATTTGTAATTTATTATGGTAAGAATAATTTAAATTAATTTTTGAAATTATTTCCATAATAGAAAGCCTCAGTAATTAATTTTTTGATCCCTATAATGTCTATATTTAACTAGAACTCAGAATCTTATTTCTAAGGAAAAAGAGAAAAGCACATGGGTTTCTTGTTTTTCAAGAATAACATGGGTTTTCTTCTTCTTTTTGGATTGGAAAGAAATCTCTAAAATTAAGGATTCTTCTAACCTAGAATGTGAATCAGTTTTCTATACGATACCTTTCCACCCAAGTATTGAGAGAGTTCATTTGTTAATTAATTTGGGATCACTGCATAAGACTATAGAACCGGAGTCTGACTTGCTTCAAGATATTTGTTCAAACTTCAAGAGGTATTTCTTGAGTTAATTTTCAGCATACTTTGTATATAATATGTATTTGTAGTGGTTGTCTATAATTCATGTAAGTAGTATGATTGTGGAATGCCTCCGTTGTATGTTATTTTCCAACAATTGGCATCATGAGCCAATTGAGGAATCATACGAATTCGTTATACTCGTCTTGCTGAACATAAGTTGGAGCAAAGTAGGGATCTTTTTGTCATCTTTTTGTACAATGAAGCATATCGATTCTTCATTAGTCTTCAGAGTTTCAGGCGGTGGACCTGAATATCTGCTTCTACATGGCCCGATTTCAACAGCTAACTTTCCCCATTTCTCATTGAAACTTCTGATTTCGGAACTGCAGTTGCAAGTTTTACAGTTCTAGCTTGCTGGTTTTGGGGCTATTGACTGTGCAACTTTGATTTTGAATGCACCCCATCTGTTCGATAAATTTCCCAAGAGGAAAATGAGCTTGTTGGTAAGCCGACGTGAATGGTAAATCTGATGTGAACAGAACTTCAAAGTGAACAGTGTTTTTTGGTGGCAACCAGATTCATTTCAATTGGAGTTGGTACCTCCGGTTTCCATATCTTTCTATATCTATTCTTTGTTCATATATACATGCAGTTGTATTTTACTAACTTTAGACATTTGAATAATTTATTAGTTCATATGCATTTTTGTGGCTTTGAGTAGTGATGGTAGACTAGGGTCATGTTCTCACTTAGGGATGGGGATGGAGACGAGGGTAAGTGGGTTAAAGGAGCGTTTAGACTGAGAGTATATTCTTGGAACATTGGGACGCTAATGGGAAAATCCATAAAGCTAGTTAAGATTCTAAAGAAGAGGAAAATTAATATAGCCTATGTCCAAGAGATCAAATGGATAGGTTCAAAAGCTAAGGAGGTGGACGGGTATAAGCTTTGGTTCTCTAGTAGATCGAAGTATAGGAATAGGGTAGGCATTTTAGTAGAAAGTGATTTAAGGGATCAGGTGGTGGAGGTTAGGAGAGTCACTGATAGGATGATGTCGATTAAGGTGGTCGTTGAAGGGATTACGTTGAACATTATTAGTGTTTATGTGCCATAAATAGGCTTAGGTGAGGAGGATAAGAGGTGCTTTTGGGAGGATTTAGATGAGTTAGTGGGAGGCATACCGCCTACTAAGAAGTTTTTCATGGGAGGGGATTTCAATGGGCACATAGGGTCTATTTTGAGAGGGTATGATGATGTGTATGGAGGCTTTGGCTTTGGGGACAAAAATAGAGGAGGCGTTTCACTTTTGGATTTCACAAGAGCATTTAGATTGGTGATAGCCAATTCGAGTTTCCCAAAGAAGGAGGTCCACTTGGTAACCTTTTGTATTTCAGTGGCTAAGACTCAGATAGATTTTCTATTCCTTAGGAAGAATGATAAAGGTCTATGAAAAGACTGTATGGTTATTCCGATCGACAACCTTACAACCCGACATAAGCTTTTGGTGATGGATTTAGGGATCAAGATGATGAGGAAGAAGAGGGTCGGGGATGACCGACCTAGGATTTGATGGGGGTGTTTGACCACGGCTAGTGTCCTAGAGATAGGAGAGAAATTGAAGGATATAGGGGCCTAGGATAGTAGTGGAAATATGAATAGTATGTGGGATAGGATGGATAGTTGTATTAGGGTTGTAGAAAGGAAAGTTTTAGGAGTCTCGATAGGTAGTCGTAGTCGGCATCGAGAGGACTGGTGGTAGAATGGAGAAGTGCAAGGGAAGGTGGAAGCAAAGAAGATGGCATATGCGAAGTTGATAGAAAGCAAGGATGAGATGGAGAAGTGGAAGAATAGGGATCTTTATAAGATAACAAGGAAGGAGGCAAAGTCGGCGCTTTCGATGGCAAAAACGATAGCTTTTGAATGCCTTTATGCTGAAATAGAAGAAAAAGACGGAGATAGGAAATTGTTCAGGCTAGCTAAGGCACAGGAGAGAAGCGAATGCGATGTGGATCAAGTGAAGTGCATTAAGGACGAGCATGAAAAAGTATTGGTAGAGGAGACCCTCATTAAACAGAGATGACAGTTATACTTCCATAAACTCTTGAATGAAAAAGAGGACAAAGAGATTGTGTTGGGAGATTTGGAATATACAGGGAGGCATCATGATTTTGGGGGTTGCAGGAGTATTATGGTCGAGAAGATTAAGGGTGCTGCTCGTAGGATGCGCTGGAGAAGAGCGACCGGACCTGAGGAGATTCTTAGGGAATTTTGGAAGAGTGCGAGCTCGGTAGGTTTGGATTGCCTGGCTAGGTTATTTAATGTCATTTTTAAAATGGCTACGATGCCCGAAGAATGGAGGTCGAGTGTAATGATCCCCCTATATAAAAATAAGGGGGATATCCAGAGCTGCAACAACTATAGAGGTATCAAGCTTCTAAGCCATACTATGAAAGTACGGGAAAGAGTGGTAGAGATGAGGGTGAGGAGAGGCGTATCTATTTCAGAGAACCAGTTTGGATTTATGCTGGAACGCTCAACTATAGAAGCCATCCATCTTATGAGAAGACTGGTGGAGCAGTATAGGGAGAGGAAGAGGAAAAGGGACTTGCATATGGTATGCATCGACCTAGAAAAGGCTTACGATAAAGTTCTATAAGAGATACTATAGAGATGTCTGGAGGCTAAAGGTGTACCTGTGGTGTACATTAGGATAATCAAGGACATGTATGAGGGTGACAAAACTAGGGTAAGGACAGTAGGAGGGGACTCAGAGCACTTCTCAGTTGTGATGGAGTTACATCAAGGATCAACTCTCAGTCCATTCTTATTTGCCTTGGTGATGGATGAATTGACACGACAAATTCAAGGTGAGGTGCCATGGTGTATGCTTTTCACGGATGACATAGTCCTGATCGATGAGACTCATAGTGGAGTTAACGCTATGATGGAGGATTGGAGACATACCTTGGAGTCTAAAGGGTTGAAGCTGAGTAGGAACAAGACAGAGTACTTAGAGTGCAAGTTCAGTGAGATACCTCAGGAGGTAGGTGCGGAGGTTAGGCTTGGTGACCAGGCCATCCAAAAGAAAAGTAGTTTCAAGTACCTTGGGTCTATCATGCAAGGCATTGGGGAGATTGACGATGATGTCACACACCGTATCAGGGTAGGGTGGTTGAAATGAAGGCTAGATTTCTATGTGCTATATGATAAGAAGGTGTCACCACAATTTAAGGACAAGTTCTACAAAGTGGTGGTTAGACCAGCTACGTTATATGGGGCAGAGTGTTGGCCAGTTAAGGTCTCTCACATTTAAAAGATGAATATTGCTAAGATGAGAATGTTGAGATGGATGTGTGGATATACCAGGAGCGACAAGATTAGAAATAAGGCTATTTAGGATAAGGTAGGAGAGACCTCGGTGGAAGACAAGATGCGGTAAATGCTACTGAGATGGTTTGGGCATGTAAAGTGGCGAGACTCAGATGCCCCAGTGCGGAGGTGTGAGAGGTTGGCCATGGATGGTTTCAGAAGAGGTAGGGGTAGGCTAAAGAAATATTGGGAAGAGGTGATTAGACAAGATATGGCACAACTACAACTTACCAATGACATGAACCTAAGATAGGAGGGTGTGAAGGACCTACAATTAGGTAGAAGGCTAGTACATAGTCTCGTTATTCTCCTTTATTAGTAGGCTCATTAGCGCAATATAATTTCTTATTCTCTGATTTCTATTATTATCTATTACTTTCTATACTTTGATTATTCTATTTTATCTGTGTCGCTCTCGCTATTTGCTTTCCTATATCGCTTTGAACTTCTTAGCCTTATCTAAACTCTTTTTATGTTTTTATTGAGCCGAGGGTCTTTCGGAAATAGCTGTCCTACCTTGGTAGGAGAAAGGTCTGCGTACACTTTACCCTCCCCAGACCCCATGTTGTAGGATTTCACTGGGATGTTGTTGTTGTTTTTGGCATCATGAGCCAGGATTACATCTTTATAGATATAATAACTACAATAATAACCTATTGAAATACCACAATGTGGGGTCTGGGGAGGATAAAGTTTACACAGACCTTACTTCTACCAAGGTAGGATGACTATTTCCGAGAGACCCTCGATTCAATAGAAGCATAAGAGGAGGTCAGATAAGGCTAAGAAGTGCAAAGCAATATAAAAAAACAAATAACAAAAGTGACACAAATAAAATAGAGTAATTAAAGTATAGAAAGTAATAGATAATAACAAAAATCAGAGCACAAGAAATTATAGTGCGCTAATGCGCCTACTAATAAGAAAGAATAATGAGACTATGTACTAGCCTTCTACCCTAATATGGGTCCTCCACACCCTCCTATCTAAGGTCATGTTCTCGGTAAGCTGTAACTGCGCCATGTCCTGTCTAATCACCTCTCCCCAATATTTCTTCGGCCTACCCCTACTTCTTCTGAAACAACTTATTTAGAGACTAATTGGAACATGGTCTTCATTAAGTTATTTTTTTGTATATATGTAATTGTATATGTATGTGTGAGATGATATAATGAATGATCTGAAATGTTTGTTCCATTTTTCTGAAAAATATTTGTATAAAATTTGGAAAAAAATATATTATAGTGATAAGGGTTCTTCCTAATGATTACCAAGATTAAATAGTAATAAAGTATTAAGTTTATGTGTTGGCTTAGACCTTCCTCCCTATCGGATGAATTTAATACAAGTCATTATGTATTTAATTGCTAGTTTGATAATCTGTATTAACTCTTCTTAATTGAGTAATATATGATTGGATCAATGTAACTAGGGTTTTGATTTTCACTTAACTTAAACTAACAGTAGACTTTCCATCTGAGTTAGATCTATAAGAGTTCATGGAGTGAATAATCAGTCATTATATATGTAATGAGTTTGAATGTAAATATTCAATGTTTATATGGCTATTTAATTGATCTATTGTAACTATTTTTTCAATCTTAGATTTAACATATCTCCTCTTAACCCCCCTTAGCACTATTTTGGGTCAAAACAAACTTGAGGGTCCTAACTATGTTGAATGGAGGAGAAATCTTGACATCCTATTAACTGCTGAAGAGTACAAATCTGTACTCTATGAAGAGAGTCCATCGAAACCAAGTGAATAGTCTAATGATGAGGATAAGTTAGCTTATCAAAAATGGAAAAAAGCTGATGAGATGGCACGATACTATATTCTGGCTTCAATGTCAAATGTGTTGCAACATCAGTATCAAGCTATGTTTTCTACCTTTGAGATTCTAGAGAATCTCAAACAAATGTTTAGGGACTGAAGTCGATCAGCTAAGCAAACTCCCATGAGAGATCTCATGAACACTAAGATGGCTGAAGGCACTCCTATTAGAGACCATGTTTTGAAGATGATAAGTCTTCTGAATTACTAGAGGTCTTGGGGGCTAAAATTGACAATGACTCCCAGGTTGAGATGATATTGTAGTCCTTGCTGGACAGTTTTCAACAATTTCGCCTGAACTATAATATGAATAAGATGAGTCTATCTTTGGTGCAACTGTTGAATGAGTTACAAGCGGCAGAGACAATTATCAGAAAACAGGCACCACCTATGGCACAATATGTTGAGAAAGGTTCTACTTCTAAACCTATAGGTGGACAGAAGAAGAAAAAGGCTCATAAAGGTAAGGCAGTTGTACATCCAACTGGAGGCGTGAAATATCCTAAGGGCAAGTGTTTTCATTGCAAGATGCCAGGTCATTGGAAGGCTCATTGTCCAGTTTTCTTAGCCAAGCAGAAAAACAACTCAAGTAACTTACTTTCACTTGTCATTGAAATGTTTTTAGCGGCTGTTTCTACATGGTGTGTAGACTTAGGAGCCACTGATCACATCTGTACTTCTTTACAGGGGTTTCAAGAAATGCGCAAGCTGATTAAAGGTGAAGTTAGTATTTTCAAGTGGATGGTTTAGCAGCTCCAGCTTTAGCATTAGGAAATATTAGTACTTCGTTTGATAGTGGTAGAGTTTTAATTTTAAAAGACGCATTTGATAGCGATAGAGTTTTAATTTTAAAAGACGCATTATATGCACTTGCTGTTAGAAGAAATTTGATTTCAGTTTCTCAAGCTTTGAGAGATGGTTATGATGTTAATTTTTCTGATAACGGATGTGTTATTAGCTATAATAAATATTTTGTCTCTGCTGGTACTATAACGATTCATTAGGTCATTTTGAATATTACAGATTTTTATTTTATAAAAGACTCATAACGTAAATATTTAATGAGTATTTTGGACTATTCGGTAATTCCAGTTAATTAGTTGACGAATAATTTTAGATAACTAATTTAATTAGTGGACTAAATCGATAATTTATTTTATACTCTATATCACTTATCTCATATTTATTAAAATAAAGTGGAATAGGGTTTAATATTTCTATTTTCCACTACTACGCACGAACTCTAAAGAGAAGGGAGCAACGCAAGTCATTCAAGTAAGAAAATAACCAAACTTCAATCTTTGTAATTTAGGTATGTGTTGGATAGATGAAAATTGTATTGGGAATGTATGTTACTGGAGGTTTTATTGCAGTAGATAAAAGACGACTAGAAATTTGAAGTAATAGTTGACAATGATGGGTTAATGATTAACCATTATTGGCTAATGATTAGTAAGATTAGGAAGTTTTTTTTTATGGGAACAGACCCTACACGAGGCTCCCACCTCTCGTGCATAGTCAGGGGTTGAGCGTCACCCCCAAGCCTTAACATAAATAACAAAATAGAAAATACAAGGAAGAGGACATAAACCTTACCTCCGATCCTATGTTGGTTCATAAGTCAGCTAACCTACTAAGGTCGGCTAACTCATCCCCAATACAAAAGGTGCTATCTAATAACTAGAAAAGCAATAAACCTATGAGAGGACTCCTCCCGATACACTTCGACTAAGAAAAACATAAATGAGGGAGACTCTCCCCTTCCATGTGAATACAATAAAGTAACCTACACTAGTCCTATTCAAGTAAGCTACATATCATACATAGCTAAAATGAAGAAGGACAAGTATACGAAACTTCTATTTCGTATGGGTCGGGAAAGTTATTTTCATCTTTGTCTTTCTTAATCTTGTAATACCGAGGTTGTCAAGTTGTGGAAGAACATTGTCCCTGCAGACTTGCAGCTGCTATGTCAAGGGGCTGTGAGTGCTCCTCTTGTTAAAGAGTGAATGCTGAAGAAGTTGATGACCAAAAGATGGCCTACCTACAGCTTCAGTTCCTGTCCCAATGTAGCTAAGCAGCTATGGATGTTGTTGGTGTTGCAGCCTGTTGGTGTTGCCTGTAGCTTCTTGTGTTGTATCCCATCTACCTACAGCTTCATCTTCAAAGTCTGTAACTTCAGGTTCAGCTGTGGGTTGAGTTGTTGTTTGGTGTTGCATTTCTGCAGTGTATATGAAATTGTTGTAGTTTTGAACTTGTTGCAACCACTCTTGTATGTTGTTGTTACTGTAACGTGCAGGCTATTGTTGGAATAACATAGTGGGTTTGAGTTTTTAAATATTTAATTTATTTGGTTATCAAGTTATAATTTAAATTTTGATATATTGAGATAGGTAATTAAATAATATAGTATTATGTTATACGAATATCATTAGATTTATGTTATTGAGGAAATTGAGACTTAACTCTTGGCTTGAGTTTTAGGAAATTAATTATGGATTTGGGTGAGTTTTTGGGTCTAAGCTAAACATATAGTAATATGGGTGTCTACAGACTCATTTACTTACGAATATTATACATTTGATAGATTAAAAATGTTTTGAGGCATTGAAGAAAGGAAAAACATTGGTGAATTAGATTATTTGATTCGATTCTTTAGTTGAGGTAGGTTATGGTTTATTCTATACCATCGAGAGACTCTTAATAGTGATCGATAGTCGCTGAGTAATGTTGTGAAGTTTTCTATGCATTTAATTATTGTGGTTTAGATGGTTGATATGTTGTTGTGATTGGTCTGTAATCCCAAGACTGTGAAATCTATAATCTTGAACTTGGCCTATCAAAAGTGATGCCTTGAATAAAGAAGGTTTGATAAAATATTATTAATAAAGTGGAATATAATAATAAAGAATGATAAATTAATTATATTTTGATTGGGTGTCATATTTTGATACGGTATTTTTGGATCGGGTGTCACAATCTAACACGATATATTTGGATTGGGTGTCACATTCCAACACGGTATATTTAGATTGGGTGTCATATTCCGATATGGTATATTTGGATCAGGTGTCACGTTCCAACACGATATATTTGGATTGGGTGTCACGACCGACACGATATAATTGGATCAGGTGCGACGAGTGGACATGATATTATTGGATCGGGTGTCACGTTCCGACATGATAACATTAACGGAAAACATATTAAAATGACTTAATAATCTCAATCACAAAATAACCTATTTCCCAAAAAACGTGTGGTGTAAAGGCTTGAGTCCTTATGTGTGTTCTTGATATTGTTGATTGATTACATACTTGTTTCGTTGTGTTTCCACTTGATCTTGATCTGATTGTTTGCCACCTGTTAAGTGTTATAGTTGATTTTCTGGTATTACTTTATTAATATTGATTTATATTTCAAGTCGACCGATGATACCCATTCAGTACATGTTGCCCTGTACTGACCCTAGTATTTTATTTTATTTTATGAAGTGAAGCGAGTGTTTTATCGACTTTGACTCGCCTCATCTTTAGCCAGTCTCCAGTATCACAGATTCCAGGGTAAGCTATACTCCTAGCTCGTGTTAGAATTTTTTAGTCATGGCATGATGTCCTTAGTTTTCAAATACAGACTATTCTATTTATCTATTTTGGTGGTTAATACTCTTAGACTTGACATTTTGAGATTAGATGTCCTTGATGTGATGACTTTCAGGTTTTGGAAATGATATGTAATAGACCTAGTGGATTATTGTTTCTTACTTCCTTAAGTTGGGATTCTACATTATTATCGTATTTCATAAGTTGAGCAGCTAATATAAGTTGCGGTTGTATCATTGGTTCTTCCACCTATGAGGTTAAGCGTGGGTCCCACTTATCTATTACTGCTCAATATGATTATGAGATTTGATAAATGAACGTCAAGACAACTTTCCTTAATGGAAGTCTTGATGAGAGAATCTTCATGCGACCACCAGATGGTTTCATAGAAAAAGGCATCAAAACACATGTTGTGCAAGCTTAAAAGATCTATTTATGGATTAAAGCAAATTTCTAGGGTATGGAATACTTGTTTTGATAATGCAGTCAAGTCTTTTGATTTTGAGCAATGTCTTGACAAGTTTTGTGTGTAAAAAAAGTGGAATAGGGATAAAGTGTGTTTTTAGTACTATATGTAGATGATATCTTGCTCATAGAAAATAATGTGGGCTTGATAAATTCAGTTAAGAAATGGTTGTCCACTAATTTTGATACGAAGGATTTGGGAGAAACTGCTCACATCCTTGGGATCAAGGTTCTGTGTGATCGCAAGAAAAGGATGTTAGGCTTATCTCAATCTCTTTATATTGATACAATTTTTACCAGGTTCAACATGCATGATTCCAAGAAAGGATTTCTTCCGTTTAGACATGGAATTTCCTTATCTAAGGATCAATGTCCTAAGACAGATGAGGAGATAGAAAGCATGAAGGCAATTCCTTTTGCGTCAGCTGTGAGAAGCCTCATGTATGCGATGTTGTGCACTATACCTGACATCTGTTTTGTCGTGGGCATGGTTAGTGGATTTCAATCTAATCTTAGACGAGAACACTAGACAACAGTTAAGTATATAATCAAGTACCTTAAAAGGACTAGGGGTTATATGCTATTCTATCATTCGAATGAGTTGGTGCCCATAGGGTACACAGACTTAGATTTCCAATCTAACATGGACTCTAGAAAGTCGATCTCAGGAAATGTGTTTACTTTGGGAGGTAGAGCCATTATTTAGAGGAGCATTAAGCAAACATGTGTTACTGATTCTACCATGGAAGCCGAATATGTAGCAGCCTCTAAGGCAGCTAAGGAGGCATTATGGCTTAGAAACTTTCTGAAAGACTTGGCGGTTGTCCCTGCGATAGAAACGTCACTCATAATGTATTATGATAATAGTGGTGCAGTTGAAAATTAAAAGGAACCACAGAGCCATAAAAAGGCAAAACACATTGAACATAAGTATTCGAGAAATAGTGCAGAGAGGAGATATGGTGGTTGCGAAGATTGCATCAGAAAATAACCTGGCAGACCTTCACAAAAGCTTTATTGCAAAAGTCTTATGATAGGCATGTTGAAGGAATGGGTGTTAGAGTTGTACGTGCATGGTTATGAGTCTAAGTAGGAGATTGTTAGGATATACTATTGACCATGTATTTATATATAGTATTATTTATTGAACAATTGATTAGTTATTTATTCAGTTCAATAAAGTGTTACATTAAATAGATCATTTTGTCATATATGTGTCCTCAACTTATATAGTAGATGATTTGGTGTATAGAGTTTGAGCTTATACATAAAAGATTAAGTCATCGGTTCATATAAGTTAAAAGTTATAATTCACAATCGTAGATGGAAATTTGGAAAAATCATCAAAAAGATTGTAGCACGAGATTAAATATAATTTATCTTGATTATGAGAATGGTATAGTTCTAACTTCTCGTGCTAGTGTTTTTTTTATGTATTGAACGGGACCGAGTAGAGATTGATGTTTTAGACTGACTGAAAAAATCATATTCTCTAAACTATTAAATGTACTTATATTCTCAATCTTGATATAATGATTATGATCTGTATATATTAAATATCATTTTGATCTATTAAAAGGTGAGATTCTGAGATGGTCAATATGCTTGGTAGATGATAATATATATTGGTGAAATAATTAGTTCGTTGATGGAATCCATATCTCAATATAGAGATTGATGATACATCTTTTTATGAGAAGCCTATAAATTTTCATGTGCAAATCCAGCCGATAGATTTATGAATCTGGCGCATAAAATAAGTTAAGTATTGTTCTAAAAAAAATTAATCATTGAATTAGATTCGTCAGTAATTTAATTTATTGATTAGTATCTGTAATCTTAAATGGAGAATTACGTAAGTGTTTAATGGGGAATTTTGAAATATAAATAAAGGAGTGCAATTACGAAGTTCTAGTAGAATGATTTGTAATTTATTATGGTAAGAATAATTCAAATTAATTTTTTAAATTATTTCCATAATAGAAAGCCTCAGTAATTAATTTTGTGATCTCTACAATGCCCATATTTAACTAGAACTCAAAATTCTATTTCTAAGGAAAAAAGGAGGAAGCACATGGGTTTCTTGGTTTTCAAAAATAGCATGGGTTTTCTTCTCCTTTTTGGATTGAGATGAAATTTCTATAAATAGGAATTCTTCTAACCTAAAAAGGGAATCAGGTTTCTATACGATACTTGCCTACCCAAGTATTGAGAGAGGTCAATTGTTAATTAATTTGGGATCACTGTAAAAGATCGTAGAACTAGAATCTGACTTGTTTCAAGATATTTGTTCATACTTTAAGAGGTATTTCTTGAGTTAATTCTCAGTATATTTTTTATGTGATATTGTAACGACTTATCCCTTCATTAGGAATAAGCCAATGGAGAAGGATTTTGGGCAAAAAAACTTTGGGTAGTAACTTCAAAAAATCTTAGCCTAGGTCAGACTTGGACGAATTCTGAGTCAGGTGAAGTCTAGAGTGATCATGTGAGTAATGGGAGGTCAAACCTCTAATTTGATTGTATAGGCTGATAGCCAGGACGATACAGAACATTTACAGCTTCGCAAAATCGCATTTGAGCGAGTAAACTCGCAAAATCAAAGTTGGCGTGAATGATATATTTTAATATATCTTTGGAAAGGGGGTGTGTTGTGAAATTGGGACTTGGAGTACAAACTACGAGCTAACTGTTTCCGCATAACCCGGCAAAGCGGGATGGGTCTCACAAGAGCGGGACAGTCGCGACCTAAAATGTGACAAAGTCCAAAAATAGTCTTTTTCCGTAAAATCAGTTTATTAGACTTTGAGAGGCGACATAGGGGAATTCTATCAAGTTTCCACGGGTTTCTATGCTTAAGGTAATGATTTTTACTCCCTAAATTCATGCTTTGATTCGTAAAACCTAGAAAGTCTGGTGGGTAATCATTGAGGGAGGGTTTGAACTGAAAACATATGGTGGAAAATAGCCCTAGGGTGAGGTTAAGATCATGGATTTGGCCTAGAGTGTGAATTGTTTTATGTTTTATGATAGTTAGGGCATTGTGTTGATTCTTTATATGTATTTATTTTTTCTAGACCAAGAATGAGAAGAACGAACCTAGAAAGGGAAGACTTTTGCATTGCAAGGTTGTTGAAGTGTGAATTTGAGGTAGGTGGTAGTCTAGTTTCTCGTATGTATTTCATATATTTGTTAAATTACTTCATGATATGCATGTGTGTATATGAATAGAGAAACATGCTAGATTATGTGTAAATGATGTAAATGATATGTTGGAAAAAGACGGTTTAAAATTAATTTTAACTTTTAGAGAAAAAATCAATTTTAAAAAAAGAAGAGTCGCCACTTAATTTTTTAAAGAAATTAAGAAAACTTAATTTAAAAGACCTTAATAGATTTAAGTCTTAAAAATTAGAAAAATGGGTAAGGGTTCAAATTTACACTTTGAGAAGGTGTTAGCATTCAAAATGATCGCTAACGTGCGGTTATCTGACGATTAAAAAATTATTTGACTAACTTTAGAAAAATTACTTATAAGTAATAAAGATAAATACATTTATTTGAGTATTAAATCAACTTGAAATACTTGAGATAATTTATCAAGAAAATATGACCTATTAAATGACTAAGTAAATGAATTTTAAATATGTTTAAAGAGAAGTAGTAGATCTCTTTAACTAAATTGAAGGCGATTAAGACTTTGATTAAATAAGGAAAATGAGTTGAGATATTTAGGGAAAAATCAATTTAGAAAAAGACACTTTAAACTCAATTAATTTGAAAGAACATCAACTTAAAAGATTTAAGATAATTTAGAAGAAAATTATATTTGTAGAAATATCTAAGCAAAAAAAACACTTAAATGAAATCATTTTTAAAGAATAAATTAATAGAAAAAATGGTTTCTCTTTTAAGGGAATTCAATTAAGTTAAACCAAACTAAATCAACTTCTACGCAAGTATAAATAAACGTAAATAAATAAATAAATTATTACAACACGAATTAAATATAATTGAATAAACTATGAAAATTTGGTCCGACACTTTATTTCTGTACGTCTGGACTAAGTTATTGGTCCACCTGCGTTTTGAAACTTAGGCCCAATTCCACTGTATATCAAGGATGTATATATACTGTATATCAATGTATACATCACTATTTTCATGTATATCGGACTGTATATACACCATATAAAATTTATTTTCAGCTCCAACAACATGTAAATCAGCATCCCTTTACCATTTCTTTTTTTGAAGAGGATGACCCGAAAAAAAAGGTATTTGGACCTCCATGGCTCAACGTCGAAATGTAAATAACGGAGAAAGTCCCTATTGGACTCGGACAATGGTTCATACAATAAATAATAAGAATAAAATTAGCAAATGAATCGAGAGAAAGCAATTGAGATATGTTTCTTATTATTTGAATAAAGGATACTTAGACAACTCATTTTAAGTGTAATCACTAAGATCTAAAGAAAACTAATATTAAACTTGCATCTAAGGATGAGATACCTCATTAATTCTAATTAATAATGTGTTGTACTAAGAGACCAATTTATGCATAACATTTAATAATATAAATATAAGCTATTGTATATTAACAAACAAACACTTGTATATATATATATATATATATATATATATATATATATATGGCATATGCATTATAACTTTACAATAATTGAATAGGGACAACACAGCTCATTATCCAATTACCACTAAATTCAACTTGGTATGATGAGTACTTGAGGCATAAGAATGAAATATCAAAACACACATATGTATATATATGCATAACACTTAAAAGGGTCACATATGAACATAATAAGATAACATAATGACTAACAACATGCATATATGTAGAAAACAAATATAGAAAAAAAATTTCAAGTAACTAAAGAACATGGAATTAACCTATACATTATATAAACTAAAATTTTAAAGCAAGATTTAAATCAATTAAGCAATGAAAGTTCTAACTAACTAATAACTTAAGCATATATTTATTATCTAAATCATGATAAAAGAAAAAAAAATGAAAACATAAAAATCTATATCGTAAAAAAAAACTACTTGGAAAAATAATAAATGAAACTAAGAGCTTTCACATATTTGATAAAAATATCACGACATTTCAAGTAAGACAAGAAATTTCTATTATTAATTTAATTAATTATAACACATGCTAACTAAAAAAATAAGATTACGAATCAACTAAATAGAAAACATGAAATAATTAAATAAAATAAACTGAAATTTTTTTTTACCTTCTTCCGGGCAGCGACTGAGACGACAAATTTGAAGCTTCTTCACCACCACAAATGGAGTTTCGATGAAAGTTTGAATTCAAAAATAAATGGACTCAAAATCTTTTTGCTATAGGAATACTGTTTTTTTAAAAAAACAAATGTTGTTTCTCTGTTCTTATTAATTTTTTGTGTAAAATTCAGCTCCTATTTCTCTTCTCTATTTTTTTGTTTTGTTTCTGCAGTATTTTATTTTTGCTTTTTTTTTTGTGTACTTGAATGTTTTTTGGTGTTCTTGATGAAAAATGGTGAATGTTGATTAATTATTTTTCTATGATGATCATGTACTTCCTTTCTTATGAAGAAGATGAAGAGATTTTAAAAAAAATAGAATGAGGTTGAGGTGAGTAATGATGAAATTTTTGAATAATGATGGGTTTGGTGGGTGAAAAAGGGTAAAGGAAAAAAAAAAGGAAAAGGGTGGAGGGTAGGAGAATGATGATGTTTGAGAATTTAAAAAAGGAGGGGGGGGGGGTGAGGTGGGATTGAGAGGTGGAAAAAGAAAAAGAAGAAATGGTGGAGTTAGTATTGTATAAGTATAATATATATGTATTGTAGTGAATTGGTGTTGCGCTAAAATTATTATAAGAATTAGGCTTTAGGTGTAGGTGTTAGTATGTTGTAGTAGTGTAGGTTGTTGTTGTTATTGGGTTTATAGAGAGTGGGATGACAACATTGGGTTGTGATGACTTTGGGCCCGAATTTGGGATAAAAAATAACTTGAAATTTGGTTAAGGATGGAGTGAAAAAATGGTTGGATTTGTATGAAAAATGGCCACATGAAAATTGATAACTTAGGTAATTAAGCTTAACAAAATAGCCAAACTGATTTAATTATGAATTCAGCTAAAAATTAAATAAAATGAATCGATAATAATTAATTAACGATCTTCTTAATTCTAACAAAATGAATTAATTAACTTAGTTATAAACTAATTAATTCAAAAATATAAGCTACTAAATTATGAAACAATAAAATTTTTTTTTAATCATTTTTTTATATTTATAGAAATTAATAATTATATAGATAATATTATATATATATATATATATATCATTAAAAATTATAAGAATGATAAAAATTTCTGTAAAAATACACTTGAAAATATTTTGGTATTTTATAAAAGTAATTACTTCAGATTGTTTAAAATTGAAGAAACTCAATAACTAATATACGTTTGTGGAGGGTCAAAATTGGGTATCAACAATTGTCTCTTTCTTAAGGTAGGGTTGATGAATGAGATCCTGGACAAAAAAAATTGACAAAATTAATTTTGACTGACTACATTTTCATCATCCTGAAAAGGGGTTTGGTATGGCCTTTGGGAATTATGGTCGGACCTCGGTATCGGGATTCCTACATATCTCAGACTATATGAGAATTCAGGCCACTTGTAGTTCAATACGCTTGATTTAGCGCACGAGTTTGAAAGAATACAAAAACTATCCTGGTGTCGAATTATGGAAAAATCAGAATGCTCGAGAATAAGATGAGGAAGTTGGAATACATTCGAGGTTTCAACGAGCCCGCCTACATATCTCTAAACATGGGAATCAAACTACTTGTAGTTCGACTCAATTGGTTGAAATAGAAATCTTTAATGCTAAGATAAGCTTCGGTTGGGAGGAGTGACCAATAAATTGAGTATGAAAAATAGGCTTGCAACCTCTTAGCCATGAATGCGGCGCACTTCACACCCATAATTAAGAAGTTAAACGGACATAATTTCCATAGCTCTCTTTGCATTGTCACTCGAATTGAAAAGTTGCTTCTGGTGAGAGTCAAAATTTCTCAGATACGAAACAGAAACTGATATACCTCAAAGAAATACCCATATGCCTTATGATAGGGGTGTGGTTTGATTGTGGTGGAATTCGCCCTTCAACTCATGTCCTAAGAGTTTGATTCTCCTATTCGGGCTATGTCTCAGTTAGCTGCTAAGAAAAAATTTCACGTTGTGTTGCATCCTTCTTGATATCGTCCGCACCTATAATTTAGTTGAGAATTCATCCTCTTGGATGCTCTCGACAAAGACTGAGATAAAAATCATTAGTAGAAAAATATAACTCAAATAGAAAAGTAGCGTCATTACTATGTTGGCATGTCAACCTCCTCTGATTTTGACGTAGAGCAAACAAAACATACTTCCTAAGTTGATGTGATTTATAATATATTTCTCGAAAGTTAGTTTCTTTCAATTTTGATGCAATATGGGATGAGTTGATATGATGTAATATGATGATGAATTAACATAATGCAATATGATGATTAGTTGATATGATGCAATATGATGATAGCCTTTCAGCAATGATATGATAATGACCCTCTCGGCAATGATATGATAATGATGATGGCTCTCTCGATAATGATAATGATAATGGCCCTGTCGGTAATGATATGATAATGATGGTGACCTTCTCAGAAATGATATGTTAATGGCCATCTTGGCAATGATATTACCACTTCTAGTAATATATTATGAATGACCCTCTTGACAATAATATTACAATTTCTGGTAATATAATATGAATGACCCTCTTATCAATAATATTACAACTTTTGATAATATAATATGAATGGTCCTCTTGACAATGATATTATCACTTCTGGTAATATAATATGATAATGACCCTCTCGACAATGATATTACCACTTCCGATAATATAATATGAATGGCCCTCTTGGTGATTATATTACCACTTCTGGTAATATAATATGAATGATCCTCTTAACAATAATATTACCATTTCCGATAATATAATATGACTGGACCTCTTGGCAATGATATGATAATGATGATGATGTCTTATTGATAGGATGATGATGCTACATTAGTAGGAATGATGATGTTCCATTGATAGGATGATGATCGATATCCTTCTAATGTTGATATTTGATCGATTTTTGGTATAATATCGGATATTTTGGTTAGTTTCACTTCAAATCCTCCTCAGTATTTGATGCGACTTATATACGCCCATCGAAAGTCTTTAACGTTGGAAAATACGATTTGACATCATTATAGACGTGTGCATGTCTTGAAGGTGCCTTTTTTCCTGTTCCTATACTCAGAAGGAAACAAGTAATAGACACATTGTCGTTCTAACTAACGACTGGTAAACAAAAAGTTTCAAGAAATTTTTTTGAGGATGTGTTCAAAGTGCCTGATCACTTTGACATTAGTGTGTGAATATCGTTCTTATTTTCGAACACTTTATATTCATTGTGACTCATAGTTTGTTGGGGATTTGAACGAGGCATTGTTGCTCGCATTTTGCCTTTTTTTCTGATGAATCCTAATGACTTTCTTTTTTTTCACGAAAGATTATTACTTTTGAAAACTCTTGTCACGACCCAACCTAGGGCCTAGTCGTAACACGATGATCGAAACCCCGAAAGGCTCCAACCAAGACTCTTGTACATATCATAAGCATACACAAGGTAAAATAAAATCGGAAACATCATAAGAAAGTCTAAAACATGAATAGAAATCTGAAAATGTCTTATGACAACATAGACTCGAACATATGTCCAACTAGATGCTTCTAAACATGAGTATGGGCGGGGGCTAAGACATGTCCCTAGCTGACCCTCAATATTAAATATAACAAAATTCTTTTGGAAAGAAAATAGTAACCAACTTGAAAAATGATCCCCGATTAATGAGGACTCACCATAATACAGTCGGATAGAGAACGCCTACTAGTTACGTGGACGATTAGGATCTTCAACCTCAACTCATGCATTATGAGATAATGTAGGCAAAAAGTATACATTAGTACGTTGGAATGTACTAAGTATGAGGGCGTGACATGCAACATAAATCATGGAATGCAAAGTTCAAGTAGAACACATGATAAGATGGAAGAAGTAAGGTCATGAGAAAATTATATTGACCAAAGCATTTAAAAACATAAATTCAAAATCATAACATACTTAAGAGATCATATATATATGGGAAATGAATCATAACCGACAATAAGACCATGCAAGCTATAACATAAAATCCCGTTGTCTCCCCATACAATAAAGAAAAAGGGAATCTACTTGCCAAGGTAGATTTTACCCGCTAGGTGGGTCATACATACGCTATATATGGATCCAATAGCTAAGCTATGAAGGCAACCTACGTGGCACATAGTTTATGGAACATGAGGCTGCTACTAGGGCTTTTGGTAGGGCCCCCAACTCACGTCCACTCAGTGCTAAGTCAAATCCCACGGAATACATATATGGCATAGAAATCATAATTTCATATATCATAGCATGATCATATGTTTGAAATCATAGAGTAGCTCATTTTCATAACATACTTGTAATGTGAGAATTTTCCTTTCATCATTACAATCATATTTTCATAATTCATATCGTTAGACCTTAGGTCACCGCATAGGGCCCTAAGTCACCTTTTAGGTCTTAGGTCACCACATAAGGCCCTAAGTCACCTTACTTCATAACTTGCATGAAATTCATACCTTAAACTTAAAGTACAACTCAATTGCATAATCAATTGACTTTGAAAATCATGTAATTCACTTGAAAACATGCATGATCATAAGCTTTATACCAGCCCATACATAATTCATATAGTTAATATCCTTTGGAAGTATAATTCAAAATACTCATAATTTACATCATGAACCCTAGAGATCAAAATAAGAGAATTCATGGAAAAACTCTTCAATTCAATGCAATAACCATCAATTTATATTAAAATAGACTCATGATCATATTTTGAATTATAATTCATGCAATAGAAATAGAGATAATAAAACTCATAAAATACCATACTTTAATTTGATAGAAAACCTTGAGAAATTGATTGGGCTTCAGGATGAAAGAATCCATGAATCAATACCCACATATCTTAAGTGAGAACACCAATTAATTTGGAAGAACTTGAGAGTTTTGATGGAGAGCTTGAGTGAATTTACTTAAAGTCTTCAATGGAGTTCTTGAGAGTCTTTTGTAGAGAGAGAAATATTTGAGTAGGTGAATTGTAGGAGAATGAATAGAATTAGAGGTTTAGATCAATTTATAGAGTTGCATTAAGTCCTAAAACGTCTAGGTTCATCAGCTAACAATTAGGAAAAAGTCTAAAATGCCCTTACTAAAAACCCAACTCGGCCAGAAAATCCTTGTCAGCTCCGCGACGCAGACCTATCGGGGACTTTTCTATTTTGTGTAATTTCTTTATAAATCTATCTTCCGATATACGAGTCCTAAAAATCCACTGAGATCTTTTTCCCATAGGTTTTGACCCCCTGATCGATATTTCAAATTCGGATTTTTCAAAAAGATTAAGAATGATGCATTACATGAGTGACCTATTCTCAAGGTATTTCTTAAGGCACTTTTGCATTTTGAGGAACGTTACAACTCTTTGTTCTTTTGATTTCTTTGTACTTGCTGAACGGAGTGTTATGATAATCCTTTATAAATTTGCATCCATAGAAAATTTGTTAGTTTTGAATGAATTGATTTGTGTTGAATTCTCCATTTGTTTGCTCCTTGTCTTGCTATCTTCGATTGCTTGCTCTGATTCCCCACTTCTCGGTAGACATAAGACAAAAATATATTTTACGTAAAATATTTGATATGTTAAAAGCTTTTAAGAAGATGAGTTTTTGAAAAGTAATTTAGAAAAGATCACTGTCAAATATCATGCCACGCATAGCTTAAATGAATGTTCTTGATTCAAAGCATTAAGAATGTTTGATAGCTTGTTCACAAAATTTTGAAGATCCTTAAGGGTTGAAGCTGGGAAGCTCTAACATAACTATAAAGTTTTGTAGTTTACTCTGAATTCTAATGGTGATAGAGATTATTCAGGTTGACATAGAGCTTCTAACAATGTTGGGGATCATTTGAAGCCAGCCTTGAACTTTGAAGTTGAGTAAAACCTTCTGGATAAAATTTTTAAGGTCATCCTAAAAAATTTCTATCCTAGTTGGATATCTCGATAAATCTCAAACTATTGATAGATGATTTATAGAATTTTTTGAGGCCCTCTCAAAAAATTCTGTCCCAGTTTCTTTTTCTAATACACCTTTAGTTTTGGCCTTTCTGTAGAAAGATCTTCTTTAAAATTTTTGAGTCCCCTTCAAAAATTCTATCCTAGTTTTCATTATAAATAGAAAACTTACGGGAGATATGAATGAGCCATTGCAATGCCTACATATCCTGTTGAGGTAAGAATCAGGTGAAATGTTTTTCACCTCTCGGGAGGTAAATGAGAAATAGTAAATTTTAATAAGGAAATGACCGAGGCCGACATAGGCCGCCTATGTATCTCATTCTTGAAAATTCAGGTTAGACATAGTTCAAGTGAAAGAAGAGATATTGAAAATAGATAAAGGGGTGACTGAAGCCGACATAGGCCACCTACGTATCTCATTTTTGAGAATTAAGGTCAGACGTAGTTCATTACAAAGAGGAGGGTTAATTTAATACAAAAAAGCATAAAAATGATTATAAGCAAACGACATAATTACAGGTAAAGTGATAAAAGAAAACTTTGAACCTTCAAACGTAGTATCTCTTGACGGCATCTAGTTGATTAGTTTCGGCCACTCTTGGCCATCTATTTCGGATAATATTAAGACACCTCCAGATAATACTTTGCGAACCATGTATAGTCTATGTCAATTTGGTGTGAACTTTCCTTTATACTCATCTTGATGTGGAAAAATGCATTTGAGAACCAACTGACCAAATTCAAACATTCTTGGTCGCACTCGATTGTTAAAAGCATGAATCATTCTTTGTTGTTACAATTGACCATGGCAAATGACAATCATTCTCTTTTTATCAATCAAAGCCAAATGTTCAATTCGATTATGAACCCGATCAATGTTGCTCAATTCAGCTTCTTGAATGATTCTCAATGAAGGTATTTCCACGCGGGGATTACGACTTCTATCCCATGTACTAGTAAGTATGGAGTTGCTACAATTGATGTTCTGACAGTCGTTCGGTAACCTAACAAAGCATATGGCAACATCTTATGCCAACCTCTGTGATTGTCAATCATTTTCCTCAAGATCTTTTTGATATTCTTATTGGCAGCTTCTACGGCTCTATTCATTTGAGGACAATATGCGGTTGAGTTTTAGTGATTAATCTTGAATTGCTCACATATCTCTTTCATTAAATGACTATTGAAATTTGCTCCGTTATTGGTAATGATAGAATTCGGTATTCCAAATCTACATATTAAATTGCTATAGACGAAGTCTGCTACTACCTTTTTCGTAACTGATTTATACAAGGCTGCTTCCACACACTTGGTGAAGTAATCAATGGAAACTAGAAGAACATATGTCCATTAGAGGCGGTTGGCTCTATTAGACCAATGATATCCATACCCTAAGCCATAAATGGCCAAGGAGAACTCATAGCATTGAGTTCGTGAGGAGGTACTCAAATCAAATCAACATGCATTTGACATTGATGATATTTTTGCATATACTTACAACAATCATGCTCCATAGTCATCCAAAAATAGCCGGCTCAAAGGATATTCTTTGCCAAGGTAAGCCCATTCATATGAGTTCTATAAACTCCCGCGTGAATTTGTTCGAGAAGCTTTGTAGCTTCAATGGCATTGACACATCTGAGGAGTCCCATATCTGGAGTCCTCCTATAAAGGGTTTCTCCACTTGGAAAGAAATTGTTAGCCATTCAACGTATTTCTTTCTTCTGATTGAAAGTCGTATTATCTGGATAAGTTTCGATCTCTAGATACTTTTTTATGTCAAAATACCACGGCCTTCCATCTAGTTCTGTTTTGACATACGAATAATGAGCGGGTTGTTCTTTCAAATATATCTCTAGAGGGTTAATGTAACTTGTATCCAGATGTTTCATCATTGAGGAAATAGTAGTAAGAGCATCAGAAAATTTATTCTACAACCTTAGAGTATGACTAAATTCGACCTTACGGAACCTTCTACACAATCTTTGCACTAACTTCACATACGGTGAAATCTTCGAATTCTTCATGGCCCATTTACCTTGAACCTGATGAATCAGCAAATCTGAATCTTCGATTACCAGCAACTCTTGAATATCCTTATTGATAGCTATCTTTAGACCCATGATGCATGCTGCATACTCAACCATATTATTCGTGCAACGAAATTGGAGTTTGGCCGCTATAGGATAATGTTGGCCAGATTCTGATAGTAGGACTGCTCCAATTTCATTTCCTTTATGATTCACCTCCCCATCAAAAAATACCCTCCAACCAGGGTATGCCTCGGAGATGTCTTCTCCTACAAATGATACCTCTTCATCAGGAAAATAAGTTCTAAGCAGTTCATACGCTTCATCCACTAATTTTCTGTGAGATGATCAGCTAAGGCTTGTGCTTTTATCGCCTTTTAGGTCACATACACACTAACAAATTCACTTAAAAGCATTTTCATTTTGCCAACTTCTCGGTTGGCATCGCTTTCTGAAAGATATACTTTAATGAATCCATCTTGCAAATAAGATATGTATTATACAATGATAAGTAATGTCTCAACCTTTGATTAATCTAGGTAAAAGCACAATAAGTTTTCTCCAATAGAGTATAACGAGCCTCGTATGGAGTAAACTTCTTACTTAAGTAGTATATTAATTGTTCCTTTTTTCTAGTCTCATCATGTTGACCTAGTACGCATCTAAATGCGTTATCCCAGATAGACAAACACCAATGGATTAGACAAGTAACTTTTGATAACATCGAAAGTTGTTTGACACTCTTTGGTCCATTTTATTAATGCATCTTTTTTCAGCAGCTTAAAGATAGGCTCACAAATCAACGTGGACTAAGCTATGAATCGACTAATGTAGTTCAATCTTCCCAAGAAACTCATCACTTCCTTCTTGGTCGTTGGTGGAGGTAATTATTAAATTGCCTTAATACTAACAATATCAAGCTCGATACCCCTTCTACTGACTATAAACCCCAATAATTTGCCACTGGCACTCCAAAAGCACATTTAGCGAGATTTAATTTCAAGTTTATTTGTGCAGACGATCAAAGAACTTCTTTAAGTAAGTCAAATGATCTGCACTTTCACGATATTTGATAATAACATCATCCACATACAAGTATCCCCAACATTCTTGAGACCAAATGGCATTATTCGATAATGATACACACCCCACGGTGTGATAAAAACTGTCTTTTCTGCATCTTCTTCATCCATTAGAATTTGGTGATAACCCACGTAGCAATCCAAGAATGACTACATCTCATGCTTGGCACAATTATCAATGAGAATGTGGATATTTGGTAATAAAAAGTTATCTTTAGGGCTAGCTTTGTTTAGATATCTATAATCAACAAAAATTCTGATATTGCCATCTTTCTTAGGCACTGGAACAATGTTGGCTAACCAAGTCGGATACTGTGTCACTTCCAAAACTCTGGATTGAATTTTCTTGGTAACCTCTTCTTTGATCCTCAAACTCAAATCTGGCTTGAACTTTTGAGTCTTTTATTTTACCGGACTATAATCTGGATTGATCGACAATTTAAGAAAAATGATGTCTATACTCAAACCTAACATATAATCATAAGACCAAGCAACTATATCGATGTACTGTCTAAGCAAACTGATAAGTTTCTTCCTCTGAGCTTTTGTTAAATGGACATATATTCTGACTTCCTTGATACACTCATCATCTCCTAGATTCACAGCCTTAGTTTTCTCTTGATTTGGCTTATATTGCTCCTCAAATTGTTTCAATCCCTCGGTGAGGTGTTTGGGTATCATTGCCTCTTTATCATAATCTTTGAAATCATCACCGTCTATCTCATTTTGTCCATTTATCTTATGACATGACATGATATTGGCACATTTTGATTTATTTTCACTGAAAATAAGAACCAATCAATCATATTAGATACCATCTTATATATATATAAGATGGTAATCCATTGAAAAGATAAGATTCGTCAATTTAAAATAAATGAGGCTTTATTGGATTTCAAAGGTCAGAAAAACTTTGGTCATGACTCAAGTCAATGTAAGTCATTTCCCTTTTTTAAGAGTTATGATAAAAATAATATGACATAAATGGTGGTTTCGGCCTCGTCCGAACAATACCGATTTTCAAAAATAAAAGTTCTAAATCTTGTTTTTGTTTACCGAACCATTCGATGAACCATAAGTGGGGTGGCTATCCAATTTTGTGGTTTCTCTTTGGGTTTAGCATCTCGAATGGTGGATGTCATGGTGTACTTCTCCAAGATCACGGCGCAATCTTCTTCGTTAAACAATCTTCCCATTCTTTTCGCTAGATCATCAATCTCAGACTCTGAAGCTTTGGCAGAAAATGACCGGTACAGACTTGGAATAGGATTTGGTATATCACGATCATGCTTCTTCCTTGTATCAGCTTCAAACAATTCTTTCTTTGTTGGGATATAACCGACGCTAAAGTGGAAATTTTTAGATAGGATAGGAATAGGTTCAGATATCATAGCTAAGTTCTTCCCTAACCCACAACAAGGTTCAAACCCGCTTCTTAACATAATTGTGGCAAGCATTTTGTACACTGGTGGCATTGGCACTTGAGGTATTGTATCTTCATTATCAGCGTTCATTATCTCCACCATGTGAAAATTAGTAGATTTAGAAGATGCTCCAGTAAAGGGAAACGAGAAGCCAAGGTAACTAAGGTCACTTCCTTCAACCTGAATGAAAATCTCGTGGTCCTCCTAAATAAATTTCAACAGCTGATGCAATGTGGATGGAACTGCCCCGGCCGCATGTATCCATGGTCTTCCTAGCAACAAATTATAGCTTGTGTCTATACCCATTACCTATGCAAGGTAGCGGGGAGATTGACGATGATGTCACAAATCATATTGGGGCAGGGTGGATGAAATAGAGGCTCGCTTCCGGAGTGCTATGTGACAAGAAGGTGCCACCACAACTTAAGGGCAAGTTCTACAAAGTGGTGGTTAGACCGGCTATGTTGTATGGGGCAGAGTGTTGGCCAGTTAAGATCTCTCACATTCAAAAGATGAAAGTTGCCGAGATGAGAATGTTGAGATAGATGTGTGGTCACACCAGGAGCGACAAGATTAGAAATGACGCTATTCGGGACAAGGTAGGAGTGGCCTCGGTGGAGGACAAGATGCGGGAAATGCGACTGAGATGGTTTGGGCATGTGAAGAGAAGAGACACAGATGACCCAGTGAGGAGGTATGAGAGGTTGGCCATGGATGGTTACAGAAGAGGTAGGGGTAGGCCGAAGAAGTATTGGGGAGAGGTGATTAGACAGGACATGGCTCAGTTACAGCTTACCGAGAACATGACCTTAGATAGGAGGGTGTGGAGGACCCACATTAGGATAGAAGGCTAGTACATAGTCTCGTTATTCTTCCCTATTCATAGGCGCACTAGCACATTACAATTCCTTGTGCTCTCATTTCTGCTATTTCTGTTACTATTTATTACTTTCAGTACTTTTGATTACTCTATTTTATCTGTGATGCCTTCATTATTTATTTTCATATAGTGCTTTGAATTTCTTAACCTTATCTGACCCCCTTTTATGCCTTTTTTGAGCCGAGGGTCTCTCAGAAATAGGCATCCTACCTTGGTAGGAGTAAGGTCTGCGTATACTCTACCCTCCCCAGACCCCACGTTGTGGGATTTCACTGGGTTATTGTTGTTGTTGTTGTTGTTGTTGTCTATACCCATTACCTGAAACTAAGTAGCAAATTCCATATGCCTCATTTGGATGCACAAATCTACTTCCCCCATGGTCTCTCTTCGTGCACCATCAAATGTTCTTTACATTTATCTGATTTTGTTAAATTTTTCCTTCCTCATAATCTAGCTGAGTGAGGGTTGATAATGGGAAAATATTAAGTCCCGAGCCATTATCAATTAACACTCGAGCCACAAACTTACCCTCATATTTGATACTGATATATAGGGCTCGGTTGTACATCAATCCTTCAAGTGGCAACTCTTCTCCTCAAAAAGAGGTTTGGTGACTTCTAATGACACGACTCACCATGGCGGCCAGATTCTCACCACTTATTCCCGTCGCTACATATGCTTCATCAAGTACCTTCAATAATGCTTGTCAATGGTACTTAGAACTCATTAATAGAGCCCAAACAAATATTTGAGCTGGGTCATTTCCAAATTTTTAACAATGGAGTATTCCTTGGATTGCACTCTTTGCCAAAACTCTTCAGCTTCACCTTTAGTGATTGGCCTCTTTTGATTCTCTTTCCTTTGCGTTACTTGATTTCTCTCCTCCAAAATATAACACCTTCCAAAATACATCATTTCTTGCACTGTAGCCATCTGCACAATAAAATTTTCTTTGGGCTGGACATGGCTTTCTTCTGCTGCCAAACCGAATGCCTGATGAGGCGCGGTAATCACCACAAACTTTGGACGAGCCTTTATGGTTAATGAGGCCACTGTTGGAATGATTGATTTGACATCTTTTTTGCTTCAGGTCTTATTGGTGACTAGTCTTCTTCTCTTTTGGTCATGTTTATGGTTGCTCCCTTGTGATCAGGCATTGGGTTATAGTTCACATTAGGGGAAGGAGCTTGGAGAGTGATAACTCCGAGGTCAATCAAGCCTTGAATCTTGTGATTTAAGTTGATACATCCTTTCGTATCATGTCCCACCCCTCCAGAATGGTAGGCACATCGTTGGTCTGCTCGAAAGAATCTCAATGTAGGATTTACAGCTTTGCTTTTATTAGCTGAATTATCCTGTTGCTCTTAGACGCTCAAAGAATTGGGTACGTATTTCTGCCAAAGAAGTGAAGACTCAAGGAGGCTTTCTTTCTAGGTTAGGGCGAGGTAGGTTGTTGGTAGTTTGGTTATTTTGTCCAGGATTTTGGTAGGCTGGTGCATTGGTTTGGTGATTTTGTCCTGTATTTTGGTATGCTGGTGGATGATTTTGGTACATAGGTGGGGATTCTTGATAGTTTGGTTGAGTGTAGTACACTGGTATTGGAATTTGTAGAGATAGTGGGTAGGATTTTGGGGGAAAGAATTGATTGGAGTTTCGAATGGCAAAATTCATCCCAAAATATCTTTATGGTTTTGTTCTTGGGCTAAAAGACACAACAGATACATCCTCCTTCTTTTTGTTAGGAAATCCTATGGCAACAGACGATGAGGATTTGTTGATAGCTTGCAAAGAAGTAAGACTTATAACCTTTCCAGACTTAAGACCATCATCTATAGCTTCTCCCATCTTAATCAGTTCTGAGAATTTTTGTCCCATCATGGGAAACATCCTTTCATAATACTCAGGAACCTGAGCCCGAATAAAAATAGTGGTTATTTTACTTTCTGACATCAAGGATTGTACTTGGCGGCTTCTTTCCTTCAGCAGTATGCATACTTATGATAATTCTCTATATTTGTTTGCTTTATCTTTTTCAAATAATATCTATTAGAGATACATTCGATTTAAATTGGAATCTTTCCAAGAAATCTTTGGCCAAAGCCCCCCATGTTGACCACTAACGCAATTCCTACGAAGTGAACTATTCAACGCTTCTCCACTTAGGCTCCTGCTGAACAACCTCATGACCAATGCATTATTTTTTTCAATACCTAAAAGCTTGCCACAATAAGCTCAGAGGTGGGACATGGGATTCCCAACGCCATTAAAAGTGTCAAACTTTGGAATTTTGTAACCTTCGGGTATCTCCAAATCAAGGTGCATGCAAAGGTCCTCATACTCAAGTCCTATGATTTTCTTCGAAGATTGAGCACTCTTTACTGCTTGGGAGATGGCATATTTCATAACGCTCATTTATTGCTCGTGCTTTTCTTCTTTATACCTCCACTCTCTCTCCATTTCTTTATAATAATCCAATTCTGGTTGCACAAGAAAGATAAGATATGGTTCAGGGATTTCATAAGTCGGTGGAGTTTGAAATGTTACCGTAGTGTGCGCATGTTGACTAGTCAAAACATGTGGGTTGTGGAAAACTTATGGTGGTATTTAGTAAATTGGTGTGAAGTTTTGGGAGTGACTAGTGTTAGGTATTTGGTTCCGATTTGGTGAGGATGGGGTCTGGTAAGAAGTGATGGCAAAGAGAGTATTGGACACGGCTAAATCAATGGTGTGAGTATTAGAAGTAATGGGTCATGTGGTATGGGTAGGTACGTAGTTGGGTAATGGGGAGCTGAGCGATGGAAAAAGAGGTGGAGGTCTTTTGGTATAGAGAGGAGGTGCATTCGCTGCAATAGCTAATTTGGCCAGATCTTTAGTCTGTTGTAGCTCTTCCTGCATATCTACGATCCTTTGCATCAATTGAGTGATCAATTCACTCTGATTGATAAGTTCAGAACTTCTGATGGTTACATCCACTATTCCTATTTTTCAAGGGTACCAGTTATTTTTCCTTTGCTTTTTTCTGAAGATTGGTCAGGGAAGGGTGGTATAATTGCTTTAGATCTCGTGAAGTAAGGATGGTCGGCTAGTTTGAATTCAACACAGATCAATTTAATTACCTGATAAAATAACTCAAAAGGAAATATGTTAGTCTTTGTTCATGTAATGCAAAATATCACATATACTGAGACAAATAAACACATAAGACAAATAAACAATTATTGCGCATCCTAAATAGATGTGTGACCCTTTTGTCCCAAGGGTAATACTAGGAAATTGAAGGATGTATATGTTTTTAAAGCCAATTCATTATCCCCAAAGTACTTTAAAAACATTCAAAATGTTTAACAAACTTCAAAATGGGTACATAAGATCAGAATGGAAATAACAAAACAAAGTACAAATAAAAGCAATCCTATGCAGGGGATGATAATGAACTTTAAGATTCTTCTGATCCTTCACTAAGTTTGGTTCTCTTGGCTATACTGACTTCTTTCCATATGACATATCTGTTTTCCCACAAATGATCTCTTGCTAACTGAGCCCCTTCTTGATGCCTGAACCTTTCTACGGACTGGATTTTTTGCTCCATGCTATCATCTAACTCATGCATACACTGTATCACTCTTCGTAGCTTTTGCTTCAGCTGGTCTATAACTTTGGCGTCTTCTAAATGTCGGTGTTGATGATCCAACTCATACTTCTCTTGGAGCTGATGGAGTCGAATTTGATGTTTAGCACCAATATCTACAACATGATGAAGGACATTCAACCCTGGTTTGATGATTCCAATAAGGTTCTTCTCTACCCATTCTCTATACTCCGAAGAACACTCAGGTTGAAATCTATTCGGCAATGACTCACCCAACACCTTTCAAGTTTTCCATGTTCTAAGTATCTGTTTAGCAAAAGATACTTGGCCACTATCATGGTTTATTGCAAACTTTCTCATGTTATTGGTTTGTGGAAGTGTCTGTTTTCTCCTAGTTGTCTAAGGACTCGAGCGGGGGCATATAGTCGGGTTCTCCTTAATTCGGTTAATATCAAGTAAGGGACCTTTTCCCCTCGATTCGTTATTTGCTCTAGTAGCACCATACTCTTGATTGACCATTGAAAATAATTACAATATAACCACCAACCGTGACCTTCAAGTTTGTCTGGTCATCTCAAAGTATCTGGATGTTCTGGGTCATGAGCTTTAAGTAAGTGTCTCATCATCCACCATTGAAGTATCAGATTACATCCCTGAAAGAACTGTCCACCATTTTTACACTTATCCAAAGCTCGATAAATGTCCGCAAGAATCATGGGCGCCAAAGAATAGTACTTGATTGTGGACCCATAGTTTACCCCATTAAAGATGGCATGAGTGACCATTAATACACTTGGATGGATAGTATAGTTTGGGCCTTGGAGAAACACTATTGTCCCAAGTAGGCATACTGCAAAATGCAAGGGGACGTGTTTCCTTCCATTTTTCCTTTGAGACAAATTCGTCTTGATACTTTTTGAAAGATCTTACTCATCCAAATTGAGTGTAAAGTTTTTGAAGTGGAATGTTCGGTTCGGAAAGCTTGTCCATCCATTTAGCTTTGACAAGTGAAAGTTCTTTCTTGATCTTGTCAAAATCTCATATTTTGGTAATAAGGAGGTCACTATCAGGCTTACGCTTTCATTTGTTATGCATGCCTATACTCTCGGAACTAGCAAGGACTTCTTTGATAGTTGGGGTCATTTCTACTCCCCCGAATCTAAACACCATGTTATCACTGTCCCAAATTTTCACCATTATTCCAACTAAATTAGGCCAAGCCTCTATTTCCATAATTGACGGGATATGGCCTATGTGACTTTGAACCTTTTTTTTGTCTTCGTTGTTCATAAATTTCCACCACACTCAGAGGTAAGGATGGGGTAGACTCACCATCCAGGTTCTCTAGGGTTCGTCTATTGGGTCCATCGTACAAGAAAGTTACCCCCACCCCCATTGGATAATAGATTTATTTAAAAATGACATATACATCCTTCAATTAAATACATAAGCATGATTGTTTTTTATTGACCAATGGGTCAAATAGACACAAGGTGGGCTTCTAATGGGCCCAATACGTCTTGGGTATTAGGTCGTCTTAGGCCAATGCGCTAAATTAGGGTTTTGGTTTCACTCTACGCTAGGTTGACTAAGAGTAGCTTTTATAAGACTAGTAACCCAAGTGGACAACTCATACTGGAACTTACGACAACCATTGGACGGATGGCGTAGCAATAAATTGTCGATCGTTTTGAAAAAAGGTCAAGTATAAAAAGCCCGACTGCAGTTCCGCAAAACCGTTCTTTAATATACTATGCATTCAATCAAAAATGTCATGAAATGCAAATGACAGTTTAATATATACATTAAAAACATAATTGCACAAATATCAAATCAGAAACTTGTATCTGGAAAAGTGAAATCATGCATGCTCAAATTTTTAATATAGCCGGCCCTATCAGGGATCTGGTGAATCATAACTGTAGTAATATCACCTCCTTATTACAACACATCATCATATCATAATATATACACATACGTACCGGGCCCTCTAGTGAGGGCGCAATGAACAATGTAGTGGAATTGTGCACGATAACTATTACCGACCCCGGGGTCGATGAAAGAAGTGTTACAGTATGCATGAGTAGAGTAGTGAGAAACAATACACAGTTTAAATCATTAACGGAGACTCAATGAAGTCATTAGGTGAATCTTTCCTGGATATTAGGGCAAAACGTATCTGACGTATACCCCCTAAATGTCACTAAGGACTAGGTAAAAGGGAGTTTTTGGAAATCTTAGACATATACTAGTATGAAATATCTTGTAGAAGTCCGAGCGTTGTTTATCTCAGACCCTTTCCTTTTTTATAGAAACGAGCTTAGTCGAATCAATCGTTATACAGTCATATAAAAGACTCGAGGAGTAGGAGTATAACTACTTTAAAAGTCTTAACATCCAGAAGTGATACAGATTCCTGAAGGCATATTCAGAACCTAAGAGTGAAGTTGCCCCGAAACTTTCATCATCCATAGCTTACGTCTAAGACATGCCAAAAGAAAGAGAAAAGATAGGCTTTACATACCTATGTCAAAAACATACCAAAAGAAGCTTCACATACCTCTTATGGGTTACCCTTTATCTTGTTCGCCTCATCATCCTTTAAACCTAAGTAACATAAAAGCAATACGAGTATTAAAAACCCTTTTCTTTCCAGCACCTTAGGCTACACATAAGTATTCATAGAACTCAATCCTTTGCTTGCTTTCTCGACTAGTTTCTTAACTAGTTAAAGAGATTATGAAAATCGGGCAGCACCTCCCCTATAATGTGCCCTATCTGAATTTCCAATTCAACTCCTAATACATACATTTAACCAAAAACAAAATTCAACACATGTTTAAGCATTTCATATCAACAATATACAACATAAGCTCGAAACGACTCGTTCAGAGCTACGATACCAAAATAGGGTGTCTAGCCTTTATTTTGTAGAACCTTTAATTATATGAAATGAGGGGTTGTGTGGCTTCAACCAGAAGCACCCCTAACCCTTTTATAACAAATTTATGACCTGCAACAACACACCATACCCCTGCAGTAGCACCTCATAAGAACAACACTTTACTTCGACGACAATTCAACTATAACGACTATAATTTAGTATGTTTCGAACGTCAAGCGTTCCTATGATATTTACACATTTCCATCCACCTATAGGGCGTGTATAATACTCCATGACAAACCTTAAGGCTCAAATTGGAAGAAGGAACCTTACCTTACCCGAAATTGGCAACAATTCGCCAAGACGCGCCTCCGAACTTCTCTAGACGCGCTGAAAGTGAGTTGACTATTTGTATGACTTCCTTGCTGCCCCAAATTGGAATTTCTTTTTATTAAACATCCTTATATAACTAAGGGATACCATAACTTATTAATTCACGGAAAGAAACTCGGACCTAACCTTTTCCTTGAAGCAAACCCGTAGTTCCCTCTCCCTGTGCCCCTAGCACTTTTCTCTTTTCCTTTCTCACTTTTCTGGGTGTACATCTGAAGAAATGATTCCGTAGACCTCACAAGATACATATATACATCTCCCCATGGTTAAGGAACACCGTAGGTAAGTAATTCACAGAGAGAAACTTTGAAACTTACCTTGGTTTCCTTGTTGCCGCAATAGTACTCTCTCTTTGGCTTAGGTTTCCTTTTTTCCTTTTGTTCAGCTCTTGGATGAAATTTTGAATAAGGAATGAACTCCTTAGTCATATATTCAGCATATATAGGTGGGCTTACGAGGTGACACATGTCATCTGTCATGACCCAATCCTATAGGCCATGACTGGGTCCGACCTGGACCCCCGTATACGTAACTTTCAAATATAACCAAATTGAACTATGGATAATGTGATAAAATACCCCAAAACCCCAATAGGTTAAAACGTTTTCATGTTCATGTAGCCTCCTTCATTCATATTGTATCATGGAAGAGAATTCAAGCCGACAAGGCTGTCATAACGTAAAAATATTTACAACATGCCATATAAGCACAACCAAAATAAACTCATAAACAACCCATATATACATGTCTACAGATCTCTATGAATAATACGGTAACATATGGTGAGACAGGGCCCCCACCGTACCCCTGAATAAATAAATACATATATACATCGGAGGACCAGTACAAAAAAACTAGGCTCTAGAATAGTTGAGCACCTCCAATCATAGGTAAGTGGAAATCCTGAGCTGGCGGATCTCTGAAATGAACATCTATACCTGCGGGCATGAAACGTAGCCCCCGAAGAAAGTGGGTCAATATGATACATGTACTGAGTATATAAGCATAACATAACTAAGATAACAACTGAAACAAGGATGCAGAAAACTAAGTATAGCATTTAATAGGGTACTGTACCTGCACCTCACAAAATAAAGTCCCGTATACCATTATCACATATCGTATCCGGCCTGCTCGGGGACTCGATATTATGAATACATCATCTATCATGATAGGCATATGCATATTATTAGCACTGTGGAACATACAGCCCGACCCAAATATATATAGCAAGCACATGCCAAGGAACGACGACCCGATCTATATATCGTGTAATAATGCCCAGGAATCATGGCCCAATCCATATATCATATAATAAAGCCAAGGTATGACGGACTGATCCATATATCGTATGATAATGCCGAGGTACGACGGCCTAATCCATATATCATTGATAATGTCGAGGTACGACGACTCGATCCGTATTTCATATATTAGTTTTGAGGAACGACGACCCGATCCGTAAACATGCATATCATATAATAATTCCAAGGAACGATGGTGTGATCCACAAATCACATAACAATGAATATACGTGTATGTAAGACTTGGTAACACATCAGACATCCCCCAACCATTATCATAGGTATGCCTAAGAAACCCCACATTTAGGAATTTACACACCCAATCACTATTCAGCCTATAGAGGGCTCGAGGGTCGTAGTTTAACTATTTCAAGACCCTTAGCATTTATGAGTGAACTTGAGTCACAAGTTATACTCAGGACTTACAACTAGAACTGCCTTTACACTCATATCATACCTCAATTCACTTACATTTAAGACATTCCAAAGGGAAGAAGAGACAGGCTTTACACATACTACCTTTCGTCATATGGAAGCCCTAAAAGGCAACAACTCAACTACTACAGGAGTTCTAATATCACGATATCAATTAAACTCATGGCTCATGCTTGGAATTTATGAATGGAATTACCCCAAGCTGATATACATATCATTCATTACTTACATCTAAGACATGCCAAAAAAGAGAAGAATAGCTTTACATACTTATGCCAAAAATATGCCAAAAGAAAGCTTCACATACCCATCCCTTTATAACGTATGGAAGGCTTGAGAAGCCCTAGTTCGATTACTGTAAGAGTGCTTTGATCAAGGAGTACATAAAAACTATAAATTGTACTTGGCAGTTATAAGTAGATTTACCCTCAGCTTATAGCATTCATTACTTAACCTGAAGACATGCAAAAAGGAAGGAAGAATAACTTTACATACACTATGTTCAAGCATTTAAAAGACATGAGGAATGGGAGCTTCACTACTTTAAGAGTCTTAACATTCAAAAGTGAACACGAATTATGAATCCTGAATTAGCTTCAGAGATCATGAATAGAATTTCCCCAGGCTTCATACACACATCATTTGTCACTTAAATCTAAGACATGCCCAAAAGAAAAGAAGGATAGCTCTATATACCTCGTATGGACTTCTCTTAATCATATCCATATCGTCATCCTCCGAAGCTATTTAACATGGAAGAAATGCGAGTATCAACAAACTTAACTTTTCAGTGCATCAGTTGCACCTTAGCACTCATGGAACCTATTTCCTTATTCGTCTCCTCGACTATTTCTTTAATTAGTTAAGGCGTTAACAAAAATTGGGCAGCACCTCCCCTATAAAGTGCCCTATATGAATTTCCAATTATATCCCTAATAACTACAGCCAACCACAAACAACACCCTATAGAATATAAATATAAAACATGGCGACATTACGCAACAGAAGATCCAAACAACTTGCTGAAAATTACGACACCAAAATAGGGTTTCTAGTCTTTATTTCGCAAAGACTTTATTTATACAAAATGAGGGGTCATGTGTATGTTAACAAAAGCAACCACACCCCTTTTAAAACACATTTAGTCCCTGCAACAAACTCCCACACACCTTCAGCAGTACACCAAAAGCACAACACTTTACTTCGACGATAATTCAACTATAGCGATTCCAATTTAGTTTGTTTCAAACGTCAAGCGTTTGTATGATATTATCACGTTTCCAGCCACCTATTGGGCGTTTAAAACACTCCATAAAAACACCGTAAGGTCCAAATTAAAAGTATAAAGCTTAGCTTACCTGAACTTGACCAAACCTTGCCAAATTGTGCCTCGGAAAACTTTTAATGTGCTTAAACAAAGTGGACTGTTTATGTCCCTTATACGCCGCCCCAAATTGTGATTTTATGCTATTAAAAATCATTGAAAAACCATGTAATACCTTAAATAATTAATTCACGGAACAAAATCGGGCCTTACCTCTTTTCTTGCTCAAACCCGTAGCCCTCCCTATTTGTTGTTCAATTTTTTCCTTCAACTTTTTCTTGTTTGTTTTGAGTACCACACTGAAAATATGTTTCCGTAGAAATCTTAAGATACATACATACATCCCCACGTGCTTGAGGAACACCGTATATACTTAATTCAAGAGGGAAAATTAGAAACTTACCTTAGTTTTTCTCTTAACCCGTGGCTGCCTCCTTTGGCTTCTCTAACATTTTCTCTCTTTTCCTCTCTTATGATTGCTGAAATTTTGGATAAATGACTTGACTAAGAGTCATAAAACATAAATACATGGGTTGCCTTGGTGGTGGGATGACACGTGTCCAGCCATGATTGGCCATCGTAACATGCTGCCAACTAAGGGCTGCCATGTGGCAGTGGGGTCCACCCCAAGCTGCTGCATCACCTACTTGACCCTAAGTAGGTGCATTACCTACTTGCTTTGAGTAGGCGCGTCGTTTCTTTATTTCTCTTTCGTGAGCTTATAATCTAGTCTTACTTCAAGAGCCTATGCACTCCTTGCTACTTAAGCTCGATGTACCCTCAAGTAGCTTAAGTTTTTAGGACTTCTATGTTAGTAGCTTACACAAGAAAGTCGAGTTCCACGATTTGTTAGTTGGCCTCCAACTCCTTTCAAATATTTATAACTCTATTTCCAACCTTCACTATCATAGACATCACATCCTTCCTTCCTTAGAGTTATTTGGTAACATGATAGATAATAGGGATCACATGGCGATCTGCAAGAAGTTTACGAACATGTCTCAAGGTACAGAAATACGGGATATAACATCCTTCCTCCCTTGAGAACATTCGTCCTCGAATGTTATCTTGTCTTATAGGGCTTTAGGGAGATTTTGGGCATTCTCTATAACAGTTGCCATCTGCTCCATTTAGGAGTTCATATTACCTTTGGATATAGGGAACAAGTACGAGTATCTTTCCTCGATCTGTTTTTCGACTTCTCAAGTCATCCCCTCCCTTTGTTTTTGTTTTGCCACACTTTTTTGATGGAAGTCACATCCTCAGTTCGCAACCTTTTAATTTGCCAATCCAAGATGGCGATAAGTTTCTCCTTGTAGGATAATTTTTCCATTTCATGGACTTCATTTATGGGACATACTCTAGGTGGATCACCAGTACATTTGCGAAGCATCCATATCTGATTGACTGGGCGTATGGTTTCTAAATCAGGTGGTAAGTTCAATTTACAAGTAACTTTGTCTATCTTACGAGCAACTTGATCAGTTCTAATGTAGTTTGGGATAAGTTTCCTTTTCTTTCCGAATCTTATTATTTCCTTTTGCTTTTCTGGGAGAATTTCGGCAGAGTTTTCTCTATATTTCGTAACTATCCCCAAAACCTGCATGCAGAAAATACCAACAATGCCTCATAGGGATAATATATATATTCATATCACATTATAGCCACACAGGGCTTTCAATATCACCTCATATCGTAGCCACACAGGGCTTTCAATATCAACAATAGTATAAAAATAATGGACTTACCTCATATGTCCAACTTCAAACTGCATCTGTTACACTTCCCGGTCTACTTTCCTTTCAGTTTTCAACTTTATACTTCAATCATACTTCAATACCTTACCTGGCACATATCTTTCGTGCCTTGGCTTACCTGAGTGCTTGGTAACTTCCAATATCATCAGTCACTTTCTTCTATCAATGCTGTCCTTCTGTTGAAATCAGAAGTTAGTATAAGGAATTTCACTTCCTATGACTCGGCTCTATCACACGATATTTAGATATAAAAGAAGAGTAACATCCTAAATATCCTGTAGCCTCTTGTTTATAGATATGGAATGCAACACACCAATAAATATGACTCTACTAGACACGGTCTGTAGACACTCTTAGGATGAACTGCTCTAATACAACTTCTATTATGACCCAACCCCGTGGGCCGTGACTGGGGTCTGACCTAGACCCCCATATATGTAACTTTCAAATATAACAAAATTAAACTATGGATAATGTGATAAAACACCCAGAAAACCCAATAGGTTAAATTTTTTTCATGTTCATGTAGCCTCCTTCATTCATATCGTATCATGGAAGAGAATGCAAGCCGACAAGGCTGCCATAACGTAAAAACATTTACAATGTACCATAGACACTCCAAGGACGAACTTCTCTAGTACCACTTCTATTACGACCCAACCCCGTAGGCCGTGACTGGGGTCCGACTTGGACCTCCATATACGTAACTTCCAAATATAACAAAATTCAACTATGGATAATGTGATAAAACACCCAAAACCCCCAATAGGTTAAAACTTTTTCATGTTCATGTAGCCTCTTTCATTCATATCGTATCATGGAAGAGAATGCAAGCCGACAAGGATGCCATAACGTAAAGACATTTACAATGTGCCATGTAAGCACAACCAAACTAAACTCATAAACAACCCATACATACATGTCTACAAACCTCTACGAATAATACGGTAACATATGGTGAGACAGGGCCCCTGCCGTACCCCTGAATAAACAAATACATATATACATCTGAGGACCAGTACAAGAAAAACTAGGCTCCAGAATAGTGGAGCACCTCCAATCATAGGTGAGAGGAAATCCTGAGCTGGTGGATCTCTGAAATGAACGTTTGTACCTACAGGCATGAAATATAGCCCCTCGAAGAAAGGGGGGTCAGTACGATACATGTATTGAGTATATAAGCATAACATAACTGAGATAACAACTAAAACACGGATGCAGGAAACCAAGTATAGCATTTAATAGGGTATTGTACCTGCACCTCACAAAATAAAGTCCCGTATACCATTATCACATACCATATCTGGCCTGCTCGGGGACTCGATGTTATGAATATATCATCTATCATGATAGGCATATGCATATTATTAGCACTGTGGAACGTACAGCCCAACCCATATATATATAGCAAGCACATGTCGAAGAACGACGACCCGATCCACATATCGTGTAATAATGCCGAGGAACGATGGCCCGATTCATATATCATATGATAATGCCGAGGTATGATGGCCCAATCCATATATCATATGATAATACTGAGGTACGATTGCCCGATCCATATATCATATGATAATGCCGAGGTACGACGACTTGATCCGTATCTCATATATTAGTGCCGAGGAACGACGGCCCAATACATATACATGCATATCATATAATAATGCCGAGGAATAATGGCCCGATCCATATATCACACAACAATGCAAATACGTGCATGTAAGACTTGGTAACACATCAGACATCCCCCAACATTTATCATAAGTATGCCTAAGAAACCCTAAATTTAGGGTCGTAGTTTAACTATTTCAAGACCCTTAGCATTTATGAGTGAACTCGAGTCACAAGTTATACTTAGGACTTACAACTGGAACTGCCTTTACACTTATATCATACCTCAATTCACATACATTTAAGACATTCCATAGGGAAGAAGAGACAGGCTTTACACATACTACCTTTCATCATATAGAAGCCCTAAAAGGCAACAACTCAACTACTACAGGAGTTCTAATATCACGAAGTCAATGAAACTCATGGATCATGCTTGGAATTTATGAATGGAATTACCCCAAGCTGATATACATATCATTCATTACTTACATCTAAGACATACCAAAAAAGAGAAGAATAGCTTTACATACTTATGTCAAAAACATGCCAAAAGAAAGCTTCACATACCAATCCCTTTATAACGTATGGGAGGCTTGAGAAGCCCTAGTTCGATTACTGTAAGAGTGCTTTCATTAAGGCTTGCAGCACAAGTCATCAGTCTCAAAGACAAACCGCTTCTACATTATGAAAGTCGTGTTGATCAGATGTCTCTTATCCTTAAAACCCTCACCCAAAAATCCCCCATCCACCTAGTTTTATCCTTTTTTTGTCACTTCCCTCTCTTGAACTGATCACAATGGTTTACTTTTCAGTTAATTTGTAATGTTTTGAATATTGTCCTTTAGTTGTGATAAATGAATACTTTGTTTCTCCTTATTGGCTTGTGTTTGTGTTGTCCTTTGTGGCTATGATTTTTCTATGATAATACATGCTTGGATTTTAGTTAATTGATTTTCTTTTTTATGATGTCAAAAAGGGGAATATTGTAAGCTGATGATAGGATAAGGAGAGTTTGAATAAAGGGGGAAATTCATTTCTAATTTTTGTTACCTGGATATTGGTGAAAGGGGGAATAATTGAATAAAAGATCTGCTTCTGATTCAGGTGGTAAAGGGAGAATGTTGGAAAGGAATTTGTCATCATCAAAAAGGGGGAAATCGTTAATGTTCAGTGTTAATTGGTTTTGATGATTTAACAAACTCAGGGAATGGGTAAAGGACCTGGTCCCTTTGAGAAAACTTTGCTGATAATGACAGCAAACAAATAGTACAAAATAGATCCTGTCAAGTCTGTAGGTCTGTGCGTACGCAGCCGAGTTTCTTTGTAGAGGCCAGTTGTCTAACCAATACAAATCGTCCTTTATATATACATTCTTCACAACCATTCTAACTTGGCCTTTTGGAATCATTGAAAAAGAAAAAAACATTCAAGATCACGCTCTCAAGAATTTAAAATTTGCTCTTGAAGAAGACCAAGGACCTGATAGAGTTATCAGTCATTTTGTTCTTGTTTTAGAGTTGTAATTTCTTTGCTTTAATCTTGTAAGGTTTATTCCTAATCTATAAAGGAAATTAGATATGTACATTGGTGGTGGTGTTCATCTTGTCAAAATAATTAGAGTTAATTATGAAGATTACTTGAAATCTAAGTCAGCTAGGAGTCTAGTGATTTAGAAAGCAGTAGAGTTATTGCTATAGATCTGTAACAGAGTTGTTACAAGGAGAGAAGAGGGCTTGTGAGTGAAATTGCTAGATTGCAAGAGCTTGTAATCTGAATCTTTGGCTCGTTTATTTTAGTGAAGTTTTGAGCTGAAATTTTATGGTACATGTCGTGATTTTTCTCCCTTGAGTAAGGAGTTTCTACGTAAAATCTTGAGTCTGTTTTTACCCTTTTGTTCTTTAAGTTTCTGTATTGATTTCTGATAGGGTATGTGATCCCAACCGCTCTGGTGGAAGCATATATTCTAACACTTTCTTCCTTAGTCCTAACGAGTAATCAGGGGCTTCAAATAGCTGGCCACTACCATGAATCTGAACAGAAAGTTGACCTCTTATGGAATGATAAAATAACTGAACATCTCATAGAAGGATTGATGTACCGAGGATTTACGGTACTTTTAATACTTTAAACTTGAGAAATTGCATGTTTTTAAAGCATTTGTTAGTTGATTTGATGTTATTTGTGTTTGTTTTGCAGAAAATTAAGTTGGAGTATTACACAAAGAAGAAGAACACTGATTGCAGGATTTTTGGAGTCTACGAGGCCAACATTCGAGTCATAGTAACTTCTATGAGTTGTAGGTGGTAGTCGTCAAAATAATATTGAGGAATTAAGGCAAAGCTGGAGTTATGAGTCAAGTCTACGACTCATCCAAATGTTTACGAGTCATAAAGACATCCATAGAAGAGACCACAGTAGTTGAAAGATAGGACTTGATCTACGAATGAAGTGCACGAGTCGTCTTGAAGATTATGAGTCATAGAGGTCGTCCGTGAAGAAGAGAAGTTCATCAGTGCAAAGTGTTGTGTTACGATTTAGGTCTATGACTCGTCAACTTGAAGACAATCCGTAGAAGTGAGATGTAGAACCCAACTAACTTAAGTTTTTCTGTTTCTTCCAGTTTTTGTTTAATTAGGATTAGTTGTCTATAAATACATTCCTTAGGAATATTTTTGTTTTTGGCATATTTTTAGGTTTGAGTATTAAGCTTGAACTACTTTTGGGCTTTAATTCTTGAATTTCTGATTTTTGATTATTGACATTTACAGTCAGATTTTATTGGAAGCTTTTGAATTCTAAAATTCGTTATTGTAAGTGCATGATTTCTTTTAAATCAAAGATTATTGATTGTAATCACGTAGTTATGAGTAGTTAATTCCACAACTAGGGTTGTGGGAACCATGAAGGATTAACGACGGAGACTTAATAACAAGTAATTCTTGAATAGTGTGCATGCATGTAGTGTTTTTTTCTTCGCTTTGATTGTTTTTAAACGAGGGCTCTCATTAGAACTTGTCTTATTCTTACTTATCGGATCAAGGAGGTAACTAATGAGAAAAGGGATTAAACAACGAGATTTGAGGCTAATTATCTTCATCTAATTAGCTTGAACGGATCAAGGGATAGCTAAATCTGGGATCATTAGTAAGAGTTAGAAAAGCATACACCCGTAGAAGGGTCAAGTTGCATGATGATATTCACTTATTTGCCAGATCAAAGATTTAGGTGAAATTAACTTATCGATTCTATATGTAAACATACTAGAAAGAGATTACTAATAAAAAAAAGGTCTATAGTGTTAAGGATTCGTGGGGAACACGTACACCCTAGTTTTGTCTCATATTAAATCATTATTTTGTCACTAGATGGATGCTAGTTAATTAGTTCATTACTTTTACCCAAAACCCCCTCTTTTTACTGAAATAATCTGATTACATAAATAAATAATAAATTACTAACATAAATCTAACCATATTCTTTGTGGGATCGGTCCTAACCTCTGTTAGGTTCTATATTTGATCAACGACCGCTTTATACTTCTTTAAGAGGGTGTAATTTGGGCGTATCAAGGATCACATATAGGATCTATATAAGCTTCGACTATCAAATAAGGGTCAGTGGATTCAGATGTTGGTGGACTCGTACACCAGGGACTTCGGAAGAGTTTGATTTTTATGAACATGAGTTTTCTTCCTCGAAGTACCGGGACACTTCACTCTATGCGCAGGAGGCTGTGGATCTCTGAAAGATCATCTAGGATCGGGGTCAGAGGAGAAAGACAAGGAGAAGGGTTAAAAGGGATGTCTGCAACACCCAAACTCGTCATACTGGGAACAAAAGGTGGACGACAACAAGAACTAGCTCAAATCGCATGATCTCATTCAAAAACAACTGCTTCGTTTCATTTCCTTATTCATCAAATCTCTGTCTTGCATAATTTAGTTCATTAGATTGTTCTTGGACCTAAGACTAATGATCTTTGATTCAGTGCTCTAACTCATTATCCAAGCTCAAAATCTTCATATGATACTTTTTCTTACTTGATTTATTTATTATCTTTACTTCAAATATCGCAATATTGATCAACTGCTAATAAACCAAAATTATCGAGTTGAACTAAGATGTGTTTTCATGACCTGGTAAAAATTTAACTGTACCATTTTTTTCGGTAAATAAATTTATGGTTAGGAGTACATGAATCAACAAATCAATGCACTTATTTAATTAAAATCACATGAGTCATCAAATAATTTACTAAAATAAGTGACATTTTTAACTGTAAAGCGCAATTGAGAATCCAACAGATGGTTATTCTAAAATGAGTGACATTTCTAACTGTAAAACACAATTGGGGATCCAATAGATGGGGAAGAGTGACATTTTTTACCCAAAAAATTAGCGTTACGAGGGATTGAGATTCAATAGATGGAAGGAAGCTAAATTTAAGTTATTTTCAATACATTAGAGACAATATGACCCTTTTTTGTAATATTTAAAGGAAAACTTTAAGTATAGTAGCATAAATCAAATCCTACTTGTAGTTTTTTTTTACTATATTTCTGTTCTTTATTAGAAATCTGGCTGGTCAATAGCTACTTCATTTGTTTTCTTTATATTTGATCCTTGACATTTCGTTAAGAAATTATTTACTAGGAATCTATTTAATTAAATTATTATTACTAATTATACTTTGAAAAACTAAATTTACTACTAATGTTTAAAAAGTTAATTTATAAGGCTAATTTCAAAAATAAATATTTTTTTCTGATTTGCTTAAATGAACAAGAAAAATAAAAAAATATTTTTAATATAAAGACCAAGTAAAAAAGGAAAAGAGAGAGCATATTGTTGTTAAAAGGAATGTTATAGTAGTGAAATTGGCCTGATAATCCAAACGACGTAGAAGTCAATTTTTTTTAGGTGAAAACATAGAAGTCAATTACTTAGTTGTTACTCATGTCCCTTAAGATAAGGAGATCACCGTATTAGATAATCTTTGAGCATCATTCTTGACTCAGTAATACGTTAGAAAATAAGTTAAATCATTTCAACTACGCTTGAAAGTTTCTCACAGTTCAAGATTTGACTAATCATACTGATTTCTTGTGGGAAAGTAAGTAATATTTTGTTGTTTGAATCTTCCTGCGGAAGACAACTTGTGTGTTAAAATATGATAAATATTGTAGAGATATTTTAAATATGATAAAGATATTCTAAATAAGGTAGAATATCTAAATATATAATATACCATATTTAGAATACCTCTATCATATTTATCATATCTTAACATTATGTATGACATGTAGGCTACCGTCTTCATATTATATGAAATTTAAACGCCCATAGGTAGAATAAACATTTAATATAATCTTGCAAGTTATTTCATCATTCATTTTATAAGAATAAAATATTTATCGCGCGTGCCTTAGTAGTACACACACCTATATTGTGACCGAATCTTGAAATTTTTATTTACGTTATTACAAGTTACAACTACTCTTCCGTGTCATATTTCTTACTTTTAACCTATTCTTGTCTAAATGTTATGCCATGCTTGTTGTATTTCGAATTCTGATGATTTGATAAACTATCGTGTAAAGGGACATGATCGACTAAGTTTTCGACCTAATAGACAAGTCAACTGTGCAGCTGTAAAACTGTAGTTTCTACAGTGATTGGTAGACACTGTAATAGAAGCATTGTAACGACATGCAACCTCGACCAATGTCATGCATCCTTGGTTTTGTCTCTCTTATAATGAGAACAAATTACAAGATCAAGACCTAGTTTTGCAATCAAAATTATTCACAAAAAGCAAAAGCCATTTTCAAGAACACTGCTCATTTTTAACAAGGAACGTGATCGAATGTTTTAGTGTCTTTAGTTGTTTTTTGAGTTTGTGCTTTGTGCTATTATACTGTAAATCTACTCCTATGTTATAAAGGAAAGTAGATCGTTTCTTCTCTTATCTTTGTGAGTTGAGATGATGGCTAAAGTTAGTCGTGGTGTATTGTTGAAATCTATATCAACTAGAGTTAGTTGGTGTAGTGGCAATAGAGTTATTGCTTGGTTGTTTTGTAATAGAAGTGTTACAAGGTTGGTAGGATTATGAGCTTAATCCTTTGTAATTTCTTGAGTTTGTAATTAAGAGTTTCTTGAGGTTAGTGGAGCTTTCAGAAATCTCGTGAGACAGATCGTGATTTTTTCCTTTATTATTAAAGAATGCTTCCACGTAAACATACTGTGCCATTTTGCTTTCAGTATCTAACTTCAATACAGGGCCCTGGCCTCTTGATTCATGACAGACTCGTATAAGCCAACAATACTAGATAACAATCTGAAGAAAAGAACTATTAGTTTTAGATGGAAATTTCACACTTGGGTACTATATATTTATGTGAAGGAGCACCTAATAAGAGTTAATTTCTCTGTGGTTATAATTTACGCCTACTAAAATTACTTTTATTTTTTGAGATAAGTATCAAAAACAGGTCTGAACTATTTTTCTTTTTTGAATTTTATACTTAAACTATTACTTATTAGTTTGAGAAACACATCTATCTTTTTTATTACACTCTCATCTAGTGTGTGTACTACACTCTCTTTTATTTAAAAACTAATTTAGTGTACGTGTCTTGCACATGTGCATTGCGTCATTAACTGTTAGGTTCTTTCTATACATATGTTTCTAACCTAAGTATGTTTTTATTTATTTTGATTTAAAATTTATAATTTTTGTTAACTTCAATAATTTTTTAGGATAGTGATAATTTAATTTTTAATTTATAAATAATATCATTAGTTTATTTAATTTTTTTAAGATAGTTTATCCATATGAAATGCCACGTGACAAGGTAAGAATTAATAATTAACAAAATATGATTCCAATATTCTAATATTGATCTCCAATAGTTAGTGTGAACTCAATAGAGGCGAAAAGACTAATTTCTTATACTATCTTTATGAAACCATTAGATAAAAAATAATCAAGAAGAAACATAGTCAATACATCAATAAATTCAAATAATATATTGATCTCTAATAATTACAACAAACCCAAAATAAGTGAAAATGCTAATTTCTTATACTATCTTTATAAACCCATTAAAGGAATTAAATTTTGACAAAAATAATGAATTATAATACGTAAATAAATAGTGTGATTAAAAAGAGCTTAAATATTCGAGAGGAGAAGAAAACTAATGAGCTCAGAAAATATTCCCAACTTTTAAGGAAGATGGAGAAATATGCAAGACAAAACGTCAAATTAATTATAGAGAACAAATATGATACTTGTTCATATTTTTCCTTTAATAACTTAATGCAAATCTAATAGTTAGTGACTTGTATTAGGATTTTACTTCTTGTTCAATTTTTTCCTTTGATAATAACTTAATTCAAATCTAATGGTTAGTGATTTGTATTAGGATTTTACTTTCAACGTGAATTGAATTTCTTAGAAGTATTAGTCAATTTCTAAATTCTAAATATTATGACAATAATTTAATGATAATTATTTGAAAAAAAATGATGAAAGACAATTAAATAACATGTTTCATCATTTATATTAGAAAATAAATCAACTTTGTTTCTTTCCTTGCAAAAATAAAATTCTAAGACCAAAAATATATGTCATGAACCTAGTTTATCTCGTTAGACATAGAAATTATCAAGAATTTTTATAAATAAAATTTGATAATTTTATTATGAGATATTAATTCATGAATACTGCAAAAAATAAAGACAAAAGAAAAATCTAAACCTAAATCAAACAAACAAAAAAAAGGTATGAAATAATTTCAGGCAAGAAATAAGTTTCCCCTAAAGCTTATATAGTTGGCTACATGAGTCTCGTTACTTGGAGTTACATTTATACATGAAATAGGAGTTTATTTTTTTACCATATATTATAGGACTTTTTAATTATTAATATTTCATGATATTTTTTATTACTCTTATCACTATTTTAGAGTTTCTAGAGCAGTTTTTTTATTTTTGCAAAACAAAATAAATATTCGAACCTATTTATTTTGCCCAAAAAGCACTTTTTGTCAGGACTCTTATTATATTTAATTGATTTACGACAGTTTTTGAATTCCTTTTTGGAATATAATATTATTAATGTAGTAATATATTAGTGTTTATGTATAATTAAAATTTTATTTGCAGAAAGTTGGTGAAAAGAAGATTTTATCTAAAATAAAATCCTTTAATGAATGACAAAAAGTTCAATCAACATTTTAACGGTTTCATGTTTTTAATATAATATAGATAATTGACACATCATACTCCACATGAATAAAATATTTCACCTTGAATAAAATTAAATAAATTATTAAAGTATTACTATCCCAAAATAAAATATTATAAAATAAAATATAAAATATTTTTCTTACATCATTCCACCACTTCTCTCACCGTACCCCCCACTCTCCCCCAAATTTTTAGTTCTTTTTTTTAAAAAAAAAATTCTTGTAAAATTTTTAAAAGAAATTCTTACTTCATCTCCCCTCCCCCCCCCCCCTTCATATAATAATTTAGATATTGTTTTAATTTTTTTAAAAGATATAATTCTATCCCACCCACCTAATCTTTCTCTTTTAATTTTTTTCTTTTTGTGTTTTATATATATATATCATATACTTGCCGCATGATTTATCTTAAAAATAAAATTTTTATTTTTGTTATATTCGGTATGCAAGTAGATAAATATTTTTCTAAAAATATATGTACATATCTAACACAAAGCAAGAAAAATGTAAAAAAAACATAAAAATAAATTAATAGCGGAGGGTTAGATGGCGTGGGTAAATTGTTTTTTTTTAAAAAAATAATATCATTTTTTTTAGAAAGAAACGGGGAGGTGGTGAAGTCAGATTTTTTCAAAAATATTTTATAAAATTTAAAAAAATAAAAGGGCGGGGGATTGTCGGGGAGTGGGGGTAGGGGATGGGGTAGATGGGGTGGGGGAGGTGGTAAAGTTGGGTGATAAAAATATTTTAAATTTTATTTTTAAAAAATAATTATTTATTTATTTTTGGATAGTAATATTTTGATCTTTAACTTTTAACTAATATTAAAAATTTATTTTATTTTATCAAGATGAAATATTTTATTTATGTGCAATGACATATGACAAGGTTTTTTCAAATAAAAAAGAGAATGTATTACATACTAAAGTGTGTTTTTCAAACTAACAAGTGATGTTTAGATATGAAACTCACTCTCAATAATTTAAGAATAAAATTCAAGAAAATATGATATTTTAAATATGTTTTAACGCTTATTTCTTATTTTTTTCAATACTAAAAAGTTACTCAACTTCACAATTTTTCTCAAAATTTATTTAACGCCACAAAAGGCAAAATAAAGTGCATTTTTTCATATAAAGTGACAAAAAGGACTAGGTCCTAACTACATTAATATTTAGTAATAAATTTCATAATACGAAAGATGGTTTCCACTAACTATTATAAGTGGCTGCAATTCGTTATTTTTGCCTATGTGCTTATAGCAGCTAGCCAAAGAGAAAAACAAAAAAAGAAGGGCTGTGTCGAGTGAACCTTCACCTTATTCCCTTATTCTACCCCACACACCAACTCCCGCCTGTAAAAATGTTATTATTAAATTACTTAAAAAATAATCACATATAACAAGTTGTGTTATATACTATAACAAATTTAATACATGATATTAGTAATCACATGTGTATGCTTGTTCCAATAGAAAAAGAAGAAGAAAAATTTGAGTTTTGAACTTTTTTAGCGGGGAAAAAATTATTTTATTCGAAAAAAACAAGTCATATGTAAACTGTGAACTGAAAACAAAAAGGGTTTTACTCAAATGATAATTATTTTCCACCATCAAATTTAACATTATAAATTCAAGCTACCGAGAAAACATAACAAAAAAAAAGTGAGAGCTAAAGATGGATGATGAAAAATAAAGGCAAATTGCTTTATAAAAAAACCATAAAGTGTTAAGTTTATAAATACTAAAACTCAAGTTTTACAAACAAAAGTGGACGTGTGGATAAATCACTGGCTCATTAATTGACTAGAAAATATGGCACAGCAGAAAGAAAATGATCAAATCCAAAAAGATAAAGAAGGTGCAACTTGAAAATATCCCTTTGAAGCTGTCACTTTTGAATAGGGGACATCAAAATCTGGTAGGTTTGATGTTCTAGTCCAAAATCATCATCAAAGTGAAAAGGAAATTGAAAAGCAATTACTCATACCAAAAAAGATCTAAAATATCCTCGAGCTATTAGAAATGGTATAAAAATATCCTCATTTATTTATTGAGCCTAAAATGTCCTTAACGTTCACCGTTAGATCCAAAAATGACCTTTTCTTTAACGGAAAAGGGAACGAGGGGCATTTTTTTACCATTTTTAATAGATCGAGGCATTTTATTTAACAGAATTTTAATTAAATAATTTGAATGATTTTTTAAATAAGTGGCGGTCATCTATTGATTACAATTTAATTATTTAAAATTAATTATAAATTAATTTTAATTACGGAAAAAGGAGCCTCATGCCTTTTTCCATTAAAAAAAAGTCATTTTTAGACTTAAAGGTAAATATCAAGGATATTTTATGTCTAATAAATGAATGAGGAATATTTTGTATCAGTTCCAATAATTTAAAGATATTTTAGGACTTTTTTCGTAAATTAAATATAATTTTGAATCCATCCACTTGATTCACGGATTATATTCTCCTCTAATACTTATCACAAAAAAGTAGTACTAATAAGCAGAGTCAAATATCTTAATGTGAGTGCTTATCATCTGGCATCCACTATCTCTTATTTTTATCAGCACAACAACTTGTATGGTTTTTCTACTTAATTTATCTATTTTCACAACATGATTATGACGCACGTACCAATGTTGATTACGAGTCTTTAAAATACAATAAGCTTTGATGTAATTGTTAAGACGAAAACGTTAGGAAGCCTACAAAAATTTTATATGATGATGAGTTTTTCTTGTCCATTTCCCCTTTTTCAACTTTACCTGATGTGCCTATCATCTAATTTCAACTAAATGATGTTTATTGTCAGATTCCATGCGTTTTCACATGATAATGACCTTAGAAATCTTAGCACTGTTTTTTTGACTCCTTTTCTTCTTAACAGTTCAACTGTGTGGGAAGTATGGCAGCGGCAGAGTTACAATCAATCAAGGGTATGCACGTGAACACTATTTATTAAAAGATTATATTTTCTCCGTTTAAAAAAAATGTCCTTATTTTTTTAATTTATTTAAAAAATGATTTCTTTTCTTTTTTGATAAAAAATTAATTTCAGTTTTTCACGTGATATGTTTAAGGCCACAAGATTAAAGGAAATTTTGATATATATTAACATAACTTTAATTTAGAATTATAATATGAAAAAGACTTTTTTATTTTATTAAACTTGTGTCAAGTCAAAATAGATCATTATTTTTGAAACGGAAGAAGTATTTTATATGTAGGTCAAAATTTATAAAATGTATTATATATTTGATATTGTTACCCTAAGGGGTCGTTTGATTGGAAGTAAGTTATTCTGGAATTAACTATCCTAGGATAAGTTATTTTAGAATAAGTTATCCCATTATATATATGAAATAACTTATCTCATATAAATAATGGGATAAATAATCATATGACTACCTCATACCTCTAACCAAACACATAATAAAATAATTCTATATTTTATCTTAAAATTATTATTTCTTACGCCTCACACCAAACGACTTCTAACGTTATGAAAGTCTTTGGCTCAGTGGAAAAGCCGATGCAAAAGTTTTTAACTTCATTTTGTTTCTCACCTAAATTTTTAACTTTATACTATTTGACTTTTTCCCTGAGGATTATTAGATACTATTTCATCGCTCATAATTTATATGATATTGTTTGATTATTTATGTAATTTTAATTTATTTTATGAAAAATAAAAGAATAATTTTAAAACATTTTTTAATTATAAAATTATATTATTTTTGATTTAACACATTCTTTATAAAATGTCTGGCTTCGTCACTAAAGTGTGGAGGAGGATCAAAGTGTCAGAAAATACCGACCCTTTCTTCCAAGTGAAAAAAGAAAGAAAAAAAAAACTAATTTTAAGCTACACATACAAATCCATTAAAATGCCAACAAATAGTAACAGAGTATTTTAAGAAATTATAGTAGAGTATTCTATTATATGGTTGTCGAAAGTGAGAAATTTAGCTTGTGCTTGTAGATCACTAGAAGATATATAAATCTTAAATCTTACAACAAATAATTTAGGAAGGAAATAAAGAAAGAAAAACAATAATGCAACGAAGAGATAGACAAATGAAATGAAAAACAAGTAAAAATCACGTTTCGTCCCTAACTTTTAATGTTGCTTGTAAATATTTCACTGGTGTCCTATTTTGGATGCCTCATCTAATTAATACTCGATATATATTTCTTTTACATGAATATTCAATATTAGATGATATTCAGGTAAAAGTATATATTTCTTTTTCAGTTCTTTTGTTTTAGTTTCTGTGTTAAGATGCACATGCCTGAAGTTTTAGTCATTTCTAATATATGCTTCAGTCATAAATGACCGAGCTCTCTAACATACATAAAAAAACAAAAATTAAAAACTGAATGGGTGTTAGATTTTTGTAATTTGACAAATTGATGATTAGGATTTGTTCTTTATAATACATGAAACTTATATTTCAAATTTGAGCTTATTTGGAGTAAATTTTAGTGTTGAATTTATAAAATAAAATTATTATTTTGTTGGCAAAATATTCTAGATACACACGCATGGAAATTTGGTCAGTTTAACATGTGTTTCAGTCAACTCATACATTCATGAAAATATAAAAGAATGATAAATGGGTTGGTTACATTTGTTGTTTTGAAAAATTAATGATTTTTGTTTGTTTTTTATGATATATGAAATTTATGTTTTAAATTTGAGCTTATTTGGAATAGATTTGAAAGTTAAATAATTGAAATTCGAAAAAAAAATTGGCAAAACAAATTAAGACACACATGACTAATATTTAAGACAAATTTTACATACTCTTCAGATGTGAATTTTCAACCTTAGTTGTGTATACCTTAACTATTACTAAAAGTTGAAAAACTTGTAAACAAAATTCTAGAGAAAAAGCCCAAAATAGTCTCTTATCTTTGGGTTAATACTCAAAGTCATCCTTGAATTTTTACATCGAGCATTAATAGTCTCTCATGTTTGTAATATTGGTGCACTTTTGGTCTTCTCTCAAAATTTTGCCTATTTTTAAAAATTAATTTTGTCCACAATTTTATGTATGGAATGTTCAATCATATATATATATATATATATATATATATATATATATATATATATATATATATATATATATATATATATATATATATGTATATATAGTAATAATAATAGTAAAATTTACCTAAATCCCATAGTGAAAAATCACAATTACAATCCATCCCTACTCTTTCTTTAATTATCCGAATTCACTGATTTTTGAATAATTTCGGATACATAAGTTATAACCTAATACATAGCTAATTGATACATAGTAATTAATGTAGTTGAGTTTATTATGGAAAAATAACGTATGCCAAATTTAGAGTTCTTCTTTCAAGCAATCACGTATTAAATATGTAATTAACCCCCGCCCCCCATAAACGCATAACAACTTGTAGAATCTGAAAATTCAAAATTCCAAACGAGCAGAGCATGGAATCTGTATGATTTCAATCCAATTTTCGAAATTCATTAAACTAACAACAACAACAACAACAACCCAGTGAAATTCCATAACATGGGGTCTGGGGAGAGTAAAATATACGCAGACCTGACTCCTACCAAGGTAGGACGACTATTTCCGAAAGACCCTCGGCAAATTCATTAAACTAATCAAGATGAATATCTCGATTTTATTGAGATATTCTGAAGTTTGGAAATCAGAGTTGAATTATGAGAGATACATAAGTCATGAAATCGTAGTTGACAATAATATTTTGTTCGTGAATCTAAAATCAACCATTGCAGCTGAGTTGAACATCGACGAATCATTAAAAATCATTGATATCCGATACATTGTGCAAGTAATTCATCCCCAATGATTATTCATAATGATATGCGTGTTAAACTTTACATAAAGTTGAAGAAGAACGAGCTTGGATTTGCAAAGTATCCCCTATGCATAACAACATCAGATATATAGAATTGTGAGATTCAATTGGTTGATGCAACCTCTCGTGCAATTGTTTGTGTCGAAGTAAACACGAATGATACATAAGCTCTTAGTTTAGTTCAATCAGATAATGATGCTACTTGTTATATACCTGAATTGGATGTAACTAATTACATCACTGATACAATCGTGTAGAAGTAAAGGAGAAGCAATTGTATAAGAATAAAACAACACTAGTTATTGTTATGGCCAAATACAAAATTGAGAATGAATTCAATTTCAGAGTTAAAAGATCCGATATGGCATTGTAGTTATTTTGCTATGTATTTGGTATTAGATGAATTCTGATGCAAAGTGGTAAAATATTATATATTTTCAAATTTTATCTAGCAGAATACTTCTATAGTTTAATTACCCAATACATTAAAATTTTAGGTATTTGATACATTCGAATTCTTAATGGTAGAATACGTCTTGATTATTTATACATGAAATATAAGAAATAATATGTATCTGATACAATTAAACTAGATTATCTGTCAATATGCAGAATTGTCATAAGTTTTACTGCTATTTTTTGTTGTTATCTTGATACATTATGTGTTATTCATGATACATAAGGTTTAATGATAATTTTTATTCTTCATGACAGATTATGTGTTATCCATGATTCATAAGGTTTACTGATATTTTTTGATTTTTATGATACTCTATTTTTTATAACCTGATTCATAAGTTTTACTGTTATTTTTTGTTGTGTTCATGATATATTAAGTGTTATAACCTAATTCATAAGTTTTATTGCTATTTTATTGTGTTCTTGATACATATTTGTTATTCATGATACATAAGAAATATTATGTATCTGATACAATTAAAATAGTTTAACTGTCATAATGCATATTTCAAATTTTATCAATTAGAATACTTCTTGATTTTATATGCTCGATACATTAGTGTAAAGACTCATTAGCTTGTTTTGAGAACTAGAGCTTTTTTATTTCATAAAACATTCATACCATAAATTTTAATGGATATTTTAGACTATTCGATAACTATGGTTATTTAATTGAGGGGTGAATTTAGATAACTTATTTAATTAATGGGCTAAAGTGGTAGTATATTTATTATCCTATACCACTTATTCTATATTTCTCAAAATAAGTTAATAGGTTTTGTCACTTTTAATACAAAAGAGATTTAGAAAAGAAAAGAGAAGAGAAGGGTTTAGGAGAAGAACTTACCTACGGCGGACGAAGAGAAGACCGAATGTCTCTTTAAGAAAATTGGTTCAGGTAATACTCACCAAACTTAATTGTGCCTTTAATTCCTAGGATTTGCTAGCATTTGATTATACTATTAATTGGAAGGGACTAAACCAATTACATGAATGTTTGTGAGGTTGTCGGCCAGAAACGGGCAACCAATTGTCATGGATGATAAATAATTAGGTGAATCTTTGAGTAAGGAATTAAGTATGCCAATGATTAGGATATAATGAAATTATGATGAGTTAGAAAAGATAGGATGCTAACTGGAAAATTAAGGCATATAGGTGAGTGTACAGGGAAATTTGGGTGGGTTAATTATGTGTGGTTTAGACTTTAGGTATTGTTTTGTGTAGTTAAGTCCTAGTTTGCGTAATTGTGTTCGGTTTTGGTTTTTCTTTTTATAGTTATCACATTATAATTCAAGTTTTGATATATTGAGAGAGGAAATTAAATAATAGGTGTGGGTAAAGGCCAGACATATAATATTGGTGTCTACGGACTTTGTTGCTTACGAATATTATATACTTGTTAGATTGGGAACATTTTGAGGCATCGAAGAAAGGAAAATCATCGGTGAATTAGCTCGCTTGATTCGGTTCTTCGATTGAGGTAGGTTATGGTTTATTTTATATCATAGATAGACTCTTAATAGTGATTTATATAGTCATTGAGTAATGTGTGAAGTTTACTATGCATTTAATTACCGTGGTTTGAATGGTTGATATGTTATTATGATTGGTCTGAAATTCCAAGACCATGGAATCCATAATCTTGAACTTGCCCTATCAAAAATGATGCCTTGAATAAAGAAGGCTAGATGAAATATTGTTAATGAAGTGAAATGTGATAACAAAGAATGATAAATTAATTATATTTGGATCGAGTGTCACGAGCTGATACGATATAATTAGATCGGGTGTCACATGCTGGCATGATATATTTGGATCGGGTGTTATGTTCTAATACAGTAATATTAAAGGAAAACACATTAAAATAACTTAATACTACCCAGTCTCCAATAACTCATTTCCCAAAGGAGAGTGATATAGAGGCCTGAGTCCTCATGTGTGATCTTGATATTGTTGACTAGTTATGTAATTGTTCATTGTGTTGTCACTTGAACTCTATCTTATTGGTTTCCACCTGTTACGTGCTATGGTTGATTTCCCGCTATTACTTTATATTGATTTCTATTTTGAGTCGGCCGATGATACCTTCTCAGTACATGTTGTCCTGTACTGATCCCTACTTGTATTTTTCTTTATTTTATTTTATGGAGTGTAGCGAATGTTCCATCGACTTCGACTTCGACTCGACCTCAGCTCTAGCCAGTGTCTAACACATCAGGTTCCAGTATGAGCTATTCCTTCTAGCTCATGTTGGATTCTCTCAGGCATCGCATGATGTCCTTATTTATCGGACACATTAAGTTATTTATTTATTCTGGTGTTTGATATTTACAGACTTGGTATTTTAGAATTAGATGTTCTTGAAGTGATGACATTTAGATTTTGGGAATGATATGTAGTAGACTCTAGTGGATTGATATTTCTTACTTTAATAAGGTTTGAACTTCCGCATTATTATCGTATTTCATAAGTTGAACAACTAATATAAGCTGGGGTTTGTATCGTTGATTATCCTACCTAGAAGGTTAAATATGGGTGTCACTCATGGCCCATTTTGGATCGTGACAAACTTGGTATCAGAGCTTTAGGTTCGGTGATCTCATAACATAAGGACAAGTCTAGTAGATTCTTGTGGAACTGTATGGGGATGCCTTTACTTTTCTTCGAGAGGCTAAGAGACTTTAGAAAAACTCTATTCCTTCTTTCTTTCGTATTACTTGAATCCAATTGGTAGCTCAGTGATAAAAATTGGTATCTGACCTTCTTCACTTTATTTTCGTAGATGGTTAGAACTAAAGCAACAATATCACCTGAGCCAGCCATTGGGGTTGTAGCTAGATGAGGAGTAGCAACGAGAGGCCATGGTATAGGTCATGGGAGAAATCCCACCAGGGATAGGGGCCAAGCAACTGGGCCATCCAGGGAAAGAGTAGCGACCCCTCCACCGGCTGATGAGATAGCTAGAGAGGATATTGAGGTGGAGGATGAGCAGGTTCATGAGAGAGAAGCACCACCCCAACCTACTCTAGAGATGATCCACCAGGTTCTCACCTATCTCAGTGGGTTATCCGATTAGGCACAAGCTCCCCCAGCATCTCATATTCCAAGAGTTCAACATGCAGCTGTTGTGGCTCCCCGCATGACTGCGTCCTTGGGAACAAGCATGTTTCCTCAATTGACTAAAGGGCCGATAATGAATAGTGACCAGCATGATCTCTTTGTTAAGTTCTTGAAGTTGAAACCTCCGATCTTCAGGGGTATTGAATCTGAGGATGCCTATGATTTCCTTATTGATTGTCATGAGCTTTTTCATAAGATGGATATAGTAGAATGATTTGGTGTTGAGTTTGTGACATACCAGTTTCAGGGAGACGCCAAATTATGGTAGTGGTCTCATGTTGAGTGCCGACCAGCAGGAGAAGTATATTCTTCGGACCTTGAGGGAAATAAGGAGAGATGAGTTCCTGAATATAGAGCAAGGAAGGATGTCTGTTGTCACTTATAAGGCCAAGTTTCGTGCCTAACCAGATATTCTACTCATCTTTGCTTCATTCCAGAAGAGTGGATTCGCCGCTATGTGAAGGGATTAAGGTCAGATTTATAGATTCCAACTTTATAGGTGGCTACTTTAGCAAAATCTTTTCAGGAAGTGGTTGATTTTGTGATAGAGGTGGAGGTGGTGAAGCCAGATAACTTCGCTAAAGAGACAACATTCAAGAAGTGTTGTAAGGGAGGTAAATTTAGTGGTTCTTACTCTAGAGGAAAAAGTTTTGGAGATTATTCGACCCGTCCTATTCAGTCTTCATTGCAGGTTTCAGATGGAGGTCTGTTAAAGACTAGTCAGTCCTTTTCTAATTTTGAGGGTTATCTTCAGTCTTCTTCGTCTTCACAAAGAACCACTCTTGACCCTAAGACTTGTTACGGATGTGGTGAGCCTAGACATATTAGACAATATTTTCCAAGGTAGAGTTAGGCTTGGCATGATCAGGGTTATAGAGCCCTAGTAGCTAGGGGTGAAGGTTACAACTATGGTAGGGGCCGTTATTCTAAAGGACGTGGTAGCCAAGGTCGTAGTGGTCACCAGTCAAGCTGAGGTGGCAGGAAGGTTGGAATAACTGGAGCACAGCCCAACAAGGGAAATGGTCAGATGGACGATAGAGCCCATTGTTATGCTTTTCCTGGGAGGTCAGAGACAGAGGCATCTGATGCAATTATCACAGGTACTCTTCTGGTCTGCGATAGCTTGGCTTTCGTATTGTTTGATACTTGATCCATATTTTCTTATGTATCTTCTACATTTGTTGATGGACTCGATTTACATTGTGACTTACTTGACATGCCTATTCGTGTTTCTACTCTTGTTGGTGACTCTGTTCTAGTTGAGAAAGTGTATAGGTCTTGCCTTATGACATTTGTGGGGAGAAAAACTTATGTAGATTTGATTATTCTAAAGATGGCTGACTTTGATGTAATCTTGGATATGACTTGGCTCTCTTAAAATTTTACTATCTTAGATTGCAATGCTAAGACTGTGACATTAGCCAAGCCTAGGATGGATCAGTTGTTGTGGGAGGGTGACTATCTTCCCGTCCCAGTTCGGATTATCTCTTTTCTTCATGCTAAGAGGTTGGTGAGTAAGGGTTGTTTTTCCTTCCTAGCATATCTCAGGGATGATAGTTCTGAAGTGCCATCGATTGAGTCTATTTTGATAGTGTGTGAGTTTATGGATGTTTTCCCTACAGACTTACCTAGAGCCCGACACTCACCTTATTTCTATTCCACCTTATAAAATGGCCTCGGCTGAGTTGAGGGAGTTAAAAGCCCAACTTCAGGAGTTGTTGGTAAAGGTTTTATTAGACTGAGTGCCTCTTCTTAGGTTGCTTCAATTTTATTTATAAAGAAGAGGGATGGTAGCCTTCGTATGTACATAGATTACAGGCAGCTGAACAAGGTGACTATTAAAAATAGGTGTCCCCTTCCTCGCATTGATGGCTTATTCGATCAGTTACAGGGTGCTTGTCTTTTCTCAAAAATTGATTTGAGGTTCGATTAACATCAGCTGAAAATATGGGCAGTAGATGTATCAAAGACTGCTTTTTGAACTAGATATGGGCACTATAAATTTTTGGTAATGTCTTTTGGGCTTACAAATACGCCTGTTGCTTTCATGAGTTTGATGAATGGAATATTTAAGCCATATTTGGATCTCTTTGTTATTGTTTTTATTGATGATATATTGATCTACTCAAAGAGCAGAAAAGAACATGAAGAGCATCTGAGGATTGTTCTGGGATTGTTAAAGGAGAAAATGCTATATGCCAAATTCTCCAAGTGTGAGTTCTGGCTTGATTCAGTGTCTTTTTTAGGGAATGTGGTTTCTAAGGATGGAGTGATAGAGGATCCCCAGAAGATTGAAGTAGTGAAGAGTTAGGCAAGACCCACTAATGTCTCAGAGGTAAGGAGATTTGTTGGTTTGGCTAGCTACTACAGCCGGTTCGTCAAGGGATTTTCTTCCATTGCTTCCCAGCTGACCAATTCGACCAAGCAGAATATTCCATTTATGTGGTCGGACGAGTGTGGAAAGAGTTTTATGAAACTCAAGACCTTATTAACTACTGCACCGATTCTTGCCTTGCCAGTAGAAGGTAAGAATTTCATAATTTATTGTGATGCATCCTACTCTGGTTTAGGTGTAGTGCTAATGCAGGAGAAGAATGTAATTGCCTATGCTTCAAGGCAATTGAAGGTGCATGAACATAATTACCCCACTCAAGATTTGGAGTTAGCTATAGTTGTATTTGCATTGAAGTAGTGGAGATATTATCTATATGGGGTAAAGTGTGAAATATATATAGCTCATCATAGTTTACAACATGTGTTTACTTAGAGAGACTTGAATTTGAGGTAGAGGAGGTGGTTGGAATTGCTAAAGGACTATGATATCACTATTCTTTATCACTCGGGAAAAGCTAATATAGTGGCCAATGCTTTAAGCAGAAAAGTAGGGAGCATGGGAAGTTTAGCTCATTTGCAGATTTTCAGACGTCCATTGGCTAGAGAGGTTCAAACTCTAGCTAATGACTTTATGAGGTTGGAAGTAACTGAGAAAGGAGGATTTTTGGACTGTGTGGAGACAAGATCTTTTTTTCTTAACAAGATTAAAGGAAGGAAGTTTGATGATGAGAAGCTGAGCCAGATTCGTGATATGGTCTTGCAGGGAGAGGACAAGGAGGTTGCGATCGATGAGAAAGGCGTCTTGAGGATTAAGGGGCGAGTATATGTGCCTCGTTTGATAATTTAATTCAGACTATTCTTGCAGAGGCTCACAGTTTGAGGTACTCTATACATCCTGATGCAACCAAGATGTATCGCGATCTGAGACAACATTATTGGTGGAGTAGAATGAAGCATGACATTGTTGATTTTGTTGCCCATTGTCCAAATTTTTAGCAGTTAAAATATGAGCACCAAAAGCCTAGAGGGACACTTCAAAGAATGTCCATTTCTGAATAGAAGTGGGAAAGGATTGCAATAGATTTTGTGGTTGGTCTTCCAAAGACATTGGGTAAGTTTGATTCAATATGGGAGATTGTTGATAGGTTAACTAAGTTTGCTCACTTTATTTCAGTCAAGGTGACTTCTGATTCAGAGAAGTTAGCCAAACTTTATATCCGCGAGATTGTTCGATTATATAGAGTTCCAATTTCTATCATATTAGATAGAGGCACACAATTTACTTCTAACTTTTGCAGAACCTTGCATGCTGAGTTAGGTACTAGATTGTATATTAGTACAATATTTCATCCTCAGATGATGGGCAGTCTGAGGATAATTCAAGTGGTGGAGGATATGTTTCGTGCATGCGTGATAGATTTTGGTAGTCATTGGAATCAGTTTCTACCCTTGGCAGAGTTTTAGTACAATAATAGCTATCACTCGAGTATTAATATAGCTCCGTTTGAGGCATTGTATGAGAGGAGATGTAGGTCTCCTATTATTTAGTTTGATGCATTTGAGGTGAGACCTTAGGAAAATAATCTTTTGAGGGAATCATTCGAGAAGGTGAAATTCATTCAGGAGAAGCTTCTAGCAGGTTAGAGCAGGCAGGAGGAGTATGCAAACCGAAAGGTCAGGGACATAGAGTTTATGGAGGGAGAGTAAGTGTTGTTGAAAGTTTCACCCATGAAGGGTGTGGTGAGATTCAGTAAGTGAGGTAAGCTCAGTTTGAGGTATATTGGGCCATTTGAAGTTCTTAAGCATGTTGGAGAGGTGTCCTATGAGTTGGATTTACCTCCAAGTTTGTCTGGGGTACACCTAGTGTTTCATGTGTCTATGATAAAGAAATATTATGATGACAGAAACTATATTATTAACTGGGATTCGGTCCTGCTTGATAAGAATTTATCTTATGAGGAGGAGCCTGTAGATATTCTTGATAGGGTGGTCCATAAATTGAGTCAAGGGAGATGGCGTCTGTGAAGGTTTAATGGAAGAATCGTCTAGTTGAGGAGTCTACTTAGGAGTCTGAGATGGATATGCGTGGAAGATACCCACATCTGTTCATCGAGTCAGGTACCCTTTTCAACCCTTGCTCTTCTTTTGACCTTTCAGGGACAAATGACGGGTAAATTGGTATCTGTTATGACTCATTAGGCTGTTTTGAGAACTAGAGGTTTTTTATTTCATCAAAGACTCATACCATAAATTTTAATGGGTATTTTAGACTATTCAATAACTATGGTTATTAAATTGAGGACTTTTGTTAGTGCATTCACTGCACCAAAATTGGCTAATCATATAAGAATTCACATCTAAATGATATTAGAGAGGATGTTAAAGTAGCCTATAGGGTTTATATTACATATCAACAAGCATGAAGTGCAAAGGAACATGCTTTGGAGATGTTAAGGGGTAAACCTGCTGATGGATATAGGGAGATGCCTAGATACATCCATATGCTAAATATTGTGTATTCAAATTCATACATAAGGATGCACAAGTCACTAAACAATGAGTTCATGTATTTGTTCATAGCATTAAGGCCACTGATGAGGGAGTTTCGGTTCTTTAGGCCTGTAGTTATTGTTGACGGTGCTCATCTTAGTGGACCTTATAAAGGGACATTTGTATCGTCAAGCACTCTTAATGGGGAAGGGGAGAGTTTTTGCTAATGTTACTTACTGAATAACTATATATAAGCTATTCTAATATATTTTTTGTGTGTCTGAATTAGTAATATAAATATTTGTGGTACAAAATTTATTTTTAAGTTGTATATTGCCTTTGGCGTATGGTGGTGTTGATACGGAAAATGATTCTTCATGGACATGATTTTTCCAGCAGTTCAAGAATGCATTCAGTGAGAGAAAACATATGTATGTTGTATCGTATAGGAATGGAAGTATAATGAAGAGAGTAAGTATTGTGTTCCCCAATGCTCTTCACTAGCATATGGAATCTATGAAAAAATGTGTGCACAATCTACAAGAGGAGCAAAACTGTACTAAGTGACCTTTTCAACTCAATGGCCAAGTCATATCAAAAGGATGAATTCGAAAAAATAATGCAAAAGTGAAACAAAGTCTCTATCCCCTTCCTCATTCAAGAGTTTATGGAAGTAGGACTGCTATCTCTATTTAATGAGGGTCTCATCTCCTAACACAAAGTCTCTATCCCCTTCCTCATTCAAGAGTTTATGGAAGTAGGACTGCTATCTCTATTTAATGAGGGTCTCATCTACCAATACTTTTACATGCTCGTCCTTAATGCACTTCACTTGGTCCACATCGCGTGCCCTTCTCTCCCGCGCCCTGGCTAGCCTGAATAATTTTCTATCCCTACCTATCTCTTTTAGTTCAGCATAAAGGCGTTCAAAAGCTATTGTTTTTGCCATCGAAACCGCCAACTTCGCCTCCTTCCTTACTATCTTATAAAGCTCCCTATTCGTCCACTTCTCCACCTCATCCGTGCTTTCTATCAACTTCGCGTACGCCATCTTCTTTGCTTCCACCTTTTCTTACACCAGTCCCGTCGATGCTGGTTATGACTACCAGTCTAGATTCTCAACACTTCCCTTGCCACAGTCCTAATATAGATAACAACTTTTATTAAGTATGATACACAAAGATGTATCAAAGTTCAATGTATTATAACTAATACTTAAGTGATAAATGAAAATATTTACTATTTAATTAATAATTATCTAAGTTTTAAAAATGAAACATGATGAATGATACTTCTTTGTTTTTTATCAAATACAATAGATGTATCAAAAAGAATTGGCAATGAAATGTAGATGACTTTTTTTTTAAAATACTGATACTTAAGATGTAACAGTTTTTATGGCAATGTAACTGATACAACAACAACAACAATCCAGTGAAATTCCACAATGTGGGGTCTGGGAGGGTAAAGTGTATGCAGACCTTACTCCTACCAAGGTAGGACGGTTGTTTCCGAGAGTCCCTCGGCTCAAAAAAGCATAAAAAGAGGTCAGATAAGGCTAAGAAGTTCAAAGCGATATGAAAAAACAAATAATGAATAACACAAATAATGAAAGCGACATAGATAAAATAGAGTAATCAAAATACAGAAAGTAATAGAGAGATAATAACAGAAGTCAAAGCATAAGAAAATATAGTGCGCTAATGCGCCTACTAATACGGGAGAATAACGAGACTATGTACTAGCCTTCTACCCTAATATGGGTCATGCACACCCTCCTATCTAAGGTCATGTCCTCGTTAAGCTGTAACTACGCCATTTCCTATCTAATCACCTCTCCCTAATATTTCTTCGGCCTACCCCTACCTCTTCTAAAACCATCCATGGACAACCTCTCGTACCTCCGCACTGGGCATCTGTGTCTCTCCTCTTCAGATGCCCAAACTATCTCAGTCATATTTTCCGCATCTTATCTTCCACCGAGGCTACTCCTATCTTGTTCCGAATAGCCTCATTTCTAATTCTGTCACTCTTGGTATGCCCACACATCCATCTCAATATTCTCATCTTGGCTACTTTTATCTTTTGAATGTGAGAGACCTTAACTGGCCAATACTCCGCCCCATAAAACATAGCTGGTCTAACCACCATTTTATAGAACTTGCCCTTAAGTTTTGGTGGTACCTTCTTGTCATATAGTACACCGGAACTGAGCCTCCGTTTCATCCATCCTGCCCTAATATAATGTGTGACATCCTCATCAATCTCCCCGCTTCCTTGCATGATAGGCCCAATGTACTTGAAACTACTTTTCTTTTGGATGGCCTGGTCACCAAGCCTAACTTCCGCGCCAACCTGGGATGTATCACTGAACTTGCACTCTAAGTAATCTGTCTTGGTCCTACTCAGCTTAAACCCTTTAAACTCCAAGGTATGTCTGCAATCCTCCAGCCTAGTGTTAACTCCGCTACAGGTCTTATCGATCAGGACTATGTCATCCGTAGAAAACATACACCATGGAATGTAACTAATAATTAATTGTAAATAAAATTATTTAGCAAAAAATATTCATTTAAGATTGGGAAATGATACAATAAACTAATATATCTGTAAGGTGCATTTGATATAAGGTATCATGTTATGTATCATAGTTAACATCAGTAAGATGAAAAACTTTAAAAATGACAATCTGATAGTTAAAATTCAATAATATTTGATAAGTAATTGCATAAAAAAAAAGATTAAAATAATAGTTGTTCGAAATAGTATGCCATAGTACTTATACAAAGCAATGTTAACTAACAGTAACCTAACTACTCTAAATTTCAATATTACTATCAAAAGAAAAACTTCCATTCTACTAGTACCAAGATCAAACAACTACTCGACATTGACCATTTCTTCTTCAGCATGAAATATGAAATCACTCTTGAGCTTTGGAGGATCGTAGTTTTCACTAACATAACCTCTTTTGCCTTTCCATATTCATAATTCCATAAGAGTGATGCGTATCTTGAGCGGAGGTAATCTGCCTATAATGCAGTTGACGGGATAGGAATTCCATCACTGAGATATTCAGCGAAAGTAGCCAAGAAAACACCACAACACAAAATTAAAAGTACTAAATAAAATAAAATGGATAATAATGAATTAAATATACATAATGATAAATACTCACAATTTATCACTTCCATGTTGTCCAATGCCTTGAACATATTCAACCCAAAAAGGGTGATGTGGTTCAAGCAAATAGTCGGTAGATTTGCCCTTATACGAATCAAGAATTGACCAATCGATATATTTGGTATGCTCAAGAAACCCACTATTCTGGAGGTAGGTTGGAAGCATTACTGCTAACTTTTGAATATCTGGGAAAGGGATTTTTTTTCTTGATCTAGATGATGAATCATACACGCGTATAGACCTATATCTCAATACAACAACAACCAGCATCCAATGAAAATTACTATCACAGTTTATGGAGATATATACCTCATCTACCAAATGCAATGGCAAACCAGCGATATTGTGTAACCTTTGATTATGTTCTTCACGGACTTCTCATGAGAATATACAACAACGGCACGTGACATCTCTCTTTGTGTAGAAATTTCAGCCAAAATGTGATAATATTGTCCGTATGCCACCTCGATATAAGTTTTGAAGATATAATTTATTGTTGCATATATAAACTGATTACCGAACTATATTTTAGACTTCTTAGGTAGTATAATATTACATCGATGTGCTGCACAACATAAGCAATAGTTAATTCTATAAAATGATAAATAAGTGTTAACACATGTAAGAATTTAGTTTAGAATGCCATTTATACTGATGATTTAATGTTATTGCATGTATCTGATACATATCTTTATGTATCAGATACATTGGTTACATGTGTATTAGAGACTGTTTATTAATGTATGACTGACCTCGTCATTCCAGCATCTGTTGGGCTATGACATCAAATAAAATCAGTTCTTATCATGAGGAAAGGCAATAACAAAATTTATTTTTTCAAATCCAAAGAAAGAGCACTTGAAGTTGGCTATTGCGTAAAAGACAGCCGCACTGAATATCTTCTTCATGACTAAAAACGGTTATTGAATTTTCAAGTAATGAAAGTCCATATATAAGAGCATCTATCACGTCTCGTATTTTGAATAATATTGAAGTTGAAGTTGTGGAATCCTATTTAATAAGAATGATTAAAAATGTTATTTCTGTACTATATTTTGAATTATTTACTTTTGTAATTGGATTGAAATAATAACCAAAAACTAAAAAATATTGAACAAGATAAAATTTTAGAAGCCCATCGACACATTGTGCTTAGATTTATCTGTATTCGACTTGCTGAACATTTTCTTCACTTATGTTAGTCATATTAGGAGCCTGAATTGATTCTTTCATGATTTAAATCTGTTCATCTGATACATTAACCTATATGACATGTATCAAGTTATAATAAACTTTTTAATACTAAATGTATCTCAAAGTTGTTTTGATACATTACCTTTGATGTATATATATCAGAAGGCTCTTCAACACCTTCAACAATATCTATTTTCTTGGGCATTGGTGATATATCCTGTATTTGTTGTGGAATATTGGAAGTTTCTGATTCCTAAGAGTATACAATTAACAATTACTTCAGAAAATAAATGTTAAGATGGAAAATGAAAAATCTAATACATCAATATGGAATGCAACAATTTTTTTAATATTGTGAAATTTAGTAATTTTGATACATTACCTTTAATGTATATGTAGTAGCAATCTCTTGAACACAATCAACAGAATCTGAATCTTTGAGCATTGGTGATACATCATCTACTTGTTGTGGAATTTTGGATGATTCAGATTCCTAAAATTACAAGACTAACAATTACTACACAAAATAAGTGTTGAAATGAGAAATGATGAATCTGATACATCAGAAGTAATGTATCAACATAAGAATTTTTATGTACCTGAGTAAATTCCTATGCATGAGATTTTTCTTGTGTTTTAGGGGCATCAGACTTAATTGGATTAATAATGGACTCCTCCACTATAGTAGGTGGTTGTGGTTCTTCAACCACATTAAACAATTGCACAAAATCAATATTTTGAATTGGACTTGATATACCGATATTATCATGATCAGGAATCTATAATGTTAGGAAAAATCTTAATTGTAAGAAACAAATAAATACAAATATTTTAACAAAAGACACTACACTTTTATGGATGGGTTAACTTTTTCTTCAATGTCTTTCAAAATATCTGAGCGAGTAGATTTAATCATACTCTTGAGTCGATTGAACTTCCGATCAATCTTAATAGAAAAATAACAAAAATTAGAATGTATAAACTTATTAAAAATATATTGGTTTAATTAAAACTAATACTTAAAGATAACGTATTTCTTTATAAACTTCTTTAACTCAATGGCATCCGCTAAACCAAATTGTTTCGAAATTCCAGAAGTTTCACCTCCCCCCACTGTCTTTGCCACAAATTTTTCTATAGTGGTTGTGGCCTTTGATACATCATGAACATGCATTTCTATTGGTTGTGGGGGTAGGACATCTTTCTCTTTGATCTCCATTTTCAACGGAATAGACTTTTTATCAAGAACAATCTTCCTTCTTTTGGGAGAAGGTGGGGAAGATGTACCATCAACACGATCGAATCTCCTTAGCAACTCTTCGGGTGGTTTAGTTGAAAAATCCTCAAAGTCAGAGAGTTATTGAGCTTCCTCTCATTTGGGATTCACAACTGATGTCGATGGTACATTAGGATCTTCACTTCCAGGGATATCAAGGGATAAAATTTCATCTTGCGTTGGAACATGAAAAATAAAAAAGAAACAGAAGTAAAATGCAAAAAACTCAAAAAATCATTATGTATCAGTGGTTGAGTAATAAAATATGATGTATCATATTCAATATTAATGAATGTATCAGATTTGTTAAATGTAAAGCATTAGATCATAATTGAAAACAAAATAAAGATTATGTTAATAAAATCTTAGGAATCTGGTACTATAATTGATAAATACTAGATGATATATACATTGTATGAATGGAGTTTTATGGAATATACCTCACTGAAAATGCTAGACATAAAGGTCTGATATTTGGGATTTACCGCAACAACACGTTAATTAAGAATTCTAGGGATGTGATTACCCACTCTTATATTAATATCAGAAGGGACTTGAGATGCACATTCATAAATTCATTCATTTATAGCGTATGGCATGCTACCTAAACAATACATCTATTTGACAATAGTAAACTCCTGCCTCATACCTTTCATCAATTTGGAAAAGGCGATTTTATCCCATGGGAACTGATCATATTTACCATCCTCTACCATTCTAAAATTGTCAACAGACATAGGTGAATCACCTAGTTGAAAAAATATAAATGTGTGGATGAAGTAGAGAACAACCATCTGAACAACGTCTTCGTTGTTTTCCCATCTACAAATAATGAAACGTTATACTAGATGACCTTTGTTTACACCCGTTTGTGCACCAAGAAAATATTTTGACATCAACCTGTTGGGAGGTGCATCCCGGTATCGAAAATCATTGATATTATTGGTACATCGCAAATTGATAATGATAGAAAATTCCTTGATCTAAAAATGGAGTACGTTACCCTAAACTTGACGAATGTGCAATTCATCGGGGGTTTTCTACTACAACTCAATAAGTAGAAGAAATTTTATAATTTGACCTTGAAAATTGCATTGTGGAATATTTAGGTAGTGACCAAAAATGATTTGCCTAAACAACTTAATCCCTTCTTCACCTATTGTTGATTGAAAATCATCAATAAAATTAGAAGTTTAGATAGTGCCGAATCTCAATGCGTGAGAAGGGATCTTTTTGATGACATACTTCAAGCCCTGTACATTACTAAATATATAAAAATATGATACATGAAATATATATCTTGATAAAAATGGTGAACTTATGTATCCTGTACATTACTAAAAACATAATGAATAACACATAATGTATCATCAACACCACAAAAAGAATCAGCAAACCTTATGTAACATGAATAACATGCAATGTATCGGGAACAAAACAAAAATATCAATAAAACTTATGAATTAGGTTATAACACCTAATGTATTATGAACACAATAAAAAATAGCAGTAAAACTTATGAATTAGGTTATAATGCATAATGTATCATGAAGACCATAAAACATCAGTAAACCTTATGAATCATGGATAACACATAATGTATCATGAAGACCACAAAAATTAGTAAAACTTATGAATCATGAATAACAAATAATGTAACACATAATAGCCGTAAAACTTATGAGTCATGAAGATAATAGCAATCAGCATTGTAAAATCCTATTTATCAACATATGAATTGTGTATCACCATTAAAAGAAACCTGATACATTTAGACTATATCACAAATGATTATATATCATTAAAGATCTTAAGAATGGAACATTTAAATTTAATAGTGAATCAGAGAATTAAACATAAAAATATCAAAAAAAATATTGTATTAACTCATACCTTTGGAATATTAGGGTGTGTTGTAACACCTTCAAAATTTTCCTCTGCTTCTTAGGGGATTGTTGAACTGATTTTTTTAATTTTGCAAGTAATGATTCCATAACTAAGGGATCATTATGATGTTTGATCTAATCTCTTGATAACTTTTCCTAGATGAATCAGAGCCTGTTGAAACAAGTATTTCTTGAAGTTCGTTTAACTGAATAAGACCAAGACTAAAAAATGGAGTAGAATCCATATGTATCAGTAATTGTAGATGAAAAACTCTCAAAATTTGTAGTGAATTCGATGGAAAATCCTGTTTGATGGAAGGAAAGGAAAATTGAAATTGAAAGAGAATGAAAATATTATATTACCTTTTTAGAAGTTTCAATTTGAGAAGATGGACTGTGATTAAAAAAACCCTCTTTTATGTTTGCTTGTAATTAGGCGTGAAATCAGGAATGTTGGGAAGAAAAAAAAAGATGTATCGGAGAGTTGGAGAGAGAAATAACAAAAGAGGGATTTTTAAAATTTTTACAAATGGTAGGGAATAATTGGAAATATAGAAATATAAGGTTTGTAGTTTGGTAATTTTTCATAAAAATAACCTCATTTGAGAGAAGATGAGAAGAATAATACTTTATCCTGTGTAGAAGGAATATTATTGTATCTAAACTAAGAAAACCTTGAAATATCATGTTGACAGAAAAAAACAATTGTTCATCGATATTACTGTAATGATTCTGAAGGTTATTTATGGAAATTCTTAGAAAATTACTGTTTTATTCCTCCTATTAATCGCTTGGAGTCATGTTTGATCAGTTGTTGAGGTTAAAATTGAAATCAGACTGAAAACTTGAGATTTTTGAAAGTTTTAGAGCTTGAAAGCTTTAAGTTGTTAAAAAGTAAATTTTTATGTCAGTTGGAACTACGAGTCTTTGAATGAAATTTCATTAGTTCCATCAGCTCCAAAATGTGGAATTTGGTCTAGGAGCATTTTCATCTTCAATTTTGGAGTCTTTGAGCCCGTTTGGATAAAGCCCATTTTTAGCTTTTGGACGTGTTTGCCTAATGCTGACTTTAAGCCATAAAGTTCTTAAAGTCAGTCAAAAATGAAAAGTTAGGATTCCTAACTTTTTTTTCCAAAGTGCTTAAAGTTATTTTCTTTGACAATGAAAATTACTTTTATATCCCTTATATTTTAACTAAATTCTCAAACTATCTTTTTTTATTCTTTTAACCCTAAAATTCACATCATAAGCACTTTTATCCAAATACTCAACTGGTTATTTATAAAAATAATTTTCAGCACTTCAAAGTTTTAAAAACACTTCATAAATAAAAACTACTTTTTTTAAGCCCATCCAAACGGGCTCTATATGTGAAATCAAGCCCTTGAGTTGGAAGTTTAAGTGAAATTAGGCTAAGAGTTGACTTTGGTCAACATTCAGAGTTTGGAACCTCAAATTGGAATTCTGTCAATTTCATTGGATTCTGAATGTGATTTAGGTCTAGAAGAAGTCTTCGATAATTTTTTAGAGGTTCCGAGGGCAGTTTGATATTTTTGAGAAAAAGTTAGTTTATTGCGACTTTAATGGATTTTGGGTCAAGGAGACCTCAAATTCATGTTCTGGTGGTTCCATTGAGTCTAAAACGTTGGCTTTAGTTTTGATTTGTATACTCGAAATTTCTAACAAATCTCGAGGGTCAATTCGATAATTATTCTTGAGCCTTGGTGATCTATTGCACTACTATATGGTTTCCTTCTCAACGTCGTGGAGCCTTGAATACGTTCTCAAAGGTAAAGTTGGTCGACCCTTGCATTTGCAGAGACTTGATCTCATTTGTGGAGAGTTAAGTTGGTCGATCCTCTCATTCATGGGACTTGGCTATGTTCACAGAGGTAAGAGGGTTGACCGTAGATCGAGTTCACGAAGCCCTAGCCGTGATCGCAGAGGGTCGGATCACTAACCTTTGTGTTCCCGGTGTAGCTTCCACGTTCACAAAGGGTAATATGGTTGGGCTCCGTGTTTGTATAATAAGGTCCACATTTGCGGAGTGCAATTCACTACCAGTTTAATGAATTTTTTAATGTCGGGGTTTCATTCCCATTTCACCTTTTTTTACTTTGGGAACTCTTGGGTGGCAATTTCGAAGAGGTTTTTGAGATTAAATAATTGGATAAGTGTTTTTAATCCTAAATCTTTATTACACATTAGTTCTCTATGATTTTAAACATCAAATTCTTGCTTTTGAATTTGAAAGTTTATGGTTTTTTCAAGAACTCAAACCTTTATGAAAAATGGTGATTTAAGATTGATTTCAACTCTGTTTTCAAAATGGTTTTCACCGGTGAGTTTTGATTCCTTTAAGTAACATAATTTGATATGAAATTTTTAGATTTAAAACCCTAACTCTCGAGAATATATTTTTGGTTCATTCGGGACGTGGTTATCAAAATCATTGATATGACTATTGTTGTTCTCGAATTCTTATTGTGATTCCATATTTGTTTACATTGTATTAATTTGGAGGCCCATCGTAGAGGAAAAAATCTAGTATCAAGTTGATTGTTAGTCCTCTTTAAGACAAGTGGACTTCTTGACTCTTTGTTAAGTGTATTGAACATTGTATGTCATTGTATAAATGGGAGTAATGAGGATTGGCTACGGGTTTCGCATAATTTGTGTATTGTTAAATGATGATTGAGTTCATGAATGATAACCTGGGGTAAAAGAATAATCTTATTGGCATGGATATATATAATGTGCACGAATACTCGAATGATTATTTTAATCCACCTTGATAAAGTGTCTTGATTGCATTGTGACTGGTTATTGGCATAATAATATCATCCTCTCATTATGCATATGAACATACTTATTTGCATTGATTGTGTGACACTATTATGATGGGAATTTTGTGAATTGATGAGAAAGATATATAAAGAGCATGTATCATTATCGAGGATAGTGTCACGCATCGTGGTTGATACTATTTTGAAGGAACGCATCACGCGCCATGGTAGTTACATGGAATAATAAGTCCCTCATGGATCGCGGATTGAGATTCAGCCGGTGTGAAACATTAGAAAAGACATGCATCACTCTATATGACATTGCACTACATTGCATTGCACTTCATCCCTGTTCTTATTATCCATGCATGATGATATGTTATTGAGGTTGTTGATCTATGAAAGTTTGTGGTGATCTTCCTGTATGTGTTGAGGTATAAGTTGTGATTTTCTATATGTGCTCTATTGTTGTGAATGCGAATTGTTAGGTTAGGTTGATTAATTTTGTACAAGTTGTAATTTGTGGAGGTTCGAATGGTGTGTGATGGAATACTTGTATTCAGTATGAGTTTACCTAGAGTTATTAGGGTTGCTTGCTGAGTTTTCCTTGCTTCTAACCTTGTGTAGGTCACAGACCCAAGACGTCTTGATTTCTCCTTCTTACTTTAGTTCGAGGCTCACTTGAGTAGTTCATGAGGTAGCTTCTCTTCACTTTGACAAACTTCACTTGCGCTTCAATATTTTTGTTGTTCTAGACACACAAACATTAAGAGTTATATTTCTTAAATCTGATGTAATATTTAGGCTTATGTATGTGACATCATATTTTTAAGGTGTATTTGACGTTAATTTATGTTTATCGACGGTGTTTGTGATATATAAATTTTTATTCTGTTTTACTTCAAGACTCTCTTCTTATATTGGGTTATAGGCTAATTCGTCTTGGTGGGACAAGATAGGTGTCATCACACCCGTTTTGGGTCTTGACAAAATGGTATCATAGTCAGGTTCATAATTCTTACGTGTGTACAAGTCTAGTATAGTATCGAGGATCAGCACAAAGACATTCACTGCCTATCTTAGAGAGGCTATGGATACTATTAGGAAATTTTCTTTATATGCATTCATTCTTATCATGCGTGGTTACTTTCGATAGTGCTGATTTGTTAGGTGTCCTTTTGACAAATGGCTAGGATAAGAGTTACCACTGATGGTAGAGGAGGGAAGGCTAACCCCGAACATTTCATTGCAATCCCAAATAGGGGTAGATGTAGAGGCCGTGCGAGTGAGATAGGCCATGCCCGAGGAGCGGCACCATTGAGAGACCGTGGTAGAGGTGTCTCTTTCGAGCCAGAGTTGGATAATAAAGAGGAACATGTTCCTTAAGAGTATGCTACAACATCTTTGCTTCAGAACACCTTGTTGAAAGTGTTGGGTGAGCTTGAGGTTTTCACTTAGAGTGGGGGTGCGACAGACATGCCACATGGTTCTCAGATCAGAGCAGGGCTCAGACCCCAGATCAACATTAGGTTTCGATTATTCATGATCCAATGAGACAACCACTAGTGAGTCAAAGAGTCATGGTGATACTTTACTTGGGGTTGGAGCCTAAGATGCACCTTTGCTTGTATTAACTGAGGATGAGAAGATCCGTTATGAGAAGTTCAGAAAGATGGATCCACTTCAGTTTCAGGGTAGAAAGACTGAGGTTCCATATGATTCCTGACTACGTGTCAAGAGTTACTTAAGACAGTTTGTTTAGTTGAATTTCATGGAGTTTGTTATGCTATACTCCAGTTGTGGGGGCCATCTAGGGAGTGGTGGAGAGTTTATTTGGGATATAGACTTATTAGATCTCTACCGGTGACTTGAGATGTATTTTCTAGTGCCTTCAGTGACTATTTCATCCCTTGGAGTGTAAGGAAAGGAAAGCCTGTTGAGGTTCGAGAGCTTGAGGTAGGATAGTCTTTCAATTGCAGAGTATGTGTCATGAACCAAGCTACCCTCTAGACGTGACAAGATAAATAGGATCCCGAAAGACCCTAAACAATCCACTTGACGTAAGAATGACACTAACAATAAAAAATACCAAATGAATCAAAAAATGGAAAATAAGTCAAAACATAGTATGATATAGCATAACGGGAAAACTAGATACAACTCAACATATGCAAAATTATCTAATGTCTAAAATGCCTGTATCATAAATGATATGTTAGAACATGTCTCTAGTTATGTCTAACATAAGAAAAATTGAAACAAAGTCTGAACAAGTCTAGCGTGAACATCCTCAGAATATGAGGACTCACCCACATTGTAAAGCTGAGTGGAGTCTATACTAACCACATGCCTGATGCAAAGCGTCGTGACCTATATTATAAGAGAATATAGGTAAAAAAGTATGCGTTCAGTACTATAAAATATACTGAACATGGAGAATATGCAATGCATGACATAAAACATATAATGCAAAACTCATAAGAAACATGAAACACGGTCAATCCTTTAGAATATTGTTAGAAACATGAAACACGGTCAATGCAAAACTCATAAGAAAATCATAGTCAAAGCATAACATAGGGAGAGATACCGTTAACCGACATAAATCATGTGAGATATAACATGGAGTCCAGTGTCTTCTCCCTACCGAAAAGATGTTGCCCTACTTGCCAGATAAGGACCATGAACATGAACTATTTATGGATCCACTAGCTAAAGCCAATTAAGGCAAAGTCCTACGGAGGCATGTAGTTATGAAATTAGGAGATTAATACTAGAGACCTGACCTCTACTAACGAGAGTGTCTCCATGCCAAAGTTCTCTCAATGCTAATTAATATGTCAACGAAATATCATACATAACATATCATAAGCTTTGGAAATTGTAAGGCTCTTGTAAAATCAAATTCATCATAACATACTTAAATAACAAGAATAACTCTTTTAATAACTCGTGATTTTATCACATATTCATAAAGACATTACCTAAAGCATCTAGATCATGATAAGCTTGTTCATAGAAATCATGGAAATCCTTTATGATGAGAATACTCTAGTTTCAAGCAACCTTAGTTTAATTAAAACATAATTGATACTTTATCTAAAAGCATTCCTAAATCACAGTCTCTTCAATTCATGATGCATGCATAATTATCAAAAACATAGTGCATAATCATAGAATAGGCATAATACATGGATTCATGTAAAATGCCTTGGAAACATGTGATTAAAATTAAATCATGAATAATAAGATCACTGAAAATGAATAAAATCATAATTTATTGAACCCAATACATAATCATAAAAATTTAAGGTTTTGAAGGAAATCATAAAAGAGAATTTGGAGATTCTTTGGGATACATAGATGGAAAGAGATCCATGGATGAAATTCTCACATGCCTCAATGAATCCTAGCCTTGAAACTTGAAGAGGAGACTTGAATCCTTGAAATCCTAGCTTGATTGGAGAAGAAGAACTTGAGAGAGAATTTGTTGAAAGCCTTAGGGGTTTTGTGTGAATGAGAGGGGATATGGGATATTTGAAGGGTAAAAATAGTTATTGGACTTAGGAATAGGCTTAAAATGACATAGCTTAGGCATTAAAATAATAGAAAATAACTAAAATAGACCTATAAATTAACTATCGAAGTGACCCTATGAGCTGAGCTACAGACAACCCAAACGTTTCGTAGGTCAACTTCAGGAAGTCAAAAACCACAAACCCCTCCTATGATTCGTAGATCACTCTATAGGCCGTACGCCCTGCTCATCCTATTTAACCTTGAACTCCAACTCTCTGTTCCTCTCCTATGACCTCACTTACGGGCTATAGGTCCCATCTACAGAACGTCCCATTAGTCCATAGAAAAACTTTAGAGGCTTCAAACTTTCCAACTTTCAAGACCTCTTCTACTATGGCCTTGTACAGATTGTAGGACTTTATATGGTTCGTAGGTAGGCCTCGTGCAATCATCCTCTAAAACTAAAATTTTCCCAAGTATTGAATTGATTCCACGACTAGTTCCTATAGCCCGTTGAACCTTTGACGGTTCATACATGGGCTCGTTGAACCTTTGTACCAGCAATATTTTTGAACTGTTTCTTTTTTAATCGTCTTTTTCATTTCCCAGGTGTAACAATATCTACCCATAAGGAATATTCATCCTCGAATGATACTCAAGTTATCATGAATAGAGTGGAAATGAGATATAACAATCTAACATGAGTGCAAAATACAACAAAATGCATAAATTCAAGGAACAATCAATCTCAAGCTAAAACATGACTTTAAAAACTAACTTCATGAACATGCATATATGTGGAAACATGAGAATAGCTTAAACGTATGAATCCAAGACATTAAATCATAAGGATGTAATACCCCAAGCTGAAACTGAAATGGAGGGAAATAGATAAGGATACCACAATATCGTATTGGCTTTGGCCTCCCAAATAGCACACTCAACGAATTGATTCCTCCAAAGATATTTCATGGAAGCAACTTTTTTATTTCTCAACTTCCGGACTTGATGATCAAGAATCTCAACCGGAACTTCTTTATAAGAGAGACTTTCCTTCACACCCAACACTTTTCAATGGCACAATTTAAATAGGATCACCAATACAATTTTTCAACAAAGAAACGTGGAACACCTAGTGCACCGATGTCAATTCTGAAGGCAAATCTAACTCATAAGCCACCTTACCAAAATACCTCAAAATATGATATAGTCCTACATAAGGGGGACTATGATTTCCTTTCTTACGAAAATGCATTGCATCCTTCATTGGCGATATTTCAAGTAAACACAATCATTAACTTTAAAATTGACCTCTCTTCTTCACATATCTGTGTAGGATTTCTGTTGACTTTGGGCAGTCCTCAACCTCTTTCTAATGAGTCAAACTTTTTCCATAGCCTCATGACCAAGCAACTGGAGATTTACACCTCCTACCATAGAGAGCCTCAAATAGAGCCATTTGAATACTGGAGTGAACTATTGTTATAGGCAAACTCAATGAAAGGCAAATGGAATCTTAATTACCCTTCAAATCAATCACAAAAGCTCTCAACATATCTTTCAAATTCTTAATAGTTTGATCAACTTGACCATCGGTCTGAGGCTGAAAAAGTTGTACTAAGCTTAATTTGAGTACCAAAATCCTTCTGAAACAATCTCCAAAAATAAGAACTAAACTGAGTACTTCTGTCAGATATGATACACAATGGAACACCATGCAGCTTAACGAACTTTTGAATGTAAGGTATAGCATAATTCTCCATTGAATAAGAAGTCTTAATTGGAAGAAAATACACTGACTTAGTCAATCGATTACAACAATTCAAATCGAATCATGTTGATGGCGAGTGTGAGATAAATATTAATAAAGTCCATATTCAAGTCTTTCCACTTCTATGGAGGAATTCTAATATCTTGAGCTAAACCTCCCAATTTTTTATGGTCAATATTCACTTGTTGGAAATTCAAACACTTATCCATAAATTCCGCAATATCCTTTTTCATGTCATTCCATTAATAGAATTTCCTCAAATTCAGGTACATCTTAGTAGATCTCACATAAATAGAATATTGAGAACTATGAGCTTCCAATAAAATTTGTTCCTCAAACCATCAACATTCAGAACACTCAAACAACTTTGGTAATGGAGTATACCATATCCCCTTAGGAAAAAAACCACTATTGTATTTTCTGAAACCGCTTTCTTCAATTCAACTAGCCTTAGATTACTATCTTGTTTCACCAAAACATCTGATAGAAGAGATGATTCTGAGCCATTTTGCACAATAACACTACCAAGTAAAAATGTAACAAGGAGGAGAAAGCTCAACTTTGATTATTCCCTCAAGCTATTGGGTTTTAAATAGTGGAGTTTGACTACTATCCAATGTTGCAACATTGATCTCCTTTTCTCGTATAGCATTTGAAGAAGAAACAAAAACTCATGATCCCATATTTGACATTTTTGCGGAGGATTAATCTCATAGCAACAAGGTCTAAAATGGGAAAGCAAACCATAGGTAACATAATTATTGGAAAGAAACAAATATTAGTTAAATCTGACTGATCATAACTAATACACAAATAATTTACTATACTCCAAACAAAGAGAAATGATAGTATCAATTAAGAGTCCACCCTTGCTCAAAAAATCACAACAGTTAAATCTTAGTGAATGGATAATGAACCAAGAATGTATTAAGACCAATTACCACACCTGATGCATAAGTAGTTCCGAAGAACAATGCAAAAGTGTGATAGATGATTGATAACGACAAAAAAAGCGTAATTCCCCGGTGTCATAGGTTACCTTTCTATCTTCCTCCCCCGTGACGTTCCCAAAGCGATTGGGAATTGAAGAGGGGAGAACGAGCAGACATCAAACGATTAATGAGATTTTGATTTACCTGAATAATCCATCACATATTTGTACATGCTCTGCTGGATTAAGATGGGAGAGACGGTCAAACAACACATGAGCATGATACCTGGCAGTAATAAATGTTATCTGTAAAAGTATCCATATGTATAAATTATAAAAAAGAAGACAGAAGAGCGAAAGACCAAAATACCACAGAAGGAGTCAACAAACATGGAACTCAAATGATTTTACCTACATAGGATTACAGAAATATTTTACCTGCTGAACAATTAAAAAAGGGATATCTAGGGAAATTGAAGCATGCAAAATTAAACAAAAATGCTCTCAATTAATAGTTTGGTCTAACAATACCCCTGCCATCATTAGTTTAGTCCTAAAATGCCTCGCCACTAATAGTTTTGTCCAAAAATGTCCCTATTGTTACTTAATGGGTCAAAATGTTCTTTTTCCAATAAATATATTATATCTTTTCTTTTTAAAAACATTTTATTTTTAATAAATATAAAACTTTTAACAAACGCTATTCTTGTTTTTTTAGATAAGAGTAATTGTGTATTCACAAAAGGATCATCATTAAAAAAATGATGAGCACAGGTCACTTACAATCACATCAGAGCTTATCAAAACTACCCAATGGGAGATTACAAATTGCCTATGAAATCAACAAAAAGTTCTGTATCCCCCATCATATCATGTTTACACCACAAATACAAAAGACTAAGACAATTCATTCTAATCTTATGAATGTTGTTTCTTTTATCCTTGAAACATCTAGCGTTCCTTTCTTTCCACAGAGTCCACCAAATGCAAGCTGGGTTTAACTCCCACCAGTCTTCAGCAGAGTCTCTTCTTCCTATCTCCTTCCATCTGTCTAGTAAATCCTTAGTGGTCTGTGGAATTACCCAACACACACCAAGGATAAAAAAAATGTTCCATAGGTTAGTACCAACCTCGCAATGAAGGAATCAAGGAACAGATGCCCATGGAATTCAGCATCTTAGTCACACATAAAGCACCTTGAGCAGATCTATCTTACTTTCTTCTGAAGCATTCATGTGTTAAGCATGCCCTTCTACACACCAACCAAACAAAACATGAGACCTTTAGAGGTATTTTTATTTTCCAAATTAATTTCCATGGCCAGATTAGCATGACTTTACTGTGAACATTCCTTTACTTTGTAATCTCCATATAGGCTTATCAGGTTCGATAGAGGTACCTAGGAGGGCATTTAGAACCTGAAATAGGTTAATGACTCTCTCAATCTCCCAATCATTGAGGGCTCTTCTGAATAAGAGATTCCAACCTTGAGGGCTCCATAGCTGGAAGATTGTGTCCTTGCTCTGTTGGTTGCGCATAAACCGTGTGTTTAGGCATTCTTCTCCAATCCATAAATCGTACCAGATGTCAATTTTTCTGCCACTTCCCACCTCTAGTGAGATGTTACCTTTGAAATGTAGACATAGTCTTCTGATGGTTTTCCATGCACTACACCCAAATGATCCCAGAACCTCCTCAATGGACCAATGGCTTTGCATGCCATATTTCTCAATGATGACACTCTTCCATAATGGCAACTCTTCAGTGCAAAATCTCCACAAACATTACTGAATAAGACGAGTTCTGAAGACTTAGTTTTTTATACCCAGCCCCCCATGCATCCTGAGGAGAGTTAGTACGTCCCACTTGACTAGCTTATACCTCCATTCTCTCTGTTCCCACTCCAAAGAAAAGATCTTCTAAGTTGGTTGATCTTCCTCTTAATGCTCTTTGGGATAGGAAATAAACTCATCATATAGGATGTGAGTGCATCTAAGACTAATTTGACCAGTATCAACCTTCCTCCCAAAGAGAGGTATTGACTTTTCCCCCTTGCTAGTTTCCTGTCACATCTCTCCAGTACTTCATTCCACACTTATATGTCCTCATTTTTTTCTCCCAAAGGCATGCCCAGATACTTAGTAGGTAGTGTTGCTATTTGGCATCCCAGATTGCAAGCTAGCAACTCCATGTTACTTACATAATAATTGGGTAAAGGAAACTCTTTTGCCAATTAACATGGAGCCCAGATATACCTTCAAAGATAGTGAGAATTGCTCTGATGTGTCTAATTTGTGTCACCTCAGACTCACAGAAGATCAAAGAGTCATATGCATAGAGTAGATGGATAACCCCCAACTCCTTATCCATGTTGCCCTTCACCTTAGCTTTAAAACATTTTAACCATCCATCGCCATTTGCTTTTCTGAACATGTGGTTGAGTCCTTCCATGGCTAGAATGAACTAGAATGGTGAGAGAGGGTCTCCCTGCCTCAACCCCTGTTGTGATTGGAAGAAACCCTCAGTTTCCATTTATAATTATTGAGAGCATAACAGTGGATATGTAGAACCTTATCCAATTAAGCCACTTCCTTCCAAATTCCATGACCTTCAAAATCTTCAGCATAAAAGGCCAATTGACATGATCATATGCCTTTTCTATATCCAACTTACATAAAATTCCAGCATTTTTTTCCTCAACTCTAGAGTCCTCCAATTCATTAGCAATAAGTGTAGCATCCATAATTTGCCTACCTTTCAGAAAGGCCATTTGATGTACATCAACCAACTTCCTATTACAATCTTCAACCTCTCCATGATTAGTTTGGAAATAATCTTGTACACTCCTCATATCAAACTGTTAGGTATAAAATCTTTTAATTTTTCTGCTCCAGCTTTTTTAGGAATCAATGCAATGAAAGTGGCATTGAAGGACTATTCAAAAACTTCATTTTGATGAAAGTTATGAATTGTCAGCATCAGGTCTTCCTTTAATATTTCCTAACAGGATTTGAAAAAGCTCATTGTGTAGCCATCTGGACCTGGGGCTTTGCCTCCATCACACTGTTTTAAGCAATTTAAGACCTCGGTCTCAGCGAAAGGTCTTTGAATCCAGATCTGCTCCTCTTGAGAAATAGTTGGGCAATCCAAAAAGTCAAAACAAGGTCTCCAGTCCTCAGGTTCACTATAGAGTTTCCTATAGAAACCAACCATAGTGTTTCTGATTTCTAAAGGATCTTCTACAACCACCCCTCTGTCTATTAGCCTGTCAATGGTGTTGTTCCTTCATTGTGATGTTGTCATTCTTTGAAAAAATCGCTTGGATTCTTCATTTTTTGCCAGCTCTTCCAGTTCCACTACTATGGTGGCTCTTACCATCATTTCATCCACAGTCAAGTCCCTTGTTTCCTGAAACTCATCAATTTCAGCCAATTCTTCAAGTAGACTATTCTTTTTATTTACTAGCTTCCCAAAATTTGATTTGCTCCATTCCTTTAGCTTCTGCTTGAGAATTCTTAGTTTGACATTAAGCTTATAATCTGGGCATCCTTCAACCAAAAATTCAGTCCACCAAGCTTGGATCAAATCAGTGAAACCCTCCACTTTGAGCCACCAGATCTCAAACTTGAAGTTTGATCTTTTTTGTTCCCAATTTCCACATTTTAACATGATAGGGCAATGATCAGAGAGCACCCTAGGTAGCAACTTTTGTTTGATAGTTTTGACCTTTTCTTCCCATTCTGTAGAAAATAAGAATCTATCTATTCTAGCTGCGGTGTGATGATTAATGCCTCTAAACCAAGAAAAGATTCCGCCATTAAAATGAGGGTCATGTAATTCCATCTCTTGTATCCACCTTGAGAAGCCAGACATAACAAAAGTGATTATGTCACATCCTCTTCTTTCTTCCATGGTTCTGTTGGTGTTAATGTCTACATATGTGAGCCAAGGACCATCACATAAGGTTCTGACTGCAGCCAACTCCTCCCAAAATAGTAGCTTCTCATTTCTAGTATGTGGAGCATACACTCCAGTGAGGTACCAGGTAAAGAAGTTATGAGTTGATACAAACTCATAGTTAATGGTGGTGGCCTATTTTAACTTGAGTCCCACTCCAAATTCTACAGTTCCACACCAAAATCCCCCCCCCCCTCCACACACACACACACAACTATCCTCAACCTCTAGGTAGCCACATTTAATCCACCTACATGATAATAACTGCTTGTCCATTGCTTCAACTTCCTTGCTTATCTTTGTTTCTTGAAGGCAGTAAATATCAGCTTTCCATTTTTGCATTAAACTATTCACCATTGTTCTCCTTTTTTGGCTGGTTAACCCCCTTACATTCGATGTCAACAGATTAACTTTCATTTAAAAGTTAAACTCAAGTTCCTCCCCCTACTTTTGCTACCTTCCACTTCATTAAAGCTGGATTTTAGGTTTTTCAACTCATTTTTTCCAATTCCTCTACTCATTGGAGTAGACACTGCCTTCCCAGGCCCTTTATTATCTAACAATTATTTTCTCTCATCAATCTTCATTAACATTGCTGTGGTTACCTTTTCAAATCCTTCGAAAGCCACCCCATAAGTATTGTTCAGTTCTAAGATATTTGAATTAACCCAATTTGATGCTTTTGTCTCGATAACTTCTTGAGAAATTAGAAGTTGAATATTGACTACATCAGCATTAAGGATATGTTGTATCTGCAAATTGTGTTCTGTCTCTTGTGTGTTATTGGTAAGCAGTCAATACAGGTCGGCCCAGCCCATCCGAGCCCATACAGGCTTTGTAACTTTACAGGTCAGGCAGTCTGGCCCATTATTTTGGCAGGACAAAAAACAGCCAGCCCAATCCACAACTACGTGAGCTACGGGCAGCGCCAGGCCAGTCTATTTTTTTAAAAAATAAATATTCTAATTGAACGAAGTTCTTGTGATGGTGTTTCAGCTCCTTTCCGTCCAGTCATACCATTCGCCAACCATTCCATTGATTCTTTTGATGTCGAAAGACTTGAAGCCTGTAGCAAAGTAAATACAATCCTCTATAGTAAAGAAAGGTTTACAAAAAGGAAAGGGTGAGGGAGAGAGGTTCACGGTGATCAGAAGGACCACCGGAAGGGAGAGGTTTGGGTGGGCCTAAGCCATTTCTTGGATGTTGTGCCTGGAAGAAAAAAAAGCTTTTATTTCAATGTCGAATATCTATTCTTGTTTGTTTTCCTTTCAAAATCACAATATTTCTTCTTAATCTTATTTTATCAATTAAAATAGAATATCTACATGCACCATTTTAACCGAAAATATAGGTATATATATATATACTTATACACGGAAAACTACACAAAATAGACCAATTGTGAAATATTTACCCAAATTGGACCCAACTCAATATTTACCTTCATAGACTAATGGCCCAAACTATTTACCTTCTTACTCCACTTTCTCCCTTTCAATCCCTTCCCTTGTTCCTATTTGATACCATCAGAGTATATTATACTTTGATGATATCAAGAAATTTATCAAGAAGGAAGAGACAGTGCTTCAACGAAACTGTTTGATACCATCAGAGTATCTTATATACTCTCATGGTATCAAATGCGCGAAATAGTTAAAAACAAGGGGTATGAAAATAATGGAGTATCCAATGGTAAATAGTTTCTTTTTGGGGGTATAACAATAATTATCCTTCATATATATATATATATACACACACAAGATCATAGTAACCCCATCATAGTTTCATTTCGATAATGATAAAAAGAATTCTAATAAAATAGAAAATATCTTTGTATCTTAATCGTTTTCCAATTAAAATAGAATAAGCATTTGCTAATGAAAAATTTATTATTAGGAAAAGAATATGTTTAAAAAGAAATGAAATAATATATTTATTTGGGAATGGGCAATTTTTTACCCTTTTAAGTAACAAAAGGAGCATTTTGGACCAAAATATTGACGACAAGGGCATTTTTAGACCAAATTATTGAGTACATTTTTGTTCAATTTCACATAGCTCAAGGGCATTTTTGACCCTCTTCCGATCAAAGTAACCCTACTCTAAAATGAATTCTTCCAACAGAGAATACTCCAAAGGATGGTTACTAAATTTGCATAACCCATCATGAAAGGAAAAAAAAATGAGCTTATGAAACAAATCACGAGTAAAATACTTTGCAATTATACAAAGATTAATTAGGAAAACACTGATTAAAACCTCACAAGTATGTAAAAAAACTCTTAAGAGTTGTAGGCTGCTAGCTAGACCACACCGCAAATAATCCACTAAATTAGAACTGAGATAGATTTAAAAGTTGAAACAACCAGTGTAATCCCACAAGTGGAGTTTGAGGAGGGTAGGAATGTACGCAAACCTTTACCCCTAACTTCATAGGGTAGAGAGGTTTGGAATTCCTTCCGATATACCCTCAGAACAGGCAGATAAAAGAATGGATATTATACGCCTAATGTCTGGCACAAAGACAAAAGTAAGCTGCTCTCTCACTAGACAAAAGAACTGATATTTACTTTCTAGAAGAAAAGGAGAGACCCAAAAGCTATAGTCAAAATATAAAACCAAGAGAAAAGATAGTCGAACAATTACATACATAAAATCACTCGGAGCAAAGTAAAGATGAACAGATGAACAGAACACACACACCAGCAAATGCAAAGGTAAGGTTATAAACATGGAACTTCGAAATCAAACTTACCAGTCATCCACTTCAAGAAATCCCATAAGCAAGCCCAGGGGTTGACTATTTTCTAGCTCCGAGGAACGCTCAGCAACTGCCTCTGTTTCCATGTCCAATGCAGCATACAGATCCACTGTCACATCTCCTTGTTTCTCTTCATCCATGAGATCCTTTCCAGTAGCAGCAAGATTTATTCTACCTATTTTGTTAGCCTACATGAATCCAAGAGGAAAGCTAAAATAACCTCCTAACCAAATTAGCATGCCGAACTTCAAGCTAAAATACCCGCATTGAACAGAAGTATTCACACTAGAAAAAGTTGGAACCTCATCAAGTCTCTTAGCTGAAAATGCATTGTAATGGTCAAAAGCATCCCCCTCCTTGGGAAGTAAATGTGCATAACTGAAACAAAAACCAGGTCACCAGTAGCAATAAGTTGAATTAAATCTAATAGTCCAGATTACCTACCAAGAGGTGACTAGAAAGCCCAATTATGCTTTGGGCCTTAAGCAACTCAAATTAATCAGTAGATGCTTTTGCTTAGAATAAGCAACTTCTTATATCAATAAAAAGAGGATGTAAAGATCTTACTTATTTTCCCAGAAAGAGAAGACAAATAAGTAGCATATTTCTTTCCCTGTATACATTTTTATTAAGCTTACAAGTCTCTGCCTTTTGTTACCTACCTAATGCCCATTGACACCAATCTCAGGGCAACATCCTTTTTTATTATTATTAAACGATCTTTTCGATGAAAACATTCATACTATCCTTATAGAAGCAGTATGTTGTAAACAAAAGAAGCCATGAAAAACACACACGAGATGCTCTTACACTCCTTAAAAATACTTTTATTTGGTCCAACGAATAATAGTACCTTTGATTAGCTATTTTGTTCAACTATCATAATTCATACTACATCAATGTAGTCCCCGTTTCAAAACATATTACAACCTAATAGACTCCATCTGTGCTTTTTATCACAAATAGTCTAAGACGTCAAAAAGGTCTTCTACCTGTACTAATACTTCTTGTTTACACCAAAAATAATAAAGAGCTAAAGAATTCATCTTAAAAATCTGTAAATTGTTCTTCTTCTCTCAAAATACCTTTGATTCCTTTCTTTCCACACTGTCCACCATATGCAAGCTGGACAATCTTCCATCTCTCTTCCTTTAATGTCGTATTGCCCACATTGATCCAGCAATTTAGAAGTTGTGCTATGTTTCTTGGTTTCACCCAAGTGATCTTTCTAAGAATGCTAAACATTCTCCATATTGATAAGCCCATTTGCAATGCAAAAAGAGATGGTTGATTGTCTCTACCTGTTCCTCACATAAGTAGCACTTGAACATAGTTGGAACTTCCTCTTCCTTCATGCGATTACCCACCTGGAATCTAATACTAGATAGAAGCAGAGGCTAGAGATTTCTTACTGATCTCCAGATACCACATCCATATGGTGTAGTCACCATCTTTGTCATCCACCTATTCTCCATCTCATATTTTGCCCTGCCACCGCTTTCCATAGCATATTCTCTCCTGTCATAAACTTCCACAACCATTTTACCATAAGGCTTTTGTTTTGCCTTTTCATGTTCCTGATCCCCATTCCCCCTCTTTCTTGTTTTTTATGACCTCTTCCCACTTGACTAAAAAGAATTTCTTTTTATCTTCATTTCCCTGCCATAAGAAGTTTCTTCTCAAAGCATGTATCCTCTTTATGACATTGTCTGGTGCTGGGAACACAGACATCATGTAAGCAGGTAATGCATCAAGCACATTGTTAACCATAGTTAGTCTACCTCCCCTAGACAAGTATTGGCTCTTCCCGTTTGTCAACTTCTTCTCACACTTTTCTATCACTCCATTCCAAATCCCCTTTGATTTGCTCTTTGAACCCAAAGGCATACCTAGGTATATAGTTGGTAGCTCCCCTACTCTACCACCCAAAACTTCTGCCAATCTATCCACCCCAGCCACTTCATTAATGGGATAAATGAAGCTCTTTCCCTAGTTGATGCGTAATCCAAAAACTGCTTCGAAGGTGATGAATATTACTCTTAGAATCAACATTTGTTCTCACTGCTTCACAAAAAATAAGAGTACCATCTACATATTGTAGATGAGTGATCTCCAAGTCATTTAGTGCACTATTGTCCACTTGGAAGCCCCTTACCCAACCCTTCACCTTTGTTGTCAGAATCATATTACTCAAGCCTTCCATGGCTAATAGATGAACTGGAGACCTCTACTTCCCTCGGTACCTTTTCCCCATCACCCTTCACCTTGATTCGAGCCCAGTGAAGGTGGTTCTTGAGGTTTGTTTCTTCCTCTGTCTCGATGAACCCGCTGCATTGGTCTCCGATTTTTCTGAAGATTTTCTGGAATCATAAGTTCAAAGGGTCCCATAACTCTTATCCATACCAAATCTCTCTTTACTTTCTCTGGCCAGCAGCCGAGGTTAGCTTCCACCCTTCAAAGACTAAGCTCATCTTCTTCCAAACCCATTTCCCCAACATGACATGTTCTGCTGCTACTCTTGATGGGAGTTCAAATAGGAATTGATTGTCGTTCATAGCAAAGAAGCTTACTCATATGGCTGATCTCCACGTGTTGCAAGCCCCTCTTCTTACATCATTCAAAGATGGGGTCTCCTGTGGTGTACCTTGAAATCTGCTGACGATGCATCTATTGAGAAGATTTGTCTCCACCAACAGTGCTACATATGCAACCTCTATGCGAGCATCATTTGCATGGACCTTTGCTTTCTTCATGGAGTTTGTCATCCACCTGCTGCTATGAACTGCCTCCTTATAGGATGTGCTTGATTGCATTTCAATGTTTACTTGAGTGTTTAGCTCCATTGTAGGCTGATAGATGAACTTAAATATTTTGTGGACAATATTACACCATCCCCCTTTGTATGAAGATTTCGGTGTAATAATTACAGATTTATTCTATCCTTGAATAGCAATAAAACTGATATATATGCCATTTTCATTGTATTTAAGAGAGCAATAGAACTCTGCAAAATGGTCCTTCAGATTCCGTCTCCTAATAACTTTTCCTTGTACCTTGGATGCCTCAATAAATATTGAGACCAACCACCGCAAGACTTTAATGCTAATCTTTCTCTTCTCATTAAGTTTCTGCTACTCTCTGTCCACTCGTACCAGGAATATGTTCTTTTGCATCTGGTGATTTGTATGATTTAAATCCTGCATTGTAATAAATGTTGTTATACCCTGGTGATACGAATCTAGCCATAGTTGCTGGAAAAAGGCCCCCCGATCAGTGGCTACTCAATCTTAGCTTAGAATAGGCTAACCTCAAAAGTCGTGCCTGGGAGCATTTTTTAACTTCAATTATATAAACTTGATTTTTTTAATCCTAAAACCATTACTCTCTAAGGTGCTTCTCTCCATAGTTCAAGCTTTTCGTTGACACTTCGTCAATTATATCAATATCATCAGCAAATAGCATACCAACAACAACATACCCAGTGAGATCCCACCTAGTAGGGTCTGGGGAAGGTAGTGTACGTAGGCTTTACCACTACCTCATGGAGGTAGAGAAGTTGTTTCCGAAACATCAGCAAATAGCATACAATAAAAACTATGTTTTGACCAATTAGCCCTTCAAGGCCAATGGAGAAACATTTGTTCTTGACCTAAAGCCTTCTCCGGCAAACCCATCTTCAACATGCTCCGAGACAACTTCCCCCTTCCCACTACACTGCCTCTTACAAATATGAAGTATTGCAAGCTTGATGCTTGTCTTATGTTTGTCGAAATGTCAACATGGCTCGAATATATTGTATAGTAGTTCATAGTAGTCTTGTTACTGGTTATTGTAGATTGAAACAACAAAGGAACGTTTGATCGTCGCAATGAGCTAAAGGATTGGAATCAAGAAATAATAGATGTTAATCATGTCATTGACCAAGTGCAAACTAAGAGTAGCAGTTGCAACATAGTTTTCATTGAATCATAAAAGACAAACAATCACATCCACCGTTAAGATCCAAATCCTATCTAGCACATGTTTCTCCCAAGCCAACAAGTGCAGAACACAACTTATCTAGAATTAAAGAATGGGTCCTTAACAGGGTAGCATATGAAAATTAATGCACTTTTATCTATTTTCTCCATCCTAAAACTTGACCCACTTTGATAGCTCGGAGATGTAATTCTCTTTATTACTCCATCCACCATTAAGATCCAAATCCTATCTAGCACCATACTTCTCCCAAGCCAACAAGTGCAGAACTCAACTTCTCCAGAATTAAAAAATACGTCCATAGCAAAGCAGCACACAAAAACTGATGTACTTCTCTTTATTTTTTTCCAGAATTAAAGAATGGGTCCATAGCAAGGTAGCACACAAAAACTGATGTACTTCTCTTCATTTTCTCCATCCTAAGACTCATCAATAGCTTAGAGATTTTTTCACAAGTTCAATAAAAATGTTTGAAATAATAGCTTCAAATGCTAGACTATCCAAACAAAGAGACACGAGTAAGGCACACAAAAGAATAAAGGAGATCAGGCTAACCAGTTTGTTAACACGTTGACGATTTTCTCCCGGTAATGACAGCTACAAAGCAAAAAATATTTCATGTGTATCAGTATGATAAATGTCCTAAAAGAATATTCACAATGCCATTGCATAAATTAGCAAGTGCATAGGCAAGGAACAAGAGCTAGCTTCTTGCTAATTTTTGCTGAATCAAGCTCTTCATTTAGAAAAGGAATATCCATTAAATTTTTCTCTTATTTAATATGTGAAACCAAAAGAACTATATAAGCGATATCAACAAAAGTCTCGCTTAGGTTGGTATTTTTCTCTGGGATCTGGATTGATTTTGGAATAATTGATTCCCTTGAAAAATAATACATGTTAACAGCAAATAATTCTGGAATAATTGGTTTTAGATAAGAAAAATCCGGACAGTATATGTCCCCTGCATCCTATTGTAACTCACACATCTGTACTGATAATAACCAAAGAAACCCTGAGAAATCACTCCTATTTTCCAGCTATACCTAGTGCCACTAATGCTAGTGCTAACAACATATAGTCAAGTTTGGCCTTCTGAATTGAGCTTTTACAAGTCGATACTCGACTAAATATACTCATCAATTCATTAAACTAAGCTAATGCTAAGAAATAGTATTCACAGAACTCCAACAAAGAAATTTGATGTTTCAGGTTGGAGGTTTTTAAGCCAAAATCAAGTGGTGTTTGTTTGATATCTAAAGCATCAAGTGAATGAAAACAAACAAAGATACCCCTGTATCCTTCTATTTATGTCTATTTTCACATATTAAGAGTCAAAAAGTAAACAAATATGGACAATAATTTCAGGATTAATAGTTGACAATAAGAAGAAATGGGAATACGAAAACTCACATGATGAGCCAATTGGGTAACAATATCAGCCAAACTCGACCCTAGCTCCTCCTGGGATGCATAATCCACAAACTCCACACACTCTAATGCCATTTTACATTTCTGAAAGGGCAATTCACCTCGAACCTTAAAAACAACCCAAAACAATCAATTCACAGACCTTAAAGCAACAAACCAATGAAAATCAACGCTAACGAAAATATCCTTTCAGGGTGTTTTGTTTGAATTCTTTTATATGATCTAATCAGTATGTTGTTTTAAATTCAATAAATTTACAAACAGAAAGTAGTGTTTTGCAGCAAATAACCAACTAATCTCATCCAAAACGATCAATAATTTATCAATTAGCTATTTATTGACTTTCCAAATAATCAAACTTGTCAGAAAATCACCTTTTTTTTAGCAACTAACCAAATTTTTAAATAAATGGAATAAGCTTTTCTATTAGTTATGTAATAATGGATTTTTTAAATTATCAAAGTTGTCCCTTTTTTTGCAGATAGCCAACTATTAGTTCAAAAAGTTACTAGTGAATTATCTAATAATTGTTTTTCTACATAATCAGACATAGGAAATAAGGAAGTAATATTTCAACAAAATGAATGGATTTTACTCAATTATATAAATATAAGCATGGAACTTGCAAATAATCCTAAGTATCTAAAATGAAACATAAATAAATAAATGAATGAATACCATAACCCAGCAGAGCTCATAGAGAAAGCGAAGAGTGGGAAGTGGTTGAGAGAACTTGAAGCTAGTGTTTCCATTTTTCAACTCTTTGATGGAGTCCTCTGTAAAGTACAAATACTCCAAAGGTGAAAGAGACATTTTTGTTGTCGGGAAATGACAAACCCTGCGAGCTAGGGTTTCTTCACTTGCTTCTTAAGAATTAAGATAGAGAAACACCAAATCCTAAATTGGGGAATTTTCCATGGGTCACTACAGATATCAAGCTTTTTTTAGGGTTTCGGAGCTTCAAGGAAAATGAATGCCTCTGTACGACAAATTTGTCATCCTTCTTTTTTATTAATTATGGGCTAATTTTAAATATATAGGATAAAGTAAAGGTAAATTACTTAGTTGAATTGAACGTGTTTTAAAAAATATTTATTATTTTTAAATATATTTTTATTTTAATAATATTTTAATTAAATAAGATAATATATTATTTTTTTATTTGGGGAAAAGAAAAAGGGCGCGTCATTATTTCTCTTTCTTTTAGGGCTTTTTCTTCATTTTTTCTAGCGTCATTATCCCTCTCTTTTTCTTAGGGCTTTTTCTTCATTTTTCTAACTCATCATTCTTTCTTTATTCCTTTATCTTTTTGTTTGTTTCAAACGAAACTCATAGGTTTTAGGTGCACGATTGTAATGGAAGGTCAAAAATCTTTTAGAAAAAACCCACGAATTTGAATTGTTGATTCAGCAGACGGTGGTGAAATGAATGCCGGTCCTACTTTTAGTTTGAGAATTTCTGCAAATCAATCTCCAGAAGAAGGTGGTGGTGAGGTTAATCAAAATTTTCAAGCAATGTATGTGAAGAAAAAGGGCAATAGAAGTTAGAAAAAAAATCACTGAGTTGAGTTCTAAATCTAAATCAAAATGAAAACAAGTTGATGTTGCATCGACATCTAAGAAAGTTGTTGACAGATGATTTTGAGGATTTATCTCCTCAATTTCAGTCAATTTTGACAATAATAAAAAGGCTTCCTTCTTACAGCCTTTGAAGTCCACTCCAAATTGTTGGCCAAGTTTGAACATGTTGTCCTGTACCCATGCATTAGCATTATCTGCATAATTTTCTTCTTCATCACCATTGTAAACTTGTAAAGGCTCTGGGTCTGCATACATGACCAGAAGAGAATCTGAAAAATCAGTCTCTGTAGCATCATCATCATGGACCAAACTGGTCTACTTATCGTGCTCTTGGCCCCCATATTTTTGTATGGTGTATTGCTCCTTTTCCTCGGTTCCTTAACCATTGTGTCTTCACTTTCGGCTCTTTTATCACTTAGCTCCATCTCGCTTTCAAAAAGAACAAAATTCTCATGAACTTCTTCTTTTCTTTGAGGTGTGATAAGTTATGTGAAAGACTCACAAAAAAGCCTTTTGTTTTGGTTTGGGCTTAAGTGAATTAAATCAGCATCAGCCGTAATGTAGGAGGGATTGGCCTTTTTGGTTGAGAGTCCACTACTTAAAAGCCCACTAAGACCTTTGTCTCTTGAAACCCTTCCATCTATTGACAGCTGTACTCCACAGGTCCCCACTGCACTATTCAAATTTTGGGCTAGCCCCATATCCTCCACATGTTTATCTTTCCCCATAAGTACTTCTTCCATGTAAGTATCAAAAGATGAGACACCTTTCCCTACTTTTTCCTTACCTTTTCAATGCAAACGTCTGAAAAGACTTTATTTCACAGCTAGACCCTACCTCCTCCTTCTCCGGCTCCCTTTTTCGGTAAGATGCCGGTTCTTCACACCAGATTGGTAGTGAGGAGGTCAGATTTTCATCTGAGACTTCAATGGAAACTGGAATTTTTTCCCTGGGCCCTTTCACTCTAATTCTTGCCCACCTCAGGTGATTTTTGAGCTCTATCTCCTCATTTTCCAGCCAACCGCCATACTCTGCTCCAATTTCCTCATTGTCTTCTCATCCCAAAGATGTAGGGGCATACCCAAAACCCTAACCCAGAACCAGTCGTACTTGGTGGACTTCGGTATTGCATTGGAAGTTGGACTCCACCACTCGAGATTCAGAGCTTGTCCTTTTCTCTCCCATTCTCCCATGAGGATATGTTCCGCTGCCCTTCTTGATGGAAATTCAAAGAGGAATTGGAATCCATTCATGTCGAAAACTTGAAGGTTTGGGACCCCCTTCCAAGTCTGAGATGCCCATCTCCTGACGTCATTACGAGTGGGGGCTTCTCCTCCAATGAATATGCCGACCAAGCATCTTTGTGAGAGAGTATTCTTCTCCCAACATGGTGTCTTATTTAATATGTGAAACCAAAAGAACTATATAAGCGATATCAACAAAAGTCTCGCTTAGGTTGGTATTTTTCTCTGGGATCTGGATTGATTTTGGAATAATTGATTCCCTTGGAAAATAATACATGTTAACAGCAAATAATTCTGGAATAATTGGTTTTAGATAAGAAAAATCCGGACAGTATATGTCCCCTGCATCCTATTGTAACTCACACATCTGTACTGATAATAACCAAAGAAACCCTGAGAAATCACTCCTATTTTCCAGCTATACCTAGTGCCACTAATGCTAGTGCTAACAACATATAGTCAAGTTTGGCCTTCTGAATTGAGCTTTTACAAGTCGATACTCGACTAAATATACTCATCAATTCATTAAACTAAGCTAATGCTAAGAAATAGTATTCACAGAACTCCAACAAAGAAATTTGATGTTTCAGGTTGGAGGTTTTTAAGCCAAAATCAAGTGGTGTTTGTTTGATATCTAAAGCATCAAGTGAATGAAAACAAACAAAGATACCCCTGTATCCTTCTATTTATGTCTATTTTCACATATTAAGAGTCAAAAAGTAAACAAATATGGACAATAATTTCAGGATTAATAGTTGACAATAAGAAGAAATGGGAATACGAAAACTCACATGATGAGCCAATTGGGTAACAATATCAGCCAAACTCGACCCTAGCTCCTCCTGGGATGCATAATCCACAAACTCCACACACTCTAATGCCATTTTACATTTCTGAAAGGGCAATTCACCTCGAACCTTAAAAACAACCCAAAACAATCAATTCACAGACCTTAAAGCAACAAACCAATGAAAATCAACGCTAACGAAAATATCCTTTCAGGGTGTTTTGTTTGAATTCTTTTATATGATCTAATCTGTATGTTGTTTTAAATTCAATAAATTTACAAACAGAAAGTAGTGTTTTGCAGCAAATAACCAACTAATCTCATCCAAAACGATCAATAATTTATCAATTAGCTATTTATTGACTTTCCAAATAATCAAACTTGTCAGAAAATCACCTTTTTTTTAGCAACTAACCAAATTTTTAAATAAATGGAATAAGCTTTTCTATCAGTTATGTAATAATGGATTTTTTAAATTATCAAAGTTGTCCCTTTTTTTGCAGATAGCCAACTATTAGTTCAAAAAGTTACTAGTGAATTATCTAATAATTGTTTTTCTACATAATCAGACATAGGAAATAAGGAAGTAATATTTCAACAAAATGAATGGATTTTACTCAATTATATAAATATAAGCATGGAACTTGCAAATAATCCTAAGTATCTAAAACGAAACATAAATAAATAAATGAATGAATACCATAACCCAGCAGAGCTCATAGAGAAAGCGAAGAGTGGGAAGTGGTTGAGAGAACTTGAAGCTAGTGTTTCCATTTTTCAACTCTTTGATGGAGTCCTCTGTAAAGTACAAATACTCCAAAGGTGAAAGAGACATTTTTGTTGTCGGGAAATGACAAACCCTGCGAGCTAGGGTTTCTTCACTTGCTTCTTAAGAATTAAGATAGAGAAACACCAAATCCTAAATTGGGGAATTTTCCATGGGTCACTACAGATATCAAGCTTTTTTTAGGGTTTCGGAGCTTCAAGGAAAATGAATGCCTCTGTACGACAAATTTGTCATCCTTCTTTTTTATTAATTATGGGCTAATTTTAAATATATAGGATAAAGTAAAGGTAAATTACTTAGTTGAATTGAACGTGTTTTAAAAAATATTTATTATTTTTAAATATATTTTTATTTTAATAATATTTTAATTAAATAAGATAATATATTATTTTTTTATTTGGGGAAAAGAAAAAGGGCGCGTCATTATTTCTCTTTCTTTTAGGGCTTTTTCTTCATTTTTTCTAGCGTCATTATCCCTCTCTTTTTCTTAGGGCTTTTTCTTCATTTTTCTAACTCATCATTCTTTCTTTATTCCTTTATCTTTTTGTTTGTTTCAAATGAAACTCATAGGTTTTAGGTGCACGATTGTAATGGAAGGTCAAAAATCTTTTAGAAAAAGCCCACGAATTTGAATTGTTGATTCAGCAGACGGTGGTGAAATGAATGCCGGTCCTACTTTTAGTTTGAGAATTTCTGCAAATCAATCTCCAGAAGAAGGTGGTGGTGAGGTTAATCAAAATTTTCAAGCAATGTATGTGAAGAAAAAGGGCAATAGAAGTTAGAAAAAAAATCACTGAGTTGAGTTCTAAATCTAAATCAAAAAGAAAACAAGTTGATGTTGCATCGACATCTAAGAAAGTTGTTGACAGATGATTTTGAGGATTTATCTCCTCAATTTCAGTCAATTTTGACAATAATAAAAAGGCTTCCTTCTTACAGCCTTTGAAGTCCACTCCAAATTGTTGGCCAAGTTTGAACATGTTGTCCTGTACCCATGCATTAGCATTATCTGCATAATTTTCTTCTTCATCACCATTGTAAACTTGTAAAGGCTCTGGGTCTGCATACATGACCAGAAGAGAATCTGAAAAATCAGTCTCTGTAGCATCATCATCATGGACCAAACTGGTCTACTTATCGTGCTCTTGGCCCCCATATTTTTGTATGGTGTATTGCTCCTTTTCCTCGGTTCCTTAACCATTGTGTCTTCACTTTCGGCTCTTTTATCACTTAGCTCCGTCTCGCTTTCAAAAAGAACAAAATTCTCATGAACTTCTTCTTTTCTTTGAGGTGTGATAAGTTATGTGAAAGACTCACAAAAAAGCCTTTTGTTTTGGTTTGGGCTTAAGTGAATTAAATCAGCATCAGCCGTAATGTAGGAGGGATTGGCCTTTTTGGTTGAGAGTCCACTACTTAAAAGCCCACTAAGACCTTTGTCTCTTGAAACCCTTCCATCTATTGACAGCTGTACTCCACAGGTCCCCACTGCACTATTCAAATTTTGGGCTAGCCCCATATCCTCCACATGTTTATCTTTCCCCATAAGTACTTCTTCCATGTAAGTATCAAAAGATGAGACACCTTTCCCTACTTTTTCCTTACCTTTTCAATGCAAACGTCTGAAAAGACTTTATTTCACAGCTAGACCCTACCTCTTCCTTCTCCGGCTCCCTTTTTTGGTAAGATGCCGGTTCTTCACACCAGATTGGTAGTGAGGAGGTCAGATTTTCATCTGAGACTTCAATGGAAACTGGAATTTTTTCCCTGGGCCCTTTCACTCTAATTCTTGCCCACCTCAGGTGATTTTTGAGCTCTGTCTCCTCATTTTCCAGCCAACCGCCATACTCTGCTCCAATTTCCTCATTGTCTTCTCATCCCAAAGATGTAGGGGCAGACCCAAAACCCTAACCCAAAACCAGTCGTACTTGGTGGACTTCGGTATTGCATTGGAAGTTGGACTCCACCACTCGAGATTCAGAGCTTGTCCTTTTCTCTCCCATTCTCCCATGAGGATATGTTCCGCTGCCCTTCTTGATGGAAATTCAAAGAGGAATTGGAATCCATTCATGTCGAAAACTTGAAGGTTTGGGACCCCCTTCCAAGTCTGAGATGCCCATCTCCTGACGTCATTACGAGTGGGGGCTTCTCCTCCAATGAATATGCCGACCAAGCATCTTTGTGAGAGAGTATTCTTCTCCCAACATGGTGTCTTATTTAATATGTGAAACCAAAAGAACTATATAAGCGATATCAACAAAAGTCTCGCTTAGGTTGGTATTTTTCTCTGGGATCTGGATTGATTTTGGAATAATTGATTCCCTTGGAAAATAATACATGTTAACAGCAAATAATTCTGGAATAATTGGTTTTAGATAAGAAAAATCCGGACAGTATATGTCCCCTGCATCCTATTGTAACTCACACATCTGTACTGATAATAACCAAAGAAACCCTGAGAAATCACTCCTATTTTCCAGCTATACCTAGTGCCACTAATGCTAGTGCTAACAACATATAGTCAAGTTTGGCCTTCTGAATTGAGCTTTTACAAGTCGATACTCGACTAAATATACTCATCAATTCATTAAACTAAGCTAATGCTAAGAAATAGTATTCACAGAACTCCAACAAAGAAATTTGATGTTTCAGGTTGGAGGTTTTTAAGCCAAAATCAAGTGGTGTTTGTTTGATATCTAAAGCATCAAGTGAATGAAAACAAACAAAGATACCCCTGTATCCTTCTATTTATGTCTATTTTCACATATTAAGAGTCAAAAAGTAAACAAATATGGACAATAATTTCAGGATTAATAGTTGACAATAAGAAGAAATGGGAATACGAAAACTCACATGATGAGCCAATTGGGTAACAATATCAGCCAAACTCGACCCTAGCTCCTCCTGGGATGCATAATCCACAAACTCCACACACTCTAATGCCATTTTACATTTCTGAAAGGGCAATTCACCTCGAACCTTAAAAACAACCCAAAACAATCAATTCACAGACCTTAAAGCAACAAACCAATGAAAATCAACGCTAACGAAAATATCCTTTCAGGGTGTTTTGTTTGAATTCTTTTATATGATCTAATCTGTATGTTGTTTTAAATTCAATAAATTTACAAACAGAAAGTAGTGTTTTGCAGCAAATAACCAACTAATCTCATCCAAAACGATCAATAATTTATCAATTAGCTATTTATTGACTTTCCAAATAATCAAACTTGTCAGAAAATCACCTTTTTTTAGCAACTAACCAAATTTTTAAATAAATGGAATAAGCTTTTCTATCAGTTATGTAATAATGGATTTTTTAAATTATCAAAGTTGTCCCTTTTTTTTGCAGATAGCCAACTATTAGTTCAAAAAGTTACTAGTGAATTATCTAATAATTGTTTTTCTACATAATCAGACATAGGAAATAAGGAAGTAATATTTCAACAAAATGAATGGATTTTACTCAATTATATAAATATAAGCATGGAACTTGCAAATAATCCTAAGTATCTAAAACGAAACATAAATAAATAAATGAATGAATACCATAATCCAGCAGAGCTCATAGAGAAAGCGAAGAGTGGGAAGTGGTTGAGAGAACTTGAAGCTAGTGTTTCCATTTTTCAACTCTTTGATGGAGTCCTCTGTAAAGTATAAATACTCCAAAGGTGAAAGAGACATTTTTGTTGTCGGGAAATGACAAACCCTGCGAGCTAGGGTTTCTTCACTTGCTTCTTAAGAATTAAGATAGAGAAACACCAAATCCTAAATTGGGGAATTTTCCATGGATCACTACAGATATCACTACAGATCTTATAGCTATGCTTATGATGATGGCACCAGCACCTTCACTTGTGGTTCTGCAGATTCTGTTATCGCCTTTTGCCCTGTTCCTTCTGCTAGGTATGTGGCAAACTTGCTTCCTCTGTTTTGCTTAACTTCTTATGCCTAGAGGCCGACACAATTTTAGGTTTATGACTTTTTAATTCACATCTTTTTTTCATCCTCTTTTTTTATTAATTATGGGCTAATTTTAAATATATAGGATAAAGTAAAGGTAAATTACTTAGTTGAATTGAACGTGTTTTAAAAAATATTTATTATTTTTAAATATATTTTTATTTTAATAATATTTTAATTAAATAAGATAATATATTATTTTTTTATTTGGGGAAAAGAAAAAGGGCGCGTCATTATTTCTCTTTCTTTTAGGGCTTTTTCTTCATTTTTTCTAGCGTCATTATCCCTCTCTTTTTTTTAGGGTTTTTTCTTCATTTTTCTAACTCATCATTCTTTCTTTATTCCTTTATCTTTTTGTTTGTTTCAAACGAAACTCATAGGTTTTAGGTGCACAATTGTAATGGAAGGTCAAAAATCTTTTAGAAAAAGCCCACGAATTTGAATTGTTGATTCAGCAGACGGTGGTGAAATGAATGCCGGTCCTACTTTTAGTTTGAGAATTTCTGCAAATCAATCTCCAGAAGAAGGTGGTGGTGAGGTTAATCAAAATTTTCAAGCAATGTATGTGAAGAAAAAGGGCAATAGAAGTTAGAAAAAAAATCACTGAGTTGAGTTCTAAATCTAAATCAAAAAGAAAACAAGTTGATGTTGCATCGACATCTAAGAAAGTTGTTGACAGATGATTTTGAAGATTTATCTCCTCAATTTCAGTCAAAGAAAGTGAGACATATAATTGCTCAGGAGAAGAATCCAAAAAGTCGAAATCGATTATGCAAAAATACGGCTCTGTCGGGGAGTCTAGAATTAAGTATGTGATTCTACCAACACATTATTTAACTGATAGCATTTTCAATTTGTTTATGTGTATTTTTTCTTAGTTTGTTGTTTTGAACTTGTGTGCTAGATGTTGAAGAAAAATGTATGTATTTGATACTTTTATTATAGTCTAAATTTATTTGCTCAAGTTTATTATACTTCAGTGATCTATAGACACACACATTAAAATTGAATTAGAAGAGAATTAGAGACGAATGAAACTTGTAGCTAATGAAAAAAAGTCTTCAGTGATCTATACACTACAAAAATGAATTAAATTTTGAACTAAAATGTATTACACATACATTAAAGTTGAATTAGGAGAGAATTAGAGATTAATGAAACATGTAGTCAATTGAAAAAAGTCTTCAGTGATCTGTACACCTTGAGTATCTCTTTTTTGTTTTGTTTCCAGCTTGTCCCCATTCATATTGAAATCGGATACGGTTCAAACGACTTCACAAATTTCCACAGAAATGATGGTTCATCATTACATTCACCATCATTGCAACATATGGTTGCCTACTATTTTCAGCTACCAATATCATCACTTGCAATGATTATTAATTATCACAATCAACATTTATTACAATCACCACAATTGACCATTGACACTACCAATCACCACAACCATAATAACGAGAATGCGGTTCATAAATGCTAACTATTCTATTACAAGAAATTGAATAGAAATCCATTGTTTAATAGAAGAAAGTTGAAAAGATTGAGAAATAGTGGCATCTAACTCAAGTTTATTCTCAATATCCACTAGATGATCGTCTTACCGTAAGCTTAGATGTTTTATTCGATGCAAGTGTATATCAAAGGGACTCTTTCAATCCGAGCACTAACAATGAGAAATACCAAGCCCACCGAGGTAAGTGACAATACCAGGGCACTGGCATATCCAGTAAGCTCATGACATTACCCAATAAGTTTTATAACCGGATGAAAATAATCTTCTTGGATAAAAACTTCAAGCACCAGACTAACTGGATAGTTTAATTGTACTACATGAACTGTTCTTAGAATTCGAATTATCTGCATGCACATATCAAACTATAGCACGATTTATAAAGTTGGAACTATACGTACTAGTGCTAGTTCCTGGAGTTCTTCCATATTTTTTATTAGGGGGGATTTAGTACAAATACTTGTGTCAAAAGTGAATTTATTTTTTACATTTCAAACAATGGCTAAATAAACAGTGCAAGAAATAATTATCCAACCTAAATTTATTTTTCCAAAACTGTAAGCAGTATTCATATTGCCATGTAATAATGTAAATATAGAGTTCCGAAGCATTTTGCACAAAGAAACACAATCTTCTTGCCTACTTACATGCATATAATAATTCAAACCCCATCGAGGGCCTAATAAAACAATTGACTAAACAAAATTGGTCTGCAAACATATATGACACAAGCCAAAAACCCCACTAAGTAAATTTTACTTCGACAGAAACTTCAGTTGTCTAGTGGTTTAGCAATTACTTCCGATGCCGCCTCTTGGGCTCAGCTCTTTGCCTCTTGTCGTCATCCCACTCTCTGTCATACATACTGCGGTGCATAGTTAAGGCATCAAATATAAACAGACTTCAATGGCAAGCCATGACACTACCTTTATACCAACACTGCCCAAGTTGAGTTAAAAAAAAAAGATTAATTACACTAAATCATTGTATTTTTCATGTAATATATCAATTTATGGAATCATAACTGATTTGTAAACCTATATACAAAAATTGACTTTGAACAAACTAACAAACCCCTGATAGTGAAATATGGGCAACAAATTTTGGGTAGACCATATGAAATAGTAAAAGTGCATAAAATTTATCTAATTATAATTGTATTTTTTTTCAATAGTAGTCAGTATGCAATAGTAGAGGAGTTGGATAAAACAATGACACAAAAAACATTTCTATCAAATGACAACCACTAAAAAGGCCATATAGATTGGTAGCATTGTACAGTTACAGCCAGACTGGTATTTTGGATGACAAGGCATTGCTGATAAAAGAAACAAATCTTCAATTCAAACAAAAAAAATTGCATATGTTGGTTTATGCAGCAGATGGTCAAAAGAAAACGCTATAAGGAATTGTATGCACATGTATCAATAAGGATACGAGTCCGCATCACGACGGGGTGCTTTGCTGGCACTTTCTTTTCCATGAATCCTAAGACCTGGCTCGTCCACGTAACCTGGACGCTGCTGAACAATAATACCCTTTCGCTCTCCCCTATCTCTTCCATCACAGGGCTGCGACATATTATTAGAAAGAGGAGGAGGATGAGCAGCGGGTGAATACTCGCCAGGTTCTGAAGCCATATGCTCTCTTTTAAGTTTACGCCTCTTTGAGGCATTTGGATCCATATCTTCTTTCACAAGGCATATTTTCTCCCTCTCTCTTTCCCTCTCCTCTACCTACATCACACAAATGAAATGTAAGTAACCACTAACATACAACAAGGCGGCAAGAGATCCAAAAACAAGGGTTTTACTCGAAAGAATCTGACGCTTGAAGAAAGAACGTAAACTGCAAAATGTAGGTAAACAACAAATAAGTCTCAATTCTAAACAAGTTAGGTCAACTATATGAATCCTCACTCACAATGTCGCTCCAAACTTGTAGGATATATCACACAAAAAAAAAAAATTAACAAGTACTAGAAAAAAAAATTGATCAAAAAAATCCAAGAAACCATATAACCTATCCACAAATGCATGCCTCTGACCAATATGAAGACAAAAGGTTATTTTAAGCAAGGAAAGAATAGCATTAGAAAAGATTTGAGTATTATTGTTAAGCCAACACAGAAAATCAACTTAAAAAATCAGCTTCTACCATCCTTATCACCTCAACTGGAAAGAGGATGCAAAAGGTGTAAGGAAAGAATATCCCAGCTGCTACATCTCAATAAGGTAACATGTCAGTGGATACAAAAGTGTTACAAGTCAAGAACTCAAAAGTGTTGCAGGTCAAATGATTAACAAGAAAGAGACGCAGGGAATGTTTTCAACATGCAAAATGGATAGACATTTGACAAGCAGCTATGGAAGCAGATTGATACATAAAATTTAGACAAGCAAACAAAACGCAAACCTATTCCACAAAAATGTTCAATGTCTTCCAAAATGTTGGACTCTTAACCTAAAACCATTTACACTAATATGGGGAAAGCTCATCAAGTACAACCCAAAATATATCAAGACAGTCCAAATGATTAAATGAAGTTAAAGATGGATCTATGGCCAAATAAACATATCATGGTCTTGGGCATATAAGCAAGGCATCCTGCTACTTCTAACTTTAGTCCACTAGGGCCTTAGTCAATGGTCAACCTTGGTCAAACCCTCCCAGTCTTCACTTTTAATCATCATTGTGAGCACATTATACTCCTTGGGAAGCCTCCCAAATACCAAGAAGTTCCTCCACCTTCTTAAATAAATGAATCTCCTAGATTCCCTAGTACAAACTTTTTAGGAATTGTGATGCTTCCTCCTCTTGAATAGGGTCACTGGAACCTAGTCTGTTGTTACTCAGACCTCAAGGGCCAAAAATATAACTCAAAACAGGGAAACTACTCCCTCCATACTTTAGAGAACCTAGTTCCATGTTGCCAAGGTCAAAATATGAACGTTAGGGCATATTATCACATTAGAAATTAAAATACCTAGAGAAAAATATTAGTTACATTGGCAACTGAGGTAAAACAATTGAGCAATTCTTCAACTCGAACCACAGGAACAATAATTGGGATCTACATGCATTCTTGCACAATAAAAACTCAAGCTATAGTTGTAGAAATAGATCAGAAGAGGTACAGGATGCAACGGAAAATATAAATATTAGAAAAGCTTTCTTGTACAGATGAAATCATCATAGAAGTATGGAGAGGCTGGAGTAGGATGCCATACCAAGCTATCCAATATAACACTTATGAAATGGTAGGATTTCCAATGCGTGCAGCAGGATCCTGATGCTAATTAATAAGAATAAATAAGATATTCGAAGTTGTCCGAACTATCATGGCATTAGGCTTATGAATTATGCTTTGACTTCCATTTTTTTTCTATTTTTGGCCTGCTATGGACTATTTTTCTTTGAGATGAGAGTCCATCGAATATAATCTTTCTATCTCTGAGATAGCGGTAAGGTCTACTTACACTCTACCCTCCCCAGACCCACTTTGTGGGACTACACCAGGTATGTTGTTGTTTCCCAATGGACCTACAATGTAAGCTATATTCTTGTTAAGAAGATAATTGAAAATTTATGGCGAGAAAGAAAGATATGCACATGGTCACCGTTGATCCGGAAAAAGCATATGATTAGAGTCCCTAGAAAGGTTGTTTGGTAGGCGTTGGACAAGAAAGGAATTCATGTTAAACATTCATAAAGGACTTCCATGAAGTAGCCGTTACTACTGTAAAAATAGAAGTGGGAGATACAAAGGACTGTGGGTTTGCACGTATTTGCTTATGGTAACTATGGGTAAGCTAATGCACAAAACAAGAAGAGGTCCTTTGGTGTATGCTATTTGCTGTCAATGCTAATCACAAAACCAGCAAGGAGGTCAAACAAAACTTGAATTATGGAGAAGCACTCTACTTTTAGCAGTAGCCGAGGCCATGAATGAGAATAGGTCTTCTAAATACCACTTTTAGGGAAAACTCTCAAGGTATAATTAGAACATTTAAACATTTTGAAGGGGAATTTGACTCTTTCCCTAGAGAAGGAGCACCACATGTTAGAGAGAAGATTTTCACCAAGTTCTTTGCAAATTCAAGCTATTCAAGGAGTATAGTTAGGTTTGTGAAGCTTTGTCTTTACTCTTTTTACTTTAGCTATGTGTTGAATCAGTCTTGTTTGCATCTTGGTGACTTGAGCTACATGTAGTAGATCTTATAGTAGGGACTAGAGCTGTCAAAAAGGCTTGGCCCATGAGGCCGGCCCAACCCAACCCTTGAATTAAGAGGGGTTGGGCTAAATTTTTTCAACCCAATTAAGAGGCTTTTTAACCTAGCCTCATTTGACCCGCCGGACTAATAGGCTTAACCCGCGAGCTTCAGAGGCCAACCCGTGGGTCGTGAATTTTTAAAATATTTATTATATATATTTTAAGTAGTATTTTATTTTGTGAAATCTACACCAACTAGGCAATTGAAGGTAATATAACTATGAATCTGACATTCTTTACTTTTATGTTTATGCCTAATTTTTCATTTCTCCTTTCTTGTCAAATTTATGAAAAACAAATGATCATGTAATGTATGTTGTTTTGATGAATCATATGAATGTTGACTGTTGTATCTTTGCCTATTCTGTTATTTTGTAAGTGTTCCACTAAAGTGTGTGCAACTCATAAACATGTGAATTTTTGACATATTGTTATTGTGCTCATCAATATTCGATAATATTTCTAAGAGGCCAATGTTGTCCATCTTTTGATTGAAGGGTCAACCCATCCCAACCCGGAGCCCGCTTAGGACTGAGTTGGGCTGCTATTTTATAGGCCCTTTAGTTAAGAAGGTCAACATGTCCTAACTCATTTAACTAGCAAGCCCTTTAGGGTTGGGTTGGTTGGCCCGGCCCATTTTGCCAGTTATAGTTGGGATGTAAGGGGTACACAGAGGGGTAGGGATGGGCTGAAAAAAGTATTGAGGAGGTGATGTGATTTGACATGACATGACATAACTTCATATTTTCGAGGACACATTCCTTTAGATAGAAAAGAGTAAAGGTCGAGTACTAGGGCAGAAGGCTAGTAGGGGTAGAGTATTGTCTTGCCTTGTGAAGGTTAGTGCCAAACATAGGACTAGTCATGCCTTGGAGTTCTTGTCATATGTTGTTTATTGCTTTTCGATTATCATATTATTTTGATGTTGTTATCGTTTCTCTCTTGTAGACTTTACACTGCTTTTCTTTTTAACTATTATGCTCTCTCCAGTATTTTCTTCTTCTTTTACTTGGGTTTGATACACTTGAGTCGAGGTCTTTCGAAAACAACTTTTCTACCTCTATGATGTAGTGGTAAGGTTTGCGTATACTCTACTCTTCCCAAACTCCACTTTGTGGGATTTCACTGGGTATGTTGTATATGGATGGGACTTGGTATACTAATTTAAGTTTAATCTTTCTAATCCTACACCCATGTGATTGTTAGAATTTGAGAAAGAAAAGACATTTTTTTATATTTGAGTATGTATTTACATCCAATGAGAAAGGGTAAATAAGTGAAGTCAAACTAATTGAGGAGAGACAATCAATTACAATAAAAGAAAAATTCTATAATTACGTTGGAAAAGGAAAATAAAGTCTCCTAAAACCATGTTAATTAATAAACACAATCAATACCCCTCCCCCTAAGTTAGAGCAAAGATGTCACACATGCCTAGCTTGCAAACCTAAATATAAAGTCATTTTGCAGATGTCTTTCGTAAGCATGTTCATTAGTTGTTTTTTCTGGCAGTACATGAAGCAAACTCAAGGTGCTACTAGTAACTTTCTCATTGATTCAGTACCGATCAATTTCAATGTATGGTTAGTTATGTTGAACAGAAATCTGAGCTATACTGGTCGGAGCTTTGTAGTTGCAGTACAAGATATTTCCTTTTACCAGACAATCTCAATTCTTCCAATAACTATTGTAGCCAAAGATGCTCATAAATACCGAGGCAAAGATCTACATTCTGTTTCTGCACTTGATCATGCAACTACCCGCTGCTTCTTACTTCTACAAGTAACTAGGTTCCCTCTACAGTAATCAGATGTAGATCTTATGTCATCTAAAGATAGACTCACTTTCGCGTCTGTAAAAACTTTAATTGAAGGAAGCCATGTTTAGAGACACGCAAGCCTTTCCTTGGAGCAAACTTAAGATCGGAAAATGTGAAAGACAACTTGCATAAGACAATTTTGGGGATCATGCATATGAATAACTCACCAAGCTGACTGAATATTTTTCAAAGCACCCTATCCAGTGATTGTAGTTGATAAATCAACTTGTAACAATTGTCAATATAAGACTGTAAAACCAACCTCCTCTTATTACCTTATCATTTGTATTAAGTCTATCAAAGTCGCCCTTAATTTGATTTCTATTAGTGAACTCATCAGAGACCTTAATTGTTATATCTCGTTCTTTCACAATCATTGTCTACTTTGTGAGAAACAACATTTATTTGATGATCTCTTCATCCTTGATGATGGAAGCTCACACTAATTGTCTTCTCTAGAAGTTCACACTGAGTCATGTCAATTTGCGAGAAATCACCACATATCATTTGGACCAAGGGGTTTTAAGCGAATTGAGAGTTGGTTCATTCTAATGTTTGAGGACTATGTCATGTTGTTGCCAAAACTAGACATAAATATTTCACTTTTGTGGATGATTTCTCTTGAATGACTTGGATTTATCTTACGGAAAAGGATCAAAAATGCCCTCATTTAATAGTTTGGTATAAAATGCCCTTGTCATCAATAGTTTGATCAAGAATGTTCTTATTGTTACTTAATGGGTCAAAATGCCCTTTTCCAAATAAATATATTATTTCTTTTCTTTTTAAACACATTCTTTTCCCAATGATGACTTTTTCATTAGAAAAAGTTAATCCTACTTCAATTCATAAAAGATTAAGAAATAAAAAAATTGAATAAAAAGGCCAAGAGACGTGAGTTATAACAAAGAAACTGTCTATGTACAAAATAGCTTAGGCCCAAGCCATCACGACCCAACCGAAAACGCAAAAGGAAATAAACTAAAAACTAAGAACAAATCTGAAGAAAAATCTAGAAATTAAACATGAAAAGGAAAGTGAGGAGGATAGTCTTCCTCTTCCTCATCTAAGCTAGAATCAGAACACATCCGGTACTCTTCTTCAGCTAGAAACTTGGAGATGATTATTGAGCTGAGACTCTGTGATGCAGTGGGAAAGATTGTTGCGATGCCTCTCTGTGATGCGGTGGAAAATGTTTTTTATTTTATTAGGAATTTTTTAATCGCTACGCAAATGAAAATCAATGATGGGGTTAATATGATCTTATATATAACCTATAGTATCAGTTAAAAAGGTACATGGAGTTATTCTATTTTTATTGTTAAAATGAGATTAACAAGAAAAAACGATTATTTCCTACTTATTTATCAGTTAAAATGATTTTTTTAAAAAAAAAAACAAGAATAGAGTTCTTTAAAAGTAATATGTTTGTCAGGAATAGAATAGATTTTTAAAGGAACAAAAATACTAATGTATTTATCAGGAAAAGGGCGTTTTTGACCCATTAAGAATCTGTTTGGAATGGCTTTTTTAAAGTACTTTTAAGCCAAAATAGCTTTTAAGCACTTTTAAATTGTTTGGATAAATTAATAAAGTGCTTATACGCACGTGATTTTAAGTTGAAATGCTTTTAAAAAGAAGACAAAAATCATAAGTTAGAATTTCTACGTCAAAAGTCAATCCAAACAGGCTCTAACAATAAAGGCATTTCTAGACCAAACTATTAGTAGAACCATTTTTGGACCAATTTATTAATAGTATGGGCATTTTTGGACCAAACTATTAACTGGTGGCATTTTTGTTCAATTTCACATAGTTTAAGGGCATTTTTTTACCCTTTTCCATTTATTTTATGAAAAGTCGCTCTAAAGTGTACCAACTTATGTGCCTTTTGTGTGGAATCCAAAACTCAATCCAGTGCTTCAGTGCATATTCTAAGGACTGATAATGCTAACAAGTATATGTTAGTATTGTATTCTTCATCAATCTTCATATGTTGATACCATCTCTGAAAATGGAGTTGCAAAAAGGAAGAGTAGGACTTGAGACAACTCGAGCACTTTTGGTCAAATTGAAGGTTCCTAAACAATTTTGAAGGGATATAGTCTCTACCGCTTGCTTTCTGATTAATCACACACCAATGACTGTTCTTGTTGGTAATGTTCCTTTTTCAAACATGTCAATATTTCCGGTGGAACCTAAGGTGTCTGAAAGAACATGTTATGTTCGACCATCTATTACCAGTTGGACCCTAAGGCATAAAGTGTGTTTTCTTGGGCTATAACATCTGGTATCAACTGATATTTGGGACAGAGTCGTAGTTTCTGGCAACTGGGTCAAATTAAATATGAAACCAGAAATGAGATGTGCTCTTGGAAACGGAAAGCTTCTTCAATTTAAGAACAAAGGTCAAAGGATTAAAAAATAAGTAACTGGCCCCTAGAAAGGGAGATAACCTGACAATAAAGCATATTGTTTCTTTCACGGGGCTTCACTTCCATTAATCCATTTTGATAGCCAAAACTAACATTGAATTACGATGAAAGATTAAAAAATGTACGAGCAAATAGGAATCTGCTGTATCTTGAACAATTACGCATGAAATGTAAATCAAGCTTACCTTCATTGAAAGTTCTCTCTCTTCCCGCTTTCTATCTCGAAAATCTTCTTCTCTCCTTCTCTTCAAATCATCCTGCAACAATGTGTTATTCTCTTCTGACCGCCGTCTCTCTCTCTCATCATGCCTTGGAGAAAGTCTTTGACTATGCCTGGCAATTCCAAAACGTCTATCAGCATCGTCATCTCTCCTGCCTGCATTAATGGATTGTGGGACCATGTGAGGAGGCAATGGTGGAGGTGGAGGCAAATTTTGATTGTGAAACCGATCATCTGTATGAGATTTTTCTACAGATGCTTCATTATGTCGCAGCTTGCTCCTATCATCTTTGATTCTTTCATCCTTACTCAACCTATCAAAGTTCCTATCAGCAACTCTTTCATGCACTCTCTCAATTGAACGTTCTCTTCCATGCCGCTCCGTTGACCTATCTCTAGATTTTTCAAATGCATCATCCTCGCGAGACCTATCAGGACGGTCCCCTCGTTCTCTGGGGTCTCTCTCAAGTCTTTCACCACCCTTATCTTTTGATCTATCAAGAGGCTTTTCAGAGGCTCGGTTCAATATTTGATCATCAGAACCATGTTTATCATAATCTGCTGGATGAAGTTTATCTGCAGCTCGTGCATCTATCAACCGCTCTTTCTCCGATGAACGGGTATCACCACAATCAATATCTCTACCGTCAATTTCACCTTTCCGGCGTTTATTCAGTCTATCAAGCTCTTCTGCAGGAATAGATCTCTTCTGTACTTTATCATTAGCTTTAGAAGCATCCTGTCTAGGCGAATGAACCAGACGCGATGTGGACTCCTTATGCACATCAAAACTTTCAATGACATCATCTTTTCCAGCAGAAACCCTCAGATCAGCAGACTTAGTAGCTGTAAGTTCAGCATTAGATTCATTTGAAAGATCTAACAATCTCGTTAATGAGGCTGCACCTCTAGGTACAGTAGAAAACATGCTACCATTCCCTGAAACGGTAGTAGAAACATTAACACTCCCACTTGCTCTGCTCTCAGATGGATAAACAACATCACCAGAAACAGCTCCAGATGCTCTTCCAACAGCTTTCCCAGACTTGTCATCTTTTGCAACATCATGCTTTTGTTGCTTTGAGAAAGATCCAGCAGGAGTAGCTCGCTTGCCTGTAGCTCTTCCCTGCAGAAAAGAGTGAATATTTTTTAAGTTCAAACAAGTTGACAAAAGAGAACTGCTCAACTGAATAATGAAGAATCCATCCATATGCATAAGATTCATCGAAAAGGAAAGCAAAGTGGTTACTTCATGATACATATCACACACTAACAATTAGGGTGGCAAATGGGCGGATTGGGTTGTATTGAGCGCTTTGCCACACGCTTTATGGGCGCTTCAGTGTCATCATCAAAGCTCTGAGGCATAATTTTCCTTGCTAATGAGTGCAATCCTGAAGATGTGACACTAAATAATTGATATTTCGCAGTATCATAATGATTTTTTAAAATTTCTTTGTCTATATTTATTATTCATGCTTACGATTATTAATCTTGGACTACAGATACATATTTGCAGTTTTCCTCCATTTGTGCTTTTTTCAATTAAGCCCATATTTTATTTACACTTAATCCCCAGAGGATCTTGGAGCTTTTTTGCACGTTTCGTTTTCTGATAACACTGATATAAGTTAAACGAACATTACTCCAAGTACATTGGTTTCAAAAAAAAAATCCCAAGAAAATAAAAAAAATTACTCCGAGTAGATGCAGCGAATCACTATGATGAGATTGAGAGGATCAGATGGGTTGAACTATTGAAGCATCTTCAATGATGATTTCGAAATGTTGAAGTAGCAGCAACTCGAGGGATTACTGAAATTGGCTACATGGAATCCATATACCGTGTCTGGAACTAGCAAAATAAACACACACATGGCAAGCCCATTTTTACCTATACTAGTATGGGTTAAATATAGGTTGAAATCCACATTTCACCCTTTGGCCAAAATCTTGGCATGATATTGAAAATAGTTTATCTGTAAAGCCCTGGTGACGCTGATTCGGGTTAATTATGAACCCAATTACGTGATTAAAATAACCCCGATGTATGTTTGGACCCACACATGGTGGGTGGGACCATTAGGACATGTTAACATATGTGCATGGTGCAAGATGGAAAATGTATTGAAGTGCTGAAGTGGCTAAAAGTTTCAAAATGGAAAGATGGAATCAAGTCCAATGCAGTGCCATGGCGTCACGTTGCATGCCTAATGTGAAGAACTTAAAAGTTTTTGAGGGAGAGTGCCTGGCGGGGACAGTAACGTTAGCCCCCCATGCAAGCTCATCACATACTCATTCCCAGGCACTAATATCAGGGCTCATGCCACTAGCACATCACGAGAAGGATTCTTCAGCTGACCACCCAGCCTTGTGATGGTCTCGCGCCACAAGGTAAGGTAAGTCGAGGAACAATCCAAGCTATGCAGTGAGCTCATGTTGCAAGCCTATTCTGAGGACCCTCAACATATTAGTGTCTGAGGTGAGACTTTGCATTGTTCATGGAGGCTGCCGTTTTAACTATATATATTTTGTATCGTTTATTTTCTTTTCTTGAGGTTTGCATGCCCTCAATTAGAACTCATGTTATTCTATTAGATGCTCCATAGTCTTAGTGTGGGATTTGGGCTAGAGATTTATTATTTGAGTGATCGTTGGACTTCATAAGTTGATATATAATTTTGGTTGGATAATTATTTCGTATCTAATGACCATTATGTGTTTGGACTTGCACTTATTACCTCTCAGTACTTACATAAGTGGTTAAGTGAATGGAGAACTGATTTGCTTGGCAGGTGGTGTTAGCGGGTGACAGTCACGTGTGGGTGTAGTTTGGGATGTGACACTTTTTTTTGTATAATGTGGTATAATTATGCATGTTTTTCATAAATCTCATCCCATCTTTTGAAGGGAGGTTGACGACACTTACACAGTACATAGTCGTACTCACATCTGTTTTCTATTTCCTTCCTATAAGAGAAAAGTGTTCTAGGTGACGGTATTACAAGTTAGGTATCACCTTTTAGTGAACCCTATTATAGATCCAGTGGAGGTGTCTTAGTTTCATTCTTTTGCATAATTGGGTTGAAAGACCCAGACTATGATCATTCTTTTGTTATTGTTGTCTTTTATTGCTTATTATGGATATGAGTGTCAAAACGGTAAATAGGGTCCGTTCTCTCGATGCGAGTAGAGTGTTATGTGCCAGTCAGGTAGGCCTGAAAATTGGGATGTGACATTATATGAAGGAACTAAGAGTCACCAAAATTTTGTTCCATAATAAAGCCTTCCGGGTCAAAAGTTCTGGAATAAAATCAGCAAATGAGAGCTATCAAGAGAGTCAACTACAAGCCTACAAGACAATAAACTATTAATTAGTTATGCAAAAACAGCACATCAAAAATTTAGTTAAGACTGATAATTCGTGTAGGAATAACTGTCGAGCTAAGTGATGCTATATTAGTGAAGATTGTGAAAGAACAGATCCATCATGACTGAAACATAGATGCTCCATCAGAATACAGGCTTTTCAACAAAGGAGTTCCATAAAGGAACAAAGCTTATGTTACTAACTAAACTAGGCATGGTTTACACGACCATCTCAATATCATAGTCTGTAGTTAAACAATAGAGGTGGTTATTTAAGATGCTATGATATAATAAAAAAGTGAAGTTCAATACAACTACATTTAGACAAACTACTCTAGGCTCTTTCAACTATCAAATACGATGATCGATGTGAACATAATTTGACAACAATCACACAGTTAAATTCAAAAACCAAAGCCACCACACATCCACAAAAATGGCTGCTAAATTAACATCTATTAGATTGTATTTGGACGGTCAATACTGTATGGAACATACCTCCTGCTCGCCAGACATCTTAGAAGCAGCTTTTATGGTACTCTCTACCCTACACATAGAGTCATCTACGTGTTTTTGACTTGGACTATCAGAATGCAGGGCAGTAGATGGCATAGATTGCACATCCAGTCCATTAATTGATTGACTGCCTTTCTGTTTTACCTGACCTAAATCAGGTTTTGGCATAGAACTGTCTGGCCTATCCAACTTGCCATCAGCTACTCTTCCTGCCAGCACAGTTCTTCCAATAGAAGGCTCACCTTGAGAAACACTAGCGCCGCTCCCGTTTGGTATGGCCACTGAATTAACAGCCGAAGACTTAGAAGCAGGTGCTGCTGCAAGTTTTAGTTCTAGGTAACCCATTCCAAACTCTTCATCTGTCACCCATGATGGCTGGGGGGAAAAGAAGGCAAGCAAATTGCAAATATCAATTAATTAAGTCCCTGAATCAAATCTAACAATACAAAGTAATTTTAACGTCAAAACAGAAATAATCTCACTGCCCCAATTTTTTCCTTTTGATGTTTCACTGAACATGGAGCTTAATGGAATTTAAGAAATAAAAGAAGACTGCCTGACATAATCTTTATCTCCATGAAGTCACATCAGGTCCTAACAATAGCATGTCACTAAAAGCAAAAAAGCGTAAAAGTGGGCAGGGTATAAAGATAAGAAGTGCTAATTTTTTGGCAAAAATTGGGACGAAATAAGCAATATTTCATATCAGGCTTTCACCAGCCAATGTCATCCTGCCCTCAACAGGAAGATAACAAAGAAAGAACAAATACCACAACATCAGGTGAAATAGAAGAGCAAAGAAAACTCATGCTTACAGAAGTAGAAACTCTTAAGAAGCCATATAATATGGTTTTTGATTGTTGTAATCAGGTAAGGTATTGCTCATAATCAGTTAAAAACTACGATAAAGCTTTACTCAAAATTTACCTTTCTAGATGCCAAAGCTGCAGCAACCCCTGTAGCCAATACTTTGAGATCCTCTCTTTCATCAGATTTAATTTTGGCAACCTAGAAGAAGACCAAAGAATAAAAGAAAAACCTAAGAGCTTGATCTTTTAGAGCTCTAAAGATACAAATTTGAATTTGCAATCAGGTGTACCCTCTTCTCAAGGTTTATTCCACTCTTCCGAGTAACTGGAAAGACACTGGAGATCTTTGTCAATAAAATAAGAGCATTTCTGATTTCCATGTACTCAGTTGATTCCAGACACTGTATGAGCAACCTCGTGATTCTCTGACTCCACTTCCAGTGTACCTTAACCAGAATTGCAACTATTAAGTAATAAGGTAAACAAAGAGTATTTAGCACTAAGGAAACAAGAATGATAGGTGGAATAAAAGAAATCAAGCATCATAACTTTTTTTTATCACACAATAGGAGATAAAGGAGGAAATCACATAGAATATATAATATATAAATAAGAACAAAAAAAAAATTTATGAAAAAGAGAAGTAGAAGAAAGAGAGACTAAAGGAGGACCACCTCATGAAAAAGAGGACACCTTATATACACTTTTTGAAGAAATTTAGTGTTGTGAAGTAAAATTCAATCACAAATTTACGTGTTAGGATGATAATCCACTGTTTGTAGACCCCTCATTTTCTGCTGCTGAGAAATGCTCCTAAGGAGAAAATCTTTGGAAGTGAAGTGACTTGCCAAATTATCACAATAAGGGTAAATAAGGAACTGAGCAGTTTGTTCCCCGCAATTTAAACTGCACTCCACAAATCATTGCTGTGTTTTCGGTCTCGTTGAATAAAATGCAAACGAAATGTTTTCCCATTGTATGCATATGAAATGTCACAGACTAACCTTAATAAACTGGCCATACGTAACACGCTGGCTGTTTGGATATCTATAATAGACGGCAAATCCAGGCATGTTTCCACACTCACGTTCATAAATTGATTCATCACCCTTCAATTTGAAATTTAAAAAGTTAAAAATGGTAGCTAGTATAGCTGCACATTGTTAGAAACTGCCAGTCAAACGACTATTTCTGTCCATTGAAGGTATTATGCAACAGTGATGTACTGAATTGTACCTTCCAATAATAAGCCATCTTCAATGTCTCATACAAAAATCTTCCTAGTCGACCTACTTCATACTCGGTGCAACAACAGATCATGGGTTGTAATGTCTTACATATCAAAACGTCTATGTGATTCACAGTGTTGAAGAAAGGCGTTCCAAGGGAATGAAGAGTATTAACAAACACGGCGCAATACACAGCGTCCGGCATACTGAATGTACAGCGTGGAAATATACACCGCTGAAGGAATTCCATGTTGATCTTTAAAGTATCAGGACAGGAACTCAGCCATGTATCCTTCTCACGAGTCAGGCGTCTCCGAACAGATGTTACATGCTCTTCATGCCTCTGAAGCTCCATAGTTAACCGATCTAGAGACTCTTGAATTCTTTCTTTATCTTTTTTCCTTTTTGTGATTGCAGAACTTGAATTATCAGAAAGTTCTTCCAGAGCTTTAAGAGCAGCATGCTGCTTACCAATTTCAGACTCATAACGGGATCTAGGAACATGAAGATCATAGAGTGTAAGACCCCAAAAGGTGGCATACAAGTCTGGGGACAAGCTATTCCAGGCTTTTGAAGGCAACATTGTTTTGATGGTATCAAGAAGGTCTGTCCATCTACACAAAAGATAAGGAAGGCTGAATAATACTTAAATTGATCGTAGAAGCAAGAAAAGAAGATTCTGTGCAACAGACATAATTACATGCAAAACACTTATATAAAGACATTCTCTAACTACTCGAGCATGGAGTTCAGAAAGTATTACGAGATAGGTTTCCAAGAAGAACCAAGATCAAGGAGTAAGCAAGCAGATGAGTCTGATCTTTCAGACTCCTTTTCAGCATTGGCTGCACTCACTGCTTCATCACTATCTGAAGGCCAAAAGACATCTGAATTTCTCTGACACCTGAAGAGCCTCATAACAGGCCGATAGATCAAAAATGCTACCTGAGGTAAGAAATCGCACGTGTTATAGGAAATTCCGAAGCATATTACTTACAATGCTGTGAGAACACTAGAACAGAGAAGACCTAGAGAAAACCTAAGAGGAGACCATTTGGATGGAAAGTTTTGCTGCCATTATTTTTTTAAGGATTCTCACTGCTACAAAATATAATGTAGACTCTGCCACTTGGGCAGGAGCCTCTTGAAGTACAATGAAGGTCACCAACCTATTTGCACCTATTTGGATATACATCAAAAGAGATCTTGAATTGTAATATAAACTCAATAACAATTCATTTCAAATTTTATTTTCAATTTATTTTATAACCAGGAAATCCCAGAGAGCTCGCTAGCACATATTTTGAAACTCGGGAGATATGGACTCACCCCTCAACCCTTATCTACTTTATATACCCAGCATTAGTCCATAGAAGAGCGAACTCGTAGCGTGCTTAACCGACATGCCATGCGTCACACTCTTATCAGGGAACCAAAGTCAAGGGGGCTCTTATTTTGTCTTTTTAAATGACAATTATGTCCTTTAGCATTTATATATTTGAGATGCCCTCTCAGTCACATGGACCCAAGACTTCAACAAATTTATTAAATCAAGAATCATATGAAACATAAGAAAAGTTGGAAGACACCAATAGACATTAGGATAACCTCAGGATCAAGATGATACACATGTACAAGCTCATCCAGAGCTGGAATAAGAACAGCATAGGCAGCTGTTGGAGTCACCGCACTAGACAAAAATTCCACATACTGAAGAAGGGCTCCATGACACCTATCAAACTGTTCACTGACCATTTTAATAAATGGAACTTCGGCATTTATAACTACCCTGCAGAACAAAATGCAAGATTAAAAGAAATCCATCAACACAGTTGTTGAAAAATGTAATAAGGGATTCTGTATTTAAGCGCGAGAAGTAGCTCGAGCCTCTTGATTGGATCTCGATCAATATAATATTGAAATAAAATTGGATGAGCCCAAAAAAAAAAAAGCATAAACTCCGTTGATGTGAAGGAAGCCACAGTATCCTTCTATATACTATCCTTCCAGATATAGAATATTCAGCATCTTTCAACTAGGAATCAGGAAAAGAAGTTGGACTTGATTTTCCCGGGAATAAATTTTACTCTTCATAACTACATGCTTCATATTTTGGTTGTGGAATTTTTCTACACACACTCAGTATGGTATATGCTTACAGAGAACGATGTTGAGCAATGAGTAGCAAAAGTGGAATTGCCAACTTTGGTTCATCTTTTGGGAGCAAAGCATCTCTCAGCCTGTTAGTCGATTTAATCAATGCCTGTAAGAAGAGCCACATTTTAGGACACTCAGTCAAATTAGGATGCTAAATGTCAAATTAGAGATCTACAGCAGGCACACAACAAGGTGCAAGAGAAATACGAAATGAATTGCACAACTATATATTTAAGGTTTGTGGAAATCTGAGCCTACTAGTGAAAACAACATAGACAAAATACAATGTCAGAAGGACACCTCAAGCTAAAGTAAGATTATTTTTTTTGGCTGGAGAGGGAGAGGGAGAGGGAGGGGAGGTGATAGATTTGTATGTACCCAAGGCTTTTTAATGATGTTGTATCAATTCATAAATGTTTGAATAAGGGAAAACCAACAAATCAATGTAGATACATTATTTATATTTATAGTTTTCATTTGATTGGTACATAATTTATGTTTATCTATAACAAATAATTAAAACTTATCTTATACCATGTCCCACTTTACGTAAATCTGTTTAACTGGTCACGAGTTTACGAAATAAAAGAAGATTTTTTTAAGACAAGATAAATATATGCAAAGTACCAACACTGCCCTTACTACCATTACTAAATACGTCACGGTAAGAGTTCCACATGTCTTTTCATTTTCCCTCCTCTAGTAACAAATTAGCTTTTAGAGTAAGTAATTTCAACCAAGTCATGTCATTAAGGAGTTATTGGTTTGTGGGATAAGGTATAATTGCCTCAAAATAAAATACAAGATTAGTTCATCCCCCGTATGGTTGAGCTTTTAATCAAGGATTAGCAATCCCAAGATTATTTATTCCACAATTGTTGTGAGATAACAATCCCAAGATTACTAATCTCCGGATAGAAATTAGCTTTTAGAGTAAGTAATTTCAACCAAGTCATGTCATTAAGGAGTTATTGGTTTGTGGGATAAGGTATAATTGCCTCAAAATAAAATACAAGATTAGTTCATCCCCCGTATGGTTGAGCTTTTAATCAAGGATTAGCAATCCCAAGATTATTTATTCCACAATTGTTGTGAGATAACAATCCCAAGATTACTAATCTCCGGATAAAAAAACATAATGACAAAGATGTCATTTTCATTTCCCCCCATAGTCTTTTAAAAAGTCAAGGTAAAAATTAACATTAAAGTTTCACCTAATTTATGTTGTGTAAAACCAAACACATGTTTTATGATATACCCTGTATATTCCATTTTTAGTCCATCAACCAAACATCTACCAATAAAACTATATCTATTAAATAATCACATCATTATTTAATACTCATATTATAATTCAGATATAACTTGTCCATACCAAACAACTCCTAATGGTAAAATTGGGAGGCAAACTTCAAACATTTTTTATCTAGAGAAAGGTGTGATTATTTTTTGATAGACTAAAAAGAAAAGTGTGTCGCACAAAACATGACAGAGAGTATTAGATTCAAAATTTATCTAGCTTATCCTTAAGAAGAGATAAGAATTGCTTAATTCGTAAGAGTCGAGCCTTTTTCTAGTTTGAGGCAGTCTGTACATTCTAGCTACGCATATAGTTTGTTTTAGGAGTTCAAATTGCAAAGAAGCTTGTCCTTTATAAAAAAAGACACTAAAATATTTTGGAATAGACTTAGGGCGTGTTTGGTATAAAGGAAAATGTTCTTTTGAAAAATAAGTGGGTTTCTTACTTATTTTCTAGTGTTTAGTACGTAAGTTAAAAAATATTATATTATACCAAGAGCATTTACATGTAATCTAATAACAAAACACTATGGGTGTGGGATGGGGTAGGGAGTGGGGGTTGAGGGTGGCAAAGGGTGGGATTGGCGTTGAGTGGGTGGGGAGAACACAACGAACTTGTAATGTCACTTATGGAACTGGTTTTCCTTACTTCCTTTAAGGAAGTAGTTTTCTCATTTTAAAGGGACTTGTTTTTATAGAGAATATTTTTGAAAACATTTTGGCCAACCAAACATGGAAAAATTGAAAAATATTTTCCCCCATACCAAACACACCCTTAGATAATATGTAATTTGATATTGACATCCCTCTTTCTGCTGAATGATATAAATTGATTTAATATTTATTAGTGAGATGCACCAAGGCTGCTGACTGATATAAATTGATTTAACATTTAATACTGAAATGCATGGATGCCCCGATACAAAGGTGTGAGGTTGGCTATGGATGGTTTCAAGAGAGGTAGAGGTAGGCCGAAGAAGTATTGGGGAGAAGTGATTACACAGGGCATGATGCACTTGCAGCTTACCGAGAACATGACCGTAGATAGGAGGTTGTGGAGGACACGGATTAAGAAAGAAGGTTAATAGCTAGTAGAGGGTTGTCTTGCCTATCCATCCATACTAGTGGTCATAGTATTTTCCTTGTAGTTTCTTCTCCTTTGTTTTCTGTGACTATCTATTGTCTCTTGTACTTCGATTATCGCACTATTTTGTTGTAGTTAATGTTTGTTTTATTCATAATGTTTTGAGATGCTTTCTATAGTATTTTGCCATATTTTTTTCACTCCCGTTATTTCTTTTCTAATATGATTGTCCTTGAGCCGAAGTCTATTGGAAACAACCTATCTACCTCCCAAGGCAGGAGTAAGGCTACACGCTACCCTTTCCACAGCCCACTTGTGGGATTCTACTTGATATGTTGTTGCAGTTTTTGTTACTGCTATTCCTCTTTCTCTCTCTTTTTATTAATCTATCTTCTCGTGCATTCTCCAATACCTCCCTATTTTCTCCCATTTCTCCCTTATTGTCATGCATCGCAAACAAAGGGAGGGGCACAAATCGGAAGATGGAGCATTCACATTTCAAAATATTTAAATTGCACAATGAATGATCAAAATCATTAAGATTATCAGATGTTCACTCCAACATAGAAAGATTTCAAAGCTACTAGCACTTGCATATGTAAAATCAAAATCAAATGGAAATGAAAACCTTTCCAACCCAATTCTTTTGAAGACATTTATTTGTAAGTATCATGCTCCAGCACCATTGCAGATTCAAGTAATCATTTTCCAAAAAATAAATTTCTGAAAACTTCTGCAACTAAAATGAGTTTCTAATGCACCTTATTGTTCCGTGTTATACCAAATGAGGTAGCCTGGTAGCGTAGAGTGTCACTTCCAGCCATGGCATCCAATTGCTCCTCTGTCATATTTTCTGTATAGTGTACATTAGCCATTTGCTGAATGAGCTCCTACAGATTATCAACAAAATTCCAAAAGAGGTGTGTTTTCAGAAGAAAAAAACAATTCACTGTGTCACGTATCAAAATAATAAAATAAAATCCATACCTGCATGAAAACAAGCTCAATACCATTTCCTTTCTTCAACTGATTCACAAGATACTGAAAAAGGCCCCTCAATTCCATTGACGGATATTTTTTACACCTGGAGAATTTACCAATGATTATACTAAGACTCAAGCTATGCAAGAATGTAACATGGTATTAGGTTGACATCATTCACTCTGGCTGAAAAATAACTTATTTTCGATCAACAAGGTAATTGACTTTCTTTAAGTAGCTTATAACCTAAAAGCCATAAGTTAGTCATACCCAATGTTTGGCTTTTAGCTTATTTTTCTATTTTTTTGGCCAAAATAAGTTCATAATAGCACTTTTTGTCTTTCTCAAACACCTCCAAAAATAAAAAAGAACTTACAAACCAAAAGCTACTCAAAATAAGCCAAACCAAACACCCTCTTAGTCCATTACTGTTAAATAAGTTAAATGAAAAATGCCTATTGTGTGATTATAAATTGCTACGAATATAGTATTTCTAAATATAGCAATAACAAAAGAAACATCTAGAAACATTATAGTACAATTTAAGGCACGAGTTCGACTGACAGATGCAAGATCAAAAGGACAATTAGGGACATAAAGAATGGAGTTCAGAGTGATAAAGCATACAGAAAATATTGTGAATAAACAATATTTGACAAAACTGATTTATCATCAGAAATATGATCGGAAGCGCCGAAGTTTACAACCCACGATCCAAGGGTATTAGACTGTGAAGCACAAGCAACAAAAGTATCAAGCTATGCAATTGAGGCTACTTGTAGAGATGTCTTACTTGCTCGATGTTATTAAAGGAACTTATTATATTACCCTACAAATAAATAATCCCGCGGATTAGTCTGAGCAACATTAACATTTTTGGGTGTCGACCATGTCAAAAATAGCATACTTCACAAATGTGTCCAAACCTAAAACAATAACTACACTAAGATCGAGATATTCCAAAATGACCTCCTCCATGTTGATTCTTCACAGACCTCGATCTTCGATTTCCTGATCATGTCATTTTTTTATTTGTTTTGTCTTCTCATAACAAGTTCTGAGGTAACCATAGGACATCAATTTTGGACTTCCATAGTTTGGAATTAAACATATCAAATCCAAGAGACATCGTCATGCGTAAACTACTGTCGCTACGAAAATTTGACACGAGTGCGCATATTAGGGTTCCGACGGTCAGAATCTTCAGAGAAAATATCACCACCACTTAGAAATCTCGAGAAACAAAGGGATGTGTAGCCGCCGGAATCTGGCCTAAAACAATCTGGAAAACAATCTCATGCACCCAACCAGTGTTCTGAAAGGCGAGCGCCATGTCGTCTTTGGCGAGAGGTGAGGTAAGGCGAGGCCTTGTCGCCTGTTCTCTTCGAGGTGAAGCGAGATCAAAATGGTGAGAAAAGGCGACAGAAAGGCGAGAGGCAACCAGGCGTGGCAAGGCGACAAAGGCGGACCTTTGTTTTGCGTTTTAAAAAAAACATTGATTTAATAATAAAAAGGAAATATTACGGTTTATTTGATGTTTTGGCAAACCTGTGGTCTCGTCTCTCCTTCGGGACAACCGACGACTCTTTTCTCTCTTTCGCATGAGTCGCGACTCTTCTTCAGTTCGCGCGACATTAGCTGCTCAAGTCTCAACAGGTACGTTTTCAGTTCTTCAGTTCATCAATTTTTTTTCCTTCTTTTTTCTTCTTCAGTTCTTCTCCTCTTCTTCTTCCATATGCAGTCAGCACAGCAGCATGCAATGTGCTCTTTTTCTAGTGCTTTAATTTTGTCTTATGAATTATTGAGTAATTCAAGTTCTAGACTTTAGTATCTACTATTAGTTTTTGAATAGAAATATTTGTTAATATATGTTATTGTTATTGAGATTTTGAATATTTATATATGCAATTCAATATTTTAAGATTTTGGTATTAATTGGCACCTCAATTCAAAACGACGAGCGCCTCGCCGTGAGGCGAGGCAGACCCTTGTCGCCTTTCGCCGTCCAAAACACTGCACCCGGCGCATGTAACAGGCGAGTTGCCTGAGCCAAAGGTCCTTCCAGCACATGACGGCGATTCTAGAGGTGGTGCTTTCTTGGGATTTTTATCTCCAAGAGTGTTCTCTACCATGTTGTGGTCTAGGATTTCGCAGAAGACCCACTGGAGAGAGACTGAGCAAAAACAACCCTAGCAATGGCCAAAAATTGAATACAGCACTAAATTTTCTTTCCTGGATTTTCTCACCAATGCTCTAATAGCATTGTGAGAAATAAAGACTTAGAAAATATTATTAAGACGAGTTAACTACACTATCACACTAAGCCTTATTTATAGACACTATATTACAATCTTATTCCTATTACTATTCTAACAATTCACATTGGTTACCAAAACAAAACATAAGAATTGTTTCTAGTCGTGAGTTCACGTGTGACTTCAGTGCTCTTAGATGAGGTGGGTCGTTCCAACAAATCTTTCAGAAGGACCCAAATCTCATATTTGTAACACTTACTATTTTATTTATAACTTGAATAACAACAAATTATTCTAGTATTTTATGAGCATATATATACATGGCAGCATAAACAAAAAAATCAAACAAAATATGCAATCAACCTATACTTCTTGGCCATAGATGTAGTCAAATCAATCAAGTTACATTGCCCAAATCTGATGTGGATCCAACACTCACACCTAAATTGTGTTGGATTGAAATGAGCTGATTTTGAAGGATCCGAGCAACATAGCAAAAGATTCTCCAGCTTTTTATGTTGGAAGCTAAAAGATTCACTAGATGAGACTGAAATAGGCTCAAAACTAACTACCAGACACTACACAATAAGCACTTCACTTTCACAGATAACAATGAAACTCAATCATCAACTAAACCACCCCTTGTAATGACCTTGAGGGTGATTTTCAAAAATTTGTACAAAACACGTGTGAACAGTAACACGTGTGAACAGTAACTTTTTGGGCAGAAAATGCCCCTTTCTTCCCATTTCAATATTTTTCATCATTTGTTTGAGTTCTTGAACTCCTTGAGGTGATTTGAGAAGAGATTTTCGAGGCAAAGTGTTGGGTAAGTGATTTTTGACCTAAAACCTTCCTTTTTCATTAAGTTTTTGACGATTTTAACTCTTAAATTTTAATTTCAAACCCCAAAAATCCTTGTTTCTTCCCTAATCCGAATTTAAGGAAAATTGTGATTTCCAACTCGTTTTGAGCTCTATTTTTATGGGTTTTTCAACCATGAGTTCCTTATTACCAATAGAATGGGATTGTTCAATAAATTTACAGATTTGACCCTTTTCGAAAATAGTTAATTTTTGGACCATTTTACCCCCGGTTCCGAAACCTATCAATATGGGTGTCATTGGACTCCTTGTGACGTGTATGTTTCATTGTTGATAGTGGGTTGTCATTCCGAGCGCTGAATTCGAGAGTTGCTTGTCCGGTGGAGGTATTCGAGTGCGGTTTCGGCAATTGAGGTAGGTTTGGCTATCTTTCTTTGAGATTGAGATGGGGTAATTAGTCATTCATATGTTATAGACTTTGGGATGGGTTGTAGTATGAGTTGAGAATGTTATATATATTGTGATGCCCGTGTGGGGGCTCATTTATTAATGTGTTGCCGTGTGGGGGTTTATTCGTATTACATAGCCCGTGTGGGGGCCTTATTTGTTATCTTATTTGCTTTGAGAGCATGTGAATTGTGATTTGCCTAAGAGAGGCTTGAGTATATTATTTGACTTGTGATTTGCCTAAGAGAGGCTTGAGTATATTATTTGACTTGTGATGCCGCTTGAGAGATTGAGTTGGGGGTTTTGAGCATACTTGAGTATTGAAATATTGTTGAGAAAGGAGTGAATATTTAAATGAAAGTGTGTTCTTCCCGTTACTATTTATTGAGGGTGAATATTATGTGTAGGTTAAGTTTTGAGAACTTTGAACCTTATACCACATGTGAGTTGATTATTACTTCCATGCATATGTGTTTTGACGCATTCATCCTCATTCATAATATCATGAAACATGGGAAGTTGAGAAATATGGAAATTCTTTTTGAGAAAGAAAATGAAACACCTTTAAACCTTTGTATCTTGAGTCCCTGACCGAGGCAGTTTTCCGGCAGGGTAGTGGATGCATTGTGATCCCAACCTTTGTATCTTGAGTCCCTGACCGAGACAGTTTTCCGGCAGGGTAGTGGATGCAATGTGATCCTAACCTTTGTATCTTGAGTCCCTGACCGAGGCAGTTTTCCGACAGGGTAGTGGATGCATTGTGATCCCAACCTTTGTATCTTGAGTCCCTGACAGAGGCAGTTTTCCGGCAAGGTAGTGGATGCATTGTGATCCTAACCTTTGTATCTTGAGTCCCTGACCGAGGCAGTTTTCCGACAGGGTAGTGGATGCATTGTGATCCCTTGACCACGAGGAGGTGGCAAGGATAATGAGATATTGTGATTGATGTATATGGTCTGCAAGACCCCCATGGGTCCTGCTTGGTAGCACAGCTCGGCAGGTGTATACAACAGGCTGTGCGATAGTCTTGATTCCACCGTACCACCACATCATTACATCATCATATTGCATTGCATTGATATTTGTGCTGCTTGAATTATCTGATTAATTGTGATTATGAGCTGTTATTATGGGTTTACTTTACTCGCGCCAATATATATATAAACTGGCGGCACCAATGCCGAAGTGGGACTTTTCTGTATGCAGGTGGAAGCGTTCCTTAGTTTATTTCATAGGTTTGATTAATTCCTTATACTCAGTCAGCTAAAACCTACTGAGTACATGTGCATTGTACTCACCCCTACTTCTGTGTCCCTTTTTGATGCAGATACTAGTCGGGGTACCCCACGTGGCAGTTAATATTCTAGCGGATTGTGTATTCTCAGATTAGTGGTGAGGTCCCAGAATTCGGATCGTCACTAGTCTATCTTTATTTTTCAGTCTTTTGTATCATTCAGAGACTTATGTTGTATCTTCGAATTCGAACCTTGTATTAGATGCTCTTTATACTTATGACACCAGGTTTTGGGATAATTTCTTCATTATTTTTTTTTCTTTTTATTTAAATCGTGGCATCACTTTCCCCTTTGGGAGTCTTGTATGAGTTTTATTTTTAGGGTTACAAATCAGATTGAGTTTTGAGATGTGTGCCATCATGACGTCAGTTTTTGGGTCGTGACACCCCTCCCGAAAAAAAAAAAGAGAGGAGGAATATTTGAATTGTCTTGAACCTACAAAAAATCTCAATGGTACAGCTTTTTCACTTCTGGTAAAACAGTTGTTATCGTTTGGTTATATCATTGATACACTAGGATTTTGTTAGCCTTGATGATTTATACTACTCCCTCTGTCCTGATTTATGATGATTTATAATACTACCTATGTCCTAGTTTTTGTGACACTTTCATTTTAGTCAATCCAACACTCTAATATTTAGTAATAATAGAACGTTAAACTTCCCATTTTACATAAAATGATCTATAGCCACATATATCTATGGACTGTTTGAGACCATAAGTTTCAAAATTCTTCCTTATATTCTTAAACTCCATGCTCAGTCAAACATCATCACATATATTGGGATGGAGCGAGTACTAGATATGTCGCCTGATAGTTTACACATATAAATATGTACCTACATGCATATACAGATATGTATTAGTTATATTTCTCTTTTTATAAACTTGGGACCAATTGTGAAATACCCATTTTCTGATAAAGAAGACACTCCCAAAGTCCTCAACATGCATCCATAATTATGCCATAGCATTGATCATACTTATCATATCAAATTGAACGACACCCTCAACACGAAGCAAAATACTCAAGCACATAAATCTTATTTGTTAGTCTTCTTAATTAGAAATAAAAACAAAATAAAAATCTTCATTCCCAAATGAAAGGATTCATAGATGCATCCAAAACATACTAACCGCCACAGCAAAAAGACTCAATTAGCAAGCAATAAATATAAAACTTACAAAAAGAAAGGGACTTGTAAATCTCAGGGACCACTGATTGGCTGTGATTACAAGATAGTGGCCAAGTTACTTGCAAACAGACTGAAGAAGGTCATTGGCAAACTGGTCTCCAACTTTCAGAATACAACAACATAGCCAGTGAAATTCCACTACGTGGGATTTGGGTAGGATAGAGTGTACTCAGACCTTACCACTACCTCGTGGAGGTAGAGAGGTTGTTTCAACAAGACCCTCGGCTCAAGAGCATCAAACCAAGTAGAAGAAGAAGAAAAAAATGAAGAAAGCATAGTCATTAATAAGAAAAGCAATGTAAAGTCTACAAGAATGAAACAATAACAACAAAATAGTGCGATAATCAAAATACAATAAACAACATGTGGAAAGAACTACAAGGGCACGACTAGTACTACGTACCCTTGGCTAACAAGCCTACACATATGCACAATAAAACAACACTTCACCTCTACTAACCTTCTAACATAATACGCGATCTCCACTCCTTTTTATCTAGAGTCATGTCCTCGGTAATATGAAGTTGCACCATGTTTTGTCTAATCACATCTCCCCAATACTTCTTCGCATACCTCTACCCCTCGGCGTACCCCCTACAACCAGCCTCTTGCACCTCCTCAACGAGGTGTTAGCACGCCTCCTCTGCAAATGCCCAAATCATCTCAGTCTCGTTTTCCTCCACTTTTCTGCCACACAAGCCACTCCTACTTTCTCTCAAATAACCTCAACCCTAATTTTGTTGCTCCTAGTATGCCCACACATCCATCTCAACATTCTGATCCCCACCACATGTGAGTTGTTGATTGACCAACACTACACCCCATACAACAAGGAGTCAAGGACGATCTAAACACTACTCTGTAAAATTTACCCTTAAGTTTATGTGGTACCTTCTTATCATACAAAAATACAGAGGCAAGCCTCCATTTCATTCATGCAGCCCAATGCGATGTGTGACATCATTGTTGATGTCCCCATTACCCAGAGTACGGACCCAAGATACTTCGAACTTTCTCTCTTGGGAATAGTCTGTGTGGCAAGCCTTACTTCCACATTCGCTTCATCCAACGCAATACTGAATTTGCACTCCAAATTTTTCATTTTGGTCCTGCTCGACCTGAACCCTTTGGGCTCCAAAGTCTATCTCCAAACCTCCAACCTAGCATTAACTTTGTCTCATGTCTCATCAATCAATATTACGTCGTTCGCGAGCTTTCAGAATGCCTTTGTTAAAAGCAAACAGAGTACACATGCAGTTCTAATAGCAAATGAGACCTTGGACTAGAGACTAAAATCAGGGGAGCCTGGAATCATGTGCAAGCTTGACATAAAGAAGGGTTTTGACAAATTGAGATGATCTTATCTAATTTCCATTTTGAAGAAGATGGGATTTAGCATTAAATGGGCTAGATGGATCAGATTCTACATCTCAACTTAAATACTCAGTATTAGTCAACGGAGAACCAGCTGAGTTCTTCACACCACAGAAAGAGATTAGAATGGGAGACTCTCCTTATTTTTGTTCATTTTAGCTATGGAGGGCTCAAGTGACTCTGACATGTTTGTTTATTAAAGTTTCCTCCAGCACTTGAAGTGCTCAAAAGCCTGTGTTGGTGTGACATCAGTCAAAATAGTACTAGGTTTTTTAGGTATAGATACACGACCTCTATTACCTAGTGGTATGAAGGTCTCCTCTTCTCCAATTATCTTTTTCCTTCTCACGGTCGTCGGAATCTCACACCAAATCGATAAATTAGAAAATATAATTGTCACTTTCTATCTCCACCTCTTCTAGAAATTTTGCTCCGTCGCCCCTAACTTTGAATCTAACAAAACATTGATGATTTTTAAGAGTTATTCCTCCTCTGTTTCAATCCAACTCCTAGACATCTCCTCGATCTACTTGAAGGTGGTTTGCGACCACAAGTGTAGAGGCAAAGCATAAATAAGGATTCATACCCATCTTCTTGTCACCTCTTCAAGCTAGCATCCAGCTGTGGGGGACCACCATTCTAGTGAAAATTTTGACTTCTTCCATCTCCACTCACCATTGATGAAATGCTTTGCTTCCTTTCTAGATGGAAGCTCGAACAGAGACTGGGAATCATTCATAACGTCTGCATCGATTCCATGAGATGACTTCCACATACTACTAACATATCTCCATACTTCATTCAAAGTTGGTGTTTCTTGGCTGAGGTCTAGAAATCTCCCCACAACATGTCTGCCAAGCACATCCTCTACTCTTAACTATAGAACTTCCAGGGAAGTTGATTTTGCAGTTGGTTATCTGCGGGATCAAGCCTTTTATTTCTTCTGCCGACCATTCATTGCCTCTAATGGCTTCAGCAAAAGAAGATTTGATCTGATGTTTTATAATAACTGCTTCTTTCTCGCCCCTTTCTAGGACCCTGATAAACCTTGTAATTTTGTGAGCTATTGCTAATCATCCAACATATAATCCAGTATGTGAGTTTTTTCATCTGTAGAAATAAGAAAATTGAAAGCAACTCAAATAATAAGTCATAGTATTGCATATTTACTACTCCCTCCTTCCCAATTTATTCAAGTTAGTTTGGCTTGACGGTCCCAATTTATGTGAGTTAGTTTTACTTGACATGCAGTTTAAAAAAGAAATACGGACTTTTGAAGCTTGCGGTCTAAAATAAGTCATAGATGTTTGTGTGGCTATAAATCATTTCAATAAGGTTAAATGGGCATTTTAAAGTTAAATTGTTACTAAATACAGGAATGTGTCATTTTATTTGGGAATGACTAAAAAAGAAAGTGAGTCATATAAATTGGGACAGAGAGAGCATTTGAGAACACCCTGAGGGTGAATATCACTTCAGATTTGTTTTATGTCTCAAAATTATCATATTTTATCATTTATCTATTTAGTTTTTTTTATTCATGAAGAAGTGATGTTTTAACTATAATACTAGTAAAGCTTATTGATTATTTTCTTTTGGTGAGGTAAATTGCATAGCATGATAGTAATATATTTAAGAAATTGTGATTCTTTTATTGTTTGAAGGTTAAGATGTTAGAGTTGTTTTGCATCTCATAATAACCTTTATATCATTGCATTATTTATACTTCTAAAATCATGTTAGAAGTTTAGTTTTTTATGTGTTTCTTGAATCATGTTTTTAAATTTTTTTAAACTATAAATATATTTGTAATTATTTATCCTATTGTTATACTATTTTACTACAACAACAACAACATACCCAGAGAAAATCCTCGGGTGCATCAAACTCAAGTACAATAAAAAGAAAAAAATAGTGTGATAATCAGAACACAATAAATAACATATGACAATAACTACAAGGAACATTCGCAAGGCAAGACAACACTCCACCCCTACTAACCTTCTACCCCAATATGCGACCTCCCCTTCTTTCTATCTAGAGTCATGTCCTCGATAATCTGAAGTTGCGTCACATTATATCTATCACCTCTCCCCAATATTTTTCGACCTACCTCTACCCCTCCGCGTACCCCCTACCAACAGCCTCTCACACCTCCTCATCGAGGCTTCAGCACACCTCCTCTTCATATGTCCAAACCATCTCAGTCTCGTTTTCCTCATCTTGTCCGACACAAAGGTCACTCCCACTTTCTCTCGTATAACCTCATTCTTAATATTGTCGCTCCTAATATATCCACACATCCATCTCAACATCCTCATCTTCGCAACATGCATCTTCTGAACATGTGAGTTCTTCACTTGCCAACAATCCACCCCCATACAACAAGAAAGGTCTAACTACCACCCTGTAGAACTTACCTTTAAGTTTAGGTGGCACCTTCTTATCACAAAAGACTCCAGAGACAAGCCTCTATTTTATCCATGCTGCCCCAATGCGATGTGTTACATCATCTTCAATGCCCCTACTACCTTGGATTACGAACCCAAGATACGTAAAACTCTCTCTTGGGGATAGTCTAGGTGGCAAGCCTTACTTCCACGCCCGCTTCATCTAACACCACACTAAATTTGCACTCCAAATATTTTGCTTTGGTCTTGCTTAACCTGAAACCTTTGGCCTCCAGAGTTTATCTCTGAACCTCTCTAATCTAGCATTAACTCTATCCCGAGTCTCATCAATCAATACTATGCCGTTCGCAAATAACACACAGTCCCACACCACGGAACCTCCTTCTAAATGGACCACGTCAACTCATCCATCACCAAGGCAAATAAGAAAGAGCTAAGAATTGATCCCTGGTGCAGCCCCATCTCAACTGGGAAGGGCTTCGAGTCTCATCCCACCGTTCTAACCGGAGTCTTGACTCCATCATACATGTCCTTTATCGCCCAAATATAAACCATCAGGATACCTCTAGCCTCCAAGCACCACCAAAGGACATCCCTCGGGACTTTGTCATAGGCCTTTTCAAGATCAATGAACATCATATGTAGATCTCTTTTCCTTTCCCTATACTATTATTTTACATTAAAAATTAAAAATTTACAGATTTGATGGGCTTACACCTCGCCTCAGGCCCCCACCTTTTGAAACACTGACCACAACTACATAAAACGACACAAGTGTATGCAGTTGCTAAAAATCCCAAGTGACATACTCGTTCCTTAAGGAAGAAGTACAACAAAAACCAGTAACATCATATGCAACAGAATATGTTCAAACTAGGGAGATAATAATGAGCAAGAAGAAACTACACATACAGGTGACCCCAAAATGATGCCAAAGACTGAAGCCAATCAGACAAATTAAGGCCGTCATCTTTCAGCTTCTCTCTCCCACTTTGTGCCAACCGTTCAATAACAACATATTCCAAAATATCATATTCCAGCTGTTTCAAAAAATAAAATCAATAAGTTAAGTACAAATAAATCAGACTAATATCCAATTTTAAATTAAATAAACTCAAAATGTGATCTGACAAACTATTGTATATCTTTCATGGACAAGTCATAATAGTTTTTTTAAAAAAAGAATACAGAGCAGCTTATGACAAGCCATAATGGGAATGTAAAATATTGGCACAAAGTTCCTCGACAAAATGATAGTCAAGGTAAGATGCATGGCCAATGGTGTACAAATTTCTGTAACTTCTGCACAATCAGCAGTGATATGGGGACGTCTATAAGGAATCGGAATCCCTGGGAAGAAAACCAACCTTAGTGCCTTTGAGGGAGAAAAAATTTAAACAGTAAGGCTCTTGCTTGAATGTTGGCTAGATGAACCAGAAGATATATTTCCACAATTATATAGCATTGCAGTAAACCAGGAGCCAGCAATAAAAAATACTAGTAAACCGTATCGCTGACTTCGGCATTTCATTGGACATGTCTTATGGCGTTCAGGAATGCATTAAGAGTGCTGGGAAACTGAATGTCCAGAGGCATCCCTAAAAAAGTTCTGCAGAGCTATTCCTCTTAGCATAGCTAGGACTATGAGGGTGTTTGGGTGAGCTTAAAAGCTGGTCAAACCTGCTTTTAAGCATTTTTTAACTTAATTTGGTGTTTGCGTAATATTTAAAATGCTTTGAAGTTAGGTGCATTTAAGCCAAAATAAGCGAGAAGATGTAGTTAGTCACCCTCGACTTATTATTTTTTTTACTTAACAGCTTTTTTAGTTTGCCAAAAAAAATTAATTTATTATCCCTTAAATATCTTATAAACCCCAAATACCCTCCCCTCATAGAAACCCAAAGTAGGACTCTTTTCAATTCAAAATTCTTGACTCATTTTTCTCTGGGAGTCTTTCTCCGGAGAAGGTAACTTTCTTTAAATACGTCGTAATTTCTTCCTCGTCTTTGAGATAGAAGTAAGCGTGCAGTAAAGAAAACCTTAAAGTCTTCCATTGATTTTGCTTCTTTCATGTATTTGTTCTCACAATTCAAATTCATGTTATTTATATGTGATTTTTTTATCGTATTGGAGTATATTTTTTATTTATAAAAGTCAAATTATACCATAATAGTCATTTAAAAAATAATTAATATTTATTCAAAGTTATCAGAGCAGTTTATAATTTAAAAGTGAATTGAGATAACATCATTTACAAGGGTAAGATTACTCTAACTATATAAATTTCTAAGACATTTGGTCTGTCAGGGAACTGTTGGGAGTTGAAATGCCATCAAAGCATCTACATTTCCTTTCAGTCCAAATACACTAAAAGTCACACAGGAGCTACCAATTGTTGAAACCTAATTTTATCCATCTTTTTCTCTATATAATATTTTGGCTCTATAATTTATGCTAAGCCAACAAGGTTACTAGTTTCAAAAAAAAAAAAATATAAAGCCAACATATTATGTTATCACTACTACTATAGTATTATTTTCCTTTCACATTGTGCTATATTGTTCAGGAATATTAAAGAAATAATTTTAAAATTACTGCTTTTAGCACACCTAAATATTTATCTCATATTTAAGTTGTTTCTTTAGTTTAGTTCATACATTTATTTTATTTTGCACCGACTTATTAATTAATGATCTACTTATTTCCTATTTACTCTCTTTGAATTAATTTGTTACTTTAGTTATTTATTAATCATTTTATAAAAGCCCAAATCAAATAAATTGAGAAGTAGATAAAAGACCAGTCCATTTATACTAACACCAATAGGCGCCCATTTTATTTATATCACCAGACCAAACCCACTTCCCATTTGACCTACCCGGAAAACCCAAATACCACCTCACTCTGGCCCAACCAAACTAACCAGTCAGCCCAAAACTATCACCAAACCCATCCATACGACTCGAAGATCTGCTAGACCAATTCAAACACAGCTGAATCTCAGCCATCCATCAAATCCCATTCAATGGCCCGCGTTTCCCTATCCTTTTATATAAAAAAATCTCATCAAAGCAAAACCTTATTTCCTAAACCTAGTCTCCCAACCTCCCCCCACCCCCCTGCCTACCCCCACCCCCATCCCAAAAAAAATATGGCCCTACCCCAGTCTATATTGCCTCTCCCTATTTTCCCAAACCTCTATTTCCTCTTTCCTTCTTCATTTATGATATTAGCAGACCTTTCCATAGAGGAACCAATACAGGATACGATTTTCCCCTCCTTTTCATTTCCAACCATACACCACCTTCGCCATCTTGGTAACTGGAATATCACCCTGGTATGATACACATCTTTCCTTTTACAGAGAATTCAACGCCGGCCTGGACGAACGAAGATACGAGAATGCATGGATGTAAGATTTTGAAGTTCAGGGCTTCCACGCAACCACCAAAGCCCACCAGATATGAATTAGTTAAAACATCATAGTCAATAACAGTAGTCCTCTTTAAACTTAGGATTTTGATCAATGTCAAAAACATAAGAAAGATTAACTAGCTACAAAACTGCTGACAACACCCAACTTAATTATCATACTGCTTAACATAACATTTAAGATCTTCTAACAGACAGAAGACATGCAATGACCAAGCAGCAGCAGCAACAATATACCCAGTGTAATCCCAAAAGTGGGGTCTGGGGAGGGTGATGTGTACACAGCCTTGCCCCTACCTTGTCGAGGTAGAGAGGTTGTTTCCGATAGACCCTCGGAACATGCAATGACCAAGCACACATGAGAAAGAGATACATAAAGAGAAGTAGGAGCAGAAATGGGAGAAGAAACAACGACTAGACCTGAGTCAGATACTTAAAAGCGTCTACAACAGGTGTAATCATATCTCTGTAAGCCTCAATCTGCACAGATGAATTGCATGTTATATACCTAAAGTTACAACCTTAAATCTTGCAGGACTTGAAAAACACAGGCCGATAGGCACCAATTAAATGATACCTGGTGAACAATTGTTCGCAAGACTGTCATTGGGTTGGCATGAGCAAGTTTGGCAACCATTCGACCAAGCTGCTTTAGATTTTCTTTTGCAAGGCGCTTCAGGATCCTCCTAGTGTCCAACTGTCACACAAAGTAATATTGCAATTAACACAGAGACATGACAACAAAATAAAATGCACTATTTCTAGACATCAGAATTACACCTTTGCTGTTTGCCTTGCAGCCAAAAGCATTGGAAATTGGTCATCATCTTTCTCCCATTCACCATACAAACGATAACGCACCTAAAGCAACTAATTTTTTATCAGACCAAATAGCAGCAAAGGCTGTAACATGAAGGTTAAAATCTTAAACCAACCTCATACGGAAGGAGATTCATTAGTTCCCAGATCTCTAGTCCAACTGCAGGATTTGCTGGTATCAACTGTAAGGAAGGAAGCAGGCATCCTCCTAATGCTTCTTCAATTCTTGACCTAGCATCCTTCAGGTGCATTCGAGGAGTTCGATCTCCAATGGTAACAGTTTGGGAGATAAAGCCTGCCTCACCACTAGTGACAAGCTCATGTGCACAAATGTAGTAACCTCTCAATACTCTGCATACCTGATTATCCCAAAATCAGAAATATTAATCTTAGGAAATATTTCAAATACTTACATTAGAGTCCTGGTAAATAAGCAAAAGTTAAGTCATAGCATAAACAAGAAGTCATATTATCATCAAATCAGGGGCACCAAACCTTCTGTAGCAATAATGTATCTCGATAAAGATGAGGTCCCACAGAAGAAAGCATCTCAAAAAGCTCTTTTCGAAGATTGATATAAGATCTATTGCTTGATGAATTTGCCACTTCCATAGAGTTGTCAGTGACAACTCCAGGAAGTGAACCCAAAAGTTGCATCTTGCAAACAAGGTCATTCGGTTCAGATATTGATTTTTCAATGAGCCTGATCACATGAATGAAAATAGAAGTATCAGCCAGCAAGATTAATAGGAAGGACAAATGGCAAATATAAAGAAACAATTATTTTTGATGTTTAATAGGAAGCCCATAACTCCCTTAACAGACATTTAACATCTCCTAATTTGCTACCCAATTCCACTGGTGTACTAGCTTCTTCACCAACTTTCTCTAATTACCCTCATTTAATTCCCTAACATTCCAAGAAATAATTTAGGTTCTCATTGATCACCAATTGATGGCCTTCTCCCCTTCCTCAATTCACTTCTTGGTTCCCCTCCCTTATACATTACATCAAAGATTAAATTTCTAACTTCATTTGGAACTAGTTGAGTTCTGTTGCTAACCATTGGTATCCCCCTCCTTTGATAAAGCTTCTGGAATAGTACTTCTGCATCCTTCTCCAAACCATCAAACAGTCTGCATTGCTTGCTCAATTTGATGATGTTATCTTGTACCCAGGTAGAGGCACCAGCCTCCACTTCCTTGATACACTCACTGGAATCATATTGAATTGGTGTTGGTTACTCCAAAAGAATTATTTGGCTTTGCGAGAGGTCCCCTGTGTTCTCCTTGTTTCCACCTGTGTCAGCCATGTCCAACTCTGAGATCAGAATCTCTGAGGCTAAGGTCGCCCCCACCACAAAATTCACCTCCCCCTTCTTCATGTGTATTTCAGAGCTTCCTTTGATGATAAGATCTCTGTTTCATCACCATAACTGGCACTTGAGAAAACTCTCTCCTCCGCGACATTTCCAAGAGTTAAATGAACTCTTTCTATGAAAGGCTCATCAACTAAAGGAGCTCCCTTACATTCCATGTGACCAGCTTGACTTTCATTAGTTAGTTAGGGATAGAATTCTCCCTCTGGATCTTGATTCTCAATCTTTGAAGTTTACATCGAAAAACAAGTTCCTCGCCTCTTTTGGGACAGTGCTCTTTGTAACTGAAGTCACTGCCTTCAAGCAGTTCCCGTTACCTTCTCCCCTTCTTTTATCCAATTTTGACAATAATAAAAAGGCTTCCTTCTTACAGCCTTTGAAGTCCACTCCAAATTCTTGGCCAAGTTTGAACATGTTGTCCTGTACCCATGCATTAGCATTAGCTGCATAATTTTCTTCTTCATCACCATTGTAAACTTGTAAAGGCTCTGGGTCTGCATACATGACCAGAAGAGAATCTGAAAAATCAGTCTATGTAGCATCATCATCATGGACCAAACTGGTCTACTTATCGTGCTCTTGGCCCCCATATTTTTGTATGGTGTATTGCTCCTTTTCCTCGGTTCCTTAACCATTGTGTCTTCACTTTCGGCTCTTTTATCACTTAGCTCCGTCTCGCTTTCAAAAAGAACAAAATTCTCATGAACTTCTTCTTTTCTTTGAGGTGTGATAAGTTCTGTGAAAGACTCACAAAAAAGCCTTTTGTTTTGGTTTGGGCTTAAGTGAATTAAATCAGCATCAGCCGTAATGTAGGAGGGATTGGCCTTTTTGGTTGAGAGTCCACTACTTAAAAGCCCACTAAGACCTTTGTCTCTTGAAACCCTTCCATCTATTGACAGCTGTACTCCACAGGTCCCCACTGCACTATTCAAATTTTGGGCTAGCCCCATATCCTCCACATGTTTATCTTTCCCCATAAGTACTTCTTCCATGTAAGTATCAAAAGATGAGACACCTTTCCCTACTTTTTCCTTACCTTTTCCATGCAAAGGTCTGAAAAGACCTTATTTCACAGCTAGACCCTACCTCCTCCTTCTCCGGCTCCCTTTTCCGGTAAGATGCCGGTTCTTCACACCAGATTGGTAGTGAGGAGGTCAGATTTTCATCTGAGACTTCAATGGAAGCTGGAATTTTTTCCCTGGGCCCTTTCACTCTAATTCTTGCCCACCTCAGGTGATTTTTGAGCTCTGTCTCCTCATTTTCCAGCCAACCGCCATACTCTGCTCCAATTTCCTCATTGTCTTCTCATCCCAAAGATGTAGGGGCAGACCCAAAACCCTAACCCAGAACCAGTCGTACTTGGTGGACTTCGGTATTGCACTGGAAGTTGGACTCCACCACTCGAGATTCAGAGTTTGTCCTTTTCTCTCCCATTCTCCCATGAGGATATGTTCCGCTGCCCTTCTTGATGGAAATTCAAAGAGGAATTGGAATCCATTCATGTCGAAAACTTGAAGGTTTGGGACCCCCTTCCAAGTCTGAGATGCCCATCTCCTGACGTCATTACGAGTGGGGGCTTCTCCTCCAATGAATATGCCGACCAAGCATCTTTGTGAGAGAGTATTCTTCTCCCAACATGGTGTCTTCGTTGATTCGATCCCGCTTTGTACTTTTCCTTGAGTCCATTTGTTATTAGTGATGGCTGCTTTGTAGTTACCTTTGCCAGTGAACGTATTCATTTTAATATTTCCTTCTGTAATAAAGGCCCCCCGTGTGCTTGACACTTTATTAATGAAATCTTCGATTCTGCTGGCAAGTTTTCCCCATCCTTCATTAAATTGGTTCTCTGGGATAATGATTACTGATATGTTCTGTCCTTTAACTGCAATAACGGAGATGTAGCGACCGTATTTATTTAACTTTTGTCAGCAATAAATATGGGTGGCTATGTCCTTGCATCTCCAGGATTTAAAATTCTTCCCCATGTTTTTTGATGCTTCAAGTAGCCTTCTGCATAGCCACAACATCACTCCCCTTCCTACTGTCATCCTTCTCAGTGAGAGTCTGGAACTCTCCACCCAATTAAACCACCAGCCAGGTTTTGCTGGTATTGCTGTAATGTCGTGAGATTTACCCCCCATTTTGAAAAAAATACGATCCTCCATAACAAGAGAAAAGGAAGAAACCAAGAAAGATGAATAGAGAGATCTCTGATGGTAGAATACCACCGGAGAGGGGATTAGGAGCCTGGAAGAAGCTCCTAAGTGATCACCTTGGGGAATGTGCCTGAGAGCATTTAGTTTCCAATGCATGCATGGCTCACTTGAGTGTGATAATCAAGTTGTGAAGGGGAACTCCTATAACTTTGATCCAAGTTTCTTTGAATTCCATGGAGGTTGGTACACAACCTAGAATTAGGCACCACCTTTCTAGGCTGAAACCTAGGTTTTCCATTTCCACTGGCCTTGAAGTATTTGTTCTGCCGTTGAGTCTGTGGGGGAATTCAAAGAGGAACGTGTCGCTGTATAATGCATACATATTGACTCCAAAACCTTATTTCATTCAGATGAGGACTATCTTCTGATCTCAGACAAGGAAGGGTTCTCTTTGCTGGCCTTCTCCAGATATCATACAAGACACCTACTCAACAACCCACCCTCTTGCTTGTCTAATATGCTAGCCACCTTTGTTTCTCTATGGCATTTTCAAAGCCATTTGCTGTCTCTCACAGCCTTTGATTAATGATAGTTGAGGTCTGTAAATGTAGGTAGAGTAGCTGTTAGTCTATTACTAGTTTTTTTGGAGCATTTAATGAAATTCTCTACCTTAAATGCTATATTGTTATCAAGCATTCAAAACTGGTTCTGGGATGATAATAACAGATCTTCCCCCAGCATTTAAGGCTATAATGCTCATTTATCTCCATTATTCAGTATGTTTCCTAATACAAAAACATCCTCCCATATTCATTATGTTTCCTAGTTCATTCTTCTTTTCTGTCAGCAAACTTCCATCTCCTGGTGTTCTTCTTTTTATCAGAGGCGGCTTCTCTTAGTATGAAGCATATCCATTCCATTACCTTGCTGCTCACAGTTGATCTCCTTATCATTCTTCGACTTCTCTCCACCCATTCATACCAAACAGTACCATCTGCATTCCATTTGGTTATATCAAAAGAGAGCATTTTTTTCAATTGTTCAATTCTCCCACTCCCCTTATTTCTCTATTATATACCACTATACTTCTCTTTTTTTGTCTCATCCATTCACCCTCCCCACCCTGACATAACACAACTACCTTCCCTGTCAATTCTTCTAGTCTCTTGTTCAAAATATCTAACAAGAGAAATAATTATATCATCTTTCCCTCTCATGGAACTCCTAAGAACTTACAAAAATTAAGGAATTTGTTCCCTGGCCATTTAGACAACTTTCCCCTACAATGGTCACTAAAGGTTCAGAGATATCTTCCCCTTCCCTCAATCCCCAAAATTTTCTACAATGTTCACAGACAGGTTTGAAACATTCCTCAAAACAATGACAACAGTAGCTTAGAGTTACCCACCTGTCCCAATCACCTCCATACTGCAAGTATTTACCATAAACTGGGGACCTAAAGCTTTACTCAAGCTCTCACACCTCAACAGGGTATTTTGACCCCCACCAACCATGCCTCCTTTAATTTGGAGTTCACCGGAATCACCAAATCTAGCTAAAGCTTTGATTGACATAAAATATTCATGTAATTTCAACATAGAAAATATATTTTAAAACAAGACATGGAAAATAATATCCTATTCTTGAACTTCTCTAATAAATCTTCATGAAGATGATTACATGGAAAAAGAGAGAAAAATAAGCTAAAAGCCAAGGAAGGGCGATGCATCTGTAACAATTTCATCAAACACTACACAAAAGCAAGGAAGAAAAAATCATGATATATTGCCAACGGCCTCCATGATAATTACCAAGCTTTTGTAACTGGTCTCCAAGGGTTGTTGAAGCTTGTGTTGGAATTTTGTTGTAAATAGGCACATGTTTGTATAAATGACATCATCCAGTTTTCTAACGTAGAAGACACGAGATCTATAATGATCCCAGGTGCCAGAAAATAAAGTGAGAATAGAAAGAAAACTCAAAATCTCGCCAAAAAATAGATTAACCCTCTCGAACTAGGGTTCTGGTGACCAAAATACAATGGAAAATGTATGGGGATCTAGTTGGATGGAAAAGATGAACAGCACAGGCAGAAGAATCACACTGAAGAATGTCAAAGGAATTTCTCACGAGCCCCACATGTGCATGACTGTCGTCAATAGGTCTAGCTGGGTTTTCTTCCGAAGAAGGTTGCGAGCTTGCAGAAGTGTTGGTTTCGCACATCTCCAGACACTAAAGGTGACTCGAAGAGCAACTTTGGTCAATGAAAAATGCATATTGAATATCTTTCTTCCTCCTTCACATTGCTAGTGATTGCATAGTAAGAATTTTAACAAAAGGGTTGTTATACCAAGTAAAAATGTAACAAGGAGGAGAAAGCTCAACTTTGATTATTCCCTCAAGCTATTGGGTTTTAAATAGTGGAGTTTGACTACTATCCAATGTTGCAACATTGATCTCCTTTTCTCGTATAGCATTTGAAGAAGAAACAAAAACTCATGATCCCATATTTGACATTTTTGCGGAGGATTAATCTCATAGCAACAAGGTCTAAAACGGGAAAGCAAACCATAGGTAACATAATTATTGGAAAGAAACAAATATTAGTTAAATCTGACTGATCATAACTAATACACAAATAATTTACTATACTCCAAACAAAGAGAAATGATAGTATCAATTAAGAGTCCACCCTTGCTCAAAAAATTACAACAGTTAAATCTTAGTGAATGGATAATGAACCAAGAATGTATTCAGACCAATTACCACACCTGATGCATAAGTAGTTCCGAAGAACAATGCAAAAGTGTGATAGATGATTGATAACGGCAAAAAAAGCGTAATTCCCCGGTGTCATAGGTTACCTTTCTATCTTCCTCCCCCGTGACGTTCCCAAAGCGATTGGGAATTGAAGAGGGGAGAACGAGCAGACATCGAACGATTAATGAGATTTTGATTTACCTGAATAATCCATCACATATTTGTACATGCTCTGCTGGATTAAGATGGGAGAGACGGTCAAACAACACATGAGCATGATACCTGGCAGTAATAAATGTTATCTGTAAAAGTATCCATATGTATAAATTATAAAAAAGAAGACAGAAGAGCGAAAGACCAAAATACCACAGAAGGAGTCAACAAACATGGAACTCAAATGATTTTACCTCATAGGATTACAGAAATATTTTACCTGCTGAACAATTAAAAAAGGGATATCTAGGGAAATTGAAGCATGCAAAATTAAACAAAAATGCTCTCAATTAATAGTTTGGTCTAACAATACCCCTGCCATCATTAGTTTAGTCCTAAAATGCCCCGCCACTAATAGTTTTGTCCAAAAATGTCCCTATTGTTACTTAATGGGTCAAAATGTTCTTTTTCCAATAAATATATTATATCTTTTCTTTTTAAAAACATTTTATTTTTAATAAATATAAAACTTTTAACAAACGCTATTCTTGTTTTTTTAGATAAGAGTAATTGTGTATTCACAAAAGGATCATCATTAAAAAAATGATGAGCACAGGTCACTTACAATCACATCAGAGCTTATCAAAACTACCCAATGGGAGATTACAAATTGCCTATGAAATCAACAAAAAGTTCTGTATCCCCCATCATATCATGTTTACACCACAAATACAAAAGACTAAGACAATTCATTCTAATCTTATGAATGTTGTTTCTTTTATCCTTGAAACATCTAGCGTTCCTTTCTTTCCACAGAGTCCACCAAATGCAAGCTGGGTTTAACTCCCACCAGTCTTCAGCAGAGTCTCTTCTTCCTATCTCCTTCCATCTGTCTAGTAAATCCTTAGTGGTCTGTGGAATTACCCAACACACACCAAGGATAAAAAAAATGTTCCATAGGTTAGTACCAACCTCGCAATGAAGGAATCAAGGAACAGATGCCCATTGAATTCAGCATCTTAGTCACACATAAAGCACCTTGAGCAGATCTATCTTACTTTCTTCTGAAGCACTTCATGTGTTAAGCATGCCCTTCTACACACCAACCAAACAAAACATGAGACCTTTAGAGGTATTTTTATTTTCCAAATTAATTTCCATGGCCAGATTAGCATGACTTTACTGTGAACATTCCTTTACTTTGTAATCTCCATATAGGCTTATCAGGTTCGATAGAGGTACCTAGGAGGGCATTTAGAACCTGAAATAGGTTACTGACTCTCTCAATCTCCCAATCATTGGGGGCTCTTCTGAATAAGAGATTCCAACCTTGAGGGCTCCATATCTGGAAGATTGTGTCCTTGCTCTGTTGGTTGCGCATAAACTGTGTGTTTAGGCATTCTTCTCCAATCCATAAATCGTTCCAGAAGCAATTTTTCTGCCACTTCCCACCTCTAGTGAGATGTTACCTTTGAAATGTAGCCATAGTCTTCTGATGGTTTTCCATACACTACACCCAAATGATCCCACAACCTCCTCAATGGACCAATGGCTTTGCATGCCATATTTCTCAATGATGACACTCTTCCATAATGGCAACTCTTCAGTGCAAAATCTCCACAAACATTACTGAATAAGACGAGTTCTGAAGACTTAGTTTTTTATACCCAGCCCCCCATGCATCCTGAGGAGAGTTAGTACGTCCCACTTGACTAGCTTATACCTCCATTCTCTCTGTTCCCACTCCAAAGAAAAGATCTTCTAAGTTGGTTGATCTTCCTCTTAATGCTCTTTGGGATAGGAAATAAACTCATCATATAGGATGGGAGTGCATCTAAGACTAATTTGACCAGTATCAACCTTCCTCCCAAAGAGAGGTATTGACTTTTCCCCCTTGCTAGTTTCCTGTCACATCTCTCCAGTACTTCATTCCACACTTCTATGTCCTCATTTTTTTCTCCCAAAGGCATGCCCAGATACTTAGTAGGTAGTGTTGCTATTTGGCATCCCAGATTGCAAGCTAGCAACTCCATGTTACTTACATAATAATTGGGTAAAGGAAACTCTTTTGCCAATTAACATGGAGCCCAGATATACCTTCAAAGATAGTGAGAATTGCTCTGATGTGTCTAATTTGTGTCACCTCAGACTCACAGAAGATCAAAGAGTCATATGCATAGAGTAGATGGATAACCCCCAACTCCTTATCCATGTTGCCATGCACCTTAGCTTTAAAACATTTTAACCATCCATCGCCATTTGCTTTTCTGAACATGTGGTTGAGTCCTTCCATGGCTAGAATGAACTAGAATGGTGAGAGAGGGTCTCCCTGCCTCAACCCCTGTTGTGATTGGAAGAAACCCTCAGTTTCCATTTATAATTACTGAGAGCATAACAGTGGATATGTAGAACCTTATCCAATTAAGCCACTTCCTTCCAAATTTCATGTCCTTCAAAATCTTCAGCATAAAAGGCCAATTGACATGATCATATGCCTTTTCTATGTCCAACTTACATAAAATTCCAGCATTTTTTCCCTCAACTCTAGAGTCCTCCAATTCATTAGCAATAAGTGTAGCATCCATAATTTGCCTTCCTTTCAGAAAGGCCATTTGATGTACATCAACCAACTTCCTATTACAATCTTCAACCTCTCCATGATTAGTTTGGAAATAATCTTGTACACTCCTCATATCAAACTGTTAGGTATAAAATCTTTTAATTTTTCTGCTCCAGCTTTTTTAGGAATCAATGCAATGAAAGTGGCACTGAAGGACTATTCAAAAACTTCATTTTGATGAAAGTTATGAATTGTCAGCATCAGGTCTTCCTTTAATATTTCCTAACAGGATTTGAAAAAGCTCATTGTGTAGCCATCTGGACCTGGGGCTTTGCCTCCATCACACTGTTTTAAGCAATTTAAGACCTCGGTCTCAGCGAAAGGTCTTTGAATCCAGATCTGCTCCTCTTGAGAAATAATTGGGCAATCCAAAAAGTCAAAACAAGGTCTCCAGTCCTCAGGTTCACAATAGAGTTTCCTATAGAAACCAACCATAGTGTTTCTGATTTCTGAAGGATCTTCTACAACCACCCCTCTGTCTATTAGCCTGTCAATGGTGTTGTTCCTTCATTGTGATGTTACCATTCTTTGAAAAAATCGCTTGGATTCTTCATTTTTTGCCAGCTCTTCCAGTTCCACTACTATGGTGGCTCTTACCATCATTTCATCCACAGTCAAGTCCCTTGTTTCCTGAAACTCATCAATTTCAGCCAATTCTTCAAGTAGACTATTCTTTTTATTTACTAGCTTCCCAAAATTTGATTTGCTCCATTCCTTTAGCTTCTGCTTGAGAATTCTTAGTTTGACATTAAGCTTATAATCTGGGCATCCTTCAACCAAAAATTCAGGCCACCAAGCTTGGATCAAATCAGTGAAACCCTCCACTTTGAGCCACCAGATCTCAAACTTGAAGTTTGATCTTTTTTGTTCCCAATTTCCACATTTTAACATGATAGGGCAATGATCAGAGAGCACCCTAGGTAGCAACTTTTGTTTGATAGTTTTGACCTTTTCTTCCCATTCTGTAGAAAATAAGAATCTATCTATTCTAGCTGCGGTGTGATGATTAATGCCTCTAAACCAAGAAAAGATTCCGCCATTAAAATGAGGGTCATGTAATTCCATCTCTTGTATCCACCTTGAGAAGCCAGACATAACAAAAGTGATTATGTCATATCCTCTTCTTTCTTCCATGGTTCTGTTGGTGTTAAAGTCTACACATGTGAGCCAAGGACCATCACATAAGGTTCTGACTGCAGCCAACTCCTCCCAAAATAGTAGCTTCTCATTTCTAGCATGTGGAGCATACACTCCAGTGAGGTACCAGGTAAAGAAGTTATGAGTTGATACAAACTCATAGTTAATGGTGGTGGCCTATTTTAACTTGAGTCCCACTCCAAATTCTACAGTTCCACACCAAAATCCCCCCCCTCCACACACACACACACACAACTATCCTCAACCTCTAGGTAGCCACATTTAATCCACCTACATGATAATAACTGCTTGTCCATTGCTTCAACTTCCTTGCTTATCTTTGTTTCTTGAAGGCAGTAAACATCAGCTTTCCATTTTTGCATTAAACTATTCACCATTGTTCTCCATTTTTGGCTGGTTAACCCCCTTACATTCGATGTCAACAGATTAACTTTCATTTAAAAGTTAAACTCAAGTTCCTCCCCCTACTTCTGCTACCTTCCACTTCATTAAAGCTGGATTTTAGGTTTTTCAATTCATTTTTTCCAATTCCTCTACTCATTGGAGTAGACACTGCCTTCCCAGGCCCTTTATTATCTAACAATTATTTTCTCTCATCAATCTTCATTAACATTGCTGTGGTTACCTTTTCAAATCCTTCGAAAGCCACCCCATAAGTATTGCTCAGTTCTAAGATATTTGAATTAACCCAATTTGATGTTTTTGTCTCGATAACTTCTTGAGAAATTAGAAGTTGAATATTGACTACATCAGCATTAAGGATATGTTGTATCTGCAAATTGTGTTCTGTCTCTTGCGTGTTATTGGTAAGCAGTCAATACAGGTCGGCCCAGCCCATCCGAGCCCATACAGGATTTGTAACTTTACAGGTCAGGCAGTCTGGCCCATTATTTTGGCAGGACAAAAAACAGCCGGCCCAATCCACAACTACGTGAGCTACGGGCAGCGCCAGGCCAGTCTATTTTTAAAAAAAATAAATATTCTAATTGAACGAAGTTCTTGTGATGGTGTTTCAGCTCCTTTCCGTCCAGTCATACCATTCGCCAACCATTCCATTGATTCTTTTGATGTCGAAAGACTTGAAGCCTGTAGCAAAGTAAATACAATCCTCTATAGTAAAGAAAGGTTTACAAAAAGGAAAGGGTGAGGGAGAGAGGTTCACGGTGATCAGAAGGACCACCGGAAGGGAGAGGTTTGGGTGGGCCTAAGCCATTTCTTGGATGTTGTGCCTGGAAGAAAAAAAAGCTTTTATTTCAATGTCGAATATCTATTCTTGTTTGTTTTCCTTTCAAAATCACAATATTTCTTCTTAATCTCATTTTATCAATTAAAATAGAATATCTACATGCACCATTTTAACCGAAAATATAGGTATATATATATATACACATACACGGAAAACTACACAAAATAGACCAATTGTGAAATATTTACCCAAATTGGACCCAACTCAATATTTACCTTCATAGACTCATGGCCCAAACTATTTACCTTCTTACTCCACTTTCTCCCTTTCAATCCCTTCCCTTGTTCCTATTTGATACCATCAGAGTATATTATACTTTGATGGTATCAAGCAATTTATCAAGAAGGAAGAGACAGTGTTTCAACGAAACTGTTTGATACCATCAGAGTATCTTATATACTCTCATGGTATCAAATGCGCGAAATAGTTAAAAACAAGGGGTATGAAAATAATGGAGTATCCAATGGTAAATAGTTTCTTTTTGGGGGTATAACAATAATTATCCTTCATATATATATATATACACACACACAAGATCATAGTAACCCCATCATAGTTTCATTTCGATAATGATAAAAAGAATTCTAATAAAATAGAAAATATCCTTGTAACTTAATCGTTTTCCAATTAAAATAGAATAAGCATTTGCTAATGAAAAATTTATTATTAGGAAAAGAATATGTTTAAAAAGAAATGAAATAATATATTTATTTGGGAATGGGCAATTTTTTACCCTTTTAAGTAACAAAAGGAGCATTTTTGGACCAAAATATTGACGACAAGGGCATTTTTAGACCAAATTATTGAGTACATTTTTGTTCAATTTCGCATAGCTCAAGGGCATTTTTGACCCTCTTCCGATCAAAGTAACCCTACTCTAAAATGAATTCTTCCAACAGAGAATACTCCAAAGGATGGTTACTAAATTTGCATAACCCATCATGAAAGGAAAAAAAAATGAGCTTATGAAACAAATCACGAGTAAAATACTTTGCAATTATACAAAGATTAATTAGGAAAACACTGATTAAAACCTCACAAGTATGTAAAAAAACTCTTAAGAGTTGTAGGCTGCTAGCTAGACCACACCGCAAATAATCCACTAAATTAGAACTGAGATAGATTTAAAAGTTGAAACAACCCAGTGTAATCCCACAAGTGGGGTTTGAGGAGGGTAGGAATGTACGCAAACCTTTACCCCTAACTTCATAGGGTAGAGAGGTTTGGAATTCCTTCCGATATACCCTCAGAACAGGCAGATAAAAGAATGGATATTATACGCCTAATGTCTGGCACAAAGACAAAAGTAAGCTGCTATCTCACTAGACAAAAGAACTGATATTTACTTTCTAGAAGAAAAGGAGAGACCCAAAAGCTATAGTCAAAATATAAAACCAAGAGAAAAGATAGTCGAACAATTACATACATAAAATCACTCGGAGCAAAGTAAAGATGAACAGATGAACAGAACACACACACCAGCAAATGCAAAGGTAAGGTTATAAACATGGAACTTCGAAATCAAACTTACCAGTCATCCACTTCAAGAAATCCCATAAGCAAGCCCAGGGGTTGACTATTTTCTAGCTCCGAGGAACGCTCAGCAACTGCCTCTGTTTCCATGTCCAATGCAGCATACAGATCCACTGTCACATCTCCTTGTTTCTCTTCATCCATGAGATCCTTTCCAGTAGCAGCAAGATTTATTCTACCTATTTTGTTAGCCTACATGAATCCAAGAGGAAAGCTAAAATAACCTCCTAACCAAATAAGCATGCCGAACTTCAAGCTAAAATACCCGCATTGAACAGAAGTATTCACACTAGAAAAAGTTGGAACCTCATCAAGTCTCTTAGCTGAAAATGCATTGTAATGGTCAAAAGCATCCCCCTCCTTGGGAAGTAAATGTGCATAACTGAAACAAAAACCAGGTCACCAGTAGCAATAAGTTGAATTAAATCTAATAGTCCAGATTACCTACCAAGAGGTGACTAGAAAGCCCAATTATGCTTTGGGCCTTAAGCAACTCAAATTAATCAGTAGATGCTTTTGCTTAGAATAAGCAACTTCTTATATCAATAAAAAGAGGATGTAAAGATCTTACTTATTTTCCCAGAAAGAGAAGACAAATAAGTAGCATATTTCTTTCCCTGTATACATTTTTATTAAGCTTACAAGTCTCTGCCTTTTGTTACCTACCTAATGCCCATTGACACCAATCTCAGGGCAACATCCTTTTTTATTATTATTAAACGATCTTTTCGATGAAAACATTCATACTATCCTTATAGAAGCAGTATGTTGTAAACAAAAGAAGCCATGAAAAACACACACGAGATGCTCTTACACTCCTTAAAAATACTTTTATTTGGTCCAACGAATAATAGCACCTTTGATTAGCTATTTTGTTCAACTATCATAATTCACACTAGTCACCAGCATCAGAAGGCATCGGTATCCTATACTCTTAGTAACGTCAATGTGCATGAGATAATAAACAAAATCACCAAGTCAAACTCTTACTTGGTTTTTCATAAAATACACAAAAATCTTTTTATACATTTTTTTCCGACAAGGTAAATTTCTCGATTTGTGCGTGTCATCCAAATTCTTTTTATACATAAAGAAGGTGTCTAATGAAATACACAGTTTAATTGACATCTATGGTTTGTGAAATGGATAATAAATAACAAAATCCATTTCTGCAAGAACCAAAAAAAAAAGAATACAATCAAGCACGAAGACAAGACATAATACTTTCTAGCAAGAAAGGTGGATGTTCATGGACAACAGCTATTCAGAGCTTATTTGAAGCCTAATGTTCACTACAAAAGTTAAGTACCCCTTTTTTGGCACTCAAATACTTAAAAGAAATTGTAAAGGGGAGGAAGAAAAGGTGGGCTGAGGTAACCAAGTACACAGATATACTCACATGCTGTCAACATCAATGAAGTCTCTTTTCACCAGCAAGGCTGTTAGCTGATAAAGTTCACTCGGAACAGGATCATTTACTTCCAGACGTTGGTAGTATTGAAACTTAAATCCAAGAATTTGGGAGGCATGGGACTGCAAATAATGGAGAGAAAATGGAAAACAAATGCACTTTCAAGACTCGGAGAGCTCCACAAAACAAGAAAACAGCAAGACAACCACAACTATACCTTGGGAAATATGGGAATCAAGTCCAAAAATATACTATTACCAGGCTGACGTTCAAAACACTCCAAAACCTGTAAAATCATAGGCCAAAGACAGAACAGAACACTGAACTTTCAAAAGTTTAAAAGGAATGGAACTCAAAAAAATGCATAAAAAGGAATGGAAATGAACGATATAATTATGGATAAAGAACGCACAATATCAAACACTCGGTTTGGATCCAGATCAAAGTGCCCAATCAGCGACTGCATATGGTCCAAGAATTAGAAATACATAAAAATGAGATTTCAGCTACCAGAGTGCTGAGGTGAAATAAAACCTTGATTATGCCAACTGTAGCAGCTGAAGCATTCCGTGTAGAACCCTCTGGAATTTGACAAAGGAGAGTGACCTACAATTACAGTCAATGGAGGGTCAAATTAAAGGAGAAAACAAAAGTAAAGTTGAGCTACAAAGAAGTGGAGGACAAGAGGTAAACATCACCAAAAGCGAGCATGAACTACTAAAAATTGCCTTAATTAGAGAACAAACGCACAGAGAACTTTGCTTTGCACAAAGCAAGAAAGGAATGGGGATAATCGTTTTGCTTGGAAGGAGAAGTGTAGGTTTGGTCTTTGATCTTTCTTCCCTTACTTTAATCCATTGACTAGAAGTGTTCAATAATTATCACCTTCTAAGAACACTACAGAAAGGGAAAACGAGGTGGAGCTTTAGGGGAAAGGATGAAAGTTTTCACCAGGCACTCTGCTGTATCTTTAACCGTCAGTGTTTAAGGACAACCAGTTTTCAGAGGACAGGTAAAAGTCCACCAGTCACCTCACACACTTACGTGTCATTTGTTTGCACTAAATGGGGTCCGAATCTGAATGCTTCAAATCTCAGCCCATTAAGTGCATTTGCTTTCTGCATTTTAAAATCTCTTAATGAGGGAGGCGAGATTGAAATGATTCAGGAGATGCACAGATGCCTCATTGAGGAGGTGTGAGAGGTTGTCTATGGCGGGTCTGAGGAAAAGTAGAGGTATGCCAAAGAAGTATTGGGCATAGGGAGTAGACAGGACATGGCGCACCTGTAGCTTACTGAGAACATGACCCTAGATATAGAATATGGAGAAGGTTAGTAGATAGCAAAGTATTGTTCAGTTTCCATCATCACTATGCAGTATTAATATCACCCTCTTATCTTGTTCTTCGATTTTATTATTACATGTTTGTTTAGCTTTAGTTATCGTACTATATGTTGTTACTATTGTTCTTTTCTCAATTATTTTCGACCTGACTGCTTTACTATAGTATTTCCATCGGAAACCTCTCTACTTCACAAGGTAGGGGTAAGGTTGCCTACACACCAACCTCCTCAGACCCCACTTCTAGGAATACACTAGGTATGCTGTTGTTGCTGTTTAATGGGTCTGAATGGACCTGAATAAATCACAATTCAGACTTATTCAAAAATGCTACTTTTATTTCCCGAAAAGTTCACGCTTCTCTTTTTTTCTCTTAGACAGAAAATTTCACACCTCTTTTATTTTTGAGAATCGTAACAGTATATTTAAAATCACTTAAGTGTGCAAAAGAGTAGATCAAAAGTGATCTACCTACAGACTACCTAATGTATCTACCAGAGAATCTGTACTCTCTACGTGGTTTTTTTACACCAAAAATAAAAAAAAAGGATACAATTCATCTTAACTTTTTGCATTGAATTGTATGTCTTCAAAACTTCTTGAGTTTCTCTCTGTCCATACTGAACGCCATATGCAAGCATGGACCACTCCACCACTGTTTCTGTCTCACTATGTTCCCCTTGTTGTTCCAAGTTCTAGCAGATCAGCAGAATTAACAGACATAGTCCATCTAAGCCCCACCAAGTTTAGGAACAGAAGCCACAAATGAGTAGTGAAAGGAAAGTGTATAAACAGATGGCATTGGATTCTAAAGCTTTCCCATATAATCACACCTTGAAGGCTTGAACATAATTAAAAGCCCTTTGCTCTTGAGTTTTCCTGAGTTAGGCAAGCATCTCTAGCAACCAGCATGAAAATCATACAACTTTGGTAGGAACTTTACCCTTCCAAATGCACTTCCATGGCCAATTCACAATGGATTGGCCTGTATGTGAAAGGTTAAGATAATCTGATTTAACAGTATAAATCCCATTCTTATTTTTGTTCCAATAATGAGTCTTCTTCCTCCTTGAAACCTTTGAAAGCTTCTAAATTAAATAAAAAATAATTGATTCTCCCCAGGTCCCAATCATTTAACCCTCTCCTGAAGATCATATTCCAGCCATTCAATCCCCAAGCACTATCCAGTTTGATGTCAGGAAGTGATGCTATAGAAAAGAACTCAGGAAATATGTCTTTTGGTGGCCCATGACCTACCCATTGATAATGCCAAAATGAAGTCCTTCTCCAATTGCCCACCCTTGTCTAGTATTCATTTGAAAAGAATCACATAGTTGCCTGATAGCTTTCCAGACCCCTGTCCATGAGGGGTGTTGATTGGACTTGTACACCATTGATCTGTCTGGTTCTATTTTTCACCAATGACAATTCTCCATAAGGCATCAAATTCAGAATTGTACTTCCACAACCACTTCAAGAGTAAGCTTTGATTATGTGCTTCTAAGTTCCTACGACCTATGCCACCTTCCTTTATGCAGGTCATGAGAGATTCCCAATTAACCAAGTGCATGTTCCCTATCTTCCTCACTCACGAAGGCTCCCTCTTTAAAGACAAAAGTAAGAACTCCAGTTAAATAGCCACACCCATTTTTTCTCTTTTTTTCATTGCTAATTTATTTTGGATTTTCATACTGACTCCATTCACTTTTACTTATTTACTATACTAAAAATAAATGTTCACTTTTACTTGTCTAGTTTGGAATACCAAGCAATGATTTATCATTTTATACCTATTTTACCTCTATTATTAAGTACTAATCATTTCATTTCCCAACATGTAGATGACTTATAATAATTAGGGGTAATATAGAAAAATTACCATTTTACTTATTGCTTCTTAAGGGATGTATCAAGTCAAACATGGACAAGTAAACATGAATGGAGGGAGTATTATTAAAGACTGCAATTCAATGGAGTTTCAGCATAAACCCATTTGGTTTCTTCCAACATCCTATTACTAGAATGAGATGATCCCCTCAAATTTAAGATATAAGATTACATAAACTTTTATTTGTTTGTGATGGACCAATAATAGTAATAGACTCTTCTTCACCAAATGAACAAGAAGGTTGAATCTGTGATGGTAAAGATCAATTTTCTCGTTATTATTAAGGGTAAATTACTCAAAAATCAATTTTCTCGTTAATAATAAATAAGTTAATAGAATGTAGAATGTTACAGAGAAATCAAGATAAGGGAGGTCACAGTAATAATGTAAACCACAAGAAGATTAGTGTTAAGAAGCAAGACCTTAGGGGTGGTATCTAAAATTAACCTTCGGCTTTATTGTTTGGTTGGATAACTTTCTTTTAAAGATTAAATTATGTTGAGCTTAAAAATTTATGACAACATTTTGTGTTTTAATTGATATAATTTTTTCTTTGTAGTCTACATAGTTCAAAAAATTAGCACATTTACATTTTTTATCAAATTATAATTTTATGTTTTTGTTTGAATTAAAAGTTTCTCTTATATTTTATTTTAATTACTATTTATATGGGTTGTATTTTATTGTGTTTACACATATAAACTATACTCAATTCACATATTTAAAAACAAGAAATTGTCCTAATTATTCTGTGTTCAGTCTAGACACAGCATCTTAATATTCAAATTTGCATTCAAATTCAAACATCTTAATATTAATGAAAACAAACGACGCCTTAAAGCATCTCCTTTACAAAGCCCTCCAATACTATCTGCATATGTAGTTCAAATGGGAATTCTTCATCTCAGAACATTCACCTTCCAACAACTAGCCTCAGTTCGGCTATATGAATCCTAAGTTAATCATTCTTCACTAATAAAAAAGACATGTCTACTAGCAACATCAAGCCTTAAAAAGAGTACTAAGAACTTAATCTAAAATAGTACGATGCATAAAAACACAATCCGCAACTGATAGTACCTTCCACCCACACCAGCCCCTCAAAAGGAACAACCTGCTCAACCATATAACTTTTAGGAAATATTAACCTGGACCATAACAATTGGCCATTCTTCAGCAACTATAAGACGCACTTCCATTAGAGCAGAACACACTGAACAACATAATGTGAATCAGGATTGGAAGTCAAAGATCAAGACTTCTTGAGATAAATCAAAAATCAAAAAAGTCAAAAAAAAAAGTTCATTGCAACATTTTTTCATAGTAAAAAAATCAAAACTGCACATGGATGTAAAAGAACAATTATCAATATCTCCTAAGCAACAAAGTCAAAAGAGATGGTCCACAGGAGAGCTTCATTTTAAGCATACGACAGCCTGGAATGGTCATTTATCCATGCTCAGAAATAAACTAGCTCTTGCTTACCTCCCATAGGGATATGGAAGTTATGAACTAGAAGTTGGAAAAGTTTAAGCTACTATTACCAGCTCAAAGTGGAAGCTAAGCTCCTTATTGCCTCCTCCGTATACAAACTTAGATTTGATTGCAGTAAGATCACCCAAAGGAAATAGAGAAAGAGCATCCAGAGCAGTGACTAGCAAAAAGAGGAGATGCACAGAGACTAGAAAGACAACAGAGAGGAGAAAGACGAAGAGGAAACAGTTACCAGCTTTGCATAACCTTCACTTTCTTCGCGAAGAAGGTTAAACTTTGTTTGCTGATAAAGAAGACGAGTATTTACCCTAACCTGAAATCCATTACAAAAGGATATCACACTTATGGAAAGTATCTTCATCCACAATTTGCAAGCAATATGTTAGAGTTTACTGAATAAAAACCAACAAAAGCAATGAAGAAAAGGACAGATGGGTTCATTATCATATTAGCTCATATTAGCCAGGAAAATTTCACCAACCCTCCGAGTCATTTTATGCAAACAATAATCACCAACTGACAAGCACACTCAGTACAAGATGTATTACAAACTAGCCGGCAGGGATGACCCCGAGCAAGAACGATAGCCCTAAAATATATATTAAGCAGCACCTCCTTCCTTACTTTGGGAAAAAAAAACTATACCTCTTTCGACTTCAAATCTGCAGCCTTTATCTTGATCATCTCAGACTCCCACAAAAACTCTTCCTTTTCACATGAAAAAACATTTATAAGCTATCATTTTTCAAGCTAGTATTTAACAAGAGCAAAATCGTAGAAACATATTAAGTTAGAAACAAGTAAAGAGGTACCTCACATCGCTCCTGAAAAAATCTCAAAGGAACTAAAGCAGATTCCACAAGCCATTTTGCCTATAAAGAAGACAAACGCAAACTATGTAAAGACAAAATACATTAAACTTCAAGATGGCTTTCTACTCTGAATTAATTTCTGCAGAACAAGCTGAGTTTTTTTCTTGTTTTGATTGTTAAAAGTGCAGAACAGGCTGAGAATTGACAGAAGAAAAGGAAAACAGAAAGAAAGATACAGCAATAGCAACTACTTCTACGTCTTGATAAGTATATTTCAAATCAACTGATCTTTTTTAAGAAAGATAACAATGATTTTGTGTAAGCTTATCAATGCCTAATCCATGAGTTTTACTGTTAAGACCAAAGTTACGAAGTAAAATTGATGACTAAAGGTTTTATCCATGTATATGTAGTAATTGTTTGTTACAAGGGGTGATTAAAGTCAAAACAAGCTGAGACCAGATCTCTCTCTCTCTCATACTCTTTCCACACAATCACCGCAAGGCTAATAGTTGAAAACAGTAAGCTCTATTTCTGAAATTTGCAACCACTAGGTAGACATATGTGATAAGTATGACAAAACTGTGAGCTGAAATTCAAGATTGCCATAGAGACATATGATATCACCTGTCTGAAGACTGGCCAAAACATGAGCTACAGTTACTAAATCTTGATTGCCAAACCTATAACGTGATTGCACTCTGTGTTCAAAAATGAATTTCCGGAAGACAAATTAGGAAACTCGGTCAATGCTTTTAAGAGGGGTATAAATAGTAGAGACATGAATTTGTAGGTGATGCTACAGCTGGGAAGCCAAAAGCAGCACGTCCTATGTTCTTAACAAGCTCTATGGCAAATTGATCTTCGGTAAATACTTACCAAACCCAATGTTTACACCAAAGCAAGTAATTTATCCATACAAGATTGTCAGTCTTATAGTTGTTTTATAGTACTTACCTTCCACTTTTGTAGGCACCTTTTAACACTTAACACCCCGGTAGCAATTCTCCAGTACAACCATCCGGTTTTAATCATATGGGTAACATCTCCATTCCATTTATTATTCCATTCTCTTCAAACAATAAGCCCAGATATCTAAATTGTTTGCATTTTGGCACTGTAATCCCATCCAATCTCATGTTGATTAGACCTACAATGCACGTATTAAGTCTTACTTCTACTTATCCTAAAACCATTAAAAAAATATTGAAAATGGAAACTTTTTCATCTATATATCTGCAGGTATACTACATCAATGTAGTCCCCGTTTCAAAACATATTACAACCTAACAGACTCCATCTGTGCTTTTTATCACAAATAGTCTAAGACGTCAAAAAGGTCTTCTACCTGTACTAATACTTCTTGTTTACACCAAAAATAATAAAGAGCTAAAGAATTCATCTTAAAAATCTGTAAATTGTTCTTCTTGCTCTCAAAATACCTTTGATTCCTTTCTTTCCACACTGTCCACCATATGCAAGCTGGACAATCTTCCATCTCTCTTCCTTTAATGTCGTATTGCCCACATTGATCCAGCAATTTAGAAGTTGTGCTATGTTTCTTGGTTTCACCCAAGTGATCTTTCTAAGAATGCTAAATATTCTCCATATTGATCACATCCACCGTTAAGATCCAAATCCTATCTAGCACATGTTTCTCCCAAGCCAACAAGTGCAGAACACAACTTATCTAGAATTAAAGAATGGGTCCTTAACAGGGTAGCATATGAAAATTAATGCACTTTTATTTATTTTCTCCATCCTAAAACTTGACCCACTTTGATAGCTCGGAGATGTAATTCTCTTTATTACTCCATCCACCATTAAGATCCAAATCCTATCTAGCACCATGCTTCTCCCAAGCCAACAAGTGCAGAACTCAACTTCTCCAGAATTAAAAAATACGTCCATAGCAAAGCAGCACACAAAAACTGATGTACTTCTCTTTATTTTTTTCCAGAATTAAAGAATGGGTCCATAGCAAGGTAGCACACAAAAACTGATGTACTTCTCTTCATTTTCTCCATCCTAAGACTCATCAATAGCTTAGAGATTTTTTCACAAGTTCAATAAAAATGTTTGAAATAATAGCTTCAAATGCTAGACTATCCAAACAAAGAGACACGAGTAAGGCACACAAAAGAATAAAGGAGATCAGGCTAACCAGTTTGTTAACACGTTGACGATTTTCTCCCGGTAATGACAGCTGCAAAGCAAAAAATATTTCATGTGTATCAGTATGATAAATGTCCTAAAAGAATATTCACAATGCCATTGCATAAATTAGCAAGTGCATAGGCAAGGAACAAGAGCTAGCTTCTTGCTAATTTTTGCTGAATCAAGCTCTTCATTTAGAAAAGGAATATCCATTAAATTTTTCTCTTATTTAATATGTGAAACCAAAAGAACTATATAAGCGATATCAACAAAAGTCTCGCTTAGGTTGGTATTTTTCTCTGGGATCTGGATTGATTTTGGAATAATTGATTCCCTTGGAAAATAATACATGTTAACAGCAAATAATTCTGGAATAATTGGTTTTAGATAAGAAAAATCCGGACAGTATATGTCCCCTGCATCCTATTGTAACTCACACATCTGTCCTGATAATAACCAAAGAAACCCTGAGAAATCACTCCTATTTTCCACCTATACCTAGTGCCACTAATGCTAGTGCTAACAACATATAGTCAAGTTTGGCCTTCTGAATTGAGCTTTTACAAGTCGATACTCGACTAAATATACTCATCAATTCATTAAACTAAGCTAATGCTAAGAAATAGTATTCACAGAACTCCAACAAAGAAATTTGATGTTTCAGGTTGGAGGTTTATAAGCTAAAATCAAGTGGTGTTTGTTTGATATCTAAAGCATCAAGTGAATGAAAACAAACAAAGATACACCTGTATCCTTCTATTTATGTCTATTTTCACATATTAAGAGTCAAAAAGTAAACAAATATGGACAATAATTTCAGGATTAATAGTTGACAATAAGAAGAAATGGGAATACGAAAACTCACATCCTGAGCCAATTGGGTAACAATATCAGCCAAACTCGACCCTAGCTCCTCCTGGGATGCATAATCCACAAACTCCACACACTCTAATGCCATTTTACATTTCTGAAAGGGCAATTCACCTCGAACCTTAAAAACAACCCAAAACAATCAATTCACAGACCTTAAAGCAACAAACCAATGAAAATCAACACTAACGAAAATATCCTTTCAGGGTGTTTTGTTTGAATTCTTTTATATGATCTAATCAGTATGTTGTTTTAAATTCAATAAATTTACAAACAGAAAGTAGTGTTTTGCAGCAAATAACCAACTAATCTCATCCAAAACGATCAATAATTTATCAATTAGCTATTTATTGACTTTCCAAATAATCAAACTTGTCAGAAAATCACCTTTTTTTTAGCAACTAACCAAATTTTTAAATAAATGGAATAAGCTTTTCTATCAGTTATGTAATAATGGATTTTTTAAATTATCAAAGTTGTCCCTTTTTTTTTGCAGATAGCCAACTATTAGTTCAAAAAGTTACTAGTGAATTATCTAATAATTGTTTTTCTACATAATCAGACATAGGAAATAAGGAAGTAATATTTCAACAAAATGAATGGATTTTACTCAATTATATAAATATAAGCATGGAACTTGCAAATAATCCTAAGTATCTAAAACGAAACATAAATAAATAAATGAATGAATACCATAACCCAGCAGAGCTCATAGAGAAAGCGAAGAGTGGGAAGTGGTTGAGAGAACTTGAAGCTAGTGTTTCCATTTTTCAACTCTTTGATGGAGTCCTCTGTAAAGTACAAATACTCCAAAGGTGAAAGAGACATTTTTGTTGTCGGGAAATGACAAACCCTGCGAGCTAGGGTTTCTTCACTTGCTTCTTAAGAATTAAGATAGAGAAACACCAAATCCTAAATTGGGGAATTTTCCATGGATCACTACAGATATCACTACAGATCTTATAGCTATGCTTATGATGATGGCACCAGCACCTTCACTTGTGGTTCTGCAGATTCTGTTATCGCCTTTTGCCCTGTTCCTTCTGCTAGGTATGTGGCAAACTTGCTTCCTCTGTTTTGCTTAACTTGTTAAGCGTAGAGGCCGACACAATAGGTTTATGACTTTTTAATTCACATCTTTTTTTCATCCTCTTTTTTTATTAATTATGGGCTAATTTTAAATATATAGGATAAAGTAAAGGTAAATTACTTAGTTGAATTGAACATGTTTTAAAAAATATTTATTATTTTTAAATATATTTTTATTTTAATAATATTTTAATTAAATAAGATAATATATTATTTTTTTATTTGGGGAAAAGAAAAAGGGCGCGTCATTATTTCTCTTTTTTTTAGAGCTTTTTCTTCATTTTTTCTAGCGTCATTATCCCTCTCTTTTTTTTAGGGTTTTTTCTTCATTTTTCTAACTCATCATTCTTTCTTTATTCCTTTATCTTTTTGTTTGTTTCAAACGAAACTCATAGGTTTTAGGTGCACAATTGTAATGGAAGGTCAAAAATCTTTTAGAAAAAGCCCACGAATTTGAATTGTTGATTCAGCAGACGGTGGTGAAATGAATGCCGGTCCTACTTTTAGTTTGAGAATTTCTGCAAATCAATCTCCAGAAGAAGGTGGTGGTGAGGTTAATCAAAATTTTCAAGCAATGTATGTGAAGAAAAAGGGCAATAGAAGTTAGAAAAAAAATCACTGAGTTGAGTTCTAAATCTAAATCAAAAAGAAAACAAGTTGATGTTGCATCGACATCTAAGAAAGTTGTTGACAGATGATTTTGAAGATTTATCTCCTCAATTTCAGTCAAAGAAAGTGAGACATATAATTGCTCAGGAGAAGAATCCAAAAAGTCGAAATCGATTATGCAAAAATACGGCTCTGTCGGGGAGTCTAGAATTAAGTATGTGATTCTACCAACACATTATTTAACTGATAGCATTTTCAATTTGTTTATGTGTATTTTTTCTTAGTTTGTTGTTTTGAACTTGTGTGCTAGATGTTGAAGAAAAATGTATGTATTTGATACTTTTATTATAGTCTAAATTTATTTGCTCAAGTTTATTATACTTCAGTGATCTATAGACACACACATTAAAATTGAATTAGAAGAGAATTAGAGACGAATGAAACTTGTAGCTAATGAAAAAAAGTCTTCAGTGATCTATACACTACAAAAATGAATTAAATTTTGAACTAAAATGTATTACACATACATTAAAGTTGAATTAGGAGAGAATTAGAGATTAATGAAACATGTAGTCAATTGAAAAAAGTCTTCAGTGATCTGTACACCTTGAGTATCTCTTTTTTGTTTTGTTTCCAGCTTGTCCCCATTCATATTGAAATCGGATACGGTTCAAACGACTTCACAAATTTCCACAGAAATGATGGTTCATCATTACATTCACCATCATTGCAACATATGGTTGCCTACTATTTTCAGCTACCAATATCATCACTTGCAATGATTATTAATTATCACAATCAACATTTATTACAATCACCACAATTGACCATTGACACTACCAATCACCACAACCATAATAACGAGAATGCGGTTCATAAATGCTAACTATTCTATTACAAGAAATTGAATAGAAATCCATTGTTTAATAGAAGAAAGTTGAAAAGATTGAGAAATAGTGGCATCTAACTCAAGTTTATTCTCAATATCCACTAGATGATCGTCTTACCGTAAGCTTAGATGTTTTATTCGATGCAAGTGTATATCAAAGGGACTCTTTCAATCCGAGCACTAACAATGAGAAATACCAAGCCCACCGAGGTAAGTGACAATACCAGGGCACTGGCATATCCAGTAAGCTCATGACATTACCCAATAAGTTTTATAACCGGATGAAAATAATCTTCTTGGATAAAAACTTCAAGCACCAGACTAACTGAATAGTTTAATTGTACTACATGAACTGTTCTTAGAATTCGAATTATCTGCATGCACATATCAAACTATAGCACGATTTATAAAGTTGGAACTATACGTACTAGTGCTAGTTCCTGGAGTTCTTCCATATTTTTTATTAGGGGGGATTTAGTACAAATACTTGTGTCAAAAGTGAATTTATTTTTTACATTTCAAACAATGGCTAAATAAACAGTGCAAGAAATAATTATCCAACCTAAATTTATTTTTCCAAAACTGTAAGCAGTATTCATATTGCCATGTAATAATGTAAATATAGAGTTCCGAAGCATTTTGCACAAAGAAACACAATCTTCTTGCCTACTTACATGCATATAATAATTCAAACCCCATCGAGGGCCTAATAAAACAATTGACTAAACAAAATTGGTCTGCGAACATATATGACACAAGCCAAAAACCCCACTAAGTAAATTTTACTTCGACAGAAACTTCAGTTGTCTAGTGGTTTAGCAATTACTTCCGATGCCGCCTCTTGGGCTCAGCTCTTTGCCTCTTGTCGTCATCCCACTCTCTGTCATACATACTGCGGTGCATAGTTAAGGCATCAAATATAAACAGACTTCAATGGCAAGCCATGACACTACCTTTATACCAACACTGCCCAAGTTGAGTTAAAAAAAAAAAGATTAATTACACTAAATCATTGTATTTTTCATGTAATATATCAATTTATGGAATCATAACTGATTTGTAAACCTATATACAAAAATTGACTTTGAACAAACTAACAAACCCCTGATAGTGAAATATGGGCAACAAATTTTGGGTAGACCATATGAAATAGTAAAAGTACATAAAATTTATCTAATTATAATTGTATTTTTTTTCAATAGTAGTCAGTATGCAATAGTAGAGGAGTTGGATAAAACAATGACACAAAAAACATTTCTATCAAATGACAACCACTAAAAAGGCCATATAGATTGGTAGCATTGTACAATTACAGCCAGACTGGTATTTTGGATGACAAGGCATTGCTGATAAAAGAAACAAATCTTCAATTCAAACAAAAAAAATTGCATATGTTGGTTTATGCAGCAGATGGTCAAAAGAAAACGCTATAAGGAATTGTATGCACATGTATCAATAAGGATACGAGTCCGCATCACGACGGGGTGCTTTGCTGGCACTTTCTTTTCCATGAATCCTAAGACCTGGCTCGTCCACGTAACCTGGACGCTGCTGAACAATAATACCCTTTCGCTCTCCCCTATCTCTTCCATCACAGGGCTGCGACATATTATTGGAAAGAGGAGGAGGATGAGCAGCGGGTGAATACTCGCCAGGTTCTGAAGCCATATGCTCTCTTTTAAGTTTACGCCTCTTTGAGGCATTTGGATCCATATCTTCTTTCACAAGGCATATTTTCTCCCTCTCTCTTTCCCTCTCCTCTACCTACATCACACAAATGAAATGTAAGTAACCACTAACATACAACAAGGCGGCAAGAGATCCAAAAACAAGGGTTTTACTCGAAAGAATCTGACGCTTGAAGCAAGAACGTAAACTGCAAAATGTAGGTAAACAACAAATAAGTCTCAATTCTAAACAAGTTAGGTCAACTATATGAATCCTCACTCACAATGTCGCTCCAAACTTGTAGGATATATCACACAAAAAAAAAAAATTTAACAAGTACTAGAAAAAAAAATTGATCAAAAAAATCCAAGAAACCATATAACCTATCCACAAATGCATGCCTCTGACCAATATGAAGACAAAAGGTTATTTTAAGCAAGGAAAGAATAGCATTAGAAAAGATTTGAGTATTATTGTTAAGCCAACACAGAAAATCAACTTAAAATATCAGCTTCTACCATCCTTATCACCTCAACTGGAAAGAGGATGCAAAAGGTGTAAGGAAAGAATATCCCAGCTGCTACATCTCAATAAGGTAACATGTCAGTGGATACAAAAGTGTTACAAGTCAAGAACTCAAAAGTGTTGCAGGTCAAATGATTAACAAGAAAGAGACGCAGGGAATGTTTTCAACATGCAAAATGGATAGACATTTGACAAGCAGCTATGGAAGCAGATTGATACATAAAATTTAGACAAGCAAACAAAACGCAAACCTATTCCACAAAAATGTTCAATGTCTTCCAAAATGTTGGACTCTTAACCTAAAACCATTTACACTAATATGGGGAAAGCTCATCAAGTACAACCCAAAATATATCAAGACAGTCCAAATGATTAAATGAAGTTAAAGATGGATCTATGGCCAAATAAACATATCATGGTCTTGGGCATATAAGCAAGGCATCCTGCTACTTCTAACTTTAGTCCACTAGGGCCTTAGTCAATGGTCAACCTTGGTCAAACCCTCCCAGTCTTCACTTTTAATCATCATTGTGAGCACATTATACTCCTTGGGAAGCCTCCCAAATACCAAGAAGTTCCTCCACCTTCTTAAATAAATGAATCTCCTAGATTCCCTAGTACAAACTTTTTAGGAATTGTGATGCTTCCTCCTCTTGAATAGGGTCACTAGAACCTAGTCTGTTGTTACTCAGACCTCAAGGGCCAAAAATATAACTCAAAACAGGGAAACTACTCCCTCCATACTTTAGAGAACCTAGTTCCATGTTGCCAAGGTCAAAATATGAACGTTAGGGCATATTATCACATTAGAAATTAAAATACCTAGAGAAAAATATTAGTTACATTGGCAACTGAGGTAAAACAATTGAGCAATTCTTCAACTCGAACCACAGGAACAATAATTGGGATCTACATGCATTCTTGCACAATAAAAACTCAAGCTATAGTTGTAGAAATAGATCAGAAGAGGTACAGGATGCAACGGAAAATATAAATATTAGAAAAGCTTTCTTGTACAGATGAAATCATCATAGAAGTATGGAGAGGCTGGAGTAGGATGCCATACCAAGCTATCCAATATAACACTTATGAAATGGTAGGATTTCCAATGCGTGCAGCAGGATCCTGATGCTAATTAATAAGAATAAATAAGATATTCGAAGTTGTCCGAACTATCATGGCATTAGGCTTATGAATTATGCTTTGACTTCCATTTTTTTTCTATTTTTGGCCTGCTATGGACTATTTTTCTTTGAGATGAGAGTCCATCGAATATAATCTTTCTATCTCTGAGATAGCGGTAAGGTCTACTTACACTCTACCCTCCCCAGACCCACTTTGTGGGACTACACCAGGTATGTTGTTGTTTCCCAATGGACCTACAATGTAAGCTATATTCTTGTTAAGAAGATAATTGAAAATTTATGGCGAGAAAGAAAGATATGCACATGGTCACCGTTGATCCGGAAAAAGCATATGATTAGAGTCCCTAGAAAGGTTGTTTGGTAGGCGTTGGACAAGAAAGGAATTCATGTTAAACATTCATAAAGGACTTCCATGAAGTAGCCGTTACTACTGTAAAAATAGAAGTGGGAGATACAAAGGACTGTGGGTTTGCACGTATTTGCTTATGGTAACTATGGGTAAGCTAATGCACAAAACAAGAAGAGGTCCTTTGGTGTATGCTATTTGCTGTCAATGCTAATCACAAAACCAGCAAGGAGGTCAAACAAAACTTGAATTATGGAGAAGCACTCTACTTTTAGCAGTAGCCGAGGCCATGAATGAGAATAGGTCTTCTAAATACCACTTTTAGGGAAAACTCTCAAGGTATAATTAGAACATTTAAACATTTTGAAGGGGAATTTGACTCTTTCCCTAGAGAAGGAGCACCACATGTTAGAGAGAAGATTTTCACCAAGTTCTTTGCAAATTCAAGCTATTCAAGGAGTATAGTTAGGTTTGTGAAGCTTTGTCTTTATACTCTTTTTACTTTAGCTATGTGTTGAATCAGTCTTGTTTGCATCTTGGTGACTTGAGCTACATGTAGTAGATCTTATAGTAGGGACTAGAGCTGTCAAAAAGGCTTGGCCCATGAGGCCGGCCCAACCCAATCCTTGAATTAAGAGGGGTTGGGCTAAATTTTTTCAACCCAATTAAGAAGAGGCTTTTTAACCTAGCCTCATTTGACCCGCCGGACTAATAGGCTTAACCCGCGAGCTTCAGAGGCCAACCCGTGGGTCGTGAATTTTTAAAATATTTATTATATATATTTTAAGTAGTGTTTTATTTTGTGAAATCTACACCAACTAGGCAATTGAAGGTAATATAACTATGAATCTGACATCCTTTACTTTTATGTTTATGCCTAATTTTTCATTTCTCCTTTCTTGTCAAATTTATGAAAAACAAATGATCATGTAATGTATGTTGTTTTGATGAATCATATGAATGTTGACTGTTGTATCTTTGCCTATTCTGTTATTTTGTAAGTGTTCCACTAAATTGTGTGCAACTCATAAACATGTGAATTTTTGACATATTGTTATTGTGCTCATCAATATTCGATAATATTTCTAAGAGGCCAATGTTGTCCATCTTTTGATTGAAGGGTCAACCCATCCCAACCCGGAGCCCGCTTAGGACTGAGTTGGGCTGCTATTTTATAGGCCCTTTAGTTAAGAAGGTCAACATGTCCTAACTCATTTAACTAGCTAGCCCTTTAGGGTTGGGTTGGTTGGCCCGGCCCATTTTGCCAGTTATAGTTGGGATGTAAGGGGTACACAGAGGGGTAGGGATTGGCTGAAAAAAGTATTGAGGAGGTGATGTGATTTGACATGACATGACATAACTTCATATTTTCGAGGACACATTCCTTTAGATAGAAAAGAGTAAAGGTCGAGTACTAGGGCAGAAGGCTAGTAGGGGTAGAGTATTGTCTTGCCTTGTGAAGGTTAGTGCCAAACATAGGACTAGTCATGCCTTGGAGTTCTTGTCATATGTTGTTTATTGCTTTTCGATTATCATATTATTTTGATGTTGTTATCGTTTCTCTCTTGTAGACTTTACACTGCTTTTCTTTTTAACTGTTATGCTCTCTCCAGTATTTTCTTCTTCTTTTACTTGGGTTTGATACACTTGAGTCGAGGTCTTTCGAAAACAACTTCTCTACCTCTATGATGTAGTGGTAAGGTTTGCGTATACTCTACTCTTCCCAAACTCCACTTTGTGGGATTTCACTGGGTATGTTGTATATGGATGGGACTTGGTATACTAATTTAAGTTTAATCTTTCTAATCCTACACCCATGTGATTGTTAGAATTTGAGAAAGAAAAGACATTTTTTTATATTTGAGTATGTATTTACATCCAATGAGAAAGGGTAAATAAGTGAAGTCAAACTAATTGAGGAGAGACAATCAATTACAATAAAAGAAAAATTCTATAATTACGTTGGAAAAGGAAAATAAAGTCTCCTAAAACCATGTTAATTAATAAACACAATCAATACCCCCCCCCCCCCCCCTAAGTTAGAGCAAAGATGTCACACATGCCTAGCTTGCAAACCTAAATATAAAGTCATTTTGCAGATGTCTTTCGTAAGCATGTTCATTAGTTGTTTTTTCTGGCAGTACATGAAGCAAACTCAAGGTGCTACTAGTAACTTTCTCATTGATTCAGTACCGATCAATTTCAATGTATGGTTAGTTATGTTGAACAGGAATCTGAGCTATACTGGTCGGAGCTTTGTAGTTGCAGTACAAGATATTTCCTTTTACCAGACAATCTCAATTCTTCCAATAACTATTGTAGCCAAAGATGCTCATAAATACCGAGGCAAAGATCTACATTCTGTTTCTGCACTTGATCATGCAACTACCCGCTGCTTCTTACTTCTACAAGTAACTAGGTTCCCTCTACAGTAATCAGATGTAGATCTTATGTCATCTAAAGATAGACTCACTTTCGCGTCTGTAAAAACTTTAATTGAAGGCAGCCATGTTTAGAGACACGCAAGCCTTTCCTTGGAGCAAACTTAAGATCGGAAAATGTGAAAGACAACTTGCATAAGACAATTTTGGGGATCATGCATATGAATAACTCACCAAGCTGACTGAATATTTTTCAAAGCACCCTATCCAGTGATTGTAGTTGATAAATCAACTTGTAACAATTGTCAATATAAGACTGTAAAACCAACCTCCTCTTATTACCTTATCATTTGTATTAAGTCTATCAAAGTCGCCCTTAATTTGATTTCTATTAGTGAACTCATCAGAGACCTTAATTGTTATATCTCGTTCTTTCACAATCATTGTCTACTTTGTGAGAAACAACATTTATTTGATGATCTCTTCATCCTTGATGATGGAAGCTCACACTAATTGTCTTCTCTAGAAGTTCACACCGAGTCATGTCAATTTGCGAGAAATCACCACATATCATTTGGACCAAGGGGTTTTAAGCGAATTGAGAGTTGGTTCATTCTAATGTTTGAGGACTATGTCATGTTGTTGCCAAAACTAGACATAAATATTTCACTTTTGTGGATGATTTCTCTTGAATGACTTGGATTTATCTTACGGAAAAGGATCAAAAATGCCCTCATTTAATAGTTTGGTATAAAATGCCCTTGTCATCAATAGTTTGATCAAGAATGTTCTTATTGTTACTTAATGGGTCAAAATGCCCTTTTCCAAATAAATATATTATTTCTTTTCTTTTTAAACACATTCTTTTCCCAATGATGACTTTTTCATTAGAAAAAGTTAATCCTACTTCAATTCATAAAAGATTAAGAAATAAAACAATTGAATAAAAAGGCCAAGAGACGTGAGTTATAACAAAGAAACTGTCTATGTACAAAATAGCTTAGGCCCAAGCCATCACGACCCGACCGAAAACGCAAAAGGAAATAAACTAAAAACTAAGAACAAATCTGAAGAAAAATCTAGAAATTAAACATGAAAAGGAAAGTGAGGAGGTTAGTCTTCCTCTTCCTCATCTAAGCTAGAATCAGAACACATCCGGTACTCTTCTTCAGCTAGAAACTTGGAGATGATTATTGAGCTGAGACTCTGTGATGCAGTGGGAAAGATTGTTGCGATGCCTCTCTGTGATGCGGTGGAAAATGTTTTTTATTTTATTAGGAATTTTTTAATCGCTACGCAAATGAAAATCAATGATGGGGTTAATATGATCTTATATATAACCTATAGTATCAGTTAAAAAGGTACATGGAGTTATTCTATTTTTATTGTTAAAATGAGATTAACAAGAAAAAACGATTATTTCCTACTTATTTATCAGTTAAAATGATTTTTTTTTTAAAAAAAACAAGAATAGGGTTCTTTAAAAGTAATATGTTTGTAAGGAATAGAATAGATTTTTAAAGGAACAAAAATACTAATGTATTTATCAGGAAAAGGGCGTTTTTGACCCATTAAGAGTCTGTTTGGAATGGCTTTTTTAAAGTACTTTTAAGCCAAAATAGCTTTTAAGCACTTTTAAATTGTTTGGATAAATTAATAAAGTGCTTATACGCACGTGATTTTAAGTTGAAATGCTTTTAAAAAGAAGACAAAAATCATAAGTTAGAATTTCTACGTCAAAAGTCAATCCAAACAGGCTCTAACAATAAAGGCATTTCTAGACCAAACTATTAGTAGAACCATTTTTGGACCAATTTATTAATAGCATGGGCATTTTTGGACCAAACTATTAACTGGTGGCATTTTTGTTCAATTTCACATAGTTTAAGGGCATTTTTTTACCCTTTTCCATTTATTTTATGAAAAGTCGCTCTAAAGTGTACCAACTTATGTGCCTTTTGTGTGGAATCCAAAACTCAATCCAGTGCTTCAGTGCATATTCTAAGGACTGATAATGCTAACAAGTATATGTTAGTATTGTATTCTTCATCAATCTTCATATGTTGATACCATCTCTGAAAATGGAGTTGCAAAAAGGAAGAGTAGGACTTGAGACAACTCGAGCACTTTTGGTCAAATTGAAGGTTCCTAAACAATTTTGAAGGGATATAGTCTCTACCGCTTGCTTTCTGATTAATCACACACCAATGACTGTTCTTGTTGGTAATGTTCCTTTTTCAAACATGTCAATATTTCCGGTGGAACCTAAGGTGTCTGAAAGAACATGTTATGTTCGACCATCTATTACCAGTTGGACCCTAAGGCATAAAGTGTGTTTTCTTGGGCTATAACATCTGGTATCAACTGATATTTGGGACAGAGTCGTAGTTTCTGGCAACTGGGTCAAATTAAATATGAAACCAGAAATGAGATGTGCTCTTGGAAACGGAAAGCTTCTTCAATTTAAGAACAAAGGTCAAAGGATTAAAAAATAAGTAACTGGCCCCTAGAAAGGGAGATAACCTGACAATAAAGCATATTGTTTCTTTCACGGGGCTTCACTTCCATTAATCCATTTTGATAGCCAAAACTAACATTGAATTACGATGAAAGATTAAAAAATGTACGAGCAAATAGGAATCTGCTGTATCTTGAACAATTATGCCTGAAATGTAAATCAAGCTTACCTTCATTGAAAGTTCTCTCTCTTCCCGCTTTCTATCTCGAAAATCTTCTTCTCTCCTTCTCTTCAAATCATCCTGCAACAATGTGTTATTCTCTTCTGACCGCCGTCTCTCTCTCTCATCATGCCTTGGAGAAAGTCTTTGACTATGCCTGGCAATTCCAAAACGTCTATCAGCATCGTCATCTCTCCTGCCTGCATTAATGGATTGTGGGACCATGTGAGGAGGCAATGGTGGAGGTGGAGGCAAATTTTGATTGTGAAACCGATCATCTGTATGAGATTTTTCTACAGATGCTTCATTATGTCGCAGCTTGCTCCTATCATCTTTGATTCTTTCATCCTTACTCAACCTATCAAAGTTCCTATCAGCAACTCTTTCATGCACTCTCTCAATTGAACGTTCTCTTCCATGCCGCTCCGTTGACCTATCTCTAGATTTTTCAAATGCATCATCCTCGCGAGACCTATCAGGACGGTCCCCTCGTTCTCTGGGGTCTCTCTCAAGTCTTTCACCACCCTTATCTTTTGATCTATCAAGAGGCTTTTCAGAGGCTCGGTTCAATATTTGATCATCAGAACCATGTTTATCATAATCTGCTGGATGAAGTTTATCTGCAGCTCGTGCATCTATCAACCGCTCTTTCTCCGATGAACGGGTATCACCACAATCAATATCTCTACCGTCAATTTCACCTTTCCGGCGTTTATTCAGTCTATCAAGCTCTTCTGCAGGAATAGATCTCTTCTGTACTTTATCATTAGCTTTAGAAGCATCCTGTCTAGGCGAATGAACCAGACGCGATGTGGACTCCTTATGCACATCAATACTTTCAATGACATCATCTTTTCCAGCAGAAACCCTCAGATCAGCAGACTTAGTAGCTGTAAGTTCAGCATTAGATTCATTTGAAAGATCTAACAATCTCGTTAATGAGGCTGCACCTCTAGGTACAGTAGAAAACATGCTACCATTCCCTGAAACGGTAGTAGAAACATTAACACTCCCACTTGCTCTGCTCTCAGATGGATAAACAACATCACCAGAAACAGCTCCAGATGCTCTTCCAACAGCTTTCCCAGACTTGTCATCTTTTGCAACATCATGCTTTTGTTGCTTTGAGAAAGATCCAGCAGGAGTAGCTCGCTTGCCTGTAGCTCTTCCCTGCAGAAAAGAGTGAATATTTTTTAAGTTCAAACAAGTTGACAAAAGAGAACTGCTCAACTGAATAATGAAGAATCCATCCATATGCATAAGATTCATCGAAAAGGAAAGCAAAGTGGTTACTTCATGATACATATCACACACTAACAATTAGGGTGGCAAATGGGCGGATTGGGTTGTATTGAGCGCTTTGCCACACGCTTTATGGGCGCTTCAGTGTCATCATCAAAGCTCTGAGGCATAATTTTCCTTGCTAATGAGTGCAATCCTGAAGATGTGACACTAAATAATTGATATTTCGCAGTATTATAATGATTTTTTAAAATTTCTTTGTCTATATTTATTATTCATGCTTACGATTATTAATCTTGGACTACAGATACATATTTGCAGTTTTCCTCCATTTGTGCTTTTTTCAATTAAGCCCATATTTTATTTACACTTAATCCCCAGAGGATCTTGGAGCTTTTTTGCACGTTTCGTTTTCTGATAACACTGATATAAGTTAAACGAACATTACTCCAAGTACATTGGTTTCAAAAAAAAAATCCCAAAAAAATAAAAAAAAATTACTCCGAGTAGATGCAGCGAATCACTATGATGAGATTGAGAGGATCAGATGGGTTGAACTATTGAAGCATCTTCAATGATGATTTCGAAATGTTGAAGTAGCAGCAACTCGAGGGATTACTGAAATTGGCTACATGGAATCCATATACCGTGTCTGGAACTAGCAAAATAAACACACACATGGCAAGCCCATTTTTACCTATACTAGTATGGGTTAAATATAGGTTGAAATCCACATTTCACCCTTTGGCCAAAATCTTGGCATGATATTGAAAATAGTTTATCTGTAAAGCCCTGGTGACGCTGATTCGGGTTAATTATGAACCCAATTACGTGATTAAAATAACCCCGATGTATGTTTGGACCCACACATGGTGGATGGGACCATTAGGACATGTTAACATATGTGCATGGTGCAAGATGGAAAATGTATTGAAGTGCTGAAGTGGCTAAAAGTTTCAAAATGGAAAGATGGAATCAAGTCCAATGCAGTGCCATGGCGTCACGTTGCATGCCTAATGTGAAGAACTTAAAAGTTTTTGAGGGAGAGTGCCTGGCGGGGACAGTAACGTTAGCCCCCCATGCAAGCTCATCACATACTCATTCCCAGGCACTAATATCAGGGCTCATGCCACTAGCACATCACGAGAAGGATTCTTCAGCTGACCACCCAGCCTTGTGATGGTCTCGCGCCACAAGGTAAGGTAAGTCGAGGAACAATCCAAGCTATGCAGTGAGCTCATGTTGCAAGCCTATTCTGAGGACCCTCAACATATTAGTGTCTGAGGTGAGACTTTGCATTGTTCATGGAGGCTGCCGTTTTAACTATATATATTTTGTATCATTTATTTTCTTTTCTTGAGGTTTGCATGCCCTCAATTAGAACTCATGTTATTCTATTAGATGCTCCATAGTCTTAGTGTGGGATTTGGGCTAGAGATTTATTATTTGAGTGATCGTTGGACTTCATAAGTTGATATATAATTTTGGTTGGATAATTATTTCGTATCTAATGACCATTATGTGTTTGGACTTGCACTTATTACCTCTCAGTACTTACATAAGTGGTTAAGTGAATGGAGAACTGATTTGCTTGGCAGGTGGTGTTAGCGGGTGACAGTCACGTGTGGGTGTAGTTTGGGATGTGACACTTTTTTTTGTATAATGTGGTATAATTATGCATGTTTTTCATAAATCTCATCCCATCTTTTGAAGGGAGGTTGACGACACTTACACAGTACATAGTCGTACTCACATCTGTTTTCTATTTCCTTCCTATAAGAGAAAAGTGTTCTAGGTGACGGTATTACAAGTTAGGTATCACCTTTTAGTGAACCCTATTATAGATCCAGTGGAGGTGTCTTAGTTTCATTCTTTTGCATAATTGGGTTGAAAGACCCAGACTATGATCATTCTTTTGTTATTGTTGTCTTTTATTGCTTATTATGGATATGAGTGTCAAAACGGTAAATAGGGTCCGTTCTCTCGATGCGAGTAGAGTGTTATGTGCCAGTCAGGTAGGCCTGAAAATTGGGATGTGACATTATATGAAGGAACTAAGAGTCACCAAAATTTTGTTCCATAATAAAGCCTTCCGGGTCAAAAGTTCTGGAATAAAATCAGCAAATGAGAGCTATCAAGAGAGTCAACTACAAGCCTACAAGACAATAAACTATTAATTAGTTATGCAAAAACAGCACATCAAAAATTTAGTTAAGACTGATAATTCGTGTAGGAATAACTGTCGAGCTAAGTGATGCTATATTAGTGAAGATTGTGAAAGAACAGATCCATCATGACTGAAACATAGATGCTCCATCAGAATACAGGCTTTTCAACAAAGGAGTTCCATAAAGGAACAAAGCTTATGTTACTAACTAAACTAGGCATGGTTTACACGACCATCTCAATATCATAGTCTGTAGTTAAACAATAGAGGTGGTTATTTAAGATGCTATGATATAATAAAAAAGTGAAGTTCAATACAACTACATTTAGACAGACAAACTACTCTAGGCTCTTTCAACTATCAAATACGATGATCGATGTGAACATAATTTGACAACAATCACACAGTTAAATTCAAAAACCAAAGCCACCACACATCCACAAAAATGGCTGCTAAATTAACATCTATTAGATTGTATTTGGACGGTCAATACTGTATGGAACATACCTCCTGCTCGCCAGACATCTTAGAAGCAGATTTTATGGTACTCTCTTCCCTACACATAGAGTCATCTACGTGTTTTTGACTTGGACTATCAGAATGCAGGGCAGTAGATGGCATAGATTGCACATCCAGTCCATTAATTGATTGACTGCCTTTCTGTTTTACCTGACCTAAATCAGGTTTTGGCATAGAACTGTCTGGCCTATCCAACTTGCCATCAGCTACTCTTCCTGCCAGCACAGTTCTTCCAATAGAAGGCTCACCTTGAGAAACACTAGCGCCGCTCCCGTTTGGTATGGCCACTGAATTAACAGCCGAAGACTTAGAAGCAGGTGCTGCTGCAAGTTTTAGTTCTAGGTAACCCATTCCAAACTCTTCATCTGTCACCCATGATGGCTGGGGGGAAAAGAAGGCAAGCAAATTGCAAATATCAATTAATTAAGTCCCTGAATCAAATCTAACAATACAAAGTAATTTTAACGTCAAAACAGAAATAATCTCACTGCCCCAATTTTTTCCTTTTGATGTTTCACTGAACATGGAGCTTAATGGAATTTAAGAAATAAAAGAAGACTGCCTGACATAATCTTTATCTCCATGAAGTCACATCAGGTCCTAACAATAGCATGTCACTAAAAGCAAAAAAGCGTAAAAGTGGGCAGGGTATAAAGATAAGAAGTGCTAATTTTTTGGCAAAAATTGGGACGAAATAAGCAATATTTCATATCAGGCTTTCACCAGCCAATGTCATCCTGCCCTCAACAGGAAGATAACAAAGAAAGAACAAATACCACAACATCAGGTGAAATAGAAGAGCAAAGAAAACTCATGCTTACAGAAGTAGAAACTCTTAAGAAGCCATATAATATGGTTTTTGATTGTTGTAATCAGGTAAGGTATTGCTCATAATCAGTTAAAAACTACGATAAAGCTTTACTCAAAATTTACCTTTCTAGATGCCAAAGCTGCAGCAACCCCTGTAGCCAATACTTTGAGATCCTCTCTTTCATCAGATTTAATTTTGGCAACCTAGAAGAAGACCAAAGAATAAAAGAAAAACCTAAGAGCTTGATCTTTTAGAGCTCTAAAGATACAAATTTGAATTTGCAATCAGGTGTACCCTCTTCTCAAGGTTTATTCCACTCTTCCGAGTAACTGGAAAGACACTGGAGATCTTTGTCAATAAAATAAGAGCATTTCTGATTTCCATGTACTCAGTTGATTCCAGACACTGTATGAGCAACCTCGTGATTCTCTGACTCCACTTCCAGTGTACCTTAACCAGAATTGCAACTATTAAGTAATAAGGTAAACAAAGAGTATTTAGCACTAAGGAAACAAGAATGATAGGTGGAATAAAAGAAATCAAGCATCATAACTTTTTTTTATCACACAATAGGAGATAAAGGAGGAAATCACATAGAATATATAATATATAAATAAGAACAAAAAAAAAATTTATGAAAAAGAGAAGTAGAAGAAAGAGAGACTAAAGGAGGACCACCTCATGAAAAAGAGGACACCTTATATACACTTTTTGAAGAAATTTAGTGTTGTGAAGTAAAATTCAATCACAAATTTACGTGTTAGGATGATAATCCACTGTTTGTAGACCCCTCATTTTCTGCTGCTGAGAAATGCTCCTAAGGAGAAAATCTTTGGAAGTGAAGTGACTTGCCAAATTATCACAATAAGGGTAAATAAGGAACTGAGCAGTTTGTTCCCCGCAATTTAAACTGCACTCCACAAATCATTGCTGTGTTTTCGGTCTCGTTGAATAAAATGCAAACGAAATGTTTTCCCATTGTATGCATATGAAATGTCACAGACTAACCTTAATAAACTGGCCATACGTAACACGCTGGCTGTTTGGATATCTATAATAGACGGCAAATCCAGGCATGTTTCCACACTCACGTTCATAAATTGATTCATCACCCTTCAATTTGAAATTTAAAAAGTTAAAAATGGTAGCTAGTATAGCTGCACATTGTTAGAAACTGCCAGTCAAACGACTATTTCTGTCCATTGAAGGTATTATGCAACAGTGATGTACTGAATTGTACCTTCCAATAATAAGCCATCTTCAATGTCTCATACAAAAATCTTCCTAGTCGACCTACTTCATACTCGGTGCAACAACAGATCATGGGTTGTAATGTCTTACATATCAAAACGTCTATGTGATTCACAGTGTTGAAGAAAGGCGTTCCAAGGGAATGAAGAGTATTAACAAACACGGCGCAATACACAGCGTCCGGCATACTGAATGTACAGCGTGGAAATATACACCGCTGAAGGAATTCCATGTTGATCTTTAAAGTATCAGGACAGGAACTCAGCCATGTATCCTTCTCACGAGTCAGGCGTCTCCGAACAGATGTTACATGCTCTTCATGCCTCTGAAGCTCCATAGTTAACCGATCTAGAGACTCTTGAATTCTTTCTTTATCTTTTTTCCTTTTTGTGATTGCAGAACTTGAATTATCAGAAAGTTCTTCCAGAGCTTTAAGAGCAGCATGCTGCTTACCAATTTCAGACTCATAACGGGATCTAGGAACATGAAGATCATAGAGTGTAAGACCCCAAAAGGTGGCATACAAGTCTGGGGACAAGCTATTCCAGGCTTTTGAAGGCAACATTGTTTTGATGGTATCAAGAAGGTCTGTCCATCTACACAAAAGATAAGGAAGGCTGAATAATACTTAAATTGATCGTAGAAGCAAGAAAAGAAGATTCTGTGCAACAGACATAATTACATGCAAAACACTTATATAAAGACATTCTCTAACTACTCGAGCATGGAGTTCAGAAAGTATTACGAGATAGGTTTCCAAGAAGAACCAAGATCAAGGAGTAAGCAAGCAGATGAGTCTGATCTTTCAGACTCCTTTTCAGCATTGGCTGCACTCACTGCTTCATCACTATCTGAAGGCCAAAAGACATCTGAATTTCTCTGACACCTGAAGAGCCTCATAACACCTAAATATTTATCTCATATTTAAGTTGTTTCTTTAGTTTAGTTCATACATTTATTTTATTTTGCACCGACTTATTAATTAATGATCTACTTATTTCCTATTTACTCTCTTTGAATTAATTTGTTACTTTAGTTATTTATTAATCATTTTATAAAAGCCCAAATCAAATAAATTGAGAAGTAGATAAAAGACCAGTCCATTTATACTAACACCACTAGGCGCCCATTTTATTTATATCACCAGACCAAACCCACTTCCCATTTGACCTATCCGGAAAACCCAAATACCACCTCACTCTGGCCCAACCAAACTAACCAGTCAGCCCAAAACTATCACCAAACCCATCCATACGACTCGAAGATCTGCTAGACCAATTCAAACCCAGCTGAATCTCAGCCATCCATCAAATCCCATTCAATGGCCCGCGTTTCCCTATCCTTTTATATAAAAAAATCTCATCAAAGCAAAACCTTATTTCCTAAACCTAGTCTCCCAACCTCCCCCCACCCCCCTGCCTACCCCCACCCCCATCCCAAAAAAAATATGGCCCTACCCCAGTCTATATTGCCTCTCCCTATTTTCCCAAACCTCTATTTCCTCTTTCCTTCTTCATTTATGATATTAGCAGACCTTTCCATAGAGGAACCAATACAGGATACGATTTTCCCCTCCTTTTCATTTCCAACCACACACCACCTTCGCCATCTTGGTAACTGGAATATCACCCTGGTATGATACACATCTTTCCTTTTACAGAGAATTCAACGCCGGCCTGGACGAACGAAGATACGAGAATGCATGGATGTAAGATTTTGAAGTTCAGGGCCTCCACGCAACCACCAAAGCCCACCAGATATGAATTAGTTAAAACATCATAGTCAATAACAGTAGTCCTCTTTAAACTTGGGATTTTGATCAATGTCAAAAACATAAGAAAGATTAACTAGCTACAAAACTGCTGACAACACCCAACTTAATTATCATACTGCTTAACATAACATTTAAGATCTTCTAACAGACAGAAGACATGCAATGACCAAGCAGCAGCAGCAACAATATACCCAGTGTAATCCCAAAAGTGGGGTCTGGGGAGGGTGATGTGTACACAGCCTTGCCCCTACCTTGTCGAGGTAGAGAGGTTGTTTCCGATAGACCCTCGGAACATGCAATGACCAAGCACACATGAGAAAGAGATACATAAAGAGAAGTAGGAGCAGAAATGGGAGAAGAAACAACGACTAGACCTGAGTCAGATACTTAAAAGCGTCTACAACAGGTGTAATCATATCTCTGTAAGCCTCAATCTGCACAGATGAATTGCATGTTATATACCTAAAGTTACAACCTTAAATCTTGCAGGACTTGAAAAACACAGGCCGATAGGCACCAATTAAATGATACCTGGTGAACAATTGTTCGCAAGACTGTCATTGGGTTGGCATGAGCAAGTTTGGCAACCATTCGACCAAGCTGCTTTAGATTTTCTTTTGCAAGGCGCTTCAGGATCCTCCTAGTGTCCAACTGTCACACAAAGTAATATTGCAATTAACACAGAGACATGACAACAAAATAAAATGCACTATTTCTAGACATCAGAATTACACCTTTGCTGTTTGCCTTGCAGCCAAAAGCATTGGAAATTGGTCATCATCTTTCTCCCATTCACCATACAAACGATAACGCACCTAAAGCAACTAATTTTTTATCAGACCAAATAGCAGCAAAGGCTGTAACATGAAGGTTAAAATCTTAAACCAACCTCATACGGAAGGAGATTCATTAGTTCCCAGATCTCTAGTCCAACTGCAGGATTTGCTGGTATCAACTGTAAGGAAGGAAGCAGGCATCCTCCTAATGCTTCTTCAATTCTTGACCTAGCATCCTTCAGGTGCATTCGAGGAGTTCGATCTCCAATGGTAACAGTTTGGGAGATAAAGCCTGCCTCACCACTAGTGACAAGCTCATGTGCACAAATGTAGTAACCTCTCAATACTCTGCATACCTGATTATCCCAAAATCAGAAATATTAATCTTAGGAAATATTTCAAATACTTACATTAGAGTCCTGGTAAATAAGCAAAAGTTAAGTCATAGCATAAACAAGAAGTCATATTATCATCAAATCAGGGGCACCAAACCTTCTGTAGCAATAATGTATCTCGATAAAGATGAGGTCCCACAGAAGAAAGCATCTCAAAAAGCTCTTTTCGAAGATTGATATAAGATCTATTGCTTGATGAATTTGCCACTTCCATAGAGTTGTCAGTGACAACTCCAGGAAGTGAACCCAAAAGTTGCATCTTGCAAACAAGGTCATTCGGTTCAGATATTGATTTTTCAATGAGCCTGATCACATGAATGAAAATAGAAGTATCAGCCAGCAAGATTAATAGGAAGGACAAATGGCAAATATAAAGAAACAATTATTTTTGATGTTTAATAGGAAGCCCATAACTCCCTTAACAGACATTTAACATCTCCTAATTTGCTACCCAATTCCACTGGTGTACTAGCTTCTTCACCAACTTTCTCTAATTACCCTCATTTAATTCCCTAACATTCCAAGAAATAATTTAGGTTCTCATTGATCACCAATTGATGGCCTTCTCCCCTTCCTCAATTCACTTCTTGGTTCCCCTCCCTTATACATTACATCAAAGATTAAATTTCTAACTTCATTTGGAACTAGTTGAGTTCTGTTGCTAACCATTGGTATCCCCCTCCTTTGATAAAGCTTCTGGAATAGTACTTCTGCATCCTTCTCCAAACCATCAAACAGTCTGCATTGCTTGCTCAATTTGATGATGTTATCTTGTACCCAGGTAGAGGCACCAGCCTCCACTTCCTTGATACACTCACTGGAATCATATTGAATTGGTGTTGGTTACTCCAAAAGAATTATTTGGCTTTGCGAGAGGTCCCCTGTGTTCTCCTTGTTTCCACCTGTGTCAGCCATGTCCAACTCTGAGATCAGAATCTCTGAGGCTAAGGTCGCCCCCACCACAAAATTCACCTCCCCCTTCTTCATGTGTATTTCAGAGCTTCCTTTGATGATAAGATCTCTGTTTCATCACCATAACTGGCACTTGAGAAAACTCTCTCCTCCGCGACATTTCCAAGAATTAAATGAACTCTTTCTATGAAAGGCTCATCAACTAAAGGAGCTCCCTTACATTCCATGTGACCAGCTTGACTTTCATTAGTTAGTTAGGGATAGAATTCTCCCTCTGGATCTTGATTCTCAATCTTTGAAGTTTACATCGAAAAACAAGTTCCTCGCCTCTTTTGGGACAGTGCTCTTTGTAACTGAAGTCACTGCCTTCAAGCAGTTCCCGTTACCTTCTCCCCTTCTTTTATCCAATTTTGACAATAATAAAAAGGCTTCCTTCTTACAGCCTTTGAAGTCCACTCCAAATTGTTGGCCAAGATTTAACATGTTGTCATGCCCAGTGGCGGAACCAGGATTTTCATCGAGGGAATTCAAAAAAATAAGTAAACACGCTAATAGTATCCACAAATAAGCAGATCGGATCGGGTCATATATGAACGGGTCGGATCAAATATAAGCAACTAGATAAAATTCAACTTTAGCTTAACACTAACAATAAAATAGAGAAAGTACGCGTTTGACATAATATTAAAATCAATATGAGAAAATATATTTTTAAAATTTTAATTATGGGTTCTGTCGCCATCATTGTTGTATAAATATATTATTCAATTTTTGAAACTAAATAAGGAACACAAAAGATTATACTATCCAAAAAAATATATTAAAATAAGAGAAATAATTAAATGAAAGTTTAATAATGAGGATTTTCTTAATTCTTGATTTGTACGTTAAAGGCATATTTTTTCTTAAGTTGTGGTCACTAATCTGTAGTAGAAGGATAAGAGAATACTTTCAAAATCCAATCCTATTTATTTAATCTTACTTATAATCATATTATTCCTTAATCAAATAAAAATTAAATGTTTGACTTAAAATGAGTATGAGAGAATTTTTTTAAAAATTTTAAATATGAAAACTCAAAAAAAGTTATAACTTTTACTTAATTTTATAAAAATAGAAATTTTTTTATTGTAAAGTGTAATTCATTTTATGTTGTGCTCTAAAATATTAATGTAAAATAATTAAACACATATAATATAGTTTAATATTACAATATTGGGGTTGGACGTTTCATTTATTAAGCAAATAAAAATTAAAATTGGCTGAAACTAAAATATGAAAAAAACAATGTTGTTACCCGGGCTCGAACCCGCAGACTTAGCTCCAGAATTTGCAATTTCGTGAACCCCTTTACCGCTGGACCAAGTCTTTGGCTTGTGTTCAGGGGGTTCATTATTAAATATATACTCATAAATCAACAAATTGATTCCATACATACGGTGTAATTTTTCGACGAAGGGGGTTCGGATGAACCCCTTAGGCTGCATGTAGGTCCGCCCCTGCCTGTACCCATGCATTAGCATTAGCTGCATAATTTTCTTCTTCATCACCATTGTAAACTTGTAAAGGCTCTGGGTCTGCATACATGACCAGAAGAGAATCTGAAAAATCAGTCTATGTAGCATCATCATCATGGACCAAACTGGTCTACTTATCGTGCTCTTGGCCCCCATATTTTTGTATGGTGTATTGCTCCTTTTCCTCGGTTCCTTAACCATTGTGTCTTCACTTTCGGCTCTTTTATCACTTAGCTCCGTCTCGCTTTCAAAAAGAACAAAATTCTCATGAACTTCTTCTTTTCTTTGAGGTGTGATAAGTTCTGTGAAAGACTCACAAAAAAGCCTTTTGTTTTGGTTTGGGCTTAAGTGAATTAAATCAGCATCAGCCGTAATGTAGGAGGGATTGGCCTTTTTGGTTGAGAGTCCACTACTTAAAAGCCCACTAAGACCTTTGTCTCTTGAAACCCTTCCATCTATTGACAGCTGTACTCCACAGGTCCCCACTGCACTATTCAAATTTTGGGCTAGCCCCATATCCTCCACATGTTTATCTTTCCCCATAAGTACTTCTTCCATGTAAGTATCAAAACATGAGACACATTTCCCTACTTTTTCCTTACCTTTTCCATGCAAAGGTCTGAAAAGACTTTATTTCAGAGCTAGACCCTACCTCCTCCTTCTCCGGCTCCCTTTTTCGGTAAGATGCCGGTTCTTCACACCAGATTGGTAGTGAGGAGGTCAGATTTTCATCTGAGACTTCAATGGAAACTGGAATTTTTTCCCTGGGCCCTTTCACTCTAATTCTTGCCCACCTCAGGTGATTTTTGAGCTCTGTCTCCTCATTTTCCAGCCAACCGCCATACTCTGCTCCAATTTCCTCATTGTCTTCTCATCCCAAAGATGTAGGGGCAGACCCAAAACCCTAACCCAGAACCAGTCGTACTTAGTGGACTTCGGTATTGCATTGGAAGTTGGACTCCACCACTCGAGATTCAGAGCTTGTCCTTTTCTCTCCCATTCTCCCATGAGGATATGTTCCGCTGCCCTTCTTGATGGAAATTCAAAGAGGAATTGGAATCCATTCATGTCGAAAACTTGAAGGTTTGGGACCCCCTTCCAAGTCTGAGATGCCCATCTCCTGACGTCATTACGAGTGGGGGCTTCTCCTCCAATGAATATGCCGACCAAGCATCTTTGTGAGAGAGTATTCTTCTCCCAACATGGTGTCTTATTTAATATGTGAAACCAAAAGAACTATATAAGCGATATCAACAAAAGTCTCGCTTAGGTTGGTATTTTTCTCTGGGATCTGGATTGATTTTGGAATAATTGATTCCCTTGGAAAATAATACATGTTAACAGCAAATAATTCTGGAATAATTGGTTTTAGATAAGAAAAATCCGGACAGTATATGTCCCCTGCATCCTATTGTAACTCACACATCTGTACTGATAATAACCAAAGAAACCTTGAGAAATCACTCATATTTTCCACCTATACCTAGTGCCACTAATGCTAGTGCTAACAACATATAGTCAAGTTTGGCCTTCTGAATTGAGCTTTTACAAGTCGATACTCGACTAAATATACTCATCAATTCATTAAACTAAGCTAATGCTAAGAAATAGTATTCACAGAACTCCAACAAAGAAATTTGATGTTTCAGGTTGGAGGTTTATAAGCCAAAATCAAGTGGTGTTTGTTTGATATCTAAAGCATCAAGTGAATGAAAACAAACAAAGATACCCCTGTATCCTTCTATTTATGTCTATTTTCACATATTAAGAGTCAAAAAGTAAACAAATAGGGACAATAATTTCAGGATTAATAGTTGACAATAAGAAGAAATGGGAATACGAAAACTCACATCCTGAGCCAATTGGGTAACAATATCAGCCAAACTCGACCCTAGCTCCTCCTGGGATGCATAATCCACAAACTCCACACACTCTAATGCCATTTTACATTTCTGAAAGGGCAATTCACCTCGAACCTTAAAAACAACCCAAAACAATCAATTCACAGACCTTAAAGCAACAAACCAATGAAAATCAACGCTAATGAAAATATCCTTTCAGGGTGTTTTGTTTGAATTCTTTTATATGATCTAATCAGTATGTTGTTTTAAATTCAATAAATTTACAAACAGAAAGTAGTGTTTTGCAGCAAATAACCAACTAATCTCATCCAAAACGATCAATAATTTATCAATTAGCTATTTATTGACTTTCCAAATAATCAAACTTGTCAGAAAATCACCTTTTTTTTAGCAACTAACCAAATTTTTAAATAAATGGAATAAGCTTTTCTATCAGTTATGTAATAATGGATTTTTTAAATTATCAAAGTTGTCCCTTTTTTTGCAGATAGCCAACTATTAGTTCAAAAAGTTACTAGTGAATTATCTAATAATTGTTTTTCTACATAATCAGACATAGGAAATAAGGAAGTAATATTTCAACAAAATGAATGGATTTTACTCAATTATATAAATATAAGCATGGAACTTGCAAATAATCCTAAGTATCTAAAACGAAACATAAATAAATAAATGAATGAATACCATAACCCAGCAGAGCTCATAGAGAAAGTGAAGAGTGGGAAGTGGTTGAGAGAACTTGAAGCTAGTGTTTCCATTTTTCAACTCTTTGATGGAGTCCTCTGTAAAGTACAAATACTCCAAAGGTGAAAGAGACATTTTTGTTGTCGGGAAATGACAAACCCTGCGAGCTAGGGTTTCTTCACTTGCTTCTTAAGAATTAAGATAGAGAAACACCAAATCCTAAATTGGGGAATTTTCCATGGGTCACTACAGATATCACTATAGATCTTATAGCTATGCTTATGATGATGGCACCAACACCTTCACTTGTGGTTCTGCAGATTCTGTTATCGCCTTTTGCCCTGTTCCTTCTGCTAGGTATGTGGCAAACTTGCTTCCTCTGTTTTGCTTAACTTCTTATGCCTAGAGGCCGACACAATTTTAGGTTTATGACTTTTTAATTCACATCTTTTTTTCATCCTCTTTTTTTATTAATTATGGGCTAATTTTAAATATATAGGATAAAGTAAAGGTAAATTACTTAGTTGAATTGAACGTGTTTTAAAAAATATTTATTATTTTTAAATATATTTTTATTTTAATAATATTTTAATTAAATAAGATAATATATTATTTTTTTATTTGGGGAAAAGAAAAAGGGCGCGTCATTATTTCTCTTTCTTTTAGGGCTTTTTCTTCATTTTTTCTAGCGTCATTATCCCTCTCTTTTTCTTAGGGCTTTTTCTTCATTTTTCTAACTCATCATTCTTTCTTTATTCCTTTATCTTTTTGTTTGTTTCAAACGAAACTCATAGGTTTTAGGTGCACGATTGTAATGGACGGTCAAAAATCTTTTAGAAAAAGCCCACGAATTTGAATTGTTGATTCAGTAGACGGTGGTGAAATGAATGCCGGTCCTACTTTTAGTTTGAGAATTTCTGCAAATCAATCTCCAGAAGAAGGTGGTGGTGAGGTTAATCAAAATTTTCAAGCAATGTATATGAAGAAAAAGGGCAATAGAAGTTAGAAAAAAAATCACTGAGTTGAGTTCTAAATCTAAATCAAAAAGAAAACAAGTTGATGTTGCATCGACAATCCACTAGGTGGATGAATAGGTCCATATATATATCTTCATGTATACACTCTAAAAATGTAGGAGATTCGAAGCCAACCTTTAGGGTCGATGGCCTGACAATTAATTTGCCTTGATAACAAGCAACACATGAAAATTCATTATTAATAAGAATCTTCTGGTTCTTTAATGGATGTTTAGTTGAATTTTGAAAAATTCATCTTATCATTATTGATTCAGGATGACCTATTCGATCATGCCATAACACAAATATATTTAGATCAGTAAACTTCTGTTTACGATCATATGTGCTTCAATTGCACTAATTTTTGCATAATAAAGGCAGAGGACAAAGTTGGTAATTTTTCTAAAATATATTTCTGCCCGAGACATTCTTGGTTATACCAAGATAATTAATATTCATTTCATTTAGTATCTCAACATGATATTCATTTCTACGGATATTTTTAAAATTTAACAAGTTTTTCGTGGATTTAAAAGAGAATAGTGCATCTTCTATAATAATTTTTGTCTCCCTTGGCAGAATTATAGTAGTTTTTTCGGAGTCTTCTATCATTTTTGAATTACCATAAATTATAGTAACATTTTCTTTTCTTCTAAATAGGTTGAAAAAATATTTCTCGTCTTTAAAAATAGCATGAGTTGTTCCACTATCAATTACACAAATATCCTCGTGATTGATCATTGATCCAAATAATATTTGAGGCATTTCCATAATTTCTTCAAATAAGAAATAAAATAAGTATTAAAATAACACAAATTTTATTTATTTACATGGACTATAAAGATACTAACATAATATTTAGTACTGATAAATAAAAAGAAAAATTATTTACATATTGTTAATCTTATCGATATTCATATTATCTTCTCGAAAATTAAAAAAATCAGCTACATCCAAATGCATAGGCTCAATATTATCCTTACAGATAAAATTAGTCTCTGAATTATTTTCTGCCCTTTTCAAGGATGCCTGATATAGCTGAACCAAGCGTTTTGACGACCGACAAGTCTGCGACCAGTGCCCACACCTCCACATCTATGACATACACTTTTTAAATTTTTCTTTGGTACAGCTTCTGGCTTTTTACTCTGCCTTTTATATTGCCGATCATTTCTTGGTGTCAGCCGAGTATTATGATTATAATTTCTTTTTCGCTCTAGCCACGACCACAACTGGAGCCATGACCTCTTTCTCATTGGTTATAATTTGCCTGATTCACTTCTGGGAGTGGCAAAGAATTAACGGACCGACTATCATGATTTTTCATTAATAATTCATTATGTCGTTCAACAATAAGAAGGCGAGATAGTAATTCAGAATATTTTGTAAAACCTTTTTTGCGATATTGCTGCTGGAGAAGCATATTCGCGGGTGGAAATGTGCAGTATATTTTTTTGAGTTTATCTTGCTCAGTGATTTCGTTTTCGCATAAATTTAACTGATCTATAATTCTAAATAAGGCAGAATTATATTCAGTTATATATTTAAAGTCCATTAGTCTCTGATTTAATCAAGCATGACGTGTTTATGGAAGCATCACTAACTTCAGGTGGTCATATCTTTCTTTTAAATTTTTTCACAATTTCAGAGGATCCTTTAAGGTAAGATATTGTAATTCGATCCCGTCGTCAAGATGGTGGCGGAGAAAAATCATAGCTTTTGCACGGTCTTAACTAGATGTTGTGTTATCATCTTTGATGGTGTCTGTCACACCCATCGATTCAAGATGAATTTCAGCATCTAGTGTTCATGAGGAGTAGCCTTTTTCAGAAATGTCCAAAGCCACAAATTTAAATTTTGAAATATTTGCCACTTTATGAAAATAAAATTCTTACCACTTTTTATTACCTTAAAAAAATAGCCGAAGCCTCGTGCTGATAACGTGTTGTAAAAATAAACTAAATTTATCTAAATAAAACGGAGAGAATCAGAGAGAGGAAAGAAGAAATAAAGGAGTGAATTGCCGTATGTATATTTCTGTGTGTGCAACATTCAATTGTCAAACCTGACAATTTATAGCCAGGGAAAATATAATGCAGTGGGCAATTTGCCCAACTATCCAAGTGAGTGGGTCCCACTTGGATAGAGACATCCATATATAATCTTCTCTCTGATTCTCTCCATTTTATTTAGATAAATTTAATTTATTTTTACAACATAATCTTTAATAATCTATAAATTTGGTAAAGACAATTATAGTTGACTTGAGAACATGACCACTGTTCCTCTATGTCAAAAGTTGAACTAATCAATTCTAATATAATGACATTGTTAGATATTGGATGATTTCAAAGTAGAAAATATTAGGTATTAGATGTTTTCCAAGTGGGCCCCACTTGTAAGTGGGCAACTTATCCACTTGACATTTAATCATCTTTTATGCCTATATATATATGGGCATTAGAGAAATTGCAGATACACACGAAAAATATATTTACCTCCTCTGTTTTCTACTTTCTTCTCCTTTATTCCCTCCATCTTATGTTGGTAATTTAATTTATATTATAACACGTTATCAGCACGAGGTTCCGACTAATTTTTCAAGGTAACAAAAGTGGTAAGAGTTTTATTTAATTTAATTTTTATAAAATGACAAATATTTCCAAAATTAAATTTACTGCTCTTGATATTTCTGGAAAAGGCTACTCATAATGGGCACTTGATGCCGAAATTCATTTAGAATCAATGGGTCTGGCAGACACCATTAAAGATGACAATATGACATCCAATCAAGACCGTGCTAAAGCCATGATATTTCTCTGTCACTATCTTGACGAGGATCTAAAATTACAATATCTTACATTAAAAGATCTTTTTAAATTGTGGAAAAATTTTAAAAAAAGATATGACCACCTGAAGTTGGTCATGCTTCCACAAGCTCGTCATGATTGATTAAATCTGAGATTAATAAATTTCAAAAATATAACTGAATATAATTCTGCTTTATTTAGAATTATAGCTCAGTTAAATTTATGCGGAGAAGAGATCACTGAGCAAGATAAACTTGAAAAGACATACTCCACATTTCCACCCGTGAATATGCTCCTGCAGCAGCAATATCGCAAAAAAGAATTTTAAAAATATTCTGAATTACTTTCTCACCTTCTTATTGCTGAAAGACATAATTAACTATTAATGAAAAATCATGATAGTTGGTCAGTTTGTTCTCTGCCACTCCCTGAAGTGAATCAGGCAAATTCTAACCAACGAGAAAGAGGCCATGGCCCAGTCGTGGTCGTGGTCGTAGTCAAAGAAGAAATTTTAATCATGATTCTCGGCTGGCACCGAGAAATAACCAGCAATATAAAAGGTAGGATAAAAAGCCAGAAGCTTTACCGAAGAATAATTCAGAAATAATATGTCATAAATGTGGAGGTGTGGGGCACTGGTCGCGGATTTGCCGGTCATCAAAACGTCTAGTTCAGCTATATCAGGCATAATTAAAAAGGGCAGAAAATAATCCAGAGACAAATTTTATCTCTGAAGATAATATTGAGCCTATGCATTTGGATGTAGCTGATTTCTTTAATTTTCCAGACAAAAATATGAATATTGAGAGGACTAATAATATGTAAATATTTTTTTATCTGTATTAAATATGATGTTTGTATTTTTCTAATCAATGTAAATAAATAAAAATTTGTGTAATATACCATGTGTTAATACGTATTTTATTTTTTATTGAAGAAAATATGGAAATGTCTCAAATCTTATTTGGATCAATGATAAATTACGAGGATATTTGTGTAATTGATAGTAGAACTAACCATGCTATATTTAAAGACGAGAAATATTTTTCCAATTTACTTAAAAGAAAAGTTAATGTTACTACAATTTCTGGTAATTCAAAAATGATAGAAGGCTTCGGAAGAGCTACTATAATTCTGCCTAAGAGGACAAAAATTGTTATAGAAGATGCACTATTTTCTTCTAAATCTCCAAGAAACTTGTTAAGTTTTAAAGATTTATGTAGAAATGGATATCATGTTGAGACATTAAATGAAATGAATATTGAATATCTTGGTACAACCAAGAGTGTCTCAGGCCAGAAATATATTTTGAAAAAATTACCAACTCTGTCATCTGGCCTATATTATGCAAAAATTAGTGCAATTGAAGCAAATATGATCGTAAACCAGAAGTTTACTGATCCAAATATATTTGTGCTATGGCATGATCGAATAGGTCATCCCGGATCAATAATGATGAGATAAATTCTTGAAAATGCAACTGGACATCCATTAAAAAACCAGAAAATTCTTACAAATGATGAATTTTTATGTGTTGCTTGTTATCAAGGCAAATTAATTGCCAGACCATCAACCCTGAAGGTTGGCATCGAATCTCCTGCCTTTTTAGAACGTATACATGGAGATATATGTGGACTTATTCATCCACCTAGTGGATTGTTTAGATATTTTATGGTTCTAATAGATGCATCATCTAGATGGTCTCATGTGTGCCTGTTATCATCTCGCAACCTGGTGTTTGCGAAGTTGTTAGCACAAATAATAAGATTGAGAGCACAATTCCTAGATTATTCAATTAAGGCCATTCGCCTTGATAATACTGGAGAATTTACATCCCAAGAATTTAATGATTATTGCTTATCAATTGGGATAAAAATTGAACATCTTGTTGCGTTGTTCATGTTCATACTCAAAATGGCCTTGCAGAGTCATTTATAAAGCGCCTACAATTGATAGCAAGACCTCTACTAATGAAAATAAAATTGCCAATTACTGTTTGGGGTCATGCTATTTTACATGCAACAACACTTGTACGTCTAAGACCGACACATTATAATAAAATTGCCAATTACTGTTTGGGGTCATGCTATTTTACATGCAAAAGTCACGATTATATCGAGTTATGGATGATGGTATTTTTAAGAGCAAGAGTAACGCCTAGCTAAGGCCAAACTACTAGGCACTAGCCCGCTACACCATTCTACAAGGATCTAAGTCTACCAGAGCGATGCCGGGACATCTAAAGCAAGTTTACATCCTATACTAAGGCCAACATACCCCACTGTATCAATAACATGCTCATTCAAATCTACTTATAAAACTTAACAAATAACGACAAGATACACATGCTTCTAAATATCTGAAAACCCGATAATAAGCCTAAAGAATGATTTCTAAAACCTAAGATATACAATCAAACTACCCAACCCAAATTCCAACTATTTCAACATGCTTTCACACATTTCGGCTCAATCTAAAGAAAGGTAAACCATAGCCTACCTGTAGGCCAAACACGCGAGCTTCAAATCATTGTGCTGGAGATTTTCACTTTCGAACGACCTCGGAACGCTGCCAAACTATCAAAAATATAACCACAACGTCGATACGGTCATTTAGACACTAATTTCATAATTTTTGGAAATTGACCAATTTTTGGGTCGAAAACAGGAATTGTGGGGCCCACATACGAAATTCCGGATTTGACCCCCAAAACAGGTTCTAAACGTCACCCCAAGCTCAAAAATTAGATTTATAATACAATTCGGGGTGGGAAATTACGCAAGACGATCAAACAACCAAAACTCATAAATTCGGACTAAAGGACCAAAAATGACAGCATCGAAATCAGTAGATTTTGGAAATACGAGACTCTTTCAACCCAAAAAAATTGCACTATGATGATCCTTGCGAAAAACTCCACAATCTAGCCTCAAAAATCACTCAAAATGGAGTTATATTGACCAGGATACACTTTTTCAAAATTCCACAAAATTTCATTCCGAAAATGACTAAATCAGTAACTAAAAACGCATTTTTACCTCAAACGAAGCTTTTCCTAGCGTTTCTGAGATTACCAAGATATTACTCACGAAATTCTATTGAATTTAGACCCTTGAATCACCAAAATCGGATTTATATTGGTCAAGATATAACTTGTCAAAGTTCTTCAAAAATCCATTCCGAAAATGGATACTGCTGCAAATAAAATCACGATTTTACCTGAATTGAATGCTCCAAATCAGTTTTCAATCTCTCCAATGCGTTCTCCACAAAAAACCTCACAATTTTGCCTTTTGAATCACCCAATTTGGAGCTCTAGAACTCAAGAAATGAGGGTTCAAAGTTGAGGAGAAAAATCTGAAAATCTGGTGCAAAATCTACACTATTGCACCAGATTTTTCTAGTTTTCCATTATTTAAAGTCTCCGAATGGACCCTCGGAATTCGTTCGGAATCCGATAAAAATAAACCAGATATGCTACCCTACTAAATTTGATATTTCGGACTCAATGGCGCATTCAGAATTCTCATACGAGATTATTATAATAAAAAGTGGGTCCTACATCCAAGAGTCATTTTAAGTCTCATTCCACAACGGGCCTCGATATTAGTTCGGAAGCCTCGAAAAATGAACTAAGGGTCGTTCTAGACCAAAATCAACATTTAGGAACTAACCGCGCTGCCAGAATTTTTATTTGAGCGTATTTTCCAAGAATGTTGACCAAAGTCAACTATAGGCTAAGTTTCAAGGTCAAAAGCGCCAAATAGCCCCAAACTCATATCGATTGACTCGATAGTTATTCCAACAGTGCTACTAGCCTAATTTGGTCATTCCGGAGCTGATGGAACCATCAAAATTTGAATTCGAGATCTCGTTGACCCAAAACTCGAAAAGTCGCAACTAAACTAACTTAGGCCTTTAAAATACCAAAATGGACTCGAGACCTCTAAAAATTCAACCCGCACTTCTTCTAGACCAAAAACCATCTCCTGAATCCAACGGAGTTGTCGGATTCCATTCCGAGCATCAAAACTTCAAAAGTTGACCAAAGTCAAACCTTGGCTTAAAGTTCCTCAAATTCTCAACTCAAGGCCTCAAATCTTCGTTACAGCTCCAAAACTGATTTCGTAAAGTCTCCTAACCCAATTTCGACATTTCAGAGCTGCTGGAATTGACGGAATTCTGTTCCGAGATCTATAGCTCCGATTGACCCCAAATACCACTTTTTAACACTTAAAGCTTATGAAACTCAAAATTTCCAAGGACTTAACTTTTCATAGGATTTTCTAAAAATCAACACCCGATAACAATTAGAAATGACTCGGGGCATCTAAAGGGAGGGGTAAAATGGTCATTTTACAAAAATTCCAAAAATGACCTTAAGGGTCATTATAAAATCCTAGAAAGAGAAGCGTAAGAAATAATAAAGATGATACTACACAAGAACCTCCTGAAGAAGGTCAAGATTTGAGTATTCCTGATATTCCTGAAGAAATCAGTGAACCCGAGACTCAAGTGAATGAAGAACTTTCAATAAGTTCTACCAGTGATGGGATAAATCTAGATCGATCAAAAATTACGGTGGATAATGTTTTTGCATATAATATTGCAATTAACCTCATGCAAGATAGTGAAAGTCTTGAGCCTAAATCCATCGAAGAATGTCGACGTAGATGTGATTGGCTAGAATGGCAAAAGGCAATTCAATCAGAAATAGACTCACTTGCTAAACGTGAGGTTTTTAGACCTGTAGTCGAAACCCCTGAAGGTGTAAAACCAGTTGGCTATAAATGGGTTTTTGTTAGAAAACGAAATGAGAGAAATGAAATTATAAGATATAAGGCACGCCTTGTTGCACAAGGATTCTCTCAAAGACCCGGAGTCAATTATGAAGAAAAATATTCACCAGTTATGGATGGAATAACTTTTCGATATCTCATCAATTTAGCTGTACATAAAAATTTTGAAATACATCTAATGGATATAGTTATAACTTACATTTATGGTTTAATTGATAATGAAATTTACATGAAAATTCCAGATGGATTAAAATTGCCTGAAACATGTAAAAAGTCTCGAGAAATATACTCAATAAAACTGCAAAAATCATTATATGGTTTAAAACAATTAGGGCGTATGTGGTATAATCGCCTCAGTGAGTACTTGATAAATGAAGGCTATATAAATGATGTCATTTGTCCATGTATTTTTATTAAGAAAACGGAATCAGAGTTTGTTATACTCGCCGTTTATGTTGATGACATAAATCTCATTGGAACCCCTGAAGAGGTCCAAAAGGCAATTGAATATCTAAAGAAAAAATTTGAAATGAAAGACCTTGGAAAGACAAAACTTTGTCTATGTCTGCAAATTGAACATTTAGTAGACGCAGTCTTTGTCTACCAATCTGCCTACACTGAGAAAATCTTAAAAAGATTTTACATGGACAAAGCATATCCATTAAGTACTCCAATGATTGTTCGATCACTTGAAGTGGAAAAAGATCAATTTCGACCTCCAAAAGAGGATGAAGAAATTCTTGGTCCTGAAGTACCATATCTCAGTGCTATTGGTGCACTTATGTATCTTGCTAACGCAACTAGACCTGGCATAACATTTTCTGTTAATTTGCTAGCAAGGTATAGTTCATCCCCTACGCGAAGGCATTGGAACGGTATCAAACATATTTTGCAATACCTGAAGGGTACTATTGATATGAGTTTGTTTTATACTAACAAAGGTTGTGCAGACCTTATTGGTTATGCAGATGCAGGTTATTTATCAGACCCACATAAAGCTCGATCTCAGACAGGTTATCTGTTTACACACGGAGGGACTGCTATATCATGGCGATCTACAAAACAGTCCATTGTTGCTACTTCTTCAAATCATGCTGAAATAATAGCAATTCATGAAGCAAGTAGAGAATGTGTGTGGTTGAGATCGATGATACAGTTCATCAAAGAAAGATGTGGTCTGGAAAATAATGTTAAAATACCCACAATTATATTCGAAGACAATGCCGCGTGAATAGCTCAATTGAAAGGTGGCTTCATAAAAGGAGACAGAACGAAACACATTTCACCAAAATTATTCTTCACACATGATCTTCGGAAGAATGGTGAAATTGATGTACAACAAGTTCGTTCAAATGATAATCAAGCAGATTTATTCACAAAGGCATTACCAACATCAACTTTTGAGAAGCTAAGGCATAAGGTTGGAATGCGCTGTCTCCAAAATATCAAATGAAGTTTTCATCAGTGAGAGTAAAATACGCGCTGCACTCTTTTTTCTTTAACCACGGTTTTTGTCCCAGTGGATTTTTCTGGCAAGGTTTTTAATGAGACAGCATTCAAGGCGTATTACCATATGTGTGTACTCTTTTTCCTTCACTAGGTTTTTTCCCACTGAGTTTTTCCTAAGTAAGGTTTTTAACGAGACACAACATCTATGAAAATTCATGATAACTATGTATATTATTCTTTTACTAGAATTTTTATTACACGTGGACATCCAAGGAGGAGTGTTAGATATTGGATGATTTCAAAGTAGAAAATATTAGGTATTAGATGTTTTCCAAGTGGGCCCCACTTGTAAGTGGGCAACTTACCCACTTGACATTTAATCATCTTTTATGCCTATATATATGGGCATTGGAGAGATTGCAGATACACACCAAAAATATATTTACCTCCTCAGTTTTCTACTTTCTTCTCCTTTATTCCCTCCGTCTTATTTTGGTAATTTAGTTTATATTATAATAGACATCAAATATTGATCATTATTATTATTATTTTTCAAATTAATTTCATGGATCTTTATTAGTATATCAAGGTGCATTCATTTATTAAAATTTAAAAAGTACTCAATCCGTTTCTTTGTAGTTGTCATAATGTTTTTTAGAGTTAAATGATATGAGCTTTAACTAACATTTTAATGTATTTTTTCATCATATTGATACAAAAAAAATTATAATTTATAGTACTTTTCATATAATTTTTGAATATCTAAATTATTATTTTAAAATATTGAATATATATAATCGAATTTAACTTTAAAAATCTGTCAAATTGAATTTTGAAAAATGCAACATGAGAACTAAAAAGAAAAGGAGGGAGTACATAATAAAATATTAAATGACACTTGGTGTTGTTACTTATATTTATTTACTTTTTAGTTATTTATGACCTTCTTATAAAAGACTTTTATTTTTACATATAAAAGATCTAAAAAGATTATATTCTTCTATTCATTTTGTGAGTGGTATTTTTTTTTTAATTCCATTGAATATCAAATATTTTTGAAAAATCAATTTAACCGATTGAATCTGATATACTGAATCAATTCTTTTAAAAAACTGTAGGATTCTATATAAATATATAACCGCACTGAATAATTAGGCACCTACTAAATTATAAAATAGCACGATTTTCTTTTTAAAATAAATTGATCTTTAATTTCTGTCATTTAGCAATTAAATTTATGCATACCGTCTGCGGGATATAAGTTCTTTAATTAAGAAATTCAAGTTAGATTTGAATATAACTTGTGAGATATACTTATAAAGAATTATTTATAACGAGAGGCAAAAATTAAAAATCACCACAAAATAGGAAGCGAAAATAAATATGACCCCAACTAATTAAGCATTAAATCCTCAATTAATTAAATGATGCACTTTCAATAGTTAATATTCACAAATTTACTATATCTATTAATAATTTCACTACTAAATCATTCATGTATTACGAGAAACTTGTGATGGATAATACAGTTTTTATATGTAACATATTTTATTTTAGGTATAATACATAAACATGCTCTTTAATTTGACCTCAACTAGCATCTATGCGTTTTAATTGTGGGTGTGCATAAATAAACAATTAAACTCGTATAAAGCTGAACAAATAGACGCACTTAAACGTAAGACATGAATTGTCACATAGAATGTTTTATATGACATATGTGCCTACTTGTTCAACTTTATATAAGTTAAGTGTTTACTTGTGTACGTCCAAAGTTGGAGGGTATACATATCAGCTGAGACTAAGTTAGAAAGCACATTTATATTATATATATATATATATATTTTACATGAAGCGACTACACATTTTAAATAATTAAAAAATAAATTCGTTGAATCATATATCACAAAAACAAAAAATAGAATTTACTAATAATTTATTACAGACCAGAAGTACTATATTAGCTCTTAATTGTTGATTAATATAACTACAAATCCATGTTCGTTGTCATCACAATTGTAATATAATTTTGTAAAGAAAATTATAATTGACTTGATAAAATGACCACCAATGAGCTCAAAGATGGAAATAAAAATTAAAACCTGCTTCTTTTTTAAAATTTGAACGAATCAATTGTAATATAATTTCCGTTCATTTTTATTTGTCCAGTATTAACTGATCACACCTTTTGAAAAGTAATAAATAGAATGATAGTTTACTATTCTCTTCGTTTCAATTTGTTTGACTTATTTTGATTTGACACGGAATTTAAAACAATTATGAAGACTTTTAAATCTTATGGTCTTAAATTAAATATAAATGTCAAATATACCAAAATACACTTTAATCTGGTAGACTTAAGTATGCTATGCTGAAAGTTAAAATTAAAAATTTGCTAAAAAGGTAAAATGGTTGGTTTTTTTAAACAGATTAAAAAAAATAGATCAAATAAATTGAAACGAAAAGAGTATATCACCCTTTGAATATACTCTAATAAATTCAATGTTTTGAGAAATGTCTATAATTAATAACAAGGGAAAAATAATTATAAAATGATAAATTATCTATTGAATTTTTAAACTGAACAAATAAAAATGAATATTTATTTTTATTACTATTAGATAACTAAAAGTGAACGGACCAAATAACATTGATTGTTTTTTCTCAAATTAATTTCATGGATTTCTTTTTCCAAAAGCACTAAAACCCCACCCTTACCCATACCCCTACCAACTAGCTTGATTTTTAGTAGTCATTCTAGCCCCACTTTAGTGGGTTATCAATATATTATCCTTAATATTTGATGACACATGTGTTTAATTAGGACCACTAAGCATGAATTAATCCCCCCCCAACCCCCACACACAAAATAGAAAAGGTCTTTTTGTGTTGATAATTAACATCATATTTGATTTTTTAGTGAAAAACTATCAAGAATATAAGTATGTGTTGTTGTTTTTATTCTGATTTTTCAGTATGATATTTATATTAAGATCTAACTAAATTTAGCTTTTCACATTATAAAATTCATTTCTGAAGACAGTATTTCTAACATGATCTTTTTCAATCATAGAAACTTAAACTCAAAATTTTTAATTATAGCTAGCATAGGTTCTTATTCTTTTCTCTTTGTACTTGTTCTTTAGGTTGTGTTAGAACTTAGTATAATGATAGAGTAAAAATCATCTATCTATTAATTAATAATACCAAGAGTATCCTTAATCTAATTTGTATCAGTCGATTAAAACAAAAAAAATTCAACAAATTATTTATTTATACATATTACTCCCTCTATTCTATATTAAGTGAATTTGTGAGGCAATACACACATATTAAGAAAAACATTCAAGGACATAATTTGAATCATACTTTTCACTATTGTTTTTTGTAAAATCATAAATATAACTTTGCAAGTAGTGTGATTTATCTCCTAGAAAATACAAAACTTCAATAAATGAAAGGGAAAATATGAAAAAGTTTTAAATATCTATCTTGAACTTTGAACAATTTAATTATTTTGAATAATGAAAAATCCCTCAAAAATTCACTTAATATTAAATGGAGGAATTAATATTTATGAAGTTTGTCATTGATAATGATGATTAATAACACTTTTTTCTTGTAAAAGGTTCTCTCCATAAGGTGTTAAATAAGCCAGTGAAGTGGTGAATTGTATTACAAGTTATAATTCTTTATTTGGATATAGTTTAAGTTTTATACACAAATTATACACAATCACTCAATTAATATACAAAATTTTGCACAATTTATTAATACGTAAATCTCCTTAAAATATAATATTTATAATTTTTAAAAATAAAATAAATTACACTCCATAACAAATAAAAATAATCTGATCATAAGAAAATTCTTTCATAGACAATACATATAACTTAAGCTCTTCATCAAATAATAATATTAAAGTCAAGTGTTGTTTGTACTTCATATATAACTAAACTCTACCCAACAATTAGATTGTGTATACATTAATGACGTTAATAAGTGACAGAAAAGGAGTGCATTTTTTTTTATAATTGCGATGTTTAAATTAATTTATATACATTTCAATATTTTTTTTATGAATACGTATTATCTCCTATCAAAACATGTGTAAGGTAATCTGCCTATCAAAATTTGGATAAAAATGATGAAATCACCTAGCGTTAGCTAGAAGTTGAAGACTACTATCAAATGTTTATATCAAAATAATAAATACATGATATGTTTGCACATATATTCTGATTAACTTAATCGTAGTTAATTAATGCATATTTAACTTTAATAATATCATTTAACCATGATTAATTGAATTGATGATTTGTGTAAACATCTTATACGGATAAGTATTTACTTCTGATTTGTCTATTCATCATTTCGCCCCACAACAGTTAACATCAATTATACTCTTATTATAATTTCTATTTGAATTTATCTCATGCCATTAATCAAAATATAAACACAAACTATATTGCATTTTTAATTGTAATTTAACATAGGTAACCATTTGTCTAGATAAAAAAAAACTAATTACTACTCCAATTGACAGATAAAAGAAAATAGAATTATCATGTCATAATCAAGATATTATAGCTGTCACGACCCAAATACGGGTGTGATGACACTCATCTCAACCCACCGAGACAAGTCAGCCTAATACCCAATGAAAAATAGATGCGGAAGAAAAAGAAATAAATCCAAATTTAATTTAACCTAAATAAGTAAAACAAACTTAAACTCCCTCAAGATTGGTTGTCATGTGTACAAACCACTAATACATTACCGAAATATGAAAGAAAATACAGTCACAATGTCTTTGTCTTTAGAATAGGAATAAACATATTAAAAGAGTAAGAGGTGTCTGATAGATGGATATAACAGCTACCTCAACACTCGAGATAATAGCCTCAGAAGCGGTAGTAAATCGTAGGAGATCAAGCAGGCATGTGCTCACTACCTACACAAGTGTAGAAACAAGGGGTGAGTAACAAACAACACGGTACTCAGCAAGTGGATAACTAAAACTAAGCAAAGCTTAATAGAGACAAGTACTCCTGTCCTCCCAACCGAACCTCCGTAACCACAACCTACATAGAACCAGCCCAACTCTATATTGTACGATAACAACAGTAATATAGTCCACGAATACTCATCAATAGTCTCATCAATGAATCATATCAAGTCAAGTCAGCATATACAGAGCAATATAGGGGTAAATACAAATTCACAAATATCAGAAAGGTGCAATGCAATGCAATGAAATGATGCATGTCTGTCCTATTGGTACACATCCGTTGAATCACAGTCCGAAATCCATGGGAAACATTTCTGTCTATGTAACCTGCCACGGAACATGTGGCCCATCCGCTCAACATATATATCTTGTCACAGAGCGTGTGGCCCAACCCTTTTATTTCATAATACCTGCCATGAAGCGTGTGGCCCGACCCCTTTATTTCGTATCATTTTGAGTCTTACATAATATGTCAGAACCAATGCAATCAATTTATGTTCATATAATTCACGATAATAACATGACAACAATAATAATTTTTTCCTATCTCACATCAACATAGTCATTTCACATGTCCAAAATAAATTCATAATCACAACATATCAATTCCACCAATACATGTCATTAGATCATCATTTTATACCCCTCATCTCCATTTTTAAGGTCAACCATACGGTCAATAACCCAGTCCAATTCTCATTACTCCCCAATACACATAACACGGAAATACAAGCATCTAAAAAGCTTAAACTGATGTTTAGAAATTCACTTGCCTCAAATGATCAAGTAATTACTCCGAGACCTGAGCCTTCCTCTTTCGCTGGGTTTCCAAATTAATGTAATCTAATCAAATGAATAATCATCATAAGATTTCGAAATTAAAAACATTCATATCACTATATGTCTAGCCTAGACCCTAAAACTCATCCTAAAATCTATAATTAATTAATTACCTAAATCTCAAGCCTATGGTTAACTCTAAATCCCTTCAATACCATAAATATGGTGATAATCATATAATAAAATATACCTAATATTTAATTTTCTATCTTAATATACCAACTTAAATCATAATGTATCATTAATAAGAAAAGTAAGATAAATTATGAAGCCCTCAAGGAAAGACAAAATTAAAATGGACAAGGACCCACATGAATAGCATTTTCCAATTCAATTTTCCTCCTCCATTCTCTTTCTGTTCAACACATGATGACATTATATATATATTTTATTAATTTATCAATCTTTTCATTATACATTGATAGCAATAATATCCTATGCTCCTATATAAAACTAGCACATAATTACCTTACCTGGCTCACTTGACTTTCTCTTCGTTTTTGTTTCCGCCGCTGCAGTGAAGTCTCTCTTCTCGTGTTCTCTTTTTCTTATTAATTAGGTATTAAGGATTACAATTCCACTGATTGATTTTAAATAAATATAGAATACGTGATATAAAGTATTAAATACATTGTCCTTTTAGTCCATTAATTAATTAAGTTATCTAAATTCACCCCTCAATTAAATAACTATAATTATCGAATAGTCCAAATTTATAATTTAATTTTTTTATTTTATTTTATTTTTCGGAGAGAATATTTTATGAAAGAGAGATGACTCATTCTCAAAATGACCAAACGGGTCATTACAATAGACTTTTTCATTTTACACTATAATTAAAAAAATCATTAATAGAGTAATCAATTTTACTATTTTGCTAAAATCTATAATTAATTAATTACCTAAATCTGAAGCCTAGGGCTAACTCTAAATCCCTTCAATACCATAAATATGGTGATAATCATATAATAAAATACACCTAATATTTAATTTTCTATTTTAATATACCAACTTAAATCATAATGTATCATTAATAAGAAAGTAAGATAAATTATGAAGCCCTCAAGGAAAGACAAAATTAAAATGGACAAGGATCCACATGAATAACATTTTCCAATTCAATTTTCCTCCTCCATTCTCTTTCTGTTCAACACATGATTTGACATTATATATATATTTTATTAATTTATCAATCTTTTCATTATACATTGATAGCAATAGTATCCTATGCTCCTATATAAAACTAGCACATAATTACCTTACCTGGCTCACTTGACTTTCTCTTCGTTTTTGTTTCCACCGCTACAGTGAAGTCTCTCTCCTCGTGTTCTCTTTTTCTTATTAATTAGGTATTAAGGATTACAATTTCACTGACTGATTTTAAATAAATATAGAATAAGTGGTATAAAATATTAAATACATTGTCATTTTAGTCCATTAATTAATTAAGTTATCTAAATTCACCCCTCAATTAAATAACTATAATTATCGAATAGTCCAAATTTATAATTTAATTTATTTTATTTTATTTTATTTTTCGGAGAGAATATTTATGAAAGAGAGATGACTCATTCTCAAAATGACCAAACGGGTCATTACAATAGACTTTTTCATTTTACACTATAATTAAAAAAATCATTAATAGAGTAATCAATTTTACTATTTTGCTCTTCGTTCATATCAAGTTCATATCAATACACATAAAAATAAGTTAGAAAAAAAAATACATAATGTATAAGAATAACTAGTATTGAAAATTGTCTCATTCAAAGGGTCATATTAATTCTAGGGATAAAATAAAAAAAATTAATAAAATTTATCTTAACTTAATAAGTAATCAAGTTATATGTGACAATTATTTTTAGTAAAATGTTCCAAAGTCTAGAAAAAATAAATCGACGTGAGTTCAATTTTTACTTTCCATAAAAAAGAAAAAGTAGATTTTACGATTTATTGAATGGACCTAACATTGATGATTGGTATGAATATCGAGAATGAATGAAATTGTAAGAATGAAAGTCCTCATTTTTGTCAATTATTTTTACCTAACAAGGAGAATAGTAATTGACTAGGTACGTAAAATAAAAATTAAAGCCATAAAGCCCCAACTTCTTTTAGTATTGGCACTAATTCACCAGAAATATGTGTGGATATCACTCTTTCTAGTCCTCCGAACATATTTCCGCCTACGAAAACCGCCGGCAACTCCGTCGTTGTTCCACCAGCACTGCTCACGATTATCGACAACTCCTTCTTCACATCATCTTCATCTTCATCGTTAACTTCGAAAATCGTAGGGTTAGCACCTAACCCTAGAAGTAAATTTTTCGCAACATGGCACATGCAACACCCACGTATCGCTACTACGATTATCGCGTTCTCCGAGATGGATTTCGCCACCCTAGTAGTGACATAGGAATTTCTGTTTCGTGATCTCGTGTCATCATCGGAATTGGTATTGGTTCTCTCACCTACAAAGTCGAAATATATGTAAAAAATCACTAAAATTTTAAGTAAAAATTTCCAAACGTACTAAAATGAATTTAGAGAGAAGACTGTCAAATTTCAATTCTGAATTTCATCCTTAGTATTGTACCGCTGCAAAAGTGAAACAATAGATGTACATATGAAAAATCACTAACTATTGAAAAATTTTAAAAGTATAGTAAATTCAGTTGAACTCATCAAATTTAAATTCTGAATCAATCTCTTTATTAATTACCTGAACGTGACTCGAAAATGGTGGAACCACCACTAGAGGTGGCAGATGAGCTACGTCCGATCGTCATGGTGGTGGTAGTGGTGGTGGAGGGAAGCCAATTTCTATATGGTAAAGTTCGTTGCATGGTGGTGCTTGAGATGGGGTGGGGTGGGGGGAAGGGGGTTGAGGAGGAAGAAAGGGAAGAAAAATGAAGAGGACTTATATATAATTGAAGGGTGATAATGCAAAAAATGAAGTAGATTACACTGACGTCAACGGATGTGACGTGAGAACAAACGTCAAGTTTAGACCATTTATACCTGCGCAGAATTTTTAGTAAGTGATGTTATATTATGAAGTGGATTGTCCACTTAATCTTATTATATACACGTGGGGTCCATTGAAAGTGGGCAACCCACTTGTTTTCTTCTTCCTTTAGCCATCTATATGTGTATAAATATCTTTAGCATCGGAAGGATGAATACACACAGATATATAAAAATTTTCTCTCATCTGTTTTGTTTTCCTTTCAATTACTCTCTCCTCCTTATATTGTTAAATTAGTGTATTTTACAACACATTATCAGCACGAAGCTCTAATTTTTCAGAAAATTAACTTCTATATCAGGTATATCTACTAAAGAAATTTCATTTTTAAGTTATCTTTGTTACTTTCAAATTAATTTTCATCATGTCAAACTTGTCAAAATTGGAATTTGTGGCACTTGCTATTTCTAGTAAAAATTATTTGTCATGGGTACTTGATGCTGAAATTCACCTTACCGCTAAGGGCCTTGGTGATGCTATAATTGAAGGAAATACAGCATCAAGTCAGGATAAAGCAAAGGCTATGATTTTCCTTCGTCATCATCTAGATGAAAGCCTAAAAATGGAATACTTGACAGTGAAAGATCCACTTGAATTGTGGAAAGATTTAAAAGGGAGGTATGACCACCTCAGGGCAACGGTATTGCCAAGGGCTCGTTATGAATGGATGCACTTACGGTTTCAAGATTTTAAAACCGTAATTGAGTATAATTCTGCTATATTTAGAATAACTTCCCAATTAAAATTATGTGGGGAAAATATAAATGATGAGGACATGTTAGAAAAGACACTAACTACTTTTCATGCCTCTAATATAATATTACAGCAGCAATATCGTGAAAAGGGTTTTAAAAAATACTCTGAATTGATATCATGCCTTCTGATGGCTGAACAACATAATGCCTTTTTAATGAAAAATCATGAAGCCCTCGTGGTGGTGGTCAACATAAAAGGGAGAACAATATCAGTTCTCAAAATGGCCCTTCAAAAAGTAACTGTCATCGTTGTGGCATGAAAGGCCACTGGAAAAATGAATGTGGGACGCCTGAGAATTTTGTAAGACTTTATCAAAATTCTTTTAAAAAGAAAGGCAAATAGAGGTGGTGCCTCTTCTTCTAATGCTCGGATAGAGTCACACTTGGCGTTCGAAAATAATGTTGAGGCAAGGCCTTTAAATAATGATAATATTGAAACAAATCTGGCCTTAAGGGATGATGATTTTAATGACCTTAATGATATTACTCATTTGGAGGTTGAAGATTTTTTTAAGGATCTTAATTGATGTTTAATTTCATGCTTTTCAATATGTTATCATGTACTTCGAATTATTGTGTTTTTACGTTTATGTATTTGAAGAAAAAAATAATAATCAAGGTCACATTGTTATGATAATTGTATATTGTTTATTACATTGTGCTATTTTACAATGTTGTAATTAATTACTATTAGTGTGCTATTATTTAATCTTAATATCATATTGTTACTAAAAATAATATTTGCCTTATTTAATGTCATTATACTAACTGTTTATTCTTGTTAATGTTTTAGACATTAATAATATATAATAATTGTATTATTTTTATCAATAAACAAATTATCTATACATGATGAATAATATTATATTAATGTTTTATAATATTTTATATTTGTTTTTAATACTTGTGTATAATATTTATTTAAGGTTAATAAGTATATAATTCCATAAACTAAATTATTTTAACATTCATCATAATTGAATCATATAATTTTTTAAATTTTAAATTACCATAATTTAACTTTAAAAAAGGGACTTATGTTTTTCTAGCAAAATTGTTACTTATTTTATTTCTTACAATGCATTTTTATTTTATGAAGATAAATAAATTTATCAGTCTTCAATTGGATTCAAGATGAATAATGGAGATATGTCCATTTTGGATAGTGCCACAACTCATACGATATTAAAAGAAAAGAAATATTTTTGTCATTTGATTATGAAAAAGGCTTATGTCAATACAATATCTGGTAGTACAAAATTAATTGAAGGCTCTGGAAAAGCAGTCTTATTACTACCTGGAGGAACGATATTGGTAATTGATAATGCATTATATTGTAGTAAGTCTCAAAGAAACTTGTTAAGTTTCAAGGTTATTCGCCAAAATGGCTATCATATTGAGACTGCAAATGAAGGAAAGGTTGAATACCTTTATATTACTATAATAAATATGGAGAAGAAAATTGTGCACGAAAATTACCTGCACTTTCTTCTGGGTTGTACCATACAAATATTGGTACTGTTGAATCACATGCCATTGTAAACAAAAGGTTTACTGATTCTAATGATTTTATCATTTGGCATGATCGGTTGGGCCATCTCGGTTATAATATGATGCGCAGAATTATTGAGAATTCACATGGACACACTTTGAAGAATCAGAAAATTCTTCAATCTAAGGAATTCTCTTGTGTTGCTTGTTCCCAAGGAAAACTGATTATCAAACCATCAGCAACTAAGGTTGGGATTGAATCCCCTGCATTTTTGAACGTATACAGGGTGATATATGTGGGTCAATTCACCCTTCATGTGGACCATTTAAATATTATATGGTCTTGATAGATGCATCTACAAGATGGTCACATGCGTGCTTATTATCAACTCGCAACATGGCTTTTGCGAGATTGTTAGCTCAAATTATAAGGTTAAGAGCACAATTTCCAGATTATGCAATAAAGACAATTCGTCTTGATAATGCTGGTGAATTCACATCTCAATCATTTAATGATTATTGTATGTCGATTGGAATAAAAGTTGAGCATCCGGTCGCTCATGTACATACTCAAAATGGTCTAGCAGAATCATTGATTAAACGCCTCCAATTGATAGTTAGACCATTGCTAATGAGGACAAAACTTCCTATTTCAATATGGGGGCATGCTATTTTGCATGCAGCAGCACTTGTGCGTATAAGGCCAACAAATTATCATGAATTTTCCCCATTACAGTTGGCATTTGGAAGGGAGCCAAATATATCCCATCTTAGAATATTTGGGTGTGCGGTATATATCCCAATTGCTCCACCGCACCGCACAAAGATGGGTCCCCAAAGAAGGTTGGGAATATATATTGGGTATGAATCTCCTTCTATTATAAAATATCTGGAACCTATGACTGGAGATTTATTTACGGCAAGATTCGCTGATTGTCATTTTGATGAATCAGTATACCCAACATTAGGGGGAGAACATAAGCAGTTGAAAAATGAGATAGATTGGAATTCATTGTCACTATCTCATTTAGATCCTCGAACAAATCAATGTGAGCAAGAAGTTCAAAAGATGATTTATTTGCAGAATATTGCAAATCAACTGTCGGATGTATTTACTAACCTTCCGCGGGTTACTAAATTGCATATCCCAGCTGCTAATGCTCAAGTTCGAGTTGATGTCTCGGTAGGACAACTTATTCAGGCAAATGAGTCTAGACCGCGCTTAAAACGTGGAAGACCATTTGGTTCCAAAGATAAAAATCCTCGAAAAAGGAAAGGAATAAATGATCAAGATGATCATAATTTGGAGGCGAGTGCTCAAGAAGAGCCCAGAGACACAACAAATAGTGATACCACCGAGGAGGTCCAAGTACCTAAAAATAATGAGAATGAAGAAATCTCAATAAGTTATGTCTCGACAGGAAAACGGTGGAACCGAAATGATATTGTGGTCGATAATATTTTTGCTTATAATGTTGCCATTGAAATAATGCAACAAGATAAGGATCTTGAACCAAAATCTGTCGATGAATGCAGACAGAGAAATGATTGGCCAAGATGGAAGAATGCAATTCAAGCAGAGTTAACTTCACTTGAAAAACGTGAAGTTTTCGGATCAACAGTTCGAACACCTAAAGGTGTCAAGCCAGTAGGGCACAAATGGGTTTTTGTGCGTAAACGAAATAAAAAGGGTGAAGTCGTAAGATATAAAGCACGACTTGTAGTCCAAGGTTTTTCGCAAAGACCTGGCATTGACTATATGGAAACATATTCCCCTGTGGTGGATGCAATTACTTTCAGGTATCTAATGAATTTGGCAGTTCATGAAAAGCTTGAAATGCACTTAATGGACGTGGTCACTGCCTATTTATATGGCTCATTAGACCACGACATTTTTATGAAAATTCCCGAAGGGTTCAAAGTGCCTGAAGCATACAAGGATTCTCGAGAAAATTGTTCAATAAAGCTTCAAAAATCCTTGTACGGGTTGAAACAATCAGGACGAATGTGGTACAATCGTCTTAGCGAATATTTGCTAAAAGAAGGATATAAAAATGATCCAATTTGCCCTTGTGTCTTTATGAGAAGGTCTGAATCTAAATTTGTCATAATAGCAGTATATGTTGATGATTTGAATATTATTGGAACTTCGGAAGAACTTTCAAAGGCAGTAAAATGCCTGAAAAAGGAGTATGAAATGAAAGACCTTGGAAAGACAAAATTTTGTCTTGGTCTACAAATTTAACATTTTACAAATGGGATATTTGTCCATCAGTCAACATATACTGAAAATATTTTAAAGAGATTTTATATGGATAAAGCACACCCATTGAGTACTCCAATGGTTGTGAGATCTCTTGATATTAATACAGATCCGTTTCGGCCTTATGAAAATGATGAAGAACTTATTGGTGCTGAAATACCATACCTTAGTGCAATTGGTGCATTAATTTATCTTGCCAACAATTCTAGACCGGATATAGCTTTCTCAGTAAACTTGTTAGCAAGATTTAGTTCTTCACCAACACGCAGACACTGGAATGGAATTAAGCATATATTCAGATACCTTCGAGGTACCATTGATATGGGATTATTTTACTCAAATGATTCCATGTCATAATTGATCGATTATGCAGATGCGGGATATTTATCTGATCCCCATAAAGGTCGATCGCAAACAGGCTATTTATTTACATGTGGTGGTACAGCTATATCATGGCGTTCAACAAAGCAAACTATGGTTGCCACTTTCTCAAATCATGCAGAGATAATAGCCATTCATGAAGCAAGTCGAGAATGTGTTTGGTTAAGATCAATAACTGAACACATTCAAGAAACATGTGGTCTTTCTTTGACAAAAGACGCTCCAACAATATTGTATGAAGACAATGCTGCATGTATAGCTCAACTGAAGGGAGGATACATCAAAGGAGACAGAACAAAACATATTTCACCAAAATTCTTTTTCACTCATGATCTTCAAAAGAAGGGTGAAATAGATGTCCAACAAATTCGTTCAAGTGACAATTTGGCGGATATGTTCACCAAAGCATTGCCAACTTCAACCTTTGAGAAAATGAGATACAAAATTGGAATGCGTCGTCTTCGAGATATTAAGTGATATTTTCATCAAGGGGAGCAAAATACGCGCTGTACTCTTTTTCCCTTAGTCAAGGTTTTGTCCCACTGGGTTTTCCTGATAAGGTTTTTAATGAGGCAGCACTCAAGGCGTATTATTAGATATGTGTACTCTTTTTTCTTTATTAGGCTTTTTCCCACTGGGTTTTTTCTAATAAGGCTTTAACGAGGCACATTTCTCGTGGACATCCAAGGGGGAGTATTATGAAGTGGATTGTCCACTTAATCTTATTGGATTGTCCACTTAATCTTATTATATACACGTGGGGTCCACTGAAAGTGGGCAACCCACTTGTTTTCTTCTTCCTTTAGCCATCTATATGTGTATAAATATCCTTAGCATCGGAAGGATGAATACACACAGATATATAAAAACTTTCTCTCATCTGTTTTGTTTTCCTTTCAATTACTCTCTCCTCCTTATATTGTTAAATTAGTGTATTTTACAACATGTTAATATTTATAAAAGAAAAGATAAAAATTTAATTATCAATATTTATAGAAATAAGGACAAAAATGTAATCATCACATTAATAAGTAAAATATATCGTTGACCCATTGATTTAGTTTAAGTTTAATCTAGAGAAGGTATTGAGTTCAATAAGCTTAAGTTGAGGTTCAAATCTCCAACCTTAAAAAAAAAATTGAGCATTGAACGAATACACCAAAAGACGTCGTAGTCCACCCATGTCTTTATGATTAGTCAACAACAACAATACAGTAAAATTCTACAACGTGGGACTGGGAAAGGTAAAGTGTACGTAGACCTTATTTTTACCAAGATAGGAAGGTTGTTTTCGAGAGACCCTCAGGTCAAAAGAAGCATAAAAAGAGGTCAGATAAGGTTAAGAAGTTCAAAGCAATATGGGAAAATAAATAACGAATAACGCAAATAACGAAGGAAGTTTCCACATGATTAAAAGATACATTTTTTATTATAAATAAATAAATTGTAAGTGACCATAGCTAGGAAGCTATTACGTACCTTCCGAGTGTTTACACTAAATCATATAAATTTATTATATAGTTAGGTGAATTAATGAGGTGAAAATGCAAATATATTAGTAAAATATATCGTTGACCCATTGATTTAGTTTAAATTTAAGCTAGAAAAGGTCTTGAGTTCCATAAGTTTACGTTGAAGTTCAAACCTCCATTCTTGAAGAAAAAAATTGAGCATTGAACGAACACGCCAAAAGACGTCGACTATCAAGTAGTGTCATTTCGTCCAATATATCATTTTATGTATAGTATTAATATATATCTTTAATAAAAAAATCGAAGAAGTGGTATCGCTTGACACCATTCGCTCAATGTTAGTCCACTCATGTCTTTATGATTAGTTGTGGAAAAATATATAAAAGAAAGTTTCCACATGATTAAAAGATATATTTTTTAAAATTTAAGTTGTAAGTGATCATAGCTAGAAAGCTATTACGTACCTTTCTAATGTTTACTCTAAATCATATAAATTAATTATAGTTAAGTGAATTAATGAGGTAAAATTGCATATTAATTACACGATCGTCAAGTATTAAAAGTCAATGTGCAAATATATATCATACATCGCTTGATTTGATATAAATATCATATGTGAATAAGATTTTACCATAGGGTTGACACTGCTAAAAATCACTATTTTCCCAGTAAAAAATGTCATGTCGCCATTTTCACATATATTTTGATTAAATCGTTGAGAAAAGAAAAACTAGTAATGTTTTCATACAGTAAAAATTAATTAGGATCAATTCAGTAAACAAATACGAAAAAATCATATTCTATAGCATAAATTTTCTACTAATTCGCGACAACAATTTAGATCAATTTAATTTTTAAAATAAATTCAGTTAATTAATTCTCGATTTTTAAATATGCTACATCATTAGTGAACCAATAAAATATCAAGTCGTATAGTATTTAAATAATTATCTATCGGTTATCGATTTGAGAAAACATTATATGAAATAGTTAGTTTACAAGGACCATGTAAACCTCTAATTTAAGATTACTTCGCAAATAAATTTTGTCATGATTGGTTTTTTTTTTTAGTTAGTTAGACAATTTAGTACTCCCTTCATTTTAAAATAATTAAATTGTTAGGGTGTTTCACACCCTTTAAGAAAAAAATATTAAAACATTAATTAAATATTGCTTTTCATTTTTATTCTTATTAATTATTGTCAAACTTAGAATTTTGAGTGATCCAATAAGATCATAGTTCATAGATATTATAACACTAATAAAGCTTAAATCAAAATCAAATCAATACTAATACTAACCAAAAAGAAATATTTCAACACTAAGAATGACAATAATGTTGAATATTTATTTTTTAGTTTATATTGATTTAGACAATTAAAATATATATAACCTAATTTTAGTTTTTGTTTAATGTTTAGTCACGTAAGTAATACTTATTAGACTTATTTTAGCATGATTTAGTACTTTTAAATTATGATCATTTTCATTATATGATATTCGAGGGACGTGTCACACGCCGTGGTAGATACTATGTGATATTTGAGGGACGTGCAACACGCCGTGATAGATACTATATGATATTTTAGGGACGTGTCACATGCCGTGATAGATATTATATGATATTTGAGGGACGTACCACACACCCTTGTAGATACTATATGATATTTGAGGGACGTACCACACGCATGATAGATACTATATGATATTCGAGTGACGTGCCACACGCCGTGGTAGATAATATAAGATATTCGAGAGACGTGCCACACGCAGTGATAGATGCATGGACAGAAATGTCCCCCACATGTCCTGGACTAAGAGATAGTGGATGTGTATCGTTATGTCAGACATGCATCATTATACTTGACATTGCGTATCTCTATCATTTGTGAACTTGTGAGTGCCTTTTTGTGGAATTTGTGATAGATAAACTTGATTTTGTGTGTTGCTGATCAGTAATTGTTGGAGTGTTGTTATTGATTTATATGCCATGTAAATTATGAACTATTAGGTTGGGCTGATTTTATGCAGGTTATAGTTGTGGAGGTTTGGTTGTGGTGGTAGGAGTACCCGTATTTTATATTACTTGACTTTGTGTTTAGGAGTTAACTTCTTGAGTATCGTGTTGTTTGGTTCTCACCTCTTGCTTCTACATTTGTGTAGGTTACGAGTTCGGATCTTCATGACACTCTCTCTTCTCTTTTTGTCTGAGGCTTTCTGTGGAGATTTGTGAGGTAGTTTTTTGTCATCTCAAAGGCCCTCTTACTCCTATTTATGACCTTCTACTTTAGAGACATTGTTATTTGAGACTTGTGTTTTTTCGTTCAAATATGTTGTAATACAAACTTGTGCACGTGACAACCAAATTTTGGGGGTTTAATTAAGTTGACTTCTTTATCCGCATTTTATTTGTTGTTAAACTTTCATTTTAATCTTTACTTCCACATTTTTATCGTAATATTTGGGTATTAGGTTGACTTATCTTGGTGGGATAAGACGAGTGCCATCACATCCAAATTTGGATCGTCACATTTTAGCTTGATTTAGTACTTTTAAATTATGATCATTTTTATATTAATTTGCAATATTTATTCTATGCGATTTTATTATTATTTTTTGTTGAATATCTTAGTGTCATCATTTATCTCATATTTTGTATTATTTTCTTATGAAGCACCTTAGATAATTGAGGGCTAAAGAAATATTTGAAATACAAATTAGTTATATGTTGGTATGAATACTTTGTTAATTCGATTAAATATTTTGCCACTTCAATTTTAGAGTAAAACGATTTTACATGCGATTTTTTTAATAGGTATAATTACAACATAATTAACATAATTAACATTAAAACATTATATTTCTTAAATTTTAAAAACTATCTTTCCAAATTGAATTGTGCAGGAATTGAGAAAGTTGGTGTAACACAACTTCTGAGAAGCAATTAAAGTGGTTGTCTGCTTGGCAAAAAAACATTGTTCGCTGCGGATGCGATTTGGATTTGAATTTTATGAATTTTGAATTTTATAATAATGAATTCAAGTGTAAATAACTAATTAGTACATTTTAATGAATTTTGTAATACATATTCAAAGTCAATTTAGGACAAACTCTACTAGGTTAGAAGCGATTTTGAATTTTGAATTCTACATTTGTTTTGGTGGATTCTCACAAAAATAGCTGGACAGATTTATTATTTACTCTTTTTTAGCCTATATAGTACATAGATTATATATTTTTCTTACATGATATTTTCATTATGTATTACTAAAATCAAACACGAGTATATCAGTAGGGAGAGACGGAAGGTTAGTATCCCATTTCATCAAATCAGACATAGAAGCAGATGCTCTAACAAGACAATGAGCAACTTGATTCGTTGGTTTCTTAACGGAAGACAAAGAGAAAAAATGATAACATTAAGAGTTTTACAATCAAAGACTAAAAGATTAAAATAAGAGTAATTAATTCACCAATTTTTCTTTCAGAGCTTATTTCATGAGTAAATTATCAGTTTATACAACCAGCCTCATTGTATTGAATCACTTCTTTAACCCAATAAAATGCTTACGCACCCCTATGATTTCGATCAATAAAAGGCTAGCACTAACATCCAAGAAATATAATCTTTCGAACAATGAATCGATCCAAGTCATGATCACATAGCACATAAATGATATATTACTTATATATATTCGTCAATTATTTTTAATTTAATCAGTAAATGACTATTTAAATTTATTTATTTATTTATTTATATTTTGGCTCCCCAACATTGAGGCTCCTATGAATGTTAGGTACTAGAACGTCGGAGACATATAATTAACTCTTTCTTATATTCATAAATCATAATAATGGTATCACGTGACATTGCTTATTTAAGACAAGTTAGTTGAACAACAGAAAGAAAAAAAATAGAAAATAAAAAGAAAAATAATTTAAATTTCTCTTGATGACAAATAAATTATAAGAAACCTTAATTAAATTCGTGCCATAAGACCCTTTAAAAGAAAAATCGCTCTCTGTCTATCAAGTGAATTTAAAAAGGAAAGTTGAACCAAAATGTAAGAAGCTTCCATTAAAGGAACAAAAAGATTGATTAGGTCCAAATATAGTTTTCCTTTTTCAATTTTATAAACTTGTTGGAAAAAAGAAAGAAATTTGGCACTACATGATAAATTGGAACACTAAATGACACAAAATAATCTAAATTTATGAAATCTTTCGTTAAAGACCGTGTTGGGTTGGGTTGTGGGGGCGGAGGAAAATTGGTTTTCAAAAAAATAATTAAAAAATATTAATCTAAAAGTATTTATATATATTATGAGAAATAGGGGTAGGAGTACGGATGTGTGGTATTAAAGATGGGGTGTAAAAATGAAATGTGTTACATTGGAGGGACGACACAATCAATACAAAATGTCACTTCTGCAACATGTTTTTCCTACCTACACTAAGTATAATTTTTTTGTCATTTTTTAGGAAAAAAGATCGTTTGGTGCACTAAATTTTTACTATGTATTCTTATGTATGCAACTCAGGAAAAGGGCCGATCACAAAAATAAAAAATAAAATTTCTAATGGAATGAAGAAACAAGTTCGATAAGAGTCATTCTATGTTGATCCTCTCCTCTCAATCCCATCCTTTCTTCCACCACCTCACCTTATAATATTTGTGTAAATTATATATAAATATTTGAGATACTATTTTTTGATTATCAAACTCCAAAAAATAAATAAAAAAAATATTCAAATAATTGTAGTACAAATTTTGGACCACATCACGTGGAAAATTAAAATTGGGAATCTTTTGTTTGTTAGCACATTTTAATGAATTCTAGTTTTATCCAAATGTACGATCCTCACTAAAGTAGCAATTATGACAATATGGACCAAAAAGGAGGCCTAGCTTACAATTTTAGTCGGTGGAATTAAATTAAAGGACCACGCCAAAGAATACGGAAGGTTGGTTGAAATCTCTTTTTTTTTTTTTAAACCAGTGATTATATATTAGGAAAAAAAGCTCAAATATGTCATCAAATTTTAAAAAAAAAATTATTTATGTCATTCGTTAAAAATTTGACTCATCATACCATTTTCGTTTGAAAAAAGGTTCATCTATGACATTATTTTTTAACTCCAATTTTGCAAAACCACCCAAACAGTTTTTAAAACTTTTCTATTGAAGTTTTGAATCAAATGTACTTTTTTGCTTCTCTTTCTCCAAGAACACATGAAGAACACCAAAAACTCTAAATTTCTAACTTTTTCAATTTCTCACGAAATCACCTCAAATTTGAATAATACCAACCCTCCGAGCTAGCTATCAAAACTTAATATCTTTTAAGTTCGAATTCAACCTAGACACAGTGTTTTTTGAGTCTATGTTTAAAATTTCAAACAATTTGGAGTTGTGGGTAAATTCTACCATATAACTTAACACATATTAAGAGATCTACATCAAGATTCAAGCTCGTAGTGCATCCCTAACAGACAGTGGTGGAACTTCCAAACTTGTTACCTCCCTGTTTTGGCATCCTTCTTTAGCTCTCTTCTTGGCTAGCATATCTGTTGTTCCGTTCTGCTCCATGTATACATACTGCAGTAGCGGACTCCCTAGCTCCTCCATTAGCAACTAACAGTCAGAAATTATATTAGCGTAAGGTAGATGGCTATTTAAGATCATGTCTATGGCTACCATAGAGTCCATATTGATTTTCAAGGGTGTTAATACCTTTTTCTTCGCTATTTTTAAGCCATGAAGTATAGCTTGCAGCTCAGCGTGTATGGCTGTCATATGGGTGATTTGCTTCTTAAATCCCCAAATCCATTCTCCCTTTTATGGTTTCTAAAGACACCTCTTATTCCTCTTTGTCTAGTGGCATGGATTGCCGAGCCATCAGTTTAAATTTATAGAAACTTTCAAGAAGGGGAACCCACCTAACTTGGGTATCTGCTCTAGCATTCTTCTTGAATGCTTCACAAAAATTGATATTCAGTAGAGGCTTCGATGACATGGATAACACTAACCTTATACTTGTTTTTGTTGAAGACATTATTGTTTTAACTGATCCAGATGTTTCATAAGCTGAACAGGATTGCAGTGTCCCAGGAAATGCATTGGCTGAAGAATTTATTCCTGGTGAACTTAAGGATGGTAGTACAATTGTGGCATTGATGGAGGATGTATCAAGTTGAGTCAAGGGTTTGCTCCTAAGGGATAGCTCGTGCCAATAGTTTATAGCATTAGGACACTGGAAGAAGATGCGGCTAATGTCCATTGTGGGTTATTGCAGAAGGTGCAATTAGGGTCAATGTCGATACTTATGTTGTGGAGGTGGTGGTTGGTGGGCATCTTGTGATGGTGGAGCAGCCATATGAAGGTCTTAATTTTGTTAGGAACCTTTTGCTTTCAAATCCAGTTGAAGTCTTTCTGTATTGAAGGGTTAGAATGTCTCTCATTCAGGGCTATGACTTGATATGCACTCTTGGCAGTGAAGTGACCCTTATGAGAGGGGCCCATATGAGCATGTCTTCTTTGTTATGGCAAAGATGATGAAGGTTATCCAGAATGGTGTGGATGATGTTATCAGGGAATACTGACATTTAATTTTATAGCCTCTTCCTCTTTGTTGAGGGGACCATGCACCAGGTCCCTGATAGGACCTAGGTTGGGGATCCAAGTGTCTTCAAAGAATCTAACCCTGTTTACTGTGTTAGGGATCCATTTGGTGTTATTGGTCCAAATGGGGAAGTTGAAAGACTCTAGGAAGTATTTGATGAAGGACCATTCTAACTTGTCAAAGGTTTTTTCTAAATAAATCTTAAGGATCATGTTAGCCTTGGTGCCTTTTCTTTTGTTAAAGTAGGAGATGTATTCCTGGACAATTATAGCATTGTGTGAGGCTGGGGCCTATGATCTTGTTGAGGTAGGGCTTGATTCTATTGACTTTGATTTTGTGACAATTTTATAGCTAGTATTGCACAGTCCAATAGGTCTAAAAATTTTAAGCATGAAAGCATTTAGGCACTTGGGGATGAGGCAAAGAAGGGTTTTATTTATTTAGGGGTCCATTTTGCTATGCCTAAAAGTGTGTTCATAGAAGTCAATCACTTGTTTCTGGACAATACTCCAGTACTTCTGGTCGAAGAGTGGGTGGAGACCATCTGGTCCAAGGGCTTTGGAGGGTTTGAAGCTTCTTGTTACACCCCCCAAAAAATATTATTTTACTATGGCTATAGATGGCTTAACCGTGAGCTGAGGTGGAGCCCACATAATGGAATTTTTATAAAAATAACATATGATAAGTTATATGGATAATGTATGTAAAGTTAAGCACAACTCAAGGAGGACCCTTAAGCCAAATTCAAGTATAAGCCCTCCAAAAGGAAGTTTTTAAGTTATATTTTCGAGCGATCTGACTTGGGGAGACCATAACGCTCTCATGGTTTGGGCATTTGGGAAAATCTATAAAATGAAATTTGTAGATAATTGGATTATCTTTCCAACCATATGTCGTAGGAATTTTTTTGATATCAGAATCAAAAGATATGATCATTTTACTGAATAAAGGTGTCGGCTGCAAATAGAGAGCTTGACAAGTGGTGGACACGTGGCAGGATCACTCCATCGCCCTTTATCACTATAAGTAGGCTCAAAATGGGTCATAAATAGCATGTTAATTTTTATATTCCATATTTTCATACGTCGAGTCATTCGCAAGAGAATCGACTCAAGTTAAAAACGGGATCCTTTTTGGACATGAAGTAGAAGTCTTTAATTCCCAATTCTAATTAGAATATATTTTGGAGACTAGGAATTCATTTAATTGGGATTAAATGACTAGGTAAAAAAATAGTAATTGATTAAAATAATTAACCTAGGTACTTGTGTGGTCCCCTCCTAAACTAGTTAATTAATAAAAGATGGATAAATTTTAGTTAATTAGTAAAGTAGTTGAGGATATGTAGAGGATGTCACGTGGAAGCTATGGGCTGATTATTGAAAGCATTAAGACAACACTTAAAGGCTCAAAGCTGAAAATACACTTCATTCCCTTCTTTTTGACCAAATCAACTTAGAGAGAGAAGTGAGAAATTTAGAGAGGGAGACTCTCGGCCAAGAGAAGGTTTGAGGGAGAAATTAAAGGATCATGTGTGGTTATTCTTCATGTGGATGGCAGCAAGGATGAGGAATTAGGGTTTCAAAAACATTGTTGAGCAAGTCCTCAAGCTTCTAAGCAAATTGGATCATTATATTCTAAGGTAAGATTACATCTCTTTTTCCTCATCTTGGAGGCAATTTAACTTTTATAAGTTAATAAATATATAAAACTATGGATGTTGATGTTGAGGTGTTGTTGAGCCGTTTTGGGGGCTGTTTTAGTGTGAAAATGATGAATTAATTTTCAGTAGTATTTTGGTTGTATTATCATGAATTATGTGATGAGAATGAAAGAATTAAATGGTTAAAGTTGAAGTTGAATTTGTGTTGAGGGTTATTGTAGAACTTATGGTGATATTAACATGGTTTTCTTGCATATGAATGAATGATATTTTGGTCATGTGTGGCTGTTACTATGTCCCACGAAAATTGATGAAAAGATATGTACGAAATAAGGTGTAAAATTGTATGTAGTTTCCTTAGTGTGTTTACTAGTAATTGCAAGGTTTTGAGCCTCTTTATATTTTGAGTTAGGGGCTGTTTCGATAGGTTATTATTGTTCTTGTTTAGATTGGAAGATTAATGATAATTATGGTTTTATGTTATATTATATGTTGGTTTGTTTTAGGATTATTTTGATAAAACGTCAAGACTATGGATCTTTAAGGATAATTGAAAGATGTAGTAGTTGTATGTGGATTGGAATTATTGTTGAGTGTTATGAATGTGCGCTACCTTAACTTACCAATAATGTTATAATGAAGATATTAACTTATGTTAAATGAAATTGGAATCAAGAAAACCCTATGATTAGTGTTGGTATTAAAATGGACAGATTTGAAGTTGTTTGAATTAGATTAGGTTGATTGTCGTGTTATTATTATTGTCATGAATTATGTGTTAAAAGTGAAGGGATTGTATATATTAATATTTGGGACATATTGGGGTTGTTCTAAACTAAAAATAATGGATGAACATTGATTAATGTGGTGGTTGTTATTGTTGCTTATTACAAAACAAAAATGAAAGCATACGACATGTTAAGTTGAACTTGTAATTGATTTAAGGGCGGCTTATAGTATGTGGCTGCTTGTGTTAAATTGAAGTTATGATTATGCATTGTATGGTTGATTGTTGGGCTGTTAAAGATCATTTTAATAAGGTGTGATGGCTGCAACTTATTAGAAGTAATTTGATGACATCGTAGTCTTCATGTTGGTAATAAACGGAAGTTAAATGTTATGTGAGTTGTTTGGAGTATTTTTAATATCGTCTTGGATTGCCTTGACATGGCATTTGAATGTGTGATTGTAGATGACAGGTATATGTGCGAGTGTCCAGTTCGTTCATCAGTCACGGCCCATGGGGTTGGGTCATGACAGAAGTGGTATCAGAGCAGTTCATTCTCGGAGTATCTACAGACCGTGTTAGTAGAGTCTTGTTTATCGGTGTGTTGTGCACCACATCTATAAACAGGAGGCTATAGGACATTTAGGTTATTATTTTTCTTTCATATCTAAGATCGTACGATAGAGCCCAGCCATAGGACATGCAATTCCTTTTTCTAACCTTTTATTTCAGTTGAAGAAGGACATCGATAAAAGAAAGTGACTAATGATATTGGAAGCTGCATAATACACATGTAAGTAACAGTACGAAAAAGGCATGTTGGATAAGGTAAGAATATTGAATAATGATTGAAATGTAAAGTTGAAAGGAAAAGTAGACAGGAAAGTGTTACAGGTGCAGTTCGAATGGACATACGAGGTAAGTCCATCATTTTCATATTGTTATTGATATTGGGAGCCCTATGTGGTTGTGATGTGTTATGATATGAATTATATATGTTGGCCCTGTGAGGCATTATTAGTCTTTCCTGCGTGCAGGTTTTGAGATAGTAAGAAATACAGAGAAAACTCTACCCAAATTTTTGCAGGAATAAAAAATAAAATAAAGAGAATATGGGATATAAGTTCATATTATGTTTTGAAGGTTAATACCGACAAGGTAAATTTATTGTGTGGAGTAAAGAGTTGAGAAATATCTCCATGTTATCCGTAAGGGGCACCATTCTGACTTGAGAAATTTTATTTTGGAAAAAGCCTATATGATCAACAAAGTTTAGAATTCATTTGAACGAACCAAGATACCTTCCAGCCACAATTTTGCTTTAAAAGAACCTTGTGTTGAAGGGCAAAAATGTCCAGTAGTTAAGTTTCACTTTTGTTGAAAATACAAAGTATGTAGAAAGCAATTGATGAATTAGATAATTTTTTCATGACTTAGGAGCCATTAGACATACACTTGTCCAATCTTTCCAAGATAAGGTCTTTTTTTGGATATGTATCTTTTATTGGACCAGGTGTGTTTGCTCTCATTAAACCCTAATTCTATCATAATACAGTGATTTAGAAAAGTCTGGAGGAGTTGGCTTTGTTGTTAATGATATGTCTACCCCAAACCTTCTCCTTTGAAACTAAAACCTCATTGAAATCCCCTTTCATGAACCAGTCACTAGAGAAGTTCTGGGAAATCCTTCGGAGGCTGTCCCAGAGGATAGTTCTTTCGTTAGGAGTTGGAATAGTGTAAATAGCAGAGAAAAACCAAGGGTTGGGGAGGTTACTTACCTTAACCAAGACGTGGATCCCCTGAGGTCTGACTGAAAAATTGTCCATCCTTACCATGTCCTCCTTTCACATGATGACTATGCCTCCCGTAAAACCCTAAGCAGGTGACTGGATTTGAGCATCGAATCCCAAATCTTCAGTGATTCTCTTGTGCTCCGCCATTTTGGTTTCCAAGAGCATCATCATTAAGGGTTTGTTAATTTTGACAAGTGCCTGGCACTATCTTCTAAAAGCTGCACTATTGGCGCCCCTAGCATTCCAGATGAGGAAATTTATCGAGTTGTCTTTCATTTGGGGGTTAGTTGCTTTCCCATTTCCCTTTTTCGGCTGGAAGGTCTTTCTCTTATGTTTCAAAGGCTTCATGGCCACCTCTGGTGGGTGCTCTCTTGATTGGTTCCTCATTTTCATCCACAAGCTCTTCACCACCGTTGGACAAGCTACTAAAATAACTTCTCTAGTTGGCTCTTTTAATTCTTTGACTACTTGGTCGTCCAACGACTTCCGTTATTTGCTCTTCTAATGATTGAAGTAATTCCTCTAACTCCTTGTTGCTCTGCTTTAGAGAATCTAAAACTGAAAGAGTTTTTTCTCTTAGGTTTTCTTCCCCTCTGTTTGGTTCGTATGGGAACCAAGAGATGAAGTTGGGTATAAGGGTTGAGGGATTTTCTAGAGGTTCTGGGAAGAAGGGCATCTGTTGATGAACTTGGGAGAGGTGTGCACTCAATTCCTCTCCCATCATCAGTGAGAGGTCCCCATAGAGGTGGGATTGGAGTACAGTTTTTATCAATAACTGTTGTTCAAAGCTCAAAGTGGCTAGATTTAGGGCTGTTCACAGTTTTAGTTAAAACCAAAACCAAATCGAAAATTTAACCAAACCGAATAAAAAAACCGACATTTGGTTTGGTTTGGTTTTAAATTTGAATAACCGATAATATTTGGTTTGGTTATGGTTATAGAAAAAAATAACCGAATAAATAACCGAACCAAACCGATAATTATATACATAAAATTTATAATTATTTATACGTATAATATTAGTTTTTCATAAATAATTAAAGATATTTTATACCTTTTAATTATTAATTTAATATTAATCTACTTATTTTTAAGGCCCAACAATTCAAGCCCAACTCTCAAGCCCAATTATAAATTCTAATAAACACTAAACAGCAGTCCAAATCCAACAATCCAAGCCCATTAGCCCAACTCTCAAGCCCAATTCTAAATCCTCAATTCTTTATCCTAAATTCCTAATAAGCACTAAACACTTAAGCAACAGGCAACAACATAAGGTAAAAGTTAAAACTTTAAAACCCTAGTATCTATTTTTCTTTTACATTTCTGTTCCTCTCATGTTGGTTTCTCACAAAGTCACAGACTCACAATCATAGACTAACAGTGAAGACTCAAAAGCAACCTCAACTCCTCAACCCCAAGTACAAGATTGTCAAATTTTGAGAAGGTTTATAAGAAGTTTTTCAAATTTTAAATTGATTTTAAGTTGTTTTCTTTTTTGTTTTGAATGTTTAAGTTGTTTCCTTTTCTGTTTTGAACCTCTGTGGACTGTGAGAAAAAAAGAGCTTCGTAAGAATTTGAAGAATGTAGACAGAGAATATTTGAATTATCTCGGCTAGTCATAAACCGAATAACCGAACCAAACCGAACCAAACCGAACCAAACCGACAATAACCAAACCCGTGGTTATTATTTTACTTGGTTTGATTATGGTTTTAGACATTTAATAACCGATTAAATTGGTTTGGTTATGGTTTTAATCAATAACCGAACCAAACCAAACTATGAACACCCCTAGCTGGATTTATCCCATCCTGAATAAAGTTTGCTAAGAAGCGTGGGTCCTTAATTATGACTGACACCGGTTGTGTCCCGATGTCCAAGTTTAGAGTGAGTTGCTGGCCGTGGAGAGAAAGCTCCATCCATGATTTTGGAATATGATTTTTTCAGTAATGACGCAGTCACATAGTATAGCGAAAGAGGGTGTTTGGCTGCGATGGCATTGGTTTTTTTGCTCATGGAGGAAGATGTAGAGACGTCGAGGGGAATGGGGTTTCCCCTGAGGGAAAACCCCTTCGGGGGTCTCGCAACATTGAATGAGGCTCCACGTAATGAATCTTGTTGTTCTTTTTGCCTGGCATTTTTGCACCCAAAATAAGCGCGTTAATGCCTGAGTGAGGGCCATTCTCATTAATGACCAGGGATTTGGCGGTGGATTTTCCTGCAGAGCAATTAGTGCTCGCTTCGGGAGGTGGAGCGGTGGTCCAGCTTCCCGTGAAGCTCACTTTTCTCTTTCCTTTTGTTAACTCCAACCTGGTAGGGCTTTGAATGTTAGCATTATAGGAAAAATTACCCTTTTACACATATTCTAATACCATATTTACTTGTATTACCTATTGTGCCAAAATATATCCAAAATTCTTTTTTTCCTTTAGCCCTCTCTCCCTCACTGATACATCACTCTTCCTCCCTAAATCCTCACCCTTCACTCCTCTTCATCAGATTTTGAATTTATAAGTACATCTGTTATTCAATTTCAAGGTTCTAACTAAGGTATATTTAAGTTTTTCTTTATCTGGATTCTCACTTCATCCTCATTCATTCTGATTTCTCCTAAAATTTATATCGTTTGATTTCTTCTGTAAATCTTTGAAAAATCTTCTAAAATTGGTATCCTTTGCTTTCTTCTGTAAATCTTTCTATTTTTTAACTCATATTTTTAATGACACATATGGAATCCGTTCATGGTCTCAGACAGTTGAATAAAAATCAAGAAATTCTTGTTTCACCTGGTTTTAATTCATCTTGAGAAGGTTACGATAAGGTTATATCCAAACATCGTAACGATCCAGCAGTAATGGATAAGCTACGTGAGAAATTGAAGTCGAAAGCTCCAGTTAAACATGCACCCAAAGAACTAGATAATAAGATTGAAGGAGTTACAACACGCCCTAATCTCCCAAAGGTATGGTTCAATTAATTATTTTTTTAATGACATTTTTATGAAGGTTTTTTGATTCTGATACATATTGTTTATGTATCAGATTATCATGTATCAAGCGTTAACGCTTTTGATACATAGGTTTTTTTTAAATGTCATTTTTTCTGGAGATTTACTACTTCTGATACATCTTATATCAAGTTTTAATGATTCTGATTCATCTACATTTATGTATCAGACTATAATTTATAAAGCCTTACTGCTTCTGATTCATCTTCTGTATGTATCAAATATTTTAATGTGTCTGATACATCGTATTTATGTATAAAGTTCAAGTTGTATTTAACCATTTTTCATGTCAATACAGGGAATGAAGTACGTTATCAAGAAGATCCCGTCCCACCCATTGAGATTCGGCACGGCATATAGGACTAATTTTTTGATGATTTTGAATCATCAATAGGTGAAGAAGGTATAAAGCTATTTAGGCAATCCATATTTGGTAACTACTTAGCTATGCCAAACTGTAGTTTTCAAGGACAAATCATCAAATGCCTCTTACTTCTTGAGGTAGAACAAAAAACAAAGAGGAATAGCACATTCATCATGTGTAGGGTAATATACTCCGATTTACAATAAAAGATTTTGTTATCATTACTGGTTTGCGATGTACCAATAATATCAATGAATTTCGATACTCTGATGACCCAACAAGTAGATTATTGTCTATATATTTTCCTGGTGCAAAAAACGGGGTCAACAAAGCTCGTTTCGTTGAGCGTTTTCTGGTTGGAGGATGGAAAACAAATGAAGATGCTGTTCAGATGGCCATTCTCTACTTTATCTACACTTTTGTTTTTTCTCAACTAGGTGATGCACCTATATCTGTTGATGATTTTTAAATGGTAGAAGATGGTAGGTATGGGCAATACCCATGGGGAAAATAATATTTTCCAAATTGATAAAAGAAATGAGACAGGAGTTTTCAAATGCCAAACAAATGTATCGTCTAGGCGGCATGTCATACGCTCTGAATGCATGGATATATGAATGTGCATCTCAAGTACCCTCTGAAATTTCTGTAAGAGTGGGTAATAAAATTCCCAGAATTCTTAACTGGCGTATTGTTGCCGTGAAGCCAAAATTTGAGACGTTCATGTCTACCATCTTCAGTGAGGTACATGCATTGAAGATTATTCTTTTATGCACCAATTCATTATACATAACATCTAAGATACATTCTATATTTGTGACCTTGATACATTATAATTTGATTCATAAAGTAGATGTATCAGGTGCAATATTTATGTATCAGGTTATAAATATATCAAGATATAATGCCCCTGATACATCTACTTTATGTATCAAATGAAAATGTATCAAGCTATAACCTTTCTGATACATATAAATGTATGTGTTAGAAACTCATTTATCAGTCTTTACAGCTTTTGAAAACTCTACCTTATGTATCAAATTATAATGTATCAAGAATTGCATCTCATGATACATCTGTATTTATGTATCAGATTCTACTACTTCAGATAATATTGTTTTTCCATCAGTTTCTCATGTATCAAGGATTAATGTTTCTGATATATCATGTTTATGTACCAGAATTATCATGTATCAATTATTCACTTGTTTTCTGACAAGCACCCAATCTTTTTTGCAGTATCGATGCTCCAACATTGTGTCATCTCAACATGATATGGAATCTATTGTCATTCATGGCAGTCAACATCAACCTGCAGCTTCTATATCAGATGCCAAGGTCAATTTTAAAAAACCTCATGAAGTCCCCGAATTTGAGGACTTTTCAACACCACCACCCACAGAATTATTAAAAAGATCCAGTCATGTCACTGATACATCTTCTCCACCTCCTTCCAAAAGAATGAAGACTATCCCTACTAAAGAGCCAATTCAAGTAGAAACAACCAACATGCATAAGGATATCATACCACCAAATGAATCAGAAAAGCATGTTTCTCCTGATAATGTGCCAGTGGCGAAGTCAACGGTAGAAGGTGAATCTTCCGGTCATTCAGAGCAAATTATTCATATGCAATTCAAAGCATTGAAGAAGTCCATAAAGAAGTCTCTAAAGAGATACGTAACTTATTACTTTAAGATGTATCACATACAATATATTTTTAATTAGTTGATATATTCTAATTTTTCATATAAGTGTATCAAGGTCGACCGGAAGTTCAAACGTTTGGAGAATAAAATTGATTCAAATCATATTGATCTTTTGAAAGCCATCAACAATATAGCGCACCGCATGACTGGCACATCATCTCAACTTAAAACAAATGATTTTGACCAAATATTCCATGTGGTGGAACAACAATAAGCACCTACTGGATCGGAGAAGCACAATCTTGCAAATAAATCTGACCCACTCCAAGCAAATGACCAATCTAATGTCCAGAAAGATATTAAGGTACATACATCACGTAATATTTGATATTTATACTTTTAAACTTCTGGATACATTTCATTTTCATATATTATATGTAAATGTTATTATGTTTTCAGGGACCTAAACCATCCACCATGATACAAAAGGTGGACAATGTATCAGAACAAAATGTTTCATCAGATGTTCTAGAATTATTTGATCAGCATGTTTCTTCTGATACATTAAAGGTAATGTATCAGTAACAGATTGATGACCAATCTGATGTTATATATATATATATATATTGTATAAGCTCAACCTCTTTAAATATATAGATATTTAAATATTTCGTACATATATATCATAAGTAAATGTTATTATGTTTCAAGGAAGCTGAACCATCCAACAAGATACAAAAGGTGGATGATGTATCAGAACACAACATTGTAGCAGATGATGCAGAATCATTTGATAAGCATATGTCAGCAGATATATTAAAAGTAATGTATCAGTACAAAATTTGGTTAAGGTAATGTATCATTTCAGTAGTTTTTTTCTTAAGTAATTATTTTTATTACATTTGTAGGAACCGGAAACATTCATTATTATACCACAATTAAAGGATGTATCAGCACACCAAATGGAACCACAAAGAGCAGATACTGTTCAGGTTATTGCTAATTCTGATACATTACAGGTAATGTATCAGATACATTATTGAGATAAAGTCAACATTAATAAGTTTTGTAATGACGTTATACATTACATGTAGAATACTGCAAAGAAAGATGGAAGAGTAGCCGTTGATAAAACTGATAAAGTAGAAGAGCAAGTTGAGGAGTTTGTAAAAAAAAAATCAAACCAAACACATCAGAATCCAATACTTTAACACCATTTTCGACCAAAACTTTGGATGTGATAAATGCTCTAATTTACGGACTTCCATTACCAGCCATGCCATTAACCGCTGTTAGTCATGAGCAAGTAGTTCAGGATGAATGTCTATTACGCGATAGCCAGCTACCTACCATGCTTCCATCGAAACTCAATGTATTGCCTGATAATGCGAAGACACCATTTCGAAGAAGTAGTCATCGTATCTTTCAAACTTTGGGTCGAGTGGAAAGGGTAAGGAAAAATTGACATCTGTTATGCATCAGACACACCCTTTTAAAGGTTTTGATATATGTTATCATCCCCCATCCGAGCTTTTCACAGAATACTCTTAATGGATAGATAAAGGACTACTAAAATTGCATGAAAATAAGTAAGTATGATATATACAACTTATATCAATATAAGTTGTGTATTATATATGTTCTGTTATTTAAATATAAGCTTCTATTCAGAAAACCGAAAAAGGAACATTACAAACCCAAGTACTCTTCATTCAGATTTGAAAAAATGGACTTTTTAGTGGCATTTCCTAAAGATAAGAACTGGTTCTACCTAATGTCACAACCGAACAGATACTGGAATGATGAGGTAAATATTTCATCATAAAGAATCTGATACAAGTCATACTTACTATTTGATACATAGAGATTAATGTATCTGATACATACATAATCTGATACATGCACTTTGTTGTTGTATAACTAATACTTTCTTAAAATGTGCAGCACATCGATGTAATATTTTCCTACCTTCGGAAGAAATCGAAGATGCAGTTGAGCAATCAGTATCGATATACAACGACAAACTGCATTTTCAAATTTTTATCGAATCTGCACACACACGCTACTATCACATTCCACCTGATATTTCTATCCAAGAAGATATGGCAAGGGCCACTGTTACAGCTCATCACTAGAGATCTGTGAAGAACTGTCATGACCCAAGCCTAGGGCCTAGACGTGACATGGCGAATGAGGAACCCGAAAGTACCTCAAACAAGCCTCTTAGCATTCTTTTAGCCTTTCATAGGTAATGATGATAAATAAACAAGCGGAAATCATAATAAATCTTCAACTTACATATGTCCAACAATACCTCTAACTATTAGATTTAACGGGGCTAAGACAAGTCCCTAGCTCACCCTCAATCATAATAGAAGAAATGCCATAGTAAAATATCTTAACATATCATAAATTAGAAAGACAAAGGAGTATTGTTCCCGGAACATGGGAACTCACCAAAAATAGTCTTCAATGGAATATCAACTAGCCACGTGGAGGAGAACGAGGAGGAGCACTGATCCCTACATGGTGATATTATGTAGGCAAAAGAGTATGCGTTAGTACTTTGAATGTACTAAGTATGTAAGGATGCATGAACATTGAGAAAACATTAAAACATTTATGTAATATGGAACATAATTTAATGTATACATAATAAATCATATATATATATCCTTTAAAACATTCATTTTGTGGAAAATTAACCATAACCGACATTTAAGACCATGCGAGCTATTACATGGAATCCAACATAACCCCCTACGTTGGCCGGGGAGACTACTTGTCAGGTAGAACTCCGTCAACTTCATTCATTTCTTTAACTTTAACTTTAAGGGCTATTTATGGATCTATTAGCCTAAGCCTACAAGGGCTCCTATGTTGGCACATAGTTAATGAGACAAGGGGTTGCTACTAGGATTCCCTTATCGAATCCCACCTCAATGCCTTATTCGGTGCTAAGTCAATCCCACGGAATAGTTTAATACTTCAAAATATTCATAGCATATAACTTGAGAATTCAAACATCATATTCGATAGAATAGCTCATTAAAACATTTGATAATTCAAATATGCAAGAATTGTCCTTATTGCATAAAAAAATCCATATATCATTTCATCATTCTTTCATTTCATAAGACTCCCTTTTTTATCATAGATATTGCTTTCATAAACATTTATTTGGAGTCAAAGCTTTCAAGTCAAACTTTATTAAAAATATAGTAAAACTAGGTGGGTTCAAATTATTTCAACTTGTAAAAATGTATGTAAATAAATATACATAAATACTTTGAAATTCATTAATTAAAAATCATGCTTTAAACAACCCACCATGAGTTTCAAGAATCTTTAAATAGATAAATAGAGGAATTACTTGTAAACCATCAATTCATACATATGAAATTATGTTACATCAAAATAGAACAATAATCATTAGTTTAACCATGATTCATACTATTAAGTAAAATTAAAAATTACCATAAGAAAATATTACTTGAAATCAAGAGACTTAATTGAAAGAGTTTTTGGACTATATGGATGGAGGAACTCATGGATAAACACCAACATAACTTAGAGTAAAGTTTAAAGAAAATAATTATAATTTATCATATAATCAAAATAATTTAGACATGAGAGTGGAAGGAATACTCTCATTGAAGCCTTACATACCTGGAAACCGAAGCTTTAGTTGGTACCGGAAGACTTAATGACCACTCTTGAGTCCTAGCTTCTCTCCTTGCCGGAACGTTTTGTGTACTACCCGGATTATATGAATTACCGGAATAGTATTTCTTCACTACTAAGAACTAAAACTATATTTGAGAATGTGTAAAGAAGTGTATAGAGAGAAGATTTTCTTGAGAAAGCTTGATGAATAAAATGAGGAAATAAGGTGGGTATTTATAGGTGGGAAAGAGGACCTAACAATAAATAAAATAATTATAAATAAAAATCTGAAAATTTAGTGGAATATATTGATGTCATGGATGATGTTAAATGGAGGACAATTTATGTCATGAGTGATGTCAAATGTATCTAGATCTTTCTATGGTAGGTGAAATGAGTTATCTTTGACAGAATACTCTTTTTGGGAGCTACGTTTGAATAAGATAAATTCCTTATTAGGATTTGGTGTCTCATCAGAATTGTAGATATGGAAGTCTAGTTTCATATCGTTCAGGAATCAACCAATTTGGATAAACCTACAGTGAGATATGATTTTTCTTCTATAAACACTCATTTCCGTCACAGCATCCTACCTTACAAAGATTAATTTATTTGACCTACTTAACCTCTGAATCTTAAAATATGGTCTTCATAAAAGTTGTAGGTAATGATCTTGTGGTTACTCAGAAATTTGAATCACTCAATTTGGATATTCCTATGAAAAGTTATGACCAAAATACAGAGGCTGTATCATATTTAGGCAAAAATTGAAACATCGTATACAACGTTTTTAGGGGATGTTACATTATCTCCCCCTTGGGAACATTCGTCCTCGAATGAGAAAAGACTTAGCTTGAGTAGAGTAGAGTGTTAACAAAAAACCTATCATTAATGCAACAGTGTAATTTAAAATATCATTTAAAATATATTTCATAATTTTGCAAGCATATGACAAGAAAAGTTGAGATATAAGGATTTCAAGTAATTGAGCAAGGACAACTTAATACCTTAGGTTTGGGTAGAGGGGAAAAGATGAGGGTATCTCTTAATCATATCCGCTTCCGCTTCCCATGTTGCACTTTCTATTTGTTGATTCCTCCAAAGGACTTTAACAGATGCAATTTCTTTGTTCCTCAATCTCTTAACTTGCCGGTCCAAAATTTCCACAGGAACTTCTTCATAGGTCAAGTTTTCTTCAATATTCACTACTCCCATAGGTACAATGGAACTAAGATCACCCACATATTTTTTTCAACATAGACACGTGAAACACCGGATGAACCATGGCCATTTCCAATGGTAATTCCAACTCATATGCAACCTTACCAACACGTCTCACGATTCTATAAGGCCCTACATATCTAGGGCTCAATTTCCCTTTCTTACCAAATCGAACCACACCTTTCATGGGTGAAACCTTCAGATACACCCAATCATCCACATTAAACTCAAGATCCCTTCTTCTAGTGTCAGAATAGGACTTTTGCCGACTTTGAGCCGTCTTCAACCTTTCTCTAATGATCTTCACCTTCTCTAAAGCATCAAGTACCAAATAGGGGCCCAACAAGGTCATCTCACCTACTTCGAACCAACCAACCGGTGATCTACATCGTTTCCCATACAAAGCCTCAAACGGTGCCATCTCAATACTTGAGTGGTAACTATTATTATAGGCAAACTCGATGAGAGGTAGATGATCATCCCAATTCCCTTTAAACTCCAACACACAAGCCCTTAACATATCCTCTAGTGTTTGAATCGTCCTTTCGGCTTGCCCATCCGTTTGAGGATGGAATGCTGTGCTCAACTTTACCTTAGTATCGAGGCCTTTTTAAAATGATCTCCAGAAGTGAGAAGTGAATTGGGTACCACGATCCAAAATAATGGATAATGGCACACCATGCAACCTCACCAACTCCCGAATATACAACTTGGCATAGTCTTCGGCACTATAGGAAGTTTTAACCGGTAGGAAGTGAGCTGACTTAGTCATTCTATCAACAATTACCCAAATTGAGTCATGACGCTTCCGGGTATGAGGCAAACCCACTACAAAATCCATATTCACATCTTCCCACTTCCAAGTTGGGATTTCAATGTCTTGGGCTAGGCCACCCGGCCTTTGATGTTCGACCTTCACTTGTTGGCAATTCGTACATTCGGACACAAACCTTGCTATGTCCTTTTTCATGCCACCCCACCAATACAACTCCTTTAAGTCTCGGTACATTTTCGTTGAACCGGGATGAATGGAGTATGTAGAATTATGAGCCTCCATCATGATCAAACTCCTTAAGCCATCAACATTTGGAACACATATCCGACCTTGATAGTACAGTACCCCATCTCCCCCTTGGGAAAAGACCTCTATCTTCTTTTCCTTTACCAACTTCTTTAACTCGATAAACTTTGGGTCAAGATCTTGCTTGGATTTAACATCCACCACCAAAGAGGATTCAGACCTATTTTGAACAACCATACCCCCATCATTAGTACCACACAACTTCACCCCTAATCTAGCCAATCGGTGAACATCTTTCACCAACTCCCTCTTACTTTCATCCACATGGGCCATACTCCCCATAGACACTCTACTAAGTGCATCAACAACCACATTAGCTTTACCCGGATGATAGTGCACACTCATGTCATAGTCCTTAAGGAGTTCTAGCCACCTCCTTTGCCTTAGGTTAAGGTCCTTTTGGGTGAACACATACTGAAGACTCTTATGATCAGTATACACATCCACATGCACCCCATAGAGGTAATGCCTCCAAATCTTCAGAGCAAAAACAACGGCCGCCAATTCAAGGTCATGGGTAGGGTAGTTACGCTCATGCACCTTTAATTGCCTAGAAGCATAGGCTATAACCTTGCCATTTTGCATTAAGACACAACCTAAACCAATCTTTGAAGCATCACAATAAACTACAAACCCCTCTAATCCTTTTGGGAGAGTTAAAATAGGAGCAGAGGTAAGTCGATCTTTTAAGGTCTGGAAACTCTTCTCACACTCATCTGTCCATATGAATTTGGATTTCTTTTGGGTCAATTTTGTCATAGGAGATGAGATGGAAGAAAAGCCTTTGACGAACCTTCTATAGTACCCGACTAGACCTAAGAAGCTCCTAATGTCTGAAGGAGATAATGGTCTAGGCCAATTTTTGACTGCCTCTATTTTCTTAGGATCAACCTTGATTCCATCACCGGACACTACGTGACCAAGAAATGCTACCTCCTTTAACCAAAATTTACACTTACTAAATTTTGCAAATAATTGTCTATCACTCAATGTTTGAAGCAAAACTCTCAAGTGATTTTTATGTTCTTCCTCGCCCCAAGAGTAAATTAAAATATCATCAATGAAGACTACTACAAAGGTATCAAGGTAAGGTTTGAACACCCTATTCATCAAGTCCATAAACACCGTCGGTGCATTCGTCAACCCAAAACTCATCACCACAAACTCATAGTGACCATACCTTGTTCGGAAGGCTATTTTGGGAATGTCACACTCCCTTACCCGTAGTTGGTGATAGCCGGACCGAAGGTCGATCTTGGAGAAGTGACTTGCCCCTTGCAATTGATCAAACAAGTCATCTATTCTAGGGAGTGGGTACTTGTTCTTAATGGTCATCTTATTTAATTGCCAGTAGTCTATACACATTCGAAGTGACCCATCCTTCTTTCTTACAAATAGAACGGGAGCACCCCATGGAGAAATACTTGGTCTTATGAACCCCTTCTCTAACAAGTCCTTTAACTGTTCCTTCAACTCTTTTAATTCTGCCGGGGCCATACGATAAGGAGGAATAGAGATAGGTTGGGTATCAGGGAGGAGATCGATACCAAAATCAACTTCCCTTTTGGGAGGGACACCAGGAAGGTCATCGGGAAAGACATCGGGGAATTCATTGACTATAGGAACTGACTCAAGAGAAGGACTTTTGGAGTTGACATCCCTAACCCTCACAATGTGGTAGATACATCCCTTAGAAATCATTTTGCGAGCCTTAAGATAAGAAATAAACTGACCCTTCACCACCGAATCATAACCCTGCCATTCAATAACAGGCTCATTTGGAAATTGGAATTTGACTCGACGATTCCTACAATTTATGGAAGCATAAGATGCATGTAACCAATCCATCCCAAGAATGACATCGAAATCTATCATGTCAAGCTCAATGAGATCACAAGGAATAACTTTATGCAAGATAGACACAAGGCAACCCCTATAGACCTTTCTAGCAATAACTGACTCACCAATGGGGGTAGACACCAAATAGGGCTCTAATAACATTTCAGGTAAAACATCAAATCTATTAGCAAGGAATGGAGTAACAAAAGATAAATTTGCACCCGGATCTAATAGTGCATACACATCAAAAGAAAAGACCCTTAACATACCGGTAATGACATTGGGTGCATCCTCAACCTCTTGTCTCCCATGCAAGGCGTAAAAGCGGTTGGTGCGTTGGACACCTCCTTGGACTTGTTGACCATGAGCAATTTGTCCTTGAGTCCTACTACCACCACCATCTCTACAATCCTTAGCATGGTGGCCCAGCTTGCCACACTTAAAGCATGCATTGGAGCCGGCTAAGCATTCCCCTTTGTGAGTCCTTCCACACTTCTTGTAAGTAGGGAAAGTTTGAATAGCAATATTCTCTTTTGGAATCATTGGTTTACCACTTTTGTCCTTGTTGAACTTTGGAGGAGGAGTATTGGTGGAACCTTATCCCACAAATCTTTGCCCACCTTGGCCTTTGCCATTGTTTCCATGATCGGACCTTTGAGGGTTAAACCCTCCACCATCCACTCTAGCCTTTTTGAACCCCCTTGATCTCTCTCTAAGCTTCTCTTCTTCAATTTGTTCTGCGTAAGTCATTAACCGAGAGATGTCCATCTCCTTGATCAACATGGCCGTTTTGCACTCCTTGGACACCAAGCTTGAGACACCGGAAATAAACTTGCTCATTCTAGCTCTTGGCTCGGAGACCATGAAGGGAGCATACTTTGACAACTTAGTGAATTTGAGAGCATACTCCCTCACGCTCATACTTCCTTGACGGAGGTTGATAAACTATTGGATTTTGGCCTCCTTTAGCTCCAATGGGAAGAAGTGGTCTAGGAAGGCATCTTTGAACTCTTCCCATCCTATCGACCCTATTTCTTCATCCCTCTCAACAATCCATTGTTCGTACCACACTCAAGCCACACCTTTGAGTTGATAGGCCACTAGCTCGGCCTTCTCATTTGGTGGCACACCCATGATAGCCACAATCCGGTACACCTCATTAATGAACTCCATAGGGTCCTCATCTAGTTTAGAACCATCGAACTCGGGTGGATTCATCCTTTGGAAATCTCGAATCCTAGAGGCTGCATTTTGCATTTGGGGAGGAGGAACACCTAGATTCCCTTGGTTAGCTATGACTTGGGCTAACAAAGTAATAACACTGCGAAACTCGGCATGGGTTACCCCGTCCTCATGATGTTGGGCATTAGGAATCGGAGGAGTTTGGTCCTCATCGTCAACCCTTGCTCTTTGAGGTGGTCTTCCACGAGTCATTATTTAGAGAACACAAAATGGGTCGTTAGTTAAAGGAAAGCTTAGGACACTCTAAGGCACGACATGAATTTGAAAGAAGTGAAAATTTTCCTAAACGCCTCATAGTTTCTTATTCATAATTGTGGCGCGCTTCACAACCATGAAAAAGAACCTATTCGATGCGGTATGTTGGACTTCCAAGGATCATTCAAAACCTTGGGCTCTGATACCAAGTTTGTCACGACCCAAGCCTAGGGCCTAGACGTGACAAGGCGAATGAGGAACCCGAAAGTACCTTAAACAAGCCTCTTAGCATTCTTTTAGCCTTTCATAGGTAATGATGATAAATAAACAAGCGGAAATCATAATAAATCTTCAACTTACATATGTCCAACAATACCTCTAACTATTAGATTTAACGGGGCTAAGACAAGTCCCTAGCTCACCCTCAATCATAATAGAAGAAATGTCATAGTAAAATATCTTAACATATCATAAATTAGAAAGACAAAGGAGTATTGTTCCCGGAATATGGGAACTCACCAAAAATAGTCTTCAATGGAATATCAACTAGCCACGTGGAGGAGAACGAGGAGGAGCACTGATCCCTACATGGTGATATTATGTAGGCAAAAGAGTATGCGTTAGTACTTTGAATGTACTAAGTATGTAAGGATGCATGAACATTGAGAAAACATTAAAACATTTATGTAATATGGAACATAATTTAATGTATACATAATAAATCATATATATATATCCTTTAAAACATTCATTTTGTGGAAAATTAACCATAACCGACATTTAAGACCATGCGAGCTATTACATGGAATCCAACATAACCCCCTACGTTGGCCGGGGAGACTACTTGTCAGGTAGAACTCCGTCAACTTCATTCATTTCTTTAACTTTAACTTTAAGGGCTATTTATGGATCTATTAGCCTAAGCCTACAAGGGCTCCTATGTTGGCACATAGTTAATGAGACAAGGGGTTGCTACTAGGATTCCCTTATCGAATCCCACCTCAATGCCTTATTCGGTGCTAAGTCAATCCCACGGAATAGTTTAATACTTCAAAATATTCATAGCATATAACTTGAGAATTCAAACATCATATTCGATAGAATAGCTCATTAAAACATTTGATAATTCAAATATGCAAGAATTGTCCTTATTGCATAAAAAAATCCATATATCATTTCATCATTCTTTCATTTCATAAGACTCCCTTTTTTATCATAGATATTGCTTTCATAAACATTTATTTGGAGTCAAAGCTTTCAAGTCAAACTTTATTAAAAATATAGTAAAACTAGGTGGGTTCAAATTATTTCAACTTGTAAAAATGTATGTAAATAAATATACATAAATACTTTGAAATTCATTAATTAAAAATCATGCTTTAAACAACCCACCATGAGTTTCAAGAATCTTTAAATAGATAAATAGAGGAATTACTTGTAAACCATCAATTCATACATATGAAATTATGTTACATCAAAATAGAACAATAATCATTAGTTTAACCATGATTCATACTATTAAGTAAAATTAAAAATTACCATAAGAAAATATTACTTAAAATCAAGAGACTTAATTGAAAGAGTTTTTGGACTATATGGATGGAGGAACTCATGGATAAACACCAACATAACTTAGAGTAAAGTTTAAAGAAAATAATTATAATTTATCATATAATCAAAATAATTTAGACATGAGAGTGGAAGGAATACTCTCATTGAAGCCTTACATACCTGGAAACCGAAGCTTTAGTTGGTACCGGAAGACTTAATGACCACTCTTGAGTCCTAGCTTCTCTCCTTGCCGGAACGTTTTGTGTACTACCCGGATTATATGAATTACCGGAATAGTATTTCTTCACTACTAAGAACTAAAACTATATTTGAGAATGTGTAAAGAAGTGTATAGAGAGAAGATTTTCTTGAGAAAGCTTGATGAATAAAATGAGGAAATAAGGTGGGTATTTATAGGTGGGAAAGAGGACCTAACAATAAATAAAATAATTATAAATAAAAATCTGAAAATTTAGTGGAATATATTGATGTCATGGATGATGTTAAATGGAGGACAATTTATGTCATGAGTGATGTCAAATGTATCTAGATCTTTCTATGGTAGGTGAAATGAGTTATCTTTGACAGAATACTCTTTTTGGGAGCTACGTTTGAATAAGATAAATTCCTTATTAGGATTTGGTGTCTCATCAGAATTGTAGATATGGAAGTCTAGTTTCATATCGTTCAGGAATCAACCAATTTGGATAAACCTACAGTGAGATATGATTTTTCTTCTATAAACACTCATTTCCGTCACAGCATCCTACCTTACAAAGATTAATTTATTTGACCTACTTAACCTCTGAATCTTAAAATATGGTCTTCATAAAAGTTGTAGGTAATGATCTTGTGGTTACTCAGAAATTTGAATCACTCAATTTGGATATTCCTATGAAAAGTTATGACCAAAATACAGAGGTTGTATCATGTTTAGGCAAAAATTGAAATATCGTATACAACGTTTTTAGGGGATGTTACAAAAATATTATAAGAGGTTTCTCCATACCAGCCGGGTTGCTCTGGCATTTGGTAGATGAGGTATACATACCCTAAACTGTGACAGGGATTTTCATTGGGTTCTTGCGGTAGTTGTGTTGAAAAAGAGGTTGATACATGTGTATGATTCGTCACCTGGACGAAGAAGTAGCAACCCTTCCCAAGAGATCCAAAAGATAGCAGTAATGCTACCGACATACTTGTAAGATAGTGGTTTCTTTGACAACAACGAACGTACTGATTGGTCATCGCTTGATTCATACAAGGACAAATCAACCGATAACATGCTTGAACCACATCACTCATTTGCAGTTGAATACGTTGAAGGAATTGTGCAATAGGGAAGTAACAGCTTGTGAGTATTAACAATTATGTATACATAAATCATTAATATGTCAATTTTACTTTTTTAAACCTGTGTATTCCTTTGTTTGCAGGGATTGTAGAGTTTTTCTGGCCATTTTTACTGAATATCTTAGTGATGGAATTTCTATTCCAAATACTGGATTAAACGTCAAATTCTTCCATTCAAGATATGTCGCACTCTTGTGGAGATATGGTTGTCAGAAGGCCATGGATGGTTATGTTAGCAAAAACGATGATCCCAAAAAACCTAGGAGAGATATCTCTCCAAGTCAAGGAGAACTGATTGATGTCCAATAGATTTATTTTTGTGATAGTAAACATTTTAGATGTATCTGCTGTTTTAATGTATTTGATACATTTACTGCAATGTATCAGAATCAGTAAGCAACTGAAATATAATAATTTTTCCATATATCAATTGAAAAGATTTGTATGTTTTTCTCATGTGTTAAACTCGAATATAAAATCAAAGTTTATATATCATATTCTAATGTATCAAACTTGACTGTCTGAGTCATATTGCTTATGTATCACAATAACATTTGCCAATTTTTAATGAATCTGATACATATTCTTTTGTATCACATTCTCATTTACAAAACAGTAATTCTAATGATACATATTGTTTATGTATCAGATCCGCTTGTATAAAGATGTTATGATTCTGATACTTTTTTTTTATTTATTGTTTGTGTAGATTGAGATATATTTGTATCAGATTCTCATTTCTCAACATTTATTGATTCTGATACATTTATTTTTTGTATAAGAATTTCATGTCTTAAGATTTAATGATTATGATACATCTTGCTTATGTATCAGATTCGCATGTATCAAAATTTATTGAATATGGTACATATATAACCTATATCAACACAAGATGTTATGTATCATCCACAACTCTTATGGAATTATGGTTGTCGGAAAGGCAAGAATGTTTATGTTAGGAAAATAGGTATCCAAATAAAACCCACGTGAGATTTCATCGCTCCTAGTCAAGGAGAACCGATGGACGTCGAGTATTTTTTTAAAAAAAATTGTAGTAGAAAAATGTACAATTTTATTTTTCATCAATTGTAAATATTTTAAATGTATCTGTTGATTTAATTATACCGATACAATACATTTAATGTATAAAAATCAGTAATGAACTGAAATGTAGTAATCTTTCCGTATATCAACTGAAAAGATTTGTATGTTTATCTCATGTGTCAAACTCAAATATAAAATAAAAGTAGATGTAATTATATGTTTCAAAGAAAATGTATACTGGGATACCACAAACATCATATCTCTTTAGAAATGAAATTACAAGTCTTTCTGTTGTGGCCTTCGTGGCCACAACATCCACAAGAATTTGTGCTACTTATTATCTTCTCACTAGCAAACTTTTTTCTCCCTTTCTTTGGTCTTTCTGACATCTTTTTGTATATTGGTGGCAAGATAGATTCTTCCAAAATTTCCTTCAGAGCAGATCAATCTTTCTTATCTGGCATTAAAACCATTGGTAATTCATAAGTATTTGCCAACGCCTCTGGTTTGTAGTAATCAGCATAGTATGGGTGCAAGTCAGTAATGTTCTTGCTCTTTAATATTGCAATTGCATGTGGACATGGTATCTCGTCTAGTTAAAATCTGCCACAATTGCATGTTTTTCTTTCAAGACACACAATGTATCTTATACCTAATTCATAAACAGAATAAAGATAGTCTGATGAAGCAACAACCTGCAGGAAATAAACTTCAAATATATGTATCAGTACTTATGCATCACATACACAACTATGTATCAAAAATGATGTAAAAGGGTAATAATTATCACAGGATATACATAACTGATAAAGCAACAAACTGTAGAAAATAATCTTCAAATATATGTATCAGAACTCATGTATCAAAGACAGATCTGATATATCAGAACAAATGTATCAATATATAATCATCACAGGTTATACCTAAATGATAAAACAACAAACTACAGGAATCAAGCTTCACATAAATGTATCAGTATTTATGTATCAACTACACATTTGATGTATCAGTATATAATTAACACATGTTATACCTAAATGATAAAGCAACAAATTGCAATAATTAAACTTCACATATATGTATCAGAACTTATATATCAACTACATATTTGATGTATCATAACTGATGTATCAGTATATAATTAGCACAGGTTATAACTAAATGATGAAGCAACAAACTGCAATAATTAAACTTCACATATATGTATTAGAACTTATGTATCAACTGTAGAACTAAAGTATCATAACTGATGTTTCATTATTTAATTAGCACAAGTTATATCTAACTGATGAATCAACACCCCGCAGGAAATAAATTTCATATTTATGTATTAGAACGTATATATCAACTACAGAACTGATGTATCAGAAATGATGTATTAGTATTTAATTAGCACAGGTTATACCTAACTGATGTATCAAAAAATTACAGAAAATAAACTTCACACATATGTATCATAACTGATGTATCAACTACAAATCTGATGTATCAGAATTGATGTATCAGTTTTTAATTAGCACAGATTATACATAACTGATGTAACAAAAAATTGCAGGAAATAATCTTCACACATATGTATCACAACTGATGTATAAGAAATGATGTATCAGTATATAATTAGCACAAGTTATACTTAACTAATGTATCAAATAACTATGTATCAAGTACTCATCTTTGTAAAAATAATTGTCGTGTACCTTCATTCTCGAACACTTGATCGTGTTTGATACTAGGATATCTTCGAATTTTTTACCCAAAATATGTTTTGTATAAGATGTTATTTCCCTATTTTTGCAGTTCCAAGCATCAAATAACAATCTCGTTTGCTCTAAAAATTCAATTATAGGCAGCTCTCGTACTTCTACAAGACATCCATTGATATATTCTGCGATGTTAGAAGTCATCATCCTACCCCTATTGATAGTGGCATGAACCCTTGACCACTTTTCGTATCCTGTATTTTTTAAAGATTATGCCACCCGTTGATTGATTCTTTCAACTTTGGCCATTAATTTATCGACTTCATCTTTTCGGTATGCCTTGGCCATCGAATAGAAGAGGTCACTTAGTACAGTTTTGCTCCTTCTGTATTTAGTACACACATTTTTCCATATATGTCATATGCATGCAAAATGAGGGACATTGGGAAATATCATGCTTACACTCTTGATTATGTTTTCGTTCCTATCTGATACAACACACATATTGTCCCTCTCACCAAATGCATTTTTGAAATTCTGAAAAACCACGTTCATGATGCATCATTTTCTGTATCAACAACACCATACGCCAACGGCAATATGCAACCTAAAAAAATCAATAATAGCGATATAATAGTTATTAGAATTCATCAGATTCACAACAAATGTGATAAATGAAATGACACACTGTTATTCAATAAGCAACAGTATCAAAAAGTAATACCTGTCCCATCAAATGTGCTACCTGATACAAACGTCCCTTTATAAGATCCATCAAGATGCGCACCGTCAACAACAACTACTGGTCGACAAAACTGAAACCCCCTCATCAAGGGCCTTAACGCTATGAACAGATACATGAACTCATCAGTTGGTGACTTGTGTATACTTATGTATGAATTTGGATATACAGTTTTTAGCACATATATGTATACAGACAGTTGTCTATATCCATCAGCAGATTTTCCCCTTAACATCTTCAAAGCATGCTCTTTTGAACGCCATGCCTGTTGATAGGTAATATCAATTCCATACGCTCATTTAATATCCTCTCGTATATCATTAGGGGTGAGAATTCTCTTATGATTAACCAATTTAGGTGTTGTGAATGCACTAACAAAAGCCTTTGTAGCATGAACTTTGTTGAAAATCCTATTTCTCAGTGCACATGAATGTTCACTATTGAAATATCTAACTTTGAATATATCATATTTTTTTCCAATAGGAAGCTTTCATTCTCCAACAATAGTTGTCTGAACAGCATACTAACACATAACTGTATTTTTATAAATAAAAAATGACATGTATCATACCAACATTTTTTCATATGTAATATCACCAAACAAAGGGACATTCTGATAGGAATTGTGTCAACGCATGTACTTGATACATGCTTCTTAGTATGTATCATGAACAAAAAACAAACATGCATCAGATACACAAATTCATATGAATCTGATACATACTGACAGCAATATTCTTTAAAGGTATAATGATAGGAAAAAATAATTTTTGGCCAAATCCATCGGTGGCCCCCTAAAGTTGGCACCAACTTTCACTTAGACACCTAAACCATGAGATGTTCATTTTAGACACCTAATGTAAGGGTCGAATGTGTTATCTTGACACTTTTTTGACAGTTGGCAACTCGCGTGTTTTCCACATCTCTGAGGCGCGTAGAAGCTGTTTTTCTTTTAAAAAAAAATTGTTGTTGTTCTTCTTCTTCATTTTAACAATCCACTTTTACTTCCGTTATTAGCTGTAGAAGAAGACTAGCAAGTGCCCCTAAAAAACCCATTCTTTTTTTTCTTTTTTCTTTTTTTTCCCTTTCTTTTTCTCTGTGTAACTGCTTTTTTATATAATATACTAAATCTATACTCTTCTTATGTGACCGATAATCTGTTGAAATTATTTGAAAAAATCTTTTGCTTTTTTCATCAATAGTTTCAGGTGAGAATTCATCATAGGGATTATGAGAACTACTCTGTGTCATTAAATTATTGGTCATTTTTTTCTATTCAAAATATATTATTTGATAATTATTTTTTATGCCACGTGTCTTTATTTAATTTATTGCTTTTGATACGTCAAACAAGTGTATTACACACACTTAATATATTTTGGTGACTGTAAAAAAAGTGTCAAGATGACACATTTGACCCTTACATTAGGTGTCTAAAATAAACATCTTCTGGTTTAGGTGTCTAAGTGAAAGTTGGAGCCAACTTTAAGGGGTCACCGATGGGTTTGGCCATAATTGTTTTCTTAAACATGTATCAGATACACACATTCATATGTATCTGATACATACTGTTTGATAATAGCCAAAACTAAAATTTTCAAATGCAGACTATGCGTATATTTCTTACTGTCGGATCTTTTAACCTTAAAATTAAATTCATTATTGATTTTGTATTTGGCCATTACGTCAACTAGAGTTGCTTTGTCCTTATAGAATTGATTCTTCTTCACTTCCGCACCATTTGTATCAGTGATGTAGTTCATCAAATCCAATTCTGGTATATAACAATCTGCAGCATCACTAGATTCTTCTAAACCAAAAAATTGGGACTCATTCGCGTTTGATTCGGCACAAATGATTGCTCCAGATGTACTATCAAATGATTTTATCTCACATCTGTTTTTATCAGAGCTTGATATGCATAGGGGATGATTTACGAATCCGGGCTCTTTCTTCTTCAACTCTATGTAAAGATTAACACCCATATCATTACGAATATATATTGACGATGAGTTACCTTCAACGATGTATCGAATTTCAATATTTTTCACTGATTCATCTACACTCAATTCAGCAGCGATTGCTGCTTTTAGATTTAAGTAAGATATATTATAACCGACAACGATTCCATCACTTTTGTATTATTCATAACTAACACCGGATTGCCAAACTTCAGAATATCTCAGTAGTATGGGGATATTCATATCGATTAATTGATGAAACTCGAAATTTGGTTTGAATTGATGCTCTATTTTTTTTCCTTGGACTAGATGCTCTATTTTTTGGCTTAAAACTTCATGTACATGACTGTTGCCTTTTTTAACCAATTAATCCCATTAATTAGATCAGTAATTGATTTAAAGAGCCAATCATACCTTATCTAAATCTACTATCCATAAATAGCTACTATGCATTAACTACTCTACAGCTAAAGTTGATGTATCAGATACATAACTTATGTATCAGCAAAACTGGGGAAAAAAATTGAAATCGACTTTGGTTTGAATTGATGCTCTATTTTTTCCATTTGAGACGATGCTCTGTTTTTTGGTTTGAATCTTCATGAACATAACTGTTGCTTTTTTTAACAAATTAATTCCATTAATTAGATCTGTAATTCATTTAACGAACCAATCATATTTTATATTAAGATACTATCCATAAATAACTAATATGCATTAATTATTCTACAACTAAAGATGATGTATCAGATACATAACTAATATATCAGCAAAACTGGAAAAAAAAAATTGAAATCGACTTTGGTTTGAATTTATGCTCTGTTTTTTGGCTTGAATCTTCATGTACACAACCATTTTCTTTAACCAATTAATTTCATTAATTAGATCAGTAATTGATTTAAAGAACCAATCAAACCTTATATTAAGATACTATCCATAAATAGATGATCTTCATTAAATATTCTACAGTTAATGTTGATGTATCAGATACATAACTAATGTATCAGCAAAACTGGAAAAAAGGGGAAATTGGGTAATTTTGGTACGATGAGGGATGCATAGTAATTAGACTTTTCCATTATGAGATTTAGGTAAAGTTTATTAATATATATGCATTGTAGTGAATTGGTGTTGGGCTAAAATTATTATAAGATTGAGCTTTAAGTGTAGGTGTTAGTATGTTGTAGTAGTGTAGGTTGTTGTTGTTATTGGGTTTGTAGAAAGTGGAATGATAACATTGGGTTGTGATGACTTTGGGCCCGAATTTAGACTAAAAGATGACTTGAAATTTGGTTAAGGGTGGAGTGAAAAAATGGTTGGATTTGTAAGGAAAATGGTCACAAGAAAATTGATAACTTAGCTAATTAAACTTAACAAAATAGCCAAACTGATTTAATTGTGAATTCAACTAAAAATTAGATAAGATGAATCGACAATAATTAACTAACGAGCTTCTTAATTTTAACAAAATGAATTAATTAACTTAGTTATAACCTAATTAATTCAAAAATATAAGCTACTAATTTACAAAATAATAAAATTATTTTTTTTTATCATTTTTGAATATTTATAAAAATTAATAATTATATAAATAATTATATATAACTATATATCTATCATTAAAAATTATAAGAATGATAAAAATTTCTTTAAAAATACACTTGAAAATATTTTGGTATTTTATAAAAGTAATTACTTCAGATTGTTTAAAATTGAAGAAGCTCAATAACTATTATCCATTTGTGAAAGGTCAAAATTGCGTGTCAACAGTAAATACAGAATGTATTTGTGATTGTGGTACTTTTGGATCGGGTGTCACGTTTCGACACAAAGTTGATTGTTTGTAGGTCCATTGAGAGGACCCTTGTGTAAAGTTATGGCATGTGGAAGACATTGAGTTGTGATATTGCTGAATATGGTTGGACTTGAGATTAGTTGACTTATTCTCTATATGTATATGCCTATTGTGTTGAATTAACTTGTTTATGATTCGCTCACTGGCAATCGCGTGATCCTACCAGTACACCATTGTTCTTATGTACTGATACTACTCTTGTTCTGCCTTTTGTTGAGTACATGATATATTCAGTCGGCTGCGGAGAGACCTCATCTAGAGGAGTGATTGTGTTTTCGAGTTCAAGGGTAAGTTGTTCCTTCAGCAACAATGGATGATCATAAAATTGAAGCAACACATGTGGCTATTTTTTTTTCTTATTGCCCACTTTTTGATTCAAAGGTTCTGTTTTAAAGAGACAAACTCAAAATATTATTTTAATACATTGTTCCAACAAGTATAAATTATATATGTGAAGACATTACTCAAATTAAGTGAGCCACACAATTCCTAATCACTCCTTTCCTTCTTGTGTTTGTGCAATATTTGCATACGTTTCATCAATTTAAGAACATATTATAAAGGAGGAAAGATACAGAATTACAAATGAAGGTAAGATACCAAGTCCTTTGTTCTTCTTTTGATCTCTTCATTTTTCATTGTGAAGAATTTGACTAGTACTTTTCAATCTTCAATTGGTCTCTACTTGTAGTTCTATTTAGAGACTAATCCAAAATCTAAATATAATGTTTGTTTCTGTGGTTTTGGGATGAAATTATAGGATAAAATTAGTCAAGACATGTGTGCGTACTAAGTATTGGCATGTGGAAGGCTAAGGGAGGCAAAGCTAGACAAAATGTGTGGTCAAATCATAATGACGAGTGAAAGGTAATCAAGGCAGCGACATTACTCCGAAGACAAATGATGCGAGTTAATTCGTATGTATAATATCGGGGCAAGGCTTGAAGAGATCGAAGGAATATCAACAACCTAGACTAGCCGTTATAAAATCGTTCTCCCAATGATCACGGGTATTACTTTTTTCTCTTAAATATCATTAAATTAATCATTTACTATGAGTTTAATTTTTGACAATCAGCTTCTGAGACGCTATTTCTATAAAAGGTGTAGAATCATCTCCTTGTAACATTTAATTTTTTTTATTGAATACTCTAATTTTTCTCTAGAAATGTTATTATTTATTCGTTAGCTTGGTGCATTGACTAAGCTTCTACGGAGATATCTCCACCAAAACTATCATTGAATTCAAGTCAACACGCACTAATTCTTAATCAATATTCTTTACTTTAGTCAAATTTGCTTTAACTTCTCTCTTATTCATAACTTATTATTTATTTGCATATTTCATGATTATCTCAATCGATTGAAATCTCTTTATTTTTTAAATCTCGCGTATAAATTTAAATTTATTTTTTGGAATAAATAAATTATTGAAATCTCTTTATTTTTTAAATCTCGCGTATAAATTTAACTTTATTTTTTGGAATAAATAAATGTCTTCTAATTTAGTAATTTTAAAAACATGTCATGTATAACGTTGATATTAAAGCATTGATTAAAAAAAAAAGATATTTTTCAAAAATAAACTTAAAAAAAAATAAAACAAACAAATTGAAACCAGGAAATAACTCTTTTCTATATCAATTCCTTTAATCTAGTTTCCCATAGGTATTCGAATTATTCTTTTAAGATATACCTTTTAAAAGTTGGAGTGGAATGAATTGATTCCTTCATATTTAATCAAAATTAAAGTTTTGCAAATGAAAAAAAATAATGATAGAAAATAATTTTTTGTTTAATCGACTTTATATCATGTGAATTTAAAATTTTAAAATCGGAGGTCAGAGTGAGAAATAAAAAGAATCAACATAATAAAAAATAAAAATAAAAATGGAAGATAAACCCTCAGTATGAAATAATTAATGGAAAAGGGTCAAATATATCCTGTACTATTGGAAATAGTTTAAATATATCTCTTGTTATACTTTCGGGTTAAATATACCCCTTCTGTTATACTTTCGGTTTAAATATACCTCTCTCATTATACTTTGGTACAAATTTGCCTTTAATTTTAACTGAAAAACACTTGAAAAGCTCAAAATTAAATAACTCATTCCCAATTTTAAATATCTGATTTTTCTAGGAATAAATAAAATTTCCAGGTACTAATTTGAGTTTTTTTCTTAGAAATGACAATACAGAATGCGTTGCATAATTTTAAGTACTAATATATGAAATTTCTAAGTACTAATTTGAGTCATTTTTTCTTACAAAATAATAAGATAGAAAGTACTGCAAATTTTTTAAAAATTTACTCACATCTCTTATTAATGTAGCTATAGCTATATTAATAAGATATAAAATGTAGATGCAGAATCCTTAGCTAAGGAATACACTGTTAACGTGCCAAAATTTATCAAATATTATTTAAAATATTGATTAAACAACATACGTAAATTATAATGTAATTATCCTAGTAATCAAACAGTCATGATAATCAAAAATGTAAAATCCCGTTGAACTTAATTTTTTTTACTGAAGTGACACATCTCACCTTTTTTATTTTTAAAATATAAATAACTTTTGAGAAAAAAAAACAAATGAAGATTTAAGGTTATATTTAAAATTGAGAATGAGTTATTTAATTTTGATTTTTTCAAGTATTCTTTCGTTAAAATTAAGGATGAATTTATATCAAAGTGTAATAATAGGAGTATATTTAAATCGAAAATATAACATAATGAATATATTTAAAGTATTTTTAATAATATAAGAATACATTTAATCCTTTTCCAAATAATTAAAGTGGTTCCTTAATTTTCAGTGCAAAAAGTAGACATGTGTCGTTTGTACACGGCGTGTTACACAAGTGGCTCTTGCAGACCACAAGAAATAGGAAAATATAATTTTTATACGTCGTATATTTACGAATCTGAAGTTGCATGTAATCAAAATTAACTTTTATTGAATCTCGAATTTTTTTAAAAAAATTAATAAATATTAATTTATTGATTAAATAAATCAATTAAATAATATCTCTATAAAATAATAATATTTTATAGTCTCAATCATATTAATTTTTTTAAAAAAATTACTATAAAAGCAGGACGAATTTAAACATGTGTTGTGAAACGATAGGGGACGAGATTTAAATGAACTAAAATTGCACTTCTAATTCACTACTGAATTGTGGATCTTCAAAGTCTACTTATTTGGATGTTGTCATACAATTTTTACCCTTATTAAAAAGTCTTGTATCATGTACTCTAATTAAAAAGACTTTTCCCATGTACTACCTTTTTCCGTTGTAACTTTGAAAAGAAATGATAGTCACATAAAAAACAAATTAAGCTCGAATAAGATAGGTTGCAAATTTAGATTTTACTTCATACGAAATTTAAGAAAGTAATTTTTTTTATGAATTTTTTGATTTTAAATTAAAGATATGTACAAAATATTATTTAATTTTATGACTTTAAACATATCAAGTAAAAAATTAAAATTAAAAAATTATCAAAAAAAGAAAATAATTTTTTTAAAAATAATATAAGATAAACAAATGAAATTGTGGGAATATGTGTATTTATAATTATAGCTTTGACTCAATATTATTTCATGTATTGGAAGCTAAGGACATATAAAACATTCCTAACATTAGCAAAGCTCTACATTGTGAAATGTTTCTAAAATAGACCTTTTTTTCCCTATAAATTTGTGAGAATGATATATATTTCATCGACATCTAGGAGTGTCAAATGAGCAGATTGAGTTGAAATTGAGAATATTAAAACGGATTGAAATAAAATTGGATTAGGTCATGATCCGCCCAAATTTACTTTGGGCTCAAATGGGTTGGGCTTAATTGAGCTAAAATTTAGGTTGGGTCATGACCCGCCCAATTTGATCCGCTTAATCTCAATAATTTTAATTTATTATTATTTACTTTTTATAACCATAATTTGAATTTCAACTCAAGAAAATAAAAATAAAAATTTACAAATAGATAGATTAATCCTAAAAGATATAAAATAGATAGTAATTCATACCTTTAATATGAGAACATACATTAGACCAATGCAAATAAAGAGCCTTAAAAGGGTTGAAATTGGAGATTAAGTTGGACTCAATTGATAATTCTTTTAAAATGAATTAAGGCTTGAATGAGTTGAGATTGATCCCAATGCAAATTATCTTGAGCCCAACTCATAAAAGTTTGTACAAATTAGATGAAGTACCTATATATGAGCTCATTTTAACACTCCTATCGACATCAATATCTTTCAAGATATTTTCGTTACCTTCTCTTGTAGTCAAACAAAACAAATCAACATGCAGTGTTATATATAGATCCTTACAGAGTGGTTGATCCTTGATAGTTAAAGATTTTGTTGTAAACTCAAAGATGCCAAGGATTTCCTTGTAAGCAAAACACATAGAATTAATGTGATCAGACTGTCTGGGTGGTTGATACTATTATTCCATAATTCATATTATATTAAATTGTGTTGGGTTGTATTGTATTGTTTTGACGAATACAATGTTTGAATAGATTGTATCATTTTCATCATTACATTATGTCACATTTCAACAATTTGAAGGATAAACTTATATACAAATAAATTTGGATAAAAGGTAGAGCTACTATAAAAAGGTAGGGTAAATGATAAAATATAATTATTAAATAATTATATGTAAAGGCAAAATAAAAAAAGAAGAAGAAGATAACGACACAATCACGCCAAATCAGTCATTACACAAAATGAGACTTTTTTTCATTACATAATAATTTATTTAACGATATGATACTATACAATACAATAAAATTGAAGTAACACTCGAAATAACTATTATATTTAAACAAATAACACAATAGAATAGTATGTCCATCAATTAATAGTAATTTAGTCTTGTATTTGTGATTAAGAGAGGAAAAGAGCTAGCACCTTTTGTTCTAATTATTCCATTATACTATTATAAAAAGATGCTTGACTAATTAATAAAATTGCTAGGTTCTCAATTTGCCACACAAAAGATATTTATATATACACACTCTTTAGCTTCAATTTTTTTTATGGGAATGATTTATACAGAAAGAGCCTAATTCCCTTTCAGCAACAATGGATGATCATAAAATTGAAGCAACACATGTGGCTATTTTTTTTTTCTTATTGCCCACTTTTTTGATTCAAAGGTTCTGTTTTAAAGAGACAAACTCAAAATATTATTTTAATACATTGTTCCAACAAGTATAAATTATATATGTGAAGACATTACTCAAATTAAGTGAGCCACACAATTCCTAATCACTCCTTTCCTTCTTGTGTTTGTGCAATATTTGCATACGTTTCATCAATTTAAAAACATATTATAAAGGAGGAAAGATACAGAATTACAAATGAAGGTAAGATACCAAGTCCTTTGTTCTTCTTTCGATCTCTTCATTTTTCATTGTGAAGAATTTGACTAGTACTTTTCAATCTTCAATTGGTCTCTACTTGTAGTTCTATTTAGAGACTAATCCAAAATCTAAATATAATGTTTGTTTGGGTTAATTGATTGTAAATATCTTAAAAGCGTTTTAAGTGCTTAAAAGGACTTTAAATATTAAAATTGATTTTATAAATAAACAATTATGTGTTTGGATATAAGTGATGAAATTGAAAATAAGCAAAAATGTATTTTGTAAATAAGTGTTGATAAGTTGTTCTTTTATTTAAACGATTAACATGCCCTTAATCTTTTTAGCGAAAAATATAAATCTTAAAATATCTTTGTAAAGAAAAGGAGACACGATGGATATAGGGTGATGAGGAAGTGCGAGATTTTATTTTGTGAAGGGCATTTTGAGAATTTTAAATAAAAATTAATGATAAAATAGTAAAAAAAAAAAACTGGGTCAAATCAAACATGTTATAAGCTAATCAAAAGTCATAGGTTGGTCTCCCTGAATTGTCCCAAACTGTTAAAAAAATAAAGGTCTTATATACAATGTTTGAATCACATTTGTAGATAAGCCAAAAATACTTATAAGCTAGTTTGTCTGACCAGGTTATAAAATTAGCTATTAATAAATACACAGGAAAAATATGTATAGGTCTTGTGTTGCATGCATGATTTGAATTAGTGAGGAAGATAAATTATAGCATTAAATATTTGATTCTTTAACCATAAAATTAAGTCTAGGACAAAAAACAATATATATATATATATATATATATATATATATAGCTTAAAAAGAAAGGAATGAAAAAGGAGATGTGTTCTCCCAAAATCCAAAAATTGCAATAACTCAAATGAAGCCATAACAGTTAGCTAGCCAGGTTGGTTCTTATACTACCTTACTGTTACAAAGTAAATTAAATCATATCCACAATAAATATAGAACAAGTTCAACTCTCAACTGTCCTTCTCCTCTGCCTCCTATCCCCCACCAAAAATAAATAAGTGAAAGACAACAAAAGTAAGATGGAAAAAAAATATACATAAGAAAATTAAGAATATGTAGCCTTTTCAACTTTACTTTCAAAGAGTGGGTGTCAGAATCAGTCCATAAAATCATTGTTCGTTCAATCTATATATATTTGATAAGATTCGTTTTAACCTGCTTAATTCAATTCATTTTTAAATGGGTTAATCTACCGTCCTAATTGACCATAATTTTTTTTTTATCTAAATATGTTTTTATTTGATAGAATTTTTATACTTTATAGTAATATAAAAAGAAAAAAATATTATATATTCAAATAAATTATGAGAAGTTAAATTTGAATTTGAAACTTAGTACAATTGGACGGATTGAATTATGATTTGATTTTTAGCATATTTCAATTCAATCTGCTTCAGCCCAAATAATATTTAAGTGTTTGTCCATTTTTTTAATTCAATCTATGTTGACATTTTCAAATTTTACTTAACCCACCTATTTGATACTATTATCTGCAAAAATTGGTAGAGTTAAATTGAGCATGAAATCTCCAAAATGATTGTTGCATATCCGAAACTTTCTGCATGATTTCTTGATCAAGCTCATAGCTCGAAGATTGTTTAGTGCGATTTACCTTTTCAACGTAATTTATAGAGTATTATATTGGAGTGGGAAAAAAATCTCATCCTTACAATTCCATGAAGGCATGTGTAATTACATTAATTTCATATTTGATGAAGAGATAAAAGAATAATTTAATCAAACTTGACTTATGATTACAAAGAAAAGAGTCATCTCTTGAATACTGAAGTCATATCGAGTCATACTAGTTTGAATTTTTAGAATCAATTTTTTTTTTCTTTTGACCTACATTTAACTTAAAAAATAATTTATATATTTAGAAACTATATAAAAATTATAATACGGGAGAGATTATTGAGATCTTCTTGAAATTACATTTCCTTGTGATATAATATGAATACAGAAATAGCTAAGAGAGATTTTAATGAGGCCTACTTTGACCAGTTGTGGTTATGTAAGATTCATAAAATGTGCAACAGAAACTATTATTTATACTCCCTCTACACTTGTATGTTACTCTCTTTTCAGTTCAATCTGAGTTAAAAGGGTCATCTAGTATGGTCCATTTTAACTCAGAAAAAAACTAGCTTCAGTTACTGCTTCTGCCTCTCTGCAATCTACTACGCAATTATTATTATTATTATTATTATTTTCTTTAATAAAATAGTACAACAGAAGAAAAAACACTCATTGTATCTTTCATTTTTTCTGCTAAAGATGGAAGATTCTAATAACATGCTATCAAAGCACCAAGTATTCGATGTTTCCGTTGAATCCAAGCGTTTTGACGAGGATGGACGTCTCAAAAGAAGTGGTAATTAATTTTTCCATCAACCAACCTGAATTCTGTTGTTGAATTTGGGATAATTTTTGTTGTAAATTTTACAGGGAATGTTTGGACAGCAAGTGCTCATATCATAACAGCTGTGATTGGTTCAGGAGTTTTATCTTTGGCTTGGGCAGTAGCTCAACTTGGTTGGGTTGCTGGTCCTATTGTTATGATTTTGTTCTCTTTTGTTACTTATTATACCTCTGCTCTTCTTTCCGATTGTTACCGCTCCGGCGACCCTATTTCCGGCAAGAGAAACTATACTTACATGGATGCTGTACAAGCCAATCTTGGTATATTTCTATAATTCTTTTCGTTAACAAATCGTTTCGTATTTCTATCTTTTAAAATTGGAGTTAAAGACAATGACAAATACAAGACAGTTTGTTAACAATACAATAAAATGAAGATATTTTGTATAGTGAAGGAGTAGTTTGTTAAGAAAAAATAAATTGGGGGTAGGGTTAGGGGAAACAAGGGAGGGGATTATGAGGTGTGAATTGAACCTTAACAACAAGGTTAGCAAATTGTCTTGTACTATGACAAATTCAAGACGATTTGCTAACGAAATGATAAAAATTAACATATTTTGTTGTATAGTGAAGGAGTATGTTCTTTTTTCTTAATTTTCATTTTTGGGGTATTTGTTAAAAATGTTTTTTTTTCCAGGTGGCCTCCAAGTAAAGATTTGTGGATGGATTCAGTATGTGAATCTGTTTGGAGTTGCTATTGGATACACAATTGCTTCTTCAATTAGCTTGATGTAAGTATATATAGTTATTGAATTTGCTTTCACTTGCGAAGTCTGTCGTCCCGATTTTTTTAGGTGATTATTGAGGTAATCTTTTTCTTAATACTTTTTGTGTAAAATGGAACAGGGCTGTTAAAAGGTCAGATTGTTTTCATAAACATGGTCATAAAGCACCTTGTCTAGTACCAAGCACTCCATATATGATCATATTTGGAGTAATAGAAATCATCTTCTCACAAATACCAGATTTTGATCAAATTTGGTGGCTGTCAATTGTTGCTGCTGTCATGTCCTTTACTTACTCGGCTATCGGTCTAGGCTTAGGCATTGCTCAAGTGGCAGGTTTGTTCGAAAAATATTCATAGTAACCTACTAACTTATGTTACTCGGACTCTTTAAAAATATTGTCCAATAACATTTTTGGAGGGTCGTAGCAATATTGCAGTTCTAACTTTTTTGTACCCTTTTGATTTAAAGAAACTGGAAAAATTGGAGGAAGTCTAACTGGAGTTAGCATTGGAACTGTGACTGAAATGCAAAAGGTTTGGAAAACTTTCCAAGCACTTGGAGCTATTGCTTTCGCCTATTCTTACTCCCTCATCCTTATTGAGATTCAGGTAATGATATGGAGCATTTTCATTTATCCATTGCGATTAACTTGATGCCTTATTAATTTCCTATATACTACAGGATACACTCAAATCCCCACCCTCAGAAGCCAAGACAATGAAAAATGCAACTCTAATTAGTGTATCAGTAACAACAGTTTTCTACATGCTATGTGGCTGTTTTGGCTATGCAGCATTTGGAGACCTTGCTCCCGACAACTTACTAACTGGTTTTGGATTCTACGACCCTTATTGGTTACTCGATATAGCCAACATAGCCATCGTCGTTCACCTTGTAGGTGCATACCAGGTTTACTGCCAACCCCTTTTCGCCTTCATAGAAAAAACAGCAGCAGAATGGTACCCCAACAGTAAATTCATCACCAAGAATATTAGTGTCCCGATCCCGGGCTATAAATCGTACAACCTCAACCTTTTCAGGCTAGTTTGGAGGACGATCTTCGTGATCATCTCCACGATCATCTCTATGCTATTGCCATTCTTCAACGACATCGTTGGAATTCTTGGAGCATTTGGATTTTGGCCTCTGACTGTTTATTATCCAGTGGAAATGTACATTGTCCAAAAGAAGATACCAAGATGGAGCAGAAAATGGCTTGGTCTTCAAATTCTGAGTGTGGCTTGCCTTATTATCTCAATTGCTGCAGCTGCTGGTTCTTTTGCTGGTGTTGTATCTGATCTAAAAGTTTACAAGCCTTTCAAATTTAATTAGTAGTGATAATGATTGGTTTTTATTAGGAAAGAGGCTTCAATTGTTGTTGATGTTCATAACATGTTCTACTGAACAATTTGAAATCTGAAAATGTAGCCAATTATGTCTCCATTTATTCAACTCTTTCTTTAAATTTACTCATATATCACTAGTTTGAAAGGATACTTTTTTGCTTCTCGAAAATTGATTTGAATAGCTAAATTGAATTAAATTCAACTCAATACTTATTTTTGTTCTAATATTTATATATATACTAATACGATACAACAAGTACTATAAATTACAATTCTTCCATGTCATATATGATTAAGAAAAAATATTAATCAAGGTTTACATAGTTAATTTGGCTGTTTGTTTACATAAAAAGGTAAACAATAAAATAAAATTATAGACTATTTTGTTTAAAATTAATTTCTTTCCATTGGAGTAATTAAGCCTAGTGCTTAATTATAACCAAATGGACCATTTCCTAATACCATCCAAAGTGCCCTCTTGAAAAATACCATCCATCAAATCCATACAGTCTGTGTAGAATCACGCATTTCCCTATTCGATCGAATCTGAATATTTGGTAATTTCCATATGGGTGAAAATAGTTGGAGCAAATGCTTTTTCACATATAACCAATTTAAAGTTGGAATTTTTTTGGAAGATTGCCAAGAAGAATTTTAAAAGGACTTCTTTTCTTCCAATTACAAATTAAGTTGGAATATAAACAAGAAGCCTTTAGAAATTGGAATCTATGATCATCAGTCTTCATCAACAAAAGAGTGGTAAAAACGTAAAATAGTAATTAAAAGCTCCACTAGGAGGATATGAAAATGGATGGAGGAGGAGAAGGTATAACATGGAGTGAGAACAAAAAGTGAATTGACAAGCACCAAACATTTAAAATCTGAATCATGTTCTTGATCTTGAACAATCTAATATCTTTCAAAATGTAATATAGCATTAGTTCAATATTCAATTGTCTCTTTCTTTTCTACTCTTATTTTCTTTCTGTTCTCATTTAGGACAACATGCTTGGACAACAGTAAGTAGCATATATGATAAGGTGAATGCATAGAATTTGGTAATGAAAGTATGTTAAAGATTATGATTTAAGGCTAGTATACGCATCTGCGCGATGTGTGGAAAGTGTTAGAAAAAAATTATCGTCTTATATGCTTGATTATATTAAATGGAAAATTTAATGCATTTGATATACAATTTATTAGAAGGCCATTAGTGTAACGACCCGTTCCGGTTATTATTAGTAGACCATTGGTGAAAGAATTAAGGCTTGGAAACTTTTTGGGTAGTGATTTAAAAAATCTAGGCTAGGCCAGACTCGGACAAATTTTGAGTCAGGTGAGGTCTAGGGCAATCCAAGAATGTGAAACAATATCTAAGCTTGGGTTGGTTTTTCTAGTAGCTAAGACATTAAGGAGTCCATAGGGCTTTTTGGAATCAAATTTGGGTGAGTAATACTCCCGGAATTAAACCTGGCGTGAAAGAGTTGGGTTGGAACATCAAGGAACGAAGGTACGTTCCGAAAAAGGGACTTTTTAGGGATTTATGAATCTTTGAAGTTCATGCAATCCGCTATAGTGGGCTACAAGCCACTATAGTGGGCATGTGCAGGTGCTATAGTGGGATGATAGTTCCTATAGCGGGGTCGCCATAGCGGGTCTGGCCGATATAGCGGGGTAAGTCGGGTTTTATTGCAAAAAAATTCTAAAATCAATCATTATTTGAGTATTTCATTTTAGAAATTACAAGGGCGACTCAGGGCGAAAACCATCAATTTTTCATCGTGTTTATCGATAAAGGTAAGTCAATTACTTTTTCAACTTGTAAATTAATTCGTAAGCCTTAGAATCTACACTATTACTCTTGAGGAAAGATTTTGACTTGATTTAATGGTGGAAAAATTATGAGGTTAGCATGGGGTTTTGGGATTAATTTATAATCTGAGAAAATTAGGCCATATGTAATAGATTGTTGTATTGTGTGTTGTTCTTAGACCAAGAATAAGTTAAAGCTTCGCAAGGAAATCAAAATTCATGATCAGATTTCTGCAGTAACCGCTTGACGACCAGGTAGGCTAGGTTTTCTTAATCGAGTAGTTATAGACATGTTCACATTGCATAATATATTATAGATTGACGGAAGGTTTCATGCCTAGGCCTTTGGGCATGGAGTCTGGACAGCTAGAAGCTTGTTGTTTATTATTGTTTAGGATAGAACATACTATGTAGGTAAAAATTATTTTATGATTTTATGATTAAAGATGGTTGTCTAGATCATGATTGTTAGTCCTTGTTGAAGTGAGTTAATGGTACTATAAAAGTTAAGTGTTAAGAAATTGATGAATTATAACCATTTTTAGGAGCTGTGGTAATCATGGGGAAACAGAATAAATGTGAAAAGTGTTAATTCATGAAATTAGGGAAGGTAATTGTTGAGAACGAATGTGTACTCATAAGGGGGTTCAATATTGGGCTATTGGTATATAAGTGTATATATATATATGTGCGTTCATGTTGATTGTTCCATGTGAAATACTTGTGTAATGCTTATTCAAGAAATAAAGGGATTAATGTCAAACGACATCATGTTGATAATCTCATGCAATGGACCTGTTTTATTTACTTGTGGCTTCAAGTGTGATTGTTCATTGTGATTTCATTATGCATGTTATTTTGTGATTGCATGGTTGCCACGGGTACCATGCCTGGTATTGATAACCTCGATTGGCACGGGTTCATCAGTTGAGTCGGGCACCACGCTGGTATAAGTTAGCTCTTGGTCTAGGTATCCGCCTGGTATAAAATAACCTCAGTTGGGTCGGGCACCACGCCTGGTACATGATATCATTTGTTGGCTCAGGTATGACGCTTGGTGCAGATTATCATTTGATTGGTTCGGGTACCATGCTAGTATATATTTGACATGTTTGGCTTATGCATGTGATTGGTTCCTTGAGTGAACCTGGTTTGTTTGTGATCATGTGGGACATGTTTCATGCATTTATTAACTCAAGATTTTAGACCGGGAGTCTATTTCTGTGGTTGAATTGTTCTTGTGATGTGTTAGCCATGTTGGTTCATGAGTGACCTGATTGTTGTGTTTAAATATTGGGATCGTTCTTGTGTAGGCCGGGATTTACACGTTAAACATTGTAAGTTATGTATTGAGGATCCTTAAGTGATCCGACTTACTGAGTGGGACTTAGGAAGGGATGAGCGTGATGTTTTGTTCATGTCTCATACAATGGTTAGATCAGGTTGATGACTGAAAAGTCTTGTTCATGGGCTAGTTACTTAAACTATATATGTCAGTTAAGTGTGTAATAAAGGATTAGTCTTGAAAAGCCTTAGTGCGTATAAAATTTTAGACTTGAAAAGCGTTAGTGTGTGTATAAGAGGTTAGGCTTGAGAAGCCATAGTGTGTATAAGAGGTTAGGCTTGGAAAGCCTTAGTGTGCATAAAGTGTTAGACTTGGGAAGTCTTAGTCTGTATAAAGGGTTAGACTTGGGGAACCTTAGTATCATATAAAGAGTAGGCTTGAAAAATTCTTAGCATGATAAGGGAGTGGAATGTCTAAGGGTAGAGTTGGCAGCTAATGAGGTAGGAAGTTGGGATCAAAGTGTACTAATTTATGGGCATTATACCTGGGATGGTAAAAACATGTGAATAAAGACTTGGGGATGATGTAACCTTCATATTGCATGTTTTCTTCTGAATGTGTACTTTATATTATGTGGTAGTTCGATTTGATCGATGATGCCTACATTACGTATTGTTTGTATTGATACTATTCTTGTTATGCCACTTGGCATAGTCTGATTGCAGGATTCAGTGTTGTTTCATAAATGAAAGTGGTGATGATCTCCGACAACTTCTATTTTTTCTTCCTTATGATGGGAGCTGTTATAATTTTCTGTCATACTCTGTATTTTTCTTTGTAACTTTTGTACCTATTTAGACTAGTTTCTTTGAAAGTGTTAGTTGATCTTTTTGTAAATAACTTTGGATTTTTAAATCAAATTATGGTGATTTCATAACCAGGGTGTTAGCTTATGTTTTGGTTATTTTCCGCAAGTCATAACCGTTTAGGAAGGCTAGAACCACGTGACAGTCAATGAGTGAAACAAAAGAAAAAAATTAATTTGCACTTTAAATGTGATGCACGAGTTAAATTTAGTTACTCTATAATATAAGAGTGAATGTAGAGAAGCTAGAAGTTTTTTCTTTTTGTAATTTTACATGTGAAGCAATTTTTTGAGCATAATTTTTATTGTTTTACCTGAATTTTAAAAATTTATTCATGTTTTTCATATTAAAAAAAACAAAACCTAAACAACGGTTTAAATATTTTCACCGCTTTATTTACTACTTCTTGCGTCTTGAAGCGAAGTGCAGCTTCCTAAACGACGTTTGATGAGGCTTCTCAATTGTTATTTATGTGCTTGATTTAAAATTATGAACAAATAATTACCCTTCCCTAAAATAACTCCAATCCATTTGCATCCAACGGCAAGAACAAATCAACAAGAAAAAGAGCTTTATCATTTTTTTGAAAGATTTGAAGGTACATAGTTTCATGTTTGGTTGGTCCCTTGACTTCATCTATATCTATTTTTAAAACACATTTCCATTGCAGGCCTTATATTGGGTCTCTCGATATTTCTGCCATAATTGTCGGACTCACAATCTATCAGAGTAAGGAATTTTGGTGTGTCTTTTATCTTCTTCTTCCATTCTATTTTGCTTTCGTATTATTGTTGTGCTGAAAGTGGGATTTATGCTTATGGAAAAAAGTGAAAAAAAGAACAGAACTAAAAGTAGCATTTAAATTGGTGTTCTACATTTAGTAATGTTACAAAATAAGCATATTTGTTCGTCTATTGTATTAATTTCATAAATTCGGTGTTTGAATTTTACTTATGCAATGCTGCACAAAGAAACAAATAAGGTAGTACAACAACAGTAAAGAGAACTGCATTTTTTTCAACTTAAATTATTATCTATGTAATTATTTGAATTTGAGAAATTTTATTTTTATATAATATTGTTGATATTTGCTTTATTTTGGATTATTTTTTTTATATAAGAGACCTAACCCAAGGATCTTATCCTTTGTGGCGGTCAGGGGTTGAGCCACACACCTTCAAACCTTATCATAAATAAAATCAAAGATACAAGGAGGGGGACATAAGCCTTACGCCAATCTACTAAAGTCGGCCAACTCATCCCCAATGATAGAAAAGAAACCTAGCGTCTAAGCACCTCAGAGACTCTCTCCTTACAAGAGGAAGAACAAAATCCCTACAACAATATAAAGATGCAAAATTGGTCTCTTGATCCTTTTCAATTTCTTCCTCCTCTGGCTACTGAAGGTAACTGCTGGTAGGTATAGAATTGCTGAGGTGTGTTCATTTTGTGGCTCAATTTGGACAAGTAATTTGCAGTGTCATTTGCCTCTCTATAGGTGTGAGTGCACTGAAAAAAATCCAACTGCCTAATGAGAATTTGAAGCTCCTTTATATAATGTTGGATCTGTCAAGGTGGTTTAAAACTTGTGGAAAGACACTTAGTGAGTAGCTCGGAATCAACTTCCAAAATGATTGGATTTTTTTGTAAACATAAAGTCGGTATTTTAGGAAATTTTATTTGTCGAATTTGCGAGATTTGATTAACTGTTCATTTGATGAGTTTTTCATCTAACTGTTATGCATATATATGACCATAGAATAGGTGACATGTCACTTTCTTTGTTGAGCATTCACATTTATGTTTTCATTGAATTTTTCTTCTCTTTCTTCTTTTTTATTTTCAAGCACTGTAATTAAAATCTTACACCATATAGTTACATAGATAAACGATAAGTTCTATCGATTTGTTTTCATTGATAAGAGCATTTAGAGTTAATTGTTTTCCCCAAACCCACGTCTTCCACTACTCCAAACCAAAACCACCCTTTTTCTTTTTACCACTCTGTGCCTCTTACAAAATATAATAAAAGAAATTGTAGTGTTGGAAGCATAATACTTTTCACCAAAAAATGCAGAAATTCATCAATATAGAGCAAGAATTTAGCCCATAAGCCACTTCATTTCAAACCAAAACTTAAGATTTTTAGTTCTAATGATACTACGAAAGAGAAGTATCAATAGAGGAGAAAAAGTTTACTGTTTGATTGGATATCTGTAAGTTCAAAGCTTCATATTTGATTTTATATATCTCTGTCATAAGTGTTAACATTTTGCCTTCTTACATTTTGAAATATTTAATTTGATACTATTATTGTTGTTGTGACAATTTCACCTTATATTTTCTTTCCGAGATACACGTAATCTCCAAATTTCCTTTTATTTTTCCTTCACCAATAACCCATCTCTTAGAACATCTCCTACTGCTCGCAACTTCAATATTTGATCGTATAAATTGCCTTTGTTGTTCTATTTGATTTTGTTACTATTAATTCTTTTAATGTGTTAGGTCCTATTACCTATGAACTACAATTTCTTTTTTTGCAATTGTGCCTTTGAGCCTAACAATTCTAGCTCAGTTGAACAACTCCATTATATTGTCTCTTGATTTTTTCATATTCTGCAGCAATGTCTGACTGGTAATATCCAAAGGTACACAACTTTGTGTTAGCTTAGTACTTGCTTTCATATATCTCATATTAAACTGAAAATGTTTAACTTAATACTAGAAATTTGTCAAATTCTCCCTATATCTGATATTGAAAGAATCAAGAAGAATGTATGGGAATTTTCTCTGTCATTTTATTGATCTCAAACTATCCTTTATATAAGTATTTGTACAAGAAAAATAAAAAGAAAATTACAAATAATTATCTGTACAGCACCCCATGGATTGTTTAGTAACGATACAACCAATTATATTCTTTTTTATGCTGGGATGGTGTGCTTCTTCACATGCCACCAACAAACTTGTTATAAATTGAAGATGAAGGTGTATTACAAATTGAAGATGAAGATGAAGACACTATATTTGGAAATTTTCTGTGTATTTTTATTTAATAGTCTATCCATCTATTTATATACAATGCTATGTAACAGAAAATAAAAAAATGAATAAAACTAATTACACTTGTCCTATTCTAATTTTTCCAAATATATAACAAACTTTGATTCTTTCATGTGCTGATCACATGACCAAATATGAATTTGTTATACTCTTAATCTAATGGTGGAGAATTAATCCATCAAGTGTGTGTGTTGTGTGACTGAGATTAATCCAGCTGTTGGCTGATATTTTATCTCAAAAGTTGTCTCTCTGGCTTTCTGTCTTCTTCACTTCTCTCTCTGTCTCTTCGCCTTCTTCACTTCTCTCTCTCTTTATCCTTGTTCCATCTTCTTCATTGTTCTTTCTCTCTTCTCCATTATTTTCTGTACTCCAACATCCCCCCTCAAGTTGGAGGGGAGAGTCATGACCCCTAATTTGCTCAAAATCGCTTTGTGAGAAACCCCAGAAAGAGGCTTAGTAAAGAGATATGCAAGTTGATCTTGAGATGGAACAAAAGAAAGCGTAATCAGACCGGATTGGAACTGTTGGCGCACAAAATAACAGTCCAGTTTGACATGTTTGGTCCGTTCATGGAAGAACGGATTACGGGCTATATGGATGGCAGCTTGGCTATCAGAGTAGTGGGATTGGGAGTGAAATTGGAGCAGAAAGATCCTCAAGAAGACAAATTAATCATGTAAGCTCAGCAGTAACACGACGCATGGAGCGATATTCCGCCTCCGCTGAGGACAAAGAGATGGAGATTTGTTTCTTGGATTTCCACGAGATCGGAGCACCCCCAAGGGTAATAAAAAACCCACTAACTGACCTTCGAGAATCTTTACACGATGTCCAGTTCACATTGCAAAAAGCCAGTAAAGAAAAGGATGGATCGGAAGAGAGCAAGATGCCTTGACTAGGATCTGAGCTCAGGTATTGTAAAACTCATAAAGCAGTAGAAAAGTGTGACAAACAAGGTCGCTACATGTATTGACTCAGTGCAAGAACGGCAAATGACAGATCTGGGCGAGTATTGGTCAAATAATTCAACTTTCCGACCAAGTGACGATAAAGCGTGGGGTTATCCATGCGGGGACTGTCATCTGCGCAAAGTTTGGAAGAGGGATCCAATGGAGAAGCAACGGTAAAAAAATAGGAGACATCAAACTCAAGAAGTAAATCTGAGGTAAACTTTCTTTGATTCACAATAAAACCATGCTCTGCTCGTAAAATTTCCATGCCAAGAAAATAGTGAATTTCTCCCAAGTCCTTCACTTTAAACTCTGTATTGTGGAAACATTTGAGATTCTCAAGTTCACCCAAATCATCCCTTGTGAGGAGAATATCGTCGACATAAACAGCTAGGATGGAAATTAATGTCCCATTTTTCTTGAAAAATAGAGAATAGTCATTTAAGGAAGATGAATAACCTTTGAAACTTAGAGCCCCTGCAAGCCGAGCATACCATTGCCGTGAAGCTTGCTTTAAATCATATAGAGATTTTCGTAGAAGACAGACATGATTTGGACTAGGTGGTGTCATTCCTGCTGGAAACTTCATAAAAACCTCTTCTTGGAGTTCTCCATGCAAAAATGCATTATTGACATCTAGTTGTGAAACAGACCACTGCTTCTTAGCTGCAATAGAGAGTAAACACCTGATAGTGGTCATTTTCATGACATGTGAAAATGTTTCTCCATAGTCTATACCCTCTTTTTGGATATCCCCCCTCACCACAAGCCTTGCTTTAAGTCTCTCAATACTGCCATCTAAGAGGTGCTTTACTTTGTAAACCCATTTGCAAGGTAAAACTCTCTTCCCCTTAGGCAATATCACAACTTCCTAGGTTTGATTACTTTCAAAGGCCTGAATTTCTGAGTTCATGGCCTCTCTCCAGCCTGGATGTTAGGAAGCCTGGTTGTAGCAACTAGGTTTAGTAATATTAGAAAGGCAATAGAGTAGTTTCTGATTGTTAATAGATAAGGAAGAAAAACCATAATTGTTAGGCTTATGAGGGTGATTAAAACAAGATTTCCCCAAATCAGTGAAGATCACACTATTGCAAATATAGTCCTTTAGATAAATAGGTTCATGAGAAATCCTGCTAGACCTTTTTGGTGGATTTGTGGTAGGAACAGATATAGGAGGAGAAATTGGTGGAGAAGGAAAATTTGGATAAGTAGGCTCAAATTGTGGGAGTAAAGACTGATTTGTAGAAGTAATTTGGTGAGGCTCTGAGGGTGTAACTTGGTGAAAAGTATCATTAACTGGTGGTGTTGATTGAATCTAAAATGGAAAAGCTGAATCATCATCTATGGAAGAAGGGGAATTAAGAAATATAGGTGTGTGTGAGTTATCAGATGAGTGGAAAGGAAAGTGTGATTCATGAAATCTCACATCTCTGCTTATAAACACTTTCCTTTTATCAAGGGACAACAACTTATATCCTTTCTGTTGTAAAGGATAGCCTAGTAAAACACAAGCAATAACTCTTTCATCAAACTTGTTCCTTCCTTGTCCTAGGGTGGAAGCATAGCACAAACACCTAAAATTCCTCAAATGGTCATAAGTAGGCTTTTGTCTAAACAATACTTCATAAGGTGTATTTACCTTGAGCACACTAGATGGCAGTCGATTAATGATGTGAGCAGCAGTCAGAATAGATTCTCCCTAGTAGGACATAGGCAGATTGGATTGGAGCATCAATCCTCTAGCAATCTCCAAGAGGTGTCTATGCTTCCTCTCAACAATTCCATTTTGTTGAGGGGTATCTACACAAGATAGTTGATGCAGAATCCCTTGTGAGGATAGAAAAGTTGATTCTTGTGTCCATTTTCCCAACTCCAAAGCATTATCAGACCTTATCATTTTAACTTTCATATTGAATTGTCTCTCTACCATAGATAGAAAGCTCTTTAAAACAGGAAAAACATTGTTCCTAGTGCTTAGTAAGAATGTCCATGTTCCTCTACTGAAATCATCTACTATTGTGAGGAAGAACCTGAATCCATTGTAAGTGTTACACTTGTAGGGTCCCCAAGTGTCTATATGGATGAGATAAAAAATGTGTGTGGATTTTATGCTATTAGTAGAAAAAGGTTGTCTAGTTTGCTAAGGTCTAGGACAGACATCACAAAGAAAATTAGAATTAGAATCAAAATGAAGAAAACTCAGATGTTTCATTGCTGAAAATGGAAGGTGTCCCAACCTTACATGCCAAAGCCTTACATTAGGAACAACATTAACAAGTACAGGGTTAGAAGCTGAAACTAGATGGGAAATGGAATTTCTTCCTTTTGGAATTGAAGATACATCATTGGAATTGAAAATACTTCTAGACTTGGCACTATTAGGCTCCAATAGATAGAGTCCCTCTCTAACTTCACCAAAAGCTTGAGGACTCTTCATTGAAAGTCCCTGCAACAAACATCCAGTAATTGTGAATAGTATATCATATTGAAACTGCACACAGAATTTGTGGACTGACAGGAGATTATACTTAAAATCTGGGACAAAAAGCACATCAGTTATGACATGACCTGGTAAAATAGAGACACTACCTATATGAGTCACACTTACTTTGAAGGAATTAGGCAGGTTGATATTCAAAAGCATAGGGAGAGGAATAAAAAATAGGAAGGAATTGGGATCAAAACACATGTGTTCTGAAGCTCCTGAATCAATGATCTAGGTATTTTGTTTAAGGCTAGTGAACACAGAACTTGAGTATTTAAGAATGGTACCAGCCACTACATTTGCATTGATTCCTGTCTTTCCTGCTTGTATCAATTTACTTTGCTTGTATATTTGCATTATTTCTGCAATCTGTTCCTTGCTAAAATGCTCTTGAAAGTTGCCATCACTGACTCCAAGATCTTGTCCTGCCATGTTCTCCTCTACCTCATGAGTTAAACTTGCATTTGCTTTAATCTGGGGCTGATAGTTTCTGGGATTAGTGAACTCAAAATCTGTAGGAAATCCATGCAATCTGTAGCAATCATCATGCACATGTCCTATTTTTCCATAATATGTGCAAGATACATTTGGATCATATTTCTTTTTGCCTCTAAATTTGTTCTGTGGCTTGGCAGTCTTCTGATTTAAGTTATTATATTTCTGATATATGCTTGGCCCTCTCATTGCTTGACTTTTAAATCTCTGTGCATTTCGTCCCTGTCCATTAGCCATGAATGCTGCAAATTCAGCAAATAATGTGTTGTTTGATTGTTTTCCTTGTCCAACTGCCATAAAAGATCCAGAATCAGAGGTGAAGTGTGCATTTGCATATGCTTCCCTCTGGTTCTCATCCTACAAAAATAGAATATGCAACATCTATTCCAGGTAAGGGATTCATCATAAGTATATTTTTCCTTGCCTGAGCATACACATCATTTAGTCCCATTAGGAATTGAATTAGCCTCTGATCTTTCAGGGATTTTGTTAATTTTGCCTTCCCCTCACAAGTGCATTCACATGAACAGCAAACAATCACATTTATCCCATCTAATTCATCCCATAATCTCTTAAGTTTGGTGAAGTACCCAACAATATCACTATTACCTTGTACTAGTCCTGTCAGTTCCTTTTGTAGATGGTAAAGTTTGGCACCATTTGACTTGCCAAATCTCTGTTCTAGACTATCCCAAAGTTTTTTTGCAGTCTTGGAATTCATCACATTGTCTGCAATGTCCTTAGATAATGCATTTGATATCCAGCATATAACCATATCATTTACACAACTCCATTGCTCAAACTCTCTAGACTTCAGATCTGGGGCTTTACAAGTTCCATTGATAAAACCAAGCTTCCTCTTGGCTGATAGAGATAGAAGGATAGATCTCCTCCAACCTAGGTATCCTCTTCCATAAAAAATAGTGCTGACTAGAGTCATACCTGGTGAATCTGAATTGTTTAGGTGATAAAGATGTCCATTGTCATATGTGATGCCTAATTCTGTTTCATTTGTTTCAGACATATTGGTTTACTCAGAATTTGAAGATGGTTTTGATGTGATGACATAGATCTAGATCGAGAGCTTAGAGATGCTTTGATACCATGTTATAAATTGAAGATGAAGGTGTATTACAAATTGAAGATCAAGATAAAGATACTGTATTTGAAAATTTTCTGTGTATTTTTATTCAATAGTCTATCCATCTATTTATATACAATGCTATGTAACAGAAAATAAAAAAATGAATAAAACTAATTAGACTTGTCCTATTCTAATTTGTCCAAATATATAACAAACTTTGATTCTTTCATGTGCTGATCACATGACCAAATATGAATTTGTTATACTCTTAATCTAATGGTGGAGAATTAATCTATCAAGTGTGTGTGTTGTGTGACTGAGATTAATCCAGCTGTTGGCTGATATTTTATCTCAAAAGTTCTCTTTGGCTTTCTGTCTTCTTCACCTCTCTTTCTGTCTCTTCGCTTTCTTTACTTATCTCTCTCTTTATCTTTGTTCCATCTTCTTCATTGTTCTTTCTCTTTCTCCATTATTTTCTGTACTCCAACTTATGTCTATTTATTTAAAATGGTTTGATCTACTCCACATGGTTGAGCTGTAGCCTACTTTCTCATTTGTCTAAAGGCGCACTAGATTCTTCTTCTTGTTCTTCATTTCCTCTTTCTTTATACAACTAATTGATAGTGAATCTTTTATTGAATTGAGCTGATTCTTATCTTCAACACCCCCCCTAAAGTTGGAGGGAAGAGACAAAACCCCCAACTTGGACAAAATCTCACAGTGAGAGTGTAACCACTTTTCCCCGTCATTAGGAATAGGCCAATGGGGAAGGAGTTTGGGCCAAAAAACTTTGGGCAGTAACTTCAAAAAAACTTAGCCTAGGCCAGACTTGGACGAATTTTGAGTCAGGTGAAGTCTAGCGTGATCATATGAATGATGGGAGGTCAAACCTCTAATTTGATTGATTAGGCTGATAGCCAGGATGACAGAGCATTTATAGCTTCGCAGAATCGTATTCAGATGAGTAAAACGACCGAAATTAAAGTTGACGTGAATGGTATATTTTAATATATCCTTGGAAAGGGGGTGCATTGTAAAATTGGGGCTTGAAGCACAAACTTCGAACTCACTATTTCTGCATATCCCGCTAGAGCGGGATGGGTCCTGCTAGAGTAGGACAGTCGCACTTAAATCGTGACAAAGTTTAAAAATGGTCTTTTTCTGCAAAATTAGTTTCTTGGACTTTGAAAGGCAACCTAGGGTGAATTTTATCAAGTTTTCATGAATTTCCATGCTTAAGGTAAGGATACACCCTAAATTCATATTTTGATTCCTAAAACGTAGAAAGTATGGTGAGTAATCATTGGGGAAGGATTTGAACTAAAAATCTATAGTGGAAAATAGCCCTAGGGTGAGGTTAGGATCATGGGTTTGTCTCAGGGTGTGAATTGTGTTATATTTCATGATAGTTAGTCCATTATGTTAATCCTTTATATGTATTTATTATTTTTTAGACCAAGAACAAGAAGAACGAACCCAAAAGGGAAAGACTCTTGCATTGTAAGGTTGTTGAAGCGTGAATTTGAAGTAGGTGATGGTCTAGTTTCCCGTATGTGTTTTATATACTTGTTAAATTACTTCATGATATGCGTGTGTGTATATGAATAGGTAAACATGATAATTATGTGTGAAATGATCACTTGCTTGTCTGTTTTTGCGATGAATCCGTTCTTGGTTTTATAAATCCTGTAAATGCTGAATGTAATTATGATTGTGGTATGCTTGGATCGGGTGTCATATTTCGACATGTAATTGGATCGGGTGTTACATTCTGACACATATTTGGATTGGTGTCATGTTCCGATACAAAGTTAATTATTTGTAGATCCACTAAGAGGACCTCTGTGTGAAGTTATAGTATGTGGTGGATATTGAGTTGTAATATTGCTGAATATAGTTAAACTTGAGATTAGTTGCTTATTCTATATATGTATATGCCTATTATGTTGAATTTACGTGTCTATGATTCGCTTACTGGCTAACCGTGTGATCCTACTAGTACACCTTTGTTTTGTGTACTGATACTACTCATGCTCTGCCATTATGTTGAGTATAGGGCATATTTAGCCGGCTGTAGAGAGACATCGGTTAGAAGAGTGAGCTTGTTCGAGTTCAAGGGTGAGCTATTTGTTTTAAGCTGCCATGAAATCTTCTATGTCCTAGTCCCTTTTCCAGGACTAAGATTCCAGACATTGTTTTAGTATTATGACTTAGTTTTGGGGAGTGTTTCCCTTCTTATATTGACTATTAGTTAGAGTTTTGGTACGGATGATTTTTAGTTTCTAGGGTGTGTTTACTTCCACATAATTTGGATTGATAACTAGTTGGTTTCTGAATTTATGGAAACTCAACATTTATCTTTAATTTAAACCTGCTTCCGTATCTTTAAGCTTGTGTATACATTGAGATTATTGTTGTTGGGTTGTTATAATGGTTCTCCCAGCGGAGAGTTAGAGTGGATGCAAGTCACGGTGGGTCGAGGTCGTGACAAAGTTGGTATCAAAACCTAGGTTTGTTGATCTCTTCATACCAAAATGAGTCTAGTAGAATTTTTAAGAACGGTACAGAGATGTTTGTACTTTTCTTCAAGAGGCTACCAGATTTTAGGAAAAGTTTTACTTTTTTCTTTTCTTTGTGATATAACTTGATTTGAATTGGTATCTGGCGATCAAAATTGGTATCTAAACTCTTTCACTCTCTTGTCCAAAGATAGTCAATACTCGTTATAATGGTGTCAGGCCCGTAGCTCCAGTGGAGCCAGAAGAAGAGCTAGTTGTTCAAGGGTGTGACAGAGGAAGAGGCAAGAGAGGGAGGCAAGGCAGGGGTAAAGAGAGAGCAGCACCTGCCAGAGTGGAGATCCCTATTGAGAAGGTGTTGGTAGATGAGGTCCCTCCTGCTCTCCAGAATGAGTTTGAGGGAGAGAAAGAAGCTAAAGAAGAACAAGAGTAGGCTAAACAAGAGGAGGACGCCCAAACTAGGGCTGCTAGCATTCCCCCTCTATATCCAATATTAGCTCAACAGATCATGAACTTCTTGAGTAGGCTGGTTGGTACTGGCGTCATCCTCACCATGCCTACAACACCTGTTCCTGTTACTTATCTGTTTGTTACCGCAACTTAGTCAGCAAATGAGGTGGTAGACATATATGCATTTTTCAGGCCATTAATGGGTCCTTTGATGACTGGTACTAAGCATGAAACGCTCACCAAGTTTCTCAAACTCAAACCTCCAATCTTCCATGGCACTAAAAATGAAAATGCCTATGAATTTATTCTTGATTTCTATGAGAGGCTGCACAAGCTAGGTATAGTGCATCAGCATAGAGTGGAGTTTGTGACTTTTCAGTTGCAGGGTGAGGCAAGCAGTAGTGGAGGGATTATATGGAGTATCATTCGTCTGTGTTGCCCCTATTCACTTGGGTTCAGTTCTATTCTCTGTTCCTAGAAAAGTATGTGCCCCGTACTCTAAGGGACAGAAAGAAGGATGAGTTCATGGCCCTTGAGCAGGAATAGTTATCAATGGCTGCTTATGAGGCCAAGTTTCATGCATTGTCCAGGTACGCTACTTAGCTGGTCACTACAGATGAGGAGAGGATCAGGTTGTTCGTAAAGGGGTTGAACCCTGAGTTGCATGTACTTTCTACCCATATGACTTCATCTGGCAGGAGTTTTAACGAAGTCACAGACTTTGTTAAGAAGGTTGAAGGTGTGAGAAAAGATGGGCAGGCTAAAGCTTTGGATAAGAAGCCCATGAGTGCAGGTAACTTTCAGGGATCCTATTCCAGAGGGTCAGGCAGGCCGGTGATTGCTGACTGGCCAATTCAATCAGCACTACCCGCTTCTACTGGCATTTTTTTAGGTACTCCACAGCAGCATCCGTCCTATGAGGGTCAGGGAGCATCATTCCCAAGTAGCCGTCCATTTTTTGATCGCGACTGTTTTAATCGTGGGGAGCCTGACCATACACGGGGGGAGTTCCCTCACGTCCATGGACAGTTTCAGCACCCTAGTAGGCCAGAGGAGTGGTCCCAACAGTTGAATGGATCAATGGTAGAGGTTGTCCATAGGTTGGGCGAATAGGTAATTTGAGAGGCTGTGGGGGCCGAGGTAATGGTAGTTCATCAGGATGATTGGACTCAGTTTATGTAATTTTGAGTAAGACTGATACAGAGGCGTCAGATGCAGTTATCATAGGTACTATTCTTGTTTGTGACTGAATGACTACTTTGTTTTGTTTGATTCGAGTTTCACTTATTCTTATGTGTCTATGAAATATGCCTTAAGTTTTGATGCATTGTGTGATATATTGGATTCTCCTATTCATGTTTCTTCCCTTATTGGAGAGTCATTCATAGTCACCCATGTGTATCGTGCTTGTTCTGTTGTATTTATGGGATACCAGACTTGGATTGACTTAGTATCCTAGACATGATAGATTTTGATGTGATCTTAGGCATGACTTGGTTTTCCCCCTACTTTACTGTACTTAATTGTAATGCAAAAACTGTGGCTCTAGAAATCTTGGAGAGGGAAAGGCAAGAGTGGAAATGGGTGTATAATCCTAAGCCAGCTAAGGTCATATCCTTTCTCCAAGCTAAAAAAATAATGGGGTAGGATTGTTTGGATTACTTGGCCCATATCCGGAATGTGGAGGTAGAGTCTCCTACTATTGAGTCTATTCCATTAGTGAGTAAATTTCCAGAAGTTTTCCTTTCAGACTTGCCTAGTATGCCTCCTGACCGAGATATAGATTTCTGCATTGACCTAGAACCTTGTACCCGTCTAATTTCCATTCCTCCCTACCATATGGTAGGAGTCCAGGTTTGTATTCTCATCAACTGACCTTCTATGATCATCCTTTGTTTGGTCCATACTGTAATGTAGTCTAGCTCATTATCAAGATCAATGTAGATATGCCTAGCATTGAAGTGAGCTATTTTGACTCCACCAGATAATTGAGTTTGTGTAATGAAGCTTTTCCTCAGCAACTCAATTTTTGGCATGGTAGTGCTGAATTTCCCCACTAAGGTATACTTGCATCTAGCAGCCAGCTTAACCATGAAGTCCTCTTCTTTAAAGATAACTGCAGGTAAACCCTGTCTAGTGGTGTAAGTAGGAGTTGATAGTACAAATGGGACCTCAGTTTTAGCTTGGTTGAGTCTAAGCTTAGAGGCAAATGTTTGAACTACTGTGTAAGGTGCTGGTTGAGGGACCTGGTCCCTCTTATTGGGAAATTGGTTTTTTTGAGGTTGTTGGTTGGTATGGACACCTATTTGTTGATGGTTGGAAACTAAGTTGTGGCCATTTGATTGAGATTGGTTGGCAACTAAGTTGTTTGCTTGGTGTTTTGGGTTTGGTTTATCAAAGTTACTTGAAATTTTAGGAAAGCTATTCTGGATTGGATTGTTCTTTTTAGGGGCTTCTATAAGGTTGGTATTAGTCTTGTGAAGATTGGTTCCTTTGCTCTACATAGCTTGAGGTGCAGCAGTACCTTGGTGCAACATATCTCCAATGGATTTTAAATTGTTGCCAGCACCATGTTTAGTATAACATTCCATGTCTTGCCTTGGATTTTCAATCACAGCACCATGGTTCTCATTTGCATCAGATTGTAAATGAGTTCTAATAGATTTCAGCATACTATATAAGTTCAAAGCCTTAGAGCTTGAGGCTGGGACAGTACTAGTTTGCACATTCTTGCAACTAGGATTCTCAAGATGTGGTTCAGCAGGCTTAGCAAGTATTTAAACATTATTATTAACATAGTTAGTATATGGTAATGAAGATTGGTTAGCTAAGTCAAAAAACTTACCTTGGAGTGCAGCAGCATCAGCACTGTTACATTGGTGTGCAATTTCTAAGGCCTTTTTATCAGTCTTAGAACAATGATTCTTTAACTTGGCATTATCAAATATGTGCATATCTTCATTGAGTTGATTGAAATGATCATGTTGCTGGTATTGGTCATGAACCAATGCAGGCACCTTATCTCCAAAAACATTGAAACTGTGCACATTACCTTCATGGATGTCTTGATGACTTTTTGAATTTGAACTTATTGGTGATGATTCGAGGTACCTACCTTGGCTGGAAACCTCCGCAACACTCCTAGAAATATTTTGACATTGGTGTTGTAACAATTGGTTCCCCGGAGCTCTAGCGACACCACTGGAATAGTAACCGTGTCTATTTTCCATATTTATATATCTAATTTTTTGAATTTGATCTGGATCATGATCATAGTGATCACACGCTTGTATTTCATGCAATTGTTGTTGTACTTGGTCTTGCAAATTACAATTTTCCAAAAATTAAACTATTGAGGCTGCTAGTTCTTTGCTCGAACTGTTAGCAGAGGTCAGAGAGATATTTGAAGAACTAGGGAGTAATTCTAACTGGCGCTTGTTGCTAGGAAGATGCACAAGACCCTCACGAACACTTTAGCATTGAATTTGGTCGGATTGGGTTGCTGGAGCTCCGGCGCCGCCATCGATTTCTCCAACGGCGATTGCAACGCCTGTGAAAATTGAACCCACAGCTGCTTCATGACCTGGTGAACAAACCCAGTGATCAAATTTGCTGGAATGTCGACGGAGGTATCGCTAATTTGTGATTGAGTTTCCTGCGATGCCATCGCGACTTGCGTTTGAGCTGACAGTAGAGATTGGCTTGATTTTTCACTAATATATAGATTAGGAAATGGAGATTCATCTACGGTGTTTGATTTTACATGAATCAAACCAGATTTCTCCAGCGCAATGATTTTGTGAACCCAGGCGATTTGTTCTTCCAAAAGTGCTACAGTGTTCACAGGTGTATTTTGCAGATTGGAGGAGCTATGGGTTTGATTTTGTGATATTGCAACTTGAATCAATCCTGCGTTACTTGAAATTCTACTGCTTTGTCAGTATTCTTTTGCAGATTCAAAGTACTCTTAGCTGGATTAAAGGTTGATGCTTCTTCAGCTATGTTATTATTAAGGTCCGGTGGTATGTGAAGCTCCACCGGCGGTGGTGAAGCCATTCCGGCAGTCTTCTGCCGATGAAGATGATAAACAGTAATATTCTCTACTTTAAGATGGATATATATAAGATAATAGTAACCCGTCATTAATTTTCATTTAGATAACTATTAAAAAATTTCAAAAAGATGCTTCACATGTAAAATTACAAAAAAAAAAAAGCAAAAAAAATTCTTTACCCCAGCTTCTCTCCATTCACTCTTTTATTATAGAGTAATTCAATGATGAATTTGTGTTTACATTGTTGTAAGAAAGGTGATGTTTAGGCCCAAAGTCTCAGAAGTCCAAATGAAGCCTTCCAGAACAATAAGGGAACTACGGATTTGAGGATGTAGTAGAAAGGAAGAAGACTGACTGGATTGTGTCATAGAGGCAAAATCATAGAATTTTTCATCGAAAAACACATTCCTTGAGACAGATTTCAAAACTACTTAGAGACGAGTCCTGCTTCTTTAAGCGATATATATAGTTACTACTTAAAGCTCGGTCGGTTAATAATGCCTACTAAATGCTAATGATTTTGTATTCATAATATGTTTGTTGCAATATCTTTTTGATGCAGATCCTAGCATTATTAGGTCTTGTTGCTTCTCAAACCATGACGATATTTCTTTGAGAGCTTGGGTGAGATACTTGGGGTTCAAGGTGATGTCAGACTCTGACCTATCTTTACTATTTAAGATAGAGTTATAGTTTTTGAAACAATTGCATTCAATTAGATGCTTTTATATTGGTGACACTAGAATTTCGGTCTATTTTGTTATTTCTACACTTCTTTTGATATTCTATAAAAACAATATTTCATTGGGGTGCATGGTTAACTTAACTACCGATGAGTTCGTGTAGGTGTCATTATGACCTTAAAAATTTTATCGTGACAAATTAATATAGTAATATAGAATTTCAATTTATCACAAATGGAAGACTTTCATAAAAATTCTCATAAAATCAAAAATTAAATGAAAAAGACCAAAATTACTCTTCAACTATTTGAAATAGATCACATATACCCTTAAACTATATTCTGGCTCAAAAATACCCTTCTCTTCATACTATTGGCTCAAAAATACCCTTCACGTCATACTATTGGCTCACTTCTACCCCTCCATTTGACGGAATGAAATGTGGCATCTCATATGTATTGATTTATGCTACGTAAGATCTACACATACGCACCCCACCCCACCTTATCCCATCAATTAAATGACTCAAACTCATCTTTGACTCTCGTAGTTATGATTTTCTTAACTCCCGTAGTTATGGCTGCCACAATTAATTTGAAGCAGTTTTTAAGCAAACTATCAATTGACTATTTAATTTGCTAAACTATAGTTTTCATCCAGTAGACATAGCCAACAAAAGGTGATATGTTTAATTTTCCAAAATGGCAATTAAGCAAATGTGTTACCTGATCAAGCAGGTGCTTTTCTAGGAAGAAGATGGGTGTGGTCGGGCCTGGAATGAGCTGCAGAGCAATATAATCATACATTCAACGTGATCAATAAATACTTGGGAAGTAGATAAAGTGTTCTTCCTAAAGTCAGGCCAACAAGCAAGGGTGTCTGACTGCCGCAAATTGTTACGGGAGTAGCTTAAAAACAGCTGCAAATTAATTGCGGCAGCCGTAACTACGGGAGTCAAGGAAATCATAACAATGGGAGTCATGGATGAGTTTAAGTCTTTTAATGGGTGGGTTTGAGTCTTTTAATTGATGGGGTGTGGTAGGGTGCTTATGTAGAGATCATATGTGGCATAAATTAATACACATGAGATGTCACATTTCATTCCGTCAAACAAAGGGGTAGAAGTGAGTCAATAGTATAGCGTGAAGGGTATTTTTGAGCCAGAATATAGTTTAAGGATATATGTGCTCTATTTCGAATAGTTGAAGGGTAGTTTTGAAGTAGCCCTCAGTACTTTTAAAGTAAAATTAATTTGAATTAATTCAGTATTTTAAAAATTATAATTTATATATTTAAAAAATATACGAAAACTATTATCAATTGTAAATTTTCTCATATCAACATGATAGAAAAATACATCTCAAAATATTAGTTAAATTTATATTATTTCTCTCAAAAAAAATTATAATAATACATCTTAACATGAATCTGATAGCCATTGACAAAAGCATTTAGGTGCATCTTTGCCTTCTAAACAAGCATGATTGATGAGATGATGACCATTAGCTATTTTAGTGCATTCAGTCAAACATATTTTTGAATCTTCTTCTGGTGGACAGAGAATTCCAAGAATAAACTTTTCACAAATTCCTGTAAAAATACCTTCAACATAAGGCAGTCCATTTTCTGCAAAATAAAATAAATTAACCATTATAAATATGTTATTAAATAAATAAATAACTATATAAACAATGCCAAATAACTATTTTTATTTGATTTAACAATTAATATGTCCCGGAGTGGTAATATTTAGCTCATGAAAATATGATTCGTTCGATCTTTTTTAGTTTAAATCTATTTATTGATTTAATTTATTTTGATTAGTTCAATTTAACCATCTAAAAAATGCATTGATATGTAGCCCAAACTAACTCATAATTTTATCAAAATATTTCCAAGAAGATTTTTTTGTTTAATATATTATATGTAGTCAAAATAAAAAAAAATCTGATTAGATACTTAAAATGTCATAAAAGAACAAATCAAGAAATTAAAACTTAATAAGAATTGACTACACTTGGTTTTTCAATCCGACTCATTTCAACTCAAGTAATTTTTGAGTGAATCAATATAAATCAATCCATTTTAACCCGCCTACAATTCAATCCACCCATTTGATACCCCAAATTTCATTCGTTAATATGACCACCTCTTTTTTTTAAAAAAAATAACATACTTTTTTGGAGAATTGAGATAATTTAATCACAAAAATTAGCTCATATGACATGTCGAATGTGATGTAAATAAATAAATTCTATATCCCACGGCCCATTTGGAACAACTTAACACAGATGATTAAATGAAGGGAAACTTACATAAAAAAAATTACCATTTATTGCAGTAATATTTTTTTCTAGACACTTATAATACAGTTTTAATACAATTTTAATATATATTAGCGAGAATAATTTATAAAGTTCACATAATGCAAGTTTTATTCATGGATAATATATTTATCACACACTTTAATACACTTATAATACATTGTGTCAATTTCTTACCAAACAAGTATAATATATTTTAAAACACTTATAATACATTTATATTGCATGCATAATTCACTTTTAATACATGACATATATATCATAATATTGCTATGTATCGCTATAGATAATAATAAATAAAAAGTATCGGTAAAATTAGTAATTATTTATTAAAAAGTACTTACTCAAGTAATTTTTTCTTAAATGAAATATAAATGAACAAAAATGAACATAGAAAAGATTATACCCGATGAGAGAATAAGGAAAGCGACCACAAGAAAAAATGTTGATAAAGTTTGCTTCATCTTCAATCTTGAACGTTAATTTATCTTCTTAGTATATTTCTCTTGCACTTCCATTTATACTAGTGGTGATAAATGAATTTCCTATTTGAATTTGATTCAACTATGTGGTAAAGATACAAGTAAATAAATGTTATACCTATTATATAATATATTTGTATGTATTTATCTATATTTATATCTATTTATACTAGTGACTAGTGATGATAAATGAATTTCCTATTTGAATTTGATTCAACTATGTGGTAAAGATACAAGTAAATAAATGTTATACCTATTATATAATCTATTTGTATATATTTATCTATATTTATATCTATATTATTTTAAAAGCATAAACACCTTAATGTGAATGTTAAATTACGGTAATACATCCAACTAAAAATATCTAAAATTACTATAATATCCCTAACTCAAAACACTCAATTTAATTACAATTAAATCAGCAAACACTTTTTCAGCCTACAACATTGCATCACTTAGGGGTAAATCTAAGTGGGAGGTAGGGGGTTCATCCAATTAATCTCCCCAGACAGAAAATTATACTGTATATATAAGATTAAATTTGCATATTATGTTAATATAACCTTCAATGGACCCTTCAATACAAATAAAAAGCGCAACTTAATGGTTCAGAAGGTTCAACTTCACGTTGAGGTTGTAGGTTCAACTTTTGCTCACATCACTTTATGAAGTCGTGGACATAAATTAGTGTTAGCCTATTCTTTGTTCTAGTAAACCCTTTTGTAAATTCAAAATAGGAAAAATTAAGTGGGAAATTTACTTTAAGACTAAAATTACCACATATACCTATCTTAACTTATTTAGTAATAATATCGGATTATTACCAATTATGTCTAGATAATATAAACATATATATACAATTTAATATATCTCATGTATGTATCATGGCTATTGTTGCTATCCGTTTCCCTCTTTCTTACCTTATTTTATAATAAAATAATTTTTTTCCATGCCCCAGTTTTTAGCCTAATAAAATGGAATATACAATTACATTTATAGTTTTGCATTTGTCAATTATTAACATTCAAAAATTATGTTTTGAATATTTTTTTCTCTCTTTATTTTTCTTCGTAGTTTCCTATTGTAGGACACTGCAAAGTGAAAGTAAAAAAAAAAGCACAATATTTTTAAGAAGGATTCAATGGTGCATAACAAAAATAGGAAGAAATGTTTAAAGGGCATGATAAGCCAGGTAAAATTTATCTGAGTCTCACTTTGCTTATGATCCTGTAATTTTCACATATTTACTTTTTCATATTTTAACCCCCTAAATAAAAAATTATGCATCCACCACTGGCACCACAAACACCTCAACGAAGAGTCGTTACTTCCAACTCTCACAATCTGAACAAACGCCAACCTCTGCACAAATGCAACTTTTTACTCTCTTTAAAACAAACAAAAAATGACATTGTTCCAACAAACATTTAACTTTTGCAAAAAACGAACATATATGCCTTGTTCCCTCGGCCTAGCGTAATGTCTTAGGAAACAAACCATCTTCTTCACTATGTTATTCAATTTTGCTTTTTTACACCGATTTTTGCCAGTAACATTATTTCTTCTCCCGCAAAACACAATTACAAATTGCCTTAACCTCCGGTGGAATTGTTCGGCTGTGAGATTGTGAGCAAACAAACTCAATAATCCATTGAATATCTAAGAACCACAGAAAGGAATTGCAGATAAGAAGAAGGAAGAAGGAAAGGAGTTTATTATCTGTGTAATGTATACAATGTGAGCTTAGTTATATAGCTAGAATGGAGTGTTAAGGGTGCACAAAATATCCTAACTAATTAACTATCAATAACAGCTCATTGCCAGCTCATATATCATCTAACAACTTTAACTAACTCAATGAAACAATACCCGTGTTAACTAACTACTGTAACAAACTAACTAACTGCACATGCACATTTGAACACCCTCCTCAAGCTGAAGGGTGCAAAATATCGAGCACACCAAGCTTGCCCAAAAGATGTAAATGTTAAGCTTGTCTCAACCCTTTAGTCAATAAGTCTGCAACATGTTTTTGAGTATGAACATGGACAGTTTCAATCATACCAGCTTTGATCTTATCTCTGATAAAGTGCCAGTCGATTTCAATGTGTTTAAATTTTTCATGGAAGATTTGATTTGCAGCTAATTGAATGGCTGACTTGATGTCACTCAGAATGGTAACAGGTAATTGGAGAGGCACACCTAGCTCATTGAATAAACCAATCAACCAAGTGACCTAAAGACAGTTGAAGCCATGCTTCTATACTCAACTTCTACCGAGCTTCTTGAAACAGTGTGTTATTTCTTAGATTTCCAAGATACCAAAGATTCCGCAAATTTGACTACATAGCCAGTAATGGACCTTCTTGTATTAGGACATGCAACCCAATTAGAATCACACCAATAAGTAATCATAGTGGTAGGCTAAGCTTTCAACCAAATCCTTTGTCCCATTGTGCCTTTGAGATATCTAACCACCCTGGTAGCTGCTTCCCAATGAGATCTCTTTGATGATTGCATAAACTGACTAAGAGTTTGTATTGCATAACTAATGTCTGTTCTTGTGATAGTAGCATAAAGAAGTTTACCAATTAATCTTTGATAAGAAGTAATGTCATGAAAGACAACATCTTTAGTGTTGCCAGTCACTAAATCATGTTCCATAGAAGTAAGTCTCAGATTGGATTCAAGAGGAGTAAATGCAGGTTTGGAACCAGTGAGGCCTGCATCTGCAATGAGTTCTAAAATGTATTTCCTCTAGTTTAAAATGACTCCCTTAGAAGATCTCAGAACTTCAATACCTAAAAAAATACTTGAATTCACCTAGATCTTTAAGTTTGAACTTTTGGTACAGACTATCTTTGGCTTCACTAATGTAACACCCAAAAAAAAAATTCGCTAAGATTCGAACCCTTTTTATATACGTGTAGGATCGAACTCAACTATTGTGAGGTATATGTATGAGTTAGGATGAGTCCCTAAGTAATTAAAGAGTGTTAGAGGTGATGTGGGGTCACAAAGGACCCCTAGGACCAAGCTAAGTCCAAGAATTCGTCGTGGCTAAGTTTTAGAATGAGTTTGTGTAAGGGGTCGACTTCTAATGACCCTATCTTTTGTAAGACAACGACCTGGGTGGCCCATGACCTATTAAATTAAAGGTCTTTGAGTCATCTTTCCAACGCCACCAAGATCGTAATTTTTGGAGTTCGGAGTCAAAAGTTATGACTATCCTAAGACGAACTAGCACGGCAGGAATTTCAGGCCTGGGTTGCAACTGCTGGAAATCTAGGCTTGGCGCCACAGTGGCGCGACACGCCACTATCGCGCCAGGAATACGCCTCAGTAGTTTGACCCTTGGCGCGGCGCGCCACTATGAGATGTGCAGGGTTTTCAAGCCTATTTTCCAGAACCTAGAAAACTTGGGCTTGGCGTTGTAAGGGTGCGACGCGCCACTATCGCACCATAAAATAGCCTCAGTAGTTTGGTCCTTGGCGCAACGTGCCCCTAGCAGATGTGCAGGTTGTAAGCCTATTCGACTTGGCGCCGCAGTGCCCTAACATTTCCCTTTCTTCTTCTTCTTCTTCTTCTCCAAATCCTTCTCCAACAAAGAGTGCCTTCAAGAGCTTCAAGATTTCAAATTTTCCATTGAAGACCCAACAACAAGGTTTCTTCAGAATCTACTCTAAGGTATGTAAGGCTACTCAAAGCATGGGTTGAGTCCACCCATGTGCCCTATACTTTCTTTGAGGCTAAATGTCCATAAGAATGGAATTTTTTGATAGGCTTATGTCCAAATGAGTCTTGTCATCTATTAATTTGATTCTTATTATGTTGATGTTGTTGAGCTAAGAAATTTCTAAAATCTTCATGTTAGCATGAGTCGATGGAGATGAGTTATTAACATACTTTGTCGATTATGATAAATATGTAAATTTTCTTAAATGTGTTATTCATCTTGAATTGTTAATTTAAAACCTTGGAGTTGTGATGAGTCCTAAGGACATGATAAATGAGAAGAGGAATGGTTGAATATGTTTGTAGGTTGTTATAAATGCATATCTAAGTTACACTTGATTGAGTTGATTTGAGGATAGAGTTGATGATGTTGGCAAGGTTCTAAATGAGACTAACCGTGATGATGTGTTTGAGTTGATTGGATGGAGTTTTATGAGCATGGAGTCATAAGAGGAGTATTGAGCACCGAATTGGTTAAGAGTATTGTCCATACTCGAACCCCATAAACTACACCGCCAATATAGGGAGGGATGGAACCGTTAAAGTCGGATGCTTCCCGTGAGATCGAACCGTTAAAGTCGGATGTTTTCGATTTTATTGTCCTGAAATGATAGGACTTGACTGATCAATGGAATCCATGATTGGTTGACTCGTTCATACCCTGGCAAGGTATGAATGGATGTGGCAACAATGTCGGCTTGTTGTACTATCACTGGCTCATAAGTGATGGTTGTCGGATAAGAGAAACTCCCATATAGGTCTTGATAGTACTCTGAGTCGGATTGAGTTGAGTGGCATGTGATTTGGTCCCGTCTAAACTTTCTCGTTAGACTTAGGACACTTGATTGAGTTGTTTTCTTCTTTCTAAGTTGAGATTTCCGAGTTGGTTTGACCCTTTTCTGATGTTGTATTATTCGGCCATTTTACTTACTCGTACATTTCATGTACTGACGTTATTTGGCCTGCATCATTTCATGATGCAGAGACAGATACTAGAGATCATCAACTGGTGCACCGTTGAAGATCTACTCACTCCCAACTAGTTGGTGAGTCCTCCTAGTTTCCAAAGGATGCCGAGATCTTCTTTACAACTTTGTTTTGTTTTCTTTATTTTGACGGTTGGTAGCCATGGGCTTGTCATTGGCACTTCCTAGATTGTTGATAGAGGCTTCATAGACCAGAGTGTGAGAATGTTGGATTGTTATTTCGAATAGTTTTATTATACTTGTCTATCGATTTGATAGTGTTTGGCCTTCGGCCCCTATAATATAAACAGTATGCCTATGATTGAGTCTTTCGTTGAGAGAATGTGAACGAATGAAAGTGTGACTGGACCAGGTGGTTCGTTTGAAGGCCAAAAATGGCTTTCGAGTGCCGGTCGCGCCTAGGGTACCCTCCCGGGGTGTGACAACTAATCATTGTAGCATTATTACCAGTGATAAGAAAATAGTCTACATATACTATATAATCACTAGATCCTCTCCTTTCTTTAATGTAAATAAAGAGTAGTCATGTGCACTATGTGTAAAACTAATGGTCAGTAAGGTAGTAGTTGGCTTCAAATTCCATTGTTTGGAGGCCTGTTTAAGACCATATAAGGACTTGAGTAACTTGCATACTTTGGTCTCACTTGATTTCTTAAAAGCATCAGGAATTTTCATATATACTTCTTCATCTAAATCCCCTTGTAGAAATGCATTATAGACATCCATTTGATACAAGTTCCAACCTTTTGACTCAACTAAAGCAATCACAAATCTCACTGTCACCATTTTAGCAACAGGTGAGAAGGTATCGTCATAGTCCAAACCTTCTTGTTGATTATAGCCCTTGGCTACCAACCTGACCTTGAATCTTTCTACCTCACCATTGGCCTTGTATTTCACCTTATAAACCCATTTAGAACCAGTTGTATTCATTCCTTTAGGTAATTCAACTACTTTCCAAGTATGATTATCTTCAAGAGCTTGAATCTCTTGTTTCATGGGCTGAATACAACTGTCATCTTTGGCTGCCTGTTTAAAAGTTTTAGGCTCTACATAATCAGAGAACTTACTCAAATAACTTTGGTAACAAGGAGTCAAGTTGTCATAACAAAGAGAGTTGGCTAGAGGATATTTAGTGCTACTATATTTGGTACCAGGAATAGCATAGTCCTTTATCCAAGTAGGTTCCAACAAAACTCACATTTTTTTCCTTTGTAATCTCTTCCTTGATTTTTATTTACATGCATCACAACTTGATCTGGTTTCTCAACTATGTTGGCCATGTATGATGAGTGTTGAATCTCATCCTCTATGATCATGGCATAGGCTTGGTTTATAGAAGGTGTAAATCCTTTTAGTAGGATTTGTCTATGAGCTGAATCACAAGACTCATTTAAACCACTCAAAAATTGAATTAGTCTTAACTGTTTAAGGTGATCACTATAAACCTTTGATTGAGGACAATTACAGTAAGGATTTGGGACTACAACATTGAATTCATCCCACGATGCTTTCAAATTTGTAAAATAGTGTGATATAGAGTTTATACCTTGTGCAAGAGTAGTGATTTCTCTGTGCAGCTGATAGATTCTCATACGAATCACTTTGTTGAATCTCTCCTTCAGATTTTCCCAAACTAAGAATGCACTTGTTGCATACACGATTCCATCAAGTAATTCCTCACTCACTATGTTCATCAACCATGAGAGTACAATTGCATTACATATTTCCTACTGCTCATGCAGTTCATCATTAGACAACTCCTTAGTACAAGCTCCTGTAACAAAGCCATATTTTCATTTTTTCAATAGTGCGATCCTCATCGAACTGCTCTAAATCCCATAGTTTTCAGATCCATTCAACTTTATGGGAATCAATACAACTCTCGAAGCGTCTGATGGCCCGATGTATAAATGATCATTTTGATCAATCTTCAAAACTGCCATTTCTGCAATTTGAAAAAAACTTAAAGAAAACAAATCTATCTAGCTAGAATCTGATCTGGAATTGTCTGCAACTCTTCCTTTAATCAAACATCCAATATCGAATGCTCTGATATCATGTGAAATTCGAATGGAGTGCCAAGTGTGCACAAAATATCCTAACTAATTAACTACCTATCACAGCTCATTACCAGCTCATATATCATTTAACAACTTTAACTAACTCAATGAAACAGTACTCGTGCTAACTAACTACTGTAACAAACTAACTAACTGTACATGCACATTTGAACATCGGCCCCATGAACGTGTTGTAAGTTCACACTTGTTTCATTTACACGAAAAAGCCCTATATATAATTTTTTTTTTAATTATTGCTATTTTCAATAATTTATTTAGTTTAAGAATAAGTAGGCATTTGGAGGTTCAAGCCAAGAAATTCAGAATTATTTATTAAAGATGACAAAAAAGTTTCAAAACTAAGAAAGAGTAACACAAATCTTAATTATTGAGTAAAAGAACAATTTTAAGATTAGAATTAATGACACTAATTTTAAAATTCTCAAGTTTTATTATTTACACAAAGGCCCTTCCACTCTCCTCCCCACCCCATCCACCCACACACCCCTCCCCATCTCCACTCCCACCTCTCCCCCTTCTCCTCTCCCTCCTTTATCGTCAATGTCATTCTTACCCCTCTTACCATCACCGTCGTTGCCATCACCATCACCATCTCCTCCACTACCACCATCACTGCCATGACCCAACTCTGAGGCCACGATTGGTGCCCTATTTGGATAACCAAACGAACTTACATACTAAATCGTCATATTACAGGAGAATTCTGGTTTAGTATTTTTTTTATTTTTTTTATTTTATCAGAATAGAAGGCAATTTTTATTTTAAGCGGTCGTGCAAAAAATATCATATCAAACCCAAAGGGGCGATGGAGCATGTATCGCCAGATATGTGCATATATGTAAAAACATATAGGCTATTTTGGCCGTTATAACAGGAGGGACCGCATTAAGACACAAGTCATAAATAAACACGCATACACGACCCATGACTCACACCGATGTCTACAGACCTCTACCAAAGCATAATAAAAATACATGACGGAACAGGGCCCCACCGTACCCAAATGGTCAAATACATAAGAGTGTGTATATCAAAAAAACATATACCAAAATGCAGCTCCGAGTCAAAGGAGCACTCTGTAGTAGCAGAAGGTGTACAGCCTACGCCAACTGATCCGGAACGTCTGTACCTGTGGGCATAAATGCAACCCCCGGAGAAAGGGGTCAGTACGAAATATGTACTGAATATGTAAAGCACAAGTGTAAGAAATATAAATCGTAACTGAAAGGAAGGGTACAAGGAGCACATACCAAACTAGAACATCAAAATATGTACTGAAAACATATGTACATAATGCAAATAAAATCATGCATAAGGCGTAGGAACGTGGTCACCACCCTGACGTTGGTGCCACAACACATCATACTTCGGAAGATTTCAAATCTCCGTACCAATCCCGAACATATCATATCATCACAGCATGTCATATCATTAGAACATATTATATGTCATATCACATTATGTCACCATAGACGGTACCCGGCCCTATGGCGAAGTCTCGGGACCCGTAACACATTATACTGCCGAGTATATTATAGGGCGCACGATTACAAAGCCGGCCTGGGTTTCGGCGAACGATATCATAGTAGTATGCACGAGCGAAGTAGTGAAAAACTAATGCAGCACATATATATATCAAATATTTCTGAGATTACGTTTGTAGTCCCAAAAAGGGGTATTAGAACATAATGGGATGATTAGGGTATTATTATTTTATTTTTAGTTTTTGTAGGAAAACTCATAGGAAAAAGTTATCCCTTTATGTTATATCAAAATAAATTAGATAGGACAACTAGGTGAATTTCGAAGCTAGTGGGCCCACCTCCGGCCAAGCCGAGGTGGCGTACATATATTTCAAACATTTGGCTCTACGGAGTCATCTATCAAGGTTATAGGATGATCTGGTTTTATAAGTAGAAGTTACGGATATTTGCACATTTCTTTTCAACATACATGAATTTTTAATTCAATTTCACTAAATGGATTTCTAGGAAATTTAAGCTCGAATTCTCATGAGTAGAGTTTTATCCGAAACTCAAGTTACAACCTACTACACTTAGGATATGCCAAAAGAAGAAAAGGAAGAGCTTTGCATACCTTATCCGTTTCTTACGCTCACTCAAACTCAAATCCCTTTTTTTCAAAAGCTACAAATGGTCACAATTACCAAATGTAAATTATAAGCCTTTAAGAGTACAATTTTTTTCCTTTACTTGCCTACAAAAATTTGGACAGCACCTCCCCTATAAATTCAACATCCCCGAGAATTTAACTCGGCTAGAATATCAACAACAACACCCACAAGCATACCAACAACATCAACAATTACTACAAAGCATAATTTACACTAATAATCTTTCTTCTTCTTCTTCTCTTTTGTCACATAAGGCCACAAGTTTTACTCCACCTCACCTTCAAACTAATATCAATATTTCATATTCATTTACTAGCTCAAGACCATGTAATCATAATTCGAAAGAAGTTAACATTATTCCATACAATATACAAGAATTCCACCAAAACCATAATCCACCCAAAACTTCTACGAATATAATGAAACTATCAAATTGCATTGTCTCCTTCCAAATTCATTAAGAATAACCATAATTCACATACTAGAATTCTATTATCATAATTACACAAAAACTATACTAAAATCACATAATTCTCTATAACAACTTATAACCAATTTCAATGCCGTCTCGAATCATTAAACTTTTAGTTACACCATAATCGCCATAACGACACCACTAACAAGCTAAATAAAGTTCAATTCCTCTTCTCCCAACCATCATACCACACGGCCACAAACACCCACTTGCACACCCACATGGTTACACACACATACATCACAAGGACATGATTTTCACTTAATTCTACTAGCTACAACACACCCACTTCTTCCATAACATGAGAAGATAGAATTCTTACCTTATTCTTCAAATTCCGACTTGCCACAAACGTAGTTTTCTCGCTTAACTACTTATGCCACGTTGAAGAGGGACTCAAACTTGACAAGAATTTAAGAAGACAAGATTTTTGGATCAAAGTTGAAGAACTTGAAATTTTTCCTCTTTCTTCTCCTAGCTTCGGTCTTGACTCTTTTTTTTTCTCTAGTTGATGACTTTGATTTTTCTTGAAGCTTCTAGTAAGTAAATGATGTATCTATATATATGATATATGGGTAATGGGCCTTCCTTGCTTTGGGACTCAACTCTTCTTATCATTATTATTATTATTATTATTTTGTTTGGAGCCCAAAACTATAAGTCTTACTAGTAATTCACAAAACTAGTTTTCCAAAATTTCCAATTTTGCCCTCGGCCTTCCTCCGTATTTCTACACCAATTTTTCCATGAACATCACACCGGTACTAATTAAAATAAATAAAATAATTCACAACCTCATTCTTTGCAAGCCAAACATATTTTTTCCTCTTTCCGAATGCGCAAAGGTGCGAGATGTAACAATCACCTCCTTCTCCATCACCACCATGTTTTTCTCCCTCCTCCACTCTCACTATCACCTACTCCCTCTTCTTCCACCGCCGCCACCACCAACACCACTGGCTTTCTCTTCTTGCACAACCACTATCTCCTTCACCAATTCCTCCTACACTTCATTTTCTATTAAAAAAAATTAACAATTATCGAAGTTGCTGCAGCAACTATGCAGAAGTTGCTATAATAATTCAATAAATTGTTGAAGCAACTCAAACAATTGTTAAAGTTGTTGCATAAAATCAAGCAACTGCTGTAGTTGCTGTAGCAATTGCTGTAGTTTCTGTAGCAACTGCGATAGTTGCTGCAACAATTATTCTAGCAACTATTGTAATTGTTGTAGCAACTATGATAGTTGTTGCAACCAGTGTTTTAAAAGGCATGGGCGTGAGGCGAGATATTTTACTTAGTATTGGGCGAGGCATAAGCTTCGAGACGTGGGGCGTAAGCCCTATGGATCTTTAATTTTTTAATTTATAATATAGTATAATAACACAAAATTATAAAAATACATTAATAGTTTAAAATAATTACAAATATGATTAAGAAAACTCATAGAAAATAAAATTTCTAACATGACTATACAAATATAAATAATCTAATATCTTAACTTTCTAATAATAAAAAAATCATTATTTCTCAAAATATTTTTTTTATCATAGTATAAAATTTACCACCCAAAAATAAAATAATCAATAAAAGTTACTATTGTTATAATAAAAACTCACTCCATCATGAATAAAAATAAAATTACTTTCAAATAGCAAAATAATATATGATAATTTTGAGACACATGACAAAATCATGAAGACCAATGATAAGTGAAAAAGTAAAATTTTGCTACATATTTTTAAAAGAAATATTATGTAATATATAATCATCTTCATAGCGTTACCAAATAGTAAAGATGTGATACTACAACTTATTATTTGAGTTACTCTTAATTTTCTTATCTCTATAGATTAAAAATTATTAAGTATCATTCATTTATTCAAGAATTATGAGGGCCAACAATGCTAACTGAAGATTTTAACACATAATTTGTGTAAGATTTATTAGACGAGCCCCGAGCGTTGAACCTTGGGCGTGCTTAAGGAGTACATTCGGGAGCTTAGGGCGTAAGTCTTACAGAACTAAGTCTCTCACTTGAGTCTTGGGGTGTTTTGCTTAGAGCCTCGCACCAGGGCGAGCCCCGAGACGAGTCTTTTAAAATACTTGTTGCAACAACGATCGCATTTGCTGTAACAACTATCATAATTGTTTGATTTTTTCCAGAATTTTTTTCAATAACTTAATTTTTTTTTTTGAAATTCTCAAAATCAAAGTAAAACAGTCCGTAAAAATAATAATAAAAAAATATGTAATCGTGGTGATGACGACGGTGACAACATTGATGATGACAAAAAAGAAGAAGAAGATGATGAAGGAAGAGAGAAAGAAAGAACAATAAGACGAAGGAAGAGAAACAAAATCTGAAAAGAAAGAAAAAGAGAGAGACTTGAAAGATAATAAAAAAGGAAAAGATTTTAAATTTTGAAATTTGAAATAAGAGTTAAGATTTTTAAAGTTTTTAATCATTCTAATAAATTTATATTTTATTTAATTTTATTTGACCAAGTCAATATTAACTTCTTCTTTTTTCACTTGTAGCTCAATTCTCTGAAGAAACCCTAAGGACTACCATCTAATGTGTTAAACGGAACCAAAAACTGAGTGTGATTTTGGGCTGCCAATTTCAAATGTCTGCAGGTCGGGCATGAGCAGTGAACTTGTTCTCCTTTCTCCGTTGAGATCAAAGTGTAAGTTGTTCTTTCTATTTCCTCCTTTGTCCTGCCTATTTCAGAACTATACAATTTTTAGTTATTGGGATGAAATTCATAGATATTGAACAGCTGTTCTAGCTATTCAAAGCAATACCTTTTTTTTTCTTTTCATTTTTTGCTGTTGAAAATCTGAAGATGTCGAGATTAATTGATTTAAAAGACTCCCTTATATGCAGTTTGCTTGATGTATCTGCGATAGCTAACAGCTAGTTGAATTAGACAGAGGCTGATAATAGAGGCTAAAAAAGCTTTCAACTTCTTTGATAAATTCTGTCTTTTGAATTCACATTGTCCTCACCAATTGTCATGCTTTTCTGATCTACATCACTGTACTCTACCATTGTTTTTATATTCCTCCCAGTTTCAATTTGATTGTCTTGTTTCGACTTAACATGGAGTTTATGAAAGTAAAAGAAAAAATTGAATAACTAAAGATATATTGAATGTACCGAAATGTCCTTTAATCTTATGGTTTTAAAGTCTTTTTGAAGCGGATTAAAAAGGAAAGTAAGACAAATAAATTGAAAGTGAGGGAGTACGACTTAGTGAGATAAGAACCATATTATTACTTGATTAAATGAAAATTTTCAGTTCTGGTGTGATTAACAGATAAGATTTGAAGATAAACATGCTTATTTCAAGGGAGGTCAGTAACTATTCCTCTGTCAAAATGGACAAAAAAGCAAGTCTCTTGTGCAATTAAAAACGGGTTGGATAATTGAAATTTAAGATGGATCAAATATGGATCATATCCATAATATTCATGGTAAGAAATGGGTATTTGATGGATCAAAATGGATCAAGCTTTCACCCATTCACTTCTTGAGCTGCTGTAAACGATTTTTTAGGTGAAACTGCGAAAAGTTACTTATACTGTGTTACAATCTCAATGTAGTCATTTTCATCATTCAGTTTCATGTTTTCTCCTCTAGCCTTGTTTCTCTCAGTTCTATCTAGCCTTTTGCTTTTTGGTAGGTTTTCTTTTTTTGTCTTTGAATTTCTTCTTTTTATTTTATTTTTTGTTTATTTTTTTGTGGTACTTTTTTTCTTTGGATTTCTGCAGGTACTACTCAAGCAGTGGAAAATGGAAAGCTAATTAACAAATCCTTTCGGTTTGCAAACTAAAGAAAGGATCATAAGATATCTTTTTCTGAACATAAAAGAACCATATAAATACACATGTTTCAGTCACTTCACCGTTTATTTATCCATATTAAATTGGGGGTCGAATATATTATCCGTCTTTTCGAACCCATTTTCAACTCGCCCATATCTGATCTGAATCACCCCCATTTGCCAGCCCTGCCTAAACCCAATCCAATAGTAGAAAAACTTGGCAAAACTCAGAATAACTGATAATAGAGAACCTAATTAAGTTATAAGTAGTAGATATTCAGACTTCTATTTAATTTCTTTTAGAATTAAAAAGACCGGGTGTATTGGAGACAATTAATTAAGGATTAATCTTTTTGTGGAAGAGACATGAAAGATTATACCTTTCCATTTCCGATCCAGACACAATTTTAATACAAGGACTTTTTCTTTTACCAAATGGAAAATAAAAAAAGAATATTCACCGGATGTGGCCTTTTTCATTTTTTTTATGTGGTGAGAAAGTTTAAAAGGAAGCAAATGTGCCTGTAAATGAACAGACAATAACATGGTGCTAGATTTCTTGTTTTTTTTTGCTGAACTTTAACCATCTTTTCTTTTCTCTAGCAGTTTAGTTAAAAATTGATCTTGACATGCATATACACTGATAAGTGAAGGTGTTGTACTTTGTTGTTGTTCATTTGTCTTTCGGCTTGGAAGATCCAGTTTTTTGCTTAAAGTTGATTTATAATCTGAATCATTGGGGTGAAAATAAAAGGCGAACAGAGAAAAGGACAATATATGCATAATTGTTTAGCCATAAAATACTTGAGAAACCAAGATGCCAACTTGCACCTGAGGATTATATTGTTAGCCTTTGAAGCAGTCTCTGGACTTAAAGTGAACTGGAATAAGAGTTGCATCTTTTCTGTTTATATGGATAATACCATTGAGGAGTTTGCTGAAATTTTGGGATGTAATGTGATGACCGTTCACATTATCATGCCAGGCGTCACTTGGCACTCATTTTTGTCATGTTGGATGCTTACATAAGAAGAAGTCTAGCACTTATGGAAGTTTCTAGGGAAATGTGGATATTTTTCTTGGAAGACTTTTGAACTCTATGGATTTGCTAAGAAAGTCCTTGGAAATTTCTAGCCTTATTGAGAATTCTAAAGAAGCCCGTATCTTGCAAGTATGAGGGACTTGTACAATAATTACTATGTACAGTAGCATTAGTATAAATAGGGGATCATTCATTTGTAAATCATCAAGCAAAATCTAATAAAAGCTTCCTTTAGCAAATTTCTCCTTTTTTTTTCTTCTAGCATCCCCTTAACGATCTTTAGTGTAACAATCTAGGCTGACTTGGCATAGCAAGTCGTGAGCAAGTTGTGCAAGATCGTGAGCAAGTTGTGAAGTGGCACACATGCACTTAGTTTAAGACTAAGGAAGTGACAATGATGTATAATAGAAAAGGTTGCAACTAAGGGAATGACGAACACAAGAAATCAACATTGTTAACACCCAAGCTAAAGTCACCATGGATACCGCTCACAAGAAGGACCATAACAATAAGAGGAACGCCTCCAACATAAGCTAGAAGGTGCTGCGCGAGATTGTGTCAAGTGGAGGACTTACCTCCCAAGTATCATCTACCACTGAGATGAACTAGGATGATGAGGAAATCCTGCCCAAGGATGTCTTGCTCAGTAGAGAGTGGGTTATGGAGGTTAATATGAGAATAAACACTGTCGAGATCTTTGGCCATTGCTTCGGAGAGGTAAAGGGCACCCTAAATGTTCTTGAGGGGCACTCTTGAAAAGATTGAGAGCGTACGAAATGAGTTGAAAGGGAACACGTAGGTGGAGTTTGAACAAAGGAAAATCGTTACTGCCTTGGAGTGCAAGCTCATGGAGGCATTGAGCGCTATTGATGCCATGAAGGCAAAGATGGAAGCATTCGAAGAGCAGTTTGATGCTGATGTGCCCGAGGCAGCCGTCAATGTTGTTGTGACGTGGGAGGCCAAGATTGAGGCTCCCATACCACCAGTATTCAAAGGGGTCCGTGACGCACAAGAATGAGAACTTTCTTTGGCACTTGGAGAACTATTTTAGGCATGATAAAGTGACGAACCATGAGCTCAAGATCAACACTATTGTGTTGTAACTATCGGAGACTGCCATGCTATGGTGGAAAAAAAAGATGGACGATGCTTAAAGAGATTTGTTCACCATTATCATGTGGGATTAGTTCAAGACCAAGTTCAATGTACAATTCTTCCCAGACAATCTCCTGTACATGGCAAGCGCAAACATAGGGAGTTGAAGCAAATATGAAGCATATGACACTCTGTCAAAGAGTTCACCACCCTTATGCTTCAAATTCTCAACTTCACCAACGATGACTTGTTTCACTTCATGGACGGATTGCAGAATTGAGCTAATCAAGAGTTGTAATGTCGGAAAGTCACAAATATAGACCAAACAATAGTGGAGTATGACAAACACAAAGGCAATGAGTCAAAGGATAGCAATGTCAAAGGTGGGGGAGATCGTGGAAAAAACAAAGAGACCTACCAACGACACTATACAACTCAAAATGCCTATAAGTTCTACTTCAAGAAGTCAAGTGGTCGTCAAGGCTATGCTGAGAAGAAGGCGCATAAGTGTGGTGAATTCCTTGACATAGTTGCATTTGCTTCCTGTTTGCTTCAAACCCCTAAGTTTGTGCCTTGCCTCGTACGAGACATTGTTTGGGAAGAATTGTCATTTGAACTCAATCTTGAACTGATCCCACATAGCTTTTGTTTGCGGCGTTCTTTTTTTTGGTTTGGTTGTTAAAGTGTTGATTTCTCCGTCGTTTGCTATTCCCTTAGTTGCAACCTTCACTTTGATACCACGTTATCACGTCCTTAGTCTTAAACTAAGTGCACGTGCAACACTTAACATCTTGTTCATTATCTTGTGATACTAAGTCAACCTAAGATTACTACACTCAAGATTGCTAAGGAAATGCTAGATCGGTAATACAAGAGAAGTTTGTTAAACGAAACTTTTGTACTGGAGAGAACTTGCTATATTTACAAATGAATGACCCTTGTTTATACTAGTCATCTAGGGGCTAGTGGGTAAATAATAATTATTGTACAAGTTTCCAATATTTACAAGGTAATGACTTTCTCTATAATTCTCTACAAGGCTAGAAAGTTTCAAGGACTTTCCTAGCAAATTCATAGGGTTCTAAGGTCTTCCAAAAAAATATTCATATTTCTCTAGAACCTTTGCATAAGTACTATTCTTCTTCTTATGTAAGCATACCACATGACAAAAATGTGTGTCAAGTGACACCTAGATGACATGATAATGTGGTGGGTCATCACATATAACACTGAAAAGTTTCCTACTACTTATTTGGGATTTCTTTGGGTGCAAAAAGACATTACATTGGTGTTTGGTGAGGTGTTATAGACGAGTGAGAAAATCTAACTTTGTGGAAGAAGCAACATCTCTCTTTTGATGGAGGGCTGATATTGATTAATAATATTTTGGATGGGGTAACAACTTATTTAATATCATTCGTACCAATCCTAGCAAAGGTGGAGAAGCATGTTAATGAACTAAGGATAGATTTTATTTGGGAGGTAATGCTGATAGCTGGAAATTTTATTTGGTGAAATGGCAAAATATGCCGAGTAAAAAAGGAGGGTGGGGAGTGATGGACCTCAAAATGTATAATAACAGTCTCCTGTATAAGTGGTTATGGAGGTGGAACGATCTATTTAGAAGTCCGTTATCGACTTCAAGCATGGCAGAGAGCCTTTTTGGGAACTAAGCCTGTAAACTCTCCATATGGGGTGGCTATGTGGAAGCAAATAGTAAATCTATGCGGTGATTTAAGAATAATATTAAAAAGGTGGGGAATGGAAAACAAATCAGATTATGGTCTGACGGATGGAGCGATGAGGGGCTGTTGAAGAATCAATTTCCTACCATTTACAGTTTGGATTTAGATCAAGAGTGTCTGCCGGCTTATTGTTTTATTGAAAGAGGTTGTTTAACTTCCATTGTTTTATTGAATGAGGTTGTTTAACTTCCATTTGAAGAGGATTTTTAATGTTTTGGAGTTGGATGAAGTAGCTTCAGATTTTGCAGAAAATGCAGTGTTAAGATTGAAGGAGAGAAGGAGAATACACATATATAGCTTGCAACTAACTTTATAGTGAAAGAAGGCTATGAATGGCTGTGTTGGGAACCCAGAACTCTCCTAACAATAGATCTGTAAACTTTCAAACACAACACAGAAATAGACACAACTCTTCAACTATTATTTACTGCCACCAACAAATAGAACAAGTTTTACAAATAGCAAATAGAGAATACTTCTAACTACCAAGGTATTTGGAGGAACCTTAACCTCCAAATTCGCCAGAGAAAATCCTCCAGAAGAACCGACTGTTTTCCCTTCTTCGTAGTATAATTTATCACAAAATAACAGCCTAAAATGCTAGTTAACTACTAGAACTACATACCATAATAATTAATAAAAAAAAACAGTTACATTTATGCCTTATTTTCACCCATCTTCCTGCGGTTATAGACCCTAGTTACAACAGGTCTAACAGGCTGCAAGAACAGAATCATAGTTCTGAGATTCGATGACCTTGGAAAATGCTTGAGAAAACTAAGGTCCCAACCAAAGTAGCTTGCTTTGGGTGAATTGCTACCAATGGAACTTGTTTGACTCTAGATAATTTACTAAAGAGGGGTTTTAGCTTATGTAATAGGTGTTCTCTATGTCAATGCTCCAAAGAAACCGTGTCAATTGTTGCACTGTGAACAAACATGGGTGATCTGGTCCTTATTTTAGTATCTTTGGTGTTTATTGGGTGATGCCACCGAGCTTTAAAGATTTACTAAATTGTTGGCAAGGTCTGTGTATGGAAATAAAGCAGATGAAGATTTAGAGATAATTCCCCTATGCATCATCTGGACAATGTGGCAGGAGAGAAGCAAAAGATGCATTGAAGGAGAAAGGAGTTTGATTGCTCGCGTTAATTTAGATTCTAGCAAAACTTGTTTTTTTGGCATAATTTTTTTAGTTTATCTCAATTTATGGACTCTCTAGATTCTGTTTTTGCGTAGTGTTTGATGGAGTCGAGAATTTTGTAACCTTTGCAGTACCTCCTTGGTACTGTTCTATCAATAAACTTTTTACCTTACCTATCAAAAAAAAAAAAGAAGATGCCAACTATAGATGTGCTGTTATAATGCGAAGATTTCCTTATAATTTCAAACTCAAGACGCTGATTTTCTTGAATATTTCATCTCATAAGCAGGTTCCGTGCTAGAGTGCTGTCATGGGAGCAGAACAGCCAAAAGACTCATTAAAAGAGATGGATTGGAAAAGTCTGGGTGGAGAAAGTAGGGAGCCTGGTCTTGAACCAGCTGTGAAGAAACGGCTTCCAAAAAAGATTCGACAAGTTCCTGATTATTATTTTCTCCCACGGAGATCCTTACCATATTCCATAGCCTTTTATGGGTCATTTATTGCTGCCGGAGTGGGTGCAGGGATGCTACTCGAAGTATGGATCAACAAGAAGGTCAAAGGTATGCGTATACTGCTCTAATTAATATGAGATTGAATTGAATATATGTCATTTGTTTCCACTGCTCAAGATTGAGAATACATACAAATACAAAATTTAAGCTAATGTTCCTTAATATATCAATAGCATGTGAAGCCCTTAGCTTTGTTTCTTCACAAGTCATTTCAAACCAATTTTAGTTGGAGGTGGATAATGTCTTTTGATAGCATATAAAGCCTATAACATTTAACGACCTTGTTTTTGGTATTTTGGTTAGGGGGGACTTAAAAGAACGTGTGTTATAGATTGTTAACTTGGTGGGACTCAGTAATGCTTATTCTATAAGATAAATGCTTCTATATTGTTCTTTTCATGTAATTGGGAATGATACAAATCCATGTGAAGAAATAGAATTCGAAAAAGGACTAAAAATACCCCTATCCTATGGAGACTTGTTAACAAATACCCTTCATCCATCTTTTGGTCTAAATATATCCTCAATTTATTTTTTTGGCTCAAGAATACCCTTATTAGCAATTTAAAATAGCCATGACATATTATAATTTGTCACATATATTACTTAATTTAAAAATTAAATTCTCCCCTAATGATCTGACCCATTTCTTTTAACTCAAACCCGCCCCTAATTACTTCAATAGTTTTTGTTCTTTCCAACAATGACATGAAAATGATAGTCTTCTTTGTCGAACTTGCACTGATTTGAACTGAAAATCAGTTCAAAACTGGTTCACAACTACACCAATCAGCCCCAAATTTTAAATTTAGGTTTATCAAGATGTACATCTCATTTGCGAAGACCTGATTTTTCAAGCTTTGAAGTTTCAAGCATAGCTTCAATGGCGAGTAATTTAGGTTCTGCAAATTCCATTTTAATTATCATTTTGATGAACATGATAGAAAATTTATTTTATTTCTGCAGTGTGATTAAAAAGTTATTAACTATGTATAGTTTTTTTTATTAGCGCACCTGGTAACTTGGGATAATTATGCCATAAGTTGTGGTGATGCATTTATTTTCTCCGCAGCTTCTCCTTTGAAAATCATTAATTAAAAGAGGGTGATGAAGAAGAAATCTCTTTAAAAACCATTTTTTTTGGGTTCCCACCCGGTGTCCGGTAGCCACATTGGAGTCCGACTAAATCTGGATTCGCGCCGGAAAGTCCCACATTAGGGGGTAAAATGCTCCCTAAAAAAGGCGACTCCGTAACCAAGGAGACTCGAACCAGAGACTTCTGGTTAAAAATAATATTTTATAGTCGTGTAGAAACTTTACATCAACTTCTTTTTTTCTTTTGAAATCTTTATACATTTACTTTTTTTGTATTCAATTGCCGTGCAAAATATCCTGAAAATTAAAACTGTCCATTCTTCCGTCGTATACTTTTGTTATCCTCCGCAAGGACAAGTCAATGAGAAATGTGGTTAGATTTAATAAGTGGCTAGGTTTAATTTTAAATTAAGTAATATATGTGGCAAACCATAATATGCCACATGGCTATTATAAGTTGCAAATAACTATCTGTTAGTTTGAGGGGTATTGTTGAGCCAAAAAATAGGTGGAGTTATTTTTAGACTAAAAGATGAATGAAGGGTATTTGTGAACCATTTTCCATAGGATGAGGATATTCTTTGGCCCCTTTCCCAATAGAATATCACGTTGATTTAAAATACTAAAGAGTTGTTTAAGAGGGGTTATTTTAGCGACTTTGGATATTATGACATGGTTTTATTTTCTTGAAGTGTTAAAATCTCACAGCAAATTCCTTTTTCCAAATAATTCTTGCGGCATATCTGCCTTGCTCTTGATTAATTACTCTTCTCCTCCTCCTCCTTGTGGTTGCAAATCTTTCATTCAGCAAGAAAAACAAATTATGGTCTGGTTATGAAATTACATTGCTTACCGTCTTTGTTGAAGTTTGGAAGATTGTTCCTTGCTAGTTATTCTGTGATCATTTTTCTATTCCTGTATCTTCCAACATTCCACCTCTTTCTCGCCATGTTTTTATAATCCATCATCGCTTGGACATTCTTGAAAGATGGGTGATCAACTCCTTACATAGGAGTATATTTCTTTGTGAATGTTCAAGTGTCTATCCCCCTTGTATAGTACTCAAGGAAAACATATTCAGCTTTCTAAACAGCCCACTCTTGAATGCGACATATCATTTGTTTGATTTAGTTTTGAATTGATACAATAATTTTTCTATTTCACTCTATTTTCTCTGGTTTGTCTTTTAAGTTGGCTGGATTTGTGATTGCAGAGGATGGAGGAGTCATTTGGGAGTTTGACAAATGAATACTAGATAATGTTTGCAGATCTTTCATTTTGTTTTCCAATGCACTTTCACGTCGAGTAGTTCACATTGACCTGGACAGTTCAAAAGTTTGTATACACGATAATACAGTATTCCATTTCTGTATCTTTACATTTGAGGAGAAGAGTGCAACACTCACTAAATGTTGGATTTCCAAAATCCTACCGAAGTACTATTTAGCCCCTGATGAATGGAATATGAGTAAAAAGATTGTGTATCTGGAATGTAAGTAGAAATGCTACAACTAAAACATGCTGTAATTGTTAGAAAGTTATGATTTTTGCCCTATTCTGCCTTGTCAGTCTTTTTGATGTATTTAATGATCCTACTAGGTGAATCTGTAATTTCTTTTTTTATTACAAGGCTTTTTTTTACTTTCCTCTTAATTTGTTTAAAAAAGAATGTTTTTTCTTTTCTTTTTGACAACTATATAATTTTAGTTTGGTATGAAGGAAAATGTTTTTTTACGGAAAATGATTTCCTAGAAAAAGCTTTCTTTGAATTCAAGTGGGTTTCTTACTTAGTTTCTAGTGTCTGGTAAGTAAGCAAGAAAATACTATCCCAAGAGCATTTATATGTTATCTAGTAAAATATTATGGAGGCGGGATGAGATAGGGAGTGGGGGTTTGGGATGGTCAACAGGTGGGGGTGGGTGTTGGGGGATTAGGTGGATGGGGAGGAGACAATAAATTTGGAATGTCACTTGTGCAATTTGTTTTCTCTATTTTCATTAGAGAAGTTATTTTCCTCATTTTTAAAGAATTTGTATAGAAAAATTGAAAAATATTTTCCTTCATAGCAAAGGAGTATATTCGACATATTTTTAGTTTTAAACTATAAGATTTAAAAACCTTATTTTTTTAAAAAAATTCATGTCAATTCAAAATCAGATAAATAAATTGAAACAAAGATTGTGAAATGGAGTATATAAGCACCAAGATCAAGAACATGGCATCATGCGTGAAAGCAAAAGATTAGGAAGGGGGAGGGTATAAATTTTTCTGTTATTAATATGAAAATATCAAATAGACTAGTATATTATAATTGAGACTTCCAGATCTATTTATTTCTTCATTAAAGTAATGCCTGCAGTGAGGTTTTGTTGACTATGACCTACCAACTTTCCAAAGTCCACATAGTAAGCTCTTTCAAGTTTCAAACAAACGTGCAAATTGACCAAAGCCAGCCATTTGTTGAAGTGTTCATCTCAAATTCCTCTTACTATATAACCAAAACTAAAACAGGAAAAACAAACTCTTTTGGGGGCAAATCAATCTAAACAAACAGCTAGAAAACCATGAAACTTATCTTCTTCATATCATTTTGCCATTTCCTTTTTCCTTTCTCTTATGCTTTGAATTCTTCTTCATGTTCAATAAACTTTGATTACATAGAAACCTGCAATTGGGACACTTCTTTATGCACAGAAGAGACTTTAGAGAAGAGTTGCTGCCAAACACTCCGTAGTCTCTTTGGAATAGGACTTGCACAACACCTCAAAGAAACATCCATGTTTTATCTTCCAAATGAAGATGCTGCTCTTTCCTGTACTTCAGCCTTCAAAGCCAAGCTTTCTTCCATTTCAATATCTCAATCTTTTATATCACAGTGCATGAATGGGAGAAACGATTTCGTCGTTAAGCCTTCGAGTTGTGGAGGTATTCTCACAATGAAAGATTGGATGTCAAAAGTAGGTCCAAATAGCCTACTTGACTCATCTTGTACTGGTGACCTTGGAGGGCTTACTAGGTGTAGTTTGTGTCTTGAAGCTGGTTTGAAGGTAAATACTCAGTTGGTTTCTTTGAATCCGAATGTGACAAATGATAAGTGTTTTTATTTCACTGCCTTTTATGCTGCTGGTATTGTTAGTGAATTTGGACCTGAGGATTCAAGAACTGCTGCTTGTGTGCTTGCTTTGCCTTTGGCTAACAAGGCTAGAAGATCGCGGCATCTTAGCAGAGGGACTTCATTAAAAATGGTTTTTGGGTTTTTGGGTACTTTCTTTGGGATTTTAGGTGCTATAGGTTTCATTATTCTTTACAGGAAATGGGATAAGAAGAGAAAGCAAGATGCATTACATCAAGGGTATGTGACTAGTGTTAAGTCCCAAATTTTGCCCAACACGGGTGCTAAGTGGTTTCAAGTAGGTGAGCTTGAACAAGCCACTAAAGGATTCTCCCAAAGGAATATGATAGGCCAAGGAGGGAGTGGAAATGTCTATAAAGGGACCCTTTCTGATGGTACCTTAATTGCTGTGAAGAAAATTCTTGATGTGGATAGTAAGGGTGATGAGGAGTTTATTAATGAAGCAGAAATTATAAGCAAGATTAGGCATAGGAATCTTCTTCCTCTAAGAGGATTTTGTGTTACAAGTGACAATTTGAATGGAAAAGGGAGATATTTGGTGTATGATTTCATGCCAAATGGCAGCCTAGATGATCATCTCTTCAACGTTGGAACGAAACGATTATCTTGGCCTCAAAGAAAGAACATAATTCTTGATGTGGCTAAAGGGCTAGCTTACTTGCATTATGGAATCAAACCTTCGATTTACCACCGCGATATTAAGGCCACAAATATACTCTTGGACATGGATATGAAGGCAAGAGTTGCAGATTTCGGATTAGCTAAGCAAAGCAAAGAAGGACAAACTCATCTTACAACAAGGGTGGCTGGCACTTATGGATATCTAGCACCCGAATATGCCCTTTACGGACAGTTAACAGAGAAGAGTGATGTTTATAGCTTTGGCATCGTTATCCTCGAGATCATGAGTGGAAGGAGGGTTCTTGATGCATCTAATTCTACTTCTACACTTTTGGTCACTGACTGGGCATGGACAATGGTGAAATCAAGAAATGTGGAAGGCGTTTTCGATGTGTCAATAAGGGATGAAGGACCAAAGAGAGTTATGGAAAGATTTGTTCATGTTGGGATACTTTGTGCTCATGTTATGGTGGCTTTAAGACCATCAATTGAAGATGCTTTGAGAATGCTTGAAGGAGATATTGATATTCCAAGATTACCAGATAGGCCACTTCCCCTTGGTTTTGAGTCATTTGAATCATATTCATTACACAGTGATAGATTCAGAGAGATTTCAATTAGCAGCAACAGTAACAGCTTATCAAGGTATATTCAAAAATAGAAAAGTTAAATCTTTTTTTTTTTTGATGGAAGATTAGTTTTTGACCATATTGATTAAAGGATAGCTCAATTGAAATTCAATTTGTTCTCCTCATTCCCCTTGTTTACTATTTTCTTATAATGATTTTGTTCGAGTTAGGTAGATATTCTCTGTAATTGTACACAAAGCTCGAGTTGATTTTTCAGATATGTCATATTCAACGAGTCACGCTTCTTTATTTTGTAATAGAAAAGTCATTCAACTAATAATATTTACCTCAGAAAGTCATTTTTCTTTGTTTTATAATAGAAAATTCACTTAATCAATGGAGTGATTTTGTAGGTGAAATAACAATAGTTGAGTGAGTTTTGTTGCAAAACTAAAAAAAAAAAGTCTTTTTGACATAATTACCATTAATTAGGTGATCGTTGATTTAGTAGCATTTGTTTGTAGGGATCGTTTGCAAAATAATAGGTATTTCATAGGCGTTTGTGAAATTGAGAGCAAAATTCCGACTTAAAAGTTAAAAGAACTTGTCAAGTTTAAAATACTTGTTAGAAAGAGTACCTTCATGTACACTCTTCATCCCAAAATAAGTGTCATATCAAAAATTACTTCTATTAAAAAATCAATAAATACAATGTCTAGTTTACTAAACTGTCACTATTTAATAAATGTCTCTTGAAAATTGAACACTATTAAGAAGATGTAGTTTAAGGGTATGGTTGGAAAAACATACTATTCTTTGTATTGATTCTATTAAGTAACACTTATTTTGAGACAAATTTACTAAAATTATACTCCCTTCGTTTCAAAATAACTGAATTATTGGAGTATTTTTTAGTGTTCAAAATAATTGAATTGTTCACTATTTAAGATAGATGTTAGAATTTTTTTTTCAATTTTACCCTTCATTAAATAAATTTCAAGGTTGAGTTCCAAGAATGAATTAAATGAGTATTGAGAGTTAACATGAAGTTTGAAAAGGAAAAAAAATGGAAAAACATGACTAATTTATGTCTTTTTTTTTTCTTAAGATGTATGTCATATTCCAATATTCAATTACTCACTCCGTCCCATTTTAGTTGTCATATTGCGTTTTTTGAAAGTCAATATGACTAATTTTTAAAGTTAAATTATATTATTTTAACTCAATATTATAATGTAAAAAATTAGTTATTCAAAAACTATACGAAAAGTACGACTCCCTCCATTCCATATTAAGTGAATTTGTGAGGTAATGCACACATATTAAGAAAAACATTCAAGGACATAATTTGAACCATACTTTCCATTATTGTCCTTTGTAAAATCATAAATTTAACTTTGTAAGTAGTGTGATTTATCTCCTAGAAAATATAAAACTTTAATAAATGAAAGGGCAAATATTGAAAAAGTTTCAAACATCTATTTTGAATTTTGAACAATGAAAAATCTCTCAAAAATTCACTTAATATGGAATGGAGGGAGTATAAGTTACAATTTCAATATGATAATTTTTTTTTAAAAAATGTTAGTCAAATTTCATATATTTTGCCTTTCGAAAAGCGCAATATGACAATTAAAATGGAACGGAGAAAGTATTTTGAAATAGAGAGAGTATCTATTTTGGGTTGGAGGGAGTAATTTCAACCATATCTTCAAATTTCACCAACTTCTTTTCATAGAACTACAGCGAACAAAAACAAACGACTTTCACAAGCTTAATTAATTTCCTTTGCGATTATTGTCAAAATGTCAAATCTTCTCTTCCTTTATCCGGTTGCATTCTTAATGTTTTAGAGATTCTTTCAAAGGAAAAGAATATTTGTATCCAAAAAAGGAAATTTATTTATAAGTATTATGAAAAGTAGTAGTGGATGTCTACTATTGTGAGGCCACTTAAGCAAGTTGCACCTAATTTGTACTCTTTATTTGGTTATAAATAGCCAAAGTTTTGCAATGAAAAAAAATGATATACACAGATACGTTTTCACTCCTCTATTCCTCCTTCTTTCTGTTATTCTCCTTTCCTTTTTATTTTTCTAAATTAGTTTATTTTATAACACGTTGAGCTTTATTTTTAAGAAGGTAACAAAAGAGGGAGAGAAAAAGAACCCCGCAAAAAAAATGCGTAGAAGGTTTCATCACTATCTCATTTTGATCCACGTATCCGCACATGTGAGAAGGAGGTCCAGAAGATCATCCACTTACAGAACATAGCAAATCAAATGTCAGATGCATTTACTGATTTGAAACGGATAACTAAGTCACATATCCTTGCAGTGAATGTGCCTATCCGGATTGATGTCTCAAAAGGACCATCTAATCGTATCATAGCTTCTGAATCTCAAACATGCCTGAAGCGTGGTAGACCATTGGGTTCAAAGGATAAAAATCCTAGAAAGAGAAGCGTAAGGAATAACAAAAATGATACTACAAAAGAACCCCCCGAAGAAGGTCAAGATTTGAGTAATCCTGATATTTCTAAAGAAATCAGTGAACCCGAGACTCAAGTAAATGAAGAACTTTCAATAAGTCCTACCGGTGATGAGATAGATTTAGATCGGTCAAAAATTATGATGGATAATATTTTTGCATATAATATCGCAATTAACCTCATACAAGATATTGAAAGTCTTGAGCCTAATTATGTCGAAGAATGTCGACGTAGATATGATTGGCCAAAATGGCAAAAGACATTCAATTAGAATTAGACTCACTTGCCAAACGTGAGGTTTTTGGACCTGTAATCTAAACCCCTAAAGGTGTAAAACCAGTTGGCTATAAATGGATTTTTGTGTGAAAACGAAATGAGAGAAATGAAATTGTAAAATTTAAGGCACGCCTTATTGTACAAGAATTCTCTCAAAGACCCATAGTTAACTATTAAGAAACATATTCACCGGTTATGGATAGAATAACTTTTCGATATCTCATCAGTTTAGCTGTACATAAAAATCTTGAAATACATCTAATGGTTGTAGTTACAGCTTACCTTTATGGTTCACTTGATAATGAAATTTACATGAAAATCCCAGAGGGATTAAAATTGCCTAAAGTATGTACTAAGACTCGGGAGATGTACTCAATGAAATTGTAAAGATCATTATATGGTCTGAAATAATCAGAGCGTATGTAGTATAATCGCCTTAGTGAGTACTTGATAAATGAAGGTTATATAAATGATGTCATTTGTTCATGTGTTTTTATTAAGAAAACAGAATCAGAGTTTGTTATACTCGCCGTTTATGTTGATGACATAAATATCATTAGAACCCCTGAAGAAGTCCAAAAGGCGATTGAATATCTAAAGAAAAAATTTGAGATGAAAGACCTTGGAAAGACAAAACTTTGTCTAGGTCTGCAAATTGAACATTTAGCAGATGTGATCTTTGTCCACTAATCTGCCTATACTGAGAAAATCTTGAAATGATTTTACATGGACAAAGCACATCCATTAAGTATTCCAATGGTTGTTCGATCACTTGAAGTGGAAAAAGATCTATTTCGACCTCCAGAAGAGGATGAAGAACTTCTTGGTCCTGAAGTACCATATCTCAGTGATATTGGTGCACTTATGTACCTTGCTAATGCAACAGGCTTGATATAACATTTTATTTTAATTTGCTGGCAAGGTATAGTTCATCCCCAACGCGAAGACATTGGAATAGTATCAAACATATTTTGCGATATATAAAAGGTACCATTGATATGAGTTTATTTTATACTAACAAAGATTGTGCAGACCTCTTTGTTATGCAGATGCAGGTTATTTATCATACAGACATAAAGCTCAATCTCAGACAAGCTATCTATTTACACACGAAGGAACTGCTATATCATGGCGATCTACAAAGTAATCTATTGTTGCTACTTCTTCAAATCATGCTGAAATAATAACAATTCATGAAGCAAGTAGAGAATGTGTGTGGTTGAGATCGATGATACAGTTCATTAAAAAAAGATGCGGCCTGAAAAATAATGTCAAAGTACCCACAGTTATATTCGAAGACAATGCTGCGTGCATAGCTCAATTGAAAGGTGGCTTCATAAAAGGAGATAGAACGAAACATATTTCACCAAAATTATTCTTCACACATGATCTCTAGAAGAATGGTGATATTGATGTACAACAAGTTCGTTCTAGTGATAATCTTGCAGATTTATTTACAAAGGCATTACCAACATCAACTTTTGAGAAGCTAAGATATAAGATTGGAATGCGTCGTATCCAAAATATCAAATGAAGTTTTCATTAAGGGGAGTAAAATACGCGTTGCACTCTTTTTCCCTTAACCAAAGTTTTGTCCCACTGTGTTTTCCTGGTAAAGTTTTTAATGAGGCAGCACTCAAGGCGTATTATCAAATATGTGTACTCTTTTTTCTTCACTAGGTTTTTTTCTATTGGGTTTTTTCTAGTGAGGTTTTAACGAGGTACAATATTTATGGATATTGAAAATAACTATATATATATATATATATTTGTTCTTTAAATATAATTTTTTTTTTCCACGTGGACATCCAAGGGGGAGTATTATGAAAGTAGTAGTGAATGTCCACTGTTGTGGACCCACTTAAGCAAGTTGCACCCAATTTGTACTCTTTATTTGGCTATAAATAGCCAAAGTTTTGCAATGAAAAAAATGATATACATAGATACGTTGTCACTCCTCTACTCCTCCTTCTTTCTGTTATTCTCCTTTCCTTTTTATTTTTCTAAGTTAGTTTATTTTATAACAATAAGCAGTTATTTCTTTACTTTCATACCCTCCATTTTTAACTGCTAATTTGCGTTTACTGCTAGATACCATCGGAGTATATATATATTATGATGGTATCAAAGAGAAAAAAATAGTGATTCAGCGATAGCACTATCTAGTTACTCCTTGATATCATTAGAATATATATATTCATACAGTGTTTCAATGAAAAGACTGCTCAATTACTGTTTGATATCATCAAAGTATTTATATACCATCAGATTATATATATACTCCGATTGTATCAAAGGTGAAAAAGCAGTAGTTCAGTAATAAAGAGGCAGTCGGATAAATAGTTTGGGTCATAGATCCAATCAAGATAAATAGTTTGAGTTGGGTTCAATTAGAGTAAATATTTTGCCTAATGATTTCAATTTGTGTGGTTTTCCCTTCTTTTAAACTTTTTCGAGTGGCAAATCATAGTGACTCAATTGATTAGCTACGCGAACTTTCATTTTGTGGGTGAGGATTTTTTTATAATCATCGAGCCAAGCCAGAGACAAAGCTAAGACCACTTTGAGGTATCACATGCTGGACAACATAATAAAAAGTTTCTCGCCGGCGTGGGAAACTGACCGAACCACAACAAATGATCTTATCTCATGCTTAATCGAAGGTGAAATTGATTTTTGGATCTGTATAGTAAATGAGCCTAATTGCCTTTAAACCAAAAGCATAAGAATGACCTTAAGTTCAAGAATTTTTTAGCACCGAGGAATCAGTTTTCTTTGAAGATAGAGGAATCGTAGTGTCGAATAATTATGTCATTCGGAAGAAGTCTTCTATAAAAGAAAAGCCTGTTACAACTAAGCGGAGAGGAAAGTGTATACGCACTTTGTATGAGAAAGAAAGAATATAAACATAGTGGTTGTCTAACGAGATATTGTGTAGAATAAGATCGTCAGGTGAGTCACATATTGCGCATTTACCACTTTCGAAATTTTAAAATTGAATTTAGACTTTATCGACTTTTTACGATGTAATAACAAAACGTAATAGAAATAAATGAAAAGCAAATTGTGTCGGTAAGTCAAAACTTAAGTCCAAACATTTGGGAATAAACTTATGTGGTTAGAGACCTTTAATTAGCAATACAAGGAGGAAGAGAATTATGGAGGATAGACCATTTAAATATTAATTGAAACTAAGAATTGAGGCCTGTGAACGAAGAGTACTAGAAAAGGAAAAAATTAAAAATGAACATGTAAAAAGCATTTTAAATAGGCAGGAGAGTTTAAAAATTAAAATTTTGAATAATTGGTGGTTTTGAGCAAGTGTTAAGGGTAGTGAATGGTGAAATTGTGACAAGAAGCTTTTTGACAACCATGCACTTGTAAATATGTTTGAGCAACTTTAGGACTTGAATGAGTGTTTGTTTTTGCATTAACAGTTTCGGAAGTTTGATAGACCAGTTTTACATAATGTCCAATTTTAGTCTAAATGTTTTTAACTCTTGAGTTCCTAGTAATGTCATTTGTTAATGTTATTTCATGGTTTCAGAGCCTATTTAAATTTACTTATTTTAAGCGCCTTCAAGCCAAAATAACTTCTAAGCACTTTATAGTGTAGTAAAATTAAAAAGTGCTTTTAAGCATTTATTTTTAGACCCAAAAAACAAAAATAAACCAAAAGCTATAAACCCATCAGAACAGTCTCTCGGCGACCTTGGGCAACTACCCGTTTGATCATTGAATTTCTGCTTCGAGAGTTTTGGTCCTAGTAGATTTGATTCTTTCTTTTTAACTAGAAGAATCACTTACAAGAACTATTGGTCTCTCAAGGAACACCCTACATTGTACACTGCAGGAATACTTTAGGGAATTTCCACAATAAAACTATCATGTAACTTTTAAGTTGCTCAAGAAATCTATCAAAATATTCAAGTCAAATAAACCTAAAAATGACCAAGAATGTAGTTGATATAAACTTGCTCATGATTTCGTTTAAAATATCATTCTGCAAGTTCTGGTAAAATTTGCCTCACCTCTCATATAATTACTACGAAAAGTACAAAGGTAAGCAAAAGACTCCAACCATCCCGGCCTTGGAGGCCAAAGAGTACATTAGTGCCTTTTGCCTCTAGATTCACTTCTAGAAACCATCACTCCTGAGAGCTTGTTTAGCTCATACAGCAATGCGGCCGAGAACAAGAAGCTGCATTACAATCCAAGAACGCCCAATCAGATTTATAAACATTATACTACCCCACACCCACCTGTACAGTAGACAAGTTCTTGCATGACCGTGTTTAAACAAACTAATAAAATAATTTACAGGAAGAATCAAGGTAAAAATTCTCCAACCTTACCGCTTATTTAATATGAGCTTTCTCTAGTTTGGTAGGAAAAGGGCACAAGTATTAACAAAACATATGAGGTTGCAGAGTCTAAATAACTAGTTGTGCACGTGGGGTTTGATGAGTATGAAAAGTTTCACTACCCACTTATTACCCATATATTATGGTGCAGTGCCACTTGATTCATTGGCCGGACATTTGTTCAGAAAGGAAGTCAAGCTTGAGTCTGCTCATTAACCATAATATAAGCCTGATTTTTATTTTTTGGATAACCTGCTGGTGGGAACAGTAATCCAACACATAAAAGGAGAAAAGAGGTGGAGATGATAGATGAGCAACAAAACAGCAATGCTGTGAAATCAGCAGCTGCAAGTGAGGAATAGTTTGGCAAGACTTGCTTCAATATGGCAAGGGATTACAACAAAAACAACATACCCAGCGAAATCCCACAAAGTGGAGTTTGGGGAGGGTAGAGTGTATGCAGACCTTACCACTGCCTCATGGAGGTAGAGAGGTTGTTTCCGAAAAACCCTCGACTCAAGTGCATCGAACTCAAGTAAAAGAAGAAGATGACATGAAAGGAAGCTATCTACATAGAAGATACAGTGCATGCTGCTTGGAGACAGGTTAGTTCTACTTAATAGTGTTTTGGATTCCTTGCCTACATATATGACGCAAGTGTTCTTTATTCCTTCAAAAGCAGTCAACATAGAAAGATTAAGAAGAAACTTCCCTTGGGAAGGTAATCCGGAAAAGAAGTCTTACCATTTGGTCAACTGGGAAACAGTCAAATTGAGTATAAATCTTGGTGGTTTCGGAGTAGGAAATCTGAAGTCACGTAATAACACAGGTAAATGATTGTGGAGATGCCCAAAGGAACCAGCGACGATGTGGAGAAGGGGTTCAATATAAATATGGGAAACAAAGTTTTTGCCTTTTTCATCAGGTGCTTAATGTAGCTGAGTTTAGGTGTGTCTAATAGACACTGTTTAAGCAAAGTTAGGGGTTTATTAGGTCATGAACTGAGTTAAGCTGTCGAAATGAAATATCCTGACAAGTTTAGGTGTCTGTCTATGTATTCAAACAATGAAAGCATAAACATTTCCAACTTCAACAAACTTTTGGTTTAAACCCAAGATTAAATGTCGCTAAGTAATTTTCTGTAAATTTTTTTGGAGAAGGCAACATTCTAAGCAATTTTGTGTTCTTTTTAGCTCATTTAACTCATTCAAGAAATTTCCCACAAGAAAAGACATCTGCAATAAACATAAGTTCACAATAATAGTAACTAGATAGTATAGTTCATTACCATGTCGTGATGCTAACTCGATGAACAGTGCTTGCAGCAATAAGAGCTACTACCTCAGCAAGTATAACTGCAGTGTAACAGACCAATAGAATAGATTAAAATTAATTGACCCACACAGCTGCTGTATCTCTTTACTAATACAAGATATGTGGTCTACACAACTTAAAATTGATCACACCTAGATTTGTACCTAGCCTAAAGCAATTTGAACCTTCTTTGCCATTAAAGTAGAATCTTCCCCTATGTCAAGGAGATTCAACAGTTTATATATAACAAAAAAATATTATTTTTACCTTATTTATGCATTATAATTTTCGGGCAAAGGGAATTCAATTGAACCCCTCGCCACAAGCTAGCTCCGCCAATGTATACATATGGGATTGAATATTAAGAAAAAAATGTTAGGTGAAAATATACTATTACTTCAATGCTACATCTAAAAAGACAAAATCCCTTTGCTTATTTCTACTTTAAATACATTAGAAAGTTATTTAGATCTTCAAAAGAATTGATTGAAATATGAAAATGGAAAGTTAAAAAATAATGCACTCACCAGCACCCCATCCAGTCCTTACACCACATGTTTCTTGATAGTTTCCGATGAACTGCAACAGTATCACCAAGTCAAGCGCAATACAATACTAGCCTGGTATGTAATGTGCTAGCAAAGCAACACTTTTTAATTCAAGTGTGCTAGCAAAGCACCATGTGATACTTCACTTTATGCAGCCATAAAATGCATGGAAGTCATGAAACTGTGTAAAGAATGGTGAAAACAACAGTGGATCTGGCAACAAAATGATAAAATAGGAAAACAGGGAAGTGAATTAATCTCAAAGGAAAAAAGATTTCTGCCACAAGATGTCAGGGAGAAAAAAGTTAGTAAGCTGCACATATATTTGCAGATGAATAGAAAAATTTCTACAGCATAAATCTGAATTAGTACAGCTTTATTGTATAGGAACACAGGCACTGTAAGTTTTAACAGCATTAATAGACTGGTAAAACTTAGAAGTACCTGCACTTTTGAGATCTTAGAGCACAACACTTAATACCACAAAAGGTAATTTTTCTCACCGTTAACAACAAAATGAATATGAGAGAACTAGTGAATCCACCAAGGATGGTATACAATTCTGAAGATGCTAACTTTCCTCTATACACTTCCTGCAGAGAGAGTGTCGCGATGAATAGAAGAAGTGAATATAGCATCGAATTCCCAGATCCAGCCATGACTTCAGGTGCGCAGACACACAAAAAAATAATAATCAGACTGACAGATTGTTTTAATGAAACACATCAAAAGAAAAGAAAGAGGTAAGGCAGCAGCCTAGCAGGAATTCATAAATAAGCTCCAATTCATTATGAACTTTCAATGTATAATCAAGAAAGGCTGGGTTCTCACTCTAAGACAGGGTCAGTAACTTGAAAAAATGATAGACATCTAGCGCATTCACTTGTTTATTCTTTCTGATAGGCCAACTCAAAGAGGGACATCATGTGAGCTAGAAGGCAACCTTAAAGAAAAGGATTAAATAGCATGATTCATTACCTTTAACGATTAATAAATTTAAAGGACAACAATATATGCCAATTGTTATTAAGAAACTAGCTTTTATAGAATTAGTTACGAAGGAAACTCAACACAGCAGATGAACTGGGACTAGGTTATAATCTCCACCCATAAGCAATGTAGGTTGAAGTGCATATAAGCACGAAAGAAATTGAGTCTGAGTGATGTATTTGAATGTCAGTAATTGAATATCTTTATACTTTTAATTGCAAAAATACTCAAGAAAAAACACTTCAAGTGAATAAGCTATCTTTTTTGTCTTTTTTTTTCTTTGTTGGTGTTTATTCCCATAGTTATAGGAAGCCATTCATACATGAGTTGAAAAGTTGTATACTTTAAATTGGAAAAAAAAAGAAGAGAAAAAACGTTCTATATTTTTTGTCTTTTCTTTTTTCTCTGTCAGTGTTTCTTCTCATAGTTATAGGAAGCCATTCAAACATTTGAGTTACCTTCATTCTGTGACAAGGTAAATAATTATATCACTATAGAGTCTATACAAATAGGAAATCTTATGAGTGCACCAAAAGACAATCAAAGACAAAAGGCTATTCTTCAGATATACAAATTCATTTTCAATTCCCTCAGCTGCTCTCCTATTTCTCTCCCTTCATATGATCCACATAAGAGCTGCCGGTGCAACCACCCACGGCCTTTCTGTTCTTATCCTACTTGTCCCAACCCAGATGTGCAACACATCTCTGACAGTATCTGGCATCACCCACTGTGTTGCAGAACAGTTTACGACCATCCTCCACAGAGACACCACCTTACAACACACCAAAAGACGATCAACTTCTTCACTCGAGCATTTACACATATCACACCGGATAACAAAAGCTATATTAGTTTTAGAAATGCTCCTCTCGCTGCCAGCAAACAAAAAAGAACATTTTCTTGGGCGCCCTTGGAATCCAAACCACTGATGGTGGAAAATGTGTCTCCTATCTCACCAATTTCTCTAAGAGAGGAGACACGTTTTCCACATTTAGGGGTTATTCCATATTTCCATCTAAAGCTTTGCATCTTAATGTCTACCTTTTCGTGTACTCTATTTAATTCATGGTATGTGAGTTCTAGTTTCACTAGTTACAATACTATACAATTTTATTTTTTTTAATCAAGTAAAAGACTTCATTGATAATAACAAGGCTAGCTTGTCCATATACAAGAGGTATACCAAAAAAGGAGAAAACCTACAAAATATGATTCTCTCCAAAAGACACCCAATCCTCTATACAAACAGGAACTACATGGGTGCACCAAAAGAAAATAAGGGATCAGAAACTACTCAATTGAGCAAATCTCATCCCTAACCCTTCAAAAGCTCTCATATTTCTTTTCCAAATGACCCACATTAGAACAAGAGGAGTAATATTCAACGCCTTGTGCCTTCTTCTAGCTCCGCTCCTCCAATTGAACATCAACTCCTTCACAGATCTTGGCATTACCCAAGAAATGCCAAACCATCTGAAGAAATCCCCCATAACCTCGTGGTTAATTTGCAATGTAACAGAATATGAACCACATCCTCACCCACCTCCTTGCAAAGGAAATACCAGCTCAAGGAGACAACCTTTCGTTTTCTAAGATTCTCCGTTGTCAAGATCACTTTTCTATTAGATAACCACGTGAAGGAACAAACTTTTCTCAGCACCTTAGGCATCCAGACCGAAACATATGGGAATCTCTCATCCACGCTACCTGGAAGCTTCCCATAAAAGGACTTAACAGAGAACACTTTGTTATTCCCAACTCCCAACTCAAAGTATCAGATTTGTTGATACCTCACGTTGCTTTTGAAGTAAAACTAGCCCTCTCTGAAGCTCGGTCACCTCCCAATCTTGGAAATTCCTTCTGAACCTCAAATCCCAAAATGTCCCATCCCCTTGTGTCCCCCTAACTTGTTGAACAAACAACTCCTTTGACAAGAAACCTTATACAAACTTGGGAATTCATCCTTAAGCACCACACCCGAAAGGCATAGTTATCCTATTTCTTATCCATCCTCTTCCATTTCTCCATATTAATCCGTTATCACCCCTCTCCATAAAGCTTCTCCGTTGACCCTAAATCTCCAAAACATTATGCAAAAGTGCTTTATTAAAAACCTTTGAATCCTTAAACCTAAAACCTCCCCACCATTTAGGAGATGTCATAGTATCCCGTCGAACTAAGTGAAACTTATTTGCCCCATCCGCCACATCCCAATTAAAATTTCTTCGCAACCTTTCCAACTTCCCTACAACAAAAGTGGGAGGAAGAACCCCTACCCTGCGTTGCAAAACTTGAGCAAGCAAATCAATGCTATCCACAACGTCAATAGGTATGCTCTCTCATTTTCTAAGGTTAATTTTAAGCCTTGACACCACCTAGAACCAAGTTAGCACTTGTCTAAGTAATCCAACTAGAGCCTATCTGCATCACAAAACACAAAAGTATCATCTGCAAATAAGAGATGTGTAACTAACATGGAACCAATACCACTAACCACAGCCTTGAAGCCCATGATATGTCCACCTAAAATCGTTTTGTCCATCATCTTGTTTAATGCTTCCATCACCAAGATAAAAAACATAGGTGATAAATGATCTCCTTGCCTCAAACCCCTCAAACTACCAAAGAAATCACACGGATTGCCGTTCACCAACACTGCATATCTCACGAAGAGATGCAAAAAACTAACCCACATCCTCCATTTCTTCCCAAATCCCATCCTTAAAAAAATGAAATCCAGAAATTTCCAATTTACATGGTCATAAGCCTTCTCCCGATCTAACTTGCACAAAACACCTTGCACACCCCGTTTCTTCCTTGACTCTACCACTTCATTAGCAACCAAAGTTTCATCAAGAATTTGTCTTCCTTTCACAAAAGCATTTTGCGAAGAAAAGAGGCTCATCCAGAACTTTCTTAAGTCTATTAGAAAGTACCTCAAATAATCTTATAAATGCTTCCCTCTAGACTAATAGATCTGTAATCCCCAATGCTAGTAGCCCCAACCTTCTTAGGAATGATGACAATGAAAGAAGCATTTAAGTTTCTCTCAAATTCACCCCTCTTGGAACTCATCAATAATACTCAAAACATCAAGTTTGACCATACTCCAACAATGCTTAAAGAAAGCTAGAGTGAATCCTTCTTGCCCTAGAGACTTGGCACCCGCACAACTCTCTGCCCCCACACGCACTCCCTTCTCCTCCCCAATAGCCTTCTCTAGCCACTCACTATTATCCCCTACAAAGAAGAGGTCTTCAAATTTGTTCAAGATAGCTTTTGTGTGAACAGGAGGGTGAACACAATGAACACTTATTTTTACACAGGACAACTATAAATTTGTGGCACATGTTCTTTTGTATTTTTGGAATAACTTGGATAATACCTAGTTCTACTCTGGCACTGTTGAACAATTGGTTGAGTATTGAGAATAGAGGTGGGGAGGAGGACTAGTGGAAGATCATTCCTGCTTGCATTTGGTGGATAGTGTGGAAAGAAGGAATGGTAGACATTTTGAAGGCACTAGCAATTCTATCGAGAAAATTAGGATGAATTGTCTTAGCCTGTTCTTTTTTTGGTGTAAACAAAATATGTGGGCCGAAGTAGGAGAGTTAGTATATTGAATTGGCAATGTATAATTGTATAAGGTTCTGGGCAAGGGTTTAAGCACTTTTCGATGCTTGTAAGGTTTCCAACTTAGCACCTTTTTCTAGGGTGGCTAAGTTTTTATTGAATAGAATTGTTACTTGTATCAAAAAAAATTCACACCTCTCAGATTTGGCCTCCACTTTGCTTCCTCTTTGAACAATCGTTCATAGAACTAAACAATTGCTTCCTCTACTTCCTCATCCCCCTCAAAATGTCTCCCCCAACCTCCACAGACTCTATCAAATTTCTCCTCCTATTCACAACTGCTACCCTGTGAAAGAAGTTTGTGTTAGAATCCTCCTCTTCGACTCTTCCAACCATAATGCCCTCGATTTTTGCCTTCAACTAGTCTCTTGAGCCAAAGCCAAAAAAGGTCGTTCACCTTTAATACTTATTTCTTCTCTTTTTCCCTCTCATCTAACTCCCTTCCCACCTCTAAGCTTTCCAACTCCCCCACTTCAATCATAATCTCCCTCATTTTCACATCTATCCTCCCAAACACTTCCTCATGTATACCCTAGTGTCTTTCTTAAGCAACTTTAACTTTTTAGTAAGTCTGAAAGATGGTCTCCCCTCCACGACATGGTTCAAGATGATTTCTTCCCATCAACGTAAACCTTGTAGGAAAAAGTTATCTAATACTTAAGTTGGTGAAAAAGAGCAAGTACTATGTGGAATAGTCAAGGTGTAGGCAAACTGGTCAGCACACCACCATCATAAAATTAAAAAAAACCTCCCTTAGTCCATATTAAGTGGTGCTTTTACCTTTTCATTTTGGTCCAAAATAAATTGTGTTGCACATATTCAAAAAGGTGTTAATTAAAAAAAATTAATGTTTACCCTTATTTAGATAAGTGAAACTTTACGAGTAACGGATAAGGCAAAGGTTTATTAACTAAGTACCAAGAAGGTACCAAAACCAAAAGTTACAAAAAACTAATGGGAATATCCATACAGTCAATAACAACATCTCTGTAGCAACTCCAAAAACTCCATATATCGATCTATATTATCAATGACACTACTTTTACACCAAAAAAATATATATTATGTAAACACTTATTTTTAACTCTAGAAATATGGTCGTTTTTGCCCATCAAAACAAGCTTTATTTCTTTCTAGATAGTCCAGAATATGAGTAACTAAGAAATATGTTAAATAAGTATTATTTAATTTAGGGTAAGTTAGTAAAAACACTTCTTACTTCTAGGAGAGTAGATTTTTTAGGGGGTGTGCCCGAGTTAAAAACACCATTATCGGAGGGAGTATATTTAAGCAACCCTGTCAACTATCATTGATTGTGAATAATTATGATTAAGGAAACTATTATTTTAAAAAAAGCAGTTGGGAGCATTTGAGTAGTTTCTAACAAATTGAAGAACCATTTGCTCACAATTTTTTTAAAATAATGATGGGTCTGGGCTAAAGGGCAAGCGCCTTAGCAAATCCACGTCACTCAAACTCTTAACTTAGGTCAGCCCTTGGAGCAAGCATCCCCTCACAATTCTACTTAATTTCTTTTTAGTTGGTACAATTCCACTTAATTCTAAATAGCAAAGTACAAAAATTTTCTAACATTGGCAAACGCAAGAGCTGAAGAGCATAGAAAAGTGACAAGATTTTGTTGCACTTTCAGCTTTAGTGAAGAAAGTGCCACCTAGCTTCAGGGCTAAGGTGAGCAAAACTGATTTGTTCATATTACAGATACCCATATCATTTGCCACCAACTCTTCAGTAACAACACCATGTTAAAACCAGTTTTATGATACTACCCCTCTCAGTCAGCCCTACTAATATTTCAGCAAAATGCCTTAAGACTCTATCATTGATATGGATACTTACTCTCAAAAAAATTGTTTGTAGGAGTCAAAAACGCCCATTTTCTTGAACTTGTTCACTGAATTAAGGCATTTTAAAGCACAAAATTTCTCCATGTTAGAGCTACCCATCAAACTGTTCCAAAAGAGCAAGCAGCTTCTTGAAACTAACCCTTTTGATCCAATTCAGTGTTTACCCCAAAGAGATCAAGAACAATTACAAAGAGAAGTAAATTTACAATAAACAAAACCCCATTTGACGGATCTAAAAAGCAAATCTTCAATTTTTCCCTTTTCTTTGGTACCCGTGTAGAACATAATACAACTATGGAATGATAATAAAGGATTTGAGAACTCACCAGACGAAGAAGAGCACACAGATAGTTGGATCCAGATCCGAAGCAGCACACACAGGCAAGTGCGGGGGACTCGGGTGATAAAAGGAATCAAAGAACAAAGTAACTAAACGGCGTCGTTTAATTACTTGGCGGCAGCTACAGAACGTCCCAAAACTCACGTGTGGAGTTTAGTTCTGTGTCTAAATATTTTTAACACTCAATGTTTGAAGCTCGTCTAACCGTTCTTACATAAATTATGTGTTAAGTGACTTAGTCAGATCCGTGATCCCTATAGTTTTTCTTTTATCGAGAGTAACTCAAATAACAAGTCGTATTATTATTTATTTACTATTTGAGAACATCATGAGGGTGAATGTCACTTAACATTTCTTTTTAAAATACATAGCCAAATTTTATATCTTCACTTGTCATTGACCTTTACATTTTTGTTTTATATCTCAACGTTATCATATTTATTTATTTATTCTGAAAGTATTTTTTTTTTATTTATGAAGGAGTGATGTTTAATTATAACATTAATAATTTATTGATTTTCTTTATAGAGGTAACTATCATAGTATGATAGTGATATATTTTAAAAAATTATAATTATTTTATTGTTAGAAAGTTAAGATGTTATTGTTGATTTTAATAGCTTTTATACCATTACATTATTTTTACTTGTAAAATAAAATTAGAAGTTTTATTTCATATGACTTCCTTTAATGATGTTTTAATCTTTTCAAAAATTATAATGTATTTGTTTTTCTATAATTTTTGTATTCTTATACTAGTTTACTATATTATAAATTAATTACGCCTTGCCCAATACTAATAAAAAGCCCCGTCGGCCGTCTCTTCTCGCCTTTTTAAAACACTGATTTGTAATACCACAAATGTCAAATATTATCCCATGCTAAATTTGAAAGGCTAAAAGTGTCTTTTGAATAACCAAGCTTTTGATTATTAGTTTTTTTAAAAAATAAGTGTTTTTGAGTAAGTTATTTTCAACTTTCAAACAATTTGAAAGAAGATAGCTTCTACATAAAATATGCGTGGTTTTAAAAATACTTTTTTAGAACAAGAATACCCATAGCCTCTTAATTTGACAAACAATACAGCAACAGCAGAACCCAATTTAAGATTATTTTTTTTTTCATTTTTAAATTAATTTTGTTTGTTATTTAACTGTGAAGGCATTGTTTATAACTAAAAGAATAGATTAATTGTCATATGGTACCAATCATGCCCATAAAGTTCTTTGCACAATATACACAGAAATGCTTCTGCATATAAATTGTTCCAATAATTATTTGCAGCAGGAAGGGAGAATCAGGGAGCTTGACACACTTGCATTATTCCCATGTTACAAATATTTTTTGATGGCAATGGTGTCAGGACCAGCTTAAGCACACCTCAACTATACAACCGGTTGTCTGCTACAATTCACCAGCACAGGTACCAGGTAATTTGTCCACCAAAGCTTGCTCTTCTAGGTTGCACCTACCAATGGTGCACACATTATTGTGCGGTGGATTTGAAGAGAAGATTCGTCTCAATATCATTTGTATACAACTAAACAGAGTGGTTGAGCTCAAGGATCAAATCCTGCATTTCTACACTTCAGATGAGAAGCTCGAGCAATTGAAGTATTAAGATTTATGGTTGTGAATGATAGAGAATGACACATGGTCTGATAGATATTCAGCTTCATGCCATTCAGATTTCTGCAAGCCCTACCAACAATTTGGTGGAGACCGTCTGTAATAGCTTATACCTAGTGCCTTTAACCATATTGAAAGGCTTCTCTTGATCACCCTCTGAGCTACACCAAGAGGTACCAAACACCAATCCTCATCTTGGAAAAGGAAAATCTTGCAACTACTACAGTTCTAACGAGTCCACACAGTGCGAACAAAGGTCCCTACTTTGTCTTCTTGAATCTCCTTGGTCTTTTTCCGACATACCATGTACAGGATGCTCTACATCCCATTTCTAAGCTGAGTGGTATCATGTACTTACTAAACATTGTTCAGAGGTGATTTATCCCTGTTTCAAAGGACACAGTAACTTGAGCTACTAGCCTAAAGATCTCAAACAGAACAAAGTTCATAAGGGAAAAAAAGACAAGATTCAGGTACTAAAGAAATGCTACCGTAGATAACAGAAGTTTCCAATGATATCAGGCTATGCATCCAGATCATGCCATCTATACATCTTAGGTTGAGCCGGAATAAGATGGGAAAATTTATCCCCCAGACTGGGAGATGATAATGAGAATCCAAGATCCTACAAATAAGTGATAACACACATACCATTTAGTAACAACCAACAATAAGCAACTCAGAAAACCAATTCTTGTCATCCCCATTTCCCAAAAATAATAATAGTATTAATAATAATAAGAGTGTCCCAGCCAAGCCGAGGAGCAAAGGGGGAGCAAGCATGTTAACCTACAACAAAGGAAGGTACCTGAACATAAGCAGCAACAGCACATACGAAAAAACAGCAACTTATTAAACATATAACTCTTGAGATTCCATCGGAGATGACCAATAGCACAGGAGAGACTCCACAGTAAGCCTCCTAGTTGCACTGAGCATTGAGATGAAAAATTTGCAACCATCAATCTTGTACTCCTCGAGTGGATTTCTATGCCCAAAACTCCTTACATTCACCTGTTCCGAAGACCCAGAGGGAGAATCAATATACAACTTCCAATCAAGGAAAGCATAAATTTTTAACCGAAGTGCAAACACCATACCGCTGAACTTAGTCGGTTCATGTTTATAAGATGATCCCTCCAGAAGCAATCTAATGTCTTCAGAAGTACTTCCCTCTAATCCACAGAACATAAGGCATCAATTTAGAGAATAAGATTCTTTTTGAACTAATCATATGCACAAACTACACATCCAAACCAACAACAACATCCAAACCCTGTATGATAATCTAATCCTTATAGGAAGGCAATTATTATGCTCAGAGAGAGATAAAGTGAGATCATAACCAAATAGGAAGCAAAAGGATTTCTGGTCAGTGGCATGGTCTTATTTAAATTTTAAACATTGAAAAGATTTCAAATTTCACCAGCACCAAAACTTACATTTCTTTTTCCTCTTTCTTTTTAAATTTTTGATGGTGATGACCGAGAAATCCCTGAGGGCTAGTGGTGCACGGTTCGAAACTCGGTTGTTAATGAACCCGCCCTCTACTCTTCTCGACTTGATTACCACACAAAGCTTGTGGTAGGGTTCAAAGTTTACTAGACCAAAGCCCTGAGGAATCAGGGGATTCTTTTTCTTCTTTCTTTTAACAAAAAGTACATACATTTGGATAATGACACATCTGGACAGCAAACTTGATATGATAGCATGCCAATGAGTTTACCATGGGGAATGAGCAAAATGTTACCTCTATTTCCTTCACATATACAGCATCATATCCAGATTCTTGTATGACATCTAAATAGCTGGCAATGAGGAAATCTCCCAAGTACTTCCGGAGGAAATTAACCAACTCTCTGTACTTCCCATACCTAGCACATAAGTCAGACATACTTAATCAGAAGATTGCAATAAAGAAGTTTAAATCATTGAACTCACTGATGTAGATTGGTCATACTTGGTTGACTCATCAGAGCATATAACTAGCCAGCGTCTGAAAGAAGAGGTCTTTCCACGTATACCTCTAAAAGAATTTGGAGTTGGAGGCAAATTTGGAAGGGAAAAGTTGTCAATAGATATGGACTGAAACTTCTGAAGTTGTACAAGTGAATTAAGTAATGCTTCCTCGTTAATCCCAGCAAATGAATCTACACATAATTTCCTGGTCAAACTCTATGATGCAAACTTGCAAAATTCATAACTGGTTATTCCAGAATCCACTCTTACCATTCAATATCTCGCCAGCAACATCTTTGAACTCCTCCAAGATTTTGTCCAAGCACCAATTACTTGGGTGCTGTGACATTTGGCAAAATAACATCAAGGAGAAAATAAAAGATAAGAACAATGCAATGCATCACAAAAAATCTTGTCTACTTCAGAGAAGAAGTTTAGCTACCTTTTGCGGATTAACATTCTTGAAGATAACATCATCCACCACTGCTTGCATGTATCTACATAGAATTGTAATGGTGGTGAGAAATCTTGATCCTCAAAAGTACATTGACTCCGCTGAGAAAAACTTAATCCAAAACATGTGCACTTATAAAGAAATGAATTTTCACCATGAACATTGATCTCTCATTAAAGGCCAAGTACACTGATCACAGTGGTCTAACAGAGGCAAATAGGCTAGAATATCTAATGTTTTCAACTGTTTCACCATGTACAGATACCAGAAAACACTGATCAAGAAATATAAGACTAACCCCACAGAACAGCTAGAGTGAATAAAGACAAACTTCCCGAAAATCTAAGCCTGATTTTTCAGGGGATTTTCAACCTCCAGATGCATTCTTGTCTGGTCCATAGGTGTGCAACCATGGTGAGTGAAGGTGTCAAAAGGGGTCGAGGTAGATCTAAAACCACATGGAAGGAAGTTGTCTCAAAAGACCAACAATCTCTTGGTTTCAACGTGGACGTAGCAAAAGACAGGATACAATGGAAGAATTTTTTTTATATGACAATACAAATTAGTTGGGATTTATTTTAGTCATGTTAATACATATCTCCTTTAGGTCCTAGGCTTTCTGGGAGTCTTTTAGCCTTGCTTGAGATTCTTATGCCAATAGGAAATATAGAGAACCTCAAGTACTTCTTTTTTTTTTAATCTTGTAAAATATTGGCCTATGATGAATTCAAATGCAGAACATGGTCAGAGAGGTTTCATATAAACGGCCCAACTTGCCAACTTGTTTGGAAATGAGGCATAGTAGTCATTGTTATTTCAAGCTAATGAAAGTAGATGCATCAATTTTCACAAAAATAATGTTTCAAGATACTGGGCAGTTCACCTCAAAACAGCATTGCACATTTGGATAGTATACTGCATGCACCAAGTTAAATATGGCATAAGGGTCAAAAATGATTAAGAGACCTTGATCATTTCATTTTATGGCGTGGCTTTTCACTTCATAAAACAATTATAACTAAATTAATCTTGGATACCAACTCTGAAAGCACAACTAATTAAATCCTAGAGCAATATCACATAGTATCATAAGATGACACGATAGTTGGCTATTTGCTCAAATTTCATGCAAATTCTGCCTCAACTCTTTATTTTTCCTTGAGATAGAAATTTTAGCAACATTTTTGTGCTGGAAGAATTGGGTCCATGAATCTAATATCCCATACTAAACTTTAGGATCAGCAAATTGCCAAGGCCCCAAAAGAGATATGGCTAAGGAAGTCGGGCTTCAAATCTATAAAAGAAAAAGAGGTTGCCAAGTAGCCTTGTTCCATACCTTCATTAAGGGGTATAGGTCATTGTGTAATGCAGGTCTCTCTTATCAGCATCCAAACAGGTCCTTATTTTATTCCACTCCAAAAACTTATAAGACAAGGGATATCTTCACAACATCAGCTAGACTTATGCTGGTTGTCTTGACAAAAAAGGTCTCATCATATCCATCAGGTTATTTGCTTATCAGCATTTTGCAGAAGTATACTCCCTATGTCACAGTTTGTAGACTTGGTCAAAGTTATTATTTTGAATTTTGTAAGGTCTTCTAATAAAATGACTTAAAAATATACATCAAGAGTATTACTCCCTCCCCTCTAATTTGATAGACCTAGGATCCAAGAAGAAAATCAACGCAAGAGTTTAAATTCTCAACAATGAGAAAACATGTGAGGCCATATGTTGACTTTCATAGTTTAGGAGGATAAACTAGATATGAAAGTTGTAGTGTAGAGTGGAAAATTACTCCTGTGTAACATGAAAATGTGTTAAATGATTTCTTTTGGAAAGAGGATACCATTTTAGAGCGGAGAAAAAGATGACACAAAACCTCTTTTGGATGAAGGGAATATTATCCAGGGTCTTATTATTTTCCAAATAATAGCATAATGTGTAGAGTAAAAGAATCATGACAGTTGAAAAAGAAATTGACAAATAATGGGATGGTATTCTACATATGAAAGCTCAGATACTCTCCATGAGTGCAGATAGATGAGTTAGAATCCAGAAGCGCTGGTTCCAGCATTCAAATGAAAAGAATCAAGAGGCTCACTTGAAAATGTGCTCTGAACAACTTTCAAAATCTCCAGTTAAAATTAATTGCCGAAGATCGTAAACATGCTTTCTTTGAACCTGCGAAGGAGAATAAAGCATATAATATAGCAAGAATATGGTCATGCAGAATCATCTATATAAAACTCAATCAGTAGATTAATTAGTAAAATGCACAAATTTATGAGTCAAAAATAGGGGATAATATCCTATACGAAAAACAAAGACATCAAAACAACATAAATTGTATCAGTACATGAAATAGATACCTCAAGAACTTCATCAAATTCAACTAGGCTCTTTCGTATTCCAAAAAAGTATTTCTCAGCATTGATTTGTAAACCCAAAAGCTGACAGTTGAGTAAAGTTTCAACATCATTGTTAGAAGCATGTCAGAGAACGAAAAAAGAAGGGAGACATTATCTTTGAAAAGCAGAAATAACACTGAAACCAAATACAGACAAGCCATAGTTATCCATAAAAAACACAGTATATTAAATTACAGAGATAGAAACAGAGAGAACAGAAATTATTTAGCACCTGATTAACTATTCCATGACCTTCTATTGGGATATCTTCATTATTTGTAATCCTGGATATAAGCTTCACTGCCCACTCAGTGTCAAAGTTAAATTTTTGAAACATCTCATCTTGCAAGCTGTAATAAGTAGAAGTAGCTAGAATCAGCAATGGCATCTTAAGGATAACGGGTCAGTCACAGAATGCATTATTCTTTTCATGAAAAGCAGAAATACAATATATAAATTTGTACAAGAATCTTGATATTTCACCTAAACCAAGAATATTTTCAGCAAACTGGAGGAGAGTAGAGGCAAAGAGTACAACTTAGAGCTTAAATAACAGCAGAAAAACCTAATGCACATACACCTTGTGCAATATGCAGAACTTGACCCGAACCAGGAATCAAGTATATGTGTGAAGGGGCTTTGCCTTTTTTTTTAAATCTAAATTAATAAAGAAAAGAGAACTATGTTGTCTTGTTTGTTCTTTTATATGCATTAGTGCTTATAACTTGCATAGTTGAACCACCACCAACTGTTTATTTCAGAAACATACATATAGACATGCAGTGGCAGACAGCCAGACCCATGATTTTAAGGTCATGGGTGCTTAACTAATTTTAGTCGTACTGTTTCTAATAATCACAAAAAGAAAAGGAGTAATATTTTCTTTCATCCACTTCTTTGACTAGTGCACCCATTACTATTTCTGCAGTTTGGGTGCTTAGCAACTCTATTTGCAATATTTTACTACTACCAGTATAAATTGTAAGCGCTTGGGTAAAACAGAATGGGTGCTTAAGCACCCACCATTTTGTGTGTAAGTCCGTCATTGCAGACATGTGCATGTACCGCGCACGCACACACACGTGTGTGTGTATAATTATCTTCTTAAAAATAGAACAAAGATACAGTTAAGTGCTATTTACTTCATGATCAAAGTATTGAAGAGGAACTATTAAAGTTAAATAGGGCTTCTTACCTCACCATAAATCGTGTTGATCCAGGATCACCCTGCCGGCCTGCTCTACCACGAAGCTACAAGCACAACTTATAGATCAATATACATGGTTAACAACTTAAATGTCAAAGGAAAAGCAATACGGAAAAGTTACATCATAAAAATGAATTTGAAGAACAAGCCATTATGAATTGCCTCATCCATTTACTGACATTACACTAGTTCTACAGGTATGATCGAAAAAGGCAGAATTATGTTGCCTGGCATTCTATAGTAAAAATTAGCTATTATGAAAGTTCAAGATTGTAACAGATGTCAACATGATAGAAGCCTAACAAAAAGAAGAGAGATGAAACAACCCACCCACCCAAAACCCCAAGAGAAAAACAGAACAAAATTAAATAAGAAAGTTTTCCCAACTTCAAAAGCTAAATGAATTGCAACTTGCCAGACAAGATACAAATTGTTTGATAGTGCATCCATGCACATTAAGACAACTTTAAACTCGGAAGCAACAGTACAAAATTTTAAAGTGCATATCATAGTGTAGTGGTATCACATAATTATCAATTTAGGCCAAACAGAAGATTATACACTTAAAACAAAATATATGCCCACCTTGCAATCATATCTTATCCTTCTATTTTCAACAGTTTGTGTCTTCATATTACATTTGTATCAGGTACAAAGGTTTTTTCCATATCTGTCTTGTAGAGACTCCAAAATCAACACTATGGTAAGCATCTATTTGTTGATCTAAACTCCTAGTCAAAAAAAAAAAAAAAGACAACTGATAGTCATCTAGTGTCTGTATTTTGGCTGTTGCATATATGAAGAAAACCATGTTTGAACGGAGATGTGCAAGCTCATGATTTGGCTTGCACAGAGACAAGGCTGAAGGTTAAGTGAGCAATCACCATTTTTCTTTGACACTCATCAATGAATCCATATACTAGAATTGATTTAGATCACTGCTCCGGTAGTTATTGTCTCAAAACAAACTCAATAAAGCAAAAAACAGGTATTTGATGTGTCAAAGGTGAAAAGAAATTACAGCTTCAAGTCAAACTACAAAATGAAACTTCAACTAACCTTCAAAGAAGTACACTATTAAGTAGCAAGGATGACCACAAAGAAAAGTTATTTGCAAATGAAAAACTTTACCAGTCAAATAAGAATCCTTGTCATTAAGATGAACTTCCAGTAATGATCTGTGCTGGTTTCTTTTTGGCAATGATCAAATGAGCATTTCACCTCTATAATCACAATTTGTCATGGAAATGCAACTGCTAAATTAACATTCTTTCTTGTTTCTTTGTAAGAATCTTATTCTCCTCTATTACTGATGTTTTAGACTCATTATAGACATAGGATCATAGAATCATAGATGTAGGTAGTACTTTGTAAATATGGGGGTACTACAACTCTTGTAAGATTCGGATTCTAACATATAATATATACAAAGTTACCAGTTTCAAAAAAAGAATCTTATTCTACTCTCAAAATATCATAGAACAGCAAGGTGGATCATTTATAACAGTTAGCCTTATTTATCCATACTACAAACCCACCAACAGAAAATGCAAATAGTAAATGTGACAAAGAAAACCCAATGAAGCAAGGAACACAATAGGGAGCTTTCGTTCTATAGGTAAACTACAGACGAGGCATCAAATATTAAGCACCACTGGCCTTGGTGAATGACATACTTGCCCCAAACAATTTATTGTACATGTGCTTAACCTATTTTAGATGAGAATTTGTATTTCAAAGGAATTGTTTGAACGTCAAGCATGTTATGCAGTAAAAAGATTCTCAAGAAAACTAAAAAGGACAGAGATGCATAAAGAAACTCACACATGCAAGGTTTGTGGGGAGATAAATCCCATGTGACAAAGATAACCAAACCTGCATCTTGTCTCGCATATATTTAGAAGGCAAAGAAAAGTCAAGAAGCATGTACTATTGTACTGAGTAACTCTCAGTCTCACTCTTTTTCTCTCTTCTTGATCAATCGAGGGGGGAATATGTAACTTCATCCAAAATGTACTAAAATTGCCGACACCTAAATCACAAAACGAATTAACAAGACCATGAAAGACAAAAAGCTCCTATGGAACTTGCACATAAACTAGTTAATAACAATGATCAGACTAGGCGAGTCAAGTAAAATAACTACTATACTCATAAGCATATAGAGTTTTCAACGCATTCTTTTTTTTTTCCAACATGAACAAGCACTTCAAGAGGCCAAAGGTTTACATTACTTTATATTTATACTTTCTTGATAAAAGTGTTAAGTAGTTTTTCCTCCTTGAAAGTCCTACCAAACTAAAACTCACCTGGTTATCGATTCTCCTGGACTCGTGCAGAGAAGTGCCTATGACGTGAAGGCCCCCGAGCCTTTTCACTTCTAACCCTTCATTCAAACAGTGGGACACACACTCCTCAAGAACTGATACATAAGTTAGAGCAATGGATGGACCAAGAGGGTAAAATTCTGACTGCTCATCAGCCTGCTTCTGTAGCTCTTTTATCTCCACAGACTGACTCAGCTCAATGGATTCAGATATCATAGACTTTGCCTCTTGATATGACCATTTCTTGCTCTCATTTTTGCTAACGTACTTAGCTAGAAAATCAAAGAGAAAGTTATCAGATAAAAAAGTCAGCACATCAATACTAAGATGCTAAACTATAATTCATCAGAAGCTATCGGTTAAACTGATTTAGGTTTTCAGATGCTAGGTGATTAAAATTACTAACCCATCAGAGCCGCCTTAGCAAGCAAAGCCAATGATGACGGTCCAACTTTTATCTTTGACAGAACCTACATACAAAAATACTATCAGCAGAGGAGGGGACCAAGACTTGCTTATTTATCTAATGAGGAAGGAAACGTCAAAAGAACCTTTTGAGAATTTGGTTCTCCATGAACATCAACTTCGGGAACATCTTGTGTCAGAAATGGAAGTATACTTTCCTCCAAAATTTCTTTCGCAAGCATCTTTATCATGGAAATGGTATGAATGTCATTCCAAGTGTTAGGGCCTAAATATGACTTAGTACAATGTCAAAGAACATAGACGTTAACTTGCCTTTGGATTTCCTCCCAGGATTATGTCAGTGCCCCTTCCTGCCATGTTAGTAGATATGGTGATTGCATATTTTCTCCCTGCTTGTGCAACAGTGTCAGCCTCCCTAGCAGCATACTGCAAGAATCAAGATAATATCAATCCAAAGCCAGAAAAATAATATTACATGTAAAGATGTGCAAGTAGGAGATACCAAACCAAACTGAAATTACGAGTTAAAGTAGAGCTTAAGAGTTCTGTAAAAACCTTGGGACGGGCATTGAGGACATTGTGTGGAATTTTTCTTTCCTTCAGCAAGTCAGACAAGTATTCAGAATTTTCAACACTGCATTAGAATTAGTATAAGTCAAAATATACATATAGTAACATTTAATTGCCAGCAAATGTGATGAACAAAAATGAAATTCAATTATTAGATGACTAACTGAGACCTAACAAATACAATATTTCTAGCAGTCCAACAGCATTCCAATTCAGAGAAACTTTATAGGCTACTAAAGAGAGACCCGCACGGAATAAGTGGCAACAAATACTCTTATCAAATAGTCGTATAATGAAGTCAATTTAAGCAGATACTAGTTTCCCTGTAGTGGAAAGGATGATCTCATATGTGTCAAAAAAACTAACAGAGTGAAGTTAATAACCCTATTATTGCTTAATATCATAACTTGTCGAGTAAAATCAGTAGTACCTGGTATGGAAACACGCAGATCTAAGAAAGTATGCTTCTTTGTAGAAAAATCTAAACATAAGCATATATAAACATATATGTCGCCCTCCTGAAAAAAATAATCATAAAATAGAGAAGGACAAAACAAGAGGACAAATGGAAACAGAGAAATTGAAATTCAGTTTCAATAGTTGCTATCTGTGTCCTTCTTTGTCGGGTTTTCCTTCTCTTTTTTTTTTTGCCACTCGACTACTCTATTGGCTTTTGCTTTTGCTGATAGTCTAATTATTCTAACTGCTTATTTTCCCTCTGTTATGCTTGTGCACAGGAACAAGACAAACTAATCACTTTCTCAAGTAGCTTGTAGAAGGTGCTTCTCTATTGATCCCAGTTTTCACATTGGCATCTGACTGTCTTTTTCATCTAATAATAATGAAAAGGGAATATGGACAGAGAGACGAGTAAGGTAGGTAAAAAAAAAAGAGTCTTGGTCAACTAGGCTAGACAAAGGTTCATATGTGAGTATGTACATCATCCATCATTTTGGGAAAATGTTACCATGCAAATGTGTTTACCAAATTATGATGTCAAAGATATAAGACCTGCAGACCTAAAAGTGCTTCACAAAGTAACTCCACAAAAAAAAATATGTACGTAGAGATATATGTGTGTTTATCTGTCTGCTTGCATATACTCATAAGCAGGCTGTAATCAATGATTGTAGCATATGCGAGACCCAATAATTAAACAGTTTCTTAACTTTAAAGCAGTAAATCAACCAAAAACATTTGTCACAGAAGTACCTTGTTGTCCCCACTAAAACTGGACGACCCAATTGAAACATAAACTCAACTTCTTCACGAACATACTCCCATTTTCCTCGTGCAGTCTGAAGGCATAAAATAGAAAGTACACAAATTGAAATCAGAGACTTGGTACCTTCCTTTTCCCAAAATCTCACTAAACTTACTTCAGTAAGATAAACATCTTACTGCAAAAGCTTGAATTGGTAAATCTTTACGAATGTTAGGCAAATTTGTCGGCACCTCAATTACTGGAACTTGAAACATCTTCAAGAATTCTTTTTCCTGCAGCGCACAGGTATATAGATGATAAGTATCATAAACAATGAACTTCATTACTAAAGCATAAACTATATTTGAGACTTTAGAAGTGACCCCACCTCAGTTTTGGCAGTCCCAGTCATCCCTGAGAGCCTCGGATAAAGCTTAAATAGAGATTGATATGTAATTTGTGCCACGACAACAGAATCAGCCTACAAAATGAATAGATCGTGCACTTTTAATAAAGAATGAACTAGCAGATACTTATGAAACCATTTTTAGAAAGGAGCAGTCAACAGTAGGAGATAGTGTACCTGGATTTTAAGGCCTTCTTTAGCCTCCACGGCCTGATGGATTCCGTCGGACCATCGCCTTTTCTCTTCTACTCTTCCAGTCAACTGTAAATTAATACCAAGAAAGGAAATCAGCATTTTTCATTCAACAAACATGATCAGAGCTCTTCAGATAATCATTCTCAAGGATTAGAATTTAGTAGACGATTAGAGTAGAAGGAAATTTTCTTAAAAGAACTGCAATCTCCTGGAATCCATGCACACCTACCAAAAAGTAGGACATAATGGAAGACAAATATCTATATAGGCAATACCAATTAGTTGGGATTAAGTTTTAGGCAAGTTTGCTCATTCCCATTAGGTCGAATATTTGCTAGGAGTATTTGTGTCGTCAGATATTTATATGCCAGTAGAAAATATATGGAGAACTTCTAGGTTTCCAGAATCGACAGGTTTTTATATTCTTCTCAATGGGATGAATTGTTCACTTAAATCAAACAGAACTTGTTGCCCAGATTAGGGTCTGACCATAATCCCATTATGCTTGATTGTGGAGAGCTAAATTTTAAGAAGTCATACTTTAAATTTGAGCAATGGTGGATGAGGGTGGATGGTTTGCTGATAAGATCAAGGAATGGTGGATGTCTTTCAATGTAAATGGCACAGGATCTTACATTCTGGCCTCTAAATTAAGGATGTTGAAACAGAAGTTGAAAGAATGGAGAGTTACACACAAAAACAATTGGAACCAGAAGGAGGAAATCCTTCATCAGTTAGCAGACCTAGAAAAGACCCAAGAACTGAGATTGCTTTCAGAGGATGAACTTTTTCAAAAGGTTCACCTAGCTATGGAGTTTGATGAGGTGACTAAAGAAGAGGAAATAGCGTGGAGGCAAAGATCTAGGATACAGTGGTTCAAACAAGGTGACAAAAATACAAAATTTTCACTGGATTGCAACAGATCACAAGAGGTACAACTCTATTGATACTCTAATGGTGGAGGGGAACTCAATTTCAGAACCAGAAGAGATTAAAAGAGAAATCATCAGTTTCTATAAGAAATTATACACAGAGACAGAACAGTGGAGACATGATTTCAAACTGCAAGGCTTGAATACTATTAGCGAAGAAGAAAGAGATTGGTTGCAAAGCCATTTTGAGGAGGCTGAAGTGCATAAAATCATGTGCTAGTGACAAGGCCCCAGGCCCTGATGCCTTCCCCGTGAGCTTTTTCCAGAGCTTCTGGGAAGTCTTGAAAAATGATGTTATGAAGGCAATCAATCAGTTTCATGAGAGACATGAGTTTGAGAGGAGTCTCAATGCCACCTATGTGGCCCTTATTCCAAAGAAGTCAGGGATAGACCAATAAGTCTAATTGGAGGAATTTATAAAGTGTTTGCCAAGCTCCTGGCACAAAGATTGAAACAGGTAATTAGCAAGCTAGTCAACAGGTATCAAATGGCCTTCATCCAGGGCAATCTCAATATTTTGAAACAAATGGGGTTTGGAGAAAAGTGGTTGAAGTGAAAAGAATTTTGTATTAAAACTGTTAGGTTCTCTATTTTGGTGAATGGAGAACCTGTTGGTTTTTCCCTCAGAAAGGGGATTGAGACAAGGTGACCTATTCTCCCCTTCCTCTTCATTTTAGCTATGGAAGGACTAAATAGTATGGTGAGGATAGCCACTCAGAAGAACTGGACAAAAGGTTTCAAGGTGGGCAACCAAGCTGGTGAAGATGTACAGATTTGCCAGCTTCTCTATGCAGACGATACTGTGATCTTTTGTGAGCCAAGGAAGAACAGGTATGCTTTATCCGGATAATTTTGATAGTTCTTGAGGCAGTGTCTGGGCTTTCTGTGAATGGGAGGAAGAGTAGTATGTTTCAAGTCAAGGAAGTAACCAATATTCAGTGCCTAGCAAATATTTTGGGCTGCAAAATAGAAAATCTGCCTACTAAATATCTAGGGATGCCACTGGGGAACAACCACAAGGAGTTAGAGATATGGGATGGAATTGTGGAGAAGACAGAAAAAATTAGCCACCTGGAAGACACAATATCTATCCTTGGGATGAAAAATAACATTGATCAATGTTGTCCTGGATGTCCTACCAACTTGTGTTATGTCTCTATTCCCCCTACCTTCGAAAGTGGAGGAGAAATTGGATAAATTGAGGAGGGATTTCCTCTGGTTGGGAAACAAGTAAGGAAAGGGCATTCATCTGGTCAGATGGCAAGCTGTGCAACTCAGTAAGAAATCTGGTGGGCTGGGTGTTAAGAATTTAGGGCTGTAAAATAGATGTCTATTATCAAAATGGTTGTGGAGGTTTGGTAAAGAGGATCTTGCTCTTTGGAAGGATGTCATCATTAGCAAATATGGACAGACTGAGCAATGGACAACCAATACTGTGACTAACACTTATGGGGTCTTAGTTTGGAGGACTATCAAGAATTTGTGGCCTAAACTATCTGGGGGAACAGGCTATAAGGTGGGTAAAGGGACTAGAACTATATTCTAGAAAGACATCTATTGCTGAGACTTGGACTAACCAAGGATGGAATATCATCTTTAGGAGGCTTCTAAATGACTGGGAGGTTGAGAGATTGGCCCGCTTAGTGCAAAGATTGAATGATTTCTCTGGTTTAAATATCAGCCCTGATACAATCAGATGGAGCCTTGATAGGAATGGAAAATTTTCAGTTGGAAGATTGTATAGAAGAAATCTGTCCTCACAACCTGGGAACATCTCTGGACCTTGGAATCAAATATGGAAGTCTAATATCCCTACCAATATCAAGTGTTTCACATGGAAGGTATGCAGAAGAGCATGCCTGACTCTGAAAAAACTGAAAAAGAGAGGTTTTCAGTTATCTCGAGGTGTTTCTTTTGCAATGGAAAGGAGGAAACAAATAGTCATTTGTTTCTTCATTGTAGAGTGACTTCTAAGGTGAGGCATATGTTTCTCAATCTTACCCAAAAATCATGGGTGATGCCTGAGCATACTGCAGATCTTCTAACTGTTGAGAATACAATTAAAATAATAAAAGTGTGCTCTCTCTAATAGCTTAAGCTTTTGAATGAGATGGTCACACACTTCAATATGGTATCAGAGCAGGCAGAGGACCTGAGATCGAATCTCACCGCCACGCATATCAAAAAAAGAATTTCCACGTGCTTCGCCCATGAAAAAAGAACCAGGCCCGCACGTGAGGGGGCGTGTTGAGAATACAATTAAAATAATAAAAGTGTGCTCCCTCTAACAGCTTAAGCTTTTAGATGAGATGATCACACACTTCAATACTAACCTGCGGGATGAGGAGAAGTGGGAGTAAAAAACAGAAAAAATAGTGGAGCCTAGTCCCTTCTTGCATATGGTGGTCAGTCTGGAAGGAAAGAAATAATAGATGTTTTGAGAATATTACTAATCCAATGCAGAAAGTAAAAGAAAACTGCATTAATACTTTGTATTTTTGGTGTAAAGAAGAGGGTATAGATGAGGTACAACAGCTAGTAGATTCCCTAGGCTCTCTGTAATTATGATTACTTGCATTGTAATTTTTTGATGGTTGCCAGCATACCCACATTGCTGAGGAATACAACTTTACCTTTATCCAAAAATATATATGGAGAACTTCTAGTGCTGCAGTAATTTTACCTAATGTCAAATCTTTTTTATATAATATTAGACTGAGTTAAGACTAAATAAAATGACACGGTCCTTGAGGATTCATATAACCGACCCAACTTACTTGGGATTGAGACGTACTCACAGTTGGCTAGTTGTTGTACCAGAGTAGCATTCAAGCAGAATAGTAGGATAGATAGTTACCATAATTTACCATCGCCTCGCAAACTGGTTTGGCAGTGTGGTAATGATCGAGAGCCATTCTGAGAGCTATTTTTAGAAATCTGAACTACAAGTTTTTTAATAATTCAAAGTTGTTTTTGTTTCTGAATTCAGCTTAACTTAGGGAAAATGTGTTCCAACAGTTGGTAATTCACTATTTTAGGCCCTCCAAGTTTATTTTAACTTAAGAAATTACAATTCTTTTGATTCTAGTTTCTGAAATTAGATTGATATATAATCTAAGGGCCTATTTGGTTGGCTTGTAGGCAAAATTAGTCATGGTATATAATTTAGCATTGGTTGGTGGAGGGAATTAATCATTGTACAAAATCCAACTTTTTTTCTACATTATATGGTAGCTATTTTGGTTCTCCTCGTAAAATAATATATACATAAGTTATGCAGAAATCTATGTAATATTTTACGCGGGATGGAATGTGGAATAAGAATACGGGGTACTGGCAATACATGGATTAAACCAACTGAAATGAAAAAGTACCTTCATGATGTTCAAAACTAGTTCTTCAATAAAACAAACCAAATATTCAACACCAAATAATCACTGCATTACAATCCTTACAGTACTAATCCATGTATAACTTGTATTTGAACTAGACGACCCCCAAGGCTAAATACCTAAATAGTCCCTCAAAGTTGGCACGACTTGTCATGTGGACACCTTTTCTATTTCATAAAGTAAATAATTTTAGTGAAGCTGGGGAATACCCATATAGAAGTAGTATACCAAAAAGTAGAGAAACATAGAATAAAATATGGTTCTCTACAAAAGTTACCCAGTCATTTATAATAACAAACAAAAACCTCATGGGTACACCAAAGAGAAACTAGAGACATGATGCTACTCCTCACATGTACAAAATCATTCTCGAGTGCTTCAAAAGCTCTCCTGTTCCTCTCTCTCCATACTACCCACATAAGAGTCGGTAGGACTATATCCCATGCTTTGGGTCTTTGCTTTTTTCTTTTGAAAGCCCAACTATGTAATAACTTCTTCACTATCCTCGGCATAACCCACTATATTCTGAACCAATTCAAAACCTCCCACCATAGTCGCGTAGCTACCTGACAATGTAATAAGAGGTGATCCACATCTTCTTCCAAACATATACACATATAACAATAGCTGATGTATGTAATCTGCAACCTTAACTTTGCCACTACCTTAACTTTGCCACTGACCATTTAGATACTTCTTGGCAGATGTGGCTCCTAAACACCTCATGCTGACATGGCAAATACTGTGTTTTTTACTTACATTTGAGCGCGTGAATTGCTTATATTTTGCTTCTCTTCTTTTCCTTTCAACCACAACCTTCTTCCTGACTTCCCTCAGAAGAAGCCTCCTGAAAAAAATGAAAAAGTAGCCAGCGGTGGGTGGGGAGATTTTCAACCACCTCATCCCCTTCAACCATCATAACTTCACATATTCATTAGTATATTTAATTTTCATATATGAAAAATCAGTTCTTTCTTCAGTTTCTCTGGGTTGTGGTAGAATTTTGGAGTAAATGTTGGATGCATGAGCTTCTCACCACATTACTCGAGCAGGAAATGTACTAACCCTTTTCCCTTTTCACATAAACAGAAATTTGGAGTTTATGATTTTGCTCTGCGAAGAAGTGACTCCATTTCTCCGAAGTTTCCTAGACGAGACCACTGATCGGAGTGATAAGAGTTTCCTCCTCTATTTATCCTGCTCACTGTCAACGTTGTGATTCGATTTATGCATAAAATAGTTTCGCAATTTAACTGCATTTAGTTTCTCTATTCCAGCGGCTTTCTGATCGAAATTCTGGAATCTGATTTCACAATCAAAAAACATTTTTTTGGAATCTCAATACATCGACCTGGAAGGAACTCTAGATGTCGTGTGAAATTGTATGTGAGCATTAATCATCTACAAAAATTTCCAGGTATTTATTGATTTTTTTTTTGATAATGGTAACTTTTCCAAGTATTTATTGATTTATTGATGCATATTATCTTTATTTTTTTCTTCTACAAATGAAAAATATGATTTCTCAACATTGATTGATATATTAATTATCATATCTTTCTTTAGTTCGCTCGGAGATATGGTGCTGAAGAAGGAATGGGTGGAATTTAGGGTGAATGATATCTAGTGAAGAGAGGAAATGGCTGGACGGGTGGAGGTTAAGAGGTCTGGTGATGAAGAAGACGAAGGGCATAGGTTGGTGGAGAGGAAAGAGCACTGGTGAGGAAGAAGGAAGGGAGAAGATATAGTATAGCAAAGAGCAGAAGGAGGAGGGAAGAAGTTGAAGGGGATTGTATTTTTCTTTTTTGTCTTGTCTTTTTTTGTTTCTGTTTACACCTGTCAACTTCTCTGTGAAATTTTCACATGTTAATCACCTAATGGTTCATTTGACAAGTCAAATGTGATTGTTTTTCACGTGTTTAGTCTTATGGACACGAGTGCTCACAAGACAATATCAAGAAGAAGCGTCTAAATAGTCACTGGTAAGGTTAAGGTGTGTACTTGACAAATTGTTCCTACTTTAAGAGGCTATCTAAGGTAATTCGCCTAAAGAAAGCAGCCTTACAGGATTACTCTTGAGGTTAGGTGGTCAATTGCTTGTTTCTGCCATGATCAGAGATCTGCGCATTGGTTAACAGTGGCGGGAGCTCAGCACTCGGGAGAACAATTAATATCCAATTTCCTCGAGGAGGACAATTAATATCCAATTTCCTAGATCCTCCTCTATCACTCAAAGACAGGTTTGTCATGCTACTATAGATAGTTAACCTGTCGTTACAGCTTATGACCGTTTCAAAGCACATTTTCTTACTGAAAAATATTTCAATTTCTCATAAATTTATGTAGTTTGGGGAGTTCCAAGCTTCCAATGGATAATAATCAGCTTCCTCTTCAGAATACAACATAATTTCTTAGCTCTATCTTTCTAAAAGGTAAGATTTTATTCATTTTTTTTGTTTGATCAAGTAAAAGTATTCTCATTTATAAACATGGCCAAATTGCCGTATAAAAGGGATATTACCAAAAGGAAAAGAATCTATAAAAGGATATGATTCTCTACAAACACCACCCAATCATCTATACATCAAGGAACGTTATGTGTGCACCAAAAGAAAATATGGGACAGAGACTACTCCTCAACTGAGAGAAACTCGATTCTACTCCTTCAAAAGCTCTCCTATTTCTCTCCGTCCAAACAACCCACATTAATGCAAGTGGAACCATGTTCCAAGACCTAGATCTTCACCCATTTCTTCCACTTGAACATCAAGTCTTCCACCGTTTTCGGCATTGCCCATGGAGTGTAAAACCACCTAAACACATCCCATCATGACCTCATGGTTAATCCGCAATGTAGCACAAGATGGTCCACGTCCTCGCCGATCTCCTTACACATGGAACACCAACTGACGCATACAACCTTCTGCTTTCTAAGATTCTCCACAGTCAAGATCACCCCTCTAGAAACTAACCAAGTGAAAAAGCACACCTCCTTGACGTCTTTAGAATCCATATTGCATTACATGGGAAAACATACTCCTCCCTAACTAAAAGCTTCTCATTTGAAGGATTTCACAGAGAATACTTCATTATTTCCCAAGCCCCACCACTGAACATCGGGGTTATCAACTAGATTGACTTGCCTGTGTAGTAAGGATAATAATCTCTGTAACTCAGATACTCCCCAATCTTGAAATTCCTTTCTAAATCTTAAGTCCCAAAAAGTCTCTCCACCATGTGTACCCCTAATTTGTTGTATTGCCATTTCTCTTTGGCGAGATATTCTATATAATCTCTCAAAATCATCTATCAATAATATGTCCCCACACCAATTATGACCCTAAAAATTTGCTTTCCCTCCATCTCCGACCTTGAATGAGATATTTTCTCAAAATACTTCCATCCCTTCAAGATATTCCTCCACAAACCACACTTGAAAGGCAAAGTGATATCTCTAGTTCCCCACCCTCCTTCAGTAATCCCATATTTATCAGCTATCAACCACCATCACCACCCCTACACACAAAGCTTGTACGTCCATCCCGAACCTCCATAACCATTTGCCAAGTAAGGATTTATTGAAAAGCTTTAAATCTTGAATGCCAAGACCTCCCCATTTTGTAGGAGATGTGATAGTCTCCCACCGCATCAGTGAAATTTCCTTGCCCCATCTGCCGAATCCCATAGAAATTTCTTTGAATCTTTTCCAACTTTTCAATGACCGAAGTTGGAGCATGAAACAAAGATATGTAGTAAGTGAGGATGCCAACTGGTACTGCAGCAGTTATAAGAAGAAACTGCACCTTTTTTTACATCATATACTCAAGAGATTTAATAAGTCCAGCAGGCCATTCATATTCATAATCATATCCCTATCCAATAGTGCATATATTATATACATCTACATCTTTATTATCATAAAGCCTTTCCCAGTCTTTTGGAAAGCGAGAAGCAGAAAAAAGCAACGAGGGCTCGCTTCTCCGAAGCGGAAGTGTGAAGCGAAGCGCATGTTTTTTCAACTAAAGCACACTTTAATACAAAAAAATATTAAATTTGCATAGATATATAACCAAGAACTCTTGCACCCAAGGGTGTATCCTAATGGTCAATGAAGTGGGTTATGAATCATGACGTCTTTGGTTCAAATCCCAGCCGAGACAAAAAAAAAACAGGTTTCTTCCTATCTGTCCTAGCCTTGGTGGACAAAGTTACTTGGTACCTATTGTTGGTGGGAGATGGCAGGTCTCATGTGGAATAAGTCGAGGTGCGCGAAAGTTGGGCAGACACCACGGTTATCAATAAAAAAAACCAAGAACTCAATAGAAATAACATATTAGCAAATCTTTCAATTCTTAAATTAAAAAATAAACAATAGATACTAGAACTAGATAGCCAATTATTCTCATAACATATTAAGCTAATTCAAACCTAATCACAATGAGAGCAACATCCTATTCTTCTTAAAGAATTGTAAACAAAAAAACAAAATGAATATATTAAGCTACACCAAACAGGGAAAGCTAACCTAAAAAAAAGGTTAACAGAGAAAAAAAGCTAACAAAATAGAGAAAAGAAGAAGAGCCAAAAAAAAAAAACTAACAAAACACAGAAAAAACTAACAGAACAGAGAAAAAAGTGCAGCAAATTGAAGAAGAGAAAAAAAAAGCATCACTTTTTCTCGCTAAAGTGATGCTTCCCGCTTCTCGCTTCTAGTATCAAACGCTCGCTTTTTATTTTCCACCTCAATTCAGGGCAGAGAAGCTCTACACCCATCAATGTGCCTCGCTTCATGGTTAAAGCTAAGGTGAGCGCATTTAATAACACTGCCATTTCCTTTCTCTTTGAAGCATCTCTTGTTTCTTTCAGTCCGTATTGCTCCATGTGATGCTCATCGGGGCAGTCAACCAAATCTTCATATGCCATCCGCCAGTGTAGCTTAACTTCTAGAACCATAGAGACTTCTGAAACTTTGCGGCATTACCCAGGGTACTCCAAATAAGGTCAGAAACATGTCCCATACTTGCCAAGGAGAAAACGATCTCCCTTGTTGAAGACTTTATACCCAACAAAAGTATGTCCTAAAGTCGTCAGACAATAACTACACCTCAACCCCATACTATTCTGGGTCAGGAATATAAATCCTCAGTATCCATTCTGCTCCATTTGGACTCATTTCATTCCCATACTCAATAATGTCTGCCTAAATCATCAGATCTATGAGAAAATGAAACCCTCAAAACCCCAGCTGTTGACGGTTTCTCCATTACCTTAACTTTCTTGGGATTGAGATGTACTTGTTTAGAATTATTGACTACTGGTCGAATGACAATCTTTACAAAAATACGCAGATAATCGTGACATTATCTTAATACTGACCATACCATTATCATTTCACGGTTGAAAAACTACTAACAGTTCCACCCAAAGGGTTAAACTGAATAGAATAAGGAAAGGGAAGTTGATGAACAAAATGACAATAAAAGAGACCAAGAACACATTTACATCTTAAGAGGGAGACTTCTTCTGTGAGTACCTCATTAATTATAAGAGCCTTCCCATTTCTAACAATGTATTGGACATCACGCTTGTAAAACTCCTTGGCTTTTATAGCATTAAATACGAATCTGCAGTGTTTGGTTTAATAGTTAAAACGAAAGTACCTTACACAATCTAACAAAAATAAAAAAAAGGGAAAACAAAGGAAGCAAACAGCACAACAAGGTAAATATTTACCTAGCCCATGGATCATTCTCATCCCACAAGTCACTTGTTTCTAGGGCCATCTCAGCAAGTGCAATTCCCTCCTCAGTTAACTCCACAGAATTATCCTTAAGCTCTATGCTATAATGCTGATATTACAATAACATCATTATCGTGTAATGTTGCCACAGAGCTTAAGTTTTAAAGGGATAACTCAGAAACTTGAAACTCACAAGACCCTTAATAAGCAACTCAGCTACTCTAGAAGCAACAGGGTAACGAGCAGCGTCCTTATTAGCCTGAGACAGAATGCAAAAAGCCGTTTTAAAAATAAATAAATAAAAGACGAACAGAAATAAAGAACGCAAATATAAACAAGGAAAACTGAAAATTATGATATCCAGCTTTCAAAACTCACGCAATCAATAGTTTCTGGTAACATAATGAAAAAACTAATATCTTTTGGACAATTCTATCAACAGTACTTTGACAAGATAAGAAAACAATGAGACATACCTCACCACTTATCAACAACGGATTTCTTCCTTCATCGATGAGGACTGAATCAACTTCATCAACTATAGCAAAATGGAAGGGCTTTGGCCTGTTTGTACAAGGTAAATATGAACCATCACACAAATTAAGAAGAGAGAAAAAAAATGTATTATCAATGTTTACCATCTCATCACAAGTTGCTCATGGCTAGTGGCAAGATTATCTCGAAGATAGTCAAAACCAAGTTCCTGGGCCATTAGAAACAAGAAAAGGGAAGAGGTGGAGAAAGGGAGGCAGGAGATGTGTAGTCGTTAGGCTGTCAGAAAGCTTCACATGTCAAGCCACTAAGAGAAATGAAGAAGTAAGAACCAGAAAAGGTACATGACATAACATATATGCAAGTGAACAACATGAAACTCACTACAACTTACTGAATTATTCGTGTACGTTATATCACAACTGTAATTAGATCTCCTCTCCTTGCTCTTCATCCCTCTCTGTGTATAGAAAGAGTTACTATGGTTGATTTATAACAGTTGGTCTCTAAAAAGAAAAGGACCAAACCCTTGAATTACATGCAATTCATGGAAAAACTACTTACAATATAAAAATTGAGAAAAATTATTTACTAGATCAAAAAACATAACGTTGAAATGACAGACAGTTGATTATAGAAAATTACTTGGATAAGACCAACAGAAAGACCTAGAAAACGGTGAACACGTCCCATCCACTCAGCATCACGTTGAGCTAAGTAATCATTCACTGTTACCACTGTCAAAGGAGATGCCGAAAGAAAAATTAGTAAACACCAACAAGTATTATCTACATTTACAACCATGCTAATAGACCCTTGTGGTCGGGCCCTTCCCCGGACCCTGCGCATAGCGGGAGCTTTAGTGCACTGGACTACCCTTTCCCTTTTTTTATTAATTAATGTATATTTGAGGTAAAACCCCGCAGAGACAACTCATGTCCTGAATGGCTAAAATTGAAGACTACTCAACAAGCATCCACGAACACCTTTCATAGTCGGTAATAGTGACGCTATAGCAGACAAAAGTGCTTTCTAAGAAAGTAGAAATAGATGGAGAAATATTTACATGTATAGGTGTGTATATGTAGATGGATAGATTGATTGATTTGTAGATATATACATACACATAAACACACTCAAGACAGCATACCATGAACACCCTCTCCGGTTAAAGCATTAAGATATGCTGCTAACGTGGACACCAAAGTTTTCCCTTCACCAGTCTTCATCTCTGCAATAGCCCCATCATGGAGCACTGCTCCTCCAATAATCTATGATTTTCAATTAAAGCAGAATTGATCAATTTGCATAAGTAAGGACGTCACATATGTAATAATATTGAATTATTCACGAAGTGGTTTATTCTTATATCTATTTGATTATTCCATACACCCATGTATGATATGATTACCTATGACCACTCTCTGATAAGAATATGGACGTGTTCTTTAAACGAAAATTAGTAAAAAAACTGCAATATGTATTGACTGTGGAATTAGACAAATCAACATCCTTCAGAAGATGATATGTCATAGTTATACAATCAACATGGTCAAGAATTACACAGGAGATACCTGAACATCAAAATGGCGCATTCCCAGCTTCCTTTTTGCAGCTTCACGGACAACTGCAAATGCCTCTGGAGATAAAATTGGCAATGAACATGATCAAAAACAAGAACTTTAATTCCTTTTGACTAAAAGACTCGGTATTTATTAGCCAAATATTAAAGCATATTGTCAGACCAGCTTGAATATGAGCTAGTGTCTCTCCTTCTCTCAATCGGCGACGGAACTCCAGAGTTTTTGCCCTCAACTATGACAACAAAATACTCAACAAGATGAAACATTTTTAAAAAGGGGAGGAAAGAAGAAAAACTAACACAAGATTAACAAAAATGACACTAGAAACCAACCTGCTCGTCAGAAAGATCCTGAATTTGGGGCTCCATAGAATTGACAGAATTCACAAGCCTGTAATAATCTTTTACAACCCAGTTGTTCAAACTACTAATACCACTCCAGGATTTTCTCACTTCATTCGCTGTTTCCTTTGAAAACAAACAAAACAGAAGAAAAAAAAATTGGAAAAATCAAGCTAACCCAATTTGAATTTGAATGAAACGTGAACAAAAGTGTGCATAAACAATAAAACGAATCATCAAACAAAAAAAAATGGAAGTTGCAAAAAGTTCAAGTGTATCATAAGAAGCTAAGTTTTGTACCATGAGAGAAGCAGAGACAGGTGTGTGAGTGACCCGGCGGCGAGTCTTGGAAGGAGAAGGAAAAATAAGTAAAGGGTATGTAGCAGACTTTCTGAAGAAGAGAGTAGTGAGTAGAGGATGCTGGTTATTGCGGCGTTGCTGCCGGAATTGCAGCGGCACCAGTGCGGTGTTGGAGGCTGCTGTGGCCATTGTAGCACTGTTGTTTTTTCCTTCGGCTCTCCACTGATATTTGAGCTTTTTGGCAGCTAATGTTTCTCTTTTAAAATTGGACAAAGGTAAAGTTTTTAAAATTATTTTTGTTGTTTTATCGGTAAATATTTATTTTAGATTTGATCCTAAATATATTAGAAACCATAAATTACCAATTCTTTTTCATTTTCCTTGTATTGAGCAAAACTATAGACTATATATAAGGTAGGAAGTAGGCTCTGTATCGGTCGGTTTGGTTCGATTTTGAAATTTATCAGTTTGACTTATCGATTATCGGTTTATAGACATGTCAAATTGTTATAGAACCAATTGCCTTATTAGTTATCGATTTATCAGTTATTGATCATAATCAGTTTAATTATCGATTTAACCGTTAAGATTTGATACAAAAAAATCATTGAAAATCACTTAGAAACAAAGTGACAAACCAAATGAACCATGCACATGAGTTGATAAATTGTCAAAAGCAAATATAAAACATTATATAATAACCAAGAATTTGAGACAGCAAGAAATAAAAGTATGAAAACTAAATCAAAAGTGAAGGAATTTATATAGCAAATGATAATAAATATAAATTATTAAGTTATTATTGGGTTATCGATTAATCCGTTAAGAAAAAATCTTAAACCGTTAAGAATTGATAACCTGTTAATAAAAAAAATTAAAATAATTACCGAAACCGCTAAATTAATAGCCCATTATCGATAAACTAATAACTTTTTTTCGATTTGATTTATCGGTTTCGGTTGGGTTTTGAATAAGAGAGATGACTGAATTTTGGAAGGTTGGATTTTTTTGGCTGAATACTTCAATATCCCAAAAAAATTACACGTTTCAATTGCTGCACATTTTAAATTATTTTTAATCTTAATTATATGCTATATTTGATAGTTTTGACTCTCTAAAGGCCGACGTAACAAAGAGAATGAATTTACTCTCTTTCAAGAAAAAAACACTTTTAAGTGGATTACTTTTCTATCGTTAATTACCACGTAATTAGATTTTCTGACATTTTATTTTTTTTAAATGTTACATGGACAAAAAAAAAAATCAGCATGGCAAAGCATTTGTCTTGCCAAAATCAAGTGAATTTGCTAAGATGTCAAGTCTAACGAAATGCCAAGTTCAAGAGGTATTAGAACCAGGGAAAAGTTTGAGTGTACACCAAATAAAACGCATCAAATTTAGGGGTCTTATGCCAACTTTACCATTTTATCTTCTTTTTTTTTGTTTTTTAATGATCAGTTGATTTTCAAATTCACTAGCTCGACTAATTCAGATTCACACCATCTAAAGCACGTTAAGGAGAAAGTACATTAAGAGAGCAGCATCTTATTGATATATTTCTTTACTGTTTTCTCATGATGTTTGCTTGTTGATTTTTCAGGTAGATATATTATAAAACTTACAACAGAATTTAATACAAAGTTTAAATTGTCTGGGATATGTGCAGTTCCCATACAATCATTAACAAAAGGAGAAATATATATATATATATATAACTAGGTGGAGTTATGAATCATGACTTGTGATAGAGAGCCATAATTTCTGCAGACATGCTGGTAATATGAGGAATATGTTCATTGCATTCAGTTATCCAATTCCCAGCATGATTTCTAATGAGATCACCAAAGATGCTAAAGTGCTAAAGGCACAAATTCATTCCAAAGCAAGAGTAATTTTAATTTTTAAATTGTTCCTTTCTATGGCATTCTCTAATTCACCACTAATTTATGTCTTATTTGTGGTAATTTGATTTCAAGCTACTAATATTAGACTCAAAACCAAAATATGTTGTGTCTAAGGCTCAAGGTGGTATATGGAACACATATCTTCCCTAATGATATATACACCTTTAAAAGGTTATATTATGATTTGTTGTTCTATCCAATTTAAATCTACTTATGTAGTTTTGCTCATTGAGCAGTGTGATCCCGATCTGTCTATTAATTCAACATATTTTGATTCGTCAAACTTGACTGATTCCATCTATTTTCGTGATGGTGTTATCTTTAACACCATAAAAGGCTTAGCCAAAAAAAATTTGAGTTGGATTCATGTGTTCCACGCATGACTTATCTTGACCTAATTAAACAGACATGTCGGTCATGGCCTTTAATTTCTATGGACTTGACTATATTAACCTGACTAAGTTCGTCTATCTGACACCATGTAACCTCTCCACATTTTTTATAAAAAAAAATGGAGAAAGAAAGAAAATAGAAGAGAAATGCAGAAACACAAGAAGGATCGAGGTGTGATATTATCACGGTCACAAAAGAGTTAGTCTGACTTTTTAAAGATAGCAAACAACAGTTTTCTCGGATACAAGCAGCCTATTAGCAATTATCCTGAAAAGCTGCTGACTAGAAGTGAAACAACATTCTTGTATAAGAGTGTTGCTAGTTAATTCCTGCATGCATTTATTGAAATTAAGTCCTAATATCTATAAGCAAACTTGCATAATACAAGGAATAAAAACTCCCATCTTATTTTAGTTAATTGTCTACAGACTACAGTAATTAAAAAGTTCTGAAAAATATCTAGTTCAAGAAATTTCATATTCTTTCAGCCTTACAAAAGTTCTAGATGTTAGAAGACAGTTGAATTTCAACATGAATATCACTCATTCAGAGACAAGTTGAAAAGATCACCTATACATATTGATCTGTTGAAAACTATACATTTCATGCTATGCTGTATGCTATTATCATATACATCTCTCTTCAGTCAAAGAGTGTTTTTTCACAGTGTTGCTGCTACGTAGACTATCATGCTTTTACAACAGAAATGACGGTCTTTCTCTTGATATGGTAAATTGCCCAGTAGCCAACAGTGGTCTGTTTCCTTCTTTCCTTAGTGACTCGAACCCCTTGGTTTAAGGTGAAGGGGTTTTTCCAGTAGGCTCCCTGAACTTGGTACATTCAGTTCCTTGCAGTTGCTGAGACGAGATGCTTCTGGAAAGAAATAGCTGATAAAACTACCAAAAAGTGCCTTCAAGGATTCATCTAACTGCAAAATAGTACACCTGAAAACATTTGATAAGCTACATCAGGACTTCATGCTTGTCAAAGAAGCATCCAACTGTGCTAACGGATAGCTTGTCCAATAAAGAGCTTTAGTGGGACAATACCTTGATAACTCCATCAGCTTGTCCAACAAAAAGCTTTCCTTGCCAGTGGAGTAGTGCTGTTACTACAGAATCACATGTAATAGATCCAAGTGGAACGGCATCTATCTGATCACCATTGCTGGATAGTTCCTATAAATTACAGTATAAAGCTCAAATTAAATCATCAACCAACTCCAATCTCAGAGCATTTGGATGATACATGAACAGCACAAAAACTGCTATTTACATATGTTGTGCACATACCTTTACTTTTATAGTCTTGTCCCAGCCACCTGTAAAAATCCATTTCTCCTTCTTGCAGGCAGAAAAGATGGCACCGTCATGTTCTTGTGCAGATTTCACCAGAATATCGTCAAACCAGATCTAATGGAATCAATTAAAGCATGAGGGTATCTATTAAAATTAAACAACTGAGCTTTTTTTTAATTCACAATTACTTCTAGCTTGAACAATATACTTCTAAGTACCCATATATTGAGGTTGATGTTCAATATCCTAACCTAATCAAACAAACTTTTTATCTGCTTTGGATTCAAAACAATACCTTCGTCAAACCGTTCTCATGAGCTGCAACAAGTACATTCTCATCAACAGCAAGACAAAAAACTGAGCAAACACTTCCTGGTGCTTCTTCCCCCAACACTGCCAATGGACTATGATCACTAAGACACCATAACCGTACAGTTCCATCCCAACTACCACTGTAAAGAACCTCAGTACATATTGCTAATGAAGATACAACTGACTTATGGCCATTCATAGTGCATGATAGACTGTAATCCTGGAGAGTGAGGAAGGAAGGAGTATTTCAGTTTCTGCCTCGAATAAACTAAATCACAACTAGAAAGCAACAGAAAATTGCCTGCAATGACCATGCTTTTATTGACTTGTCACCACTGCCAGTATATAGATATTGGCTTCCAGAGACAGCAAGGGCATGTATACCACTATAGCGCCAATCCTGTTGCTCCTGTAATTTCTTCAGTGGTTCTGGACTTAATGGAGTGCTAGCTCGCCAAATGCAAATTGCGCCACCATTATCACCACTAATGCACAGTGGTTCTCCATAATCTACAAAAGCTACAGCCATAACTCTTTGCTCATGACCTTTGAATGAATGTACATGAGAATAGTCCTGTAATAGTTGTATAACTCAAGGACACTCATGAAGAGATAGCAAAAGGGGAAAAAGTTTTATCTAGTAAAAAACAAAAATACATGCAATATGAATGATATATGTGTATTCCAGTGAAAAGCCATTCTGTAATAAAATTTAATTTCAGATAAAAGAAAAGGATAAACCATGATAGATCTTTTCTTTGATAACCGAGAAACCCCAAAGGCCAGGGAACTCTGTGGATATGGGCCTCTACCCTTCTCCATTTAAATACCAGGTTTTTGTTTGCAACAGTGTTAAACCCTGGGGGCATAATAAATCATAATTTAAGTTCCACCTAAATACTATAGTATCAATATTTTAAGCCAAAAATTGCATGAACTATCTACAGGTCCATATTTGGAAAAAGAATACTGGAGCAAACTACAAAGTATGAAATAAGAGCAAAATCGAGAAGGCAAAATGATGCTACCTTTTGAAGAATAGAGAATGTGAGACCTAAAGAGATAAATAATATATCATTTCTTAATATTCGTATCATTTCCCAAGTTTTTGCAGTTTATCTTAATTCATGTATTCCTGGAATAGAGTGAAATATTTTAATGTTTAAAATGGAACTGCTGATCTAGAATCATAAGCAGCTTGAAAGTAAAACATACCCTTATCCAAGTTAGCAGCGACTCAGAGTTGCAGAATTAAGAAAGTTTCTCATCCTCTTCCGAATTAGATCCCACAATCATAATTATGCATTAATAGATACCAGATTTTTAATATTCTGAGATATTTTAAATAAAATCCTGCCACAGAGACCACTTAAGGAAACCTTGGGTTAATAGCTCCTATTTCCAACAATGTAAATTTCAAGAAAATCTGTAGTTTAAGCTGTTATAAATAATAGGAAGATTCAAGGATTTGGACTTATATGTCAACTAGTCTAACACAGTTCCTCCAAAATAGCTCCTAAACTTTTCTTATTCATTTGTGTTAATCTAAGTATGTCATTTTTGCAAGACCTTTTGCAATCTCTTCATTTCCAATTCCTAAGGTCATAGGCTAATTCCACAAAGAGGGTCCAACAATGACATAGTCCACATTCCTATGCCAAATGATGGACCAATTCATATAAATACTAGCTTTAACAAGTTACCTGCAAAGACCATACATTGACCATTTTGTCAAATGACGAGCTGAACAGAAAGCCACCTGAAAGGAACAGAAGAGCAAAGGCCAATTTCAATATTTATGAAAAGCATTGAAATTGCCTGTATTTTCTCTAAGCTTTATGCAGAGAAAATGCACATAAAATAAGCATTAAAAATGTCAAGTCGTGAATAATTGCAACATGCAGAGAAAAACATCTAAAACTAAGCTTCAACACAAATATCAAGTACAAAAAAGGATTAGTGCTTGTACCTCCAATCGCTAACCCTGTAATACAATTACGATGCCCTTTTAGATCAATGCATTTCACTTGACCACAGGAGAGACCCTCAACAACATCCTTATCGGCCCCGAAATTTTCAACCCCATCAGCCTCCTCTGCGTTTGCATTTTCCACCACAGAAGTATCATCAAGGCACCTCGGCAATTGTTTAGTAACCTTATTGATTGACTGACAAAAATCTCCAAGAATTAAGCAATTACACATGTTTTCCACTCTTATTTCCCGCTCTAAGTCTTTTACATCATCAAGTTCAGATTTGATCACAAGTACCTTTAAGATTTTCCACAGTTCAGATATAAGTGGCCTATTCTCTGGATTGTATTCCAAGCATTTGAGAAGAATCTCCTTCATATTAGTAAACTCTGACCCCAATCTGCATTCAATTAGAGTTATAATCTTTTGCCTCCACTCCACGTACCATCTAACAAAGTCGAGACAATTTTCATCTCTTACTGCAGTAACCAGATAACTCAAATAATTCTGCATCTCTTCAGCGAACGATTTACCAGCTAGAAGTGAAATAATTGCACAAGCTAACGACCAAATATCAGAACCATATCCAACATGATGCTTTGAGCTGCCTAAATCTATCACAATGCCACCCAGTTTCGACAACTCAAAGAATACCTCTGGACTAACAAAAACACAATCTTCCACCAAATCTTCACTAGCAGTTCCGCTCTTGCCAACAACAACCTCTATGAGTATCTTGCGAACTCTCCTTCCTGTTGCCAAAACTTCACTAATATCAACATAAACACGACCAAACTTGTCAAAACCAAAAAAAGAGAGTCCCAAATAACCCGGAACCAATCCTCTTAAATGCAAATCATTCACCGTTTGACATATATCCAAACAAACTATCACGAACTCAGCTGCATTACTGATCTTTTCCTCAGCATTCTTCTCAAGAACTGCATTCGTTAACACACCCATCTTCCCTAACAAACTCCCATTAAATGTCTCGGAAACCATGTAGACACAATGATTTTCCATACTGTACCAAAACCCATAAACCTTACACATTACATGAAGAGCTAAACTTGCTTTGATAATTGACTCCAACTCATTCCTCTCCCCTTCACTCAATCCATACAATACACTCATAATTTTCACTTCATAACTATATTCAAACTTAGAAGAAAAAGAAACACCCTTAGCAAAATGTCCAATTTCAAGAAGACTAACCTTTTCATCCTCTTTCAAAGCACACCCCATAAAAGAAACGCTGTTGGAAACCTTCAAAACCTTCCCATAACACACAGAAGCATTTGATTCGATGATTATAGTGTCTTCCGGTAGGACCCATGTTTTCCAATTTGAGTAAAACTTATGAGACCACAAAGGGGGTTTGATAAAAATAGGATCTTTATCATATTTTTGGGTTGAAACATGAGAACCCTTTGAGTTGTTGTTGTTTTGTGGAAGTTTGGAGAAGCGTAATAGATCAATGTTCTTGGGGAGAGAAGAAATGGGGTTGGGGAGTTTAACAAGCTGAGTACAAGCTGGGCAGCGAATTGTACCAGGAAAGGGGTTTTGTAGCTGTGTCAAGCAGTCTTGGCAGGCGGAGTGGCCACAGGGAAGGACTCGCGGGATGATTGAAACGTCTCCGTACTGTTGCATACAAACTGGACACTCCGGTAGCTCAAGCTCCAGAGTTGTTGACTCTGCCGCCATTTTAGTGGAGAACAAAATGATCAAAACGATGAAGTAGCGAACTTGTAATGGAAAATAATCTAATAATTGAAATTGATGTATAATTTAGAAATAATTATACAATATACATACTAATTAATAATTATGATGATTTATTTATTTGTTATAGCATAATTACAATTGTATTATTTGATTACACAAATAAATGTATTTTATGTACTTAGTAAGACTAAATTTTAAAAATAAAAGTTAATATTTGACACATATATAAATGATATTAAATTTGACATTTAAGATACATATTATTTCTTGAAAATACATTAATTAATAATCATCTAACTTAAGTAAATATAATTTAAAAGAAAAGAAACAATATGCATATAACCTCATTTAATAACAAAATTATACTTTAATTACACTATTTATTATATGTCAAGTTTGATAATGACTTATTTTTTCTAATATTACACTAAATGGAGAAAATACACAACGAGCAATTACATTAAATCACAAAAAGTGAAAATTGAGAAATAGAAGAAAGAAAATAATATAAAAATATGTGTTTTTAAAATTAAATAAAAAAAGATAATATAAATAAATAAATTTAAAAGTAACATTGTAATTTACCAACAATTTTCATCCACAGCCCAAAAACAAATAACAAAATAAATAAATTGAATAGTGTAACTAATATCCCCCATTACTTACGAAGTTACGACCAAGTAATTACAAACATGTAAAACTGTATAGTTACATCCAAATCCAATTACATGATATTTTTGTCAAACATGTTCCAAGAGTTTTTAGCTCAAAATGTCTTTTATTTATCAGAGTAGGACTATTTGTGTCCATTAAATACAATCACAAGCATCTTTCTTTTTAAGTTTGCTAAAATGGAACACCTTTAGTCAACGGAGATGTCATTCGTTTGCTGTTTGTCGAAATTGTTTGCACCTTCTTCCTTTGTATATTGTTTATTCTGTACAGGCGATTTTTCGTATGTTTATCGTGAGAACAACAAATAGCATATATTTATTTATTCTGTACATACAATTTTTCGTATGTTTATCATGAGAAATAGCTTAAAGGATAATTTGGTAAGATGTATAAAAATAATGTTAAGTAGAGTATATTAATAATGCTTGTATCAGCTATGCTTACATCAGTTATGGAGAGATTATACTTCTTATTCATTGTTTGATTTGGTATATTAAAAATAACATGCATTGCATATTGTTTTAAAAAATATTTATTTATAAAGATACTGTCAAATTTTGAAGGACAATTGAATCTTTAACCATATTAATGCATGCATTAAGCACATTGCATTACTAATACATGAAAATTATAGTGTTAGTAATACACACCTCAATACGTAATAATATATAACAAGTATTAGTTATACCTAGCCCAAAAAAAAAATATACCAAACAAGTTATTACTAAATACACAAAGTTAATGCATACATTATTTTTTCCTAATAATGCTCTACCAAACAACCCCTACACATCATTGAGTAGACGTATAAAGACCCCTATATATCTTTGAGTAGACGTATAATTTTTTTCCAATATTTTCAAAAAAAACACTCGGAATTGGATTTAGCAGGAAAGAGCATTATCTAAAACAATAAAAAAAGATTTAGCAGGAAGATGTTAATTCTTGTTAGTATTTGGCAGTAACAACATAAATGAACCTAGCAACAAGAATCTGCTGTAAACAAATGTTGCTGCTTGAGATTGCTAAAATTAATAGTATCCTTTCTTGACAAGGTCTTTAAAGCAGGCAACAGCAGATGGTAACCCCACCACCCTACTTCCCCAGGCACTCAATTATAACCAAGAATGACCAACACGAGCGGTTTGCTAAGACCTAATGTGTGGATTTAATACTGGGAAATATTGAATGAAAAAGATCTTTATTAGGACGAAACATTCAGGAAGCTTCAAAAATCAGGTAAATTTTACATTTAAAAGGAGGAGCCAGCCAACTAATAGCACAAGATAAGGAGTCCCTGCAAACAACCTACGGTTTTTAGTTCATCGACAGCTTACGAATTTATCCCAAAATGAGGGATTTTATGCAACATGTACCAATCTTTGACAGTTTAGGAAAGGAAGAAATAGAAAAAGGAAAAGGGCCGTCTATGGTAAAGTAGCCTCCATTTAGCAAGAAGACAGAGAGCATGTACAGAGTCAACTGCAAGAAAGAAGAAACCACAGCTTAGATTTTTAGACTTAACATGCAAAGATGAGTAGACTAATGATTTCAATGACAAAACTAATGAAGCATATGAAACTGACTTCAATGCCACAGAGCAATACAAAACTCAAATGAGACGGTATCTCATATACAGAACATAAATGAGGATGTAATTTCTTTCACAAATTAGGAAGAGAACAGAAATAATTGGTGATGCCACCAAATATCCACTAGTATAATCTGCCCATCTACAGTTAACTAGTGGCAGATGTAACTTTTGTGGTACAGGTTTCAATCGAACGAACGGAGCATAGCTATATATGTGTGGAAAACAACCAAATTTCAATAATCTTGTAACTATACTGATTTCACTGCCAGCTTGAACCCATCAAGTTATAAAAGCTGGATTTGCCACTACAGTTAGAAGAAGAATATTTTCACATCCACAAATTCAGATTGGTTCAGACCTTAAGGAGAGTAAGTGAGTAACTTAATCCATTACTTGAGTCATTCAGCAAAATAAAATCATATTTTCCAGTTACTGTAAGATGTTTGTAAGTATCAATTCATTAACTCTCTCTTTCTGAACAAGACAATTCAAGGAGAATAAAATGGTCAAAGCAAAGTTATGATGAGCATTAAGTATTTGATGAGGTTCAACTACAATATTCATAGAGTCTTTGGGTCCTGTTTCGGGGATCAGGTGTATTGGGTTCATCCACTACCTATTTTATCCCCAGGCTAATGATGGAGCATAATATTGAGATTCCTAAGCAGATATTGCTAAGAGCTTATTGTTCAAACAATTGTTAGTGTGACAGTTTGCATGGAGTGCACAAAATAAAGATGAAAGAAAGAAAGAAAGAAAGAAAGAAAAAAAAGGCAGCATGGCATGTAACACAATCCACCCCATCTCTCACAGTGGTTTAAATCCTTGAAAATATGATTGATATTAACAGCTAAATCTATTCATCTATTGTGTTAGTCATTCATCCAAAGGTTTTCATCTCATTGCACTAGAGGTCTATTGCTATTTCAAATTACTGGACCCTGCAATATTTACAGTCATATTGTTGAATGCATGGTTCCTCCTCTTTTTAACCAGAAAATTTCTGTTACAGAGCTCACTATCCTCATTCAATTCTCAACATCAGTTCTTTAACCTCCTCCTTTGTATTATCCCAATTCTACACAGCTTCCTTCAAATTTTCATTTCTAGATCTCATAACGTCATCCTTTTTCTTCCTGTGTATTCTTTTCTACTATCCTGAAAGGTAGAAAATCCTCATTGACCATTAAGTCCCAATTCACTACAGAATCCTACACCTAAAACTTAGGATCACTTTCTCGTAGTATCTGTCTCTTTGTCATATTGACAGTCAGAACGTTGCAAAACCTAACAAGCCGCACACCTTTTTCACAGAAAAAACTCATAGAAACCACAGTTTCTTAAACAGCTTACTCCTCTTCGTGTACAAATAACCTATTGAAATACAGCTCTAATCTAGCTCCATAAATATTTCATCCTTCTCTCTTCTCTTGTGCACACACTAGAATGATATGAACAACAGATTAATCTCATTACTGCCTTGCAAATTAGGACTATTAACTAAGCCCATAAAGCGAAGTACATTGACCATTCATTAACAAACTAAAAATACACAAGTAATTTAATGAGGCCAGCAAGCAATTTAATCATAATAGACTATTCATCGATTCACAATCCAAGAGTCAATCAATACGGAATAAGAGCCTAGATCTAGAAAATCAAAATTTCAAGCAATGACTAAACTTACTTCTTGTGCCTCTGCGCAAATCGAGAGTTCTTCCTATCCTCCTCTACAAAAATCAACCATTATGTAGATCAAAATCAGATCCGATCAATAAAAAAACAACAACATATATATGGAAATTAATAATACACGACGTGCTCACCAGTTAAACCGAGGGAGAGCTTGGTGATGATAGCTCCGGTGACGGCGAAACCAACGAGGAATGGCCAGTTACGGCTCCATTCACGACGGAAGAAGACAGGCCATGGATCGAATTGCCTCATATTTCCTAGTTAGGTTTTCTGATGCTATGTGTTTGAGAGTGTTAATGGAAAAATGTGGCAGCTTAGCTATTAGCTTGTTGGTGAGAAGGTAGAAAGGTATATTTATAAGATGGGCCAAGTTAACTGTGGCTCTTTGTGTAATGAAATCTCAGGCCCAATGAGGAATGGACACTTTGAGTGGAAATGCCAAACTGAATTTTGTGGTTGTTTAGGACATTTTATTATGGAAAAATTATTTGATTGAGTGCTTTTTAAAAATTAATTACTGATTTTAATGGTATTTTTTATTTATTACCATTTATAGCAATACATAGCAATACTATGATAAATCTACATTTGTATTAAAAGCGAATTATGCATATAATATAAATGTATTATAAGTGTTTTAAAATATATATTATGTTTGTGTAGTAAGAAACTAACATAATGTATTATAAATCTATTAAAGTATGTGATAAATGTATTATCCATCTATAAAACTTGTATTATATATGTTTTATAAATAGTTCTCTGCAATATGTATTAAAATTGTATTATAAATGTATTATAAGTGTTCACTGGATTTTTTTTCTTATTACTATAGATGGTAAATATTTTTTTAATATTGTATATTTATGTAAGTTTCCCTTTTATTATTTAATAGAGAAAATTTAATAAAATAATAAATTAATTAAAAATAAAAACGAAAAAATAATTAAAATAATACTTGATGTGTTCAAGAATTTTTCAGGCCTTAGATTGAGATACAAACATGGAAGAAATTGAAATGTATCCATTCAGATAATGGTGGTGAGTATATTGATCATTTTGATAAATATTATAAAGAGCAGGGTATTCGGCATCAGAAAATTCCTCCAAAGACTCCTCATCTGAATGGTTTGAAAGAGAGGATGAACAGAACTCTAGTTGAAAGGGCTAGATGTATGCTTTCAGATGCTTAACTGTCATATTCCTTTTGGGCAGAAGCACTTAATACTACTGTCTATATTATCAATTTATCTCTTAATGTTGCTTTGAATGATGATGTCCCTGATAGAGTTTGATTTGGTAAGAATTTAGTTTGATTGTAATGAAATTTGAAGAATGCTCTGAAGCTCACGCAAAATCAAAACACTTGATCTAATCAAGGGGTTGAATCTGCTTAACACATATATTCCATGCTCGACACAATTATGATTCACACAAGTCATACCATAAATCAAAACGAAGATCCAAAACAGAATTACAAACACTTGTTTCGTATATGTTTGACACGAATACACTTGCGCAAAATGAAGAGTTCATGTACCATAAGTGAAATGAGAAATATTTAAATATTGTTTGTTGTCATTGACATACTGGCCAGTCACAAAATGTAAGCACACAAAAATACCACTTTCAAGACTGATTCACAATAATAAAAAACAAAATAAAAATTTTCATTGTGGCTTTACATAGCAAACAAAAATCACTGCATTGTTGCCATTCCTAATCCTTCCCTGTCTTTGCCTTTATTTTTAATTTTTTTTCCTCATTTTCTATTACCAACTGATTTGAGGTCACACCTGATTTGCCTTCCCAAGTCATCTTTTTTGGTGAATATGGTAGATTAGTAGGCATACTTACACCTCTTTCATCACCCCTGAAGCTAACCTTCCTTGAGCCTATTGGCTTCTAATGCAACTTCTTCAGTTGAAGCCTAGTAAGAGCTTCAGATATTGATCTAGCCCTAAGTATTGGTGTCTCATCCTCACTTTCAAGTTCATCTTCATCAATAAGTGCTCTTGAAGATACAACAAATTGCTCAATTGTGTTTGAAAGTGCAACATATTTGTCCTCTGATTTTCTTTTCAAGTTTGAAGGACCAGCAAGTTCAGTGCTTGATTGGCTTGTTTGGTGACTAAAAGATGGTACAAACCCAAGAGTTGGCATGAAGACAAATTGTTGATTTGGTTATGGTGTTGATAAAGGCACATCTAGAAGAATTTGTCCTCCTCTTTCAAGCTAAAAAAATTCACATAGTAGTTAGATCACTAAATAGACAATGTAAAAGATGTCTAAGTAAGGAAAATGATTTTACCAGAGGACATTGTCTTTTGTTGTGACCTATTGCACTGCATTGACCATATGTCATTTTCAGCCCATTTCTATTTCTTGACCACAGTCCCTCCCTCTTCCTTGCCTCATCTTTTTTTCTTACTCTGTTAACTCTTTGTCTACTAACCATTCTATGTATTTCTGGTGGCTCCATAGCCCCTTTCTAAAGCTTTAATGGCATGAGGGCATGGTATTCCAGTCAAATCCCATGTCCTACATGTGCATTTCTTCCTAAAAAGATTCATAACATGTTTATCAACACCCTTAGTCACCTTATAACCTAAGCCTCCATTAGATTGAACATGACAATCATGTGCAATGATTTTGAAATCATTATAAAGATCCATAGCATATGGACTAAAATCTCATGTCCACTTTCTACCCTCCTCTTCAAATTCTCTTAACTTATTCATAACCTATACATAACATAACAATGAGATATATATGAATATAGTGAGATAAAAGCAGTTATGAAAAAAACATAGGTAATAACTTGATTATGATATCTTCCAACATATTAATTATTGGTTTTGACCTTGCTTTCAAAATTCATTTATTGAATGACTTAGTAAAATTATTTTCACATGTATGATTCTTGCAAATTGTGTCAAAATAAGCCCTACACCAGTGTTGAGCAAGGTACCTTAATAGATCTTTGATAGCTTATTCAGACACAGAATCCATAGTCTTCAATTGGTCTGCAAATTCTTCTTTATATGTATTTCAAGCAGACTACCACAATAATATTTTCAAATGAACACCTCTCCAAGTCTTGGCCCACTGGCTTTTATGTGCCTTACACACCATTTAGGGGGTGCTTTTGGAAGCAACTGACCAATAACACCAATCATCCCCTAAAACAAAAAACAACAAAATAAATTAAAGTAGTTCAAATGTATAAAATAGAAAAAGCAGAAACTAATAATGAAATTCATAAATTATTACATTCTGCATATTAGACATAAGTGTCGGTCCTTCACCATCTTTGAGCTCTAAAGGATTTCTCAATAACTTAATGAATCATTTTCATGTTTTGGTTGTTTCTCTATCCATTATTGTCCAAGCAAGTGGATAGAAATGCTTCACTGAATCGTGTTCAAGGGCAACCAATAAAATTTTCTTACACTTTCCTTTTAAAAATGTTTCATCCAGCCCTATAAATGGCCTCAAATCAGCTCTCCAACCATTTTTCAAAGTTTGAAAACAAATATAAATTCTTGAAAATCTTCTTTTTCCTTGTTCTAAAGCATCTTTAGATATGTTTATCACAACATCATAACTGGATTGCTGTCTCTCAATTCTTGAGCATAAGCCTCCAATTTGTTAAAACCGTCAATGAATCTACCCTCCAGTTTTTCTAAGATAAGTCTCTTAACCCATTTTATCTTTGAATAACTGATATTGAGTGAAAAATTATCATCCACATCTTGCCTCATGTCTTTCACCTTATATTTGAGGTTATTCTGAAGCTTGTTCTTGAAGTAGTGTGCTAAAGATTGTTAAGTAGCTCTTCTGTTCTTAAAGGTTTCCTGACATGTGTGCTTTGTTTCTAAAGTCCTAATTTCAAATCCTTGGCCTTTCTTAGCTTCTACTACTAGACACACAAAAGGACAATCAATATCATACCTATATCTAACTCCAATAGAGTCGCTCTTTACAACTGTAAGGCCTTTCTTATTAACAATTGAGTAATAACTCACAATTCTTTTTAGCTTCATCAATATTCTTGAAGCTCATATCCTTTTTCAACTCCAAAAAATTGTCTAGTTTCTCAGTTACTTCTCTTTTCTTTTTCCTCCTAAAAAATTCCAACTCATCACTATCATGATTACTAGCTAAAGGTCCATTTTCATCCTCTTTTTCCTCACTTGAGTCACCATCAGTTACTACATCTACTGTCACAGGACAAAGTCCATTAACTTGACTAATGTCAGCAGTAATTACTGCATCTACTGTGATAGGGATAGATTCATTAAGTTGATTGATATCAGGAGATGGGATAGTATCTTCATCTTCCTCAACAACAAGTAGTTGATGTTGAATCACACCAGACTAAGTAGACAAAACAGCTTGGAGTGTTTTAATTCCTAAATCACTCACTCTCTATTAGATAATACTTATCAGAGGATCCTGTGCATAACAGCTGTTTCACCTTACTAAAATCTAACTGTTCAGTGCATTCTGACAAAGGTCTATATAAGAGAGCAAATCTGGATCATACTCTTTCCACATATGAGTCAACTTTTTTATGTAATTAATCTGAGGAGTCAGGACCCACTTTTCTCCAACAGAGAAAAATAAATAAAATATATGCTGAAAAAGTAACATTATATTAAAACCCTAGATCCAGAAAATAATGAAAATATAAAATATATTTATCTTCTAAAAATGACTACAACAAGCATATAATACATGTAACTGTTATGAAATACAACAAAACAAGGAAGCAAGAGTAAAAGATAAGAAAGGAGAACAAAAGATAAATTTTACTATGTATATGTAGTATCTTTTCCATCATCTTTACATTGAAGAAGGCTATTTATAGCCATATGTAAATGGAAGAAAACAAAATATTAATGGGTAAGTTGCCCACTAAAAAAGATATAGGATCATCCACTAATGCAAAGTGAACAACCATTAATTTGGTTGATAACACTCCCCCTTGGATGTCCATATATAATGTGTCTTCTTAACAATTTTATAAGAGATAATATACATAGTTATTTTCAATATTCATATATGTTGTGCCTCGTTAAAATCTTAGTAGGAAAAACCCAATGGGAAAAAGCCTAGTGAAGGAAAAAGAGTACACACATCTGGTAATACGCCGTGAATGCTGCCTCATTAAAAACCTTACCAGGAAAACCAAGTGGGACAAAACCTTGGTTAAGGAAAAAAGAGTGCAGCGCGTATTTTACTCCCCTTGATGAAAACTTCATTTGATATTTTGGAGACGACGCATTCCAACCTTATATCTTAGTTTTTTAAAAGCTGAGGTTGGTAATACCTTTATGAATAAATCTGCAAGATTATCACTTTAACGAACTTGTTGTACATCAATTTCACCATTCTTCTGAAGATCGTGTGTGAAAAATAATTTTGGTGAAATATGTTTCGTTCTGTCTCCTTTTATGAAGCCACCTTTCAATTAAGCTATGCACGCGGTATTATCTTCGAATATAACTGTGGGTACTTTGACATCACTTTTCAGGCCACATATTTCTTTGATAAACTGTATCATCGATCTCAACCATACACATTCTCTACTTGCTTCATGAATTGCTATTATTTCAGCATGATTTGAAGAAGTAGCAATAATTGACTGCTTTGTGGATCGTCATGATATAGCAGTCCCTCCGTGTGTAAATAGATAGCCTGTTTGAGATCGAGCTTTGTGTGGGTCTGATAAATAACCTACATCTGCATAACCAATAAGGTCTGCACTATCTTTGTTAGTATAAAACAAACTCATATCAACAGTACCATTTAGGTATCGCAAAATATGCTTGATACCGTTCCAATGTCTTCGCATTGGGGATGAACTATACCTTGCCAGCAAATTTACAGAAAATGTTATATCAGGTCTAGTTGCGTTAGCAAGATACATAAGTGCACCAATAGCACTGAGATATGATACTTCAGGACCAAGAATTTCTTCATCCTCTTCTGGAGGTCGAAATTGATCTTTTTCCACTTCAAGTGATCGAACAACCATTGGAGTACTTAATGGATGTGATTTGTCCATGTAAAATCTTTTTAAGATTTTCTCAGTGTAGGCAAATTGATGGACAAAAACCTCATCTGCTAAATGTTCAATTTGCAGACCTAGACAAAGTTTTGTCTTTCCAAGGTCTTTCATTTCAAATTCTTTCTTTAGATATTCAATTGCCTTTTGGACCTCTTTAGGGGTTCCAATGAGATTTATATCATCAACATAAACGGCGAGTATAACAAATTCTGATTCCGTTTTCTTAATAAAAATACATGGACAAATGACATCATTTATATAACCTTCATTTATTAAGTACTCACTAAGGCAATTATACCACATACGTCCTGATTATTTCAGACCATATAATGATCTTTGCAGTTTTATTGAGTACATCTCCTGAGATTTTTTATATGCTTCAGGCAATTTTAATCCTTTTGGGATTTTCATGTAAATTTCATTATCAAGTGAACCATAAAGGTAAGCTGTAACAACATTCATTAGATGTATTTCGAGATTTTTATGTACAGCTAGACTGATGAGATATCGAAATGTTATTCCATCCATAACAGGTGAATATGTTTCTTCATAGTTGACTCCGGGTCTTTGAGAGAATCCTTGTGCAACAAGGCGTGCCTTATATCTTATAATTTCATTTCTCTTATTTCGTTTTTTAACAAAAACCCATTTATAGCCAACTGGTTTTACACCTTCAGGGGTTTGGACTACAGGTCCAAAAACCTCACTTTAGCAAGTGAGTCTAATTCTGATTGAATTGCCTTTTGCCATTCTGGCCAATCACATCTACATCGACATTCTTCGACGGATTTAGGCTCAAGACTTTCACTATCTTGCATGAGGTTAAGTGCAACATTATATGCAAAAACATTATCAACCGTGATTTTAGATCGATCTAAATTTATCTCATCACCGAAAGAATTTATTGAAAGTTCTTCATTTACTTGAGTCTCGGGTTCACTGATTTCTTCAGGAATATCAGGATTACTCAAATCTTGACCTTCTTCAAGAGGTTCTATTGTAGTATCATCTTTATTATTTCTTACGCTTCTCTTTCTAGGATTTTTATCCTTTGAACCCAACGGTCTATCACGCTTCTGGCGTGTTTGGGATTCAGAAGTTATGATACTTGTAGATGGTCCTTTTGGGACATCAATCCGGATAGGCACATTCACTGCAGGGATATGTGACTTAGTTATCTGTTTCAAATCAGTAAATGCATTAGGCATTTGATTTGCTATTTTCTGCAAGTGGAGATCTTCTGGACCTCCTGTTCACATGTGCGGGTACGTGGATCAAAATGTGATAGTGATGAAACTTTCCACGCAATTTCTTTTTCTTTTTTGGGTTCTTTTTTCTCTTCCCTTAATGGCGGGAAAATTGTTTCATCAAACCGAAAATCTGCAAATCGAGCAGTGAATAAGTCTCCAGTCAACGGTTCAAGGTATCTAATTATGGAGGGTGAGTCAAACCCAACATATATGCCCAACCTTCGTTGAGGGCCCATTTTTGTACATTGTGGTGGTGCTACAGGCACGTATACCGCACAACAAAAAATTCTTAAACTTACAAGTGCTGCTGCATGTAAGATAGCATGACCCCAAACAGTAATTGGCAATTTTGTTTTCATTAGTATAGGTCTTGCTATTAATTGTAGGCGCTTTATAAATGACTCTGAAAGGCCATTTTGAGTATGAACATGAGCAACAAGATGTTCAATTTTTATCTCAATTGATAAGCAATAATCATTAAATGCTTGGGATGTAAATTCTCCAGCATTATCAAGGCGAATGGCCTTAATTGGATAATCTGGAATTGCGTTCTCAATCTTATTATTTGTGCTAACAACTTCGCAAACACCAGGTTGCGAGATGATAACAAGCACACATGAGACCATCTAGATGATGCATCTATTAGGACTATAAAATATCTAAATAATCCACTAGGTGGATGAATAGGTCCACATATATCTCCATGTATACGCTCTAAAAAACCAGGAAATTCGATGCTAACCTTCAGGATCGATGGTCTGGCAATTAATTTGCCTTGATAACAAGCAGCACATGAAAATTCATCATTCGTAAGAATCTTCTGGTTCTTTAACGGATGTCTAGTTGAATTTTCAAGAATTCGTCTCATCAATATTGATCCGGGATGACCTATTCGATCGTGCCATAGCACAAATGTATTTGGATCAGTAAACTTCTGGTTTACGATCATATGTGCTTCAATTGTACTAATTTTTGCATAATATAGGCCAGATGACAGAGTTGGTAATTTTTCCAAAATATATTTCTAGCTGAGACACTCTTGGTTATAGCAAGATATTCAATATTCATTTCATTTAGTGTCTCAACATGATATCCATTTCTGCGGATATCTTTAAAACTTAACAAGTTTCTTGAAGATTTAGAAGAAAATAGTGCATCTTCTATAATAATTTTTGTCCCCTTAGGCAGAATTATAGTAGCTCTTTCGGAGCCTTCAATCATTTTGGAATTGCCAGATATGGTAGTAACATTAGCTTTTCTTCTAAGCAAGTTGGAAAAATATTTCTCATCTTTAAAAATAGCATGAGTTGTTCCACTATCAATTACACAAATATCTTCTTGATTGATCATTGATCCAAATAAAATTTAAGGCATTTCCATATTTTCTTCAAAAAGGAAATAAAGTAAATATTATAATTAATACATCATTTATTATACAAAATTTTATTTCCTTACATGGATCTAGAAAAATACAAACATAATATTTAATACAGACAACAACAAAGATAATTATTTAAATATCATTGGGCTTATCAACATTCATATTTACTTCTAGAAAATTAAAGAAATCAGCTACATCCAAATGCATGAGCTCAATATTGTCCTCAAAGATAAAATTTGTCTCTGGATTATTTTTTGCCCTTTTAAGAGATGCCTGATATAGCTGAACAAGGCGCTTTGATGACCGGCAAATCCGCGATCAATGCCCCACACCTCCACAGCTATGATATATTATTTCTGAATTATTCTTCGGTAAAACTTCTGGCTTTTTACCCTGCCTTCTTTGACCATGACCACGACTAGGGCTATGACCTTTTTCTCGTTGGTTAGAATTTGCCTGATTCACTTCAGAAAATGGCAAAAAACCAACTGGCCGACTATCATGATTTTTCATTAATAATTCATTATGACGTTCAGCAATAAGTAAGTGAGATAATAATTCAGAATATTTTGTAAAGCCTTTTTCACGATATTGCTGTTGCAGGAGCATATTCGCGGGTGGAAATGTGGAGTATGTTTTTTCAAGTTTATCTTGTTCCGTGATTTCATCTCCGCATAAAGTTAACTGAGCTATAATTCTAAATAAAGCAAAATTATATTCAGTTATATTTTTAAAGTCCATTAGTCTCAGATTCAACCAGTCATGACGTGCTTGTGGAAGCATGACCAACTTCAGGTGGTCATATCTTTTTTTTAAATTTTTCCACAATTTCAGGGGGTCTTTTAATGTAAGATATTGTAATTTAAGACCCTCGTCAAGATGATGGCGGAGAAAAATCATAGGTTTTGCACGGTCTTGACTAGATGCCTGGTTATCATCTTTGATGGTGTCTGCCAGACCCATCGATTCAAGATGAATTTCGGCATCTAGTGCCCATGAAGAGTAGTCTTTTCCAGAAATGTCCAAAGCAACAAATTCAAGTTTGGAAATATTTTCCATTTTCTGAAAAGAAAATTAAATAAAACTCTTACCGCTTTTTGTTACCTTGAAACAATAGCCGGAGCCTCGTGCTGATAACGTATTATGAAATACAACAAAATAAGGAAGCAAGAGTAAAAGATAAGAAAGGAGAACAAAAGATAAATTTTACTATGTATATGTAGTATCTTTTCCATCATCTTTACATTGAAGAAGGCTATTTATAGCCATATGTAAATGAAAGAAAACAAAACATAAATGGGTAAGTTGTCCACTAAAAAAGATATAGGATCATCCACTAATGCAAAGTGGACAACCATTAATTTGGTTGATAACAGTAACAACATAAAAATGTCATTAGACAACAAATCGCGACAACGACAAGAAAATCCTAGATCCCAACTGAGAATACTAAAAAAAGAAAGAAATTTGTACTTTAATAGAAGAGAATATTACTCCTTCACTACATCGAGAGAAGCAGCTTCAAAATTTTAGCCAAAAGAGTTTTTAGAAGTTAGGGGTTAAAGATATGGGTTCTTTTACGGGTGGGATGGGTTTGAATTTTTTTTTAATTTGTTTTATTAATTATTAGGGTAGCCAATAGGATAGTAACACTTCATTAATAAAATTTTTAATTGAGATTAATATTCCATCCGTTAGAAGTAAGGACAAAGAAGATCCAAAAGGTTAACGTGGGAGGCTTTTTTGGTCCAATAGGTAGACAAATGGTATTTTTCTACCAATTCACATAGTTGAAGAATATTTTAGGCCCTTGATAATTTGCAAATTTGTTGGAGCATCAAATTTCATACCTATTTCATATACAATAAAATGCTTATACTTATTAATGAATATCAGCTTTTATACACTTTCTAAACACTAATAAGAAAATATAACAATCCACAAATTTATTGGGACATCAATTTTCATACCTTATTCAGACAGTATAATTCTTATACATACCAAAATAAATTTACTAATTGATATCAACTTTTTATACATTTTCTAAACATCAATATTATTGAAAATTGATATCTAGAGTTTATTAAATATTTACACTTAAATTATAATTGCATAACTAATGTGGATATAAAAATACAAACTGCATATCATATTTATATCAATATATTTTGTGTGTATAATCTATATTTAATTAGTATATATATAAAATTTCATTATGTAACTAATATGAATAGAATTAGTGCAAATTTCATAGCAAACTCATACAATATATTTTGTGTATATAGTTAATATGTAACTGAATTTAACTGGGTTAAGCTGGTCACTCAGATTATATAGATTATATGCAAAGATACAATAACAATAACAACAACCCAGTGAAATCCATAACGTGGGGTCTGGGGAGGGTAAAATGTATGCAGACCTTACTCTTACCAAAGTAGGATGGTTGTTTTCGAGAGATCCTCGGCTCAATAAAAGCATAAAAAGAGGTCAGATAAGGCTAAGAAGTTCAAAGTGATATGAGAAAGCAAACAAAAAAAGCGACACAGATAAAATAGAGTAATCAAAGTACAGAAAGTAATAGATAATAACAGAAATCAGAGGACAAGAAATTATAGTGCGCTAATGCGCCTACTAATACGAAAGAATAACGAGAATATGTACTAGCCTTCTACCTTAATATGGGTCCTCCACACTCTCCTATCTAAGGTCATGTCCTCGGTAAGTTGTAACTGCGCCATGTCCTGTCTAATCACCTCTTCCCAATATTTCTTCGGCCTACCCCTACCTTTTCTGAAACCATCCATGGCCAACCTCTCACACCTCCGCACTGGGGCATTTGTGTCTCTCCTCTTTACATGTCCAAACTATCTCAGTCGCATTTTCTGCATCTTATCTTCCACTGAGGCCACTCCTACCTTGTCCCAGATATCCTCATTTCTAATCCTGTCTCTCCTAGTATTCCCACACATCCATCTCAACATTCTCATCTCGGCAACTTTCATCTTTTGAACTTGAGAGACCTTAATTGGATAACACTCTGCCCTATATAACATAGCCGATCTAACCACCACTTTGTAGAACTTGCCCTTTAGTTGTGGTGGCACTTTCTTGTCACATAGCACACCGGAAGCGAGCCTCCATTTCATCCACCCTGCCCCAATACAATGTGTGACATCATCGTCAATCTCCCCGCTGCCTTGCATGATAGACCCAAGTTACTTGAAACTACTTTTCTTTTGGATGACCTGGTCACCAAGCCTAACTTCCATGCCATCTTCCTAAGGTATCTCACTGAACTTGCACTCTAAGTACTCTGTCTTGGTCCTACTCAGCTTAAATTCTTTAGACTCCAAAGAATGTCTCCAATCCTCCAATTTAGCATTAACTCTGCTACGAGTCTCATCGATCAGGACTATGTCGTCCGTCAAAAGTATACACCATGGAACCTCACTTTGAATTTGTTGCGTCAGTCCATCCATCACCAAGGTAAATAGAAATGGACTAAGAGATGAACCTTGATGCAACCCCATCACAACTAGAAAGTGCTCTGAGTCCCCTCCTACTTTCTTTACCCTGATTTTGGCACCCTCATACATGTCCTTGATCACCCTAATGTACACCACAGGTACACCTTTAGCATCGAAACATTTTCATAGTATCTCGCATGAAACTTTATCGTAAGCCTTTTCTAGGTCGATGAATACCATATGTAAGTCCCTCTTCCTCTCCCTATACTGCTTCACCAGTCTCTTTATAAGGTTGATGGCTTCTTTAGTTGAGCGTCTCGGCATAAATCTGAACTGGTTCTCTGAAATAGGCATGCATCTCCTCACCCTCATCTCCACCACTCTTTCCCACACTTTTATAGTATGGAATAGAAGCTTGGTACCTCTATAGTTGTTGCAGCTCTGTATATCCCCCTTGTTTTTGTATAAAGGGATTATTACGCTGGATCTTTATTCTTCGGGCATCATTGCCATCTTAAAGATGACATTAAATAACCTAGTCAGCCACTCCAAACCTACCGAGCTCGCTCTCTTCCAAAATTCTCCAGTAATCTCGTCAGGTCCGGTCGCTCTCCCCCAGTGCATCCTATGCACAACACCCTTAACCTCTTCGATTGTAATACTCCTACAACACCCAAAATCGCGATACCTCCCTGTATATTCTAAATCTCCCAATACAATCTCTCTTTGTCCCCTTCTTTATTTAAGAGTTTATGGAAGTATGACTGTCATCTCTGTTTAATGAGGGTCTCCTCTACCAATACTTTTCCCTGTTCGTCCTTAATGCATTTCACTTGATCCACATCGTGTGCCCTTCTCTACCGTGCCCTGGCTAGCCTGAACAATTTCCTATCCCCGCATTTCGCTTCTAGTTCAACATAAAGGCATTCAAAAACTGCCATTTTTGCTGTCAAAATCTTCGACTTCGCTTCCTTCCTCGCTATCTTATAAAGTTCTCTATTCTCCACTTCTCCACCTCATCCTTGCTTTCTATCAACTTCGCATACGCCATCTTCTTTGCTTCCACCTTTTCTTGCACTTCTCCATTCCACCACTAGTCCCTTCAACACCGACCACGACTACCTATCGAGACTTCCAACACTTCCCTTGCTACAACTCTAATACAACTAGCCGTCCTATCCCACATACTGTTTGCATCCCCACTACTATCCCAGACCCTCATATTCTCCAATTTGTCTCTCATCTCCAGGGCGCTAGCCGTGGTCAAACTCCCCCATCTGATCCTAGGTTGGTCATCCCCGACCCTCTTCTTTCTCGTTATCTTGATCCCTAAATCTATCACCAAGAGCTTATATCGGGTTGTAAGGTTGTCGATCGGAATGACCTTACAGTCTTTGCACAAACCTTTATCATCCTTCCTAAGGAGTAAAAAAATCTATCTGAGTCTTAGCCACCGAACTACTGAAGTTTACCAAGTGGTCTTTCTTCTTTGAAAAACTCGAATTGGCTATCACCAACCCAAAAGCTCTTGAGAAATTCAAAAGTGAAACTCCTCCTCCATTTCTGTCTCCGAAGCCAAAGCCTCCATGCATATCATCATACCCTCCCGAAATAGACCTGATGTGCATGTTAAAATCCCTTCCCCCCACGAAAAGCTTCTTAGTAGGCGGTATGCCTCCCACTAACTCGTCCAAATCCTCCCCAAAGAACCTATTATCCTCCTCGCCTAAATCCGCTTGCGGCGCATAAGCACTAATAATGTTCAACGTGATCCCTTCAACGACCACATTAATCGACATCATCCTATCAGTGATTCTCCCAACTTCCACCACCTGATCCTTTAAATCACTGTCTACTAAAATTCCTACCCCATTCTTATACTTCGATCTACCAGAGAACCAAAGCTTATACCCATCTACCTCCTTAGCTTTGGAACCTACCCATCTGGTGTCTTGGACATAAGCTATATTAATCTTCTTCTTCTGTAGAATCTTAACTAGCTCTATGAATTTTCCTGTTAATGTCCCAATGTTCTAAGATCTCAATCTAGACGCTTCTTTAATCCACTTACCCCTTCTTACCCTTGTCCCCATCCCCTTTCTTGAGCGAGAACATGACCCTAGTCTACTATCACTACCCAAAGCCACGAAAATACGTATGAACTAATAAATTATTCAAAGGTCTAAAGTCAGCAAAACATAACTATAATTGTATGAGCAAATAATAGATATGGAGACCGGAGGTACCAACTCCAATTGAGATGAACCTGAATGCCGTCGGAAAATACTGTTCACATTGGAGTTACTGTTCACGTCTTTCTCGGGAGCAGCCAACAAAGTTAAAGGAGAGTTGAGGATGCTTCGAATCTCACAGTAAAGTCAACAGAACATTTGAGGCTCGTGCTTGAGGAAGACGACAACCGAAGTCGATGGATTGCGGGAACAATGGTTGTACGAGGCGAGATTTCGTCGAATCCTTCTCCGATTTGGCCGGCGTCGAGCTGGTACTTAAAAGAGACAACCAGATCTGATGAAGCGTGCCCTATTCTGTAACCTGCAAAAGATGAAAGAAAAAAAGAAGCAGCAACAACAACAACAATGGCAAATCTACCACAGATCTATGTAATGTAGTTTGAATTAAGAGACAATATTTTTAGCTTCTTGCAAAAACAAACAAACTTTTAGTTTGTACAAATTGTGACCCAGATTATATGCAAAGATAATACTCAAAAAATTATAATTTTAAATTTCATAAATCATGATCAAAAGTACGAAACACATGTTTAAGAGTGCATAATAACACTAATAAAACAAAGTATATGTAGTTTAATGTCAAAAAATAAATTAAAAATATCTAACATCTTTTAAAAAAAGAAGATATCTCTTAATCTCACAACTGTTTTTCTAGGTCTTGCCTCTAGATGAAGGAGTAAAATTTGTCTTCGCTGTTGCTTCTTTCTTGTTCAATGGTATTTGATTCTTCTTCACCAATGTGTTATTCTTTTTCACCGGTGTTTGAGTTAATATTTTAGGATGAAGTAAATGCGACAATTTTATAGATCTGAAACTTTTTCGGCAGATAGCAGCATCTTTTGATTTTTTATTCATAATTTTGAATTAAAGCAAAAAACCACAGAAAAATTGAAAATGAGATTGAAGAAGAAGGAAAAAAATTTGAAAATGAGTTTGATCAAAATTGTGAATTTTTTTGAGAAAATTATGGAGAGAAGTTTGAGATTTCAAGTACTATTACAGATTATATGTTTATGTGGGAAGCTTGGAAATATTTGGCCAATAAAATATCATCCAAATGGCATGCAATTAGGAGTCATTATCATTTATACCATCAACTAACAACAACAACAACAACCCAGTGAAATCCCACATCGTAGGGTCTGGGGAGGGTAAAGTGTACGCAGACCTGACTCCTACCAATGTAGGACGGCTGTTTCCGAAAGACCCTCGGCTCAATAGAAGCATAAAAAAGGTCAGACAAGAATATTAAAAGTAGATAAATAGATAACGAAATAATCAAAGCACAAAAAGCAGTAGGTATTATTAGATAGTAGCATAAATACCATAAATCAAAGTATAAGGAATCATAGTGCATTAATACGCCTACGGATAAGGGGGAGAAATGCCACTATGTGCTAGCCTTCTACCCTAATGTGTGTCCTCCATACCCTCCTATCTAAGGTCATGTCCTCAGTAAGTCGTAAATGCGTCATGTCCTGTCTGATCACCTCTCCCCAGTATTTCTTCGGCCTACCCCTACCTCTTCTGAAACCATCCATGGCCAACCTCTCACATTTCCGCACTGGTGCATCTGGGCCTCTCCTCTTCACATGCCCAAACCATCTCAGTCGCATCTCCCGCATCTTGTCTTCCACCGAGGCCACTCCTACCTTGTCTCGAATAGCCTCATTTCTAATCCTGTCGCTCCTAGTATGCCCACACATCCATCTCAATATTCTCATCTCGGCAACTTTCATCTTTTGCACGTAGGAGACCTTAACTGGTCAATACTCCGCCCCGTATAACATAGCTGGTCTAACCACCACTTTGTAGAACTTGCCCTTAAGTTGTGGTGGCACGTTCTTGTCACACAATACACCAGAGACGAGCCTCCATTTCCTCCATCCTGCCCCAATACGATGTGTGACATCCTTGTCGATCTCCCCGTTGCCTTGCATTATAGAACCAAGGTACTTAAAACTACTTTTCTTTTGGATGGCTTGGTCCCCGAGCCTAACTTCCGCGCCAACCTCCTGAGGTGTCTCACTGAACTGGCACTCTAGGTACTTTGTCTTGGTCCTACTCATCTTAAACCCTTTAGACTCCAAGGTGCGTCTCCAATCTTCCAACTTAGCGTTAACTCCGCTACGAGTCTCATCGATGAGGACTATGTCATCCGCAAAAAGCATACACCATGGCACCTCACCTTGAATTTGTTGCGTCAATACATCCATCACCAAGGCAAATAGAAACGGACTCAAGGCTGATCCTTGATGCAACCCCATCACCACCGGGAAGTGTTCTGAGTCCCCTCCTACTGTCCTTACCCTGGTTTTGGCACCCTCGTACATGTCCTTGATCAACCTTATGTATGCTACCGGTACACCTTTAGCCTCCAAACATCTCCATAGTATCTCTCGAGGGACTTTATCATAAGCCTTTTCTAAGTCGATGAATACCATATGCAAGTCTCTCTTTCTCTCCCTATATTGCTCCATTAGTCTCCTCATAAGATGGATGGCTTCCGTAGTTGAGCGTCCCGACATAAATCCGAACTGGTTCTCTGAAATAGACACGCCTCTCCTCACCCTCATCTCCACCACTCTTTCCCACACTTTCATAGTATGGCTTAGAAGCTTGATACCTCTGTAGTTGTCGCAACTCTGGCTATCCCCTTTGTTTTTGTATAGAGGGATCATGATGCTCGACCTCCATTCTACGGGCATCATTGCAGTCGTAAAGATGACATTAAATAACCTAGTCAGCCATTCCAAACCTACCGAGCCCGCACTCTTCCAAAATTCTCCAGGGATCTCGTCATGTCCGGTCGCTCTTCCCCAGCGCATCCTACGAACAGCACCTTTAACCTCATCGACCGTAATACTGCTACAACCCCCAATATCGTGACTCCTTCCTGTATGTTTCAAATCTCCCAACACAATTTCTGTGTCCCCACTGTCATTCAAAAGTTTATAGAAGTAAGACTTCCATCTTTGTTTGATAAGGGTCTCCTCTGCCAATACTTTTCCGTGCTCGTCTTTAATGCACTTCACTTGATCCACATCACGTGCCCTTCTCTCCCGGGCCTTGGCTAGCCTGAATAACTTCCTGTCCCCGCCTTTCTTTTCTAGTTCAGCATAAAGGCGTTCAAAAGCTGCCGTTTTTGCCGTTGCAACCGCCGACTTCGCCTCCTTCCTCGCTATCTTATACAGTTCCCCATTCGTCCACTTCTCCACCTCATCCTTGCTCTCCATCAACTTAGCATACGCCAGCTTCTTTGCTTTCACTTTCCCTTGCACTTCTTCATTCCACCACCAGTCCCCTCGACTAAATATAGTATAAATCCAATCCCAAAGTATTATTTGTATTGTCTCACCTTATTCTATCCAGCTTGGGAGTACTTTATCCATTTTTCATATGGTATAAATAAAGAGAGAAGTGTCAAAAACATAATTAAACTATTCATTTTTTTTTAGTTTCATACCTAAATTATTGAAAGTGTGAGTTTCATATCAAAGCTATCACTTATTAATTTGAGAAACACACTTCAGTGGTGTGTGTAATACACTCTCTCTACTCTCTCGATATTTTTAAAAAACTTCGCCATATAGCATTTCACATGGATAAAATATTTCACCTTGACAAAAATTAAATAAATTATTAATATTAGTTAAAAGTTAAAGACTAAAGTATTTCTATCCCAAAAAAAAATTAATTTTTTTTAAAAAATAAAATTGAAAATATTTTTGCTCACGCATTCCACCACCTTCCCCCCAATCCCATCCTTTATTTTTTAATTTTTTTAAAATTTCAATTATAAAATATTTTAAAAAAATTCATACTTCACCGCTTCCTCCACTCCTTCCTAAAAATGTTATTATATTTATTTTTTTAAATAAAATTATTACCACTCCGATTAGCCCTCCGCTCTTAATTATTTATATATATAATTTTATTTTTTTTAATTTTTTTTCTCGTTTTGTGTTAGATATATACATATATTTTTAAGAATGTTTTTCTACTTGCGTATCGAATATAGCAGAAATAAAAAAATATATTTTTAAAAAAGTTTTGCGTGAGTAGAAAATACTTTCCTAGTATATATCTAACACAAAATGAAAAAAATTGAAAGCAGAGGGTTAGGTGGGGTAGAGTAGATTTTTTTTTCATAAATAAAACTATCTAAAATATTATTTGAAGGGGGTGGGGGGCGGGAGGGAGTAAGAATATTTCTAAAAACTTATATATAATAAATAAAAATAAAGCTAAAAAATTGGGGTGGGGGCAGGGGTATGGTGTGAGAAAGTGGTGGAGTGAGGTAAGAAAAATATTTTATATTTTATTTTATAATTTGTTTTGGTTGGAGATAGTAATATTTTAATTTTTAATTTAACTAATTGTACGAATTTATTTAATTTTTGTTAAGGTAGAATATTTTGTCCATGTGGAGTGTGATGTGACAATTTTTTTTAAATGAAAGAAAGAGTGTCATACACACACCATAATAATAGTGAAATAAAAAATAGAGGTGTGTTTTTCAAATTAATAAGTGATAGTTTATGTATGAAAGTTACGCTCCAATAATTTAGATATGAAATTTTAAAAAAAGATAATTCACGTGCATTTTTGATGAGATAAAGTAAATTAGTCCAGAAATTTATTATACTCATATAATTTAATCCACATACCAAATGACCTTATGATTCCTTGTCCTATTTTAAATATTTTTTGAGATTTCACATTACTTACGTAGTTCTAGTCAATTAGAATGATAATTTTCTCAAAAAAATAAAAAGAAAAAAATAGAATGATTGATTTCCTTGAGTGAAGTAACTCAATTGGTCTTAAGAAACGGTGTTTCTTTAGGCTGAAGATTTTGCAGACATGATTTTTGTAGTGTGAATGTTGTCATTGCTATGCCTCTAGTAATTTACAGTGATAGTAACATTGTTAATTGACTATAAAACTTGAAACAGTATTACTGATTTTAAGCATACAATTATTGAAATATTCGATTGCCAAACCTTCTAAGAGACGAGGATATAATTAAAATGTAGAGCCCCATTTATTACAAGAGAAAAAAATCTTAATATTTGAACTTTGGTGATGTAGACTGTTGTAGAGTCCACTGCATTTAAGCAAAGTGAATCGTAAAATTTCACTCCTTTCCTGAGGTATATAGAAAAAGAACCTGTATCTTCTACATCTCCTATCTCCGATTGATGACTTGAAAAATACCAACTCCGTAGCTAGCATTTCTGCAATCTTGCCCAACCGATAAGCATGGATGCCCCATCTTGCACAATCATTCTTTATGATGTTCCACTTTTGTTTACTGCATCCTCAAGGCTTTGATCCAATCAACTTCAACTCTGAAATCACCTGGCCCAGACTTCGCACCTGGAACTCCACCTTCTGCGTTTACAGATAGAGACATACCAACGATTCGAGCTGGATTCATCTCCAACCTAGCATTTATTATGTTCCCTCTCCATGTAGGTGCATAACGAGTAAGTGGGATCTACACAGCCAATAAAAGCAATCTACTTATCTTCTCTTCCCCGCAAGTTGAACAAGTATTTTATTTGAACCTTCTGTGATCTGATATAGCTTCCATACCAGATGAAGGATGAAGGAAATGAAGAACTTACCTTTGCGATATACCAGTTATCTTTTGGCACAAAAACGAATGCTTGCCATGAATTATCTTCATCTTGTCCTGGACTATTGACCCAATTCTCTGTGTATATCTGCAGTTAGGCTTTGAGTGAGAAATGATTATTCTCACAGTTCATCCAAATATCAATAGCACCAGTTCATTGAAAACATGGGCATCTGAAGCATGTAAGCATCCAAATAAAGACAAGACACAGGAACTTACTGTAGAAATATAGCATCTTCCATCCCCTTTAAGTTTAAGAGCTATTGTGTCATATCCATCCAAATCAATGAAGCCATCAAACTGCAAGAAAAAATAATTAGAAGGAGAAGCCACGCTACTGATAGATAAAACAAAACAATTCCTCTATATCGTAATATTGGGCAAGGGGCAGTCAAAAATGACATGTCAACTATACCAAAGACATTAAGGCAAGTTTTTTTTTCAAGTTTCACCACTAGTGCCTGGCTGCCTGCTATATGAGAATCACACTTTTAATAAAGCCAACTAATGATATAATAAAGGTTTCATAGCAAACGAAAGCAAAATTTTTTACTTTATTAATTTTCAAATGCGAAATTTGAATAATGAAATACATTCTTACTAATTGACTAATTAAAAATTTGAATTGCAAAAAAGAAAAGAAGACTATCTCGCATGCAAATGAAACGTCACAAACTTTATTGAAGTACGACTTTACAAATATAAAGATAGTTCTTTAGTTAAAACAAGGAGAGCAGAAAGTGAGGGGAAAAGACCTAACGTATATCACTATTCCCCGAGTCCGAGGAGATGGTTCACCGAATAGATCATTTGACTCATTCACATCCAGATCATGTATGTTTGAGTATACAAATAAATTTGATTAATTCTCGTGGGTGTTTCTATTTATTATTTTAAGAAAACTGTCTTACCAAGCAGGGCCCTGCTGAGTTGGTCTGTGGGCCATGAACCAATTCCTAGCTGGGTCCAGTTAGGGAGTCTAAGTAATGGACCCAGACCATGCCCCCTAAGTTAGAGGTTAGCCAAATCAAGAGTTGGAGCCTAGAGGTAGGGGACCTGTTTTAGGGGGTTAAATGGGATGTTTCATGGGTTAACCCAGCCAACTCGACAGCTCTGAACTTTTGAATAGAAGGGCTATCAACAGTCACAAAGGAAACAAAAACATACAATATCTGTTAGAGATGACCTAACTCCAAGATGTGCAGATGGCCCAAGCTGACGAGATGCTGCCATGTCCATTATTTATCTACTTGTCTTCAGTTACCATATATATTTATTTTCATTTTGGTTTTCCCAGTAAGTCCTCTTATTCTCTTGGTGTTCTAGGGTTTCTTCGATTTTGATCTTGAATCTGTTACTTATCATTATCAAACAAGAAAGGAGACGAAGCATTTATCAGGATGGTTGAGTAGCATTCACCTTTTTAGACCGCATTCCACAAAAGCCACTTCGAGTCATATTCCACTTTGATCCTTCCATAACATCCAAAGAGAGATTTCCAGAGAAAAGACCTGTCAAAAGCACCAGAAATCTGTCTATGTTCAACGTGCAAAATGCGAATCTCAAGAAAAGTAACACTAATTATAGTAACATCGTTTGACATACTTTCACAATCATCACCAAGAAACTTGTCTACAATAGACAAGATTGATGAAGGGACATAGGCAAGGCAGAACAAAGAAATTACGCAAGTGGAATTTTAGGCTCTGTGGAATGCTCGGAGGTCAATGGCTTTCTCCACATACAACACTGAAGGCCCCAAATAATGCTACTCCAATTATAGTGGTAGAAGTGAAGATCGATACACAAGTAATACCCAAGAGGGGAAGTTTCAAGTATCTTGGGCCTATAATTCAATGGGAAGGATGAAATCTCTCACTTCGAAATAGCAGGTACACCTCTATGGAATTAGTTGAGGTGCGCAAAATCTAGCTCGAATACCATGCTTATGAAAAAAGAACAATGGGAAGGATGAAATCTCCCACTTCGAAAAACTTTAAGAATGTTTTTTGCTCACAAAGATACTTCAAGGATGTAATTAAGGTTATGGCTATTCTTTAGGGATGTTTTTCGCTAAAAGCTACATATTTTATGATTTTAGCCTTTGACAACTCTATCTTGAAGGTTCTTTTCATAGGAGATGTTCAGAAGATGCATGTTGCAGAGATGAAGATGTTGAGATGGATGTGTGGACATACTAGAGTGACAAGATTATGAATGAGGTTATCCGGGAGAAGGCGGGAGTGACCACTCTGACGGACAAGATGAGGAAAGCGAGACTAAGATGATTTGGGCATGTGAAAAGGAGGTGCGCAGACGCCCTAGTGAGGAGGTGCAAAAGGTTGGTTGTAGTGGGTACGCAGAGGGGTAGAGTTAGGCCGAAAAAATATTGGGGAGTGAGGCCATTAGATAGGACATGGCACAACTTCATAGTACCAAGGACATGACTCTAGATAGGAAGCAATGGAGGTTGTATATTAGGGTAGAAGATTACTAGGGGTAGAGTGTTGTTTTATCTTGTGAAGGTTTAGGCTTGTTAGTACTTGTTGTAGTACTAGTTGTACCCTTGTAGTTCTTGTCATCTACAGGTATTGTTTCTTTCTTGCAAACTTTACACTGTTTTTCTTATTAACTGCTATGCTTTCTTCATTATTTTTTTCTTTCTTTACTTGGGTTTGATGCACTTGAGCCGAGTGTCTTTCAAAAAGAGTCTCTCTACCTCCATGAGGTAGTATAAGGTCTGCCTACACTCGATCCTCCCCAGACCCCACTTAGTGGGATTTGACTTGGTATGTTGTTGTTGTATGAGTTAACAAAGTTATTTGAACTGCAAAAATAATTATTTGTAATGTTTTCAGGGGAAAACAAAAGTTCTACACCAAAGAACTTTATGGTTTTAGAGGGCATCTATCTAGCACATGCTGTCAATAATCCAAGATAAAAGTGAGAAATAACTATTAGCAGTTGAGGTTGGATAAGAGAAGTATAACACATAAAGACTTTATATGTGACTAAGAACAATTAAAAAGGAAAATGGAAGATCAACAAAAATAACCCAATACATAAAAAGAAGAACAAAAAGGAAATAAAGAACAGTATGCATGCTCAAAATAATTTACCAACACTAGTTGACCCATTTCCAGTGTCCTTAATCTCCAAAGCTGCTGAGGATAGACCTGATAAATTATCATCAGGATATTTATTAGTCACTAATTTAATCTTTGATTTGGTGAATACTTGGACAAAAGAAAAGAAAGTTCTCAGTCTATAGATGCCTAGCATGATTCTTGGAGACCGTAGTCATTGATTAACTTTGTAACTGCTCCATTTCGTGGGCACTCTCCTTAAGTACCATCACTCTGATTTCTAAAAATAACAGTTACGAGCACCTCACATAATAGATGCAGATATGAAAAGAAAAGTGTATTTGGTAAAACCAAAGAATCTAGGCTTTCAATTAGATGCTCAAGAAAATAGAATATTTTTTCATAATGTTTGGTCTTGTTAAAAAAAATTGGGGTAATCAAAATAATAAATTTATCTCAAAAGGAAAACAATGTGTTCTGTAAAGCTGAGAGTCCACCTCCACTAAGAACCCTGTGCAACATAAGACTATGAAAGCCTATAACTAAAGGAGAATAAATCAGGAAAACTGATTCCACCAAAATAACAGGTTGGAATATACCCAAAAAGCGCTCCTGTTTGGCTGTTACCAAGTACTCGTACTACAAGTAAGAGAAGTATGTATGTTTGTATACCTCCGTATTCTGAATCTGAGTATAAATGCCAATTCTTGAGCTCATCCTTTGAACTAAAGTTGAAAATGTATCTTTCACTGGGTGGAACTAGGTCTTCAATGTTCCACGTGAGTGCTACAGATGAAAAAAGTTACACAAATTGAAAGTTGCTAGAATTGATAGAAACATAATTAATAAAGAAAGAGCACCATTTTACTTGCATACTGATTCAATGAAGAATACACTGTTACACGCTTAGCAAAAGATTGGTCAACTACTAGTCAACTTGAAGAAGCTAGAAAGGGATTGCCGCAAACCCAAAAGATAATACTAACACTCATCACAAACTAATGAAGCAAAACATATGAGGGAAAACAACACAAACATGACAAAGAAGTTAATTAATATCAACAGCTAAGCACGTCAAAGGAGATGTGCAGTTCAAAAAGGTTATCTAAGCTCTTGTTGTTCTTCCTTTCACATTATTTGCATAACTGCTGTAGAGAACTCCTGGGGCCTAGGTCAATCATTTTTATATTTAAACCTCACTCAACTCCTTTTAAACATACAAGCCTCCCCACAATAGGTGTGAAAGGACACCAAAGCAGAGACATCTCTACGTTTCTAAAGATGACAGGAATTCTCGCAGATCACCCAGCCATTTTAACAATTTATTTTAACTGATCTGTGAGAAATGGACAAATGGTAAACAAAATGAAAGTATGACCTACTTTAACTGTCAGACTGCGAAGAAAAGACTAATGAAGCAAAGTTTCCATATATTTTGAAGTGTCCTAACTAGCTAAAACTAAAATGGCTTCCAAAAACATTAACTCGTTAAAATAACTTAACAATCAGAATCTGAAAGGCAAACAAGCTGATGCACCAAAATAAGATGTGAATGCAATTAACAAAGATGTATCTCAAGTGCAGCACACATAAGCTTTGTTAGTGGAAGTTAGGTGAACTTGGATGGAGAATTGGTTAAGAGTTAGTTGGGATTTCATTTGTAACTAAGTGTAGATGTCAATCTTGATTCTTAGTTGCTCTCATCTGCTGTTTAAATACCATTTCACATCAATAAAACTCATTCTTTGGCTGCCAATTTAGATTTCCTTTGCCCATTTGTTAGTTCATACTTCATAGCTTAGTCATTATGAAATTCTCATTGCTTTGGGTATTATTGTGAGCTTTTGCATCACAAGCTGGGATTAATATATCTTCTGTCTCATGTCAGCTAAGAGGATCAAAAAATGGGTGGACCAAACAGGAAATAGAAATGAAAAGTATCCGCTAAAATAGAAACGGAAGCAGCATAGGGATTTTGATGATGAAGTTCCAGAACAATCAGGTCGATAATGGTGAAATACCTCTTCTTGTAGCATTCAACGATGCTTGCAATAGTGAGCGGAACCTGGACATATCTAACTTCCCCTCCTGTAAGAAAACTCCTGCAACATTGAATTGAGAATTCCATCAAATTTCAGCTATTAGAGACAGAACACTGCACAACAAAAAGCAAGGCATGTTACTGTGAAATTAAGGAGTTAAATTGCTTGAAATCATATACCAATCTATTGACGGCAAGCCTTCTTGCTTCCGGCAGTGTTTGTCCTTAAATCTTTACAAGAAGGCGACGGTTTGCCAATGTGAAAAACGAGAGAAAATGATCAAAATGGTCCTTATTGTATGGGGGTTCGGACTATTTGGGTCCTTAATAGATGCTACATAACAGATATAATCCCCATTGTATGCAAGAAATACACTTTTTAGTACTAAACCTTAAAACTAACGGTTTCCCCAAATAAATCTCAGTTAAACTTAACTGAGAAACAAATTAAACCCAAAAAGAGAACTTCCCTTTCTTGTTCTTCTCTGTAAAACCCCTCAGGCACAAACTCTCAAGAATTGTTGGAGGAAAATGTCGTATAGCGAATTGACTATTACAGTGCAAGCTACTTACCTAGGCGAAATTGCCCAAGTCAATCCAGATAAATGCAAAGGAAAAAAAGGAAGAGAGTCGCTAGGATCTACCAATCCCATTTGAAATGCTTTACCCTTGAAGAAAAACAAGTCCACGTGTTTAAACCATACATAATTATAACTTAGTGGAGCAAACAGAACTTGGATTACAAGAATTTTGCCGCACTACCCGATTTACTCAAGTAGTTTCTAAAAAGTTTTAAGCAAAAGCAACAACTAAATTCCGGAATATTGGAGGAAATGAAGGAGAAATAGGTGAAGCAGAAGGTTTCTCAGGGCACACCCAAAAATAAAAGATGTTTCTTGATAGATCTCAAGATAGTGATCAATCACTTATCTACGGGAAATGCTCTCCGACAATATTACACACCAAGTCACTTCTGCCAGTTTTCCTGAGGTCAATGAACCGAAGTGCTGTGAAGGAGGAGTAAAATCCCAAAATAGTGCCTTATCTTTGGGCGGAGACTCAAAATCATCCTTGTTAATAGTCCCTTATATTTATAATATTGGTACACTTTTGATCCTCTCCCAAATTTCCCCTATTTTTTAACATTTGTTTTGTTCATAATTTAGTGTATGAAACGTTCAGTTCTTCTCTTCTTTGTTAAGTAGAAACAACAGTTCCATATGAGAGAAGATAAGAAGAAGAGTGTCCTTTGTTTTGTTCAATCCAAACATCGTTGCAGCTAAACCAAGAACCTACCTTTGTTTTTGGGACTATTGTCGGTATTTTGAGGCATTTTTGCTTCAAAAGGTAATAGCATAAAGCTCTCACAAGTATGATAGAAAACAAGTTACAAATCTCAATACGTGAGAATAAATAAATTAAAGGTGATGTAACAAGATAAGGTCGAACCTAACACGTTGGATCGGAGAAGGGCCGTAGACATAAATTAGGCATAGTGAACGAGCTTCTAGTAGCTCATAATCTTAATCAATTTTAATACTGATCTTTGCTTAAGGATATTAGGGGAAGGGAGTGTTATTACTAGCCAATTGTTTACTTTTTGCTATTATTCAAGCCTTAGTTGCATCCATTTCATTCACATATTAACTTATTGTTAGAGTTATATTTATTTTACTGGAGTTGTGCAAGAGCTTTCAAAGGAGTTCATGAACATCTTGGTCGACTCATTTGTAAACACAATACGGTATACCATAGACTATACAAAAAATAACTTGTGAAGAAAAATAGAGTATGAGTGATATTTTTCTAAGGTGAAAAATCAAAAGAGTTTTTTTTTAATGTGTATTAGTCAATTTAAATATTGTATTCGTGACTACATGGAGTAAAATCTTTGTTATAGTGATATTAGTTGTTCCTCTTGGTCCATAATTTTTTCCATATTTAAAAACGTTTTCACGTAGAAATTTTCGTGTCATTTATTTTTTATTTTATTTCTATCATTTTGACCATATATATTATTGAGTTAGTCTAGTTTTTTTCAACAAACTGGTATCAGAGTATTGGTTCACAATATCTATATTTTTGGAGAAACAATGAAAGCAAACACTAGTAGAATGGTTATTTTGAATGACTTCCATCGTTTCTCTTAAAATATAGATATTGCAAATCAAAGCTCCGATACCAATTTATTGAAAAATATGGATCAACACAAAAATATATATGATCAAAATATTAAAAATAAAATGAAGAAAAAAGACACCAAAAATTGCGGCAAATATTGAAAAGGTTGTTGCTGGAAGGTTGAAAATTGATAAGATTTGGAAATTGACAACCAACCAAAAGATCTCTTCACAGTACAAATATTGAAATTGTAACATTTGTTGACACCCAAATTTGACCCTCTAAAACGTAAATTGATTATCGAGCTTCTTCAATTTTAAACAATTTGAAGTGATTAGTTTTTTTAAAAAAAAATTAAAATGTTTTTTAAAAGTAATTTGGTCATTTTTATAAATTTTGAATGATATATATATAATATATATATATCCATATGATTTCATTAATATAATTATTAGTTTTAATAAATATTCGAAAATGATCTCAAAAAGATTTTATTTTTAATTAATTATTTTGTAAAGTAGTAGTTTATATTTTTGAATTAATTAGTTTAATTAAGTTAGCTAATTTATTTTATTTGAATTTAGAAGATCGTTAATTAATTAATATTAATTCATCTTATTTAATTTTTTAGCCGAATTTGCTAATTAAATTTATTTTGGCTAAATTCATAATTCAATTGGCTATAATTGAAACTATGTGACCATTTGTTAAAGTGTAAGCCTAGCTGTTTTTCCTACCTAATTCCACAATTTCCTACACTTAACAATTCCCAACCCAACCGACCCCAACTTTCCCATTTCCTACAAACTACATGTCCACTACCTAATAACAACAACAACAATTGCAGACAACAACACATGGCAACTAGCCTACCAATTTTCCAACACATATACATTATTATTTTTCAACACCTATATACTTAAACTTTATTATTTTTCAACAATAGCTACATTATTATTTTTCAACACCTATATACCTATACATTATTATTTTTCAACAACTAGCCTACCAATTTTCCAATACATATGCACTATTATTTTTCAACACCTATTTACTATCAATTTTTCAACACCTATACATTATTATTTTCCAAACTAACCTACCCAATTAGATTACAACACACAACCCACCACCAATTTGTAACGATCTGTCCCCGTCGTTAGGAATAGGCCAATGAGAAAGGATTTCGGGCCAGAAAACTTTGGATAGTAATTTCGAAAAAATTTAGCCTAGGCAAGATTTGAACGAATTCTAAATCAGGGGAAGTCTAGGGTGACTATGTGAATGGTGGGAGAGTGAATCATTGATTTAATTGGATAAGATGATAGCCAAGACGATACAAAATATTTATGGCTTCGCGGAATCGCATACGGGCGAGTAAAACTCTCATAATCGGATTTCGCATGAAAGGTATATTTTAATACATCTGGAGAAGGGGGTGTGTTATGAAATTGGGGATTGGAGCTTAAACTTCGAGCTCACAGTTTCCGCATATCCCACCAGAGCGGGGCAGACGCAACTTAAGTTAGAAAAAATCCCAGAAACGGTCTTTTTCTATGAAAATAGTTTCTAGAACAACAGGAGGTGACCTGGGGCAATTTCTATCGATTTCCTATGAATTTCCATGCTTAAGGTAAGGATTTCACTTCCTAAATTTATCCTTTGATTCTTAGAACCTAGAAATTATGGTTGGTAATTATTTGGGAGGGTTTAAATTGAAAATTAATAGTAGAAAATAGCCCTAGGGTGGGATTATGATCATGGGTTTCGCCTAGGATGAGAATTGTGTTATTTTTCATGATAGTTAGGTCATTGTGTTGATCCTTTATATGTATTTATTGTTTTTAGACCAAGAAAGAGAAGAACGAACCCGAAAAGAGAAGGCTCTTGCATTGTAAAGTTGTTGAAACTTGAATTTGAGGTAGGTGATGGTCTAGTTTCTTGTATGTGTTTCATATACTTGTTAAATTGCTTCATGATATACATGCATTTATATGAATAGGGAAACATGCTAGATTATATGTGAAATGATCACTTGCTGGCCTGTTTTTGTGATGAACCTATTCTTAGTGTTATAAATACTGTAAATACTGAATGTATTTGTGATTATGGTATGTTTGGATCGGATGTCATATTTCGACACATATTTAAATTAGGTGTCACATTCCGACAGGATATATTTGGATCGGGTGTCACACTCCGGTATATATTTGGATCGGGTATCATGTTTTAGGTCCCTTGATAGGACCCTTCTGTGAAGTTATAACATGTGGAAGATATTGAGTTGTGATATTGCTGAATATAGTTGAACTAGAGATTAGTTGACTTATTTTGTATATGTATATGCCTATTTTGTGGAATTTACTTGTTTATGATCCATTTATTGGCTAACCGTGTGATCCTATTAGTACACTATTGGTTTTGTGTACCGATACTACTCTTGCTCTACCTTTTATTGAGCATATGGCATATTCATTCGACTGCGGAGAGACCTCGGTTAGAAGAGTGAAACTTGTTCGAGTTCAAGGGTGAGCTGTTTGTTTCAAGCTGCTGTGGACTCTTCTCTTTTCTAGTCCCTTTTACAAGACTCAGATTTTCAAACACTATTTTAGTTTTATGACTACCTTTTGGGAGTGCTTCCCTTTTCTTATTTGGATGCTTTGTTAGAGTTTTGGTACGGACGACTTTTAGTTCCTTGGTTATTTTCGCATTTTTTTTGTTATTAAATTGGCTGAGATTATGGGAACTCAATATTATTTTTGTTTTTATTGTTTCTTCCGCAAGTCTTTAATTGTTGTCTTTTAAGTTTGATAAGTTGGGCTATAAATATGGTTCTCCTACTGGAGGGTTATTTTGGGTTCAAGTAACGGTAGTTTGGGGTCGTGAAAAAGTTGGTATTAGAGCCTGGTTCCCTAGATCTGGTCATACCAAAATGAGTCTAGTACAGTTTTGCAAAATGGTACAGAAACGTATGTACTTTGATTCGAGAGGCTACAGGATTTTAGGAAAAGTTTCATTATTTCTTTCCTTCATGCTATTACTTGATTCCAATTGGTATTTGGCGATTCAAATTGTTATCTAATATCTTTAACTCTCTTGTCAGCAGATGGTCAACACTCGCTATAACGGTGTCAATCCCGTAGCTCCAGTGGAGCTAAAAGAAGAGCTATCATTCGACAGCATGACAGAGGGAGAGACAGGCGAGGTAGGGGCAAAGGAAAAGCAACACCTGCCATAGTGAAAGTTCATATTGAGGAAGTGCTAGCAGATGAGACCCCTCCTACTCCCAGAATAAGTTAGAGGGAGACGAAGGAGTTGAAGAGGAGGAAGAGCATGCTGAACAGGAGGAGGAAACCCAGACATGGGCTGCTGATATTTCCCCTCTAGACCTCATATTCACTCAACAGATCATGGCATTCTTAAGTGGGTTGGCCGGCACTAGAGTTGTCTCTACCATACCCACAACACCAGCTCTTGTGGCTCATCCGTTTGTTGCCGCAACTCTGTTAGTAGATGAAGTAATAGGCACTGTTGCCTTTTTCAAACCACTCATGGGTCCAATAATGACCGGTACTGAACATGAAATACTCACCAAGTTCCTCAAGCTCAAATCCCCAGTCTTCCATGGTACTGATAATAAAGATGCCTATGAATTTATTCTTGATTGCTATGAGAGGTTGCAAAATCTGGGTATGGTCCATCATCATGGAGTAGAGTTTGTGACTTTTCAGGTGTAGGGTAAGGCCAAGTAGTGGTAGAGGGCATATGTGGAATGTCATTTGCCTGCGTTTCCCACACTCACTTGGGTTTAGTTCTATGCTCTGTTCCTAAAAAAAAACATGCCCTATACTTTGAGAGACAGAAAAAAGGATGAGTTTATGGACCTTGAGCAGGGAGGGTTATTAGTGGCTGCTTATGAAGCCTAGTTTCATGCATTAGCCAGGTATGCAACTCAGCTGGTCACTATAGAGGAGTAGAAGATTGGGTTGTTCGTGAAATGGTTGAAACCTGAGTTGCAGGTACTTTCTATCCATATGACTTCGTCTGGTAGGAGTTTCAACGAAGTCATCGACTTTGTTAAGAAGGTTCTAGATGTGAGAAAAGATGGGCAAGCCAAAGCTTTGTCTAAGAAGCCCAAGAGTGCAGGTAACTTTCAGGGATCCTATTAGAGGGTCAGGCAGGCCGGTGATTACTGCCTGGCCAATTCAGTCAGCACTGCCCCCTTTTACCAGCAATATTTTAGGTACTCCACAGTAACATCCAGCCCATAAGGGTCAGGAGCATCATTCCCAAGTAGCCATCCGTCCTTTGATCTCAGTTACTTTAATTGTGGAGAGCTGAGTCATATACAAAGGGAGTGCCCTCACTCCCGCAGGACAGTTTCAGTATCCCAGCAGGCTAGAGTAGTGGTCCGAGCAGCTGGAGGGAGTAATGGTAGAAGACATCCACATGGTGGGTGAGGAGGAAATTCAAGAGGTGGTGAGGGCCGAGGTAATGTTAGTGTAGGTTGAGGAGCAGCCCAACCAGGTAGAGAGGTAGCCCGTCGGATGATCGGGCTCAGTTTTATGCATTTTTGGGCAAGACTAAGGTAGAGGCGTCTAACGCAGTTATCACAGGTACTATCCTTGTCTATGAATGGATGACTACTATATTATTTGATCTGGTTCCACTTATTCCTATGTGTTTGTAAAATATGTGTTGGGTTTTGATGCACTGTGTGATATATTGGATGCCCCTGTTCATATTTCTATCCCTGTTGGAGAGTTAGTCATAATCACCCATATGTATCATGCTTGTTCTGTTGTGTTTATGGGATACTAGACTTGGGTTGACTTAGCTATCTTAGACATGATATATTTTGATGTGATCTTAGGCATGACTTGGTTGTCCCCCTACTTTGTTGTACTTAATTGCAATGTAAAAATTGTGGCTTTAGAGATCTCGGGGAGGGAAAGGTTAGAGTGGAAAGGGGTGTAGAAGCCTAATCCAGCTAAGGTCATATCTTTTCTCCAGGCTAGAAAAATGATGGGGCAGGGTTGTTTGGCCTATTTGGACCATATCCGAAATGTGGATGTAGAGTCTCCTTCTATTGAGTATATTCCAGCATCGTGTGAATTTTCAGAATTATTCCCTCAAGACTTGTATGGTATGCCTCCTGATCAAGATATAGATTTCTGCATTGATTTAGAGCCGGGTATCTTTCCAATTTCCATTCCTCCCTATCATATGGCTTCAGCAGAGTTGAGAGAGCTTAAGGCTCAGATATAGGATCTTCTTAACAAGGGGTTGATTCGTCCTAGTGCTTTCCTTGGGATGCTTCGGTGTTGTTTGTTAAGAAAAAGGATGGTAGTATGGGAATGTGCATTGACTACCTATAACTCAATAAGGTTATCATCAGAAATAAATACCTTTTGCCTCATATTGATGACCTTTTTGAACAGTTACAAGGTGCTTCAATCTTCCCAAAGATTAATCTCAGGTCTGGGTATCATCAGTTGAAAATTATGCCTGAGGATGTGCCTAGAAACAACTTTTATAACTAGATATAGGCACTATGAAATTTTTGGTGATGTCCTTTAGATTGACCAATCCACTTGCAGCCTTCATGAGTTTGATGAATGGGGTGTTCAAACCGTTCCTAAATTCATTCGTGATAGTGTTTCTGAATGATATATTGTTATATTCAAAGAGTGAACAAGAACATACAAATCATCTTCGAATTATTCTAGGTGTTTTGGGAAGACAAAAGTTGTATGCAAGATTGTCTAAGTGTGAATTTTAGCTGCCTTTAGTTGCCTTTTTAAGACATATTGTTTCAAAAAAAAAAGGTAATGGACAACCTACAAAAGATTAAGGCAGTTAAGAACTGGGCTAGGCCTAGTTCTGTGACCGATGTTAGAAGTTTTATTGGACTGGCCAGCTATTATCGCCAGTTCGTGAAAAACTTTGCTTCTATTGCTACTTACTTGACCAGGATGACTAAAAATGAGGTACCGTTCAAGTGGACTGACAAGTGTGAAGAGAGCTTCCAAAAGCTCAAGCTCTTCTGACCACAATATCAATTCTGACCGTGTCGATCGATGGTAAGGATTTCATTATTTATTGAGATGCTTCGCATTCCGGTTTAGGTATTGTGTTGATGCGGGCTAAGAATGTTGTAGCATATGCTTCGCGATAATTGAAGGTGCATGAGAGAAACTACCCGACTCATGACTTGGAATTGGCAGCGGTAGTATTTGCACTAAAAATCTAGAGACATTATTTGTATGCCATTAAGTGTGAGGTGTTTACTAATCACCGCAACTTACAACATGTGTTCACCCAGAAGGACTTGAATTTTAGACAGCGAAGGTGGATGTAGTTGCTTAAAGACTATGATGTCACCATCCAGTACCATCCAGGTAAGGCTAATGTGGTAGCAGATACATTGAGCCAAAAACTGATGAGCATAGGCAGTCTAGCTTGTTTGGGATCCCTTAAGAGCGACCCCTGGCTAGAGGAATTTAGGCCTTAGAGGCCAGGTTCATAAGGCTAGGCATCTCAGAGAAAGGTGGGATAATGGCGGGAGTTGATCTAAGACCCACTTTTATAGAAGAGATCAAGACCAAGAAGTTTGAAGATGTTAACTTAAATGAAATTAGAGGAAAAGTGTTGATGGGCAAGGCTCAAGAATCAAAACTTGATGCAGGTGGGGCGTGTGCTTCACTTTTGGGGAAGGATTTGTGTTCGCCGGGTAGATGGACTAATTCAGAAAATCTTGTCTGAATCTTATAGTTCACGATACTCTACTCACCCGTGAATGACTAAGATGTATTAATACTTGAAATGGTTGTATTAGTGGCATGCTATGAAAAAAGTGATAGATGAATATGTAGCCAAGTGTCAGAACTGCCAATAGGTGAAATATGAGCACCAAAGACCTACACCTTTTCTACAAAAAATGCCCATTCCTGAATTGAAGTGGGAGAGAATAGCCATGGATTTCATGGACTTTGGGAAATCATGACTCCATTTGGGTGGTGGTTGATAGGTTAACAAAGTCGGCGCACTTTATCCTAGTTAGATTAGACTACAATGCACAACAGCTGGCCAGGATTTATGTGAAAGTGATTGTAAGGCTACACGGGCTGCCCCTTTCTATCATTTTAGACCGTGGTACGTAATTCACTTCCAAATTTTAGGAAACGTTACATGAAAAATTGGGCGCTCAACTCACTTTTAACACCGCTTTCCATCCAAAGACAGATGCGCAATTAGAGAAGACTATCTAAGTGCTAGAAGACATGTTGAGGGTATGCGTGATCGATTTTGGGGTTATTGGGACAAGTTTTTGCCCCTGTGTGAGTTCTCCTACAATAATAGCTACCACTTCAGTATTGATATGTCACCATTTGAAGCCCTGTATGGGAGGGGATGCAGGTCTCCCATAGAGTGGTTTGAAGTTGGGGAAGTAGAGTAGTTGGTGAGGGATGCTCAGGATAAGGTAAGAAGCATCCAAAATAAGCTTCTAGCGGCTCAAAGTTGTTAGAAGGAGTATGCTGACCAAAAAGTAAGGGATATGACATTCGAGGCTGGTGAGCAAGTACTTCTAAAAGTGTCACCCATTAAAGGAGTAGTGAGGTTTGGCAAGAAGGGCAAATTTAGTCCTCGCTATATTGGCCCTTTTAAAATTCTTAACTATGTAGGGCCAGTGGTGTACAATTAACCTTACCACCTAGCTTGTCTAGGATACACCCAGTGTTCCATGTGTCTATGCTGAAAAAGTACCATGGATATGGGGACTACATCATTAAATGAGACTCAGTGATATTAGACAAGGAATTCTCGTATGAGGAGGAGCCAGTTATAAATCTTGATCGTGATGTCCGAGAGTACTTAAGAGATAAACATGGTTAAAGTGTAATGTAAACATCATTCAGTAGAGGAAGCTACTTGGAAAGATGAGAAAGACATGCGAGACAAGTATCCTCAACTGTTCGACGAAACAGGTGCCACCTATATCTACTTTAGCCCTGTTTTCCCTAGTTAGTCACTTGGGGATGAGTGATGGGTAAATTGGTATCTATTGTAACTACCTATCTCCTTTGTTAGGAATAGTCCAATGGGGAAAGATTTCGGGCCAACAAACTTGGTAGTAACTTTGAAAAAATTTAGCCTAGGTTAGACTTTGATAAATTCTGAGTCAGGTGAAGTCTAAGATGACTATGTGAAGGATGGGTGAGAGAATCTATGATTTAATTGGATAATCTAATAGCTAAGATGATGGGAACATTTATGGCTTCGCAAAATCGCATTCGGACGAGTAAAATTCTCGAAATCGAATTTAGCGTGAAGGGTATATTTTAATACGTTTTAGAAAGAGGGTGTGTTGTGAAATAGGGGCTTGGAGATTAAACTCCTATGTCACTATTTATATATATCCCGCTAAAGCTGGATTTCTCCCGCCAGAGCGGAGCCGCCAAAGTGGGATGGGTCTCGCTAGAGCGGGGCAGACGCGACTTAAGTTGGAAAAAACCCTAAAAATGATCTTTTTTTGCAAAATCAATTTCTAGAATGATTGAGGCGACCTTGGGCGATTTCTATCATTTTCCCATAGATTTTCACGCTTAAGGTAAAGATTTTACTCCCTAAATTTATCCTTTAATTCCTAGAATCTAGAAATTTTGGGGAGGGTTTGAATTGAAAATTAATGGTGGGAAATAGCCCTGCGGTGGGTTTAGGATCATGGGTTTGGCCTAGGATGAGAATTTTGTTGTTTTTCTTAATAGTTAGGCCATTGTGTTGATCCTTTATATGTATTTACTGTCTCTAGACCAAGAACGAGAAGAACGAACCCGAAAAGGGAGGGCTCTTGGATTGTAAAGTTGTTAAAGCTTGAATTTGAGGTAGGTGATGGTTTAGTTTCATGTGTGTATTTCATATACTTGTTAAATTGCTTCATGATATGCATGTGTGTATATGAATAGGGAAACATGCTAGATTATGTGCAAAATAATCACTTGCTGGCCTGCTTTTGTGATGAATCTGTTCTTGGTGATATAAATACTGTAAATACTGAATGTATTTATGATTGTGGTATACTTGGATCGGGTGTCCCGTTTCGACACATATTTGGATCGAGTATCATATTCTGATATGATATATTTGGATCGAATGTCATGCTTTGGCACATATTTGGATTGGGTGCCACGTCCAACAAAAAATTAATTATTTGTAGGTCCCTTGTGTGAATTTATAGCATATGGAAGATATTGAGTTCTGATATTGCTGAATGTAGTTGAACTTGAGATTAGTTGACTTATTCTGTAAATGTTTATATCTATTGTGTGGAATTTACTTGTCTATGATCTTCTTATTAGCTAACCGCGTGATCCTACCAGTACATCATTATTTTTGTGTACTAATACTACTCTTGCTCTGCCTTTTGTGTACTACATGACATATTTAGCCGGCTATGGAGAGACCTCGGTTAGAAGAGTGAAATTTGTTCGAGTTCAAGGGTAAGATGTTTGTTTCAAGCTACCGTGGACTCTTGTTTGTTCTAGCCCCTTTTTAAGGACTCAGATTTTCAAACACTATTTTAGTTTTATGACTACCTTTTAGGAGTGTTTCCCTTTTTCTTATTCGGATACTTTGTTAGAGTTTTGGTACAGACGACTTTCAATTCCTAGGATATTTTCGCATTTCATTTATTATTAAAAATTATTAGCTGAGTTTATGGGAACTCAGTACTATTTCTGGTTTTATTCCTGCTTTCACTAGTCTTTAATTGTTATCTATTAAGTTTGATAAGTTGGGCTGTAAATATGGTTCTCCCACTAGAGGAATATTGTGGGTGCCAGTCACGGCGGATCGGGGTCGTGACACTATTTCCCTACCAATTACTCTCTACAGCAAATATAATATACAATACTTACATTACTACAACACAACAACATTTACAACTGACCTACACCTCAATTCCTACGTGTCTAATTCCCACTAACGCATTCTCTACAATACACAATAATATCAATTTCTTTCTGCAATAAAACTCAATTCAAATTACTATTTTCATTTCAATTCACTATCCTTAATTTTCACAGCTTCAACAACATATCCATCTACACCCATATACATACACCCCTTCACGCATCCTTCTCGGCGTCTCCCTCGTCTCTGTCAATTTCCCAACAATAATTGTAATCTTTTCTTCTCTCTCCATCTATGAAATCTTGAGATTTAATAGAGACCTTATTGTTGACTTTGGTTCATATTTTCTTGCTTAAATCTAATTCAAATCAGAAGGCGCCTAAATCAATTTCAGATTTTTAGGAATGTGTTTTCATCTCCTTTGACTTTTGTAAAATCTGATCCTTTTCCCTCTCTCAGACGGCTCCTTTTGAAATTCAAATCAACTATTTTTGGCTAGAAATTCTTGTGATTGAATATTTGTTAACTCTAACTTTAATTTTTAGATTAATCTAATTAAATCCCCTAAAAGAAGAATTAATTTCTTTTTATAAGGTTGCATTTTTAGATTTTATTGAATCTTTATCTTTATTTATTCAAGTATCTGGTCCACAATCCTTTATTTGTTTCAAAATAAAAAATTCAAGTTTATTATATTTTTAAAAAATATGCAAGTGTTCTCTGTTAATCATATTTTAGTCAAATCTTAATCATTCTTAATTTACTTAAAATATGTTGAGTTTATATATTTTTTCTTCAAATAATTTTCTTTTCTTTTTTACTTGGTCATTTTAGTAAAGTATACTTTTTTTATAAATTATTTCAAATATCTTAAGTTGATTTATTATACAAATGATTTTAATTATTTTTTTAAAGTTAGTCAAATATTTTTTTAAATCGACGGATTGTTATGTCGGAAAAATACGATTTAAAATTAATTTTAACTTCTAGAGAAAAAAAATCAATTTTAGAAGAAGAGTCGCCATTTAATTTTTTAAAGAAATTAAAAAAACTTAATTTAAAAGGCCTTAATAGATTAAGTCTTAAAAATTAGAGAAAATGGATAAGAGTTCAAATTTCCACTTTGAGAAAGTGTTAACACTCAAAATGACCTCTAACATGTGATTATCCAACGATTACAAAATTATTTGACTAACTTTGGGAAAATTACTTGTAAATAAAAAAGCTAAATAAACTTGAAACACTTTAGATAGTTTATTAAGAAAATATACTCTATTAAATGACTAAGTAAAGAAATTTTAAATATGTTTAAAGAGAAGTAGTAGATCTAATATATTTTAAATAAATTAAAAGTGATTAAGATTTTGATTAAATAAGGAAAATCACTTTAGCTATTTAGGAAAAAATCAATTTAGAGAAAGACACTTTAAATTCAATTGATTTGAAGGAACATCAACTTAAAAACTTTAAGATAATTTGGAAGAAAATTCTATATGTTGAAATGTCTAAGTAAAAGAAAAACACTTGAACAAAATCATTTTTTTAAGAGCAAATTAACATAAAAATGGTTTCTCTTTTAGGAGAGTTCAATTAAGTCAAACCAAACTAAATTAACATCTAAACCAGTATAGATAAACGTAAATAAATTAAATTATTACAACCCAAATAAATAGAATAACAATATAAATAAAATTAAAAATCTGCTCAATACTTTGTTTCTGTTCACCTAGAATAATTTGTTGGGCCACCTGTATTTTGGGCTTTTGGCCCATTTTCCTTTTGTATATTATAACTGTATATCGTTGTATGTCAGTGTATACAGTCACCCTTTTTTCTGTACCTCCTATATATCAGCCTATTTTTCTCTTTCAAAACCTATAGTAAACCTCCTTTAAATATGCGTATCATCTTTCGCAACTTGAACAAGAGTTAAGTTGGCTCAAAATTCAATGATATGCAAGGATGAAGTCCGAAGATGAACTCGAATGAAATCACATGCACCAAAATAAAATTATATAAGCAACTACTCATTTTAAATTAAACAAAGAAATATAACATGATATTTTAAAGCACCAAATTGAGGAGTATCCTACTATGTCAGTTTGGAGAATGCAACTAGAAGTGCATATGAGATAATATAGTGACTAACAACATGCATATATGTAGGCAAAGAAAAAGAACAAAAAATATATAGTCAAGCAACTAAAGAACATGAAATTAACCTATACATCATACTAACTCAAAATTGAAAGCAAGATTTAAATCAATTAAGCCATGAAAATTCTAACTAAATGATAACTTAAATATATATTTATTATCTAAATCATGATAAAGAAGAAATTGAAAATATGAAAATCTATATCATCAAAGAAAACTACTAAAAAATAATGAACGAAATTGACAGTTTTTTTCATATTTAATAAAAATGCCACTACACTTCATGCAAGACAACGAAATTTCTATCATAATCTAATTAATCCTAACACATACTAACTAAAAAAAAAGATTACAAATCAACTAAATAGAAGACATGAAATAATTATGGCATTAAATAAAATAAAGCTGAGAAAAGATTTTACCTATTTTCGGACAATGACTGAGACGACGAATTTGAGGGGGATGAACTCCTCGAACCCACTAAGAAATGAATAAAGGAACTTAAAGAAATCAAAAAAAATCTCAGACTAAAATTTTGTGATTTTTCTCTCCATATTTTTCTTTGCAGTATTTTTTTTGTTGTTGCTTCTTGATATTGTTATTGTATGTTTTTTTAATGTTGATTGTTAGTAGATGAATGTTTTAGAATCTCTCCCTTTTTTTCTTTTTTTGATAATCTTGTTCATCCTCTTCTTTTTTTTTTATGAAGAAGATGAAGGGATTTAAAAAAAAGTGAGGTTGGTGGGAGTAATAATAAGGTTTTTGAATAATGATGGGTTTTGTGGGGTGAAAAAGGGGAAAGAAAAAAGGAAAAGGAAAAGGAAAAGGGTAGAGGTAGGAGAATGATGATGTTTTGGAATTAAAAAAAAAGGGGTTAAGCTGTGTCACGACCCGAAGTCGGGATGATGACATTTGCCCAATCCACCAAGACGAGTCAGCCTAATAGTCTGAACAATTCTATATATGCGAAAATAAGATCAGAAATGTAAAGTCTAAAATGATATAGATAAGGATAAGCAAAAATTAGATTCTAAACTAACCAAGACTTGATGTCATATGTACAAGCCACTATTTCAACAGAAATGAAAAGATACAAGTATATATGTCTCAGTTCCCAAGTAGAACAAAACATAAAGTAATGGACGACAAGAGTCTGCCGAAGAGGACAAGCTACTACCTCTCAAACGTCCAGAAGCTCGGTCGGATCAATGGAGTACTAAATGAAGGAGGTGCCGGGCTCAGATCCTACATAAATATAGAAGTAAGGGGTAAGAACCAACAACACGGTACTCAACAAAGTGGAAACTAAACCCTAAGTAAAGCAATACAGAGCATGGGTACTCCTGACATCCCAACTACAATCCTCCACAACTATACACCTACATTCAGATAGCCCAATCTATATAGTTTATATCACAAATGTGTAGAATACTTGATAGTACACAATAAAAGACACAAATACATTCTCACCACTATAATTAGGCAAACATAAATAATCGCAGATCATGATCAATCATAAAAACAGATGAATGCAAATGCAATATCAAATATCGTGATGCATATCTATCCTACGATACACATGCGATGAACACCTTATATCGAAACCCATGGGAGCCTCACATAGACCATGTATCCACCAAAAATAACCTCGGCCGCCCGAAGAAACCTCGGCAAATCACTTTTACCAGTAGAAACCTCGGTCCCAACATCCAGCGCCTCACTCATATCATTCTTTAACAATCACAGATATAATATATGCACAACTAATAAGTGAAACAGGATAAATATTCACATAAGATGTCATATATTTCACAATCACACAATAGATCAATGCCTCATAATTCACAACTATTAGACAATTACCCTATTTGGATTCCACTAACACACTTCAACTCATATAATTTAATTCAATCTAATGACCCAACACACCTTAATTCCCTCACATAGGAAAATACAAGGTTCAAAACACTTAACAAAAGTTAGAATTCCACTTGCCTTAGCAAAAAAAAGTCGCGAACAATCCAAAATCACCGCTTTTACTCTCCGACGATACTCTAAATTACAACAATCTAATCAAATATAGACTCATAATCATATTTCGAATCTATTGACACTAATATCAAGAAATTCGGGTGAAAAGGGTAAAATTATCAAAAATCCCATGTCGGAAAACAATTCCAAAATTTGAATATTTTTAGATGAAAATGCTCATCAAGTAATTAGGAACCCACTAGTGAAATCCATTTAAAAAATGAGGTCAAAATCCCCATTTCTCCTTCAAAAGTTCATATTCAAGAAAATCCAAAATTTCCAATTTAAAATCCACAATTTGAAGTTAAAATACGAAATTATTCAATGAAAATCAGGGAAAAGTGTTAGAAATACATTTTCAATAGTTTTATCGTGAAAAATCTCAAAGAAATTGCCTAAACTGAGTTTGGGATTGTTGAAAATGGTGAAAATACCTTAAACCTCGTGTAAACCCTCTCATATGTCATTTAAGCAACTAGATCTTCGCTTTAGTGGAGGTTCATTTTTTATTTGGCGAACTCCTTCTAAGTGAGTCCTTTCTCTAAGGCGGAGGTTCTCTTTTGAGAACCTGGTTCGCTTAATCGGTCAATGCACCAGCACCAGAAAAAGACTGAACACAGCACCAGAAGATTTGCAGCTTATATTTTCACTAAAAGAGCTGTTAATCCCTAATACGATAGCGAAATGACCCGATTCTTTTTCTTAAATATCTTAAATAATGATACAGACCTTCTCCTTTAATAGAAACTCAATTTTGAACTCGTTTTCCCAGACACGTATCATTTCTGCTCGATAAATAATTATTTCTTATTTTACAATAAAAGTTCAATCTCGGCTTAGCGAAAATGCACCAAGGCTCAATGTTGCTGGACTCTACTCCTCTCCCTGGGATCGATCCTCTTTGTAGATAAGTCCTATAATTCATGCTCAAAATTTTAAAAGTTTTGGAATAATGTTTCGATCTATAGAACTAATAATAAACCTTTTAGTTGTCACAATTTGCTGAAACAGCGCCAACGCACACAAGAAGCTTAAAACTTACCTAAAACTCATTCGGAACTTCCTGAACACAAACCAAGTATGCTATCATCTTGGAAATAATATTTTAGACTCAATAAACCGACAAAATTCAAAAGTCGAGGTCTCCTTGACCCAAAACTCGAAAAGTCACAACTAAACCAACTTAGGCCTCCTAAATACCAAAATAAGCTTGGGACTTCCAAACATTACAATGAAACTCTTTCTAGCGTTAAAATCACCTTCCAAAATAATTGAAACCATAAAAAATTCAATCAAAGCACCCAAACCCTAAATGTTGACCATCAAACTTAAATTAAACTTTAACTCAATTTCCAACTTTGAACCTAAATTCTACGTTTCAACTCCAAATCTGTTTTCGACAACTCTCCTAGAATAATTTCCATATTTTGAAACTGATGAAATTCATGAAATTCTATTCCGAGAGTCGAAACTCCAATTGACTCTGAAACTCAAAATTTGACAACTTAAGTCTTTAAAACCCATTTTGTCAAGGAAAAATCTCAACTTTTCCCAAGATTTTCAAAAACCAACTTTCAAACCAACTAAAAGTGACTCAAGAAAACCAACGAGAGGAGTAAAATGATAATCTTGTCAAAAATATAAAAATGACCTTAAGGGTCATTACAAGGTGGGATTGGGAGGTGGAAAAGGAAAAAGAAGAAAGGGATGGGGTTAGTATTGTATAAGTATAATATATATGTATTGTAGTGGATTGGTGATGGACCAAAATCACTATAAAAATTAGGCTTTGGGTGTATTGGTGTTAGTATATTGTAGCAGTGTAGGTTGTTGTTGTTGTTGTTGGGTTTGTAGAGAATGAGATGACAACATTGGATTGGGATAACTTTGGGCTCGAATTTTGGGCTAAAACAATGACTTGAAATTTGGTTAAGGGTGGAGTGAAAAAATGGTTAAATTTGTAAGGAAAATGACCACATGAAAATTGATAACTTAGCCAATTAAGCTTAACAAAATAGCCAAATTGATTTAATTTGTGAATTGAACTAAAAATTAGATAAGACGAATCGATAATAGTTAGTTAACGAGCTTCTTAATTCAAATTAAAATGAATTAATTAACTTAGTTATAAACTAATTAATTCAAAAATATAAGCTACTAATTTACGAAATAATAATAATTATTATTTTATTATTTTTGAATATTTATAAAAATTAATAATTATATAGATAATTATATAGAACTGTATATATATTTCATTAAAATTATAATAATGACAAAATTTTCTTTTAAAAATACAATTGAAAATATTTTGGTATTTTATAAAAGTAATTAATTCAGATTATTTAAAATTGAAGAAGCTCAATAAATAATATACATTTGTGGAGGGTTAAAATTGGGTGTCAACAACTGTTCCTTTCTTTTGGTAGGATCGATGAAAGAGATCCCGGACAAAGAAAATTGACATATCCAATTTTAACCGACTATATTTTTATCATCCTGAAAAGGGGTTTGGTATGGACTTTGGGAATTATGAACGGACCCTGGTATCAGGATTCCTACACATTTCAGACTATATGAGAATTCAGGTCATTTGTAGTTTAAGACGCTTGATTTGGTGCACGAGTTTGAAAGAGTACAAAATCTATCCTAGTGTTGAATTATGGAGAAACCACAATGCTCGGAAATGAAATGAGGAAGTTGGAGTACATTCGAGTTTTTTCAACATCGAGCCCGACTACATATTTCTAAACATGGGAATTAGACTGCTTGTAGTTCGATTCGATTGGTAGGAAAGGAGATTATTTATGCTAAGATAACATTCGGTTGGGAGGAGTGACAAATAAATCGAGTATTAAAAAGAGGCTTGCAACCTCTTAACCATGAATGTGGTGCACTTCACACCCATAATTAAGAACTTACACGAATATAATTTCCATAGCTCTCGGTACATTGTTACTCGAATTGAAAAGTTACTTCTGGTGAGAGTCAAAGTTTTTCGAATGCGAAACTGAAATTGATAAACCTTAAAGAACTACCCACATGCCTTATGATAGGGGTGTGTTTTGATTGTGATGGAATTCGTCCATCAACTCGTGCCCTAAGAGTTTGCTACTCCTATTCGGATTATGTCTCAGTTCGCTGCTAAGAAAAAGTTCCACGTTATGCTGCATCCTTCTTGATGTCGTCTGAACTTGTGGTTCGTTTGAGAATTCATTCTCTTGGATGCTCTCGACAAATATTGAGATAAAACTCATTAGTAGAAATTATAATTAAAATAGAAAAGTAGTGTCTTTACTATGTCAGCACGTCAGCCTCATATGGTTCTGACGTAGAGCGGACAAGACACATTTCCAAAATTGAGATGATTTGAGATGATGCAATATGATGATAGTTCTTGGCACTATAATATGATGATTATGACTCTTTTTGCAATGACATGATAATGGTCCTCTCGGCAATGATATAATGATGGCCTACTTGGCAATAATATGATGATGAATCTCTCAGCAATGATATGATAATACTTCTCTCGACAATGATATGATAATGGACCTCTTGACAAATAATATCAATAGTTTCGGTAATATAATATGAATGACCCTCTTGGTAAATAATATCACCATTTCAGTTAATATAATATGAATGGCCCTCTCAACAAATGATATCAACTCTTTTGATAATATAATGTGAATAGCCCTCTCGGCATATGATGTCACCTCTTCCGGTAATATAATATGAATGACCCTCTTGGCAATGATATGATAATGGCCCTCTTGGCAATGATATGATAATGACACTCTTGGCAAATAATATCACCACTTTCGGTAATATAATATGAATGACCCTTTTAGTAAATAATATTACTACTTCCAATAATATAATATGAATGACTCTCTTGGTAAATGATATTACCACTTTTGGTAATATAATATGAATTGCCCTTTCGGCAAATGATATCATCTCTTCCCGTAATATAATATGAATGACTCTCTTGGCAAATGATATTACCACTTCCGACAATATAATATGAATGACCCTCTTGGCAAATGATATTATCACTTTCAATAATATAATATGAATGTACCTCTCGGTAAATAATATCACCTCATCCGATAATATAATATGAATAGTCCTCTTGGCAATGATATGATGATGGTGCTTCATTAGTAGGAATGATGATGCTCCGTTGATAGGATAATGATTCTTCATTGGTAAGATGATGTTGATCAATTGGTAGGATATAATTTGATGTTACATCGATAGGATATAAATGTGTATCCATTAGTAGGACAAATAAAGATCTATTGGTAGGATGCTGATGTTCCATCGGTATGATAATGATATTCCATCGGTAGGATGATAATGATTGTCCAGCAGTAAGACAAATAAAGATTATCCATCGGTAGGATGATAATGATCCATCGATAGGATAATGATATTTCATCGGTAAGATATCTGTTTCTCCATCGGTAGGATAATGACGTTCCATCGCTAGAATATAAATGTGTGTCCATCGATAGAATATAAATGCATGTTCATCGGTAGAACGATAATTAATGTCTGGTGCTAAGTTGAATAAAGATGATCCATCGGTAGGATGATAATGATATTCCATTTGTAGGACATGTTTCTCCATTAATAGGATACAAATTGATCCATCATTAGGATAATGTTGTTCCATCGATAGAAATATTGATCCATTGATAAGATGTAAGTTTATCCATTGGTAGGATAATGATCCATTAGTAGAATATAAATGCATATCCATCGGTATAACGAATGAAGATAACCATCGATAGAGTATATGTTGATCCATCGATAGAATATATGTGCATGTCCATCGGTAGGATGATAAAGATGATCCATTGGTAGGACTATGCTGTTCCATTTATAGGATATAAACTGATCCATCGGTAAGATAATGATCCATTGGTAGGATATATGTTGATCTATTAGATGCCGATCCTTGATTGACTTTCGGCATGATACTAGATATTTTGGAAAGTTACACTTGAAATCCTCTTCGATGTTTGATGCGACTTATGTATGCCCATCAGACATCTTTGACGCTGGAAAATGCAATTTGACGTCATTATAATGCTTGTATGTCTTGAAAGGGGCTCTTTCACCTGTTTCTATACTCAAAAGAAAATAATTAGTAGACACATGGCTGTTTCTAACTAGCGATTGAGTAAAAAATCTTAAGAGAAGATTCTTGAGAACATGTACAAAGTACCTGATAACTTTGACATTAGTGTGCAAATATCGCCCTCATTTTCGAACACTTTGTGTTCGTTGATGCTCATGTTTCGCTGAGGATTTGAGTGAGTCATTGTTGCTTGTAACCTTCTGATAATGCTTGATGAAAATTTTGGGGTCATTTTCAATAAGTTCTGTCTCAGTTAGATTTCTTGGTGAATCTCAAACTATTGATAGGAGATTTATAGAGTTTTGGAGACCCTCTCAAAAATTCTGTCCCATTTGCTTTTTCTGATGCACCTTTAGTCTTGGCTTTTCTGCAGAAAGATCTTCTTTGAAATTTTTGAGTTCCGTCAAAAATTTTGTCCCAGTTTCTTTTTATAATGAACCTTCAGTCTTGAGTTTTTTTGTAGAAAGATACTCTTTGAAATTTTTGAGTTCCCCTTAAAAATTTTGTCCAGTTTTCATTATAAATATAAAACTTAAGAGAGGTATGACTGAGATTTTGTGGCGCCTACGTGTCCCATTGAGGTAGGAATCAGGTCAAACATAGTTTTCCTCTCGAGAGGTAAATGAGAAAATAGAAAATTTTAATAAGAAAATGACCGAGGCCAACATAGGCCGCCTAGGTATCTCATTCTTGAAAATTTAGGTCAGATGTAGTTCCAATACCAAAAGGAAATATTGAAAATAGATAAAGGGGTGATCAAGCCAATATAGGCTGGCTACATATCTCATTCTTGAGAATTCAGGTCTGACGTAGTTCATTGAAAAATGGGATATTGAAAATAAATAAGTATAGAAATGATTACAGGCAAATGATGCAATTATAGGGGAAGAGCTAAAAATAACTCTGAATCTTCAAACATACTATCTCTTGACAACATCTGAGTTGACCAACAACTTGTGACAGAAAAGTTGGTGTTTAACCGTGGTATATCATTAGACAAATATATTGATGTTTTGTTAAGCAAATTGATGAATTCTTTCTTCTAAGTCTCTGTTAAATGGACACGAATTTTGATTTCTTTGACGTATTCGTCCTCTCCCAGATTAACAATTTTAGTCTCATCACCTTCTACGAACTCATCGTTGTTCACTTTGTTTTATTCATTCAGCTTGTGACATGACATGATATTGACAGGTTTTATACTATTTTTACTGAAATCGTAAACAAAAATTTTTAGATAGCAAAAGCAAAGTATTTAAATCAAATTTTTGCAATAAAGGAGGCTTTATTTGAAATAAGAAAATACAAATTTTGACCATGGTCATGGACCAATTTGCCTTTTTTTAAAACACTACGATGGGAATTAAAGCATATCAAGGTAAAAGTGATATAAAAGGTGGGTTTCGGGCCTCATCCGGACTACCACCATTTTTAGAAATAATATAAAATTCGTCTTTATCTATCCAGATGAACGAGGAACCAAGAGTGGTTTGGATGTCCAATTAGGCACTTGCTCCTTCATCTCGGCACCTCGTATGCGTGACATCTTGATTATCACAACATCATTGACTCCTTCCCCTAGAACAACATTATTGTCACACTTTCGCACTGAAAAAGACTGGTACACATGAGAAAAAGGCTTTTCAAGATTGTCAGGTATGACTGGACTATCGCCTTATCTGTGTATCAATATTTTCCAACTTCAATCATGTTAATAGTCACCCTTCCATGATTCTGCAAGGGGGTTACTGTTGACATTGGGAGTGGCAGTTTGGAAAGTGACAACCTTTTGATCTATTAGGTCTTGAATTTTATACTTTAAGTTGATATAGTCCTCGATGGTATGTACAAACCTCATGAATAATACCCACAATAAAGATCTAGTCTGTAAAGTTTGGAATTAACATTGATGTTCTTTGGATCAATTGTGTGTATTATGTCAGTCGCTTTTAATCTCTTAAAAAGCTATGTTTCGCTCTTAATCAAAGGAGTAAAGAATCAAGAGGGTTTATTCTCAAGGTTTGGGCGAGGAAGGTTGTAATTATTTTATGGAAGTGGAGGTACTTGACAGTAGTTTGAAGGATTTTAGAGAGTAAGTGTCTCGGTGTGTGGAAATTTGGGTATTGCTGAGTTTGGTAGATAAGAGGGGAATTTTGGTAGTGTGGATCTGTGTAATTAGGAGGCAGAGTTTGGTAATTCGGTTGGAAGTAGAAAGTTGGGTAGGGGTATTGTGGAGCTGGGGTATATATTTTGGAGGATGATGCTTTTCTGGAGCTGAAGTTGGACATCGATTTGTTCTTCTATCTGGCTCATGAGAGATAGCCATACTGGCATCTTCTTTTTTCTTTTTGAACAAACTTGAAGATTCAGCTTGGATAGCCACACTGGCAATCTTTTCGGTCTTAAGAATGTCTTCGATAGTCTCACCCTACTTTGACTACCTCAGCTAATTTTGCTCCCACGAGCAACATCATCCTATCATAGTATTCAGTCTCTTGGATACGTATAAAGTCTTCGATAATCTCTTTTTTAGTCTAGGAAGGTCGAACTCTGGTAGCCTCTTTTCTCCAATGATAGGCGTACTCTCGATAGCTTTTATTAGACTTCTATTTTATTCTTTCTAAAGAGTAACGATCAGGGATGATCTTTACAGTGTAAGCAAATCTCTCGATGAAGTCCCTAGATAAGGCATTCCAACTAGACCATTGTTTTATTTCTTAAAAGGCAAACCATTCCAAGGCCTATTAATTCAAACTTCGGCTAAAGAGCCACATTAACAAAGCTTCATTTTCCCAACTCCCACGAGTTGGTCGTAATATGCTATCAAATGAGCTAATGGGTTTTCAATTCCTCTACATGTGTTAAAATTTGGTACTTTAAATCCTTCCAGAAGGTCCAAATTTGGGTGAATGCACTAATCTTCATAGTTTAGCCCTGCAACTTTTAGAGCATAATGCAATTCTTTCATAATATCTTTTTTTATGCTCTGCTAAGTCATCTCTTCTTCGACCCTCTAATCTCTTTCCTTATCATCATAATGGTCGGGTTTGGGATAGGTAGTATAGGGCAGATATGGTTTGGTGTGAACCAGAACATGAAAAGTAGCTTTTGGAGGCAAAGGTTGAATGGTAGGTGGGTTTTGAGTATTTTTATCTAGAGTATAGTACATAGGAGGAAATGTTTGAGAATGTTTGGCATTTAGCATTTGAAGGGAAAGGAAAGTTTGAGAGTTGTTTTCATTTAGGCTTTAAGGGGGAGTAAAGGTTTGAAAATTATTGGCGTCTGAGCCTTGAAAGAGAAGTGGTGGTTGATATGAAGAGCTAGCATGATGTGGGTTAGGATTGGTTAAGTTGATCGTTGGTGATTTCTGTATTGGAATGACATGAGGGTTATTTGGGATATTTTCTAGAGGATTTTGAGGATGAAGATGGAGTGGAGGCCTTCCTTCGCATAGAACTGGAGTGTTGGTGGCGATAACCAAATTTGACAAATCTCAATTTTTATGTAATTTAACTCTTATTTCGGTGATCTGTTGCACCAATTGTGCAATTAGCTCATTATGTTCAACAAAGATAGGGTCCGTCACAACAATCTCAGTCAAACTAGTATTTTCATTATTGCTAGTTATTTTCATTTTTTCCTTTCGACAAATTTTATCCGTGGAAAGAATCTTTAGAGTTTTGTATCTCGTAAAGTATGGATGCTCGGCCAGTTTATCAACACAGATTAGTTTTGATTTATCTACAAAGAAAAACAACTCAAAAGGTAAACATGTTAGTTTCTGTAGATGATAAATAATACAAGATATTACACACAATGCAACAAACACACAAGATGTCACGACCCAAAATGTGCCATGAGTGGCACCCATACTTAACCTTCTTGGTGGGAGAACCAACGATACAAAGTCCAACTTATAAAAGATAACAATAATGAGGAAGCTCAATTTATGAATGTAAGAAATAATAAAACCACTAAAGTATATTACATAGGTTTTTCCAAAACCTAAAAGTCATCACTTCAAAGACATGTAATTCTAAAATACTAACTCTGAAAATATCAAACACCAAAATAAATAAATAACTTAATGTGTCCAAAAACTAAGGAAATCATGTCATGACTAAGAGAATCCAACAGGAACTAGGAGGATAGCTCACCATGGAATCTGATATGTTAGAGACTGTCTAGAGTTGAGGGCGAGTATAAGTTTATTGTACACTCGCTACACTCTACAAAATAAAATAAAGACAAATACAAGTAGGGGTCAGTACAAGGCACCATGTACTGAGTAAGTATCATTGCCGACTCGAAATAGAAACCAATATGCATAAAGTAATAGCAGGAAATCAACTATAACATTTAAAAGGTGGCAAGCAACAAGATCAAGATCAATTGACAACACAATGAAACAGATACGTAATCAGTCAATAATATCCAAAGTATACATGAGGACTCAGGCTTCCACACCACGCTCATTTGGAAAATGAGTTATTTGAGATTGGATAGTATTAAGGCATTTTAATATATATATATATATATATATATATATATATATATATATATATATATATTTTAATATTAACGTGCAGGAAAGTGATACCTGATTCAATAATATCATGTCGGCTCGTGATATTCAATCCAAATATACTGTGTCGGAATGTGACACTCGATCCAAATATACGTGTCAGAATGTGACACCTAATCCAAATATACCATGTCACAATGTGGCACCTGACCCAAATATACTGTTTTGGAATGTGATACCTGATCCAAATATATCGTGTCGGCTCATGAGACCCTATTCAAATATATCGTGTTGGCTCGTAACACCAATCCAAATATAAAAAAAATATCATTCTTTATTATCACATTTTACTTTATTAATAATATTTTATCAAGTCTACTTTATTCAAGGTATCACTTTTGATAGGACAAGTTCAAGATTATGTATTTCACAGTCTTGAAATTGCAGACCAATCACAACAACATATCAACTATTCAAATCACAATAATTAAATGCATAATAAACTTCAAACATTACTCAATGACTATCAATTGCTATTAAGAGTGTATCTATGATATAGAATAAATCATAATCTACCTCAACCGAAAAACCAAAATCAAGCAAGTTAATCCATCGATATCTTTCCTTTCTTCAATGCCTCAAAACATTTTCGATCTATCAAATATACAATATTCATAAGCAAACGAGTCCATAGACACCGCATTATATATATATTTAATCTAGACCCAACAACTCACCCAATTCTATAATCAATTCTGTAAAACTCAAGTCTAGGGTTAAGCCTTAATTCCTCCAATTTCATAAATCTAATGGTATTTATATAATATAGTAAAATATACCTAATATTTATCTACCTATCTCAATATATCAAAACCTTAATTATAATGTGATAATTACAAGAAAAATAAATAAATTAACAAAGCTAAAAAATAGTATGTTAACTCACGGGAGAACAACCATTCTGTAGAATGCTACATACACCCATTATTCCCTTATTAACATCCCAAACAATCATTACCTAATGATATATCTCCCAATCCCTAAAGGCACAGGTTGTCAACCAATTTCAATTGATATGTATTTATTATATTAATATATTATTACTATTACTCCATATCACATATATATACCATAACTTAATGCACATCTCCCTTTTCTAAAACTCTTATGTATTAGAAGTGATAAATACCCCTAGCTTATTTTAATAATATGAAACAAGTATTATAGGATATTAAATAAATTATTATTTTAGCCTATTAATTAAATTAGTATCTAAATTTACCCCTCAACTAAATAACCATAATTATCAAATAGTCTAAAATATCTATTAAGAATTTATGGAATGATTTTTTTATGAAATAAAAAGCTCTTGTACTCAAAACGACTTACTGGGTCATTACACAAGAGTTGCTTTATCCGAAGATAAACTAGCCCATGGATATAGAAAAATGACTAAACAAATAAGATTTTATCTATTCGGTTTGAGATTAGTGAATCATGAAAGTTGACATGTGTTGAGTCGAGGTTTTCTTGCATTTTCACGGTTGTATTTCGACATTTGTTGGTGTGAAATTGGTATTTCTTTGTAAAATATGAAGGGGAAAAGCAAGCTTTTGAAAGATAGGGACTAGGCCTTGAAAGACTCCCTTGAATCTCTTTTTGACTTGAGATGTCCAATAAATCTTTCTGAGAAGAGAGAGTGAGATTTAGGACTTTAAAGTGAAGTTCGAATTTTTTAGGGAAACTAAAGACTCTAGGAGCATTTGGTCGCACTTTCGATAATGACTTGATATTTATGTTTAGGGGGATTTTAGAAAAACAATTCAAAAAATGAGTGGATTAGAATGTCTCCTAATAAAGCAACATATTCATACAAACAGTTATAACGTGTAGGACATAAACAATTATTGCATACTCATTAAATATGTGATACTTTTGTGCCAAGGGAAGGCCTAACGATTTGAAAGATGTATAACGTCATTTGAAATATTTCATTACTCCAAAAAATCATGTTTATACAAGCTTTTTGAATAAACCGAATAGGGATACATATAGGGAAAATGAGATACAAATAATCAGTCCTACGTAGGGGTACGATCCTATACTATGCCTCCATGGAAGATCATCCTTCATTTTTGACTTTTGACAACTCCGAATGCCGACATATTTTATATATAATAGCAACCTGTGAAGATTTTTTTTTGACTAGACTAAGCTATTAAAGTAAACTCCCAATTCCAAGGGACAATGGTTTTCCAAACTACATATACAACCTTCAAATTTAAACATATAAGCATGGGCGTCCATTTAGGCCAGGGGCCATTTTGGACTCAAGGTAGTCTTTCTAATGGGATCAATATGCCTTGCGTATTGGGTCGTATTAGGCCAATGCACTAAATCAGGGATTTGACTTCGCTCTACGCTAAGTTGACTAAGAGTATGCTATATTTTAAAGTGTATTGGTTATGCCAACGGACAACTCATTTCGCCAGGGTGCCTCCTAGGAATATTTTGGATTGAACGGCTGCGACCCGCATAACAGTAATTTAAGTAAGAAAATAAAAGGCCAAGTGTCGGAAAACATGTTATGCATGCAATGACAATTTAATATTCAAAATTTAAACATATAAAACGCAAATAAAGAAAAATAAATTACTAATTCTTATAGTCCCAAATAGTTAGTCAAATAAGTCAAACAAATCTAATGGTTAGAACCTAATTAAATCTCCAACAGAGTCGCCATTTCTATTATGTCGAAAAAAAGATTTAAAATTAATTTTAACTTCTAGAGAAAAAATCAATTTTAGGAGAAGAGTCGCTACTTAATTTTTAAAGAAATTAAGAAAACTTAATTGAAAAGACCTTAATAAATTTCCACTTTGAGAAGGTGTTAGCATTCAAAATGGCCGCTAACGTGCGATTATCCAACGATTTAAAAATTATTTGACTAATTTTAGGAAAATTACTTGTAAATAATAAAGTTAAATATATTTATTTGAGAAATAAATAAACTTGAAATACTTGAGATAATTTATCAAGAAAATATATACTATTAAATGACTAAGTAAAGAAATTTTAAATATGTTTAAAGAGAAGTAGTAAATCTAATATATTTTAACTAAATTAAAAGCGATTAAGAGTTTGATTAAATAAGAAAAATCACTTGAGCTATTTAGGATAAAATCATAGAGAAAGACACTTTAAACTCAGTTGATTTGAAAAAACAACAACTTAAAAAATCTTTAAGATAATTTGGAAGAAAATTCTATTTGTTGAAATGTCTAAGTAAAAGAAAAACACTTGAACAAAATTATTTTTAAGAGTAAATTAACACAAAAATGGTTTCTCTTTTAGGGGAGTTCAATTAAGTCAAACCAAACTAAAATTAACATCTAAGCAAGTATAGATAAACGTAAGTAAATTAAATTAACCCAAATAAATAAAATAACAATATAAATAAAACTAAAAATCTGGCCCAATAATTACTTTATGTACACTTGGACTAAGCTGTTCGGCCACATATATTTTGGGTTTTTGGCCCATTTCATTTATGTATATCATGACTTTATATCATTGTATATCAGCGTATACAATCATCCTTTTTTTGTATCTCCTGTATATAAGCTTTATATCAGCCTATTTTCCTCCTCTGAAACATATAGTAAACCTTCTTTAAATTTGCGTATCAGCTTTCGCAACTTGAAAAAGGGTGAAGTTAGCTCAAAACTCAATGATATGCAAGGATGGAGTCCAAAGATGGACTCAAATGGAATTAGGGGTGCTTATCGGGCGGATTGGACGGATTATTATGTTTAACGGTTTGACTTAACGGTTATCGGCTTTTAAAAGTACTAATCCACTAGCCAACCTATAAGATATCGGTTGGATTGGTATCGGATTAGCAATTATCGGACAGTTATCGGGCGGTGTATCGGTGGTATGATAACATTTAACAATAATATAATCAATGTCATATGAAAAGTTGTGAACAAATTAACAACAATATATAGGCCTACAGGCTATAGCCACTTAAACTTCACACTTTCACAAATATACAAGCCTATAGAAGTACAAAACAGCCCATTGCAGTCAAGATTCAAGAAGAGTCCTGACATTATCAAGGAAGTCAAGAAGAAGCAAATGGCCCCTTCACACTTCAGAGGTTCATCCATGTGTAAAAAAACTTGTCAAAACTGACTCCAAATTCAACTGTCCTTCATGTGGCTTTTGAGCTTGCTTCTCAGCTTCCATGTCATATATACTACTAGCAACAAGACTTGAGAATACTAATGAACCAGCTGGGTTGGCAATAGTGAGGAAATTGTACAAAGCCCCAAAATTCTTTAAGCCAAACAATTCAGAAGCAGCAGCTGGCACAATCGCCCAATGAGCTTCATAACCAAGTCCAACCAAAAGAGTACCAATGTACATAGCTCTAGGGCAACCCATGGCAAAGAAGAAATGACCAAAGGCCATCACGACTTGGGCAATTGCCATAGCTGCATGTCTTGGATATGCATTATCCCTGTTTGAGAAGGTAGTGCAAGAAATTAATGAGATTTAAATATTCATGATTTGCAGTATCTGAAACTGAAAGTCCCACCATAATCTATCATCTATTAAATACCATTCAACTAGAGCTAAAAAATTTCCTAAAAAGAACAACGTATAAAACTGCAAATAAAAGCAAACAAAAATGCTGAAAGCAAACAAAAACAGATGAACAAATGAAACAGATAATGAAACAAATAAAAGCAAAAAAAAATGCTGAAAGCAAACAAAAATAGTGTATTTATTTATACTGAAACAGATAATGCGCAAACACTTCTCAAATGAACAAAATAATACTAAAAGCAAACAAAAATGCTGAAATAAGAAACAATTATCTGGTTCTGGGCAGCGAACCTGAACTCGAGCAAAAAAATGAGAACATATACATTTATATGTCAACTACTGTAGGCGTAGGATATTTTCCAGCACTGGCTAAATCTGAAGAGAAAATTATCATAATGAGTCGTGTAATAAGTATAAACCATGTACAATAATAATATACAACAAATATAATAAAAAGTATCATTACCTTGTTCAAGCTGTTCGAGATTATCAAGATCTTCCTCAACGCTAACAGATTGTTGTAATTTTTCACTTCGAAGCCAATCTTGAAGACACACTAGAGCTTGCACTAAATTAGGAGTCAATGAACTCCTAAATGAATCAAGAAGACGTCCTCCCGTACTAAATGCAGATTCAGATGCTACACTTGAAACTGGTACAGCTAATACATCACGAGCCATTTCAGCAAGAATAGGAAATCTAGCTGAGTTCATTTTCCACCAGTTTAGGATGTTAAATTATTTACTATCATCCTCAGTTTCTTCACCAAAATATTTATCTAACTCCGTTCTAGCATCCACACCTCCATTCGCTGTTTTATAGTTCTTTAGATCTTTCATGAATGATTCTAAAAGTCCTGTACTTTGGGTACTTACTTGACTGTTAGGAAGCCCGGAAGTAGAAGTGTCTAGTGAAGAGCAAGGTGAAGATTGAGCAAGCACACTGCCTTTTGAGTTGGATTTTACATACTCGCTAAATAATGAAGTCATGTACTTCTTTATTTCTGCTTGTATAGATGGCCCTTTTTCCCCAAACATCTTTACAAGTGCATAGCTAACTGATTCAAGCTTGTAACGAGGATCCAAAATACATGAAATGAAAATTATCTTGTTCATTTTTGCTGGATCTCCCCAATACTTATTAAATTTTTCTTGCATTTTTTTTGCCATATCGCTTAAACCAGTGTCTTCGCTTGCCATCAATTGATTCAAATAAACAGCAACAACACAAATTTCAAGAAAATGAATATTTAACGTAACATAACGTGATCCGGATATTTTCAAAGTAAGAAGATAAAATATCTCAAGAAATCTGGTAATTCTTTTCACATGGACCCAATCACTACTCAAAAGTTCACCAGCAGTGATTCTAGTTTCAACATAAGAATTTTCAAGATAATGTCTCAGGCCAATTTCACGTGAAGCATAATTTGAAAATGCATTCTCAAATTCAACAGCCCTACTCAACATCAGGTAGGTGGAATTCCACCTAGTTGGAACGTCTAAGCATAAAGATTTTTTGCAACTAAGTTGTTCATCGTCACAACTTTCTTGAAAATCTTTTCAACCTCGCAGGAGACTGCCTAACATATCTAACTGCATGTCTAACACATTCTATAGACAAAGAGCATTCTTTTAAACCATCCTGAACAACAAGATTCATGATATGAGCCATACACCTCACGTGAAGGTGATTACCGTTCATCAAATTAGTTCCCATTTTTGTTAATTGCTTAGACAGTTCTTTCACTGTCACATCATTAGAGCTTGCATTATCAACTGTGATAGTAAAGATCTTATTTATCCCCCACTCACGTAAGCACCTACTAATACCATTTGCCATATCTTCACCTTTATGGCTAATAATAGGACAAAAATTAAGTATTTTCTTACGCATGTTCCAATCACTATCGATCCAATGGGCAGTGATACACATGTAATTGATCCTTTGTATAGAAGTCCATGTGTCAGTGGTAATACAAATTCTCTGTTTTGTTTCTATAAAATACCTCCTCAACTTTTGTTTTTCTTCATTAAACAGATTAAAACAGTCCCTAGTTACAGTACTACGGGAAGGGATCCAAAAATGAGGTTGAGCCATTTTCATAAATTCTTTAAAACCTTCTTTTTCGACAAAGCTAAAAGGAAGCTCATCAACTATTACCATACGACATAAAGCCTTCCTACACTCTTCTTGGTCAAATTTCCAAGAGACAACAGCTACATCACCTTGACTTCCCCCTAGAATAGATTTAAAGCCTATGGTTGATTGTTTTTTTATCAACAAGAGGAGTAGGATGTTTAGGACATGTCGACAAATGACCAAGAAGAGTCGACGTACCATCTCTTGACTTAAAATAGTACAACTTACAGCAATGGCTACATTTTGCTTTCGTACCTTCGGAAGTTTCAACTTCTGTAAAATGATCCCAAGCAGCAGACCTTTTTCTCCTTCTTTTAGCACTAGCTGACAGAGTTATCTCAGCATGACTTGCTGCATTTGAAGCCTCACTTTCACCTATCACCTTATCACTTTGTTCAGCCATGCTAGAAGATTAAGAGTTTAAGACTTTGTGTCCCTGTATTTCAATTAACAACTCAAAAATAAGCTAAGATATGGATAATCAATTTTATATCAGTAGTTTAATAATGTTAAAATCAGTGAAGCACATACCAAAATTATCATAAATAATCAAAGCAGATGCGAAGTCGATTTAGCACAAAATACTGCTTATGCCACTAGTTACAGCTCATGGTTATTCAATGGAATTTCAGTTCATATATACTAAGAGCTTACACCTGGACAAGAAGGTTAACTGAATTTCAACTCTAGCACTATGAGACACCAAAACCCAATCAATTTTTACTTGATAGTACATCTTTATTTCCTATGGTGATAAAATACACTTGAGATGATAAAATAAGACCCACAGTCCCACACTGTATACCACAGGGAAGAAAAGGGCACAAACAGTGCAGACAGAAGAAAAGAAAGACAAAATCATGTCCATGTGTGTCTACTGAGCAAGAGTGATGCCATTTCCAGGTTTATTTTGGGGTCAAAAGACAGTTACCCTGAAACACCTATGACATTCCTCTTTGTTTTCTCCAAGAGATGAGCAGTCTAACAAAAACATTTCTTAAGGAAACAATAATAAGAACACAGCAGTCCACAAGCAGCATCTACCTTCAAAGCATCTGCATATGGTCATCAAAAATCAACTTCAGACATGCATGTAGAATCAACTCTGGGATGCTACTAGAATTTTTGAGGCAGATTTACGCAATAAGAATTCACATACATTAAAAGTAAAATCCACAAGAAGTTTCAGAAGACATACTCTCGATAATTTCTTTTTTCTTGATCAGTAAATCCAAAGGTTGAAGTTCTAAAGCTCTGTAGAAGAATTGATTGTTGAAGACTTGAAGTTCTAAAACCTAAACTCCTAAAGTAGGCGGAACTTCTTATTTCCCAAACCCTAAAGACTAAAGTGGCCAGTGGGCGGAAGAACTGAAGAGTTGAACTGCTGATTGCTGAAGACTGAAGTAGTCAAGTTAGTAGGGCTTCTAGTAGAAATGGGCCTGCCTATTTAATTAAATTGGCTAGGCCTGTTTAATTAAATGGGCTTGGCCCTTATTTTAGGTTTACAAATAAAAATTATCAATATTATATATATTTTATATGTTTAGGGATAAAATATATTAAAATATAATAAATTCTTAACGGTTTACCCAATAACAAAATTGAGTAATCCGTCCCCCACACCGATAAGCCGTTAATTATAAAATTTAAATCCATTCTCCATCCGCTAATCCGATAACTCAATACCAATAAGCCAATAAGCCAATTTTGCGGTTGGGTTATTGGTAGCGGACGGTTTTGAACAGCCCTAAATGGAATCACATGCACCAGAATAAAATCATATAAGCAACTACTCATTTTAAATAAACAAAGGAATATAACATGATATTTTAAAGCACCAAATTGAGGAGTATCCTACTATGTCAGTTTGGAGAATGCAACTAGAAGTGCATATGAGATAACATAGTGACTAACAACATGCATATATGTAGGCGAAGAAAAGAAAAAAAAATATACTCAAGGAACTAAAGGATATGGAATTAACCTATACATCATACTAACTCAAATTTTAAATCAAGATTTAAATCAATTAAGCCATGAAAATTCTAACTAAATGATAACTTAAATATATATTTATTATCTAAATCATGATAAAGAAGAAATTGAAAATATAAAAATCTATATCGTCAAAGAAAACTACTAAAAAAATAATGAATGAAATTGAGAGTTTTTTTTTCACATTTAATAAAAATGCCACTACACTTCAAGCAAGACAATGAAATTTCTATCATTAATCTAATTAATTCTAACGCATGCTAACTAAAAAAAATAAGCAACTAAATAGAAGATATGAAATAATTATGCATTAAATAAAATAAAGTCGAGAAAAGATTTTACCTATTTTCGGGAAACGATTGAGACGAAGAATTTGAGGGCAATGAACTCCTCGAACCCACCAAGAAATAAGAAAAGAAAATAAAAGAAATAGAAAAAAAATCTGAGACTAAAATTTTGTGATTTTTCTCTCCATATTTTTCTTTGCAGTATTATTTTTTGTTCTCCCTTCTTGATATTGTTCTTGTATTTTTTTTGAATGTTGATTGTTAGTAGATGAATGATGATGATTGTTTTTTGAATCTTTCCCTTCTTTTTTTTTTTGATATTCTTGTTCAACCTCTTTTTTTTATGAAGAAGATGAAGGGATTTAAAAAAAGTGAGGTTGGTGGAGTAATGATAAGGTTTTTGAAAAATGATGGATTTGGTGGGGTGAAAAGGGAAAAAGGAAAAAGAAAAAGGAAAAGGAAAAGGAAAATGGTGGAGATAGGAGATTGATGATGTTTGGAAATTTAAAAAAAAGGGGTTTAGGTGGATTGGAAGGTAGAAAAGAAAAAAGAAGAAAGGGGCGAGGTTAGTATTGTATAGATATAATATATATGTATTGTAGTGAGTTGGTGTTGAGCCAAAATTATTATAAGAATTGGGGCTTTGGGTGTTAGCATGTTGTATTAGTGTAGATTGTTGTTGTTATTGGGTTTGTAGAGAGTTGGATGACAACATTGGGCCTAAATTTCGGGCTAAAAAATAACTTGAAATTTGGTTAAGGGTGGAGTGAAAAAATTGTTAGATTTGTAAGGAAAATGGTCAAATGAAAATTGATAACTTAGTCAATTAAGCTTAATAAAATAACCAAATTGATTTAATTTATGAATTCAGCTAAAAATTAGATATGACGTATTGATAATAATCAATTAACGAGATTCTTAATTCTAACCAAAATGAATTAATGAACTTAGTTATAAACTAATTAATTAAAAAATATAAGCTACTAATTTATGAAAAAATAAAATAAAATTATTATTATTCTTTTTATCATTTTTGAATATTTATAGAAATTAATAATTATATAGAACTATATATATATCATTAACAATTATAAAAATGGAAAAATTTTCTTTTAAAAATACACTTGAAAATATTTTGGTATTTTGTAAAAATAATTACTTTAGATTGTTTAAAATTGAAGAAGCTCAGTATCTAATATACGTTTGTGGTGGGTCAAATTTTGGTGTTAACATGGAAAATCAAGCGTTAGCGGCAACTTTGAGTGCTAACACCTTCTCAAAGTGGAAATTTGAATCCTTACCCTTTTTTCTCTAAATTTTTAAGGTTTAATCTGTTAAAGCCTTTTTAAATTAAGTTTTCTTATTTTCTTCAAAAAAAATTGGGATTCTATAAAATTCACGGAGTTTAAGGAGTCCACTAGCCTTAACCAATCAAGATCAATCAATCAACGTCCCCTTCCCCTTTTGAATTTAATCTAAATTGCCACAATCTATTCAAATAGTGTTTCACAATCAGAAACCAAGTCCAACGACACTAACAATGCCAAATTCGGGACAAAGGGGTCAAAAAGCTCAAATTCCAATTCTGAAAATAAGGGTCTAAAGTCGGGATTTTTTTTTACATGGAAACGTTCCTCTAAGAATTAGGTACTCATAGGTGAAAAACATTTCGGAAAACAAGCGCTAATCAGGTCAAAATCATCATTTGAAGAATTTCTCAAAGTTCATAAAAAGGGTTATTTTCACCAATTGAAATCATCAATTTCAATGTTAAAATTCACAATTAAGCCATAGGTTTCGAAGATTAGGGGTTAAAATCACTTACCCAATAGGTTTGCCACGAAAAACCCTGTTGAAATCGCCTACACAAGCTTTCCTAAACTCAAAAATGGTGAAAAAGGCTTAAACCCCTCCTAGATGTCGCATAAGAGACTGGGGGTTCTCTTAAGTGGACATCGCTATCGCAACAACTTGGTCGCTCTCACGACCCCCGCCCCTCCGCTAAAACAGATCTTTTGTCACTTTCGCGACATCACAAAAATCGGGGGTTTGCTTAAGTGATCCCCGCTTAAGTGACCCCTATCAAAATAATGGGAATCGCTTTGGATATACACCCCTTGCTAAAACGAGGCCTGCACCAGATCTCAGCATAAATCCCAAAATCACCAAGTCTCAAAGTCTCCGAATGACCCTCAAAATTTGATCAGAAACCCGTATATACAAACCATGTATGCAATCCTACTAAATTCGACATTCTGGATTCAACGGAACCATCAGGATTTGATTTCGTCTCTTTGACCCGAAATCCAAAACCTCGCAACTAGAATAAATTTATGCATCAAAAGACCAAAACAACCTCGGACCTTCCGAAAAATACATAGAAACTCTTCCTAGGCCTAAAATCACCCTCCGAATCCAACGGAGTCATCAAAATTCAATTTTGAGCATTCGATTCCCTAACATTGACCAAAGTCAACCCTATGGCCAAAAACTCAAAGATTTTCAACTCAACACCTCAAATTCATGATAAAATTCCGAATCTAATTCCGTCAACTCTTCTAAGCCAATTTCAAAATTCTAGAATTGATGGAATCGACATAATTTTATTTAGAGACCCCAAACTCTGAATGACTTCAAATACCACTTTTGAGCCATTCATACCTCTAAAACTCAAAGTTTACCAAAAATCTCAATTTTCAAAGATAAACCACTAAACCGACATTAGATATCAATCAACTATCACTCAAAAAACTATCGAGAGGAATAAAACAGTCATTTTACAAAATTACCAAAACAGACCTTTTGGGTCATTACATTACCCACCACTAAAAAGATGTTTGTCCTCAAATATAAAGTAAAAAAAAGTACATGGAGCCTCGAAAAGTTAGGGATATTGTGCACGCATGTCATCCTCCGACTCCCAAGTTGCCTCTCTGACTGAACGGTACTTCCACTGTACCTTTCTAAAGCTATCTCCTTGGTCCTAAGCTTATAGACCTATCTATCAACAATGGCTATGAGCTCCCCCTCAAATGTCAAATCTGGATCTAATTCTACTGAATCAAAAGAGATCACGTGAGACTCATCCAGAACATACTTTCGGAGCATGGAAACATGAAACACATAATGTACCACTGATAAGCTAGGTGGCAAAGCCAATCTATAAGCCACCTCATCCACTCACCCCAAAATCTCAAATAGGCCAATAAATCAAGGGTTAAGTTTGCCCAATGGGCCAATAAACTGAGGGCTAAGCTTGCCCTTCTTCCTAATTCGCGTCACGCCCTTCATAGGCAACACTCGGAGCTAAACATAATAGCCCTCCATGAACTCCAAGGGCTAAACTCTCCTATCTACATATATCTTTTGCCTACTCTAGTTTGTCAAGAGTCTACCCTAAATCATTCGAACCTGTTCCATGACATTTCTAAGCAAGTCCATGTCTAAATAGTCCATCTCATCTGAATCTAGCCACCTAATAGGAGTTCAACATCGCCTACCATATAATGCCTCGAATGGAGCCACCTGAATGCTGTAGTGATAATTACTATTGTAGGAAAACTCTCTTAAGGGCAAATACTGATCCCACCTAGCACCAAAATCAATAACACATGTTCTAAGCATATCCTCCAACACCTGAATCTTCCACTCGGATTGACCATCAATCTGTGGGTGAAAAGTTGTACTCATATCAAGCCTAGTACCCAAGCCATGTTGTAATGCTTGCCAAAAGTGTGAGGTAAACAACAAACCCCGATTTGAAACAATGGACACAGGCACACCATCAAGTCGAATGATCTAACTGATATATAACTTGCCAGCTTCTCCGTTGTGTACACCCGAACTAGAATAAAATAGGCAGACTTGGTCAGTCTGTCAATAACCACCTATATAGAATCATAACCACCCACGGGGAAAGGCAAACCCACACCAAAGTCCATGGTGATCCGATCCCACTTTTAAGTAGGAATAGGCATCCTCTAAGACATACCTTCGGGCCACTAGTACTCACACTTGACCTGTTGATAGGTCAAACACTTGGACACAAACTCTGCGATATCCCTCTTTATCCCATACCACCAATAATGCTGGCTAAGGTCATGATAAATCTTTGCCTCGCCCGGATGGATAGAACATCGTGAACAATGAGCCTTCTCTAGTATCAATTTGATTAGATCACCACCTTGGGAACACAAATCCCACTCTCGATCCTCAAAACACCCTCTAAATCAAGCCTAGCCTCCTTGGCTTCACCTCTCAACACCTTGTCTCAAATGAGATATAGCTTATCTTCATCAAACTATCCCTCTCAAATCTGCTCAACTAATGAGGAACGAGCTTCAATGAAAGCTATAAATCCTCTGGTCTTCTCAGAAACCCACAATCGGATGAGGCTATTGGCTAACCTCTGAACATATCTAGCCAACGACCTTCTATCCACATTAATCATTATAGGACTCCCCATACTAGGAGCCTTCTTACTCAAAGCATTGGCCACCACATTGGCCTTTCTCAGGTGATATAAGATTGTCATGTCATAGTCCTTCAGTAGATCAAGCAATCTACACTGTCTCAAGTTTAGATCTCTCTAACTGAAGATGTACTGAAGACTCTGATGATCAGTGCATACCTTACAATACATACCATACAGGTAATGCCATTATAGCATCAACAAAAATACCACCGTTGCTAACTCTAAGTCATTGATAGGGTAGTTCTTCTCATGATCTTTCAACTGTCTAGATGCATAGACAACTACTTTCCATTTTTGTATTAAAACTCCATATAAACAAATACTGAGAGCATCACAGTAAATGATGAAGTCCACACCCTCCTCAAGTAAGGTCAAAATAGGAGCTGAAGTCAACAAGGTCTTGATAATTTGAAATCTCTCCTCATACTCATTAGACTAATGGAAATATACTACCTTCTGAGTCAGTTTAGTCAATGTAGCCGCAATAGTAGAGAATCCCTGCACGAAGCATTGGCAAAACCCAGCCAAACCCACAAAACTTCAAACCTCGATAGGGGAAGTAGGCCTGGTCCTGCCTCTAACTGCCTCATTCTTGGCTGTATCCACCCTAATACTCTCTTTGGACACCACGTGTCTTAGAAATGCCACAGAATCAAGAAAAAACTCGCATTTGGAGAACTTTACATATAACTTCTATTCTAAAGTACCGATCTTAAATGACAAGCATGATCCTCCTCTATCTTGGAGTACACCAAGATATCATTAATGAAAACAATCATAAAAGAGTGCTAATATGGCCTAAATACCCTGTTCATCAACTCCCTGAACATTACTGAGGTATTAGTCAGCCCAAAGTACATAATCAAGAACTCATAATAGACGTAAGAGGTTTGGAAAGCTGTCTTGGGAATATCTGATGGTCTGATCCTCAGTTGATGGTACCTGAATCTCAAGTTAATCTTAGAGAATAAAGCCGCTCTCTGAAGCTGGTCAAACAAGTCATCAATACGAGGAAGAGGATATTTGTTCTTGACTGTCACCTTGTTTAATTGTCGATAATTGATGCACATCTTCAAAGACCCATCCTTTTTCTTCACAAACAGAATCGGTGCAATCAAAAGTGACACACTAGGGCGAATAAACTACTTACTCAACAGATCCTGCAACTAGTCCTCTAATTCCTTCAACTTTGCTAGAGCCATCGATAAAATGCAATAAAAATGAGCTTAGTGCCCGGCTCCAAGTCGATAGCAAAGTCAATGTCTCTATCTGGAGGAGCTCTCGGAAGATTAGTAGGGAACACATCAGCGAACTCCTTAACCATAGGAGTAGACTCCATAGGAGGTGACTCAGCATTAGTATCCCAAATAAAATCCAAATAGAACACACACCCTCTATCAATCAATATTTGAGAACACATATAGGAGATGACCTTACTTAGGATAAGAACCACTAGTTCCCTTCCACTCGATCCTCAAAACATTAGGTATCATTAAAGTCATAATCTTTGCACAACAATTGAGAATAGCACAATAAGGAGAAAGTTAATCCATACCCAAAATCAAATAAAATTCTACCATCCCTGTATAATCATGTCTACCCAAGTATCATACCCAGGCTAAACAAAACAAGATAAGATCGATACATTTGATCCACTACTAAGGACTCACCCATAGGTGTAGAAAGATGTACAGGCACATGCATGCAATCACAAGTCAAATGAAATCTAGATGCAAAATAGGTAGGAACATAGGAGAATATAGATCCAGGATCATATAACACAGATACAGGTCGATGGCAAATTAGGACGATACTTGTAATGACTGCATCAGAACCCTCAACCTCGGGTCTCCTCGAAAAAGCATAGCACTGAGCTTCTCTACCATCATCCACCTGAACTGTACCTCTACATTAAAGAATCACAACACCACTACTAGAGGCCCTACCACCTCTACTTGTTTGAGCTCTGGCCCGACCTCTAGCCGAAGACAGCGAATCTCTCTGGAGCTACTAAATAAGTGCATTGGGGACCTAAATGAGTCTGCAGAGGGCACTGACATATCAAGTGACTTGGATCTCCACAACTAAAATATGACCTCGGGATATAAGACTACTGCACAGAACCTAATGGAATACCATAACCACCTTGGCCCAAACTCTAAGATTCTCGAACTACCTACCCACTCTTGGCTGCTGGCATAGAAGTATGAACAAGTCTTTGGAACTGAAATTGACTGCCGCCTCTGTGTGAAACCCTACCTCCAAATGAGGTACCTAAAAACTGACCACTAGCACGAGCCCTCTTGGGGTCCCCAAACTTTTTTTTGTCCATCAATTTCGCCTCATTAAAAGTGCTCACAATGGATTGGAAGGAAGCCACCTCATGGGCCTATCTAAATACATAAGACCGACTAGAGAAGGTCAAACCCTTCATAAATCTACGGACTCTCTCCACCTCATCTGGGATCAATGTTGTAGAATGTATCGACAATTGATAGAAAAGTTCCTTATACTTGGAAACTGATATACCACCCTGAGTCAAACTCTCGAATCCAAATCTGGTCTCCTCTCATACTCTCTAAGGGATGAAGCGATCCTCAAAAGCACTAGCAAAAACTCCCCACTCAACTAAAGGGGATATAACTAGCCTTGACCTCATGAATGTCCTCCAACACACTCTGGCCGACCCACGGAGCTTGATTGTAATAAATCAAACACCCTAGGCATCAACCATGCTTACTGTCTCTAACATCTCATGATATATTATCAATAAGTCATGAGCATCCTCGATCTTACTATCCTGAAGTTGGGGTAGTTTTATCTTTTGAAACCTCTCATAGCAATACTGATTTGCTATAGTCATAATTATATCTAGAGCAATCTGCGCACCGATGGCTGGTGCGGGAACTAATGGTGGCTGGCCCATATGATCTTGCTCTAGGGTTTATGCACCAACACTAGTCTGTAAAGCCTGTGGCATGCCTACTGCACCCTTTGTAAAACTCTCCAACATACCCAACATCCTCAATAAGGTCTTTTAAAGAAATAGTATCGCGGGCTCTAGAGGAACCCGGTCCTCAGCAATCTCAATAAATGGCTCTAGGGAGACCTCGGGCAGGTGCTGCTCCTCGAGCACGACCCCTGATTCCTATTTGTATATGTATGTGTCAGAATGTGACACTAGATCCCTAGGTACACATGTATATCAATCACAACCTCAACCACATTCACAAAAACCACAATGAATGTTTACTTGCTTGCACAATCAAGTAACATGTTTATTTCGTGCAATTGGTCTCATAATTTATTTTATTAAGTTTGTTACATCTTTCTTAGTCTCACACATACAGGCAATACTATCAATTACACTAATAAGCATATGTAAAATAGAAAGGAATGTAAAAATCATCACTTACCTCAAAACCTAGCCTTAGAAACTCTAAACAACTGGAGCTTTCCCTTTCCAAAATCTTTTGGCTTGTTCTCGGTCTAAAATTACACAGGAAATGCACAAATCAATGAATTATTGGCCTACAATTTGCCATTATTAAATTCAGGCCAAGAACCCTCCCTCAATGTATTTACCTTTCACACAAAATCTACTGAAAAATTGAAGGAATGTCGCCCTAGGTCACTTTTGGTCTATCAAGAATGAAGTGGGAGGAATAAAATTAGTTTTAGAAATTTTACCCATTTAAAATTACGTCTGTTTCGCCATGGCGCACTTACCCTATCATGGCATCCCTTCCATAGCGGGAATACTCTACCATGGTAGGTTGCACGAAAACAAAAGCTCGATATTTGTGTCCCAAACCCCTATTTTTTAACATGCCCTCAAAACATGATGTCCTGAAATTAACTCTTCATGCCAAGATCAATTATAGGAGTTCTACTCACCTAAATTTTATTTCGTAAAGCCATATAGGCACCTTAGTGTCTTGGATATAAATTATAACTCTCACACCAACACAATCATCACCCATCTAGTACTGAATTACCCCAAACCTCACTTGACTCAGATTTCGACCATGTTTGGCCTAGACTCAAATTATGTAAGTTACTATTTAGAAGTTTTCTAGCCTAATTTCCTTCCCCATTGGCTTATCTATAATCACGGGGGCATGTCATTATAATAGATATCAATTTATCCATCACTCATTCTCGAGTGATCAAAATAAGAAAATGGCTAAGGCAAAGATAGAGTAGTACCTGAATCGTGGAATAGTTGAGGATACTTATCTCGCATGTCTTTCTTGATTTACCAAGTAGTTTTCTCAACCAGATGATGCTTTCATTGAACCTTACCAACTTGATCTCTTTAGTTCTCAATTTTTGGACATCACGATCAAGAATGGAAATTGGCTCTTCTTCGTACCGAAGGTTCTTGCCAAGTAGCACTGAGTCCCATTTAATGATAAAATCTCTGTCCCTAAGATACTTATTCAGCATGGACACATGGAATACTAGATGGACTCCAGACAAACCAGGGGGTAAAGCTAACCTGTAAGCCACTAATCCCACATGATCAAGAATCTTAAGTGGGCCAATATAGCGAGGATTAAGCATTCCATTCTTGACAAATCTCATCACCTTTGAAAGGTAACACCTCAAAGAGAACCTATTCACCTTTTTGGAATGTCATATCCCTTACTTTACGATCTGTATACTCATTTTGTTGACTCTAGGCTGCTAGAAGCTTAGCTTGGGTACTTCTCACATTATCTTGAGCACCTCTTACCAAATCGACTCCCAAAGGTTTCATATCTCCAACCTCAAACTACACTAGAGGCGATCCACATCCTCTCCTATATAGTGCCTCAAATGGTGCCATATCAATGATGTACTGATAGCTATTGTTATAAGAGAACTCACACAAGGACAAGAATTTATTCCAATGTTTTCCAAAATCAATCACACAGGACCTCAACATGTCTTCCAACACTTGAATTGTTCTCTCCGACTGCCCATTAGTTTGTAGATGAAATATTATATTGAAAGTGAGTTGAGTACCTAACTCTTTATGCAATTTCCCTCAAATCTTGGATATAAAATACGTACCATGGTCTGAAATGATAGAAAGGGGCACCCCATGTAGCCTTACTATCTCTTTAACATAGATCTTAGCGAAATGTTGAACATTATAATTTACCCTGACTGGAATAAAATGAGTTGACTTCGTCAATCTATCAACTACAACCCAAATAGAGTCATACTTTCTCAAGGTCTTATGAAGGCCCAACACAAAATCCATGACTATCCTTTTCCATTTTTATTCAAAAATAGGCATTCTATGATGTAAACCTGCAAGCCTTTGGTGCTATACTTCTTTTGATGAAAGTTCTGACACTTAGACACAAACTCAGTTGTGTCTTTTTTCATGCCAGGGTACTAGTAAAGCCGCTTTAAGTCTTGATACATATTAGTTACACCTGGATGAATATAGTACCGTGAATCATAAGACTCTGCCAACACTTTCTAAATCAAGCCATCTACTCGGGGAACACAAATCCTCCTTCTAAATTTGAGCACCCCACCTACATCAAGGGTTGCATCCTAGGACTTGCCCAACAAAGTCTTCTCTCTAATCTCATTCATGTTTTCATCCTTAAACTATTTGGCCTTGATTTCCTCAATAAAAGTAAGCCTTACCTCAAAAATGGCCAGTACCCCATCCTTCTTTGAGATGCCTAGCCTCATAAACTTATCCTCTAAGGCCTGAATCTCTCTAGCCGAGGGCTACTTACAGGCACCCAAACAAGCTAGACTGTCCATACTAACCAGCTTTTGGCTTAATGTACCTAGATTATACTGGATGGTGACATCTTAATCCTTAAGAAACTCCAACCACCTTTACTATCTCAAATTCAGGTCCTTTTAAGTGAACACATGCTGCAAACTGTGATGGTCAGTAGACACTTCACACTTGACACCATACAAATAATGCCGTAAAATTTGTAGGAAAACGATTACCGCTTCTAACTCTAAATTATGTGTCAGATAGTTCCTCTCATGAACTTTCACCTACCACTAGGCATAGACTATAACATTCTTATCCTACATCAACACAACACCCAAGCCTAAATATGAAACATCATAATAAATAATAAAATCTCTACCTTCAACTGGAAGCATTAGAACATGTGCCATGGTCAAAAGAGTCCTGAGCTTTTGGAAGCTCTTTTCACATTTATCAGTGCACTCAAACAGTACCTCCTTCTGAGTTAGTCTTATCAAATGGGTGGCAATAGAAGCAAAATTCTTCACGAACTAGTGATAATAGCTGGCAAGTCCCACAAAACTCCTAACTTCAGTCACAGAACTAGGTAGGGCCCAATTCTTGATGCTTAAATCTTTTGGGGATTACCATTACCCCTTTTTTTGAAACCACATGCCCCAAAAAGGCAACTGAAGATAACCAAAATTCACACTTAGAAAATTTTGTGTACACACCCAAAACAATATGAAGATGGTTTGCATGTTCTTCCTTGCTCTTCGAATAGACCAGAATTTCATCCATAAACACAATTACAAAGAAATCAAGGAATGGATTGAACACCTCATTCATCAAAATCATAAAGGTTGCAGGTGTATTGGTCAGCCCAAATGACATTACCAGAAACTCATAGTGCCCATATCGAGTTCTGAATGTCATTTTAGATATATCCTCAGGTCTAATCTTCATCTAATGGTAATTGAACCTTAGATCAATTTTTGAAAAGAATAACGCACCCTGCAGCTGGTCAAAGAGATCATCTATACGAGAAAATGGGTACTTAGATGGTGACCCTATTTAACTTCCAATAATCTATACACATCCTCATACTACCATTAGGGAAGCACTACAATAGATAAAACCTTTATCAAGGAGCTCTTGGATTTAAGATTTAAGCTCTCTTAATTCTTTCAGAGCCATGCGATAAGGAGGAATAGAGATTGGGTGAATTCCAAGCTCAAAGTCAATGCAGAAATCTATGCCGCTAACCAGAGGCATACTAGGAAAATCGATCGAAAATACTTCCTTAAAAATTAGACACTACAAGAATAGACTCAATAGAGGGGGGCTCAGCTTTGACATCCCGAACATGTGTCAAGTATGCTAAACAACCCTACCCCACCAGTTTTCTAGTCCGACTGAATGGGATGATCTTAGCTGGCTGTAGCTTGTACACCCATTTCCATCTAACTTTTTCCTACCCGAGATCTCTAAAGCCACGGTCTTAGCATTACAGTTAACCACAACATAAAAAGGGGAAAACTAAGTCATGCCTGAGATCATATCAAAGTCATTCATATCTAGAATCACCAAATCCACTCAACTCTAAAAACCCATAAACATAATCGAACAAGCACGATAGACACATGTGACTACAACAGATTCTCCAACTGGGCAAGAAACATGGATGGGGGAATCAAGCACATTACAATTCATACCAAGACCTAAGAAAAACCATACTAATATATAGGAGTAAGTAGAAACCGAATCAAATAAAATATTAGCCATTTAACCTACTCGAAAAAGCATAAAATTGTGTCATATCATATAAATGGGCAACCTCTCTTCCTGGGTGCACTGTTCCTCTTCCCATATTACCAATACCACAACCTCAACGGACACTTTGATTTCCTCCTCGCTCACCTTGTGGGCGTCTTCTACTATTATTACCTCCATCTGCTGGTACCATTGCTCTAGTCTGCTACAACACAGGATCAGTAGTGCTAAGGTGAGGACAAGTCCTCCTTACAAGCCCCAACTTCCCATAATTAAAAAAAGTGCGGTCAAAGGATGGCTTGCTGCCTAATGCAAAAAACTGCCCTGACCACCCTGGGTAGGATTATGCTGTGGAGTCCCTGAGTAACCACTTGTAAAGCACTTATGGTTGAATGAATTAGCTGGGCTGTAATTGCAGGCCTACCTAAACCTCTAGATTAAGAACCATTAAAGTTTCCTATGCTCTTGGGCTTCTTAGCCAAAGCATTGGACTACCATAGAGTCCTTGAGTAACCACTTGTAAAGCACTTATGGTTGAATGAATTGGTCAGGCTACAATTGCAGTCCTACCTAAACCTCTAGATTAAGAACCATTGAAGTTTCCTATGCTCTTAGGCTTCTTAGCCAAAGCATTGGACTACCCATCTTGTCAAACTCCTTTCACTTTCTTTACAAAGTATGTCACTTTATTAAAGCTCCTTGTCACGACCCTGAGAGGGTACCCTAGGCATGTCCGACACTTGAAGACCATTGCTGGTCCCCAAGAGAATCACTTAATCCAATCACACATTCATTTATTCATTCATGCACTCAGCAGAAGACTCACTATAATAGAAAACACAATCTTAGTAGACTATCTCAATCAACAATCTAAATCATTCAATATCAAAAGAATAACTTTAAGCAAAACGGTTCGAGTTAACTCAAAGGATAATAGTTTTAAAGAAACAAATCCAAGGAATAGAAACATCAACTCCAAATCTATAACTGTCTAGTCTATGAATCCTCTATTCTATTTAACAAGATGGTGCCAATGAAGAGTCTGTGGCTACCCAAAAGAAAATACCAAAAGAAAATAAAATAATCATGATTCCTCCGAAGGTAAGGAGGTCTCACCACTGTCAGGAAAAAGAAGATAGATCTTCAATGGAGTGCCTGTTGATGATCTGTAGCACCTGTATCTAAATTATAAAATGATGCAGGCCAAAAGGCGTACATGGAATGTAGAAGTATGTAAAATGACAGTAAGGAGTAACAGTCAACAATACTCACCTTAATCTTCACAATCACCTTAAAAGAAAGGAACTCAATCAAAATGTTATAAGTTTAAAGCAAGAGTATGGTTTAGAAAAAAACCAATCTTATACAATCCAACCCAATCTAACCAGAATACTATCAAGACCTATATAAGAGTTTTTCTTATCCGACAACCATCACTTATGAGCTAGTGATGGTACAATAATCCGACGTTATTGCCACATCCATTCAATACCGTTTTAGGGTAAGAATGAATCCACCAATCATGGATCCATAACCAATCAAGTCCTATCATATCAGGATAATAGACTAGGAAACATACGACTTAAAGGTTCAATCATGTCCTATATTTGGCAATGTAGTTATTGGGTTCGAGTAATTACTTACTCTTACCCAATTTTATGCTCGATAGTCCTTCCAAGAATCAAATCCTATAAGATAATCAATCCAAATCATACCAACTCAACAAGTCTAAAATAAACTCTTATCAGTTCATCAGTTCTATCTAATCAAATCTTTCAACCAATCAATTTCCCAATCATTTATTTAAGAGAAGTTTGAAAAATCATTTATGACAACAACAAGTGAGACCATTCACTTAGGTTGAAGTATAAAAATATAAGAGACTATCAAGTTCATCAGCTTTATCAGCTTGCTCACATCCCGATCACAATCATGCATTTACAAATTCAAAACTCTAGAATCAATCCTTAAGAATATATATTAAATATCCATGAATATGCTATCAGGGTTTATGAAACAAGTAGTTCAAATCATTTGTTCAAGTAAATAGTTCATAGAAAAGAATCAATTTCTCAATAATCAGTAAAACATGTTAAATTTAAGAAAGAAATTCTCAAGAAACACAATCATGGAGACTGAATCCATTCGCAATCAATCTATCACAATCATGGGCACATTGAGGAGCAAAGTCCATTTTTAGTTCAGCCTTACATACCTAGAAGTTAGAGAGAATGATTGAAACTCGAAGGGATTTCTCAAAGACCTTGAACCCTAGCTTTCTTTCTTTTCTCCAATCGCTTCTCTCAAGAAAGTACAAGTGTGAATGAGAGAAAACCCTATTGGGTATGATAAGGGACTGATTTATTTTGTCCTTGAAAGTGAAGGTTCAGTTGGGAAAAGGTGGGAAAGGACTGGAATGCCCTTTATTAAAATTAGGTGGGCACTCTTAACGGAATGCCACTATGGCCCGTGAATCTCACCATGGTCCATGGTGGTGTCCGTGGTCCTAGACTTAAGCATGGGTCAGGAGGGTTTTACCTTTACGGAGGCTACCACGGTGCTTGGTGAGTTTCATGATGAGGGACTCAGGATGGCTTGGGGAGAGGTGGCCACCACAGAGACCACCACAGCTCATGGTGGTCACCATGGGGTATGTTACTCTCTCGTGGTCCTCGCATATCTCAAGGGTCCAAGGGGTCGGGCTCACGAAGGGCTTTATGGATCATAATAAGCACTACAGAGTATAGAGCCTTCTGTGGTCTCTTTGTTACTGTATCTCCCACTTGCCAGGCCTCTTCACGGGCACTCTTCACGGGTCAAGAAGATCATTATGGCCCGTGAAGGACCTTGTGGCTAGCCTCTAGTGAAATTTTCAAATCATTTAGTGTTAGTTTAGTCTAAGGACTCTGGGGTGTTATAATATCTCTTTCTTGGGGTCATTCATCCTCGAATGAAGGCCAAGATAGGAACTCACTCAAGGCACTAATGCAATCAAAACTCAAATACTCAATCGATCAAACAATCACTATGCTGACTTAAGAATGCATATTAAATACTCAAACTCGGGACAAACATCAACTCAAAGATTAGAGAAAGAAACAGTACCATCAATATCATTATTAGGAGACACGAATAGATATGGATGTCTAGCTTTCATATCCTCTTCAGCTTCCCATGTAGCCTCTTCAAAAAGCTGATTTCACCATAGAACTTTGACGGATGCAACATCCTTGGTTCTCAATTTATGAGCCTAACGATAAAAAATATGAAATAAAACCTCCTCGTAATTCAAACTCTCTTTTACCCCAATGCTCTCAGTGGGAATAACAAGCGAAGGGTCTCAAAAACACTTCGTAAGAATAGATATGTGAAACACAGGATGATAGCTTCTAACTCTGATGGTAACTCTAACACATAGGCTACATTACCCACCCTTTTTACAATCTGATAAGGACCAATATATCGTGGACTCAACTTTTCATTCTTGCAAAACCTCATAATTCCCCTTATGGGTGAAACTTTTAGATTCACCCAATTATTAACCTCAAACTCCAAATCTCTCCTTCTAACATCAGTGTATGATTTCTAGTAACTCTGAGCAATCCTCAACCTCTCTTGGACTATTTTCACCTTCTCCATGGCTTGATGAACTAAGTCTGATCCAATTAATTCGGTTTCATCAACTTTAAACCAACTAATTGGCGATCTACATCTCCTCCCATACAGAGCTTCATAAAGAGCCATCTGAATACTCGAATGAAAGCTATTATTATATGCAAAATTGATAAGAGGTAAATGATCATCCAAATTACCTTTAAAGTCGATAATGCAGGCTCTCAACATATCCTCCAAAGTCTGAATCGTGCGTTCTACTTAGCCGTCTATCTGTGGATGAAAAACATACTAAGGTTCACTCTTGAACCCAACCCTTTCTAAAATAACTTCCAAAATTGAGCAGTGAATTAAGCTCCCCTATCTAAGATGATAGACAAGGGGACTCCATGAAGTCTGAAAATTTCCCAAATGTACAATGTAGCATAATCCTCTTCGGTATCACTACTCTTAACTGGTAAGAAATAAGATGACTTGGTCATTTTGTCCATAATCATCCAAATGGAATCATGTTGTTTGTGAGACCGCGACAAACCTGTAATGAAATCCATATTGATCATCTCCCACTTCCATTTTAGAATCTCAATATTCTTAGCTATTCCACATGGCCTTTAGTGCTCAACTTTGACTTGTTGGCAGTTCGAGCACTTGGACATAGACTCTGCTATATCTCTATTCATCATACTCTACCAGTAGACTTCTCACAAGTCATGGTACATTTTTGTAGAACCTGGATGGATGGAATACCTGGATCTATAGGCCTCTGCCATGATTATTTCTCGAATGCCATCAACACTTGGGCCACACAATCTGCCCTGGTACCTCAACACTCTATCTACCCCTTTGGCAAAAGCCATTACTCTTTACTTGTGAACATCATATTTCAATTGGATGTGGATGGAATCTTGATCTTCTTTTTTTTCACCTCTACAACTAAAGATGATTAAGCCTATTCAGAACAATGGAACCACTATCACTCGAGTCAATAAGCTAAACTCGTAAATATGCAAGTTTATGCCCCTCTTTGGCCAACTCCTTCTTTCCCTTCTCTACATGGGCACGTCTCCCCATAGGTAACCTTCTAAGAGCATGAGCAATAACATTAGCATTATCTGGGTGGTAGAGAATACTTATATCATAGTCCTTGAATAACTCAATCTATCTCCTCTACCTCAAACTCAGCTTTTATGAGTAAACACATATTGTAGGATCTAGTGTTCTGTGAATATGTCCATATGTAATCCATAGAGATAATGATGCCAAATCTTGAGAGAGAATACTACAGTTGCCAACTCAAGATCATGAGTCGGATAGTTCCTCTCATGAGTCTTAAGCTGTCTGGAAGCATATACAATAATATTACCCTTTTACATTAACACACAACCCAATCCAACTCTGGACACATCGCAATAGATAACAAAACCATTTGTTCCCTCTGGTAGGGGTAACATTGGTGTAGTAGTCAACCTCATTTTCAACTCTTGAAAACTCTTCTCCCAAGCATCTGACCATTAAAACTTAGTCTTTTTTTGAGTTAGCTTAGTCAATGGTGAAGATATGGATGAGAACCCTTTAATAAATCTATGGTAGTATTAGGCCAAACCCAAGAAACTTCTTATGTCAGTCAGAGATGTGGGCCTTGGCTAGTTCTTAATCGCTTCAATATTTTGTGAATCAACTCGTATGACCTAACTGGATATAACATGGCTTAGGAATGCCATAGAAGCAAGCCAAAATTCACACTTTGAAAACTTAGCATACATCTCCTTATCTTTAAGAGTCTGAAGAACAATTCTAAAATGATTAGCATGTTCCTATTCACTCCTCGAATAGATCGTATATCATCTATAAATATAATCACAAATATGTTTAAATACTATTTGAATACTCTATTCATCAAGTCCATAAATGTTGCAGGAGCGTTGGTCAAACCAAACAATATAACAAGAAACTCAAAGTGACCATATCGGGTTTGAAAAGTTATCTTTGGAATGTCACACTCCCTTACTTTCAATTGATGATAGCCTGATATGAGATCTATGTTGGAGAAAAAAGTGGCACCCTGAAATTGGTGGAACAAATCATTTATCCTGGAAAGGGGGTACTTGTTATTTATGGTGACCTTATTTAGTTGACAATAGTCAATGCACATTCTCAACGACCCATCTTTCTTTCACATGAATAGGACAGGAGCTCCCCAGGGTGAGTCACTCAGCCTAATAAATCCCTTAGCTAGGATATCTTTTAGCTCTTCTTTCAATTCTTTTAACTCAGTAGGAGCCATTCTATATGGAGGAATAGAGATAGGTTGTGTATCAGGAAGGACATCAATCCCAAAGTCTATTTCTTTATCAGGAGGGACTCCTGGTAGATCCTTAGGAAACTCATTTACAAACGAGATAGATTCGAGGGATAGAGACTCCACAATATCATCCTTCACTCACACGATGTGATAAATACACCATTTAGAAATCAATTTTCAAGCCCTAAGGTAGGAGATAAATTTACCCTTAGGCACAACAAGACTACCCTTTTATTCTAAGACAGGCTCATTCGAGAAACTGAACTTAATAATCTGAGTCCTACAATCAATAGAGGCATAAAAAACATAAATCTAGTCTATGCCAAGAATCATATCAAAATCAACCATATTCAACTCAACTAAGTCGGCCATGGTATCCTTATGATAGATAGACACATTACAATCTCTATAAACCCTCTGAGCTAAGATAGACTCACAAATCTCTATAAACCCTCTGAGTTAAGATAGACTCACCAACATGTAGATACACTAAAAGGTTCAAGAAGACACTCCGGAGTTCTATCGAATCTACTAGCCACATAAGGAGATACAAATGATAACGTGGCACCCGAGTCCATCAGAACATAACAATCAAAAGTAAAGACGAATCAAACCTGTCATAACATCTAGGAAGTTCTCCTGATCTTGATATCTACCCATAACATATAGACGGTTTGAATATCCGCCCGTACTTAAAGTGGTACCTCTTTAATTACCTCTAGCTGGTGGCGCCATTGTAGAAGACTGGGCTCTGTTGCCTTATGTTGGACACTCTCTCTAAAAATGGGCCACTTTACCACATTTGTAACATTCATTCCTTCCCTCTCTTCACTCTCCTAGATGGAGCTTACCACACTTTCCATAAGGTGGCTTTCTTTTCGAACCTTAAGACACACTAACTTAGGATTGAGAACCATAGGCTCTGGAATTCTTATGAATCTGTACCTGCTGATCATACCTGTTATATGGCATTGGTTCACTTGCCGCTGATGGAGCATAGTTGGAAGACCTTTTCTTAAAGAATAATCTGTTGCCCTTACTCTGCCTCTACTCATTCTCATGTCCAGTTGATTTTGCATTCTTGATTAAGTGTTATTCCTTGTCTTTCTTTTTATCATCCTCTACCTGCTGAGCATATACGATCAACCAAGAAAGGTTCATGTCAAAAATTAGCAGTGATGACTAACACTCCTTCTTCATGTGTCTGCCCAAATCAAAGACAAATTTCCTCATCTTAGACCTCATATTTGGAACCATCTACGGAGCATATCTAGAAAGCTAGATGAACTTAAGGCTGTACTCCTTTACAGTTATCCCCTCTTGTTTCAAATTCATGAACTCTTCTACCTTTTCTTCCCCTATCTCCTTAGGAAAGAAGTGATCAAGGAATGCTCCCTCGAATTCATCCCAAATAGCAAGCTCCGCATACTCACCTCTACCTTCTTCCCACTGGTTATACCAGACATTAGCAACATCCATGAGTTGATAGGAAACCAACTCGACCCCCTCAATTTCAGTAGCATGCATTGCTTTTAATATTTTCCATATCTCATCGATAAAGTTCTGGGGGTCCTCCTCAGCTATAAAACCCATGAAAACTGGTGGGTTCATTCTCAAGAAGTCTTTAATCCTCATGGCAGAAGATAACTCTTGAGAACTAAAGCTAGGAGGTGGAGAACTCTGGCTACCATTTCTGGCAATAACTAACTGAGTGAGCATAGCAGTCGCTCCTTGAAAATCAGCCTCTGAAGTTGGTGTAGGCTGAGTAGTAGGCTCTTAGGGTACCTCAGTAGACCTTGTAGGTCATCCCCTAGTTCTAACTCCTGATGGTAGGGGTATCTCAGATTATGGAGCTTCATTATTGGCGATGTTGCTCTGGCTAGCGGTGCATTTAGGAGGCATTATCTGCAAATATGTAAAGCATGAATTAGGAAGGAACTATTAGAATTAAACTCATTAGCACGAACTCAGAGTGTAAACAAGTGAAATAATTTCCTAATATCCTATAGCCTTCTGATTATAAGTATGGTGCACAACACACCCATAAGCAAGACTCTACTAGACACGACTTCATAGACTCCCTAAGACTCTTGTACTCTATGCTCTAATACTAAGTTTTTCATGCCCCAAGTGGGTACTCTAAGAATGGCCGGCACTTGAAGACCATTGTTGGTCACCAAGCGAACCATTTGGTTAAATCACATATTCATTCATGCACTCAGCGGAAGACTTACTACGATAGAAAACACAATCTTAGTGGACTATGTCAATTAACAATCTAAATCATTCCATATAAAAAGAATAGCTTTAAGAAAAATGGTTCAGGTCAACTCAAAGGACACTAGTTTTAAAGGAAACAAATCTAAGGAATAGAAACATCAACTACAAATCTATCACTGTCTAGTCTATGAAGCCTCTATTCTATTCAACTAGATGGTGCCAATGAAGAGTCCATGGCTACTTAAAAGAAAATACAAGAAGAAAAGGAAATAATCATGATTCCTCCGAAGGAAAGGAGGTGTCACCACTGTCAGAAAAAAGAAGATGGATCTTCAACGGAGTGCCTGTTGATGATCTCTAGCACCTATATTTGTATCATGAAATAATGCAGGCCAAAAGGCGTCAGTACATGTATGTAAAATAGCAGGAAAAAGAAACAGTCAACAATACTCACCTCAATCTCCACAATCAACTTAAAACAAAGGAACTCAATCAAAATGTTATAAGTCTAAAGAAAGAGTAAGGTTTAGACAGAAACCAATCTTATACAATCCAATCCAATCTAACATGAATACTATCAAGACCTATATGAGAGTTTCTCTTATCCAACAACATCATTATAAGCAGTAATAGTACAACAAGCCGACGTTGTTTCCACTTTTGTTCAATACCTTGCTAGGATAAGAATGAATCAACCAATAATGGATCTAGAACCAATCAAGTCTTATCATGTCAGAACAATAGACTAGGAAACATCCGACTCAATGGTTAAATCATCTCCTACGTTTGGCGATGTAGTTATTAGGTTATATTAATTACTTACTCTAACCTAATTCGGTGCTCGATACTCTATCCAAGACTCAAAGCCCATAAGAAAATCAATCCAAATCATGCCAACTCAACAAGTCTGAAATGGACTCTAATCAGTTCATCAATTCTATCCAATCAAATCTTTCAACTAATAAATTTTCTAATCATTCCCAATCATTTATTTAAAAGAGGTTTGAACAATCATTTATGAAAACATTCAAGTGAGGCCATTCACTTAGTTCAAATCATTTTTTCAAGAAACTAGTTCATACAAAATCATCAATTTCTCAATAATCAGTAAAACACGTGAAATTTAAGAAACAAATTCTTAAGAAACACAATCATGGAGACTTATTCCATTTAAAATCAATCTATCACAATCATCGGCACATAGAGGAACAAAGTCTATAATTTAGTTCAGCCTTACATACCTAGAAGTTAGAGGGAGCAATCAAAACTCAAAGGGATTGTTCGAAGACCTATAACCCTAGCTTTCTTTCTTTTCTCCAATCATTTCTCTCAAGAAAGTACAAGTATGAATGAGAGGAAAACTTATTGTGTATGATAACGTACTATTTTTTTTATCCCTAAATAAGTAGGGTTCAGTTGGGAAAAGATGGGAAAAGACCGAAATGCCCTTCATTAAACTTGATGGGCACTCTTCACAGAAGGCCACTACGATTTGTAGTGGTGTCCGTGGTCCTGAACTTGAGCATGAGTCAGGAGGGGTTGACCTTTATGGAGTCCACTATGGTCTGTTATGCTAATCATGGTCCGTAGTAGGTGTCGTGGTCAGAGACTCAGACTTTCTTAGGGAGAGGTGGCCACCATGGAGACCACTATGTGGCGTGGTCCTGTCCTATGATCCTCGCGTGTCTCAGGGGTCCAGGGGACGTAGAACCTTCTATAGTCCCTTCTTTACCCTATCTCCTACTTTTCAAGCCTCTTTACGGGCACTCTTCATAGGTCGTGAAGAGTGACACGACCCGTGAAAATTCTCATGGCCAGCCTCTAGTGAAATTTCAGATCATTCAGTGTTAGTTTAGGCTAAAGACTTCAAGGTATTATTCAGTGTTAGTTTAGGCTAAAGACTTCGGGGGTGTTACACTTCTACCTGTAGAGGTCATGTGAACAGACAATACCTATAACTCAAGATTTAATCTCTTGACGAATAAACTGATCCTCTCCTCCGCTATAGTCACTAGTTGCATAGCATATCTAGATAAGGCATGGAACTTAGCCTCGTAAGTAGCCACTATCATGCCACCCTGCTCAAAATCTATGAACTCATCCTTCTTATGGTCTCTCAGTGTTTTGGGCACATACTTCTCCAAAAACAAGGCATGAAACTTAACCCAAGTGAGTGTATGCAAAACTGGCGATCCAGATTCCACGAAGGTCCTCCACTACTACATGGCTTCACCTTAAAGCTGGAAGGTCACGAGCTCAACTCCATACTGGTGGATTATTCCCAATTTTTGCAGCCTCTCATAGCAGTCTAGAATGAACACATAAGCATCCTCACTCACAAAAAACATTAGAGGCTTTAGCTTCAAAAACTTAGTCAATATATGATGCTCAGTACCAGTCACCACTGGACCCAGAAGTGGATGAAAAAAGGCATCAGAGTCCAACACTACATCCATTTGAGGAACTACAATAGTAGGATGAGCAACTGGAGATTGGGCCATGGGCACTGTGGGAATGGCTCCAGTTCCTACCAACCCATTCAAAAAAGTCATGATCTGCTGGCTATAACTGGGTCCAGATGGGGAAAGTCCTCCAACCTCGACTTCTGCATCTTTTTCTACCTTTGGCTGGGGTATGGGAGGGGCCTCTCCCTATGGAACATTATCATCTTGAACCTCACCCCTGGAAAGTGTGGTCCTTCCTGGACGTCTCTCACGGCCCCTTCTTCTGCCTCTACCTTAACCATGCCCTCTAACAACTGGCTCCTCCTATGGCTTGACGGGAGCTACGGGCCATACACCATTGTAACCTTATTAACCATCTGCTAATAAGAGAGTGCAAGAGGTTAAATACCAATTTAGATCACCAAATACCAATTGGAATCAAGTCATAGCACGAAGAAAGAAGAAGATAAGGATATTTCCTAAAGTCTTGTAGCCTCTCAAAGAAAAGTATAGACATCTCTGTACCATTCGGCAAGACTCTACTAGAGTGATTTTGATACAATAAGATCAACGAACCTAGGGCTATGATACCAACTTTGTCACGACCTAAAATGGATTATGAGTGGCACCCACACTAACCCTTCAGTGGGAGAAGTAAAACTACACCCCAGACTAGCATCCTGATACAAAAGTAAGCATAAAAAGATGTGGCAACAGATTTTATATAAGTTTTAAGCTGAATCTATTAACTTAGGAATAACTCAACATAGTCATAAATAAAACATGGGGAAGTCAACCCCCTAAAACCTGAAAGTCATTGTACCAAAGCTACTACATAGCAATTCTAAGAGTAAGGGATACAATCTAAGTTCAGAAGGGTAGACTAAGAACTAAGATGGAATCCACGACAGCCTGAAAGAGTTGGCTCACCCTTAAATTCAACAATCACTAGTCTCCTAGCTGAGTCTGTCAATAGCCACCTAAACATGCCCTATACTCAATAAGGAAAAAGTAAGTGCAGTATCAGTACACATAATCAATGGTGTACTAGTAGGATCACGCGATCAATCCAGTCAATGAAACATATGCAAGCAACTATAAAGTAGTAAAGACAGGCATCTATGAAACACATTACTAATTAGCAAGTTCATAAGCATGATTTAGTTCACAATGTCTTTCTCAACAACTAATCCTCTCATGGGATCCATACCCAAAAATGAGTTGTGTCGGAATGTGACACCCGATCCCTATATATATGTGTGTATATGTGTGTCAGAACATAAAATCCAATCATTTTATGTATATATGTATGTGTCAGAATGTGACACCCCATCCCTATATGTATGTGTATGTGTCAGAATGTGACACCCAATCCCTAGGTACACATGTATATCAACCACAACCTCAATCACATTTATAAAAACCACAATGAATGTTGCACATGCTTGCATAGTCAAGTAACAGATTCATTTCGTGCAATTAATCTCAGAATTCACTTGATTAAATTTGTTACATCTTTTCTAGTCTCACACATGCAGACAATATTATTAACTGCAACAACAAGCACATGTAATATAGACAAGAATGTAAAAACCATCACCAAAACCAATCCTTGAAAACTCTAAAAAGCTGGAGCTTTCCCTTTTTGAAGTTTTTTAGCTTGTTGTCGGTCTAAAATTACACAAAAAATGCACAAATCAATGAACTATTGGCCTCCAATATCTGGGTTACATCAAAATTCTAACCCTTGGCCACTTTTATATGACCTCCCACCAACTAAGTCTTTTCTTACCATTAAATTAAGGTCAAGAACCCTCCCTCAAGGTATTTACCATAGATTCTAGGTCCTAAGAACCAAAATACAAGATAAAGGAGCGATTAACCTGCCTTTCACACAAAATCTGGTGAAAAATTAAAGGAATATCACCCTAGGTCACTTCTGGTCTCTCTAGAACAAAGTGAGAGGAATAAAATCAGCTTACAAACTTTTACCTGTTTAAAACCGCATTTGTCCAGCCATGGTGACACTTACCCCACTATGGCGACTGCCATAACAGGTACAATCCCACCATGGTAGGTCACATGGAAATAAAAGCTTCGAATTTTTGTCCCAAACCCTCATTTTGCAACATGCCCTCAAAACATGATGTCCTAAAATTAACCCTTCACGCCAAGATCAATTACAGGATTTCTACTCACCCGAATTTGATTTTGTAAAGTCGTACAGGCTCCTTAGTGTCTTGGATATCAATTCTAACTATCACACTGATAAAATCATCACTCATCTATTACTGGATTATCCAAATCTCATCTGACTCAGATTCCGTCCAAGTCTAACCTAGGCTCAATTTTTCTAAGTTTCTACTCAAGAGTTTTCTGGCATAATTTCCTTCCTTGTTGACTTGTCCATAACGATGGGGACAGATCATTATAAATTCTAAGTCCGTAGAAGCTAATCAATTGTGTTGTAGGAATAATTAGGTATTGCTAACATATCGAGTATTTCCACTTGAGGGTAAGACATTAAAACTTTCCCATTTGGCTCAAAAGCCTATATGTTTTATATCAATGATGATACATTCTATTGTGCTATTGATGAAAGTGATTGGAAATTTGTCCTACTTATCTTATTTAGTTTATCCATTGATATTTTGTAAGTTTTTGTTTTGAGATACTTTATTCTAGATAGTTGGTTAATTTGATATTGAACAAGGAAAAAATATGAACAACGTGGAGCACTATATAGAGATCAACAATTCAACCTAGAGGTTGAGGACAAGGTGATGCATGTTCTTGTCTTATTTCCATGAATTTAAACATAAAAATATTGTCTACTAATACTTAGTGGTACCTTGAATAAACCAACCCATATTAAGATGAGGTATGGCTATTTTGTAGCCTATCTTCTTAGTCTACTAATACTCTGTCTAAAAGTATGAACACCCTAAATATTTAAGGCTAACACCCGAGCCATTCTTCATATGCATATAGACTCGAACTCGATGACTTCTAATTGTATATATATTTGTAAATCAATTCTTAAGTTCTGTATTAGAGGTGAATTAGAGTCATAAGGAACCTCTAGTACTAAGTCGAGTTCAAAGATTCTTTACCAATTAAATTTTCGTATAAGATCTTATAAGGGTCAACTTCAAATAACCATAACTCTTAGAATATTAAGTTTTAGGTAGACCATGACCTACCAAATTAAATATCTATGTGTTCTCTTTCCAAATCCACCAAGTTTTCCTCATTTAAAGTTTGGAGTAAAAATTATGGTCATTTTACTAGAGACACTCCAACCTGGTAGAAGTCCACAATGGCTCTGAGACACGGAGAGGATACGAACTTCACTGCCTAAGACAAACGACGTTCCTTTAATTTGTTTTGAGGGTATTTTTGTCATATAAATCTTTAGGGAGTTATTTTAATGTACCTAAATGTGTAGAAATTAGTTTTTCTTAATTAAAAACCCTCTCATTCACTCCTAAACTTTAACGCTCAAGAATTTTCAAGAAAATATCAAGTTAGGGTTCTCTTTCAAAATTCTTCATCAAGGTAAGTTCTTCTCCATAGATTTCAAGCTTTCCAATCAAAATTTCTTCGTGAATCTCTAAGGAAAATCTTAAATCCTAACCATAGAGTTTCCAAGAAAATGAATCCAAGAATTTCAAGAAAGGGTTTCTTGATTCTTCTTCTTCAAGATAGGATTCTTCCTCAATATTTGTGGAGCTTTTAAGGTATGCAATTATAATTATAACATGGATTGAGTTCTTCTGCGTGCCCTACATCTTCATTGATTCTAGTTGAGTTGAGTTTCAAGATTGCGTGAGTTGAGTTCTTGAGTTATTTATAATTCCTATTGAGTATTGTATATAAATTTTATTGTGTTCTTGTATATATTTTAATATATCTTGATGAGTTTTATGAGTTGAGTTTTTTTGAGAGTATGGATTCATTTTTGCATTCACATGAACCCTAATTGAGTTATGCATCAATTATTTTATGCACTATTTAGAGCCTAAAGAACGAATATTTTCATCTTTGATTGAGAAAGAGTTTGAACATGAGTTGATTTTGAGAAGTCTTTCATTTAACATTTTGAGCATGAGTTGAGAAGTCTCTCAATTATTATTTTGAGCATGAGAATTATTGATTATAAATGAGTTGAGCATTTTAAACATCTATTTTTGAGTCTAAGTTGAGGAGTTAAATTATGCTTTAAATGCATTCTTTGAGTTGAGATGAGTTGAGTTTTGAGCTAAGTCCAAAAGAGACTAAATGAGTTAATTGAGTATTTTTCTCACTTGATGTATATGAGCATAATAAAGTATTTTGGGAGTGGAATTGAGCACCGGTATGGGGTAAGATTAGAGGCAACCCAAATCCCATAATCTACGTAGCCAACGTAGGATAGAGGCTATGCCTCTCTAAGTCCCAAAACGATGGACTTTGATTGATTATGGATCTAGTGAGGGTGATCGTCCCTTACCCTGGCAAGGTATTGGACGGCTACGACAATAGTAGTGCAAAACGTTGTATCATCACTAGCTCATAAGTGATAGTTATCGGTTATAGAAACTTCACAAGACTAAAATATTATATTTTTATATACTAAGTTGTATTTATTATTGCATATCATATAAAGCATTGTATTATTTGATTTTATGCTTTATTGAGTTGAGTCATTTCAGAGTGAGTCTCTTGAGTTGAGTTGAGTATATTTGAGTAAGTTTTCTTTCATTTATATTACATACTCGTACATTCCATGTACGTCATTTAGCCTGCATCATTTTATGTTGCAGACACAAGTATTAGTGATCATCAACAGACGTATCATTGAGGATCTACTTCTCCAATTTTTGGTGAGACCTCTTTGCATTCGGGGAGATCCTTTCTTTCCGGTCATTCTTTATTATTTAATAATTCTTTGAGGTAGCCGTGGACTTATCTCAGCACCTTCTTACGAGTTAGTTAGATGCTTCATAGAAAGAGTAGAGGTCAGTAGAAGGATTCTTCAGAGTCTATTTTTAAACCATATATAATTTCATTATTGAGTTTATGACGTTGAGCTACATCATACTTTTGGAGTATTTTCAATTTATTATTTATTTATTGATAATGATGTTTCTAAATGCCCACTTGAGCTAACTGTCTATTGAGCCAAGTCTTCCGCTGAGTGATTGAATGAGTGATCAGACCAAGTGGTTCGCTTGAGGGCAGCAATGGTCATTGCCTTATCATGTTTTCATATCATGTATTATACCACGTTATTTCATATCCTCCATACTCATTACATTCTAAATATTGACACATACATCTCTTGTGCCTATATTGTTTTATAATATAGGTTCTGACGTTCCTCCATCCGGCCGTGGCTAGAGGATTAATCAGATTTGCTTAGCTTTTGGTGAGTCCTCATGGTCCGAAGACATGGCCATATTATAACTTCTTATGGTTCTTACAGTCATTTCGGTGTTCAGACTATTCGTGAGCTAGGGTTGTACTAGTCACACTCATGATTAGTAGAGGCTAGTCGTCATACGTAGTATAATTCCGTTTATGAAGTCTTTGTACTTTGATTTTGGTATCGTATGAGATATCATTTGAAACTCATGTTCCGCTTTTCGATTTATTTGATTATGTTGATTATCTTAGTGCCATACTTATGTCAAGTGGCTTGTTTAGAATCTTTTGGAATTCTATTCGCCATGTCACGTCTAAGGGATAGTTTGGATATATTGTGACAAAAGTCATCAATGAAAAGAATCTGATAAAGAGTAGGCACGATTTTTACACTGTTATGACATGGCCTGAATCGAAGGTTTTGGACAAGTATGTGTTGCCTGTCAAAGCTGGACTGCCAGACTTGTATGATTTGTACATCAAAAGAATAGAAAAATAGAAGCTTTTCAATTTTCTTAATTTTTTTGGTGAATGTGCGGACCAATTTTAGTTTCAGCTACGGAAAGTGAATTTTGTTTAATCAGATCACCTTTTCTCTTGAGCTATCATATATATCATCGCTACTGTTAGCTCACCTGTTGCTGATCTTTAGAAATGCTATGGTTATAAAGTTAAATGCTTGACAAATTAATTTGTTTCATAGTGGTGTTGGTTAGCATATGCATTATATTTCTGTCATGATAGTTAATCTAGCTTGTTCTTCTTGGAATTGTCATACTTCTTATTTTTTATTTATTTTGGTTTATGTTTCTTTTCCTTTTGGGGGTAGGGGGTCAAGGATTATGATACAGGGTTAGTAGGTAATCGAGCGTTCCTTATCAATATTATTAGTATTATTATTCTCCTACTATCTTATTTTTCGATTTTAATATTACATGTTTTCTTTGTTTCAATTATCGCATTATTTGTTATTATCATTAAAATTCTCTTCATTTTTTTCAGAATAACTTCTTCGCTAATGTATTTGCTTTGTATACTTGATTTTTTATATGCTTTACTTGATCCGATGATCTATCGGAAACAACCATTCTGCATATATATTACCTTTCACAAACCTCACTTATGGGATTATAGAGGGCGTATTAGGTTGTTGTTGCTATGGAGAGGAAAGGAAGTTCTAATGGTACGAGTCTGGGAGGAAGAACCTTTGAGAACAATGAGAATTTGGTCTATGTTTATTTCCAAAATTTAGTGCTATTAACAAAGCTTGTTAATTATAGATTTTCTTGGCTATTGATAAATTGTCCATTCCTATAAATTTCTTTCACAGTACAAAGTCTGGTGCATAGAAGCTGCTTGTGACTTGCCAAGCTTCAAGCTGCTATCTTTCTTGTTTGGCTTTTGGTGCTTTGTGAAAGACGTAAGTAACGTATATGTGTTGATATTTTGCATAATTATGGATAAATAAAGATGGATGGACGAGGTACTAATTGATTGACTATTTGAATTTTCATTTTGTATTAATAATATTTGATATCTCATCTTATAATTCTCTAGTGTTTCTTATTCTCCTAGCCTCATGTAATAGTAATAAATAAATCAAAAATTGCAGATGGATGAGAGATACTAATAAAAGTACATACCATCAATGATAGATAAAAAAAATCCAATATATATATATATATATATTTTCATTCCCTATTTGGTATTCATATTAGAGCTTAACTAATTTGAATTCGTGCCGTATAGGCCTTCATTCGGAAGAACACACTTCCTACTGAGAATTTTTTATATCCAAGACTCTAATTCAAAATTTTTGATTAAAGAAGAAGTAGTTTCATCTGATGCTCATATATTGTTAATTGGTCAATATTAGCTGTACCCATTAATGATGAACCCCAATATTCGGACATTCAGAATAAAATTAATGGTCAACAATTAACCTAGTGTTCAATTGAAGTATTAAACGAAGCTGGCTCAAAGGTACAAATTATATTATCTTCAAGACCTCTAACATGTTACCAGAAAGTTAACTTTTAAATTAATTGTTTCAGTTCAGACCCTATTAGTTACTTAAATTAACTAATTAAAGCGTTGACAAATTTCAGTATTAATTTTAAATTAAAGTTACCATCTTTCTTAGACCTCAAATTATGCCTAAAAATAGTGTAGATTAAATTAATTAACTGATCCCTTTACATTACAAATACAAATAAAATACATGTCATGCTTTATGAAAGTCAAAGGCAAAATACGTGTATAGTCAACGGTGCTTGTCGGCAGCCATATTCAAGTAATTAACAATTTATGAAGCCATTACATCTTTTTATTATAATTATTCAAACTGAAACTCTTCAAAAAAGAAAAAGAAAAAAAGGGTTAAGTGAAATTCTGTTTTGGCTAATTAAAATACTAATAAGTTTGAGCTACAAACTATTTGTCCAAGCTTTCAAAATCTGTTACTCTAAAAAGTACTTTTGAATAATAATAGTTAACACATTTGTTAGCATTTCAGAAGCAATTTATATTTGACCAATATTTGAAAAGTAATTTTAAATATCAAATTACTGAAAAAAATGTATAATTAGGATTCTTTTACAATTAGTTATTTAATTGTACAAACAATTTCAAATATTTATTATGAGAGACTTTATAATTAAGTTTTTTTTTTAATGTTTATGAGACTTTGGTCATAAATATATTGTTGATAATGCATAAATTTAGTTCTTATTTGCCAAAAAAAAAAAAGCCTTTCTACAATTCTAGGCAGTTATTTATTTATTTATTTCAATTTCTCCCCGCAACAAAAGTCTGTCTACCATTATTGAAAAATGCTCAAGTTTTACTATAAAATCCAGTTAACTTTCCAAAATAAGTATTTTTGTTTTTAAAAAAAAGAATAAACACTTGTGTTTTGAAGAAATTTGGTCAAATGGGCAATTAGTGTATTTGTCCAACTTATAATGGTTGAATATAAATACTTTAGCGCAACCCATGAAGGCTCATGAATATTCAAAGGATGAAAGGAACCAGTACTAATACTACTATTAATTATGTCCTTAACAACTTAATTATTTGATTATTAGTAATATTATGAGATGGAAATGCAGTATTAATTATTATGTGTTGACGAAAATGCTTCTGTTTGGGGTATAGGCAATGACTCATAAAGCATTGACCTTGTTTCTTATGTTCATTATTAATAACATTTTGTCACCGTCCAAATTATCCTAGCTACTCCAACGGCTACACTTTCTTAATTTGTTAAAATATATGTTGATTAAATAAGAAAAATAAATTATTTAGAAAGTTGACATCATGAAATTATTTTGGCTATAAATAGGACTATGGTACTCGTTTCCTATACCACAACACAATAGTGCCAGCCTAAAAAAAGAAAAAAAGAACATATCTCTCTTTTTGGATACTTGTATCTTGTTATTATAATTTCATCAATGGCTATTCCAGTAATTGATTTCTCAAAACTTAATGGAGAGGAGAGAGACAACACTTTGGCTCAGATTGCCACTTGCTGTGAAGAATGGGGATTCTTTCAGGTAATTTTTTCTTATTTAGTCATCACGACTAGCTAGAATGAGCAAGCATAAAGCTATAAGACAGTGAAAAATGACATTATTATCTTATAATTTCATAGGTCTTAAAAAGAATGCACATTTTTAAATTTGAAAATAAATTTATTATAAACTTCTCATCTTATCATGATGACACAAGCTTTTACAATAATCACACAAATATTGCACTTTATTTAAAACTAAAAATTTCAAAGCTAGCTAGTCTTCTGTTTTACGTTTCTTAAATTTCATGCCTAATCAAAGTATGAAACATGAATTATTGTGATTTGTTTAGTTGGTGAATCATGGGATTCCTGTGGAACTTCTTGAGAAGGTGAAGATAGTTTCTTCAGAAAGCTTCAAGAAGGAAAGAGAAGAGAATTTCAACAAGTCAACAGCAATGAAATTGTTGAATGAGATGGAGAACAATAATAGCAAAGTTGAAAATGAAGACTGGGAAGATGTATTCCTTCTCACTGATGATAATGAATGGCCCTCCAACATTCCTCAATTCAGGTCTAACTTTTACATTAATACCATTAGGCGAATTTAGAATTTTAGAATATCGGTATATCGATCATTAAATATATATATATATAATCGGAATTGATCTTTATAATTTTCTAGATTTAAAACTTAATCTTCAACTAAGTGCATTATTTAGTGTTCTGCCCCATAATTTGGCCTATAAATTTGGCCGGATTACTATTACCAACAAAATTATACATCTTCTTCTTGTTGTTTTGATATTTTACCTTTTTTCTGTCCTCCTAATTTTCAAATGAACTCGGAAATAATAATTAGATTTGTAACTTGCAAACCCACCTTGCATCATTTAGGTCATGTAGAAAAGAGTTTAATTTAATTCTTTAATTTGATGGTTAATTTTCTTTTTACAATATTAAATCACCTAAAAGATATGTAACTATAATTAATTAATTAACTATCCATAATAAATTGTATTAGTAACCTCAAAAATAAGCAAACACTTCTTTTTTTTTAGGTGTGTGTGCAACTCACTCTCTATTATCAATTCAAGCTCTCATTTTTTCGCTCTTGAGTTGTCACTAGCTAGTCCCTCTCTTACTCCTCTTATTCTTTACTCTTTCAAGATCATTCAAAGTGGGACAATGCCCAAAAATTCTTTTTTGAAGGATTAAGATGACTTTTCACAATAACTTGAAAGATTATACATTAACAATCATTTACTTTACGCTGCATTTTTTGGTAACAAGAAGAAAATCAAATCAAATCAACGAAGTATAAAACATGCTTTTATATCATTTCGATCATTTAATTTACACTAATAATATATTTATTTGAATTAATTAAACAGGGAAATAATGAAAGAGTATCGATCAGAAGTAAAGAATCTAGCACAACGAGTGATGGAAGTAATGGACGAAAACTTAGGTCTACCAAAAGGCTACATCAATAAAGCCTTCAATAACGGCGAAGAAGGTTCCAAAAATGCATTTTTCGGGACTAAAATCAGTCATTATCCACCTTGTCCAAATCCCGAAATGGTGAATGGTCTACGAGCACACACCGATGCTGGTGGTGTAATTTTGCTTTTTCAGGATGATCAAGTGGACGGTCTCCAAATCCTTAAGGATGGCGAATGGATCGACGTTCAGCCGATCCAGAACGCCATCGTCATCAACACGGGTGACCAAATTGAGGTCCTTAGTAACGGGAAATACAAGAGTGTTTGGCATCGAGTTTTGGCTAAGGAAAGTGGAAATAGAAGGTCAATTGCGTCTTTTTACAATCCTTCTTTAAAAGCTACTATTGCTCCTGCACCTCAGCTAATTCATGTTAAGAATAATAAAGAAGATAATAAGGTGGAATTAATTAGTAATTATCCAGCTTTTGTGTTTGGTGATTACATGAATGTTTATAGTGAACACAAGTTTTCACCTAAAGAGCCAAGATTCCAAGCTGTCAGAGCCATGTGATGATATGGTCAAGGAGACATTTTATTATTCCATTTTATCATAGTTTATTTTAATTATTTTTTTTGTAATGTGTGGAGTCTATTTTTTTTCCTTCTTTGTTTGGTTCGTATGGAATTGTTTGTATTACTTGTTTGTCAATCATCAATATAGCAGTGCACAAAATTATGCCTGCTTTCTTGGATTATTTTTTTTGTATTTTCTCTTTCGCGATATGTATCTAAATATTAATTCTGTCTTTGTAAATCACATATATAATATGGACATGCTCTCATGCATGTGTGCTTTTATAATATATAGATTAATTATATAATTGTTAGCTATCTTTTTTTCAGCCCTTTTCTATTTCTTGTAATTGTTTATCATTGTTTTTTTTTTCCATGTAAATGTGACTATAAGGATTCAAAATTAAAGTTTGACTGACACTGACCTTAAGCTTATTAATGTTTGTTCTCTTTATAAAGACAAGGTACTCATACGTTTTTTTTACTGTTGAATCTTCCATTCATCTTAATATTTTCTATTTATGCGTGTTTGTCTTTTCTTTTTTATTAATAATTACTCTCTCAAAGTCTCCAATTCGAACTAATATATCTGATTCCGTAATATTTATGAACGACTCCGTGAGCAGACAAAAATAACTTTATTATTGTGTTTGACATTTAAGATTCAACACTTCTTTTACAATCACATCTGCTGTTGATTACTCATTCGGGTTCATAATAAGTGTCCACCAATTAGCCTTTAGTACATACCTTTAAAAAAAAAATACTAACTCCTAGAAAAAATAGGTATTTTGACTAAACTAACATAAAATATTGAAGTAATTTAAAAATCTTCTTAGGGATATGTAAATATGGGTAAATCTGAAAAAATAGTGTTAATTTCTTCTAAATAATTATGTAAATGGGCATGAATTATTTTGAACCAAAATAAAAAGGCCAAGTGAACAAGGTCATTATATAGGAAAAATTACATGAACTGTGATGAATTTCATCATATCTATCCAAATTCATAAATGTTTATTTATAAAATCAATTTTATCATTTCAAAATATTTTTCAGCATATAAAGTTAAGTTTATTAGTTACTATACTATTTGTGACCAGCTAATTCAAATGAACCCTTAAAATGTCGTCGAGCCTTGAAAAGATTATAATATCAAAATTAACTGAGTTGAATCTTAGCTTAAGGAAGAATAAATGAAGTTGTTAAACAAAATAAAATCATTTGGCACATTCTCTCTCTCTCTTAATTAAATTATCAACATGTCAAAATAATAATTACTAAATCATTATACATTAAAAGTTTGTGTGAACTACTGTGAACAGTGAACTTAGTACAAATTCGAACTCATGATTGATCCAAAACCATATAGTATATAATTATTTTTATTTAATAAAGAAATAAATATAACAGATCGAGCAGACCAACGTAAACTAAGCAAAACAGATGTACTACTGGATTTGTACCCTCGATTGTCCCCTTTCCATGTAGGCTACCTGCATGCCTATTCGTTCAGTCAACTTAATTCGCCTAATTTATATCTGAGTAGATTTAGAATTTAAATTTAATAGATTCAATTTATATTACTATTAAAGTTATAGGTGCAGATTCACCACTTGTTGAGATCGATAATATATATGAGAATTGACAAACAATTACTAATTGACAAGGTCATCATATAGTAAAACCATACATGGTTTCGTCCATCAGGAATCATGATTCGTAGGTGCATTTATGTTAAATTAGGTCTTAGGTTTAATTCACACCCCAAAAACTAACTCAAAGGGAGGAGGATTGCCTAAGCCTTAAAAGGAGTCCACCCATTTCATTAATCATCAATGTGAGACTTTTGTCATTCTTCAACACTCCACCTCACCTCCGGTGCTTATCATTTGGTGCATGGGCAATTTTTTAATTTTGAGTGCCAACATTGAGTTAGACGGATCCTACTCTAATACCATGTTGAATTAGGTCTTAGGTCTAACTCATACTCCAAAAGCAAGCTCAAAGGGAAGAGGATTGCCCAAGCCTTATAAGGAGTCCACTCATCTCATTAACCACCAATGTGGAACTTTTGTCATTCTTCAACAATCTACTTTTATTATTCAAATTAAAATATGTTTAAATGTAAATATATATGTATTTATTTATTAGAATATTATTTCTAAATCAAAATTACTGAATAATTAACAATTTGAAATGGTTTATTTTGTATAGTTTATCTTCACATAAGAACTAATAATAAATAGAGAACTTAAAAAATAATTACATCTTGTGTCAATAAATGATTTAAATGAATCTTGATTTATGTGGTGATGTAAGAATTATTTGTTTATGTGGCGATTATAATTGGTGGTTCCAGTTAGTGATTATGTGATGATTGTTAGAGGTGATGATTTGTGGTGGTGGTTGGTTGTAAGGTGGTTGGCTTGTGGTGGATGATAATGGTGAAGATGATTTACAATGGTACTAGTGGAAATGGCTAGTGGTAGAGACGATCAATGGTGATGGATGGTTGTAGAGGTGGTTGGTTGTGGCCGGCTGACAATTGTGGCGAGGTGGGCGATGGTGACAACTGGAAATAGCGATAGTTGTCAATGATGGTTGTACAATAAAGGTGGTCATGGAGATGGTTGATACTTGGTGGTCATGGGCGGTGACAATCAGGGGCAGCTCAAGTATATATTAATGGTTTAAAGCCAAACTCAAATAAAGGCTTTAAATTTTAATTTTTTATGAAGTTTATTATAGTCAACCAGTTAATTATTTTTGAAACATAGTATCCTAATTGTGACAAACTTCTCATAATAATTATTTCCTCTAATATAAAAAGTTTACATTTTCTATAAATAATACTCAGATTTTTTTTTAAAAATATCAATAATCTATTATTGCTAAAGAAAATGGCTTCCTTAAAATTTGAGAGCCTAAAACACTGATGACCACCGATAATAGTAATGGTTGTTGAGGATGCATGATTGTGGAATGAATAGGTGGCAATGGAGATGGTTGGTACTTGGTAGTGGTCATGGGGTGAAGGTGGCTAGGGTGGTGTTTTTACGTGGTAGTTGTCAATAGAGACTGTTGATGGTATATAGTGATCGGTAGTGATGGTATAAAAATATTGATGGTTGTGATAATTGAGTATTATGATGAATGTATAGTAGTGGTAAAAAAATCAAACTAAGAAGAATTTTTAAATGAAAAACGTCTGAATAATTTTAAGATTTCATATACCATTTGAATGATCCAAACTTATTAAGAATAGATAAAGTGATTATAAAAAAAACTAACAGAGTTGTGGTTCAATTCAATGGGACGTACCATGGTCCAAGTTAAACATTGAAAACTCTTTAATTAATTCGTTTCCAAGTAGTGGTGTTAATTAACAAACACATAAAGACATGTTGAATATCTTTTAGTGGGACTTTACGTACTCAGCGCATGTCATGGACTCATTATGCATAAGGACAATTATACCTACTATGATTTTGATATGTGACTAACTAAACCTACCAGAGGTGGGAATATAATTCTATTTATGATGTACGTAAATTCATGATTTCATCGATACTTTAAAAAACTAAATGATGCCTATGATTAGACGAGTTTGATTGCATATGTATTATTAGAGCATAAATTAATTAAACGGCATGGTCCTCCTCTATCTACGTATCATTTTGTAATAATGAGATTCTATAAGTTTGGTTCTTTATATTTTGAAAATCATGAATTATATTACGACCAACTAATTGAGAGGCGGCTCGGCAGGGAAGGAATGGGAAATCGTCAAGGATGACTTCTTTGTTGGCGGAACGAAGGGCTAAATAGCGAGAGTGATTCTCTGAGCTTGGTTAAACTGCCTTTCATAATCCTCTTTTCTTCTCTCCAACGAAGAGGAGCCCGTCCTTGGCCTCCCTCCCTTCCACCGATGAAACTACTCTTGCAAAGTCGAATCCTACCAATCTAAATCAAAGGTTCCAACAGTGAAAGGCTATATATATATATATATATATATATGTTAGGTTAAGATGATATAAGATATAAATACATGAGATCTGATTTTAGGTTATTATTAATTCTTTTGTACTATATTGTAATCTAGATGATGCAAGGTAAGGCTGCGTACAACAGACCCTTGTGGTCGGGCCCTTCCCCGGACCCTGCGCATAGCGGGAGCTTAAGTGCACCGGGCTGCCCTTTTTTTTGTAATCTAGATGATACTATTCTGAGTCACAAATCATACCTTTCTACTTTTTTGCCTTTTAATTTCTTATATCTTTCCAAATTTATTCGATTTATGTATCATAATAATATACTCTCCTCCTACCATCTAATTTCGGTAGCTAAATAATTGTTTTAGTTTTATTTACTAAATCAATATATGCAATATTTTGTGTTTCAAATATACTATACTAACACCTAACTATGATAATTAATATTTGAATCATTTAATCACTTGACAATTAAAATTTAATTAGGATCGACAGATAATATAATATAACTTGATATAGACAATGAGTGCGGAGAAATATATCATCAAGTAGACAAAACCCTGAAACCAACGGAATATATATTATGATGTTAGGTTAAGATGATAATACACATGATTTGCTCATATCTTATTTTTGGCTATGATGCTCAATATATAATGTGATCTATATGAATTGTGATATCACTTTGAGTCACGAATCATATCATTCAACTTCTTTGATTTTTTTATTTTTTATTTTTAATATTCTTCGATTACGTATACTCCCTCCTGCAATCTATTTTTTATTTAAAAAATATTTACTTATACTCGATGTTTATTAATAACTCGTTAAATCCATGCCATATGTTTTCACATAAATGTAACTTCAATCACCTAACTATATATAATTAACAAATAATTTCTTATCTCATTTTTTTTAAAAAAAAAAAAGAATTGTGGGTAGGGAAAAGGGAAACGAAGAAGGAGATTATAAGGTAGGGAATTAGATCTTCATCAACAAGGTAAAAATAGTGGGCTACTAAAAGATTAATAAGGTTTGGTGCCAAAACTTATACCAAAAAGCTGTGTGAATTAGATAAAATATTAATGTTGAACGTAACGGAAGTTAGAGATCACAATCTCTAAATATGATAATTTAATTTGTTGAAAGAGCAGATTTGCTTTTAGTAATCTAGGAATACTTTCGAAAGGAAAGATAATCTAATATTAGAAATATCATAGTTAAAATAATCTAATACGTTGCAGTAGTTTGTTTGTTAGGTAAGGTAGACCAGAAATTCAAAACTTCAAATATAATGAGAGATTAAATCAAAAGGTATTTGATCACTTAGAAAGTCAAATATTTCGTAAAGATGCTTATTTTATTTATCATGTTTTTCTTTTGCACGATAATAACCACAAGGATAATTTAACTAATATAAATCATCTTTATTTATTCTTTGATCTCATTTTAATATCTACTCTTTTTCTCTCCACATTTTATTAAGCGTAGATATCTTTCATTTTCTAAAAAATAAGTATTTTAAACTAATTATTTTTAGAAAGCACAATAACTAAAATGAATCAGAGAGAGTAATTAACTAGTAAGAGGCTGTTTGGATTGACTTATAAGTTGTTTTCAGCTTTTTTTGAGTGTTTGGATGGCCAACTTAAAGTCATTTTGTGCTTAAAATAAGACCCAATAAATAATTGGGTTTATTTGGATGAACTTATTTTAAGCAGTTTATAAGTTGAAAACAGCTTATAAATCAAAAAAAAAAAAAGTTGGCCTGCACCTACTTTTTTTTTAACTTATAAGCAGTTTTCAACTTATAAGTTACTTAAAAATAAGTCAATCCAAATAGGCTATAGATCAGAAGTCAATTACTGTTACATTGAGATATAGTATCATCAATGACATAATATGTTTAGTTGTGTTAATATATGTATTTATGACCAAACATGTATATATTAACATATATAACCAAACATATTAGGTCCTTAATGATACTTCAATTTTGTACAAATCATACTCTATATAGACATTAAGCCTGATGTCATGTAGATCCTTGAACAATAATGATTCATGAGGTTATGTCCATTAACCCTACATATACCCTAGCTAGAAAAAGCCATTGTACTATAGATATCGAATTATCATACTCAAATCAAAAAATTTGATACGGCAATTTTGAAATTATAATATTTGATATGCATTCACACTTTTTTTGATATTCAGTATGACATTCGATACTTATAAAAAATGTTGAAATACCTAATATATATATATATATATATATATATATATATATATATATCATTCAAACAAATTTATAAATTAGTATTTGTATAAAAAATTGTTTAGGCTTGAAACTTGAATTATCTTATCTTAACAGAATTGTCTTTTCTATGTAATTGATTAACGAAGAAAATTACTTGTACCATTTTTTTTAATATGTCTATATGTTTACGATGTTAGTGTGACATGATTGAGATGTTTCTTGAAAAGGTGAAGTCACAATTTCCAATGACGATATAATTATATGAGTTGATCGAATCTTCCTCTTTGCGATCGCGAGGAGGGATTCCGTGATCGCGAAGCATGATGTCTGGACAATGTTAACTCCCAAAAGTAGGGGTTTCATTCCCATATTTTTTTATTTTTGAGCTTTAGAAACTCTTGGGTGGCGATTTGAAAGAGTTTTTTCGATGCTAAGTGTTTGGGTAAGTATTTTTGACCCCAAATCTTCATTTCTCATTGGTTTCTTGTAATTTTAACACCCAAAATTGTGATTTAAATCCCAAATTTCATGGGTTTTCTCAAGAACTTGATTTTTATTAAAAATGGGAATTGTGAAATGATTTCAACTTCGATTTTGAGATGGTTTTCACTTATAGATTTCAAATGCTTTGGGTAACATTTTTATCTAAAAAATTTCAGATTCAAATTTCATTTTCAGATCGAGTTTTTGAGCCGTTTTGACCCTTTTGTCTGAATTGTGTGAAATTGGTGTTGTTAGTATCGAAATCTTATTGTGAATCATTATTTGACTAGATTGTGGTGATTTGTCTACTGTTCGAAAGGAAAAGGCTCAAGTTTTAGATTGATTATGTGTCACAATCCGAATTCGGTGTGATGGCACCTATCATTTCTCACTTGACAAGTCAGCCTAAAACCAAATAATTTTGGGAATAAAGCGAAAAACAGTCTAAATAGGCAATTAATAAATAAAAGAGGAAGTCTTTCAAAAACCCCCAAAGATTGGTTGTCACAAGCACAAGCCACTAAAAAGATAAGACGAAAATGAAATACAAGTCTCAATATGTCTTCAACTCTCAAAATAGAGTAAAGCATAAAAGTACAGAAAAATTTGAGAGCCCGTTGAATGTCAATAGCTACCTATCTCAAACTCCTGGAAGCCTCAGATGATCAGAAAGAATAGATGATCAAAGCCTAGGCTCAGAACCTACACATGTGTAAAAGCAAGGGGTGAGTACCAAACAACACGGTACCCAGTAAGTTAACTAGCAAAACTAAGTAAATCTAATAGGATATATGAAATCCTTTCCAACCCAACCGAACCTTCATAACTACAACCTGCACAGAAATCAGCCTAATCTAATAGTTCATACTAAACAATTCAATAAGGTTCATATCATAACTCAATATCACAAGATATAACGTACAAGTAATCACAAGTCACATATAAGTATCAAGCCTATTACACACAGATATGCAGAAAAGTATATGCACACTCAAAAATTATGCATGTGTGCAATCGCCGATAAAGACCTCGACATCATAAGCTCTGACAGAAAATAATCTCGGTCTCACAATTTCGTCGGAAATGACCTCAGCATCGTAATATTGCACCGAAAGTGACCTCAGCATCGTAATCATCTACATCTCATCACAATGTTTCAGAAAAATACAATCAACATGCTCACACAAGTAAGGAGGAAGAATTCAATTCAAACAATCCGCAATCATAATCAGACTATCAAAGTATTTCATCAAATACACATATATATCTAGATCACGACATATAGTACTAAAATCTCTACAATAAAATATATCATCTTTTATTAACCCCGTCGATCAATTAGATTAGTTCATATCATGATTCAACCTGTAACCTCATTCCTATTACTCCCCAACACATATACAAATGGAAATTTGGGATTCTAATATATTCACGGAGTTTAAAGATTTCATTTGTCTTAACCAAACCATGATCAATCAATCTACGTGAGCCTTTTTCTTTCGAATATGCTCTGAATCGCTACAACCTAGTCAAATGGTGTTTCACAATTAGAAACTAAGTCCAACGCCACTAAAAATGCAAAATTCGAGAAAAGGGGATCAAAAGACTCAAATTTCGATTCCAAAAATGGAGGTATTAAATCTGAAATTTTTTACATGAGAACGTTCCTCATATCCTTAGGAACTCAATGGTGAAAATCATTTCAAAAAACAAGCTCAAATCAAGTCACAATCAACATTTGAACAATTTCTCAAAGTTCTTGAAAAAGAGTCATTTCCACCAATTGAAATCCTTATATTCATGTTAAAATCAACAATTAATCATAAGTAAATGACGAAGTGGAGTTAAAATAACTTATCCAATGAAATCCCACGAAAATTCCCTCTCCAAATCGCCCCTACCAAACTCCAAAGTTCAAAAATTGTGAAAATAGCATAAACTCCAGCCAAACCCCTCTCAGATATCGCTTAAGCGACTGGGTTCGCTTAAGCGAACCTCTCTTTCGCGATACTTTGGTCCCTTTCGAGACCCCTGCATCTTCGCTAAAGCGGTTCCTCAATCGTTTTCGTGACTCCTTCACCAGCACTGACCTTCGCTTTCGCGAAGAAACTATTGCTTAAGCGAGTGTCCCGATCGCGACCAACCCCCTCGCGATCGCGTGGTTTGGATCAGGGGTAGTAAACCAGCAAAATCCCCTAAGTCTCCAAGCCTCCGAATGACCCTTGGGATTCGATCAGAACCCCGTATACACAAATCATATATGCAATCCTACTAAATTAGACGTTTCAGACTCAACAGAACTGCTGAAATTTGATTTCGAGGATTTCTTGATCTGAAACTTGATAAGTCGCAATCAAACAAATTTCAAATTTTAAAAAGACCAAAATTCCCTCGGAGCTTCCGAAAAACACACAAGAACTCTCCCCAGGCCTAAAATCACCCTCCAAATTCAATGGAGTCGTTGGAATTCAATTTCGAGCATCCGATCCCTCAACGTTGACCAAAGTCAACCCTATGGCCAAACCCTGAACGATTTCCAACTTAACACCTCAAATCCACAATATAATCCTAAATCTAATTTTGTCAACTCTCCTAGACCAATTTCAACATTCTGGAGCTGATGGAATCGATGGAATTCCATTTCGAGACCTGAAACTCTAAATGATCTCAAATACCACTTTTGAGCCATCCAAACCTCCAAAATTCAAAGTTTATCAAAAATCTCAACTTTTCAAGAAAAACTACGAAATCGACATCGGATATCAATCAAATATGAATCTAGGAAACTACCCAAAAGGATAAAATGGACATTTTATTAAAATTACCAAAAATAACCTTCAGGGTCATTACATCGTGTTTGATTAAGGTAAGTGAACTTCTAAGACTCCATAAATCTTGTAGAATTCTTGAACTCTCTTTCTTGTATGTGTTGGGGAGTAATGAGAATGAGGTGATGGGTTGCCTACTCTAATGAACTATAACCTTAATTATCGAATGGGGTTAACAAAAAAGGCAATGTATTAAAAAGTGTGAATTATCTTGATCTTGATATTGATGTGTAGTTGAAAGATGCTTTGATAGCTTTGTTGTGATTGTGAATTTCTGAACTTTTCATTTTCTCATTATTGTGTGAACATGCTAATTTACATTAGTCTAGAACACAGCGATAAGATGGATATACTGTGATGCTGAGGTCATTTTCGGTGAGTGGTGATGCCAAGGTCATTTTCAGCGAGTGTGTGATGCTGATGTCATTTTTAGCGAGTGTGTGATGCTGAGGTTATTTTCGGTGAGTGTCTAATGTCAAGATCATTTTCGATGAGTGTCTGATGTCGATGTCATTTCCGGGGAGTGTGTGATGCCGAGGTCCTTGTCGATGAGTGATATTGATGCTGAGGTCATTGCCGACGATTGTTATTGATGCCGAGGTCATTGCTGGCAAGTGTGATTGATATCCGAATATTGATTGTGCATGATAATTCTCGACATTTGTGTGTGATGAACTTGATTCTTGTGACTACTAAATGTGATACTTGTGTTTTGCTAGTTGTAACATTGATCTATGAATTATGAAGTCTTGTGAGCTGTGAATCGTGAACTTTAGGTTGGGCTGATTTTCTGTGCATGTTGTAATTATGAAGGTTCAGTTGGGATGAAAGGAGTTCCCGTATTTTATTAGATTTACCTTGTCTTATTGGTTTACTTGTTGAGTACCGTGTTGTTTGGTACTCACTCCTTGCCTCTACACTTGTATAAGTTTCGAGCCCGCACTGTGAATTAGATTTCCCTCTTGTTCATCCAAGGCTTCGCAAGGATTTATAGAAAGGTAGTTATTTGTCATCCGACGGATTCTCATATTTCTTTACTTATGCTTTGTTCTATTTGAGAAACAAAGATATTGAGACTTGAATTTATCTTTCATTTTCGCATTTTACTAGTGGCTTGTACACATGACAACTAGATTAGGGGTTTATTGAAATTGATTAAGTCTTCCGCTTTTATGTATCTATTCCATTTGGTTAATTCCGCATTTCCTGATTCCGTTGGGTTTTAGGCTGACTTGTCTTGATAGGATAAGATATGTGTCATCACACCCGTGTCTGGGTCCTAACAAATAGTATAGTATATTTAAAAATTGAAAACCAAAATTATCCATGCCCAGCCCTATTATACACACCAATCCTGAGAAGGAGTTCACTCTTTTGACGGTGAATCAACATTTCCATTTAATAAATAGAGCCTCAAGAAAAAAGTATTTCATGATGCAATAAGGCATTATCTGCCCAATGTAAAACAGGTGATCAACGCTTTAACAGAAGGAAGCTGCCACACTTCTATCAAAGAGGTCCATAAACTCCGTAGGGGAAAAAAGGATTTTCTACTCTGTTAAGTGGATCTTCTGCAATTCAGTTGTTCTAATATGACTGTACATTTTTTTTAAACATAAATGTGATGACAAATAGTTGAAGTTAGCTTCAGAGTGCTTTCTGGTCTAGTCTTTCGTTCCAATTCAGGCAACGGATCAAGCTACCAAACCAATCGCCTGTTTGGTCACACTTATTGACTGTAGGAAGCGGATGCTGGCTCATACATATTCGAATAGAATCTCCTCTAGACAGTTGTTGTCGTCTCTTCCCATCAAAGGAGACCCAAGCATTGTTGCGTGCATCCTCTGGAATCTGTTTACATGCAAATAATTTAAGCTTCTAAACGAATAGTATGAAATGTCATCCACAAAAGATCAAAAAGTTCAGAAAGAAGCAGTTGTGCCTTTGCTACCAAATTGGCATATCTCACTGAAACTACGGACATCTCATGGTGTAACATCATATATATGCACTCATCAAGGTGCCAATCATCAAACAAGATATAATGGTGTGCATCAAGAAATTAAACATAGGTGCCAATCGTCAAACAAGATAGTTGTTGTATACAGGCTTTTTCACCAACAGTACTCAATTCGGGAAAAAAATTAAAGCATCCTAAGAAACGTAAAGTAACATAGGAATCATGTCAACCTCCTTTTAAGAATATTGACCAGTACATTCTCTAAGACGGCCTATAAAAATCAAGCACAGCTTCAGATGCATTTAAGGAAATAAAGAGTGAGGTTGTAGACTTGTAGCTAGTATTAATAGTTGCATATTCAGACATGTGAACTGGAGGCATTGTTTCTACAACAAAAAATGCAAAAAAGAGAGCACGTGTGGGGCTTTAAGTGAAAACTGGCAAGCGAGGCACACACTTCTCAAAGTGAAGCGCTCAATTAAAGGATCACTTAAAATATCTAGCACAAACCAATTACAACATAAAGCATCATATTGCAATTGAAATTACTAACTTCAACATCCATCATACACTATTGACAATAATAATCAAACGACTCAAATTGAACATCATTGAAATGAAATTTCAACAGCAATAAGAAATTACTCATATCACAATTGATTTTCAATTTCTGATTTTGATAAATCAGCCACAAGAAATAACTAACAACATTCAATATCATATTTAATTGTTTTAGTAACTCCATCATGGGGGTAGAAGAGAAGTTCAGATCAGAAGCTGCAGAAAAAAGGGGACACATTCTAGAAGAAGAAAAAAATCATTGATGTTGTGAGAGAATATCCCGTTGTACAAATAGAGAAACTATACAAGAATATGGTTCTCTACAAAAGACATCAAGTGGCATGTAGAAGACTAGTCCTCATTTGTACTAAAGTATACTCTATCCCTTCAAAACTCTTCTATTTCTCTCTCCAAACTACTTGCATAAACGCCAATGATGCTACATTCAATATTCTGCCTCTTCTTTTCATCATTGTGAAAGTCTAGATAAACAAATAGTGGCATTATCATGGCAGACTTTTCTCACTGTATGCAGAAAAAATTCTGCAGTATCCACCATAATCCACCTGAACTGGCTCTCTACTTTCCCATGCAAGCATAGCTGGTCCAACATTTACACATGTAACACAACCTAACATATGCCATATTCTTTCTCAAATTGCAGCTGTAAGAATAGTTAAGAATATGGAAATGCACTTCCCATTCTCTTAAACGATTGTATCAAACAAGCACCATTATTATTTTTTTCTTTCCATCTCAGCATATCTTGGTCCATTTGTGAGATATCCATTTATATAATAAAGTGATAAGGTTTTGGAATTCATCCTTCCCCGTTCCGTAGGGTTCTTCTGAGCCTCAAGACCCAAAGGGTTTCTCCATCATGCATATTATGTAAGTGAGCAATTGTGTTTTTTCCTCTGGTATCAATATACAAACTACAGTTGGGAAAGCATTATCAGAATGTCATCACCACATCATTGTGCTTTCAGGAACAGACTTAGAGTCTACATCCAACCTTGATTCAAAAACAGACTGTGACATCATAACTAACTCTCCATTCACTTTTATCTTCCTCATTTTCCCTTCCCTCTTCTATATATTCCCCAACTCATTCAGTTACATAAGTGCCCAAGAAGTATTAACACAATATATTAAAGTACTAGCACTAGCAGTTAAAAGCAAAGTTGCACGGACTCCTCACTTTCGATGCCATACCCGTGTCGGATTCTCCGAAAATACACTACTTTTGGAGAATCCGACACGCACCGGCTGACACTTTTGAAGAGTCGGAGCAACATAGGTTAAAAGTAAATTTATTCCATAACTATTTTATACATTGAGAAGGACAACATTAATACCAGCCACGCTGAATCTGGAAGAATAATGGGTCTCAAAGAGAGTGAGTGTGGGCAGATTGATGTGAAGAGCATGCAAGGAACATTTGGGTGCACCTGCATGACATCTGTCTACTTCTAGTTTGCTTCCTCTTTTATTATTCTTTCAACATCCTTTCTTTTGAAACCAAAGAATGCCATCCTTAAAATAAGTTGGCTATTTTTATTTGATAGATACCCTTGACAACAACTGATCAATCCGTTTTTTTCTTTCAATGGGTCCATCCCTCAACTCTTTCTCACTTAAATACCCCCACTCGGTTGACTAGTAAGCATTCAAAGTTGTGACAAGAGGCTAGAACACATTCCATGTTTTACTACCTTAGTCATTGAACCAATGACCAGAAGGCAAACAAAATACGTTGACAACTAAATGTTGAATAAAGAAGAATCATCCCACTTCATGGATGGGTTATCACATAGTTCAAGACATTCTCCTAAAGCATACAACTCTAGGATCCTGTGTTAATAGATCACTAATGACCAAGATACAACAATGCTCCTATATTTTTCTGAAATATTACAGTTATTCTTCCCATTTTTTTCCCTGATACTTTCCAATTCAGTTAAAGTATTCAGTATAGGGCTTATAGTTATGAAATCAGGTCCATTAAGTACCACTCCCAAAAAGTAATATCGAACATCAAGGTACTAGCACTAGTAATTAAGAGAACTTATTTTAAGATTATTAAGATATTTACTGAGAAAGTCACCTTTAATTCCAGCCTTGCAGAGTCTGGAAGAATGACAGGTCTGAATGAGAGCGAGTGTGGGCAGATTGGTGTGAAGAGCATGCAAGGAACATTTGGGTGCACCTGCATGACATAAATTTCCTTGTGATATACTATTCTAGCAGCCACTTGGTCAAGACGAAACAATCAACTACAGTTGACCAGAAGGAGCACAGTTTTGAGTGATGCTTCATCATCAATTAAATGAACGACAAACATACGACTTCCAAATTTTACAAATAAATCTATAGCAAAACCACATACTACAAGATGCAATTTCAAGATGAGTGAGTAGAATGAAAAATATCAGAAAGAAGTCTTCACAAAGCTAAAACTTCTTAGCAGTACACTGAAAGCTCATTTGTTTAACATAGTTCCACCAATTTGCTTTCGATGCCAAAAAAAAGTTCATACTGCTGACAACGTGATTGAGTGCTTCAAGTTACGGTCTTATTGCACACATTGACACTAAGAGTGACATTTTATGAAATAATTTGAAGATCTCCACTACTCTCAATCAGTATAATAAATAGGAACCGGAAACAAGATTATGCATTTATTGCTTTATCATGAATAATAAATAGGAAGCGGAAAGAAGTAAACCACTTGATCACTATTAGGTTAAGGAGCTGTGAACCATAAACATCAATACCACTGAATACAGAACCACACAAAAAAGCTTGCCGTCAGTTTTTCTTGGGTAATCAATGATAGATTTTCAACCTTTTCCAGAAAATCAATAGCAGGTTTTTAATCAGGAGCCCAAATGAGACTAACTTAGCAGCTTTCTCCCACATCTTCAAAGTGATCTTTTCATCTATTTCAATATCAGTGTCTGTTGCATCCCCCCATTTCCACATCAAGATTTAACTATTGACAGGAAGAATCACTGCTTCTACCAATAGCTCTTAAAAATATGTCATGAAATTTCTATATCTTTACTATTAAGGGCATAATGCAGTCTTCTTTCTTTTCCTATCTATTCTTCTCCTATTTCTTCTTGAGAAGTGAAGGGGTAGTGTACTGCTTGGTAGGAGTACACTACCTTGGTAGGAGTAAAGTCTGCGTACACTTTACCCTCTCCAGACCCCACGTTGTGGGATTTCACTGGGTTGTTGTTGTTTTAAGCGAAGGGGTAGTGTACTGCTTCTCTGTGGTTCTTTTTCAGTAGTTCATTATTTCCACAACAAACTGCTCAAGCTGTGAACCCTCACAACTTACACTAATTCTGTAATTCAGCTTTAACTTATTCTTTGCTTTGGATACAACTCATTGCTTGTGGCATTTTCAGGATACAACTCATTCTTTTCTTTAGATACAACTCATTACACTATGCTCAATTCATGTAGGTTAAAAAGGTTCACATCTTTCAGAGATAATAGGTACCATGGAACCTCCAGCAGCCGTGGAATAAGCTGTACTTCCAGTTGGTGTGGCTACTATGACCCCATCAGCTTGCACCTGCCAAATAACATAAAACGGCGTCAGGTATCTCCATATTCTCAAGCTCCCTAATCAAGTGGATGCTCATTGAAATAAAAAAGTTGTCTAGGAAGATCTACAAAGACTGAACTACGAAAAATGGGATTCTTTTGTTCTTCTGAAGGGGCAATGGGGTGGCTGACAGTGCTTTACAAAAATGCACCTTTGTAATGAGGCGGTCGTGTTCATAACACTCAATTTTGGAGAGATACGGATTAGAACCACGATCAACTACAACTTCATTTAGGACATCGAACACCTTTCCAGGCATTGCCTTCCCATTTCTGAATATTTCACATCGAAGACGCATTCGTAGAGTTATATAGACACCATCCAGAGTTCTGTTCCCATGAATGACTTGTCTTAGATCCTTCTTATAATCCTCGAACTTTATGGATTAATAAGAAAAAGTAAGAGGAGAGACTTTCCAAGTGAATTAAGAACTAAATCATAACACTGTCAGTCAGGAAGCATACTGTATGGGAAGTGAGAAATCCAAGGGATCCTAGATTAAATGACACAACAGGTGGGATAGCACCTCGAAATAATTTAGAAGCATGGAGTATAACTCCATCTCCTCCTAGGCAGGCAACAAAATCAACCCTTTCATGAAGATCACTGCATTAGGTACATCAGGCAAGGTTAGCATCTTTTTGTGAAGTAAAAGAAGTGAACCGAGACAAACAAAGAAATACATGAACAATGCTATCTGCGCATACAGTTTATGAGTCATCCCACCTGGTATCTTGACTGTCAAAGGTCTGAACGAAGCCGAAGCCTGGAATTCGAGCAAATATATCATGCACCTCCGGTTCAACAAGAACATTCATTTTCTCTTGGTAATACAAGAAAAAAGCAACCTTCAAAGAAGAATGAAAATAGAAAAGCAAATGAATTAAAACTATGAGATAGTAAACTACTTGCCAGAGATACTTATCTAAAGTAAATGTAAAACCAAGTATAAAAGAACAATAAGGACATTGTTTCCACTGTATAAGCATGCTGAAAAAGAAATTAGTGGATCTGCTACAAGTGTATATTTTCTGAAATATGGAACCTTCAAAGATAAGTTCCATACATGAATCATAGAGCTATGCACAACAAGCTGAAATTACATGTTCTCAAAATGAAACAAATGGAGGAAAATCTCCATGGCCTAATCTAACCAAGATTCACTTGGGCAAAATTAGGAAGTGACTTGCATGAGACACTCAAATCCATGATGTAGGAGGGACGAAAGTCAGTGGAAAAGAAGATCCAAAATGATTAGAGAAAACTAATGGTCATATATTCCTTTCTCAAGTTGGTTGGTGGATACAAAATTGGACAGAAAGTAGATGAATTCATATTACAGATGATTGACAGTGACTAAATGCATTCACAAATTAACAGCAGCTTTTGTAATGTGTTTGTGTATGCTGACAGGTTGGGCTAGTATGACACACGAACATATGTCGAGCATATTCTTCTTCTTTTTTTCTAATTGTTGATAAAGAATAAACAGGAGCAAGTAGGCCTACTTGATCTCTCAACCTGGAATTTTCAAGATATATACATAGAGTTTAGAAAGTAGATAAGATGATTATGTAGCACAGAAATTTCAAATGAGCCAAAATAGATGTCTTACTCTCAAGGAAAATTCGAGGGTCTTCCTTTATGTGAGCCTTGCTAGAGTAAATTAGAAGCTGTATTAAACCTACTTATAACTGTATGCATCCTCAGGAAAACCAAATAGGGAGAGCATAACGAGCATTAACAGAGTAGTCAAACAAAGTCCAAAATCAATTAATGATAAATGTGTAAGCACCTCTTTGGCTTCTTCCAAGAGTTCTTGTCCCAGCTTCTTTAGAAGGAGAACGGTCTTAGGCGTGGATTTCCATAAAAGCATCTGCTGCTGGGTGCTAGGATGAGTGAAGGCCAAGGAAGATTCTGTTACCTTTTCTCTGTTGCACAAAAACCCGTCCGTTCGAACCAAGAACATCTCTGCCTTCTTTCTGGACTGCACTCTTACCACACCAGTTGTGGACGCGCACATATTTCCTTCAAACAGCTCCATGTTAGCATCAACTGAAGGTCTGGGGGCCTCAATGTTCCTCCTTTCTGTGGATGTGGCTGAGAACACATCATTAGTATCCAACTCACTAGTTGCATCAATAGAATCACTATTTTTAACAGAAGTATGTATTTTACTGTTGTTGGATCCATTCAAAATTGGAGCTGCACAACCATTATGGGTCCCATACTTTTTTGTATTCGCAGAGGAATTTGAAGATTTCATTGGTAAATGCATATTGCTAGATGACCCATTTGGATTTTGAAACTCTATAGCTCTGTCCCCAGCATAACTGTCTATGATTTCATTCCCTTTAGGTATTTCCAATCTTTTCTTTTCTTGAGTGAAATATATCGCCGGTGAAACCTTCCTACTCCTGAAATATGTAGACATCTCATTTCGGGAGAACAAATTAGAGGGGGGCAGTTGAGACTTAAGAGGGTTTTCATTAGTACAGGATGCTACCCCACTATCAGCTGCAAGCAATGTGCCTTTCCAAGTGGATGCAACAGTATCATCAGCTACACTCTTGTTTAGGTATTTGTTCTCCCTAGCTTCAGGAATTTGTCTAAGTAGTTTCCCAGCAGAAGTTATGTTGTTTGATCTTGTAGGCAGCGTCCCATTTTCATGATCAGTTGCAGAAACACCTGCATAAGTAAGAGTATCATTTTCTTCTGAGTTAGGTAGAGTGCCTTCGTCCTGCGTTCTACTACTACCACACAATGGATTCCCACTGGAGGTGACATCCTTATTGGCATTGGGCACAAACTTTGGTGTGTAACGAGTCATGTATTGTCTCCATCTAGAGACCATAACTGATGTCCTCCAAACTCCTTCCCTGCTGTGGAGATATATGGGTCTTCGGTATACATCAGAGACCATTGCTGCAAACTTCTCAACCTGCTGCACTGAAGGTGTTGTGCCAACTTCAACAGGAAGTTTAAGAACTTCAATATCTCCTGAGAAAATGGCTTCATCCAGAACTTTTTCATAGAAGTTGTCCTTTATAGTCTCAGCTCTGAGATCTATAATAGTTTTGAACCCTCTCTCCAACAGCCATCTTAGACCTTCTTCAGTTACCTGGCCACCTCTCCAAAAAGCAACCTCAGAATTTGCAGACTGTGTCTCTTCTTCCGATGAAAAATAAACAGGATCCCAGTTAGCAAACAATGTATGGCAGGGATGATCATCTCCATGGGGAAATCCAGAATCATAACATACATTCTTCAGCCTTTGCAGCTTTCTCCATACATCAATGCTCCTAGGATCATCAGGTGTTAAAAAGTTTTCAAGAGCAACATGCAAGCTCTCACAATACCTCTTCATTTCACCTCTGAAAAAAGCTAGTGGAGGAAGCTTATCATCCATTACATGCACATCAAAATCACTACATGTGTTGATGATCAAGGATCTCCCAGATAGAACATCCGCCCTCCCTTTGTTTAGAAGACATACCATGCATCCTAGAACAGAAACTATTTTGTCCTCCAGTAAATGTTTATCTTCTGAGGGCACATCATATGAGATACTACATTCTCCAGTCACTGGATTGCATAGTGTGTCCATTAATGTGTTATGAAGTTGTTCAGCAGCTCGAAAGATTCTGCAATATGCCTCTATCTCAGCAATGTCGCCAGGTAGAGGGCCAATCCAGGGTAACTTTGATATACCACGGGGCTGGGGAGTATGAATTTAATGAAAACAGTCAGCTAACTCATGAAGTTCAAATCAATAACTATTCAAGTAGATGGAAACCATTTAGAACTTCATAATACCACTAGTATACAGGGTAGTCCCTTCTTTTGTCAATTGGGTTACTTGTATCACAAAATAAAAATAAAAATAAAATTTTGAGCAGAAACCATCCTCGATCACAAATTACCAAAAAAAGATCAAAATAAACCATCCTCGATCAAGTAAATAAACAATGATAAAAAGAAGGCAAAAGTTAAAAATAATGAACTAATTACAATCAAAAAAGAAAGGTAGCGAGAACAATAACATAGTTAAAAGATTTGTGTGCAAACGTTGGTTTGCTTAAGAAATAAATTAATCAACTAAGCTGTTTTCTTGCTTCGAGCTTCAAACAAGAAACACTTTGTTTTTATATCAGTCTATACGAGAGACATCAAAATACTGAAACAGGCAATATGCCACATATTGTGGGGGGAAACAAAATAGCTAGAAGCAGATCTAACAGCTAGAAACCCAAGCCTTTCATTGCTGTGCAATCCAAGGAAAAAGAGCATTGGTCGGTAATTGGATTCAATACAGATAGGAAGAACACATAATAATACACACGTTCTGACTTCTGCTTAGAATTCATCTCTCTTCTATTACTTCCTATTCCAGGGCACATCAAGCTTCAACCTTGACATATCTTACATGAAGGAACTGAAACACAATCTCAAGTCCACTCATTTGAAGGCTCATCGGATCCAACTTTTCGCATCACTGGTACATTTCAAGCAACATCAAAAGTAAGCTTCCAATACCATCCCTTTCTGTCACGGTCAGCGCAGTCAGCTAAAAACAACAACATATCCAGTATAGTCCCACAAATGGGATCTGGGGAAGGAGGGTGGAGCGTACGTAGATCTTAACTCTCTACCTTGTCAGGAAACTCGAGTCGAGGCGCTGCAAGCGAGCAAAGAAGCACTTCTTGTAACCAGATGTTTCCGATGGACCCTCAACTCAAAGAAAGCAAAACACAATATTTATGAAGACACAAGCAGTAACAATAGCAGGATAGTAAGAAAATAGAGGCATACGAGACAACAAGTAGTAATAGAAAACTTAAGAGTGAGAAATATGGAAATAGTAAAATAACAAAAATACCAAAAGTAATACTAATACTACTAGCCGGAGAGACCAAACACAAAACTATTTACTAGCACTAGCCTTCTACCCGAATCCTCAACCTCCACACACTCCCTCACTGCTATCAAGGATCATATCCTCGGTAAGGTGAAGGTTTGCCAGTGCAGCCAGCTAATTAACAAAATAACAGGGCAAATATCCAGAGCTTTAAACCACAGAAGTCAAACTTGAATTTCAGGGAGAGAAAAAAAGTGGGGTGGACTAGATTTCTGTTTTCACCACCAATTCTCTCCAACATTGATCAATTAACGGAAAAACAGGAAAACCCACCTGAGAATCCAAGCCAACGTTAACAGAGAAAGCATTGGAGAGCTCAGCACTGACAAGAAGCTTCAGTCTTGGCCTTTCAACCCATTTGAGCTTCCTTCGCAACACAGACCCATATGAATATGAAAACCCAATTCCGAACCTTGAAATCTTTCCACATCTTAGGTGACAATCTTGAAGATGGATTGCCCCAGTCCGACCCATACTAAACTGGCATGGACAATAGGCTGCCATACCACCATTCGGGGGAAAACTCAAATAACAATTACACTCCAATTCTTTATCAGAATGATCACTAAAATAAATCACTAATTTTGATTTCTCGCATCTGGGTATAGTCTAAACTTGAATTTCAAGATTCAAAGTTCATCTATTTCTTGAAGTGGAAAATTCTTATATTGTTGCTTCTGTCAACAACAAAAAAAGATCATTTTAACAATTCCCAGATTTGGAGTTCCTACTTATATGTGAATTAGAATAATAAATTCTAATTTTCAAAAATTTCAAGCTTCAGTGTAAAGTGTTAAAGAATGAATTTTGGAGCTTTATAGTAACTACGGAAAATGAGTTACAAGAGTTGGAATGAACGACGAGGGATTTTTATTTTTAAAATTTTTTTGTTATAATATTTAATTAGGTAAAGATGGAGTGGATTAGAATATTTGAAAGTTTAGGATTAAATTTTAAAAAGTTAAAAAATTATTAAACCTATCAAAAATCTCAATAATTTCCAATTTATTATAAACTAACTGGACAATTTTATAAAGAAGAAGAACAAGAAAATATAAAAAAAAAGTATTAATATAGAGAGAGTAGTAGAAATTTTTTTCTTTTGTGTGTGTTTTTACATTGAAGAGTAAGGCTATATTTATAGCCATATATACAAGTGGAGGAAAATATTAGTGGGCAATTTACCCATTTAAAAAGTAAATAGACTATCCACTATTGTGAAGTGGACAGCCAATTTACTTGGTTGATAACACTCCCCCTTGGATGTCCACGTGAAATATGTCTCATTAAAACTTTACAAAAAAAAAAATAATATACATTGTTATTCTGAATATCCATAGATGTTGTGCCTCGCTAAAACCTTATTAGGAAAAACTCAATGAAAAAAAGCCTAGTGAAAGAAAGAGAGTACACACATCTTGTAATACGCCTTGAGTGCTACCTCATTAAAAACCTTACCAGGAAAATCCGATAGGATAAAACCTTGGCTAAGGAAAAAAGAGTACAGCGCGTATTTTGCTCCCCCTGATGAAAACATCACTTAATATCTCGAAGACGATACATTCCAATTTTGTATCTCATTTTCTCAAAGGTTGAAGTTGGCAATGCCTTGGTAAACATATCTGTTAAATTATCACTTGAACGAATTTGTTGGACATCTATTTCACCCTTCTTTTGAAGATCATGAGTGAAAAAGAATTTTGGTGAAATATGTTTTATTCTGTCTCCTTTGATGTATCCTCCCTTCAGTTGAGCTATACATGCAGCATTGTCTTCATACAATATTGTTGGAGCGTCTTTTGTCAAAGAAAGGCCACATGTTTCTTGAATGTGTTGAGTTATTGATCTTAACCAAACACATTCTCGACTTGCTTCATGAATGACTATTATCTCTGCATGATTTGAGGAAGTGGCAACCATAGTTTGCTTTGTTGAACGCCATGATATAGTTGTACCACCACATGTAAATAAATAGTCTGTCTGCAATCGATCTTTATGAGGATCAGATAAATACCCCACATCTGCGTAATCGATCAATTGTGATGTGGAATCATTTGAGTAAAACAATCCCATATCAATGGTACCTCGAAGGTATCTGAATATATGCTTAATTTCATTCCAGTGTCTTCGTGTTGGGGAAGAACTAAATCTTGCTAACAAGTTTACTGAGAAAGCTATATCTGGTCAAGAATTGTTGGCAAGATACATTAATGCACCAACTGCACTAAGGTATGGTATTTCATCCCCAACAAGCTCTTCATCATTTTCATGAGGTCGAAATGGATCTTTATTAATATCAAAAGATCTCACAACCATTGGGATACTCAATAGATGTGCTTTATCCATATAAAACCTCTTTAAAAATTTGTAGTATATGTTGACTGATGGACAAATATCTCATTTGTAAAATGTTCAATTTGTAGACCAAGATAAAATTTTGTCTTTCCAAGGTCTTTCATTTCAAACTCCTTTTTCAGATATTTTACTGTCTTTGAAAGTTCTTCCGGAGTTCCAATAATATTCAAATCATCAACATATACTGCTATTATGACAAATTCAGATTCAGACCTTCTCATAAAGACACAAGGGAAAATTGGATCATTTTTATATTCTTCTTTTAGCAAATATTCGCTAAGACGGTTGTATCACATTCGCCCTGATTGTTTCAATCCGTACAAGGATTTCTGAAGCTTTATTGAGCAATTGTCTCGAGAATCCTTGTATGCTTTAGGCACTTTGAACCCTTCAGGAATTTTCATTAAAATATCGTGGTCCAATGAGTCATATAAATAGGCAGTGACCACATTCATTAAGTGCATTTCAAGCTTTTCATGAACTGCCAAATTCATTAGATACCTGAAGGTAATTGCATCCACCACAAGGGAATATGTTTCCATATAGTTAATGTCAGGCCTTTGCGAAAAACCTTGGGCTATAAGTCATGCTTTATATCTTACGACTTCACCCTTTTCATTTTGTTTACGCACAAAAACCCATTTGTACCCTACTGGCTTGACACCTTCAGGTGTTTGGATTATTGATCCGAAAACTTTACATTTTTCAAGTGAAGTTAACTCTGCTTGAATTGTATCCTTCCATCTTGGCCAATCATTTCTCTGTCTGCATTCATCGACAGATTTTGGTTCAAGATCCTTATCTTGTTGCATTATTTCAATGGAAATATTATAAGCAAAAATATTATCGACCACAATATCATTTTGATTCCACCGTTTTCCTGCCGAGATAAAACTTATTGAGATTTCTTCATTCTCATTATTTTCAGGTACTTGGACCTCCTTGGTGGTATCACCATTTGTTGTGTCTCTGGGCTCTTTTTGAGTACTTTTCTCCAAATTATAATCATCTTGATCATTTATTCCTTTCCTTTTTCGAAGATTTTTATTTTTGGAACCAATTGGTCTTCCACGTTTTAAGCATGGCCTAGACTCATTTTCCTGAACAAGTTGTCCTACCGGGACATCAACTCGAATTTGAGCATTAGCAGCTGGAATATGCAATTTAGTAACCCGTGGAAGATTAGTAAATGCATCCGGCAGTTGATTTGCAATATTCTGCAAATAAATCATCTTTTGAACTTCTTGCTCACATTGATTTGTTCGAGGATCTAAATGAGATAGTGACAATGAATTCCAATCTATCTTATTTTTCAACTGCTTATGTTCTCCCCCTAATGTTGGGTATACTGATTCATCAAAATGACAATCAGCGAATCTTGCCGTAAATAAATCTTCAGTCATAGGTTCCAAATATTTTATAATAGAAGGAGATTCATACTCAATATATATTCCCAACCTTTTTTGGAGACCCATCTTTGTGCGGTGCGGTGGAGCAATTAGGGCATATACCGCACACCAAAATATTCTAAGATGGGATATATTTGGCTCCCTTCCAAACGCCAACTGTAATGGGGAAAATTCATGATAATTTATTGGCCTTATGCGCACAAGTGCTGCTGCATGCAAAATAGCATGCCCCCATACTGAAATAGGAAGTTTTGTCCGCATTAGCAATGATCTAGCTGTCAATTGAAGGCGTTTAATCAATGATTCTGCTAAACCATTTTGAGTATGGACATGAGCGACCGGATGCTCAACTTTTATTCCAACCGATATACAATAATCATTAAATGATTGAGATGTAAATTCACCAGCATTATCAAGACGAATTTTCCTTATTGCATAATCTGGAAATTGTGCTCTTAACCTTATAATTTGAGATAACAATCTCGCAAAAGTCATGTTGCGAGTTGATAATAAGCACACATGTGACCATCTTGTAGATGCATCTATCAAGACCATATAATATTTAAATGGTCCACATGAAGGGTGAATTGGCCCACATATATCACCATGTATACGTTCCAGAAACGCAGGGGATATCCCAACCAGAAGAAAGTACAGGTAATTTTTCGTGCACAATTTTCTTCTCCATATTTATTGTAGTAATATAAAGGTATTCAACATTTCCTTCATTTACAGTCTCAATATGATAGCCATTTTGGCGAATAACCTTGAAACTTAACAAGTTTCTTTGAGACTTACTACAATACAATGCATTATCAATTACCAATATCGTTCCTCCAGGTAGTAATAAAGCCGCTTTTCCAGAGTCTTCAATCAATTTTGTACTACCAGATATTGTATTGATATAGGCCTTTTTCATAATCAAATGACAAAAATATTTTTTTTTTTTAATATCGTATGAGTTGTGGCACTATCCAAAAGACACATATCTCCATTATTCATCTTGAATCCAATTGAAGACTAAAAAATTTATTTATCTTCATAAAATAAAAATGCATTATAAGAAATAAAATAAGTAACAATATTGCTAGAAAAACATAAGTCCCCTTTTTTTCTTAAAAGTTAAATTATGGTAATTTAGAATTTAAAAAATTATATGATTCAATTATGATGAATGTTACAATAATTTAGTTTATGGAATTATATTGTAATGAATTTGTAACACAGAAAAATGATTGATAATATGAACCTAACGTACCAAATTATTAGAATAAGAATTAACAAACTGAGGTGTGACACGTTAATTATAAACATAATTTTATATAAATTAATAATTTACTAGTGAATTAGTTTAATGAACTTAGAATTTAAAATGTTTATGGCAAGATATACTTATTAACCTTAAATAAATATTATACATAAGTATTAAAAAAAATATAAAATAAATAAAATTATAAAATATTAATATAATATTATTCATCATGTATAGATAATTTGTTTATTTGCAAAAATAATATAATTATTATATAATATTAATGTCTAAAACATTAACAAGAATAAATAATTAGTATAATGACATTAAATAAAGTGAATATTATTTTTTAGTAACAATATGATATTAAGATTAAATAATAGCACACCAATAGTAATTAATTACAATATTGTAAAATAGCATAATGTAATAAAAAATATACAATTATAAAAATGTGGCCCTGATTTTTTTTATTTTATTATTATTATTATTATTATTATTATTTTTAAATAATAAACGTAAAAACACGATAATTTAAAGTACATAAAAATGACAACATATTGAAAAAACATAAAATTAAACATCAATTAAGATCCTTAAAAAAATCGTCAACCTCCAAATGAGTAATATCATTGAGGTCATTAAAATCATCATTCCTCAAAGTCAGATTTGCTTCAATATTATCATTATGCAAAGGCCTTGCCTCAACATTATTTTCGAACGTCAAGTGTGACTCTATCCAAGCATTAGAAGAAGGGGCACCACCTTTATTTGCCTTTCTTTTGAAAGAATTTTGATAAAGTCTTACAAAATGGTCAGACGTTCGACATTTATTTTTTCAGTAGCCTTTCATGCCACAACGATGACAGTTACTTCTTGAAGGGCCATTTTGAGAACTGATATTGTTCTCCCTTTTATGTTGACTACCACCACGATGATTATTATATTGTCTTCTGTCATTGCCACGTTCACGCACATTATTGTGGCCATGATTTTTATTTTGTCTTTTTCAAACTGGCCATGTGCTTTTACCATATTTGCCTCCGATAACGGAGCAGTTCCAATGGATGGGCTTCATAATTTTTCATTAAAAGAGCATTATGTTGCTCAGCCACCAGAAGGCATGAGATCAATTTAGAGTATTTTTTAAAACCCTTTTCACGGTATTGTTGTTGTAATATTAGATTAGAGGCATGAAAAGTAGTTAGTGTCTTTTCTAACATGTCCTCATCATTTATAGTTTCCCCACATAATTTTAATTGGAAAGTTATTCTAAATACAGCAGAATTATACTCAATTACAGTTTTAAAATCTTGAAACCGTAAGTGCATCCACTCATAACGAGCCCTTGGCAATACCGTTGCCCTGAGGTGGTCATACCTCCCTTTTAAGTCTTTCCACAATTCAAGTGAATCTTTCACTGTCAAGTATTCTATTTTCAGGCTTTCATCTAGATGATGACGAAGGAAAATCATAGCCTTTGCTTTATCCTGACTTGATGCTGCGTTTTCTTCGATTATAGCATCACCAAGACCCTTAGCGGTAAGGTGGATTTCAGCATCAAGTACCCATGAAAAATAATTTTTGCCAGAAATATCAAGTGTCAAAAATTCCAATTTTGACAAGTTTGACATGATGAAAATTAATTTGAAAGTAACAAAGACAACTTAAAAATTAAATTTTTTTAGTAGATATACCTGCTGTTATACCCCATTTTAACTCGAGGTCAAACGGTGTACAACATATTGATGATTCCTAAATTATTTAATTCTAAGGAGTCGCCACCTAATTATTTCTAAGGTAAATTAGGATACCTAAATAATTAACTTATTCAATGCTAAAAAAAATGATCTCCGATTAGTGGTCTACTTAGCTTATGAGATTCTAGATAAGGGTTCTAGTTATCCTAAAGGGAAGGGGTTAGGCATCCTTCAAGATTCGTTAAAAACGATTACCGGCCAAACTTAGGTTAAATGATTAAAATTATAAAAAGGTTGCTCAAAAGTTTTGAAAACAAAGCTTAGTAACTAAGTGAGTGTTTAAATGCGATATATATGTATTTTAATAACTAAGCCTTAAAGAAAAATATTGATTTCTTTTATTATGATGAACCATTTTAATTAAAGTTTCACAAATCTAAATATCCATATAATGTTAGCTATTGCATTAGTGAGAACACAACGACAATAATAATAATAATAATATGATAAATAATAATAATAACAATAATAATAATAATAGAAATAATAATATTAATAACGGCAGTAAATAATAATAATAATAATAATGATAATAATAATAATAATGATAGTAACACTAAAAAATACTAAGGATAATAATGATAATGAATTTAATACTAATAATACTAATAAAGATAACGATAATAATATTAATAATAATAATAGTAAAATAAAATACTACGAATAATAATAGTAACGATAATAATAATAATAACAGTAAATGAAAATACTACTACTACTATTAGTACTACTAATAATAATAATAATGATGAAGAAAATAATAATAATAATAATAATAGTAGATAGAAATACTACTAATACTAATGACAATAATAATAATAATAATAATAATAATAATACTAACAGTAAAATAAAATATAACTACAACTCATAACAACAACAACAACAACAATAATAGTAGTAATAATAATAGTAAATAAACTATACTAGTATAATAATGATAATAATAATAATAATAATAATAATAATAATAATAAGTAAATAATAATAATAATAATAATAATAATGATAAATAGTGATAACAACAACAATAATAATAATTGCAATAATAATAATAATAATATGATAACGGTAAATATAATAGCAATAATACGAATAATAATAAATAGATAATAATAACAATAGCAATAATAATAATAAGAATAATAACAATAAGCATAATAAATAATAACGTTAATAACAAATAACAATAACATATAATAATAATAAAATAATAACAATAATAGTATAATAATAATAATAATAATAATAATAATCATAAATAAAATATCGATAAATATAATAATGATAATAATAATAATGATAATAACAATAAATAATGATAATAATAATAATGATAATGATGATGATATTAATAATGATAACTGTACTAGTAATGATAATAGTAATAACAATAATAATAACAAAAATACTAACAATGATAGTAATAATAGTGAATAAAAAAACATTGCTACTATTAATAATAATAATGACGAAAATAATAATAATAATAATAGTAATGAAATGATGATAGTAATATTAACGAAGTAATAATAATAGTAAAAAAATAGCTATTAATAATAATGACGAAAATGATAATAATAATAATAATGCAAATAATAATAATAACGAAAATGATAATAATAATAATAATAATAATACTAATAATATTAATAACGAAAATAATAATACATATAATAACATAATAATAATAATGGTAACATTAATAATAATAGCAGTAAACAAAATGTACTAATAATAATGATAATAATAATTACGAAAATATTAATAAACTAATAATAATAATAATAATAATGCTAACAGTAAATAAGATACTACTACTACTAATAATAATAATAATAAAAACGGTAATAATAAAAATATATACTACTACTACTAATAATAATAACGAAAATAATAATAACAATAATAATAATAATATTAATAATAATAATAGTAATACTAACAGAAAAATAAACATTCTACTGCTTCTCTTAATAATATTAATAATGAAAATAATAATATTAATATGAATAACGAAAATAGTAATAATAATAATAATAATAATAATAGTAATACTAACGGAAAAATAAACATACTACTACTTCTATTAATAATATTGACAGCGAAAATAATAATAATAATAGTAATAACGGAAAATAAAATATACTACTACTAATAATAGCAATAATAATTAAAATAACAATAATAACGACATCAAATAAACAGACACTGATAATAAGAATAATAATAACAATAATGATGAATGCTAAAAATATAAACAGCCCGGATTGACACTGAATATGGCGATCTTATTCGTTTGCTATTTTTAAAAGATCTAGGATATCGACTCCATGTGAGGGTAGGATGATTATATCGAGTCTCAGATCAAGACTCCATTTTTTGCTCCAGGGGTGTTCATGCAAAACAAGAAAATAATGATGAAATTAGCAAGATAATAATTTAGGATAACCTTTTATGATAATAACAATGAGAAATAAAAGAAGAACGGAATAAATATTACCTGTTGCTGGGCAGTGAACGGAAATGCTTTGGTCACGAATATACCCTTGTTTTTCAAGTAAAATCGAGTTTAAATTGAGAGAAAATTCAAAAATTCTTCCCTATTCTGTCTGTGTTCGTGTCCGCCCCCCTTGTTCTGTCTAATCCCTCTATTTATAGGGAGATAGAAATTAAATAAAAAATAAAAATAATAACGGATGATTAAAATAATGTGGAGTGGGCGAAAATATAAAATAATGCGGAACGGCAGAAAAATAATAATTAATACGAAATAGGTGGAATATTTAAATAATGCGGAATGGGCGGATTATTAAAATAATACGGAACGGCGGAAAAATAATAAAATAATGCGGAATGTGGCAAAATATTAAAATAATGCAGAATGTGGCAAAATATTAAAATAATGCGGAATGTGGCAAAATATTAAAATAATGCGGAATGAGCAAAATATTAAAATAATGCGGGATGAATAGAAATATAAAATAGCTGAAAGAAATATATATATATATATATATATATATATATATATAGTATTAATATAGGGTATGGGGAGGGGGCACGCGTGGTTAGTTAATTAAAAATATGTTTTCTGGAAAAAAAAGGGTATGGGATTTATATATTTTTTATTATTATACTTTTTATTTTAATAAGGTATGGGCAGGGATTTATTTATATATTTATTTATTATTATTTATTTGCTTTTATTTTTTATTAGGATGAATATATATATTTTATTATATATATAGGGTATGGGGAAAAAGGGGCACGGTTATTTTGAAAAGGGAGGGGACAAGGAATGATGGCATTTTAATATATATATATATATATATATGGAGGAGACAAAAAGGATGGCATGTTAATATATTATATATTTTATTATTATTATTATATAGGGTGAGGGGGCCACGCGTGTAGGAAGTTTTCTGAAAAAGGAAATGAGATTAGTATGTATATATATATTCTCAAAAGGGGTATGGGAGGATGTATTTAGTAGTATGGATAGGTAATATAATAATCTAAGGGGTGGTTAGATATATTAAAAAATGGTTATAAGAAATGACTACAAAAATTGATTCTAACAAAAATAAGATAAAATAGTTAACTTAATTATAAACTGATTAATTCAAAAATAAAAGCTACTAATTTATGGAATAATTTACAAAATAAAAATCCCCCTTTTAGATCAATTTTGAATATTCTTAAATGGTAATAATTATACAAACTATATACATTATCTTAAAACAAATAAAGATGATTTTAAAATAACTAAAAATATTTCAAGTTTTTTATAAAATCTAATTATTTCAATTTATTTGAAGAAGGCTAGAATTAAAATAAAATGGGTAAATGTCAATTAATTAACAAGCTCTTGCTTTTGACAAGTAAAATATTTAGCTTAAATTTTAAACAAATTAACTTGAAATATGAGTTTGTTAACTAAGTCAAACTAATTGAAAAAAAAAATATTTATTTAAAAAAAGATAAAAATCTTTTTGAGACAATATTCGAATAAATGATAAAAATATATTATATTCAAAAATTATTTAATATATATATATACCGAAATTATTTAAAAATAATAATATATATATATATATATATATTGTTTTTATTATTATTTATTTATTTTTATTTTTATTTTTTATTTTTTATTTGTATATTTTTTGAAAAAATTACATTATTGAGGGTAAAAATTGGATGAATATAATATATATATATATATATATATATATATATATATATATATTTGGATAGGCAAAATTATTTGTTTATTTTATTTATTTCGGATGAATATAAATATATATATAGATATAGATATATTTGGATAGGCAAAATTATTTGTTTATTTTATTTATTTTGGATGAATATAAATATATATATATAGTTTAGAGACAAAGGGGTATGGGCGGGGCACGCGTTAGTTTTTTATTAGTATAGGGAAACGGGGAGGGGACAAAGTGTGGGTAGTAAATTATTTTTTATTATTATTATTTATTATTATTTTTTATTTATTTTTTATTTTACGGAAGATTAAATTATTTAATTATTTATTTATTTATTATTATTTTAAAAGAGGGACAAAAAGGTGTGCAGAATATTATTATTTTATTTTTTATTATTTTTATTTTCGGATGAATAAATAATATATATATTTTTTAATTTCTTTATTTATTATTATTATTATTTATTTATTGATTTATTTATTTTTATTTTTTTGACGAGGAGATGACATATATATTATTTGCGTGTTGTAGTATTAATGGAAGAATAAAAATAAAAAAATTGTTAATTCAATATTAATTATTTGTTATTTAGGAGAAGTAATGAAAACGTAAAATTAATTAGTGAAATTGGTTATCAAATTAGACGAATTAATTTACGATTTTCTTAATTTTAACAAAAGTAAAATGATTAACCTCATTGTAACTAATTATTAATTTACGAAATAATTAATTATGGTAAATAATAATTTTCTTTTTATAAGTCAAATTTAAATATTACTAAGAGATACCATATATGTATATTTCGTTTTATTATTATTATTATTATTATTTAATTTTATATATATATTTTATTATTATTGTATTATTATTATTATTTATTATTATTTTTATTTTTATTTTTATTTTTTTGTAAAAATTACATTGTTGAGGGTAAAAATTGGGTGTCAACACCTGATATAGAAGTTAATTTTCTGAAAAAATTAGAGTTTCGTGCTGATAACGTATTATAAACTAACTAACTTGACAATTTTATAAAGGAAGAAGAGCAAGAGAATATAAAGAAAGTATTAATATAGAGAGAGTAGTAGAAATTTTCTTCTTTTGTGTGTGTAATTACATTGAAGAGTAAGGTTATATTATAACCATATATACAAGTGGAGTAAAATATTAGTGGCAATTTACCCACTTAAAAAGTAAATGGTCTATCCACCATTGTGAAGTAGACAGCCAATTTACTTGGTTGATAACACAATTTTCTACTATTCTTCCTATTTTTCTTCTCCCATTTCTTGCTTAGTTCTTCATTGTTTTTCTCCATTCTTTTCTTCTTCTTTCTCCTCTTCTATTTCACAAGTGTAAGGAACAAAGAAGAAGGTTGCCTCTTTTTTTCCTTGTCATTTATCTCTTCACTCTAATCTTTGAAGATAATTTCACTTTTTATTATTATCAAATTTTGTAGATTTTTAAAATTTGAAGTAAATTTACTTATTTTAAAAAGTTGTTTCACTAATTTTGTATACTCATGTTCTTGTTTCTACTTTTAAGCCTAACAAAATAAAGTAAATCAAAAAATTAGAAATCCCTCTTTTCCATCAGAAATATAGAGAAGAAAAAGGTTTAAAAATTTTATGTATTTTGGTTGCTTTTATTTTATGATTCTGCTAATGTAGATTGCATTGCAATTTCATTTTTATTGATGATTCTTCAATTAAAGAAGCCTTTTTTTTACTGTTAAATGGATTTTGTTATTGAGTAAACAATCTGTTGTTGTTTGAATCGGTCCTTAATTATTGTGTAAACATCTGTTGTTGTTTGAATCGTCTATGCAAATGTCTGTTGCTTCAACACTATTGTTTGTAACTTGTCTAATGAATTAAGGATCATTTGTCAGTTGATTCCACCGCAAATTGATTACTTCAAGTTGCTGTAAATTTTCAAGATTCAGCGGCACATCCCCACTAAAAAAATTATGGCCTTAAATCAACGATAGTGAGCTTGGAGACATTAGAAATGGAACTAGGAATTGTCCCAATAAACTGGTTCAATCCAAGATAAAGGCCATAAAATTTTGTGCAAACACTTAAGTTTTGTAATTGTCTCTCAGGTCTAGAATCATTTTTGTGCAACATATCTCTATTTCTTATTTTCCTCCAGCTATAGATCATACATTTTGTATTATATAATCTATTGTTATTGTGTAAACAACTATTATGAGTAGTTTGGTAAAGTGTATTAGCAAAATTAATGTATGTAATAATTAGGCGTATTAATAGTACCTTATTTGGCACACTTTTTCATATTATGTATAATTAGTGATTGCATTAGATATACACTCTATTGTGTATTAAGGTGTGTATTATTAATACAATGGATTTCTAGGTATTAGTAATGCAAAAGGATTTAATGCATGCATTAACATGATTAAAGACCCAATTACCTCTCAAAATTCTTTTACATCTTTTCCACCATAATTGTTGAGAATATTTTTATAAATAAATATATTTATGCAATGCATGCTATTTTTAATACACTAAACCAAACAATGCATAAAAAATATTCTATTTATAATTAATGCAAGTATAACTAATACAAGCATTATTAATGCAAACATTACTAATACACTCTATTTAGTATTATTTTTATATACTCCACCAAACGACCCTTATTGTATTAAACAATCTGTTGTTGTTTATACAACAATTTTAATTTAGATTTTTATTTATTTATTATATTAATAATAATATTGAGTTGGTTTATATATGCAGATAAAATGAAAACAAGAAATTTTCAAGCAGTTTATAATAGAAGGACTAGAAAAAAAGCCAAGACAATGGAAGAGGGGCTTTCTCCTGCTAGAGGAAAAATGAGAATGATGATAAAGAAGGCAACGAAAAATATCGTGAAGAAGAAAAAAATTTGAAGAAAAAGGTGAAGATGAAATGATAGTGAAAAATATGAAGATGAAAATGATAGTGAAGAAGAAAAAGAAATTGAAGAAGAAGGTGAAGATTTTATACTAGTGAAGAAGGAAGTGAAGAATAAAATGAAGAAGCATGTGATGATGTACTATCCGGAAAAAAAGTGAGAAGCAATTGAAGAATAGAATGAAAAAACATGTAATGTGTCATTTGAAGAAGATCAAAATTGTTACATGATAAAAATACTGCTCCTTCAAGATCAAATGTGAGTTTTTTTTATATTATCATTAGTGAAATTAAATAGTATGTATTTTGATATTTACTTTTAAGAAAAATTACTATCAGTCTAAACAATTAGTAGATGCTTAAACACCTACTAATTATTTAGTGTAAATAAATTGTTGTTGTTTAAACATCTGTTAGTTGTTTACTGCAAACAAACAATAGATGTTTGTAATTTTTTCTGCTTTATTTTAATTAATTAATTTTATAATATAATATGCATTTTGCTGATGTTTCTGATAGAGAGGAATTCAAAAACATCAAGTTTATTGATGTTATAGATTATAGCTTCAAGACTCATTATTTCGAGCAAGGTGATTGTTCGAGTAAATTTAGTGTAAAGTTGTCATGTCCTGGGAGGGTACCCTAGACGTGGCCAGCACTCGAAAGCCATTTCTGGCCTTCAAGCAAACCACTTGGTCCAGTCACACTTTCATTCATTCGCATTCTATCGGCGGAAGACTCTATCATAAGACTATTATTCATAATTTTAGGGCCAAAGGCCAAACAAGTACCCCATCAATAACTAGAGAGAATAAAACTAGACAAAACGAACAATCCAACACTTCCACACTCTAGTCTATGAAGCCTCTATCAACAATCCAGGAGGTGCCAATGACAAGTCCATGGCTACCAACTGTCACGCCCCGGAAGGGTACCCTAGGCGTGGCCGGCACTCAAAAGCCATTTCTGGCCTCCAACCGAACCATCTGGTTCAGTCACACATTCATTCAATCACATTCTCTCAGCGGAAGACTCAATCAATGAAATACTATTCATAATTTAGGGCCAAAGGCCAAATAACCATCAACTCAACAACCAGTTATAGAAGAACTACTCAAAAGAACAATCCAACATTTCTACGCTCCGATCTATGAAGCCTCTATCAATAATATAGGAGGTGCCAATGGCAAGCCCATGGCTACCAACAAGCAAAAATAAAGGAAAATAAAACAAAACTATAAAGAAAGTCTTGGCATCCTCCGGAGGCTAGGAGGGCTCACCAAGTAGCTGGGAGTGTGTAGATCTTCAACGGTGCGCCGGTTGATGACCTCTAGTACCTTTATCTACATCATGAAATGATGCAGGCCAAATGGTGTCAGTACATGGAATGTACGAGTATGTAAAATGGCCGAATGAAACAAACATCAAGAAAGAATCAAATCAACTCGAAATCTTAACTCAAGAGAAAGAACAACTCAATCAAGTGTCCTAAGCCTAAACATGAATATGATTTAGACGAGACCAATCACATACAATTCAACCCAATCCGACTCAGAGTACTATCAAGACCTCTATGGGAGTTTCTCTTATCCGATAACTATCACTTATGAGCCAGGATAGTACAATAAGTCGACGTTGTTGCCACGTCCGTTCATACCTTGCCAGGGTGTGAACGAGTCACCAATCATGGATTCCATCGATCAGTCAAGTCCTATCCTTTCAGGACAATAAAATGGGAAACATCCGACTTTAACGGTTTGATCCCAACGGAAAGCATCCGACTTTAACAATTCCATCCCTACCTACGTTGGCGGCGTAGTTTATGGTGTTCGAGTATGGAATATACTCTTACCCGCTTCGGTGCTCGATACTCCTCCCATGACTCCATGCTCATAAAACTCCATCCAATCAACTCAGACAAGTCATCTCGGCTAGTCTCATTTAAAACCTTGCCAACTCATTAACTCTACCCTCAATTCAACTCAATCAAGTGTACATTTGATAAGCATTTATAATAATCTACCAACATATTCAACCATTCCTCTTCTCATTTATCACATCCTTAGGACTCATCACAACTTCAAGGTTTTTAAATTAACAATTCAAGAGGAATAACACATTTAAGGAAATTGACATATTTAACATAATCACATGGTTAAGGAAATCAACAAAGTATGTTAACAACTCATCTCCATCGACTCATGCTAACAAGAATATTTTAGGAATTTCTTAGCTCAACAACATCAACATAATAGGAATCAATTAAATAGGTGACAAGACTCATTTGAACATAAACCTACCAAGAAACTCCATTCTTATGGACATTTAACCTCAAAGAAAGTATAGGGCACATGGGTGGACTCAACCCATGCTTTGGGTAGCCTTACATACCTTAGTGAAAACTTGAAGAAAACCTTATTGTTGGGTCTTCAATGGGAAACTTGAATTTCTTGAAGCTCTTGAATGAAATCTTTGATGGAGAAGGATTGAAGAAGAAGAGAGGGATTTATAGGGCTTTTAGAGAGAGAAAGGAGCTGAAAATAATGGTCTAAAACGTTCTAAGGTTGATACATATATAATTTGGAAAAATTCCCAAATTGCCCTTTCTCCAAAATTCTGAAAAATAGGCCAAAAACATTCTTGGCGCGATAGTGGCGCATCGTGCCACTGCAACGCCAAGTCGAATAGGCTTAAAAACCCTGCAACCCAATAGTGGCGCATCGCGCCAGGGACCAAACTACTGAGGCTATTTTGTGGCGCGATAGTGGCGCGTCGCACCCTTACAGCACCAAGCCCATATTTTCTGGGTTCTGGAAAATAGGCTCGAAAACCCTGCACATCTCGTAGTGGCGCACCACGCTAGGAACCAAACTACTGAGGCTGTTTTGTGGCGCGATAGTGGCGCGTCACGCCCTTACAGCGACAAGCCCAGATTTCCAGCAGTTGCAACCCAGGCCTGAAATTCCTGCCGTGCTAGTTCGTCTTAGGATCGTCATATCTTTTGACTCCAAACTCCAAAAATTACATTCTTGGTGGCGTTGGAAAAAAGACTCGACGACTTTTAATTTAATAGGTCGTGGGCCACCTAGATTGTCGTTTTTCAAAAGATAGGGTCGTTAGAAGTCGACCCCTTATACTAACTCATCCTAAAACTTAGCCGCGACGAATCTTTTGGACTTAGCTTGGTCCTAGGGGTCCTTTCTGACCCCACATCACCTCTAACACTTTTCAATTTCTCAGGAACTCATCTTAACTCATGCATACACTTTACAATAATCGAGTTCGACCCTACACGAATACAAAAAGGGTCCAAATCTTAGGGAAAAATTTTGGGGGGTGTTACATTATCTCCCCTTTGGGATCATTTGTCCTCGAATGACGAGAAATCAAGGATGGACTCGGGGCACAAATCACAATCAAAATTCAGTCATCAACCAATCAATTTCTCAAATAAAAATTACAATCCAAACTCAAAATCCACAAACGAATTCAAGTCAAGGGAATGAGCATTACCTTCAACATTCTCATTGGTAGGCACGAATAGATGGGGATATTTATATTTCATATCTTCCTCCGCTTCCCACGTGGCTTCCTCAAAAAACTAATTTCTCCACAAGACTTTGATTGAGGCGATCTCTTTGTTCCTCAATTTGCGAATTTGGCGATCAAGAATTTGGACCGGAACCTCTTCATAGGATAAGCTATCCTTAATTCCAATACTATCAATGGGGACTACCAATGAGGTATCGCCTAAGCACTTCTTCAATATCGAAATATAAAATATCGGATAAATAGAGATGAGCACCGGGGGTAACTCCAACTCATAGGCGACACTCCCAATCTGCCTCGCAATCTTGTAAGAACCAATGTATCGGGGACTAAGCTTCCCCTTCTTTCCAAACCTCATGACACCCTTCATGGGTGACACTTTCAAGTACACCCAATCATCCACCTCGAACTCTAAGTCTCTCCTCCTCATATTGGTGTAAGAGTTTTGGCGGGTTTGGGCTATCTTTAGCCTATCTTGAATAACTCTCACCTTCTCCATGGCTTGGTGAACAAAATCGGGCCCAATCAACTCAACTTCACTAGCTTCAAACCATCCAATTGGATCTACACCTTCTTCCATACAAGGACTCATAAGGAGCCATTTGAATGCTTGAATGATAGCTATTATTATATGCAAACTCTATGAGAGGTAAGTGATCATCCCAATTTCCTTTAAGGTCAAGCACACATGCCCTCAACATATCCTCTAATGTCTGGATGGTTCGCTCTACTTGGCCGTCCGTCTGGGGATGAAAAGCCGTACTAAGGTTCACCTTTGAACCCAGTCCCTTCTGAAAGGATCTCCAGAATTAGGAGGTGAATTGAGCTCCTCTATCTGAAATGATAGACAAGGGAACCCTATGCAATCTGGCAATCTCCTGAATATATAACTTTGCATAATCTTCTGCGATGTCAGTAGTCTTAACTACCAAGAAGTGAGTTGATTTTGTCATTCTGTCCACAATCACCCAAATCGAATCATGTTGCTTCCGGGAATTCGGCAAGCCTGTGATAAAGTCCATATTAATCATCTCCCACTTCTATTTCAAGATTTCTATATTTTGAGCTAACCCATATGGCCTTTGATGCTCAACTTTTACCTATTGATAATTCAGGCACTTAGAAACAAACTCCGCAATATCTATCTTCATCCCACTCCACCAATAAACTTCCTTCAAGTCGTGATACATCTTTATAGAGCCAGGATGAATAGAGTATCTGGAACTATGCGCTTCGGCCATAATCCTTCCTCGAATATCATTGACATCTGGAACACACAATCTATTTTGGTACCTCAACACACCATCTCCCCCTTTGGTAAAAACCATCACCTCTTGTTTGTGAACAACTTCCTTCAGCTGGAGAAGGATGGGATCTTGGTCTTGCTTCTCTTTTACCTCTATCACAAGTGAGGATGCAGACCCATCTTGAACATTAACTCCGCCTTCATTATTCTCTTCAAGACGAACTCCCAATCGGGCTAATCTATGCACCTCTTTAGCCAATTATTTCCTTCCCTCCTCTAGATGGGCAGTGCTACCCATAGACAACCTGCTAAGAGCATCAGCAACAACGTTAACTTTACCTGGATGGTAGAAGATACTCATATCATAGTCTTTGAGTATCTTGAGCCATCTCTTCTGCCTCAGATTGAGTTCCTTCTGGCTGAAGACGTATTGTAAACTTTTATGATCGGTGAACACATCAACGTGTACTCCATACAAGTAGTGGTGCCAAATTTTTAAAGCAAATACCATAGCTGCCAACTCAAGGTCATGAGTTGGGTAATTCCTCTCATGAACCTTAAGCTGTCTTGAAGCATAGGCTATCACATTTCCCCTCTGCATCAGCACACAGCCCAAACCAACTCTAGATGCATCACAATAAATCACAAAACCCTCTGTTCCATCGAGCAAAGTTAGAACAGGAGCAATGGTTAGCTTGGTCTTCAATTTCTGGAAACTCTCCTCACAAGCATCGGACCATTGGAACATAGCCTTCTTTTGGGTCAGCTTAGTCAATGGTGATGATATGGATGAGAATCCCTCTACAAACCTTTGATAGTAGAAAGCCAAACCCAAGAAGCTCCTTATCTCTATCGGGGATGTGGGTCTGGGCCAATTTTTCACTGCCTCAATCTTCTGAGCATCAACCTGAATACCATCTCCAGATACAATGTGGCCTAGAAAGGCCACTGATGCAAGCCAAAATTCACATTTTGAGAACTTTGCATACAATACTTGTCTTTTAAAGTTTGCAAGACGACTCTAAGATGACTGGCGTGCTCCTCCTCATTCTTGGAGTAAACCAAAATATCATCTATGAATACAATCACAAATATATCAAGATATGGTTTAAATACTCGGTTCATGAGATCCATAAAAGTTGTGGGGGCATTAGTCAACCCAAAAGACATCACCAAGAACTCAAAATAGCCATAGCAGGTCCGAAAAGCTGTCTGTGGAATATCACACTCCCTCACCTTTAACTGATGGTAGCCCGATCTTTGGTCTATCTTTGAGAAACAGGTGGCACCCTGAAGTTGATCAAATAAATCATCTATTCTGGGGAGAGGGTATTTGTTCTTTATGGTGACCTTGTTCAGCTGCCTGTAATCAATGTACATCCTAAGGGACCCATCTTTCTTTCGCACAAATAGGACAAGAGCACCCCATGGTGAGACATTCAGCCTAATGAATCCCTTATCTAACAAGTCTTTCAATTGTTCCTTCAACTCTTTCAACTCATCCGGAGCCATTCTATATGGAGGGATTGAGATAGGCCGAGTATCAGGAAGAACATCAATCCCAAAGTCAATCTCCCTATCAGGAAGGACTCCAGGCAGATCTTCAGGAAAAACATCAGGAAACTCGTTGACAATCGGAACCGACTCAAGGGATGGAGACTCAACCTTGTCATCTTTCACTCGAATAATGTGATAAATACACCCTTTTGAGATCAGCTTTCTGGCCCTAAGGTAGGAAATAAACTTACCCTTAGGCACGACAGGACTACCCTTCCACTCTATGACAGCCTCATTCGGGAATTTAAACTTGACAATCTGAGTTCTACAATCGATAGAGGCATAACAGACATAAAACCAGTCCATGCCAAGGATCACATCAAAATCAACCATGTCTAACTCAATTAAGTCAGCCAAGGTATCCCTGTGATGGATTGACATAGTGCAATCTCTATAGACTTTCTCAACTACGACAGAATCACCGACAGGAGTAGTTACACAGAAAGGCTCACAAAGACATTCAGGAATTTTATTGAATTTACTTGCTATGTAAAGAGTCACAAAATATAGTAAGGCACCCGGATTCATCAAAACATAACAGTCAAGAGAAGAGACTCGAATCATACCCGTCACGATGTTTGGAGAGTTCTCCGGATCTTGGCGACTACCCATGGCATATAGGCGGTTTGTACCTCCGCCCATACCTGAAGCAGTGCCCCTCTGATTACCTCTAGCCGGTGGTGTGGTGGTAGAATACTGGGCTCTGTTTCCCCCTGTTGGACATTCCCTCTGAAAATGGTCCATTTGACCGCATTTATAACAACCACCCTTTCCCGCTCTGCACTCTCCCAAGTGGAGCTTACCGCACTTGCCATATGGGGGCTTCTCTCTCGAACCTTGACCCACGTTAGCCTGGGATTAAGAACCCTGGGGTTTGACATTCTGATAACTCTGTCCCTACCGATCATACCTGTTCTGCGGTATAAGTGCACTTGTAGTCGATGAGGCATAACTGGAAGGTCTCTTCTGGAAGAAGGACCTGTTGCCCTTATTTTGCCTCTGTTCATTTTTATGGCCCACTGATTTTGCCTTCTTGCTCAGATGCTTCTCTCTGTCTTTTCTCTTCTCATCCTCCACCTGTTGAGCGTACACCATTAATCTTGAAATATCCATATCGGAGATTAACAATGCCGCTTTGCACTCCTTCTTCACAAGTCTTCCCAAACCGGAGACAAATTTCCTTATCTTCGACCTCACATCTGGGATCATCTCTGGAGCATATCTGGAAAACTGGATAAACTTTAGACTATACTCCTTAACAGCCATACTTTCTTGTTTTAGATTCACAAATTCTTCCACCTTCGCGTCCGTCAATTTCCTGGAAAAGAAGTGATCAAGAAAGGCTCCCTCAAATTCATCCCACATAGCAGGTTCAGCATCCTCACCTCTACCTTGCTCCTATTAGTTATACCAGATGTTTGCCACATCCTTGAGCTGGTAGGACACAAAATCAACCCCCTCGATCTCCGTAGCATGCATAGCTTTCAGGATCTTCCACATCTCATCAATAAAGTTTTGGGGGTCTTCATCAACCTTAGAACCCGTGAATACCGGCGGATTCATTCTCAGAAAGTGTCTAATTCTGGCGGCAGCAGACGACCTCTGGGAACTAGAGCTAAGAGTTGGCGAACTCTGGTTACCATTTCGGGCAGCCACTAGTTGAGTGAGCATAGCAATCGCTCCTCAAAAATCTGCTTTCGACATTGGTGCAGACGGAGTAGTAGGCACTTGAGGTGCCTCAGCATACATCATAGGTCGGCCTCTAGCCCTCGGTGGGCGTATTTCTGACTGAGGCATCTCTGTGTTATCAACATTTCTCTGGCTGGACGTACGCTTAGGAGGCATTGTTTGCAATGTATAAACGCACGAATTAGAAAGGAGTTTTATAGAGTTTAACTCTATCGCACGAATTCAGAGTATGAAAGAAGTGAAACAATTCTTAATGTCTTATAGCCTCCTAATTATAAGTGTGGTGCACAACATACCCATAAGCAAGACTCTACTAGACACGGCTTCATAGACTCCCTAGGACTCTTGAACTCTGTGCTTTGATACCATATTTGTCATGCTCCAAGAGGGTACCCTAGGCGTGACCGGCACTCGAAAGACATTTCTGGCCTCTAAGAGAACCACCTGGTCCAGTCACACATTCATTCAATCACATTCTCTCAGCGGAAGACTCAATCAATGAAATATTATTCATAATTTAGGGCCAAAGGCCAAATAACCATTAACTCAACAACCAGTTATAGAAGAACTACTCAAAAGAACAATCCAACATTTCTATGCTCCGGTCTATGAACACTCTATCAATAATCTAGGAAATGCAAATGACAAGCCCATGGCTACCAATAAGCAAAAATAAAGGAAAACAAAACAAAACTATAAAGAAAGTCTTGGCATCCTCTAGAGGCTAGGAGGGCTCACCAAGTAGCTGGGAGTGTGTAGATCTTCAACGGTGCGCCGGTTGATGACCTCTAGTACCTTTCTCTACATCATGAAATGATGCAGGCCAAATGGTGTCAGTACATGGAATGTACGAGTATGTAAAATGGCCGAATAAAACAAACATCAAGAAAGAATCAAATCAACTCGAAATCTCAACTCAAGAGAAAGAACAACTCAATCAAGTGTCCTAAGCCTAAGCATGAATATGATTTAGACGAGACCAATCACATACAATTCAACCCAATCTGACTTAGAGTACTATCAAGACCTCTATGGGAGTTTCTCTTATCCGACAACTATCACTTATGAGCCAGTGATAGTACAAAAAACCGACACTGTTGCCACGTCCGTTCATACTTTGACAGGGTATGAACGAATCAATCAATCATGGATCCAATCCAACCAAGTCCTATAATGTCAGGACAATAATTTTGGGGAAGCATCCGACTTAACGGTTCTATCCCCTCCTACGTTTGGCGACGTAGTTATTGGATTTGAGTTATTACTTACTCTTATCCAATTAGGTGCTCGATACTCCTACCAAGACTCAATGCTCATAAAACTCCATCCAATCAACTCAGTCAAATTATATCGACAAGTCTCATTTACAACCTTATCAACTCATCAACTCTATCACAATCAAACGTCTCCCAATCATACTATCTGATCAATCCCAATCATATCTTTCAAGAGTAGATTAAATATGCATTTATAACAACATACAAACCTATCTAATCGTGCCTCTATTCATTTAACAAATCTTTTGGGACTCATCACAACTCTAAGGTTTTAAATCAACAATTCAAGATAAGCAACATATTTAAGAAAATTCACATTCTTTATCATAATCAACATAGTTAAGAAATTAACAATATATGTTCGACCTCTCATCTCAATCAAATCATACCAATATGTAGCACATCAATTCCTTGACTCCACAACATCAACATAATAAAAATTAGATTAATAGATGAAAAGGACCTATATGGACCTAACTCTATCAATAAACTTCATTCTTATGAACAATCAATCTCAAAGGAGATGTAGCCTTACATAGCCTTACATACCATGCTTTGAGTAGCCTTACATACCTTGGTGAAGACTTTAAAGAAATCTTGATGTTGGGTCTTCAATGGAAAGCTTGAATCTTGAAGTTCTTGAAGGCAATCCTTGTTGGAAAAGGATTTAAAGGAGAAGAGAGGGGATTTCTAGGGTTTTTAGAGAGAGGAAGGGGGCTGAAATAATGGTCCAAAATGTCCCAAGGCTAATGTATATATAATTTGGGAAAATATCCAATTTGCCCTTCCTAAAAAATCAGGAAAACTGGCTAAAATCCTCCTAGCGTGATAGTGGCGCATCGCGCCACTACGGCTCCAAGTCGAATATAGGCTTAAAACCTGCACATCTGATAGTGGAGCGTTGCGCCAAGGACCAAACTACTGAGGCTGTTTTATGGCGCTATAGTGGTGCGTCGCGCCCTTACAACGCCAAGCCTATATTTTCTGGGTTCTGGAAAATAGGCTTAAAAACTCTGCACATCTCGTAGTGGCGTGCCGCGCTAGGGACCAAACTACTGAGGCTTATTCCTGGCGCGATAGTGGCGCATCGCGCCACTGCGGCGCCAAGCCCAGGTTTTCAGCAGTTACCACCCAGGCCTGAAATTCCTGCAGTACTGGTCCGTCTTAGGATAGTTATAACTTTTGACTCCGAACTTCAAAAATTACAATCTTGGCGGCGTTGGAAAGAAGACTCAAAGAACTTTAATTTAATAGGTCATGGACCACCCAGATCGTCATATTTCAAAAGATATGGTCATTAGAAGTCGACCCTTTATACGAACTCATTCTAAAACTTAGCCAAAATGAATTCTTTGGACTTAGCTTGGTCTTAGGGATCCTTTGTGACTCCATATCACCTCTAACACTCTTCAATTACTTGAGAACTCATCCTAACTCATGCATACACTTCACAATAGTCGGGTTCGATCCTACACGTATACGAAGAAGGGTCTGAATCTTAGTGAAGAATTTTGGGGGGTGTTACAAAAGTCAACTCTTGGAGGAAAAACATTCATTACATTCAGAGAACTTTTGGTAGAACAGAGCATTTCAGAGATGTTCAAGAAAAATTATTTTGGTCATATTCTTGACATCCCAATGAAGCAAATAAATTTCACGTCGTCCATAGTTCATGGCCTTCTAATCCGACACATTATTTGTGAAAAAAGAAAAGAATTGTGGTTTGATTATGAAAAGATGCCAATTTATTTTGGCTTGAGAGAATTTGTGATGATTGGACTACGCTGCCATTTCTTTCCTTCTAAAGAAATACAGGACGGTCATCTGAAGCAAGATGCACACTGGAAATTTCTTTTCAAGAAAGGAAAAGGGAAAACAATTAATGATACATTCCTTCTTGAAATGATCAAATCATCCACCATATCAAAAAAATACAAGTTTTCACTTACATTAGTTTGGTTCTTGCACTGAATATTATGTGCATGAGATTTGTCAAAGGTTGTTAATGTCGACATGATCAAGTTAGCTTGCAATCCTCATATCTTCTAGGAACAACCATGGGAACTCAAGAGCTTTTTTTTGACGATTGAATAATTTTCAAAGTCGATGAAATCCAATCACAATCTCCATGGCTTTTCATGGGCATTTATGAAGTGCAAAAATAAATATTTTTAATATTATTTTACTTTTAATATATATATTCATTGCACTTAGTTAATATTTAAGGCAGTCTTGGCATTTGAAGCTATCTCAAAACTTTAAAAAAAGGCTATAAGAATTCTTTTGGAGAGGACATTATCACGGATGATTAGATGGATATCGTATGATGGCCTCAAAAGCTCCGCATATCCATTTAATACCATCGATAAAAAGACTAAATTTAATAAAGTAAATCTGATTGTTTCTAAAGTAATTAAACAATATCTAATTGTTTAAACAGCCTGGTGGAGTTTGTACTAAATAATTTTAAATTATTTTAAATAACCTTATGGTGTTTTCACTTAATAATTTTAATTTTTTATTCTTTTTATGCAGGTAGTACGCCCTTTTCTGATTTCTACAAACACTGGAAAAAAATTACATGAAAATTCTTGAGATTTTTGTTGATGAGATAACGAATGAAAATATTGACAAATTAACAAGTGATGTAGGATATAGAGAGATTGTTGGTGAAAATAAAGTGACTACAAAGAGCAGGTATGAGGAAAAAATTTCATCAAGAGGCAAAAATGCACAAAAAAACACTTTAAGGGGTGAGAAAAGTAGCTTACAGAGTCCTTTAGTAAATTATGATAATCGAATGGCTGATAGTCCTATGTACTTTGATTTTGGTGGTCAGTATACTAATGGAGGAATTGGTAGAGGATCTTTTGGTAATGGTCATTCAAATATAAAATGTTCTTGTAAATGTCACAAATGTGCTAAAAACAAGAAGCACTGGAAAAGAAAATTTCAGATATGGAGAATGAGCTAAAAGGTAATTGAGGAAAATAGAAAATATGGAGAATACAATCAAAAAACTTATATAAGATTTGTCTATTTTGAACAAAAAATTGAAGCTTAGGAGGATGTTAAAGAATTCCAAATATCAAAGAAGATATATATTTTGGTGTAAGAAAAAACAAAAAAAGAACAAAAATGACCACTCAATTACCTGTTAATCTTTATAAGCCTCTTGATATTGATAAAAAAAAACCTTCAAGACTTTCTAGATTCGAAGGACAAGGAAAAGCGCATGTATGAAGGAGTTGAACATAATTATGAAGATTTTGAGAACCTGATTGATATGCACCAGTGGATGAATGACAAGGTATATATTGATTTATATACTTTCGATTTTTTATTTTTTAAATTAAATAGCTTTATGTTGTTTAAATAAGTTAGGTTATTTTTATTAAATAATTTTGAATTGTTTAAACAATATAATATTGTTTTCATATAAAAAATATCAGTGATGTTTTAACTAAACAACATTAAGTTGTTTAAACAATCTAATGTTGTTTATTGTGTATACTTGTATGATATTATTATTTTCAGCATGTTGATGAGATATTAACATTGATGTGATTGCGACCTGTAAATTTTTTCATACACTATGTCAATACAGATCTGATATTAAATTATAATTTTTGTCTATCATTTAATTCGTCGCTATGAGAAATATTGTGATCTTGCTGCTCCAAAAAGGACCTTCATTATCAGATATGTTGACTTTATATCAATTTGATGATGACTTTATGGGGCATACAACTGGTGTTTTTGCTTATCCAGGTGAAAGAAAATGGAATGGAATTAAATATATATATATTAAAAATAAAATAATATTAAAAAGTAATTATTTTAGCATACAAAAAACGCCCACGGAAAGCCATAGAGATTGTGATTGAATTTCATCGGCTTTGAAAGATAATGAATCGCCAAAAAATAGCTCTTGAGACTCAATGGTTGTTCATTAAATATATGAGGATTGCAAGCTAACTTGATCATGTTGAAATCAATGGCCTTTGATAAATCTCGTGCACATAGATTGTAGTGCAAGAATCAAATCAATGTAAATAAAAATTTATATTTTTTTGATGTGGTAGGTGATTTGATCATTTCAAGAAGGAATATAGCATTAATTATATTCCCTTTTTCTTTCTTGAAAATAAATTTCCAGAGTGTATCACCTTGGTTTAGATGACTATCATGTATTTCTGTAGAAGGACAGGGATGACAGCGTAGTCCACTCATCAAGGCAAATTTTTTGAAGCCAAAATAAATTGACATCTTTTCATGATCAAACCACAATTTTTTCTTCTTTTCGCAAATAATGCATCGGAGTAGAAGACCATGAATTATGAACGACGCGAAATTTACTTACTTCATTGGGATGTCAATAAAATGACCTAAGCAACTTTTTTTGAATATCTCTGAAATGCCCTGTTTTATCATAAGTCTATGAATGTAACGAATGTTTTTCCTCCAAGAGTTGACCTTACAATAAATTTACTCGAACAATCAGCTTTGTCAGAATAATGAGTCTTGAAACTATAATCTATAAGATCAATAGTCTTGATGCATTTGAATTGATTGCTATCAGAAACATCAGCAAGCTGTACATTATTTTATAAAATTAATTAATTAAAATAAAGCACAAAAAATTATAAACATATATTGTTTGTTTGCAATAAACAACTGACAGATATTTAAACACCAGCAATTTATTTACACTAAACAACTAACAGGTGTTTAAGCATCCACTAGTTGTTTAGATTGATAGTAAAAAAAAAATTAAATAAAATATGGAAATACATACTATTTAATTTCACTGCTTATAATATAAATAAAAACTCACATTTGATCTTGATGGGGCAACATTCTTATCATGTAACAATTTTGATCTTCTTTCGAATGGCATATTATATGTTTCTTCATCCTCTTCTTCAATTGCTTCTTCACTTTCTTTTTCTGATACTACATCATCACACGCTTCTTCATTTCTTCTTTACTTTCTTCTTCACTAGTAATTTACTCTTCATCTTCTTCTTCAATTTCTTTTTCTTCTTCACCTTTTTTTTCACTATCATTTTCATCTTCACCTTTTTCTTCAATTTCTTTTTCTTCTTCATGATATTTTTCATTGCCTTTTTTGTCATCATTCTCATTTTTCCCTAGTCGGAGAAAGCTCCTCTTCCATTGTCTTTGTCTTTTTTCTAGGACTTCTATAATAAACTGCTCGAAAATTTCTTGTTTTCATTTTATCTGCATATATAAACTAACTCAACACTATTATTAATATAATAGGTAAAAAAAATCTAAATTAAATTTATTGTACAAACAACAACAGATTGTTTAATACAATAATAGTTGTTTACACAATAACAATAGATTATATAATACAAAATGGATGATCTATAACTGGAGGAAAATAAGAATCAAAGATATGTTGCACAAAAATGATTCTAGAGCTGATAGACAATCACAAAATTTAAGTGTTTCCCCTTTTCTTTATTTTTACTTTATAGAACAATGTTATCAAGTTGAAGAACACTTGAGCATAAGCGTATAGAGAAGACTTGATAAAAAAGACAATAAACAGCTCTTCTAGTTCTCTTGTAAGCCAGAAATTGTAAACAAGAAATATAATATAGCTTCCATAAAGTATATCATGGCAAAGATTCATGTGTCCTCCCACCCAACAATCAAATTAGAGGATATGTATTTAGACTCTTTCTATAACATTTTTGGGTTAGAAAATATTGCACTTACAGCGAACGATCTTTTCGGAATTCTACCTTTTAACTTTGCCCTTAACTTCCCAAATCTTAGTGGCCTTTATTTTTGGTTGAAAAGGTTTATTGAAAAAATTCCTAACTCCATTTCTAATGTCTCCAAGCTCACTATTCTTGATTTAATACCACAATTTTCCTAGTGGGGATATACCGAGGAATCTTAAAAATTTATAATAAATTGAAGTAATCAACTTGAAATGGAATCAACTAACAAATGGTCCTTAATCCATTAGACAAGTTACAAACAACAGTGTTGAAGTAACACACATTTGCATAGAAGCTTTAATCTTAGTGGGAGAATGTCACTCTAATAGCCTAATCCTGGACGTGGGCGACACTCGAAAATTATTGTTGGTCCCAAGAGAACCACTTGTCCTGCCTAACTCATTCAGCGGAAAACTTAACTCATGAAATAAACTCAGATGGACACAATAAAGAATGCACTTAATACTCTTTAGCATAATTCATGAAACCTCAAATACATAAAATGTATAAGACTTAACTCAATGTTGCAAAACATACTCAAGGAGATAAACTGAACTCTGCCTACTAGTCTATGAAGCCTCTAGAATATTGACTCTAGAATAGGTGCAGGGATAGGCCCATGGCTACCTCAAACTAATTATTAAATAACTAAAAATAAAGACTCGGGAGCACCTTTGAATGTGGAGAGGTCTCACCAAAAGCTGGGTTTCAATGGTCTGCTGGTTGAGAATCTATATCACCTGTATCTGTATCATAAAACTAGTCGTAACACGATGATTAAAATTCTGAAGAACCCCAACCAAGCCTCTTAGCATATCATTCATGAGCATACATAAGATAAATGAAATAAATAAACAAGAATCAAGAATACGGAAGCAAAATCTCAATATAGGACGTAAGTCTCAAAATGCAAAAATACGAGACAACATAGACTCCATAAAAATTTAACATGCCTCTACTAGTCTAGATAGGGGCATAAGACAATCTCCAAGCTCACCCATTAGACAACATAAGAGTAATGAAACATAACTATCAAATGTGAAATAAATGTCTTTTCCTCGAATTGTGAGGACTCACCAACAAAAACCTAATAGAAAACTCTAGCCACGAGTGGGAGGAGGATGAACGTGATTGTTGGTCCCTGCATTATGATACAATATAGGCAAAAAGTATGTGTTAGTACATGAAATGCACTAAGTATGTGAGAAGATGCATTATCAATAAGAATATGACATAATCAATATAAATTATGGGATACAAGACCAATACCTTTAAAATATGAATAAAGTCATGAAAACATTAAAACATTTATCTCATTGGTCAATGTATCAAAAAAATCTTGTAAGTTTCATAATAACTCATAGCTCAACTGAAACTGTGTGGGATAAGACCTTTAACCGACATATAAGACCATGTGTGCTAATATATGGAATCTGATGACTACTGCATCGAGACAAGAGAGGCTATCTTGTCAGGGCATACTCTATTAAGTAACTATTTTAACTTTGCTATGCGGATCCACTAGTTTTGCCATATTTTCATCTTTAAAAACCTACGCGGTCAACGTAATTAAGGAATAAAGGTTGCTACTAGGATTTTCTTGGGTAACTAACTGCGTTACCAGACCGAACCCCACATAAAAGTCATCTTGGTGCTTAGTCATTATTCCAACGAAACTCATAAAGCATGATCAAAAACACCATAGGAAAATATAATTATAGATATCAATCCATCTTTATAAAAGATCATAAGAATAGCTTGTTGCTCTCCAAATGCATACGTAAGTATACGTGGTCTCAAAAGTAATATAGTGACTCTTTTTGAGAGCCAAATGTCGAACCCACAAGGAATATGCAACTAGGCTTAGTTAACTTTGCAATGAATTGAATTATTAGTGTGTGTCTCAAAAAGTTGAGTTTGCTTATATCTACGAATGATGATATCAAAACTAGGTGAAAACTACTTAAAAGATGTCAATTAGAGTTATCAATTTAAAGAAGAGTCCTTGGGTTGTAGCAATTTAAGATTTCCGGTTTAACCTTCTTTACCTTGGTATCCAAGGGGTTCCCAATTAATGGTTTACGGGGTTGATTTTTACAATTATGATCTTCCATTCTCTAATTGCCTATTCTTGTTAACAGCTTAACTACATCGTTGAGCGGGGATAAGCATGAACCAACAAAAATGCATTAATCTTTTCATCTTGTTTAGCAACCAAACATGGTGTATAGATATGTGTCACAATCATTTTATACACTAATTATTCTAGACAACTCTAAAACAAGCATGCTCCTTATATTCTAGTATTCTATCTGCCTTTCATCTTTCGAGTTAAGGATAGACAACAAATATGTTTTAATGGTGATCAAGCATTAAAACAATTAAAACAAGAATATAAGAGTAACTTAATATGAAACCCATTTTCAACCAAAGCAAACAATAATTAAACTTTCATCTTATGGCTACAACCCAAGAACAAAGGAATTTAGCCCTTCATAGTTTGTGAGATAATTACATGAAGCATTTGTAACATAAACTTGAATTCAAGGTGAAAAGAAAGGAGAAAACATCACCAAACTAGGTCTTCTCTCGTCTTCCTTCAGATTCTCTCTGACAAGAACTAGTGCTCAAATAAAAAATGTAAAAGTGCTCTTTATAGCACCAGAAAATGCGTTGTTAAAGCAATCGCACTGAAGTTCGTGACACGGACTTGTCTTGTTCCAATATAACAATTCATTTTCCCATTTTTGAGATGAATTTAGCTTGCACATGTCCAAGGTCCGCGATGTGTACTTGCCGCAGACCACACTGCTTTGCCAAATAATTTCACGCTTTGGTTTGATCAACATATATCCAAGGTCTGCGACGCAGACTTATCACGGACCACACTGCCTCATGAAATAATTTTATTTTTTCGTTGTTGATTCTTCATAGCCAAGTCTGCGTCGCGGACCTGGTGCGGACTACACTGTTTTGTCCAATATATTCCATATTTTGGAATAAAAACTGTAGGTCCTTATTCCATGATGTTGATTTTCTTTGTTGTAGTGTATTTTAGTCGCCTTGTGATTTTATTTCTCCCTTGAGTTCTAATTTTCATCAAATCATGCTTCTAATGTCCATTTGTACTCACTTGGACCTGAAAGTTTCTAAACATGTTATTTGGTTATAACAATACGAAATATGCACAATATGAACTCAATTTTAGGAATTTTGTCTTCAAATCTAGCAATAATTTATGGGTTTTAGTTGCTATTGGGAACGTAAATGTGTCCAAGATCATAGCTCATCTAACATCGTCATAATAACATTATAGGATTAGCTCATCTTTCATATAACTCTTGCAATGTGGGTGTAAGTCTTCCATCATTACATATCTTTGACCATAAAACATCTTTAGGGACTTAACTTGCCCTATCATCAACTTGTTTGAAACATCATAGCATTATCTTTCATAACCTTCTTTGCATAAAACAACTTTAACTCATTCATAAAGCTTCATTGATATAGCTTGAAAATCATGATCATATCTCATAAATCATACTTGAAACTAGCGTATAACATGAGTCATTAAAATTCAACTTGAAATCATGCAATATGATGTGAATTATGCATAATTAGGCTAATATCATTAAAATATATCATAATTTAGAAGACCCAATATAAATCATAAAATTAGATTTTTAATTGAAGAATTCATAAGAGAGTTGAGAAGACATCTTTGGAATTTCATGGGTGAAAAGAACCCACGGATGAAGTCCCACATACCTTAACCTTGATGAGCCCTAAATTGAAAAGAATGAAAGATTGACCTTGAAGAAATCCCCTTAAATTGCTTGAGGAAGAAGAAGACCTTGAGAGAAAACTTGGGAGAGAGTGTTTTGAATTTTGGGAGTTATGTTGAGAATGAGAGGGTTAGAAGACTTTAGGGTAATTAATAGGCACGAATTTATCCCAAAACCATCCACATTCACTAAAAAAAATATAGGAAATGACGAAAATATCCTTCATTAAAACTAAAAACTAGGGCTACACGGAAGACCCACCATAATCCGTAAACTTCACCATGGATCGTGGTGGTGCCCGTGGTCAATGCCTTAATTTGGGGAAAAAGGAAATCTTCAGGATCTTCAGAAAAATCATAACGATTTGTGAAGGTCACCACGGCCCGCGATGAGGGTCATGGTAAGGATCCTGATATGAGGGTCTGTAGGGGTGACCACCAAGGAACCCACCACGGTCCGTAAAAGGCTATATGATCCATGGGGGGGTTGGGACATGGTCTCTACCTTGGAATGTTTTCTGAGGGTCTTATGGGAGGGGACACCATGAAGGGCACCACGGCTCGTGGTGCTCACCACGGCCCGTGGTCCCAGTCTTGGACCCTTTCCTGTAGGGTTTGAGGTTCAGAAACTCCACCACGGTGGCACACCATGAACTGTGGTGCATAGCACGGCCCATGATGTCCCTCGTGGTCATCACCTGGTGCCAAAAGCTGCATTTTTTAGAATTTCATATTTAGATCCTCGTTTTTTCCACTTTTCAACTTTCGGGGTCTTACAAAAACGATGCAGGTCGAATGACGTCAGTACATGAAATGTATGAGTATGTAAAATGGCAAAAGAAAACTTACTCAGGATACTCAACTCTGAAAATAACCAACTCAAATAAGCATGAAATATAATAAGAGACCATGCTTTAAAAAGATAATAATGCAACTTAGTATATAAAATATAATAATTTATACTTTTTGGGGAGTTTTTCTAACCGACAACCATCATTTATGAGCTACGTGATGATATAACGGCTTGCCCACATTGTTAGAGCCATCCCATACCTTGTCAAGGCATGAGACAAACTTTAAATTATGGATCCATCTTATGAGCCTTCTCAGAGGCGGAGGAGTTCGACTTTCGGTACGATCCTATCTTACGTTGGCTACCTAGTTTGTGGAACTAGAGTGAATTGACTCTTGTCCAACTCGATGCTCAATACTATTCCCAAAGCATAAGATGATATGCTCATGCTAAACTGTATGTAAGAACTCAAAATGCTTCATTTAATCTTCTCATACTTTTATCTCATACTTTCAAATACTTTTTATACTCAAAACTTTAACTCATTTAAACTTGGTTGAGAGACTCCCAGCTTAAGTAACACACATCAAAGTAGTTTAAGTTTCTAAAAATGAGGAAAATGACCTTTCTACTTAGAAAGCAGAGAAATCAGGTTACACGACCAAAAAATGGAGAAGTATTGCATAAATTTTAACAACTTACATTAAGCCTCTAGAGATGCTATATTATTTTGATTTTCAACAAGGAAAACCACTTTGGAAGGTCATCTAACCACTCCAATTTTGGTGCCAAAATAAATTTCCAACTCTACGTCTAAAAGATTTTTAAAGAGAAGGGAGTCAAGTAGTATAAACAAAACATTAAGGGGTCGTTTGGTAGGATGTATTAAAAGTTAACAATCCATGTATTATGTATGGTATTATTTAGTATTATATTTGGTAGAAATTGTAGGCCTATGTATAACTAATTCAAATTACACAAAATAGATAAAATTATGAAATTATTTACCTAAATTGGACCCAACCTAAATTATTTACTCTCTTACCCCATTTTCTCTTTTTAATTTCGTGCATGACGTCATACTGACGTCACCATCACTGCTATGAAATAATCTTCTGTGATATTCCATCTATATATTGATACTATATCGGCATCATAAAAGATTGAGCTTAATTCTCTGTGATGCTCCATCGGTATATTGATACCCTATCTGTATCATATATGATTGAGCTCTTTTTTTAAGAAATAAAAATAAAACAGTTAAGAGAAAATTATTAAAATCACAATCTTATTTATTAAACTCTAAATTAGTAGAAAGTATATTCTTTGTGATATTCCGTCGGTATATTCATACTATATCAATATCATATAGGAATGAACTTAATCCTCTGTGATACTCTGTAGGTATATTGATACCTTATAAGTATCATATAGGATGGGTGTTGACGTCATGCCGATGTCAGTGCACGAATTTTAAAATAAAATTTTGTCATTTTAAAATAAAAAAAGTTATGAAAGTAATGAAGTATTTAAGGGTAAATACTTTCCCTTTTTGGGTATAAGTGTTATTTTACCTAGTTATACACCCTACATGGTATTATAGGATGTATTACTAATACCTTCCATTTGATGGTATTAGTAATACATAAGATTTAATACCATGGGTTAAATAAGTAAAGACAAAAATACCCCTCAAATCCTTTTCTTCATTTTGTTTATTTTCTTGATTTAATGTTTTATATTTTTAGTTTTGTACTCGTAAATTTATTCAAATAAATTAGCTTACAAATTTTATTTATTTGTAAATTCATATTTACATAATATATTAAAAAAAATTGCCACGTCAAATTTTTAAATTTTATTTATTTGTGGTTACATTTACATAATATAAAAAAAATTGTCATGTCAATTTATTTATTTTTGATAATTAATTTTGTTGAGTGATTTTGTTGATACAAAAACATAATTGAGTGATTTTACTGATACAAGACAAAATTCAATAACATTGCTAGATAAATTCTCTAAGTTGAATGACCTTTTAAGATATTAACTCCACATTAAAGCTACAACTTTTTATATGTAAACGCAAATGATTTATTCAATTTTACTATTGTTTACCGTCTTTTCGATTTTAAAAGTAGATAATTTATCTTTATTAAATTGAAAATTGACATTTTGAGAGTGATCAATTTATTAAGATGACAACTATTTACCCTCAAATAATTCAAGTGAGAAAATAGCAAACATGACGACAAAATTGTTGTTCTATTAGCTAATTAGAAGGCCACAAAAAAATAATATTATCTGACAATTATTTACCTTGATCCAATTACATGAAATAAAAAATCTCATAATAATTCAAAGGTAATATTGGAAAGAAACTTTTTTATAGAATTTTAAACCAAATACAAGATTAGATAGGAAGCAATGAACCAAATACTTGATAAAAAATAATCTCTGCATTACTAATTCCTACACTATTAATCCCTGCATTATTCATTTTTGTACCAAACAACCCCTAAATGAACAACATCATACCCTAAATGAACAACATCATACTCAATATAATTCCACAAGTAGAATTTGAAGAGGTAGTATGTACAGAGACCTTACCCCCCTCCCCCCCCCCCCCCCGGAAAGTAGAGAGGTGGTTTCCAACGGAAACTCGCCTCAAAACTAAATGATAAATGAAAATTTCCTTTTTAGAATAATATAGTGAAACGAATTAGATAAGAGAAGTGAACACTCAGTAGGATCCAAGTGTTCTAGCTTCCTAATCCTGCAAGAGTGGTGACTACTGTAGAGAATTCATTTTTTTTTCCTTTTCATGACCTCTTTCTCAAAAAAAAAAGAAGAAAAAAAAAAACCGTATGCCAAACACATATATGATTACAATAAATAGCTTTCTATACAGCGGCTGGCCTATGCTCCTACAGCAGTCCCTGTTTATGAAGTTTGGAAGTCTTTTTCTGAAGGAGGAGGAGGAATTTAGACACTAGCATTTTAACTGCAAATTTTATGTTCTACATGCCTATTGCATTTTTGGATGAAATTCTTTCAGCAGTATGTCAGGAACTTCGAGAAGAATATTCATTCATGCCTGTTCTTGCAGCCTCTACGATTAGAATGTGAGTATGACTAGCTCCTTGTGGTGAAGCAACTTCAACTGGGAAAAGTTCCCTTTCTGTGAATCCTCCCTGAAATGAGAAAATGATTTGACAGTTAAAAATATACAGCAACCGCATTCAAGCTGACAATGTCAAGACTTGTCTGGGGATGGGTGGTGTGGGGTGGGGGGAACTTACTTTAAGCGAATAAATATAACACAATGGCTTAAATTCTTCAATCAGCGTCACCCAGTCCATCACTACCATCACCTCTCTTGGATATAGGGGTAAGATTAGATTTAGTATTTTTCCTTTGAGAAGCAATTTCAGCATTTTTACGCAAGACTGCTCCAGGAGATGGGTAAGGGCGCTGCTGAAAGAGAGGACCCTGAAATTTGAAGAACAGGTAAGATATCATTATAAGTTGAGGCATACAAGGAATAAAAGCATATTTATAAAGCAGGAAATTGGATATGAGGAAGCCATTGCATTGATGTCTGCAACAGAAGGATGAAACCTTATAAAGAGAGCCAAGACTGTTTTCCATACCATGGCAACAAAGATAAAACCAAATCAAGATTAGCGCAAATAGCAATGTCAATGAGTCAGCTTTACTTTTGAACAGAATTCTCCACCTGATTTTGATTTTAACCACTGGCACTCAAAGATATAAATACTTCAACAATGAAATGTTATTAATTGACAACTGATAGCATGCTCCCCCATACATCAAAGTTGTATCCTTATCCAACACTTCTTATGGACACACATGGAGGAAGTTCTCAAGAAGTTGCAAAATAGGACAGACAAAACAGAGATTCTATTACGAGTATCTTTTTTCTGCATTCCTTTTTCTTTGATCGATTAAGTGCTGACGAAACACCTAAAAGAAATTACAAAGCAAAATATGATCCCTCATCAAAAGTTTTGAAGCCTTAGTATTATATAAAACCTGTCTGGCCCAATATGTGCGTAAAATTAGACAGACATGCTCAAGTGCCGAGGGTCTTTCAGAAACAGCCTCTCTATCTCCATGAGATAGTGGTAAGGTCTGCGTACACTCTACCCTCCCCAGACCCCACTTGTGGGATTTCACTGGGTATGTTGTTGCTCATGTATGTCAAGCATTCCAAATGCTTAAAGAAAAGGCAAAAATATGATACATGATTGCTTCAGAGAAGCTCCTGCTCCCAGCTAATGTAACAAGAAATACGGCAAACCAAATTCAACTTGGAATGAAAGAAACCTACCTATTATTTGAAGAGCAAGAAAGCAGTAGAATGAGTTCAGTAAAGCATCTACTCCTATCACCAAAACACTTGACCAACTTTAACCAGTAGGGACTTTAAAGGTGGAATGCTTGAACAGAATGTTGTATGACGTCTATTAGTAGCGTTTGAAGAAGGTTTCTCAATGACGTTAGTTTTGGAGGCAACTTGTGCATACCTCGACTAATCTGTCAGACTACCTGAAATAATCACAAGCAAAGGTGCAGGTAGACCCACCCACTAAGGTTGGAGCAAATGGACTTGCACCGAGTGGTGTCACTGTTCAAGCCTGGGAACTAAAGGTTCTTACTCGTATGGCTCAATCCTTTAACCATCACATTATTGACAAGATCACATGATTTGAATTATTAAGAGTTAGTTTGAGTGGAAAAGTTTGACTTTAACAGAGGATTCAAATTTATAAGTTTCAAATGCAAGTCTCTATAAGTATCACTTGAAATAATTTCAAAACAAAGGCTGCGATGACTTTTTCCTTTCTAGGGTAAAGGGTCAAAATGCCCCTAGACAATGCGAAATGAAGCAATTTTCCCTCCATTAAAAAAGTGTCTTGTTCCTACCCCTGTTGTAACCAAAGCGGTTTGTTTTTTCCTTTATGGGCTAGAAGCAGCAGCTAAAGGGCAAAATTTAGACCATTCAAAGAGTCTTAAGGGTAAATTCGACCTTTTATTCTCCTTTGCCCAGGATCTTTTACTGTTCTACAAACAGGCCATTTAAATCTAACTGAAGGTAATTAAGAATCACTATATATGAATAACCTATGAAGGGGATGAATACATGCCGAAGTACATCAATTTAAATTGAACGTGTGAACTCCTTTATGCCACCCGTGAATAAAACTTTCCCTAACTTAATCATGTTTTTTTTATTCTCTTACAATTCTTTACTTGATCTATCCGTACCAACTTTTGGAATAGTGTTAAGAGTTATGCTTTTGAACTATAGTAACTTTATTTTACTGCTTAGTTTTTGAATAAATCCAAGTTGATAGTTGGTTAGCTAGTTTTTTCTATATATTAGTAATTAGTTTATTAAGATATTTTGCAGAGATATTCTAGGCTAGTTTACCATTATCTTTTTACTGTTTTTGTTCTTATAAATGTAGAGTCCAAGAAAGCAAAATAAAATAATTCTCTTTGGCCTCATTGCAGTATTTTTCTCTCAAAGTCTTTCTCTATTATTTTCTTAAGTTCTTTATTGAAAAACCAACAATTGGTATCTAGAGCTTTTTTCTTGAGGGACCTATGAGTGAAAAAATGAATTCCGAAAATAGCTTTTCATGAATGACTCCTTTTATTTTTGATGGTGAGAACTATCAACTATGGGCTGTGAGAATGGAAGCCTACTTGGAGGCTCTTGATCTTTGGGAAGTCGTGGAAGAGGATTATAAAGTTAATCCGCTGCCTAATAATCCCACCGTGGCCCAAATCAAGAGTCACAAAGAAAAGAAAATCATCAAGTCCAAGGCAAAAACAACTTTGTTGCTGTTTCAACAACTATTTTCACGAGAATCATGAATCTCGCATCACCAAAAGAGGTTTGGGACTATCTGAAGAAAGAATATGCTAGAGATGAAAGAATACGAGGAATGAAGGTATTAAATTTAATGAGGGAATTCAAATTACAGAGAATGAAAGAGTCAGAAACAGTCAAGGAATACTTTGACAGATTGCTTGGTATTGTTAACAAGGAAAGACTGCTAGGCACTGAATTTAAAGATTCAAGAATTGTTGAAAAAATTCTTGTAACAGTGCCCGAAAGATATGAAGCATGTATAACTACTTTGAAAAACACACAAGATCTATCCAAAATTACCTTGACAGAATTGTTCAATTCTTTGTAGGCACAGGAACAAAGGAGTCTTATGAGGTAAGATGGTGATTGAAGAAGCATTAGCGGCCAGCCACAAAACTCAAAGCAAGGGTAAATTCTTGAAAAATCACCCTCCTTGTCGTCACTATGGCAAAAATGGACATACTCCATATAAGTGTTGGAAGAGACCATATGCACAGTGCAAGATCTGCAAACAACTTGGTCATAAGCTGTAATTTGCAAAAGCAAATTTCAAAAAGATGAAATAGTTGCCCAAGTCACCACTGAAGAAGAAGAAGACCACTTATTTATGGCAACCTACTTTTCAACCAAAAAAATCTTATTTTTGGATGATTGATAGTGGTTGTACAAACCATATGACATAAATCTTTTTAAAGAGTTTGTGTCTATGAAAAATAAGAAAGTCAGAATTGAAAATGGTGACTATATTCCTACAAAAGAAAAAGGGTGTGTTGCAATCCATTCAAGTTCAGGTATAAAAATAATTGAAGATGTTCTTTATGTGCCTGATATTGATAAAAGTTTGTTGAGTGTTGGTCAGTTAATGAAAATAGGATTTAAATAATTATTTGGGGACAAATATTATCGAATCTTTGATTCCACTAAGCAAGAGATTTTACAAGTTGAAATGAGAGATAAAAGCTTCTCATTTAATCCAACAGAAGATGCAAACAAGCCTTGCAAGACAAAAGGTGAATTGACAGATTTGTTCATGAGGTCAATTCCAGCCAAGTCTAGAATGTGTAGTTCTTCAAGCAAGGAGGACTGTTAGAGTTATGCTTTTGAACTGCAGTAATTTTATTTTACTGCTTAGTTTTTGAATAAATTCAAGTTAATAGTTGGTTAGTTAGTTTTTTCCATTTATTAGTAATTAGTTTATAAAGATATTTTGCAGAAATATTCTAGGCTAGTTTACCATTATCTTTTTACTGTTTTTGTTCTTAGAAATGTAGAGTCCAAGAAAGCATAATAAAATAATTCTCTTTGGCTTCATTACAGTATTTTTCTCTCAAAGTCTCTCTGTTATTTTCTCAAGTTCTTTATTGAAAAACCATCAAATAGTTGCGATCTCAAATTGTAGGAAATCTCATAACTAGAACAATCAAACATTATTTGCTTTCAGGCTATATTGCTGGGACTCTTCAAAAATGTCAACAAGTGCGTGTTGGATTCTCCAAATGTAGTGTATTTTTGGAGAATCCGACACGGGTGCGGCATCAAAAGTGAAGAGTCCATGCAACTTAGCTTTCAGGTAGAGCCGTAGAGGAGAGAAGTAAAATAATTTGGGAAAAGTTTTGAATCTTGATCAACTAATGAACTGTAAAAACTAGTCTAAACTCTATGTACTGATAACGTATTGATTTTTTATACCAACATACTAAATTGATCTTCTCCAACAAGTAATTTTTCATAACAAGTTACATATGATTACAAGAAAATAGAACAACCTTGTTGGATCCAAATAAATTGTACTAAACATCATTTATACTATTAATGTATACAAAAAAGTAAAAAGAATCTTCTCATTTGAGATTAGTTAGTTCTAAATATATTTATTTCTAAATTGACCTCCATTTGCTAAAGCCAAGAATGCTACGATCATTTCCTTTAAATTTTTAAATATATACAAGGACAAAAAGTTAAAATTTACCCCTGAATGGTGTGAAATGGAACAGGTTTATCCTTCGTTAGTAGTTGGGGCCAAACTTGCCCTCTCCATTAATAAATTGGGTTAAATTTGCCATTATTTTCAAATTGCAGAAGCTAAGCAACGGTGATGTCACGTGTCCCGCAATTAAAGATTAGTTTTTTTATAACGGAGGGCAATTTTGAACCTTTTACATAGTTCGGGGGCAAATTTGACCCTTCTCCCTAATTTTGAGTTTTTAATTTTTTTTTTGGTTGCTCCTTTCTCTCTCCCTGCCACTACCACTCCCTCTACCACCAATCACCCTTTTTTCCTCCTTCATCCCATCACCTCCACCACCATCTTCTCTTCCTTTTTTGTCTCGTTCTCTCTCCCCACCACCACCTCCATCACCAGGAGAGAATGCGCTAAGCGACTTGAACATGCAAACATATAATACTATTTTAATGCAAATGTATAGCGCATAGGGGTCAAAGGAGGAAGAAAGGATGACCAGCGGTAGAGGGAGCATACCTTGTGTCCCCATATACTAGTCGTTTTTCTCTGTAACAATTATTAAGTATGGGAATGCACTATTTTACAAGTATCAAAATGCACTTAGTCTCATTTTTGTCGATATGGTCATTTTATTGATGATAACGGCATGAGGTAGGTAGTGTTTTTATAGGTTGCTTGGGGAGTATTTAAGCCATGAAGCTAAGAGCAGCCGTGTAGGCAGCCTTTAATGTGACCAAACCATTACAGCATGTGTCTCAACAGCCGTCTGAATTGAAGAAAGCGACACTAAACAATAACTACTGTTGGCGAAGTAATATATTTTTATGGACAAAGTGCGCTATAATTAAGTTATTGAGTAGAAACAAAAATTAAAAATTCATCATGAAAGAACTAATCACTAAATATGATGGGAAGCTTAAACTGCATCTTTTAAAATCCGAAACATAAATTTGAAATGATTTTCCAACTCAATTGATATGATTGTTAAAAGTCATATATTTAATTTATTGTAGTTTTTGAGTTCTTTAATAAGTAAATTATTTTTCTTCCAACACATATCTGAAACTATTCTTCATTTTCTCCTGTCTCTACTAAATCTATGTTTTAATTGGGATTTGCGCTTAAAGCACTAGCTGAATTAAGCGTTCTTTATGCTTTTTTCCTTACAATGTGCAAGACCTATCTCTTGTCATGGTGAACGGAAACATGGGCGCATGACTAATGGATCAATTATGGTAGAATTAGTTGTGATAGAAGTATCCCAGTACATATGGTATCGTAATGGGATTCTTCTGTTTGCAGGCTACAACCTTGTAGGTCTTTCTTTTTCCCTTTTACTTCCTCTGTGGAAGTCAGGATTACATTCTTTTTGAGAGCATCTAGAAGTTTTGATGTATTAAAAGGGTGTATCACCATCTCTTGTGATGAAATAAAAATGTTTCTCTTAAAAATGAACATAATATATAGAAGTTAAGACAAGCTAAGCCTTAATGATTAACTTGTAAAGCAGTCAACATACCGTTGCAGTGGTATCTGCTGCCCGTGGTTGCACTCCTTTGAGACCTACAACCCTACAGAGTCAGCAATAAAAGAAACCATCAGTTAATGACTTCAGAACTTCTAAAATCTGCAAAATGCACAACCATGTAAGTGGAAACAAGCAGTATAGGGAAACAGCTTTGGAATACGCACCAACCACCCCTAGGAGCATCTGAATAAGAGCTTGGATCCATGGGATCCAATTCGTCATCCTCATCATTTGTGCGTTTCCGTTTGTCTTTTTTGTTGCTTTTACTCATTGGTGGTTTGAAATTAGACCTGCAGTCGAATAATCAGATAATTGACTTTTGAAAATTAAAACGATTCTCCTTTCATTTTGCCTCCTTGATCTATATGCATGAACTTGGTTAAACAGAATTCTCAATTAGTTTCATTAGTGCAGTGAACAGTTTCCCCTTAAGCTAGTCTTAATGGTAGTTAATTATTAATACTTTGTTTTAAAAACTCCTCCCTCTGAGCTCCACCTTTTTGCTCCCTTGGTGACATCATCTATATTATTCATCATTTACCTGACAAACTGCTTACCCATAGTGGTAATAAAACAAGTATGAGAATTCAGTATGATTAACAAGAGACACAGCTACTTTGCAGAAACTTTTTCAAGAAAAATTACTTCCACTGTCATCTATATCTACTGTATTTCACCAATATAAGTTCCAAAATAGTACTCCCTCCGTCCCAATTTATATGACTTAGTTTGAATTGGCACGGAAATTAAGAAAAAAAGGAAGACTTTTGAAACTTGTGGTCTAAAATAAGTCATAGATGTTTGTGTGACTGGAAATCATTTCATTAAGGGTAAAATGGGCATTTTAAAGTTAAATTATTAATAAATGTAGAAATGTGTCATTTTTTGGGGGACAAAAACGGAAAGTGAGTCATATAAATTGGGGCAGAGGAAGTAATAAAGAAAAATGTAGAGATAAAAACATTTATTAATTTAATGTTTAGAAGTATAAAGAATTTAGTCCATTCACCAACTGGCATGATGATGCATCACAACTAAATGTTTTTATAATGTTTAGAAGTATAAAGAATTTAGTTCATTCAACAACTGGCATGATGATGCATCACTACTAAAGTGCAAAGTTAACATACATGGATTCCATATGACAAAAATAAAGCATCATTATCATAGCCAAAAAGGACTAATACAACATCAAGGACTGAATTCAAAGTGGGATGCACACATATCAGGAAGACTATGTCAGAAACTAGTGAGACACCAACTGTGCAGAATGAGGATGTGATGCTTAACTTTAATATCCTTTGGCTTAGTTCCTATCAGTTCCTCTCAAACAAACAAGTTGGAAAGAAAAAGGGATAAGGAGAGGCTTAATAACAGTAAACAGAACCAAGAATTGCATGGGTTCTCTTTAAACAACACCAAAGTGTACCAGCAAAGCTGTTTAAAATTATATAGACTTGATCTGTGAATAGACAGAATACCTCTGCCTCTGAAACTTCTTGTCAGAGTCTTCTGTGACACCTGCATCCCCAGAAGTTTGTTGTTGTCTCTCCACATTTGCTGACACATACTGGCTTTGAGGAAGCTTGAGAACTCTGCATTCAGAACGATATCAACGTTCAGACGAATGATGCATCCTAGATAATTATGATCATTGAATTTGAGCAAACCACTACTTCAAATGCTTAGCTATTAGCCAAGGAATACTTTATTTTATTTATTTAAGATCTACAAAATGGACCCCTCAAATGTGGTCTAATTCTAGGAATTCTTCAAAAATTAGCGACTTTCTTACTCAATTCTAGTGTTTGGTAAGTAAGCAAAAAAAATATTTATTTCAAAAGCATTCAGATAAAATCTAGGGAAATACAATGGATGTGGAGGTAGGGGGTAGGAGTGTGGGGATGGTAGAGGTGGGAGCTATGGGGGTTGGAGTCGGATTTGGTGTGTTAGGAGGATGGGGAGGATTGAATTGCCACATATGGAACTTGTTTTTTTTATCAAGGAATAATTTCATTTTAATAAAAGGAAACAACTCACGTATACAAGTAGTATACCAAAAAAGAGAGCTTACAAAAACAAATGGTTCTCTAAAATGGACACCCATTCATCCGTACAAATGGGAATCTCATGGGTACACATAAAATTAAAAAGGGATAAAAGGCTATTCATCAAATATACAAAATCAAGTTCAACTCCTTCAAAAGTTCTTCTATTTCCTTCTCACCACACTACTCACATAAGAGCTAATGGAGCAATGTCCCCTGCTTTGAGCCTTCCCTTCCATCTTCTAAAAGCCCAACTAAACAAAATTCATGTTAACGTCCCCAGCATAATCCACAGGAATTCAAACCATCTTAGAATCACCCACCGTAACCTTGAAGTAACCTGACAATGTAGTAGAAGGTGATCCACATCCTCTTCTGATTTTTGAAACATAAAGCACCAACATAGATGAAGAAATTGCTCTTCTAGTTGCTCTTCTAGTTGCCAGCCATATGAAGAAAATCCAAACTGCATCATACCGGAAAACCATCTCATCTCCTGTGAGAATCTAGGCATAATTAGACTTTACTGAAAAACAACCACCATTGCCTAACTCCAGTCTCCTACCTCCAAGAATCCTGAATTTCTAAGAGTTTGTTTGTAGGCATCTCAAGCAAGTTTTGCGATTCATCCATCTCCCAATCATGAAATTTCTCCTAGCTTAAGATCCCAAAACACATTTCCTTCTTGTATCTCCCGAATTGTTGGATTGTCATCTCTTTTTGGCACAAAATACTATGAATGTTTGGATATGTGGCTCTCAAAGTGATTCCCGCACCACCTGTGGCCCCAGAAACTAAGATTACTCTCATCCCCTACCTTGAAAGTTATGTTACCACTAAATTCCTCTCAGCCTTTCAAAATATTTTATTTTTGAAAATGGTAATTGTTTCTATTTCTATAAAATAGTACATAGGTTGTACTGAAAACCATATTTACATAAGGAAACTCTAATAAAACTGAGCTATCCCTATAATGAGTCTAAGACATCAATTATAGAGACAGTATCATTAGAGTACATCTGATTACACCAAAAACACAGATTCAAAATGCAATTCAGTTTGACTTGTTGCATACTGCTCTCCCTATTCTCAAAAACTCTAAGGTTCCTCTCTTTCCATATTGTCCACCATATAGTGGCAGGGACAATTCTCCAATTACTTGTGCTTGTGACCCTGATTCTTCCCAGCTATATAGAGCCTCTGAAATTCTCCTAGGCAGGGACCAGAAGATGTTTTTAAGTCTCAGGAACAGATTCCACAGCTGGCCAATGACTTCGCATTGGATGAACAAATATTTAACTGTTTCTGCAGTTTTCCCACAGAAAAAACATCTAGAGGTAAGTGTAAGTCCCCTCTTCATTAAATTCTCCTGTGTCAACACTGCTTCTTAAGCCAGTAACCACACAAAGCAAGCCACCTTGTAGGGGATCTTGGCTTTCCATATGTCTCCAGGGCCATTTGAGTAACTGCAGATTTTGATGGTTCAGCTTCCTGTATGCTGCACCTACTTTAAACATCCCTTTACTGTTTCCCAACCACTGCAATCTGTCCTGTCCTTTTTCCAGACCACTACACTGATCAATGCTTCTAAAAAATTCTGTTACTCTTGGAATTTCCCAGTCATTGAGGTGTCTTCTAAATACAAAATTCCATCCTTGAGGAGTCCATAAGTCAGCTATAGTACTTTGTTGCTGTGCTGAAGAACTAAACTGTGGATGTCAGGGAAGAGGGTCTCCAGATTTCCTTTTGCATGCCAATCATCCTTCCAGAATCTAGTTCTTATGCCATCTACCACTTTGATCTTGGTGTTTGGTTTGAATTCATTCCAAAGTACTCTAATGGATTTCCATAGGCTAACACCATAAGGGGTGGTAACCTCCTTTGTCATCCAACTATCACTCTCTTCATATTTTGCCTTTATGACTGAGCCCCACAGATTCTGATTATCATTTGAGGACTTCCAAAGTCACTTCATCCTTAATGCTTTTCTCTGGTTCTTCAGGTTCTAGATCCCCAGACCCTCAACTCTTTTTTCAGTGATCACAGTTTTCCATTTGACTAAGTGATACCCTTTCCTTTCCTTGTTCCCTTGCCACAAAAAATTTCTCCGGATGCTATCCAACTTATTGATGATTCCTGGAGAGACAGGAAATAATGACATCATATATGTTGGAAGTGCATCAAGCACAGATTTTGTGCTTTAATCAGAGACAGTCTTCCCCCTAGTGAAAGGTACTGTGACTTCCACCTTACTAGCCTCTTCTCACACTTCTCAATCATCCCATTCCAGATTTCAGTAGACTTGGATTTTGCCCCCAAAGGCATATACCCAAGTATGTGGTTGGGAGGACACCCACTTCACCTCCAAGTATTGACTTCAAAATTTCTATGTTTGGTACTTCATTTACTAGATACATGAAGCTTTTCATCCAGTTGACATGTAGCCCAGACATACCTTCAAAATCATGTTGAGTTTTGCCTCGCCAAAGGTGCGTTTCAGTGTCATCATCAAGGTTCTAAGACATACTTTTCCTTGCCAAAGGTGACACTAAACAATTGATATTTCGCTTTATTGCAATTTTTTCACTTTCTTTGTTCATATATTTGTCATTCATGCTTATAATTATTAGTCTGGGACTAAACATTTACATTTGAATTTTTTTCTCCCCCGGGGCCTTTTCTCATTAAAGCTCACGCTTTATTTGCGCTTAAAACCCCAACGGACCTTAGAGCTTTTTTGTGCTTTTTGCGCTTTTTGCTTTTGCTTACACTGGCAGGCACCATAATTCAGATTTTCTTGATGGCTTTACCAGCTTTCCATGAACTCCAGCTTTCATATGCATCTTTTATACTGAATGACATGATCCAACTTTGTCAAAATCAAGAAAGACATGTTTCAAAGATCTTCTACTATTGAATTGTGAAGGAATAAATGATCCATGGTGTATGCTATTTGCAGAAGACATAGTTGTGATTGATGAGACACAGGACGAAGTTAATACTAGGTTGGAGGTTTGGAGACAGACTTTGGAGTCAAAGGGTCCAGGTTGAGCAGGACCAAAACGGAATATTTAGAGTACAAATGTTGTTGTGTCGCATGAAGCAGATGTGGAAATAAGGCTTGTCACACAGATTATTCCCAAGAGAGAGAGTTTTAAGTATCTTGGGTCCGTAATTCAAAGTAGTGGGGGCATTAAAGATGATGTCACACATCGCAATGGGGCTGCATGGTTAATTGAGGCTTGCCTCGAGAGTCTTGTGTACTAAGAAGGTACCACCTAAACTTAAAGGAAAGTTCTATAGAGTGATGGTTAAATCGTCTTTGTTGTATGGGGTGAAGTGCTGGCCAGTCAAGAACTCACACGTGCAAAAGATGCATGTTGCGGAGATGCGGATGTTGAGATGGATATGTGGGCATATTAGGAGTGACAAGATTAGAAATGAGGTTATCCGGGAGAAAGTGGAAATGGCTTCTGTGGCGGACAAGATGAGGGAAGCGAGATTGAGATGATTTGGACATGTGCAGAGCAGGTGCGATGACGCCCCAGTGAGGAAATGTGAGAGGCCGGTTGTAGAGAGCAAACAAAGGGGTAGAGGGAGGTCGAAGAAGTACTGAGGAGAGGTGATTAGACATGACATAGTGCAACTTCATATTACTCGGACATGGCTCTAGATAGGAAGGAGTGGAGATCGCGTATTAGGGTAGAGAGATAGTAGTCATAGTACTAGTCGTACCCTTGTAGTTCTTATCATATGTAGTTTATTGTGTTTTCAATTATCACACTATTTTGATGTTTGTCAGTATTCCTTTCTTGTAGACTTGGCACTGCTTTTCTTATTAATGACTATGCTTTCTTCATTGTTTTCTTCTTCCTCTACTTGAGATTGATACACTTGAGCCGGGGGTCTTTCAGAAACAGTCTTTCTATCTCCATGAAGTAGTGGTAAGGTCTGTGTACACTCTACCCTCCACAGATCCTACTTAGTGGGATTTCACTGGGTATGTTGTTGTTGTTCTGAGACATAACACCTAACAGCTGAATATTTCGTTTGCTAAAGTTGAAAAGAACCTTTAAGAAAATAGGTTTGTTCTTTTGGTCTGCAAGAGTTCTTAAAAGGATTTAAAACATGTTGGGCCACTCCACCCATTGATTTACTGCCTTGAAAAATTGCTCAGACTATTTCACATGGTATCATAACCAAACTTTGGTAAGACCATTTGCAAAACCGTCTTCTCTCTGCCAACTGTGTTGCTCTATGCTTTTCTAGCAACTCAACCCCTCGAACCATTACCTTTGCTCCAGTCCTTATCATATTAAGTCATCTCTTCTCTCTCAACTCAAGGCCCATTCTTTAGCCTGATGAGTTTGATCTCTCTTTACATCGGGTCAACTCTATATTTAAAAAAAATAAAAAGACAAAAATAGAAGTCTTCAATCCATGTGTAAACTTGAGAACTGAGTTACACATATAGAAGGGTGCTTGAAAATACACTTGTCCGTCATTGCTTAAGTAATGTCTGGTTCCACTCCACCATTCCCTTAAGGTTTTGATTGGATAATCAAATTGTTACATCAAACCGAAAACACTAAACTCAAAGAACCCTTCTAAATCAACTGGATGTGGCTGATGTTGGATTGCACATATGGACAGTGAAGTAAATTAACAAGTAAATAAGGGGCAAAAACAAGAAAGCCCTAAAAGTTGCGCTATAAGTTTAAGTTCCATTGGATCTTACTCAAGCAAAAGGACTCATATGCAGTAGCATTATACGAAAACAAAGACGAGACAAATAAACACAAAAATGTCAAAAAGAGAAATATATGCAATGACAACATACCGAGTGCAATGTTTGCAGTAACCCCATGATTGTACAAGGCCCACACCCCATCCACCACATTCAATGCATCTCTGGAATGTGGAAGCTTGGTCAACCCGAGTTACATTAGTTGCATTGTTGGTGACTGCTCTATCACAGTGCTGAATGGCAACCTGCTGTGGTTTAGAAGGATGTTCCCATTGTGATACATTAGTCTGTGAGTTATAGTAATATTTTTGACCTGCAAACAGTTTGAATAATAGAAAACATAGGGTCATTATGATATAAAATGTGAAGAGCTCAAACAACAAAATTTGCACTTGGATTGCTTTGATGATTAAATACCGATGACAATCAAAACTGTGTGTTGTAGAAGCATTTGTGGGCAAGAAATATGAGCGACAGAAAGCCAAATAAATTAAGAATTTAATTATATTGTTAGTAGTTTTCTTATTATTCTAGAATAGGAAGAATTTAATTTTATTGTTAGCAGTTTTCTTATTAGTCTAGAATAGGATTTATGTTTCCTAGTTTCAGAAGGATTAGGCTTCCTCTTGCTGTAGTAAGACTCCTATTTAAAGGAGGATTTGAGGAATAAGACGTACGCAGATTTTCAACCAAAAACAAGAGATAAGAGTTCTCTCTTCCATTGAACGCTCAGGTTTCAGCTTCCCTTTGACGAGCTGAATTTATATACAAACTAGGTTGATCTAAGAATTCGAACAAAGGCAAGGGAAAATCAAAGGAAGTTGATTTTGATTTTCTCGTCCTGTGACTCAATCCTTCTCTAATAATCCTAACACTGTGACCAGCTAAGTCTAATATCTTAGATAAGATCCTCTTTGTTCATTAGTCTAGCAGCAAAGGAACACAATGTACTACTAGTTACACTCCTCACCAATTTAAAAGGAGAATGAAAAAGAGGCATGTAACATATGATGCACAGAGATCCCAGTGGTAGTAAATGGAAAAGCCCCACTATGATAAAGGAGAAATGTAACAGGACCTACGGATTTAGGGGTTTGGAAAATCAGCATGTGTTCATTCCAAGCATTACTGCACCTTCCGCTATTTTTAATCATAAAACACAGCTTTTACCTTAATATATCAGGATATAATTACAGCAATGATGGGGGGAATTTTTTTTTAAAAAAAGGGAAAAAGGAAAGAAGAATATCAAGATGACGGCAGTAGGTCACCAAAGGTAGAACCAACTTATCAATTTGTGTTTTTTATCTGTGTCTCATGCTCTGAGCAACATTACACTTCACATTCATGAGTTTAAGGTTTATCACAACTTTAGTCCCTAGATTTACAATTAAAGCACTTCAGGACCTTTTGGTTTTTACTTACCAAAAAAAAAAGAGGGTTGTGATTGGTCTAGAATCATTCAGCTATATCTCCAAATCCTTCCATTCATGCCAAAGAGCTTCGAACTTACAAATATCGTTCTGTACCAATATGACACTTCTATTGAGTAACTAACAATTTCATTTGTCGTAACCTACAAATGAATGGCCACTTGGATATTCGCTTGGGTCTGATCAGTCGGGAGAAGTTAATGATTGTTGTTCCTGGCTTGGGCCCAGACTATTCTCGTATAGTTCTTCACTTGAGTTGCATACTTGCCAGCAACAAGTGCCTCATTTTTTAGTAGCAATAAATGATTCCCATTCTTCAAACCCTTTGATATTATCAACTTTCTCACAACCATTGTGCGTTAAAAACTTTCCAATGTATAAAATAAAGGTAGTTCACAAAATTCCCCTAGCATTTATTTGTAAGCCTGAATCACCCTTTGTCTTTCTTTATTGTTATTTTTTTCCTTTTTACATTTAAAGGTCCTATATTTATCAACAATGAAACATTACCATAGTCTCCCCTATTTTACTTCTTTTGAGAATGGTCACGTAGTCTCTCCTTCTTACTTTTTATCTTATCGAAAAGGACATTTTTTAAAAATTGTGCAGCTAAAGAATGGAACGAGCCTGACAAAAGCAATTATCCAAAAAAAAGGGGAAGCCAAAATCTTTTGAGAAATAACAGCATCAGGATTCACATTGAAAAGGATCAGCCAACACAGGAGAAAATAAATGAATGTTCAAAAATATCTATCTAAACTCAATTTCTTTTCCGAGTGTTCTAATCTCTAATCTTCTCCATCCACAAATAACATGAAGCAAGTAAACAGCTCGCAAAGTTATGATACATAGCATACCAGTTGATTCATCAAGAACCTCCTGCCAATATTCAGGAAGTCCCGAACACACCCCAGAAACTTGTGCAGGAGCCTCAATAGGTCTTTCCCACTGACTTTTCCCAGTACTTCCATTATAATAATATAAAGCACCACTTGTAGGGTCCTTGGCTTCGATCTGCATTCTCAAATTACAGGCAAATATCAACACCATAAACATCACTGTTTTTAAAAGCAAAAGCACAAAAGAGCAACAACATCTATGGTAATTGTTAGAATAGGAATGGGTATATACAATCCTACTTAGAGGATGAATAGAAATAGGAATATTAATAGAAATAAAAATAGTAAATAGTATCCTACTTGGTAAAGGATTGTATTATAGTGTCTATGAATAATGTCTTTGCGTAATAATGTAGAGACACAATTCAATAATATTTTTCTCATATATTTCTCACATGGTATCAGAACCTCAAGATCTTGGTAGAGAATCAAAAAAGCTTCCGCTGCTAGCAGGAGGCTATTACCCATATATGCCGCCCATCTGGCCAATGATTATGTTCGCAAAAGTTGGGGTCACCGTGTATTTTTCCAGTGACTATTTACAAGTTACTGTGTTTCGAGAACAGAGATCTGCAAATCAGGGAGAGAAAACATGAATGTTTTTTCTCTTTCAAGAGATTTTGTGCATCTTTCCAGTGACTATTTTTTTTCATATTTAATTTGCATAGTACAGTGCATTTTTCCGGATTACTTTCTCCTATGTAATTTGTGTAGCACCGTGCATCATTCCGGTGACTACTTTTTCATATCTTACTTGTCTAGCACCATGCCATCTTTCCGCTGACTACTTTTTCATATTCGATTTGTGTAGCACTGTACCATCTTTCTGGTGACTACTTTTTCACATCCGATTTGCGTAACACCGTGCCATCTTTCCGGTGACTACTTTTTTATTTGTGTAGGGTCATGCCATCATTCCGACCCTACCCATATAATTTTTATTTCTAATAGGGTCGTGCCATCATTCCGACTCTACCTATATCATTCTCTTTCTCAGTAGGGTCATGCCATCATTCTGACCCTACCCATATAATTTTATTTCTTAGATTGTGACCACTTTCAACCATCAAATCTAATAATCTAGGGCATGAGCATGTTTCGGCCAGTTTACGGTGACTTTCTTGTTTTAAGATCTACTCATCTCTTGATTTCGAGACGTTTCATATATTTTATACCAGATTTCAAGCACTTTCCAGCGTCCATTGCATTGTTTCCGAGAGATTTGAGTTTTTCTATAGTGTTTTCTTTCTGTTTAGATTTACTTTCACCAAAAAAAGAAGAAGGCATACTCAGATATTTGGGCTGGATTAGAGTAATATTCTCTCTCATGGCTAAAATAGCATATGTCCGCCTTTTTCTATCTATAGTTGTCATTCTCCATTGGCCTTTTAATTTGTTGGACATTAAGAATGTTTTTCTCCACAGTGATCTCTAAAAAGAAGTCTATATGGAGCAACCACCTAATTTTGTTGCTCAAGGGGAGTCTGGTAGCCTTGTATGTCGATTGTGTAAGTCACTCTATGGTCTGAAATAGTCTTCTCAAACTTGATTTGGGAAGTTCAACACTGCAATTAAGTAATTCATCACTCTGTGTTTTATTGACGTTATGTCGTAAATCCAGTATTTTATGAGAAGACCAAGCACATTGAGATTGACTGACATTATGCATCAAATACAGTATTTCATAAGAAAACTAAACACATTGAGATTGACTGTCAATTTTGTGAAGTCGAGTGATCAACTTGCAGATATCTCACCAAGCCCCTCATTAGTCCTCGTATTAATTACATTTGTAACAAGCTAGGGACATATGACTTATATGTACTAGCTTGAGGGGGAGCTTTAGAATAGGAATAGGTATATACAATCCTACTTATAATAGGAATAGAAATAGGTAAATAGTATCCTACTTGGTAAAGGATTGTGTAATAATGTAGAGACACAATTCAATAATATTTTTCTCATATATTTCTCACAATAATTGAAGTGAAAAGAGAGAAGTAAAGTGTGTGCTTCTTTGAAGTGAAGTACACAATTTATGGAAAATTAGAACATACCAAACACATGAGTTGATTACTACGATAATCAAATTGTAGTTGTGTTGATTGATATTGATATCTTAATTATAGGAGTAGAATGATATTGTATTGAATGTAATTGATTATATGATATTGTCTTTCCTTTTAGTCTTAGGACTCATTGTATAAGTATCATTCTCATGGTTTGTATATTAATCAAGAAATATAAAAAAGTTACAAAGTTTTTTCTTCTTCTTGAAATCTTCATGGTTTATAATAGTAGTACAATTTCTTTTTTGATTATTCATTCCAATGTATGGGGTCCTACTCAAACACTTTCTTTGTCTGATAATCGATAATTTGTTACCTTTATTGATTGTTGCACTGAACGACATGGGTAATCTGTTAAATGCCAAAACTGAAGTTTTTTCCTATTTTCAATCATTTCATAAGATGATTTGTACTCAGTGTGATACTAAGATAAGATCTTTCGAACTGATAATGGCACAGAATACATGGATAAGACTTTGAAGCTTACTTGGAATCTTTTGAGATAATCCATCAAACTAGTTGTCTTTATACTAGTGCACAAAATGAGGCCACAGAAAGAAAAAATAGGCATTCGTTAGAAGTAGCAAGATCCCTTTTGTTTACCATGAATCTGCCAAAGCCTTACTGGGCGATGCCATTCTAGTAGCCGCCTACCTCATCAATACAAATGCCACTTGAAATCCTCAATTTTCAGAGTCCCTTGGAAGCTTTAAAGTCTAAGAATGACTTTACTGTTCCTCCAAAGGTATTTGGGTGTTTGCTTTGTTCATACTAAACTTTGGGAAACTAGATCCTAGAGCTCTTAAATGTTTTATTGGGTATTCTCCAACACAGAAAGGGTACATATGTTATCACCCTCCTAGGAGATTCTGTCAGCATGGATGTTACCCTTCAAGTTATGAGCCCTATTTCAGCATTACACCATCACCTCTTTAAGGGGAGAATAATAAGAAAGAAGAGATGGTTTTTCCTAGTTCCATTGTTGAAAGTAAACTTGGAGAAAGAATTTAGGGGGAGACTGTTGGGCGTTTGGATAGGTCTGATTTGATAACTTACTCAGAAGAAATAGAATAGATGAAGCATAAGAAGCCATCATGCAGTCTGCCGCAGCTAAATCTTCTTCTTCTAGTGAGTTATCTACGTTTCTTAATGAGATAGATGTCTATTGTTTACAGAAAAGGAGTCAGATCTTGCAACAACCACCCTTAATCCATCTGTTTCCTATAATTCTTTGTCTCCCTCCTATAGAGTCTTTGTCTTGCCACATTATTTTGATGAAGTAAGTGGTATTGATAAAAGGCATCAAGAAGATGCAAGAATTACAAGATTTGGCATTGGAGATGAAAAAAATCTCTAGCTGACTGTACAAACTATCTAAGCCTGAACTAGTGAGCTAATAAAGTCCTGAAATTGTTGTGCATAAACAACAGGATACAGACTGAACTAACTAAACAAATTGACCAAACACCTTGCTTCAAAATACCTAAAAAAATTGACGTCAAATCATCAATAACATACTCAGTGAAATCCCACTAAGTGGGGTCTAGGGAGGGTAGAGTATATGGAGACCTTACCACTACCTCATAGATGTAGAGAGGTTGTTTCCGAAAGACCCTCGGCTCAAGTGCATCAAAACGAAGTAATAAAAGAAGAAAACCATGAAGAAAGCATCACAGTAAATACAACAACAGTGTAAAGTCTACAAGAAAGAAACTAGCGTATGACTATTACTACAACAATCACTAACAAGCCTAAGCACAACACCCTCTAACCCTTCTAATCTTCTACCCTAATATGTAATTTTCACTGCTTTCTAAACATCTCTTATTCTTTTCTAACCAGATACACTAAAAAATGCAAGAAGGGATCATGATTCAGATTTTCTTAATGGCTTTGTCAACTTTTCATAGGCTCCAACTCTCTTACGCATCCTTAACTGAGAGGGGTGCGGTCCATTTAAGACCAAAGAGACAAAAAACATTTTTCATATTTCTGAGGCCACCTCATAGTGAAGAAGGAGCTGACTGGTGGTTTCATCCTCCTTTTTGCACATATGGCATCTGTTTGGAAGTTGGATTTTCCTTTTCTTTAGGTTATCTTAAGTAAGACATGCCTCCTATAGAGTTGTCCAAGTAAAACATACAACCTTAGGTCCTCCAAATGAGCTTCCAGGATCATGGGGTTTCTGGAGCATAATTGATGGTAACCTTCCTTAACTGTATAGATTCCTTCTCTGTGGTATCACCATTTAAGCTTGTCAGCGACCTGGGATTTATGTGACAATTTTGGAGTCTTGCAAAAATATCTAGCAAATCATTCACTTCCCAATCATGCATGTTTCTTCTGAGTGTCAAATCCAAGTTGGGATCATGAGCTATTCTGAACAAATCGGAAGAGTGGTATTGCCAAGCCATTTGTTTGTCCAAAATTTTAGTAGTAAACCATTACCCACTTCAAAGTGAGCATGCTGATCAAGGTGTCCCACAGCTTCCTAATACCCTTCCACAAAGTTCCCCTCCATTAGGGAGAGTAGAGGTCTCTGTGCACTATTGATTAAACCTTCCATGTCTAGATATGATTACATCTTTCCAGAACCCTGCCTCTTGAATGACATTGAAAAGATGCTAATGAGGTTGAGAAAGTGAGTAGAACAATTGGGAGGGGTGGTAAGGAGAGTGACGAAAACCCAACAAAAAAGAGATAGAATTGTGGTGTATGAAAGATTTAGAAGTAGAGGGAGAAGAGTGAGTTGATGGAGGGTGGGAGAGTTTGGGGAAAGAAAAAAAAGTATCTATGGATGTTAGGATCCTATATTGGAATGTGAGGGTATTGAATGACCCCAATAAAAGGGTCATCTTCACGGTGGGAGTTACAGAATGGGGGAAGAATTAGTGTTTTCAAGAAATAAAAATGGAGCTCATAACAAAGGCAATTGTGGAAAGTGTGTCGGGAGGGAGATTAGTTAAATATAAGTCGCAAGCGATACACTTTCAGCTGTCAAAGCATTCAAGCAGTGTTCTCAAAGGAGATTGCCTTTGCGCCTTTGGCGAGAGGCAAGGTGTGGCGAGGCGAAGGCTTCACGCCTATTACTGGTGAGGCGTGGCGACCTCGCAAAGGCGAGAAATGGCGAGTGGGGACGCGGCGAGGCAAGGTGACACCATTGTTGCCTTTTTATTTTATTTTTTAAAAAAGACATGACTTGATAATTAAAAGGCAGTATTAGGGTTTTTAAAACCAGACATGACTCGCAACTCTCTTCTCCAATTTTCTCTTCAGCACAGGACTTCTCCTCAGCTTCAGCCTTCAGGTATGTCTTCTTCTCTCGTCTTCTTCTTTCTTCTTCTTTCTCCTCTGCTTCACAGCCTCTCTTCAGCCACAGTCAGCTTTTTTTGCTTCTTCTTTTTCGACTTCTGTTCTTCTCTTCTTCTTTCTGGCAGGTTACTGTGCAGTTAGCAGTGTTACTCTGTTATTAACTCCTCTGTTTTTTATTTCTGCATACTGCAATCTGCCGATTTTTTTAAAAAAAAATCTAGTCCTATTTTAATTTCTGCCCAACTCAATTTAATTTTATACTAATTAATACAGTATTTATTTGTCCATAAATAGCAATTTCAATAGCGTCTGATCCAATTTTCTTTTGGTATCTACTATTAGTTTTTGAATTGAAATATTCGCAAATATGTTATTGCTATTGAGATTTTGGTGATTTATATATGCAATTAAATATTTTAAGTTTTTGGTATTAATTGGTGCCTCAATTCAAAAGGGCGAGCACCTCACTGGTCTGACCCTTGTAGCCTTTTGTCGCCTTTCGCCGTCCAAAACACTGCTTTCAAGGACCAGACAAGAAATTGAAAGAACTAAAGAGTACAAATGCTCTAATTGCCAAAATATCAATAAGTAAATAAATAAGAGAGATATTATATTGAAGCTTTAACAGAACATAAGCTAATATTCCGTAATTCTATTCAGGTATAGCTGTCTGGCACAAAAAAGCAATCAATCAAGACCTTCAAAAGGAAAGCTTAAAACAAGTATATTAAGCCATAACTCACCCATCCCACAGGCAAGGTGGCATCGGATGTCTTTGATAATTGTGCCTTTGAGCTCTGAAATGTTCAGATTTATTTCAGAAGAGAATTGTTAGGAACACTTCATTTTCAAGAGACTAAAAGTATGAGGAGAGCAATAGGATAATGAGAAATGAGTTCTTGAAAAAAGAGGTTACTAATAATCGACAACAAGTATCTCATAAGAAGTGAGAACCAATGAAAAAAGAAAGAAATTTTGGTTTATCACAAAAGTCAGAAGACAAAGGAAGTCAAATTCAAGATTCTAGTAAGCCAGCACCATCTGAAATATGTGAAAATTTAAACAGGGATTAGGAAGACAGTATGTAATGCATAACTAGCTTACATTGATTGATATGCCTTGGTTCTCTATTTTTGAATCATCTTTCAGAATACCTCGAGCCTTCAACTTCTGCTTGAGGTATTCAGGCAATTCTTTACCAACACAATTATGTTCAGAACCCCCATTAGGGTCTGTACCATGTTGATTTGTTCTATGACCAGTGATTGTACTTGTCTCTGAACATGAAAAAGCAAAAAACAAATAACTCAAAGAATCTAATATAGAATTTTGAACAAGATGATAAACACATTGCCCATAGAACAGGAAGCCAGTCTTACTGGAGATCGACACATCGGTATTTGAGGCACTGTAATAAGCACCTCCACCTGGCACTCCATATCCATTTCCAATTTCCACATTACCTGGCAAAGGAGAAATTTAACCATTTCTCATCCTGTTGTAATAACATGAAAATTTGAAGCCAGATTAAACTAACTCATGATAGGATAACTGAAGAGGATTATCCATCTAGAATTGTTTAACACCTCTACTCAAATTTCATAATATGGTTCTATAACATAATATTTTGTGAAGATGGAAAGAAGCAACCTGTCTCTCCTGTACATGAAATTCGTCCTCAAAATGGGTGATATTTGAGCAAAAATTCCAGAATTAATTGGCCCTTTGATGTCTTTTTGATGCGCAGAATGAGAACTATTATTGATAAAAGAGTCTCTATACTAAGAACTGTATAAAGAACAAAAAAACAGTAGTTTGAATTTTTGCTATCACTCATGTACGAACAGCTCCAATGAAAGAGAAGTGTTTTACAAAGCCATGCCAGAATTAAAAGCCCTGTCAATTTTGGTGACACATTAATCTTTACTTACTTAGATCTAGATTCCAGGTTATTCAGATTTTAGGCCTACTCTTTATTTGTTCAATTTAGGGAAGAGATGGAGTGAGAAATATCTATATCTACCTTTGAACCTCTTTTCAGAGTCAATTCAACAGCAATATAATTTCACCATATATAAACATAGCAGGGTCAACTATGAAGTTCACAAGTCCCAAATTCTGCCGAACAAGAAATAAGATCTGTTTCATACAACATCTGGTAAATCACCATGATAACAGCACCAATCTATAACTTCATTTTATAAGATAAAGCAGAGTATTAATCTATTACTTAAATCCTAAAGAGAGCCCTAGCTCTGAGTTGCAAGAACTCAAATAGAACTATTAAAAGCAAATCAACTGATCATGATAACAGACATCATTGACATGATTAGAGAAAAAGTTTCAAAACCTCCTCCAATGAGTTAAATTGTTGTGGAATTACATTTTCTCCAAATAACAACCAGATTTTACTTTAGTCTAGATTAGCTTGCTCGCTGTAAGCTAATATCCCATGAACTATGTTATGATCATTGTTCCAATATGTTATACAGAATGTAAAGTTTCTTTTCAATGTTCATCATATAAACAGTAAACCTGATTGGACCTTGTTCTAAAAGTCATGTACTATCCAAAAAAATAACCCTAACAGATCATTAGATTCGCAAATAAGAGGCGAAATTAGAAGGTAAAGCAGTCCAATCAACAATTTCAGCTTTTAGAAATGTCCTTAATTTAATGATATGACAAAAAAAAATTAAAACTGAAATGATATTATAACTTTGACCCTCATCCAATGATATTTAAGTGTTATAGATTATCGCCTAATCCATGCTTTCCTGATGAAAGTTTTTGGGAGGAGTGGGCACGCACTTACTATCGAAACAACAATTCAAACTTCATTTTTTATGATGATGGTGTCAAGACCAACTCTCGCACACCTCTACTATAGCACAGGATACCTACTAGGCTGCTACTCCCCACCAGCATAAGTATAGGGTAACTTTGTCCACCAAGACTTGAATATATGAGAAGAACACCTAGTGTTTTTTTGCCTCCACTGGGACTTGATCTGAGACCTCATAGTTCTTCACCCACTTCATTGACCACTAGGTCACACCCTTGACCGTTGAACGTGTACACATACAAAGACCAAGTTTACAGTCTAGTAGGATTTAGATTTTTTCTCCCACCAATTTGCAAGAAACTCCCATTGTGACAAGTCACACATTATGATCTAGGATGTGTACTTGTTCCTAAGTCAACTATATGTCCATCAAACAGAAGCATGTCCATCACAACCATCAGTTTATCAAGAGACACGGTTTAATAGGCGTCAAACACAAATACACACGATATTTGTCCAATGTGAAAAAAGAATTCTACTAAAGTCTTGATACTTATAACATACTGACGCTAATACTTAGTATTCAATTAATGGGTTTGATATAATATTCAACAGAACTAGTTGGTTGAGAGGTCAAGGAGCAAGAGATAAAGTTAACTCATCCTTCCAGATCAAAAAGTCATAATATACCTTAAGGTTGAAGAGTAGTTACAGATAGTGTTGAGCTTAAAGGTTAGTTACAGATAGTGTTGAACTTGAAGGGACCTCTCTTGCTATTATGAGCTCTTCCCCAACAAAAATCAGCCAAAATTAGCACATTAAAAAAGGTCAAAAGAATGAGGATCATCCAGACAAAGCTAAAAGGCATTAACACATTCATCTTGTTGACTTTCTGTGCTTTCATAGGCCAGAAGTAAGCATATACAATCTATGTTTGTGAGGGAAAAGATAGGGATTTTTTCAATGCACTACTAGAAAAATTCAAAGGGCATTCCTTCTGCCAATAACCATTGGTAACATGTACATTTTTAGTTGTTTCATGGCCTGGGAAAATATTAAAAGTAGAAAAGAAAAGGTTTTGAATACATTTATTGCATGTTTTGATTTGTGACATCATTAAAAGGATATCAACTGTTCCATATAAATTGCAGTAAGATACCTACCTTGTTCAGGCTGTGTTGACTTTCCACGCTTTAAGGACATTTGCATACGATGCTCTGCTGTCATTTGGAGTAAATGCTCCTGTAAATTGCAGTTAGCAGACAGTATAGTAAGGCCAACTAGAAAATGTGCTACCATGAGAGACATCACAAGAAAGGTAACAAAGAGTCCAAGAGACTCAAAACACCTTTAAAGCATTTGGGTCATGACGACCGGAGAAAATATCTGAATTATCCTTAGGTCCACTTGCATTCCTTGCTTCTCTGGATTTGAGAAGTGAAATTATCGTAAAACATTCCTTCCTCTTGTATAGTTTCAGCTTGAATAAAGTTAAATATAAAAGCCAAATAAAACAAACCTTTGACTTTGTATTACTTTTTGTGCAGAAATTTCCTGTGCAGGAAAACAAATAATTTAGATCAATAAATGAAGAAATAAATAAAGCACCTATCGAAAGGGTAAAACAGACCTGTTCATGAAAAACAGCATTCTGAGCAGCACTCTCAAGATCATTAGCACTTTGTGGCTGTAACTTCAATCCATTAATAGATTCCAAATTGGACGGTAAAGTATTGAGTATAGCCTCAGAAGGCACGTGTTCAGAGGTATGAAAAGATTCAATGAAAGGTTGAACAGAAGTGACCACAGGGAAAAGAGTTCCATCGCCATTGCCAGCATGGTAACAAAAATTAGCAGTTTTCTGAAAGGACTGGGGAAAATGTCCAGCAGGATTCAAAGTTGGCACAAGTGGTGAAGAATATGACGTAGAAAGAACCCCGGGTGGAAGAGGTTGTTCAGTATGGTCATCCATAAGCTTCAAATATCAAACATAAGCATCCAATATCTCCAAGTTTCAGAACTTTAAAGGGTCAAAAATATTAACGTGATACCGGAGGTGACCAAGAATCAGTCCACCTGGATACAGAAGTCTTCGAAGGATGAGTTAAATTGACAAATATTATAAGTATACAAGCTGATTGGAGAGATAAGGATCCATAGTAGGTCATAACTCAGAACCAAAGTCCTCATTAAACAGAAAAAATAAGAAAATAGATAAAATGAGGTATGCTTTAGCAGTGGGAGAGCTAATACAATTTAGGATTCCATTTTTCAGAAGAATGGAGAATATTCTCACAGAATTCCGTTCTGTAACCCATTTTTCTTTCTTTCCCCCAAGTGAGGAAAATTTGAGAACCCATTCACAATTCTACAAATCACTAGAAGACATGGTATCAACTATTCATAGTATAGAGTTTCATCCTAAAACTCTGAAAGCAGCAAAAGAAATGGAATCGCTGTTCCCTCATTGATTTACCATTCAAACTCATGTAAGCAACTGCGTCATTTATCCAAGATAGAATAGATCATTTCTACTTATACAACCAGCAGAAAAGATTTGATCTACAACAAGAGTGAACAGTTGGGGATATGTAAAGAAAGTGATAAAATCTGCAAACAGTGTTCCTGTCCTAAATGCAAATGTCGTTATGCTTGTCGTCTACCTTTTAATTGAAGAAACTTTCGTGCCTAATACTCCCATTGTCTTTAACTGAATCTAACAATTCGAAACTAGGCTGACCATTCTAAGGAAGAATTCCTGTATCTTGAAAACTATATAAATTCGAAAGATGACACAAAATTATAGTTGCCTACGGACTCGGGACTAAATCCTAGGAAGAATGTTATTAAATCAATTTTTCATCCTCTTGCGTCTGCTCAAAATTTCTACCTCTTCGATACCCAATTCCTCCTCCCTAATGGCAAGTTGGCAACTAAAAAGAAAGTGTCCTCTTTACATCCAGATCCATAGAGATTGAAAAGCACTCTCTATTTACCGCTTACTTCTCCTCCGACTAAATAGAGTAATGAACTGCGCACCTTCTCATCAACCCCTAAATTAGAATATCGATCCTACTTAACAGCATAGAAAATGGGTTCCTTCACTTCACTTATACATGATCACATGGCTACTGCTGCACGCCAGTCCAGTAGAGATATCTAATCTCCACCTAACAATGTGTTCAATCTTTCATCTAACACCTACATGAAGCCCGTCAAAGTGGCCCAATCCATAGTCGGAATTTCATCGAACACCTAACGTGCATATTGAACACACCCATCACAAGACACTTGCAATATATGTTTCGCCAAATTATGATAAAAGTCTAATAATCTGGTTCTCACTTTAGGAGTTGGGTGTGTGAGATTACTGCTTATGAACTCTATAATTGGATGAATACAAGACAATATTGAAGAAATCTCACCTCAATCGACTTAGAACGTGCGTTGATTGCTGATTGAACTTAGCTTCTTTGCTGCTATGATGGAGTTGAGATGAGGAGAAAGAAGCTGGTCCTCGATGACAAGCAGTGCGATGACAGCATGGAAGGACGAGAGCGGGGATGAAAAAAAGCTTGTTCCAGTTACATACAACCCTCACCGGTTTCCGTTTAAAATAGGGAAAAGAACACTTCTAACCAAAATACAAATTAAATAAAAAACAATAGTTATTATAAACTAAACTAACTTTAGCGGAATAAGGCAGAAAGAATAAAAGAGGAGAAAGAAAGACAGAAGAAAGAAAGAGAGAGATTGTATATTGTATCAGGCTAGTTGCCCACTTTGAGTGGGCCCCACTAATAAAAGTGATATCCATTACATAATACTCCCTTTTGGATGTCAAAAAAAAATCTAGTGAAAGAACAAATATATATAGAGTTATTCTGAATGTCATAGATGTTGTGTCTCGTCAAAACCATACTAAGAAAAATTTAGTGGAAAAAAGCCTAGTGAAGAAAAAAGAGTACACATATTTGATAATACGTCTTGAGTGCTGCCTCATTAAAAACCTTACCATGAAAACCCAGTGAGACAAAACCTTGGTTAAGGAAAAAAGAGTGCAGCGCGTATTTTACTCCCCCTGATGAAAGCTTCATTTGATATTTTGGAGACGATGCATTCCAACCTTATATCTTAATTTCTCAAAAGTTGATATTGGTAATGCCTTTGTGAATAAATCTGCAAGATTATCACTTGAACGAACTTGTTGTACATCAATATCACCATTCTTCTGTAGATTATGTGTGAAAAATAATTTTGGTGAAATATATTTCGTTCTGTCTCCTTTTATGAAGTCACCTTTCAACTGAGCTATGCACGCGGCATTTTCTTCGAATATAACTGTGGTTACTTTAACATTATTTTCCAGATCACATCTTTCTTTGATGAACTGTATCATCGATCTCAACCACACACATGCTCTACTTGCTTCATAAATTGCTATTATTTCAGCATGATTTGAAGAAGTAGCAACAATGGACTATTTTGTAGATCGTCATGATATAGCAGTTCCTCCATGTGTAAATAGATTGTCTGTCTGAGATCGAGCTTTATGTGGGTCTGATAAATAACCTGCATCTGCATAACCAATAAGGTCTATGCAACATTTCTTAGTATAAAACAAACCCATATCAATAGTACCCTTCAGGTATCGCAAAAGATGTTTGATACCGTTCCAATGCCTTCGCGTTTGGGATGAACTATACCTTGCTAGCAAATTAACAGAAAATGTTATATCAGGTCTAGTTGCGTTAGCAAGATACATAAGTGCACCAATAGCACTGAGATATGGTACTTCAGGACCAAGAATTTCTTCATCCTCTTCTTGTGCAACAAGGCATGCCTTGTATCTTACAATTTCATTTCTCTCATTTCGTTTTCGTATAAAAACCCATTTATAGCCAACTGATTTTACACCTTCAGGGGTTTGGACTACGGGTCCAAAGACCTCACGTTTAGCAAGTGAGTCTAATTCTGATTGAATTGCATTTTGCCATTCTGGCCAATCACATCTACGTCGACAATCTTCGACGGATTTAGGCTCAAGACTTTAACTATCTTGCATGAGGTTATTGCAACATTATATGCAAAAACATTATCCACCGTAATTTTTGATCGATCTAGATTTATCTCATCACCGATAGAACTTATTAAAAGTTTTTCATTCACTTGAGTCTCGGGTTCACTGATTTCTTCAGGAATATCAGGATTACTCAAATGTTGACCTTCTTCAGGAAGTTCTTATGTAGTATCATCTTTATTATTTTTCACGATTCTCTTTCTAGGATTTTTATCCTTTGAACCCAGTGGTCTACCACGCTTCTAGCGTGTTTGGGATTCAGAAGCTATGATACTTGTAGATGGTCCTTTTGGAACATCAATCCGGATAAGCACATTAACTGCAGGGATATGTGATTTAGTTATCCGTTTCAAATCAGTAAATGCATCTGGTATTTGATTTGCTATTTTCTGTAAGTGGATGATCTTCTGGACCTCCTGCTCACATGTGCGGGTACGTGGATCAAAATGTGATAGTGATAAAACTTTCCACGTAATTTCTTTTTCTTTTTCGAGTTCCTTTTTCACTTCCTGTAATGGCGAGAAAAGTGTTTCATCAAACCGACAATCTGCAAATCAAGCAATGAATAAATCTCTAATCAACGATTCAAGGTATCGAATTATGGAGGGTGAGTCAAACCCAACATATATTCCCAACCTTCGTTGAGGGCCCATTTTTATACGTTGTGGTGGTGCTACAGGCACATATACCGCACAACCAAAAATTCTTAAATGGGTTATATTTAGTTCATGACCAAATACTTGTGACGGAGAGTATTTATTATAATGTGTTGGTCTGAGACGTACAAATGCTGCTGCATGTAACATAGCATGACTCAAAACAGTAATTGGCAATTTTGTTTTCATTAGTAGAGGTCTTACTATCAATTGTAGGCGCTTTATAAATGACTCTGCAAGGCCATTTTGAGTATGAACATGAGCAACATGATGTTCAGTTTTTATCCCAATTTATAAGTAATAATCATTAAAAGCTTGGGATGTAAATTCTCCAGCATTATCAAGGCGAATGATCTTAATTGGATAATCTGGGAATTGCGCTCTCAATCTTATTATTTGTGCTAACAACTTCGCAAACACCAGGTTGCGAGATGATAATAAGCACACATGAGATCATTTAGATGATTCATCTATTAGGACTATAAAATATCTAAACAATCCACTAGGTGAATGAATAGGTCCACATATATCTCTATGAATACGCTCTAAAAAGTCAGGAGATTCGATGTCAACATTCAGGATCGATGGTCTGGCAATTAATTTGCCTTGATAATAAGCAACACATGAAAATTCATCATTTGTAAGAATCTTGTGGTTCTTTAACGGATGTCCAATTGAATTTTCAAGAATTCGTCTCATCATTATTGATCCAGGATTACCTATTCGATCATGCCATAGCACGAATGTATTTGGATCGATAAACTTCTGGTTTACGATCATATGTGCTTCAATTGCACTAATTTTTGCATAATATAGGCCAGAAGACAAAGTTGATAATTTTTCCAAAATATATTTCTGGCTTGAGACACTCTTGGTTATACCAAGATATTCAATATTCATTTCATTTAGTGTCTCAACATGATATCCATTTATGCGGATATTTTTAAAACTTAACAAGTTTCTTGGGGATTTAGAAGAAAATAGTGCATCTTCTATAACAATTTTTGTCCCCTTAGGCAGAATTATAGTAGCTCTTCCGGAGCCTTCTATCATTTTTGAATTACCAGATATTGTAGTAACATTAGCTTTTCTTCTAAGCAAATTGGAAAAATATTTCTCGTCTTTAAAAATAGCATGAGTTGTTCCACTATCAATTACACAAATATCCTCTTGATTTATCATTGATCCAAACAAGATTTGAGGCATTTCCATATTTTCTTCAATAAGAAATAAATTAAGTATTAACACATGATATATTACACAAATTTTATTAATTTACATTGACTAGGAAAATACAAACATCATATTTAATACAAATAAAAAGAAAAATATTTACATATTATTAGTCTTGTCAATATTCATATTTTCATTTGGAAAATTAAAGAAATCAGCTACATCCAAATGCATAAGCTCAATATTATCTTCAGAGATAAAATTTATCTCTGGATTATTTTCTGCCCTTTTTAATGATGCCTGATATAGATAAACCAGACGTTTTGACGATCGACAAGTCCGCGATCAGTGCCCACACCTCCACATTTATGATATACACTTTCTAAATTATTCTTCGGTAAAGCTTCTGGCTTTTTACCCTGCCTTTTATATTGCTGGTCATTTCTCGGTGCCAGTCGAGTATCATGATAAAAATTCCTTCTTTGACCACGACCACGATTGGGGCCATGACCTCTTTCTCGTTGGTTATAATTTGCTTGATTCACTTCAGGGAGTGGCAAAAAACCAACGGGCCGACTATCATGATTTTTCATTAATAGTTCATTGTGGCGTTCAGCAATCAGAAGGTGAGAAAGTAATTCAGAATATTTTTTTTTTTTTTTTGCGATATTGCTGTTGCAGGAGCATATTCACGGGTGGAAATATGGAGTATGTCTTTTCAAGTTTATTTTGCTTAGTGATCTCTTCTCCGCATAAATTTAACTGAGCTATAATTCTAGATAGAGCAGAATTATATTCAATTATATTTTTGAAATCCATTAATCTCAAATTTAGCCAATCATGACGAGTTTGTGGAAGCATGACCAACTTCAGATGGTCATATCTTTCTTTAATTTTTTTCACAATTTAAGGGGGTCGTCAAATCCAACTACATTGGGCTAGGTTGGGCCTCTACAAAATGGCCCACTTTAATGTGAGATATTGTAATTTTAGCCACTCGTCAAGATGGTGACGGAGAAATATCATGGCTTTAGCACGGTCTTGATTGGATGTCATATTGTCATCTTTAATAGTGTCTGTCAGACCCATTGATTCTAAATGAATTTCGGCATCAAGTGCCCATGATGAATAGCCTTTTTCAGAGATATCAAGAGAAGTAAATTCAGTTTTTAAAATATTTGCCATTTTATGAAAATAAATTTAAATAAAACTCTTACCACTTTTTGTTACCTTCTAAAAATAGCTGGAGCCTCGTGCTGATAACGTGTTATAAACTAAACTAACTTTAGCAGAATAAGGCAGAGAGAATAAAAGAGGAGAAAGAAAGACAGAAGAAAGAAAGAGAGAGATTGTCGTGTGTGTCTGTATATTGTATCAGTGCCAAATGATGGCATTTTATAGCCATCAATGGAAGAAGAAAACCAAGTGGGCTAGTTGCCCACTTTGAGTGGGCCCCACTAAAAAAAGTGACATCCATTATATAATAATAGTAATATTTTAGTTCAAAAATATACTTATAGTTAATATTTCTATCGTTAATATTTTTGTCCAAAACTACACCCTATCGTTAATATTTTAATTTTCAAATACATGTATATAAGATCATAGTAATTAATCCATCATAAATTTTCATTTGAATAACGATAAAATTCATTTTCCTATAAAATAGAAAATATTTTTGTTTCTCAATATTTTCATAGTTGAAAACACTGGATAACAAATTATTAATATGATCATTAGTTTTAAAGTTAAGATATAACAATCACAATGCCATAAACACACGAAATAGTATCTTCAAAATAGCAGTGATGGAGTTATTGTTGACCCTTTTTCATAGCAACTTTAAAATCCGGGATTATATTAGAAAATATTTATCTTATTTCAATTCGAAAAAGATTTAAAAATAAAAATAATTTTTATTTTATTATTTTTTAATCATTATTTAAAGAAAAATTAATAAAGAGGTATCTATGATCTTTTATATATATATATATATATATATATATATATATATATATATATATATATATATGACATATATTATCAGTTTAAAAAGTAATGGGGTAATTCTATTTTAATTGATAAAAAGAGATTAAGAAGAAAATAATGTATTTAAAAATTTAAAAATATATATTTATTAGGGAAAGGGATATTTTTTTATCCAAAAGTAATAATATGAGCGTTTTTTGAACCAAACTATTAACTAGGGGGCATTTTTATTCAATTTTACATTATACATAATAATTTATATATGTAAATTATATTTTGTATATTAAGTTTAAGAATAACGAAACACTAATTTTTTTGCTTTTAGAGGGGGTTGGAACTCACTAAATTCCGTCACTCAATGTTCCAACTCTGAAAGTTATTATGCTACTTCTATTGTAATCAAATTACCTCTAACAACTTGAGTAGTAAGCTAAAAGGTTTTTCAACAATTTTGAGTAGCAAGCTACAAGGTATTAAACATTTTAATAGATCTTTGCATGTCCTTTTGATTAATATATATTTCCACTCATGTGATTTAGATATTTGTTTATCTTTGCTTAATTTTATTTTATACTATTATAAAATAATGAGATACATTTTTATTTTTGTTGTCTTTCATGTTTTCTTGATTTATCACTTGTTCTGATGCAAGACAGAAACTAAAAACACTCAAACCTTCTTACATCAAGACTTTCGTTGGAGTCGATTCCTCTCAAAAAATTCATTATTTTGCTCCGATGATGAGCATACAATTCATAATGGTAAGAATGTTATAATCTTTAAAGTTTTTGATTATTATGATGCTATGACGTACAAATGTAAATGAAATGAACAAGTCAGAGATAAAATTTGTAACTCAAATAATCATGAGTAGTAGATCATGAAACAAATATAATTATACATAATGAGAAACACAAAGAACATATTGTAAACATTAGAATTATATTGGATTTAAATCCGTAAATTAATTTAGACTACATTAAATTCAAGAAAATAGTCAAAATGATGTGACAATCCAAGTCAAATTAAATGAGCCACTAAAATCACACCACGTGTCAAATTTATATGACAATTCAAGTCAAATTAAATGAGCCATTAGAATAATGCCATGTGCCAAAATTATGTGGTAATCCAAGTCAAATTAAATAAGCCACTAAAATCATGTCACGTGTCGAAGTTATGTGGCAATCTAAGTCAAATTAAATAAGCCACTAAAATTATGTCACGTGTCGAAGTTATGTGGCAATCTAAGTCAAATTAAATGACCCACTAGAATAATGTCACGTGTATATGTGACATGTTCTGACCAATCAAATTAAAACTCTTCACCAAAGAAATCTGATTGGTCAGTTCAAACCAACCAATCAAATCACACCCTCATACCACTCCCTATAACTATAAATAGGGGTCCTCATTATTCTGAGAGAGTGAGTTTTCAAGAACAAGAAGCAAGAAGAGAGCTCGTGGATCAAAGACCACAAATTCTCTACAAAGCTACAAAGTTCAAGTAATCAAATTCAAGTTCAAGGTCAAGATCAAGAACGAAGAAGAATATCAAGAAGATCAAGATCAAGTTACTTGTTCATATTTACTATTCGTCATAACCATACAAGTGTTCGTGACGAATAATTCAAATCCAAATTTGAAGACGAACATTCAAGATCAAGCTATTCAAGTTCTTGACTCTAAATCAAATTCAAATTCAACGTGTTTCATATTATTTGAAGAATCAAAGGATTATCATAGAGATTGTAACACGCACTACATTTTGAAATCAAATATTACACTTTGTTACTCTAATTTTCCGATCTTGATTATTTATTTTTCTCGGCTCGAAAATTTATTGTTTACAAATTTTGGCACACCCAGTGGGACCATCTCTACCTCTCATCTCTTTACATCGATCATCAAATTTTAAGAATACTTAAAATGGCATCTAAGAAGTTTGACTCCAGGGCTATTATTACTAAGGCTACTGATTCCAAGTTCTCCTCTGAAGTGGAGAACATACTGGATGCAAATATGAGAAGTTTAGGACCCATCACTAGGAATAGAGCAAACTTGCTAGGACAACAAGCACTCCAAGTGTCGTCCTCATCGGTTCCTGTTTTTGATCCTTCATCTTCAAAGGGGGCAAGATTCTTTTCGAATGAATTAGAATAAGGAGAGAATATAACTGATATTGTTGAAAAGACGTTGGCTTGACTTAGTCCTTTTAACACAAGGAATTGCACTATTCAAGATGAAGATGATGTCCTAATCACTAGATCTGCCCCAGTCACTCCACGTAACTTGTTTCAGATAAATTTCAGTTTGAGGGAAAATCCATGCTTTGCTCCATCATCCATAACGGCCATCCAAGCGATGATGACTAACACCTCAACTGTTGAAAAACAACTGGCAAGTTTGACAAAGGCAATTGAAGGTCTAACAAAATATGTGCAAGATCAAGATAATCGAATTGTCAAGTTGACGGACAGAGTTGAGAACGTTATGGAGGGGGACTCAAGTCATGCACCTGGAAAACGTCCGATGATACAAGAAAAGGGAGATTCAGTTACAAAGCAAATAAATGCGGGCGATGAGCTGCAAGTATCTGTTGAAGGAGGAATTCCCATTCATCAACTGAAGGACTTCATTATGGGAACCATCAAAGATAAGTATGACGTGTCTTCAAAGTCATCATTTACGTATGCAAAGCCATACACTTCAAGAATCGATGTTTTGAAGATGCCTGCAGGTTATCAACCTCCAAAATTTCAACAATTTGACGGAAAGAGAAATCCAAAGCAACACATTACCCATTTTGTTGAAACTTGCAATAATGCTGGAACATATGAAGATTATCTGTTCAAGCAATTTGTGCGCTCCTTACAAGGAAATGCCTTTGACTGGTATACGGATCTCGAGGCAGACTCTATTGATAGTTGGGAACAACTTGAGCATGAATTTCTCAATCGTTTCTATAGCACAAGGCATACTGTGAGCATGGTTGAACTCACAAATACACGTCAATGAGAAAATGAACCTGTCATTGAGTCATCAACCGATGGAGAAATGCAAGCCTCAATTATAAGGATAGGCTTAGTGAAACTTCTGGAATAGAAATGTGTATTCAAGGAATGTGTTGGGAACTTTGTTATATCCTACAAGGTATTAAACCCAAATCATTTGAGGAACTAGCCACACGTGCTCATGATATGAAGTTGATCATGTCTGCAAGCGGGATTGAAGGACCACTTATTTATGGGCCTCGCAAGGGAAAAGACAAAATAGAGGTAAAGAAAGGAGGAAAATCGGCACCTAAGTTTGGAAATAAGGAGTCGATGAATGTTAATGCCGTACCATTGAAAGTGGCTACAAATCTAAGCAAGAATCAAAAGGTGAAGACCACGACTTTTCAGAATAACGCTGGTAGAAAGCTGACTTTGAAGGAAATGCAGGCAAAAGAGTATCCTTTCTTGGACTTAGATGTTCCAGCAATTTTTGAAGAGCTTCTAGCGTCAAAACTCTTTGAGCTACCTGAAATGAAGTGTCCAGATGAGGCTGGGAGGACTAATGATCCAAATTACTGCAAATATCACCGTTTGATGGGTCATCCTATCATTAAAGTGTTTTATCTTTAAGGAAAAGATCATGGACTTGGATCGTGAAGGAAAGATATTGCTTGAAGATGAGAAAGAGAGTTCAAATCAAGTCTTTGTCACTTTTGGTTCACTCGACCCCATAGTTTTTTGCAACTTTGTCGAAATACATGATAGTGGTGATGACCTAGCCACATCACCACCAAAGATGATTAAATTTGGTGACTTCAAACTAATAGATGTTAACGCATCATCGCTTGTTCCTTTGATGAATAAAGTAATAAGGTAAGATAAACCTCTAGAGGAAAACCAATCTTGTGTTGCTTATACTGATGATGAAGGATGAATTTTAGTGACACGACGAAGACGTTATAAAACGAGCTTATAAAGAAAACCAAGTAAGCATATGACTAGAGCAAAGATGAAGAAACTACCTAAAACTCAAAGGGTAAAGAAGAATGTGAAGAGGTCAAGAGTTGGGGAAAATTACTATCAAAAACAACGTCCTTCGGTGACATTAGAGGAATTCTTGCCAAGTTGGTTTCGTGAAAATATTTCTCATCGTGACACCAAGGCCTCGTGTTGTAACATTGATAAAGAAGAGACAATGGGAGAAAGATCATCACCATCATTACCTCCATCACATAAAGGCCCTATAAAGCCTCACTCTGAAAAAGTGGACACTTGTGATGCGAAGTTTACATTCAGTAATGATTATCTTTTATTGGGTGAAGTATTGCATAATCGTCCTTTATATATGGTAGGTTTTGTGCGTGGACATAAAGTAAATAGGATTATAGTGGATGATGGATCTGGGGTCAATATTCTCCCTATTCGTACTGTGAAGGAACTTGGAATCCCGATAAATAAACTATCTGAAAGTCGTCTAATGATTCAAGGATTTAACCAATGGGGCAGAGAGCCATTGGTGCTATCAAATTAGATATAACGATGGGAGATATGCGTTCGAGTGCATGGATGCATGTTATTGACTTAAAGACCTCGTATAATATCTTGTTAGGAAGGCCATGGATACATGAGAACAAAGTGGTACCATCCATCTACCATCAATGTTTCAAATACTTTGAAGATGGGGTTCAAAAGAAGGTAGTTGCTGATGATGAACCTTTCACCGAGACAGAAGCGCACTTTGCTGATGCAAAATTCAACTTAAAGAATCATGCTTCAAAAAAAGTCAGAGTTGATAATGCGATACCTGCTGACATTACAAAAATAGTTGATGTAGCACCTGATAATGCGAGGGTCATGATTGAAAAGAGTAAAATGCTTTCAGACATGAGTAAAGTACTTAAGATAAGTGAGGCATCTTCAAGTAAGAGAATGATTCCTATTTCTCACTATGTCCCAAAGACAAACAAAGTCAAGATCCCACCCTCTGAGTTGCAGAGTAGCAAGTTGACATTCCCTATCAAGCAAATTAATGCAATCAAATAACCTTCAAAAATGATACAAGGATTTGTCAGACCATCGAATCATGATTCACATGAATCACTTCCTAAAAAGCGTACAAATGAGGGTTTTGACCCGAATGCATATGTCACGCCCCGGGAGGGTACCCTAGACGTAACCGGCACCCAAAGGCCATTTCTGACCTCCGAGCGAACCACCTGGTCCAGTCACTCCTTCATTCAAGCACATTCTCTTAGCAGGAACTCAACTTAAAGAAATACTTTTCATAATATAAGGGCCGAAGGCCAAACATTTACAATCAAAAGAAGACAATAAAAATAGGACTCCCCAAGATGACCGCTCGACCTCCCCACACTCCAGTCTATGAAGCCTCTATTCAAGTCTAAAAGGTGTCAATGACAAGCCCATGGCTATCAACAATCTAAATAGAAGAAAGGACAACAAAACTGTACAAGAAGGCCCAATATCCTCCGGGAACTAGGAGGACTCACCAACTGGCTGGAAGTGTATGTGGATCTTCAACGGGGCGCCGGTTGATGATCTCTAGTACCTGTCTCTGCATCATGAAATGATGCAGGCCAAATGGCGTCAGTACATGGAATGTACGAGTATGTAAAATGGCCGAATACAACGATCATCAAGGAAGAATCAATCAACTCGGGAGCTCAACTCAAAAGGAATAAAAACTCAATCAAATGTCCTAAGTCTAAACAAGGATATGATTTAGACTGGACCAATCATATACAATTCAACTCAATCTGACTCAGAGTACTATCAAAAAACCTATTTGGGAGTTTCTCTTAACCGACAACCAACACTTATGAGCCAGTGAAGGTACAACAAAACGACGTTGTTGCCACGTCTGTTCATACCTTGACAGGGTATAAACGAATCGAACACTCATGGATCCAATCCAACCAAGTCCTATAATGTCAGGACAATTCTCTCGGGGAAGCATCCGACTTTAACGGTTCAATCCCCCCTACGTTTGGCAACATAGGTATTGGGTTCGACTATGGACTATACTCTTGCCCAATTCGGTGCTCGATACTCCTCCCAAGACTCAATGCTCATAAAACTCCATCAAAGCAACTCAATCGACTCATATCGACAAGTCGCATTACAACCTTGTCCACTCATCAACTCTATCACAAACAAATCTCTTCCAAGCATACTATTTGCTCAATCTCAATCATATCATCAAAAGAAAATTTAAATGCACATGTATAACATCATCTAGATATAATCAATCATTACCTCCATCCATTTGAGAAAATCCTTGTGACTCACCACATCTTCAAGACTTCAAATCGACCTTTTTTTTATAATAGGCAATATTTTTAAGAAAATAAAATACTTTGTCAAATCTACATAACTAAGAAGATCAATAAAACATATTTAGCAACTCATTTCTTCATCATCTCATACTTACATAAGGGCTCATTTTAGGGACCTCTTAGCTCAACAACATTGACACATAAATAATCAAGTAAGATGGAGACAAAACTTATTCAAATATGTACCATACCAAGAAACTCCATTTTCATGAATATCTAACCTCAAAGAAAGAATAGGGCACATGGGTGGACTCAACCCATGTTTTGGATAGCCTTACATACCTTAGTGAAGACTTGAAGAAAACCTTGTAGTTGGGTCTTCAATGGAGGACTCAAATCTTGAAGTTCTTGGACTCTTTTTTTTTGTTGGAAATGGAGAAGAAGAGAAGAGAGATGAGCTAGGGCTTTTAGAGAGAGAGTGGGGGCTGAAGAAATAGTCCCAAAATGTACAAGGCTTGTGTATATATAATTTGGGACAATTCCCAAATTGCACTTCCTCCAAATTCTGAAAATTAGGCCAAAACGACCTTGGCGCGATAGTGGCGCGTCGCGCCCTTACAGCGCCAAGGCCAATTATGCCTAAAACCTGCACAACTTTTAGTAGCGCGTCGCGCCAAGGACCAAACTACTGAGGCATGTTTCTGGCGCGATTGTGGCGCGTCGTGCCCTTACAGCGCCAAGCCCATTGTTCTGAATTCTGGGAATTTGGCCTGAAAAACCCTATACAACTTTTAGTGGCGCGTCGCGCCAAGGACCAAACTACTGAGGCATATTTCTGGCACGATAGTGGCGCGTCGCGCCCTTACAGCGCCAAGGCCATTTCCCCAGTAGTTGCAACCCAGGCCAAAAAATGAAATTCTTATCGTGCTAGTTCATCTTCGGATCGTCATATCTTTTGACTCCGAACTCTAAAATTTACGTTCTTGGTGGCGTTGGAAAGGAGACTCGATGACCTTTAATTTGATAGGTCGTGGGCCACCCAGATTGACGTCTTTCAAAAGATAGGGTCGTTAAAAGTCGACCCTTACATGAACTCGTCCTAAACTTAGCCACGATGGATCTTTTGGGCTTAGCTCGGTCCTAGGGGTCCTCAATGACCCCACATCACCTCCAACGCTCTTAAATTCCTCAGGGACTCATCTTAACTCAAGCACATACTTCGAAATAAATACGATGGGCCCCACACATGCACAAAGAAGGTCCGAATCTTAGGGAAAATTTTGAGGGGTGTTACATTATCTCCCCCTTGGGATTATTCGTCCTCGAATGACGAGCAACCAAGAATGGACTCGGGGTACAAATCACAATAAAAACTCAGTCATTCAATCAATCAAATTCTCAATCAAATATCAATCAAAACTCAAAAAGGTACAAATGAATTCGAGTCAAGGAAATGGTCATTACCTTCAATATTCTCCTCGGTAGGCACGAATAGATGTAGATATTTAGACTTCATGGCTTCCTCCGCTTCCCATGTGGCTTCCTCAACAAGTTGATTCCTCCACAGAACTTTGACCGAGACGATTTCTTTGTTCCTCAGTTTGCGAATCTGGCGATCAAGAATTTGGACTGGGACCTCTTCATAAGATAAGCTATCCTTAATTCCAACGCTGTCAATGGGGACTACCAACGAGGGATCGCCTAAGCACTTTTTCAACATTGAAACGTGGAACACCGGATGGATAGAAGCTAGCTCTGAGGGTAATTCCAACTCATAAGCAACACTCCCGATCCGCCTCAAAATTTGGTACGAACCAATATATCAAGGACTAAGTTTCCCTTTCTTTCCAAACCTCATGACACCCTTCATGGGTGACACTTTCAAATACACCCAATCATCCACCTCAAACTCTAAGTCCCTCCTCCTCATATCGGTGTAAGATTTTTGGCGGCTTTAGGCTGTTTTTAGCCTCTGTCGAATAACTCGTACCTTCTTCATGGCTTGATGAATAAGGTCCGGCCCAATCAACTCGGCTTCACCAACTTCAAACCACCCAATGGGCGATCTACACCTCCTCCCATACAAGGCCTCATAAGGAGCCATTTGAATGCTCGCATGATAGCTATTGTTATATGCAAACTCTATGAGAGGCAAGTGATCATCCCAATTCCCCTTGAAGTCAAGCACACACGCCCTCAACATATCTTCCAATGTCTGAATTGTGCGCTCTGCTTGGCCATCTGTCTGGGGATGGAAGGCTGTACTCAAGTTCACCCTCGAACCTAATCCCTTCTGAAAGGATTTCCAAAATTGGGAAGTGAATTGAGCTCCTCTGTCTGAGATGATAGACAAAGGGACCCCATGCAATCTGACGATCTCCTGTATATACAACTTCGCATAATCTTCTACGGTTTCAGTAGTCTTAACCGCCAAGAAGTGAGCTGATTTCGTCATTCTATCCACAATCACCCAAATGGAATCATGTTGCTTTCGGGACTTCGGCAAGCCTATAATAAAGTCCATGTTGATCATCTCCCACTTCTATTCTGGAATTTCTATGTTTTGGGCTAAACCACATGGCCTTTGATGCTCAACCTTCACTCGTTGACAATTCGGGCATTTGGAAACAAATTCCGCAATATCTCTCTTCATCCCACTCCACCAATAGATCTCCCTCAAGTCATGGTACATTTTTGTGGAACCCGGATGAATAGAGTATCTAGAACTATGCGCTTCGACCATAATCTTCCCTCGAACATCATCGACATCCGGCACACACAATCTATTTTGGTACCGCAATACACCATCTCCCCCTTGGGTAAATACCATTACCTCTTGTTTGTGTACAACTCCCTTCAATTGGAGAAGGACGGGATCTTGGTCTTGCTTCTCCTTCACCTCTGCCACAAGTGAGGATGTAGACCCGTCCTGAACTGTAACTCCGCCTTCATTGTTCTCTTCCAGATGAACTCCCAGTCGGGCTAACCTGTGTACCTCCTTCGCCAATTCTCTCATTCCTTCCTCCATGTGGGCAGTTCTACCCATAGACAACCTGCTAAGAGCATCAGCAACAACATTAGCTTTACCTAGATGGTAGAGGATGCTCATATCATAGTCCTTGAGTAGCTCAAGCCATCTCCTTTGCCTCAGGTTGAGTTCTTTCTGGCTAAAGACATATTGCAAGCTCTTGTGATTAGTGAATACATTAACATGCACTCCATATAGGTAGTGGCGCCAGATTTTAAGTGCAAACACCACAACTGCCAGCTCTCAAGGTCATGAGTTGGGTAATTCCTCTCATGAAGCTTAAGCTGTCTTGAAGCATAGGCTATCACCTTCCCCCTTTGCATCAACACACAACCCAAACCAATTCTGGAGGTATCACAATAAATCACAAAACCCTCTGTTCCATCGGGCAAAGTTAGAATAGGAGCAGTGGTTAGCTTGGTTTTTAATTTCTGGAAACTCTCCTCACAAGCATCTGACCATTGGAACTTAGCCTTCTTTTGGGTCAGCTTAGTCAACGGTGACGATATGGATGAGAATCCCTCTACAAACCTTCGATAGTACCCGGCCAAACCCAGGAAGCTCCTTATCTCTGTTGGGGATGTGGGTCTAGGCCAATTCTTCACAGCTTCAATTTTCTGAGTATCAACCTGAATGCCATCTCCAGATACAATGTGGCCTAAGAAGGCCACTGATGCAAGCCAAAACTCACATTTAGAGAACTTTGCATACAATACCTGGTCCCTCAAAGTTTGTAAAACGACTCTAAGATGATAGGCGTGCTCCTCTTCATTCTTGGAGTAAACCAGAATATCATCTATGAATACAATCACAAATATATCAAGGTACGGTTTGAATACTCGGTTCATGAGATCCATAAAAGCGGCGGGGGCGTTAGTCAACTCAAAGGACATGACCAAAAATTCAAAGTGGCCATAACGAGTCCGGAAAGCAGTCTTCGGAATATCACATTCTCTCACCTTCAACTGGTGGTAGCCGGATCTCAAGTCTATCTTTGAGAAACAAGTGGCACCTTGAAGTTGATCGAATAAGTCATCTATTCTGGGGAGAGGGTATTTGTTCTTTACAGTGACCTTATTCAGCTGCCTGTAGTCGATACACAATCTAAGGGACCCATCCTTCTTCCACACAAATAGGACCGGAGCGCCCCATGGTGAGACACTCGGCCTAATGAATCCCTTATCTAACAAGTCTTTCAGCTGCTCCTTCAACTCCTTCAAATCAGCCGGAGCCATTCTATATGGAGGAATTGAGATAGGTTGGGTATCAGGAAGAACATCAATCCCGAATTCGATCTCCCTATCAGGAGGGACTCCAGGCAGATCTTCAGGAAAGACATCCGGAAACTCGTTGACAATCGGAACCGACTCAAGGGATGGAGACTCAATGCTGTCATCTTTCACTCGGACAAGGTGATAAACACACCCTTTTGAAATTAGCTTCCTGGCCCTAAGGTATGAAATAAACTTACCCTTAGGCGCAACAGGACTACCCTTCCACTCTATGACAGCCTCATTCGGGAATTTGAACGTGACAATCTGCGTTCTACAATCAATGGAGGCATAACAGACATAGAGCCAGTCCATGCCAAGGATCACGTCAAAGTCAACCATGTCCAACTCAACTAGGTCGGCCAAGGTATCCCTGTGATAAATGGACACAGTGCAATCTCTATAGACTCTCTCAGCTAAGACAGAATCACCGACAGGAGTGGCCACACTAAAAGGCTCAAGAAGATGTTAAGGAATTTTATTGAATTTACTAGCCACATAAGGAGTCACAAAAGATAGGGTGGCACCCGGATCCATCAAAACATAGCGCCAAGGAAATTATAGAACAATGAGATCAATGAAGAAGAAATACAAGCGCCAAGGAAATTATAGAACAATCGAAGAACGGATACATGCTCGGGAGCATAATTCACCCAAGAATTGGCCCAGTTTGATCCCTTCTAGAGTGAGGCGAGAAACAAAACTTATAGTTTTATGTGGAGATGTCCTGAGAGAAAGAACTCATATCATAGTTCACACTAGGGAGCGAGATGAAGATGAAGAAAGTGTGGGATCATCAAATCACATATCTTTTAATGATGGTGATCCTCAAGAAGATAAGGATGCTGAAGATGCGCCACCTGAACTCGAGGAAGGGATAAAAAATACTGTTGATGCATTGAAGAAAGTAAATCTTGGGGTTGATGATGATATAAGGCTTACATATGTAAGTGCTTCACTGGATGACGATGAAGAGAAGAAATATATTGAGCTGCTTATGGAATTTAGGGATGTATTTGCTTGGAGTTACAAAGAAATACCAGGATTAGACCCTAAAGTTGCAGCTCATCGTCTTGCTGTGAAACGAGGCACTCATCCTGTTAAACAAGTGCAACGTCGCTTTAGACCTGAACTGGTTCCTTTGATCGAAACTAAAGTTAACAAGCTTATTGAAGCAGGTTTTATTTGTGAAGTCAAATATCCTACATGGATTTCAAGCATTGTACCTGTAAGAAATAAGAATGGCCAAATACGAGTTTGTGTTGACTTTAGAGATCTTAATAATGCATGCCCTAAGGATGAATTTCCTCTTCCAATCCCTGAGCTTATGATTGATGCTACAACTGGATTTGAGGCAATGTCTTTCATGGATGGTTCATCTAGATACAATCAAATTTGCATGGCACCAAGGGATGAAAAACTTACTGCATTTCGCTCTCCTAAAGGTATATATTGCTACAAAGTAATGCCTTTTGGTTTAAAAAATGCTGGAGCCACTTATCAACGAGCCATGCAGAATATTTTTGATGACATGCTTCATAAAAATGTTGAGTGTTATGTCGATGACTTAGTGGTGAAATCAAAGAAGAGTGATGACCACTTGCAAGATTTGAGAATGGTGTTTGAACGACTTCGAAGATATCAACTCAAAATGAACCTTTTAAAATGTGCCTTTAGAGTTACTTCGGGAAAGTTTCTCGGTTTTATTGTTCGACATCGAGGAATTGAGATTGACTAAGATAAGATAGATGCTATTTTGACGATGCCTGAGCCAAAAAATATTCATGAGTTGAAAATCTTACAAGGAAAATTAGCATATCTTAGGAGGTTTATCTCAAATCTGACTAGGAGATGTCAACCATTCAGTTGCCTTATGAAGAAAAATGTTCCTTTTGAATGGGACCAAGCTTGTACCAATGCTTTTGAGAACATAAAGTCTTATCTGATGAAATCTCTAGTACTTTTAGCTCCTATACTTGGAAAACCATTGATTTTATACATTGCAGCACAAGAAAGGTTAGTAGGAGCACTTCTCGCACAAGAAAATGATGAAGAGAAAGAAAATGCCCTATATTACTTGAGTAGGATGATGACACAAAACGAGATCAAGTATTCACCTATTGAGAAGTTATGTCTGGCATTCGTATTCTCGATTCAGAAAATGAAGCATTACTTCCAAGCTCATATTGTGCTACTTGTCTCTAAAGCGAATCCTATCAAGTTTATCATGTCCAAGCCTGTCTTAAGTGATAGACTAGCAAGGTGGTACCTCCAGTTTCAATAATTTGAAATTGTGTATATATCTCAGAAGGCAGTAAAAGGACAAGTGCTAGCAGATTTCTTGGTCAATCATCCAATTCCGAATGATTGGGAGTTATCTGATGAATTACCTGATGAAGACGCAATGCTAGTGGAAATTCAGCCACCTTGAAAGATGTATTTTGATGGTGCTGCACATCGTGAAGGATCCGGTGCTAGAGTGGTATTTGTCACTTCCCATGGAGAAGTTTTGCCATACTCCTTCACTCTAACACAACACTACTTCAATAATGTTGCTGAATATCAAGCACTCTTATTTGGGCTTGAGATGGCCGTTGATATGAAACAATTGCAACTACAAGTTTTTGGGGATTCCAAGTTGGTGATCAATCAAGTCTTAGGTAATTATGAAGTAAAGAAGCCTAAGTTAATCTCATACTGCAATTACGCTCAAAAGATGATAGGGTGGCTTGGAGAGGTGACTATTCAACATGTCCTAAGAAAGGAAAATAAAAAGGCTAATGCATTGGCAGCTTTAGCTTCTGCATTAGTATCTCCTGATGAAATGCAAGTTGTGATTTGCCAAAGATGGATAACTCCGCCTCCAGATGAGCATGAAGAAGAATTTCGACAAGTTATCACCACTTCGGAAGCTGAAATTGACGATTGGCGACAACCAATAATATATTATTTGTGTTATGGAATATTGCTAGAAAACCTTCAAAGAAGAACAGAAATCTGACAACGAGCCCCTCGTTTTCTTTATTATAAAAATACACTTTACAGGCAGTCGTTCGATGGAGTTTTCTTACGATGTTTGGGGGCAGATGAATCTACTCAAGCTATGCAAGAAGCATATTCTGGAGTATGTGGAGCACATCAATCTGGGCCAAAACTTCATTTTCACATAAAAAGGATGGGATATTACTGGCAAACCATGGTGAAAGATTGCTTGGATTACGTCCGAAGATGTAAAGCTTGCCAATTCCATGTGAATTTTATACATCAACCCCCAGAAGTATTGCACCCAACTATTTCCTCATGGCCATTTGAAGCTTGGGGTTTGGATGTTGTTGGACCATTGCCTAAGTCCTCTGGTAGACATTTGTACATCCTGGCTGCAACTGACTACTTCTCAAAATAGGCAGAAGCTGTTTCTCTTAGAGAAGTAAAGAAAGAGAATGTCGCCAACTTCATTCGAGTCAATATTATCTACCGTTTTGGTATTCCTCGATACATATTGACAGATAATGGCAAGCCATTTGATAACAAGTTAATGATGAAGATATGTGATCTTTTTGGCTTCAAGCAACGCAATTCCTCTATGTATTATGCGGCTGCTAATGGTCTCGCTGAAGCATTTAACAAGACACTCTGCAACTTATTGAAAAAAGTTGTTTCCAAGTCTAAGAGAGATTGGCATGAAAGAATAGAAGAGGCTCTTTGGGCATATAGGACTATGTATCGCACGCCAACACAAACGACTCCCTATTCTCTTGTTTATGGAGTTGAAGCTGTTTTCCACTTGAACATCAAATACCGTCATTGCGCCTTACCATTCAAGAAGGGCTCACTAATGAAGAAAATGCTCGGTTACACCTTAAAGAATTGGAGGCTCTTGATGAAAAAAGACTAGAGGACCAACAAAGTCTAGAATATTATCAAGCTCGTCTAGCTCGATCTTTTAATAAGAAGGTTCATCTTAGATGCTTTCAAGTGGGTGATCAAGTTTTTATTGTAAGAAGGCCCATTATTACTTCTCGTCGGTCTGGAAGCAAGTTCTCCGCTAAATAGGATGGACCATATATGGTACAAGAAGTATACTCAAGTGGTGCTTTCAAACTGGTTGACTCAGAAGGATTGCACATTGGCCCCATTAACGGAAAGTTCATAAAGAGATACTATCCCTAAAGAAAAGAAAGACACTCCTTAAGGTATGAGTATAAACTGCATGTTACTCCTGGCCCGCAAGAGTATAAACTGTGCACGGCACAAAAAAAAACAATATCCTCTAGGTTGAAAATCTTGAAAGAGGCGGCCTAGGCAAAAGTTAGGACACCAAAAAAATATATAAATAAAAAAAATCATTCTTTCAGAACTATGTTACGACTTGATCCTCTTCACTGAGGTACGTAGGCACTTAGAATTGCATTCTGATTTCAGTCGCATGAGTATCCAAAGAACTCATAGTCTCTCTTGACCCTCTTCACCGTAATCCGTGAGTTATATCCGAAGTTTAGTCTCATAAGTTCCAAAAAAATGGGGCACGCTATTATTTGAGCATCACAATGTTCTTGTAGATTATCATATATAACGTGTGAATTAGAGAAGGCCAATCAAGACAGAATTTGAATTGACTTCAAAGAAGTATTTATACAAATCCATAAAGCTATTAGCTGTGATTATTGTACACAGTGTAGTTTTATGAACCTTCTTTTTGGCTTCTCTACGTTGAGATATGAGTGTTTTTTAATAAGATCATGCGAATATGAATCTGTCAGCTTTCCTGCATGTGAAGGTCATTTTTGAAGTTTGTTTAGAATGATCCTGAGGGACTTGAGCTATACATTTTGGATATGTTTTAGATTAAGAAGGTTGGTTTCTGATAAATTAAGTCTCTCCTGGCTTTGGTGCTCTCATACAATGATATATCTCTTGTACTATCGAAACACAAATGGTATCGCAACTCTGAACAAGAGGAAGTCAAATCTCTAAAGTAAACCATGATTCAATCTGTAAAAAAAAAGTGTTTTATTAGCGCTTAAATTAGTAATTCAATAATCATGGTCATGAATCTCAATAATGAACGATTATATTCTTTGAGCAAGACCTATGTTTGATCTAGATGGTGGAAAGTCTTTACAAATCAGGTAAAGTCTTTGTCTTAGACGGTATAAAGTCTTTGGCTTGGACTATGGAATGCCTTTGACTCAGATGGTGTAAAGTCTTTGCCACAAATCATGTAAAGTCTTTGCCTTAGACGGTGTAAAGTCTTTAACTCGGACTATGGAATGCCTTTGACTCAGACGGTGTAAAGTCTTTGCCAAAAATCATGTAAAGTCTTTGCCTTAGACGGTGTAAAGTCTTTAGCTTGGACTATGGAATGCCTTTGACTCAGACGGTGTAAAGTCTCTGCCACAAATCATGTAAAGTCTTTGCCTTAGACGGTGTAAAGTCTTTAGCTTGGACTGTGGAATGCCTTTGACTCAGACGGTGTAAAGTCTTTGCCACAAATCATATAAAGTCTTTGCCACAAATCATATAAAGTCTTTGCCTTAGACGGTGTAAAGTCTTTAGCTTGAACTATGGAATGCCTTTGACTCAGACGGTGTAAAGTCTTTGCCACAAATTATGTAAAGTCTTTGCCTTAGACGGTGTAAAGTCTTTAGCTCGGACTATGGAATGCCTTTGACTCAGACGGTGTAAAGTCTTTGCCACAAATCATGTAAAGTCTTTGCCTTAGACGATGTAAAGTCTTTAGCTTGGACTATGGAATGCCTTTGACTCAGACGGTGTAAAGTCTTTGCCACAAATCATATAAAGTCTTTGCATCAGACGGTATAAAGTCTTTGGTTTGGACTGTGTGATGCCTTTGACTCAGACGGTGTAAAGTCTTTGCGACAAATCATGTAAAGTCTTTGTCTCAGACGGTGTAAAGTCTTTGACTTGGACTATGTGATGCCTTTGACTCCAATAGAATAAAAGTTTATTGTATATGAAGTAATATTTTCATTTGCTAAAAAAAATGAAAAAAAAATGAAAAAAAATGTGTTTTACCCTTCCAAAAGTCGTTTACAACATCACTGCGAGTACATATGTATAATGATGTGATTTTTTTAAAACAAAAAAAAAACATACCTCGTATATTGATGAACTCAAGAGGATATGCAAAAAACAGTTTCAAAATTGCCAATGCCAATGATGAAAATAAATAGAAGGAGAGAGTCTATTTATAGACAGGTAGTGATGGTGAGGGAGTCCTTCTTCCAAAGTAATTATAATTATTTTTTGGGTAGGACTCTAGTAGAATGATACAAATTTATTCTCTGCAAATCCTAATTGGATGTGAAATTGTAAAAATTTGGGCTATCCATATTCTAAAAGGAGTGTGTCCTTTCGGAATTCTAATTGGATTTGAAAAACAGAATAAAGGGTAGGTATTTGCAAAAAAAAAAAGAAAAAAAGAAAAAAAAACGAAATAAATAAATAAATCTGTGTTTTACCCTTCCAAAAATCGTTTACAACATCACTGCGAGTACATATGTATAATGATGCAATTTTTTTTAAAACAAAAAAAAACGTACCTAGTATATTGATGAACTCAAGAGGATATGCAAAAAGGAGTATCAAAATTGTCAATTCCAATGATGAAAATAAATAGAAGGAGAGAGTCTATTTATAGATAAGTAGTGATGGTGAGGGAGTCCATCTTCCAAAGTAATTATAATTATTTTTTGGATAGGACTCTAGTAGAATGATACAAATTTATTTTCTCCAAATCCTAATTGGATGTGAAATTATGAAAAATTGGGCTATCCATATTCTAAAAGAAGTGTGTTCTTTCGAAATTCTAATTGGATTTGGAAGACAAAATAAATGGTAGGCATTTGCAAAAAAAAAAGCAAAAAAAAAATAAAAAAATGGCTCAAATAATAATAATAATAATAATAATATATATATATATATATATATATATATATATATATATATATATATATATATACTCCAATTGGAGTCTCATTATTTACTCCAACTATGTCACTCCAATCGGAGGAACGTATTAATTTAATATGTTCATGGTGCATATTAAATTGCACGACATACTATTATTGTTTAATTAATACTTCAAGCCTAGTCTTTGTATAAAATACTTCGACAAGATTTGAAGTAGGGGGCATTTGTAAATATTAGAATTATATTGGATTTAAATTCGTAAATTAATTTAGACTACATTAAATTCAAGAAAATAGTCAAAATGATGTGGCAATCAAAGTCAAATTAAATGAGCCACTAAAATCACACCACGTGTCAAATTTATATGACAATTCAAGTCAAATTAAATGAGCCATTAGAATAATGTCATGTGCCAAAATTATGTGGTAATCCAAGTCAAATTAAATAGGCCACTAAAATCATGTCACGTGTCGAAGTTATGTGGCAATCTAAGTCAAATTAAATAAGCCACTAAAATTATGTCACGTGTCGAAGTTATGTGGCAATCTAAGTCAAATTAAATGACCCACTAGAATAATGTCACGTGTATATGTGACATGTTCTGACCAATCAAATTAAAACTCTTCACCAAAGAAATCTGATTGGTCAGTTCAAACCAACCAATCAAATCACACCCTCATACCACTCCCTATAACTATAAATAGGGGTCCTCATTATTCTGAGAGAGTGAGTTTTCAAGAACAAGAAGCAAGAAGAGAGCTCGTGGATCAAAGACCACAAATTCTCTACAAAGCTACAAAGTTCAAGTAATCAAATTCAAGTTCAAGGTCAAGATCAAGAACGAAGAAGAATATCAAGAAGATCAAGATCAAGTTACTTGTTCATATTTACTATTCGTCATAACCATACAAGTGTTCGTGATGAATAATTCAAATCCAAATTTGAAGACGAACATTCAAGATCAAGCTATTCAAGTTCTTGACTCTAAATCAAATTCAAATTCAACGTGTTTCATATTATTTGAAGAATCAAAGGATTATCATAGAGATTGTAACACGCACTACATTTTGAAATCAAATATTACACTTTGTTACTCCAATTTTCCGATCTTGATTATTTATTTTTCTCGGCTCGAAAATTTATTGTTTACACATATAAAGATATCCATAAATTAAATACATGATAAAGGTCAAGAAAAACCTATAAAGGTGCACGAAGCTAAGCAAATATAATTAGCAACACAAATTAATAATAAAAAACTTGAACAAAGAAGACCAAATATACTTTGAATTAGATACCAATAATATACCTTGAATCAGACCAAATATGATGCCGAATCATATCATTGACACCCTAACTTTGACCTATAAGAGAAAAATAAATCAATCATTATTTTATTTCAATTTCCTCTAAAAAAAATTATTTTTTTATTAAATTAGTATCTCGTGAAATACCGCCACTTAAATAGTTATAACTTTTATTGGGAGTTTTGCTTGAATTTAAAAAAAAAAAAACTTGTGTGGTGCAGTATAGTCTTGCCTTCTCCCTAGGAGTTTGCGTACGATTTTTCAATTTGATTTTTTATTATTTGATTTAAATTTTTTGATTTTTGATTTGGAAAAGTGTAATTCAATTCTAACCAAAATAAATTTGATTTGATTTGATTTTTCTTTTTTTAGTTTAGCTTTTTTTGATTCGGTTATTCGTAATTTAAAATAGTAATGTATGATATGTTTTTTATTTGTACAACCATATCATTAGCTTATATATTATTTAGTAAGTTTATATTGTTAAGTACGTACATTGAATTAACTAACAATATTAGCAGAAAGTTAAATATAATTAAAGTCCTGGTATAAGAATTATAAGATTCAAAATGGCACGAAGATAATTTTTTAATCGAACCGAACCAAACTGAACCAAACCCGATAACAACCAAACCGATGCATGGATATATATTTTTTAATTGATTTGGTTTAATTTTAATAATTTTAAAACCAATTAAATTAGTTTGGTTTTGATTTTGACCAATAACCGACCTAAACCAATCCGTGAACACCTCTTATTCTATCTAATTATCTTTTGGTGTTGGATTCGGCTTCTCTCCATTTTACTTCTCTTCATTTTCTTCAAGTTCGTACTTAAATGTATGACACTTGTTTTATTTAAATATTAATGGTGAAGATTTTTAAGTAATCAAATACCTTAATCATAATTAAAAGAATATATATATTGCTATTTAAATTTATTTAATTTTTTCTATAAAAAATCATCTCACAAATTTTTAGCTCATTTTCGTTATCTATAATTTTTCCATTCACAAAAAAGTTATTTCTTCGTAGACTAAATTTCTGCCAATTCAAAATAAATATTTAAATAATTTATTTTACAAAGAAAAAATATTGTAAATTATAAAATAGAATTTTTAGCATTTAAATATAAAATAAAAATGTATTGAAAATTTCTTTTCCATAAAATATAAAGAAAACTAAAATAATTTTTTTTGTTAGACAAACTTTTTCAAAAAATAGATAGATTATTTTTTTAAAAAAAATGTCTATAGATTTGATCGTGACTCAAGTTGCATGTTAAACTATAGAAGAACTTTTTTTATATCAAAAGTTTAATGTTATTTAATTGAAGTAATTCCATTTACTCTCAAAATTTTGGAACATTGATATTTTCTTATTAAAGTTGGGAATCTTAAATACCTCTTTTAATCATGGTTAATTAGTATGCTTCATTGATTTAAAAAATTAATTAATCTAGACTTTTAATAGTTAAGTAACATATGTGTCGCACATTTAAATAGATTCGTGGAAAAATGGAGAGAGGAGCCAAATCCTTGGGGGTTGATTATGCATATGTATGACTTGAGCAAGGTTTCCGATCCTTTGTATTTTTCTATTGGTTAAGCGTTGATCATGAAAATTTTTTACTTTTTTTTAGAGTTAAACTTTAAAAAATATATTTTATCATAAAATTTCAGAATTCAATTTGAAGTTGAATTCCAAAAGTTTCAAGAATTTGAAAAATAACAAAATGTATTTTCACTCCAAATTATACATAAAAAGTCAAAAACAACTCCAAATACAATACTAATTTTCAAATATCCTTTTTCATTTTAAAAAACGGAGACTACTTTTTTCAACTTTCACGATAAAACATAGTTAAACTTGAAACACCCGCTTATTATTTTTCATAATTGCTTGTACGTTACTCTTGACTTGTTACACACATATAGCAAAAGAAATTAACGATCTTTTTCCAATCTCACTTTAAAGAAAGTGTATAATTATAAATCCATTAACATCCAAGTAAATTTCTTACATATGATCGAACATCCCAGTTCCTATTCCAGTCTAAAATTTATAAAGTAAAACTTAATTGTGCCAACAATCCAGTGTAAATGCATAATTACTAGATATATCCTTAGTTACAATCAATAGATCCTTAATTAAGATGCATAATAATTAATTAAAGTGTATATGCTAGCTTCCAAATATGCTAAAGGAAATGTGTATAATTAATTATCCCTAGGAATTTCACTGTCTAGCTTCCCAGCAATTGCAGCTCCTCATCATATATAAAGCATCATCAATCTACAAATAGGTTTTTTTTTTCCAAAAGAACATTAGTATACATAGTAATAAAACTATAAAAGATATGTACCATTTACGAATATATGCCAATAATTAGTGTATCAAATAAATGTTTATGCCGCAACAAAAAATATCTAAATTAATTATGAGATGAAATGCATGCACTAGTTCTGTTGTTTTTTTAGATCATGTAAGTTTCTCTTTCTTTTAGGTCAAAATAAAATATTCTTTTGTACGTAATTATTTTTTTAAAAGTCATCACTAAAAGATTGTAAGCCTTAAATATGGCATATTAGGTTCGACCCCTTCCTTGTCTATTTCAACAAAAAGATACATTTATTTAGATAGAGGACCTGAACCAAACCTCTAAACCTTTATTCCTAAGAATGAAAGACCTCAGCTAACATAGAAATTACATTTATCATATTTTTTCCACATTGAAGGGAGTTGCCATTTATATATCTAGTTAAATTAAACCTTTGACGTCTCGAGGAAGTAAGGCTTTACGATGAAATAAGAAAAAGCTTTATGTACTTTAGAATATATATATGTATACATATATAGTTTCATAACAGTAAGATGTTAGTAGCATGCTATAATAATTCCCACAAATTAAGTCTCGAGAAAAGGACGAAGCAAAAGAAAAAGGACTTATAGTTAATATAAATTGAAAATGTAAAGAAGTTTACTATCATAGGTAGTTTGGTATGTAGATTAAATTATTCTAGGATTATAGTTCTGAAATGGAATAATTTATTCCACCAGCCAAAAAATGTAATAAAATAATCTCAAGTTGGATGAGATAAGGTGGGATATCTCATGATTAAGCGTGTGATAAAATTTATCATCATCAAACAAATACAATATAAATTTTATCTGTCTCAGACTTAATCCTAAGATATCCCATCTTATCTCGCGTACCAAACGATCCGTTAGTATAATTTGAGATGTTTTATATAAGGGGGTCTTACCATAGGTAGTGGGAGGAAGATGAAGGTTAGGGTGAAAAGGCTGAAGGTGATAGGCTGAAGAATTACTAGTACTTCCTCCTCCAACTCCAAGTTGGTGATGTTGATCTCCAAAAAATGAAAATTGAGCCAACAATGGCTGTTCTCCAAGTAAATTCAGTTCAGTAATTGCTGCTTCTTCTTCTTCTTGTTGTTGTTGCTGCTGCTCCATCACTGCTGCTGGCTGTTGCTTGTACATTTCATACTTCATCAACTAAATTCACATACAATATCAATTCCAATTATAATTATTACTCACTCAATATATGCCAAAACAAGTATAAGTGATCTTGCTAATCTAGTCTAGCTATATATACTTGATCAATTTGCTTTATGCTTTTCTTGGATTGATAAAAAATTTCTTTTTAATCATGTCATATTCACTTTATGCACATGATGGAGGGTTTGAACTCTGGAAGATTTGACTTTAATCCCCTACCTTATGAATTGGCTGATAAAATTACGTACATAAATGGAAGGATATGACCCTAATAATCATTTATAAATTATGAAATTAATGGTATAACATCAAGTATTATTATTATAGTAATGACTAATCATGATGAAAGCTGGTTTGACTTTGTTCCCTAATCTTATGTATTGACTGATATGATATGGAAGGAATGTGACCCTAATAATTATTCATAAATTAAGAAATTAATGGGTAAGGTCAAATATTATTATCATAGTAACGACTCATCATGATAAAAGGCTTGACTTTGATCCCTATCTTATGTATTGACTGATATAATTAAGAGTTAATTTCCTAAATGGCCGGCCACCCAAGTTTTGAGAATTATCTTCAAATATCATTTTTGTTTTATTTAGGATCAAAATATTATTTAACTATCATAATTTTCCTCTAATTATCACTCAACTATTACTGTTTTCTCCAAAAATACTTTTAACACTTCAAAAGCATCCTTCTCTCCTAGATGTCATGCCATATCAATAAAGCCTCATTTTTTTAATAATAGACTTGTTTAATTTATTTAACCAAAATTTTAATTTTATTCTTCATTTTAAAAAAATTAGATTAGGTTATTAAGAAGCAATTTGCATGCTTAGAAATCTTTTTCGGTACTTAAAATTTATATTAAATCATCATTTTAAAAAAATAATAGATCTATTTAACTTATCAAACTTATGTCTCTACAAAAAAATTTGTAAATTATGTAGGATATTATGGAGATTATACAAAAAAATGTCACAAATAATCTAATTTTCTGCAGATTTTTCTACCAAACAAAATTCAATGAAAAAATCTTTGTAGGTAATTATTACATAAGAATTTTGAAATCCCTAAATAAATTATCTGAAAATTTTAAGGAAGTAATTTTTCATAAAAATATTCAAATATATTTGTAAGGTTGGCATAGAGAAAAATTGGTATAAAAGAGAAATTTGTTATTTAACTTTTATTTTATAATTTATTTTTATATTTTTATTATATTATATTTCATCGAATCATACACTTAAACATCAATATATATCCTTAACTCATGCCAATTTCATGAAACACAAATAATTAGTTGGGTTGCCTATTTTAATTTAATAATACACACATTATATGAGATAAATATGTTTATTAATAAAGGTTAAAATTTTATTTTCTACTTCAAATATTATTTCACTTTCTATATTTTTTATTAAAAAAAGATCGTAAGTATGAATTTCAAAATACATAATTATTTTTTTCAGTGGTTAATTGATCTTTAATATTATTGATCTATTATACAATAATGATTAAATAATGTAAGTTAATGCTCATGAAATGATTTGTGCACCATGATTTAGTTTTAACTTCAATTGAATTTTTTAAACCCTACAATATTTTTTGAATATATATGTTTATAATAATACAAAATTGATAGCATTATAGTAAGTGTTAAAAAGCTATTCTTCATAATAGAAAAAAAATATTAAGTTTAAGTATGAGAAATGATTCTTTAGTATGAAAATTACTTCTTAATAAATTAATGTATTTTTTTAAAACATAAGATTATAATTTTAGTTAAATGAGTTTGATGAATTAAATAAGTCTATTTAAAAAAAAATAGGCTTTAATGACATGGCATGCCAACTAGGAGAGAAGGAGGCTTTTGAAGTGTTAAGTATATTTTGAGGAAAATAGTGATAGTTAAGTGATATTTTGATCCTTAATCAAAAAATAAATGATATTTGAAAACAATTTTCAATATTTGAATGACGATTAGGGAATTAACGCATATGATTACATACGTACATAAAGGGATGTGACCCTAATAATCATTCATAAATTAAGAAATTAATGGATAATGTAAACATACGTACATAAAGGGATGTGACCCTAATAATCATTCATAAATTAAGAAATTAATGGATAATGTAAATATTATTATCATAGTGGTTAATATATATGTATGTATATTGCATTTTCATCAAATTCTAGATTGTATATATGTTGACCAATTTTTTCATATATTAGAAAACCAATGAAAAAAGTAATTAGTTCATGACGGGCGATAAAAACTTACCCACTGGCACATGTCTTGATTTTCTTTCTCCAACATTTTCTCCTAACACATTGAACAATAAAATAAATTAACCAAAAAAAAAATTAAAAAAATTCTCCTATATTTTTATTTTTTAACATGATGATTTTTTCTCAAAAAATAAAATAAAAACTATTACCGTTCTCTTCAGGTTTTCCATCTGCTGCTGCAAGAGTTCAAGCTGCAACCATTGTGAAATTAATTTTGTTTAAAAAAAAAAGAAGAACATATCGAATTTAGGGAAATCGAACTCTCACTGATCATATTCTTTTAATTTTGAGTCATTAAACATTATTTCTTAATTTTAATTGTTTGATCAATTTTTGCTTATTGTTAAAATTAGAATGTACAAATGGAATTAAAACAAATAAAATTAACCATTAATTAGTATATACATACCTTTCTAGCTCTTATTTTGTTAACAGAATTTTCAAGCTGCTTCTCAAGTTCATTTAATTCATCATATTGTGCTAAATTCAAGTCATCACCTTTGTATCTTTGAAGGCTCAATTGAAGGTTCAATGTATCCCTTTTCATTTTTGTTATTTCATCATATTGTTCCACCTATAAAATGTAAATTAATTTCAAGTCAAATAATTATTATATTCAAACCATGAACAAAATAATAATAATAATAATACAAGATTTGTGGTCATACCCTATGATCATGAACTGGAATTGAGGCACCAGTAGTTTGGAGATACTTACTAATGATCTCACCCATGCTGTGAGGTTAAAAAAATTACAAAAAAAAAACATTTAATTAGGGGAGAGATATAAACCATACAAAAAATATAAATAACACCACAATATAATTTAACTAGATATTTTTTTAAGGAATTACCAAAAGTATCTTATACTGATCTTGTTGTTTAATATAATCAAATATTGTTTACTCAAGAAAAGAAGGATTGCTATTATATTACTGTCTAACTAAAATTCCTTAGTGGAAATTAATGATTTTATAAGAACATCACTTTCTTGGAAAACTCAGAAGATTTATAATAAAAAGAAGTTTAAAAACAAAAGGAAAAAAAGAAGAAGTTTAGACGTCAAAAAAACCCTAATTTTTTTTCTTCATAACTTGATGTCTAGGCACTTAAGTTGGTCAACAGAGACACTGATGTCTTGACTAAATTACAACAACAAATTCAATATAATTTCACGAGTAGAACCTGAAAAATGTCTCTGACTGATCAAAAATTCTACTACTAATTAAGCCATATTATATCAAGATTTTTTTTTTAAAAAAAAAAAACAAAAACCTGTGGGGTTGAGTGGTGTACTCAAACAATTTTCCTTTGGTGGAGAAAATGATAAGTCCAATTTGAGCATCACAAAGAATAGAAAGTTCATGTGTTTTCTTGAGAAGTCCAGCTCTTCTCTTTGAGAAAGTAACTTGTCTGCTTGTTTTATTCTCAATTCTCTTTACTTCTATCTTTCCTCGACCCATTATATTATTATCACCTATATAAACATACAATTATTTAATTAATTATGATTAAAAAATGACAATTGAAATATATATATACAAAAGCTTCTTGTTTAATTAAGCTTAATAAAGAATAAATTGTAAGTACATGCATGCATCAAATTAGAAACATGGATTTTAATGGAGAAACAAAATTTCCTATGAATTTTCTTGTTTAAGGTTCATAGACCAATTATTTGTTAATTTCCTTGAAATTGAACAAATGCATGTATTATTATTTATTTTTTCAAAAAAAAAAGAAAAAGAAAGATCCAAAAGGGTGTAAAAAGTGAGCAATGGAAAAGTGAAATTTAATTTTTGATGAGTGAAAAATAAAGAGTTTACCTTTGTTCTTGTTGTGTTTTTTCCAGGATGGCTTTCTGATTTTGGGTAGAGGGTGAGTGTCTTCTTTGCAATATCACCTATTTATATATATAAACCAAATCCTCAATTTTCCTCACTTTTTATTTACTTTTAGTTTACTCACTATAAAGAAGAAGAAAAAAAACTACTACACTCTCTTTGTTTCAATTTATTTATTTGATTTTAATTTGGCGTGAAATTTAAGAAATTAAAGAAGATTTTTTGATCTTAGGGTCTTAAACTAAAGAATGTAGAATATACTAAAAATCACTTTAATCTTGTGGTCTCAAACAAGCCGGCTATGTGAAAATTAGAATCAAAGAGTTATCAAAATAGGAAGAAGATATTTTTTTTAAACGAACCTAAAAAAGAAAATAAGATAAACAAATTAAAACGGAAGAAGTAGCTCATTTAGGACTTTCTTCATGCCTCGTTAAAACTGAAAACCACCTATCCTGATTTAGTTTCTTTTGAAATTAGATGCATAGACTTTTGTACATCGAGAACATCAAAGATTTTTTATACCATTAGATCAATTAAAACGACATAATTATGTGTTTATAAATTAAAATATGAGAATAATAATCTGAAAAATAAGACAAGTCACTATAAATTTTTGTTACTATTATTATTGTATATATAAGTTCAAATCCTTCTGAAAACTGAAACTTTCTGCTAATTTTCACACAAAATATGATATGATGTGAGAACTCTTAGTTCTAATTTCTCAACATTGTCTTACACATAACTTTTTAAACAAAGATCACTAAACCAAAGATTGTTGAGACGTCTTTAGTACTTACTAATTAATGGTATATATTAGTTCGAATAAATATTGCGTAATTAGTTGGGTAAAACCCTTTATTTTAATTACATAGGAGTAGTATGATAAAATACAAATTAAAGTGCATGTGTTTTTTCTTTTATATAAAATATAGTTTAGAATAGAAGATAAATAATATAAAGTAGTAATTGATGTTGTTGTTGACACATAACCACCACTGACAAGTCCTTGTAGAAATGGTGGTACCAAATATTCTTGTATATTTCCAATTAGGGTTTCTTGGGATAGTGATCATAATTCTGGACTTAACCCAAAATAGAAAGTAAAGAAAGTCTCATGATATCACTTTTTTTTTTTGTTCTCTCAAATGGACAAGACAAATTGTTACTACTATAAATGCACTCAGACTTTTTATTTCAATTTAATACTAGTAGTAGTATTCTTCCACACTTCACATGCACAAGGCCAGTCACTTTTTTCCATTTATTTCTTTTCTTTTCATTCCCTTCATTGGCATGAGGGAAAGGACAGAGAAAGAACAAGCATATATACTTTGACCAAACTACTTACAGTTTCAATTCATGTGAATACTGTTTGATTAGACAAGTAAAGTACAGAAAAAGTTAGTGTTGCAAATTAAAGTCAAATTTATGAAATTGTCCTTAAAAACTATAGAAGAGCATTTATCTATATATATATATATACAAATTTTTTTGTAAGAAAAAAAAACTTGAAATCTCATAAAATTGAGTCATTTCACTATTATTATTTTTTTTAAAAAAAATCAGCCTAAATATGGTTAGTAATGAGAGCTAGTCAAGTTCACAAACTCTTTCAAACTTGTAGGGTTTAACCAAGATATTGATATAAAAACAATTTTTTTATCTTCTCAAAATAAGGGTAAAATTAAGTACATATCATTCTCTTGGAACTTAACTTATGTATGTTGTTGTTTGACTAAGATGTTGATATTGAAAATAATTTTTTTATCTTCGCAAGATAAGAGGTAAGATTGAGTACATATCAGACTTTATTTATTTATGTATGTTGTTGTTGACCAAGATGTTGACATATATATGAATGACCTCTTCATAATTTATTGTTGATATGGTGAAGTGCATGAATTAGCTTTTGAATTGGTGGGTACAAAGAGAATGCTCTGCAAAAGTAGCCATTTGCAACTTCTTCTTCTGCCTCTGTCTGAAATTCACCACATGGGACACAGCTTAAATTTTCTATTGCATTTTCTTCTTTTTCTTTTAGTAATTCTCAAATAATAGTAATAAGTGCATGCTTATTTCTAGACTTGCTTTGCTAATCCCTTTCTTTGTTTCTTTGTATTTTCATAATTATCAACCCCTGTGTCACCCTACAAGTATGTGAATAAAAGTATACAGAATAACAAAAAGGAAACTTTCTATTCAAACTGCTCTTATAGGATTAAATACCACTTAACTAATACTATTCCAATTAATTAAAAATTTAGTCATTGTAACTATCATTTTCCACCACATTATTTAGCACAATGTAAACATGACATTTTATCAATCTAGCTAAAAATGTATATAAAAAACATTTTATAAATTAACAAACAATATGTATGATACGCGCGCGCATATATATATATCTCTATATAAACAAAAGCAACATAAATGGTCAAATGTGGAGTTACGTTGTGCAGAAAGAATAAAATTAATGAATGATGATTATATTTGAGGCACAGACAGGTAGTTTGATGTCAATTCCAAACCACCCACCCCCCTCTTTACCAAAATAAAGAATAATGAGGATGCAGTTTCCACATGGTAGCAGGCCAAACTATTTTTGGATATTTAATTACTCCTTCCCATATTAACCATTCAAATAACTGATCTCTTAAATATCTAATCTTTACCACTCAATATTAGCAAACAAATATATTCTAGTCACAGAGGAGAGAGTGAGATCAGTGTGTGAGAGAGATTATACCATTAATTTCTTCGTATATTTATTTTTTCATATTTTTGAATTCTCTTGATAAAAAAAGGGCAGTCCGGTGCACTAAAGCTCCCGCTATGCGCAGGGTCCGGGGAAGGGCCCGACCACAAGGGTCTATTGTACGCAGCCTTACCTTGCATTTCTGCCAGAGGCTGTTCTTGATAAAAATTATGATTCTATCACATGGGATGATAGTCCATAGTCTATAATATACATATGAAGTTCTCATATTATCAGATGGCGAATTTTGTCTAATCATATACACTTGCCTATTTGTAGAATTCATTTTACTAGAAAAATAGAAGACCATAGATATATAGTGCAACAAATGATCTTGATATTTACAGAAACAATTAATAATGTTAGAAACACTAAAATATCTCTAATCAAATTTGAAGAGAGCATCGTCTGATTATATACCACCGATAAGAGAGCCTTGATCAATCAATGGTAAACTTATCTCCGTATAACATATAAGTTATGGATTAGAATCATGGAAGTAGTCACTAATGCTTGCATTAGGGTAGATTGACGGTTGTGAGTGCAGCCCTTTTTCGAACCCTGATTACGTGGAATACTTTGCGCACCGAACTGCCGCTGCCCTGTCCATCGTCTGGTTATACAACCATTATATGTATACATATGAATTTTAACTATTTTTTTATGCGTAGGTCGTAAAGAAAAGCCAGGGTACTCGATTTGATGCATAAACTGTTTTGAGACTTGATTTGGAAAGTTAGAATAGTCCACCTTAACTAGCTTTGACATATAGATCACTCCACTAAAATAGTCTTCTTTACATATATACTATAGGTTGAAGAAAATAGTTTCATTGATGGAAGTGTTCGATCTTAACTACATCTAATAATGCAAAACTGATTAATTACACAAACATTCCAACCTTATTTATTAATTCTCTCTTTATAGTTTGAAATAATTATATGTTATCTTATTAATTAATAATTTTATGTTAAGTCAGATACACCTACATACATGTATTTTTACTATCAAATATTCTCTGAAATACAGATACATAGAAAGAGAGTCGGGCGAGAGAGCAGAAAGAGAATCAATCAGTATATCCTAAATACATAGGGAAAAGGCGAGTAAGATAAGAGAGAGGCGAGCGAGAAAGTTTGTGTTTCTCAAATACATGTGAATCCACTTGAATATAGTGTATCTGGAACAAATTACACCTAATTTTGACCCCGTGTATCCGAGAATCATGTTTTTAGACACTCCAAACACATGTATTTTTGGAGATCGAAATTTGACATGAATGATAATTTCAAAAACTCATGGCCTAAACTAGTGATAATCCACCTTAACTAGCCAGTATGTAATATTGTTTATTTTGCAACATGTTTTAACAATATCAAGAAAATAGTTGTATACGGGAGAATTACGAAAGCTCATTTGGATGGGCTTATTTTAAGTATTTTTAAGTTAAAATAACTTTTTAAGTTCTTTTATGATGTTTGAATAAAATTTAAAAAATGCTTTTGAACACTCATTTTAAGGCAAAATAGCTTTAAAAAGCTAAAAATGAAAAGCTAAAATTTCCAACTTTAAAAAAAAAAGCTTAAAATAAACTTATCCAAACAGACTCTAAATGGATATAACTAGGCATTAGCAGCTCTTCTTAGAATGAACAGTGCCGCTTTGATTTCCACTTCTTAAAGAACTTCATAAGACCTCTACTCTGTTGATGAGATCAAATATCCATTGTATGGTAGGGTAGAATTGTTAGTAAAAGATTCATCTTTCTATTGATCAAATTTTGAATTTACGGACCCAAGAGAAACTAGAAATCATAAAATGAAAAATTGTCAAATTTTCTGTTTGGATGGGCGCAGGAAAATCCTAATTCTCATTTTGTTTTCCAAAATCCTCTGACGAAATCAATTTCGCTTGTTCTAGAAAATAATTGTGCATTTGTGTTCATATCCAATCAGGATTTAAAAAAAGTTCTAAATTTGGTTTAGAACGAACTCACAACGCACTACGGAATTTTAGCTGGTACCACAGCGAACTAAGAGAGCAATTTCCAATTCATAAAAAAACTAGCATCAAAATGCCCCACAGCAGAGAGCCTAGCTGCCAATAAGACATCAATTTTCTAACTTTTTGCCTTCATGATAAAAACTAAATGTGCCTTCAGCTGTAACTTCTAAATAAGAGACTCGGGTTTCTTATCGGTCGCGCCATTATAACTATATACTTACAGAACTAGAAAAGAGGGGCAATCACTGAAGCCGCAAGAGGCAGAAATTGCATCATGTCAGCTGTTCAAAGCCGGAGGACACAACATTATTTGGTTTTGGAGGACAAGCAGTATGCTTGTTGGTTTTGTTCTTCTCCTCTGCCTGTGCAGTAGGCAATTTCTCGCTGTGAAACTGACTTTCACCAAATTCTGACTCTTGTTTCCTCTTTATTTTCTTTTTTGGCACAGCATCTGCTGCTCGTGGATCAACAGAGCCGCTAGAAACTCCCTTTAGTTTCTCCTGCTTTAGACGATCCACATCAAAACCATTAGCTAGGGAAACAGGCATTCGTGCAGAAGCAGTTACTGCTGCACTACTGGATACTGGCTTGTTTGTTGAGGTTGAAGAATGATCAACTACAATCCTTTCTTGGATATGCACTGACTGAGCAATAGGTCCAGCATCTATTCTACTAGCCTCTTCCTTTGTGGTCAATAACTTGTTCCTCCTAATTTTCTCTCCATCCTACATAAAGATCACAAATGAACTTTTACCAATTGTAAAAGCTACAAAAAGCATTTAGGCACAGGTTTGAAACTGCATTTTAGCGTAATTCATTGAAAGATGACGATGAGAACAACTACGGACTGATTACTATGTGAAATTCATTTTCTTAATGGAATCTCAGAAAGCATTCAGATATAGACTAATAATCCTATACATTTACCTAAAACAGAGCTCCACTGTGAATGAAAGCTCACAGGTTAAGAGCTACCTAAATAAAGAAGAGAAAATAATGATAAACAGGGCATTTTTTACCTTCCGGCGTGCGTGCAATGCTCTCCTCCTATCTTTTGCTCTACATATAGCACGTTTAATACCATGATTGTCCATAAATCCATTTGGCCAATATCCAGCAAGCTGCAAGAAAAACAGAACAATAACAGTTAAAAAACCATCACAGAGAAAACTAGGAAGAGTTCAGAAACCCCCAAATGTCAAAGCAGCTCCTAATTCACATTTTGTGGCCAAAATCCTGAACATACATCAGAGTTTAGCAGTGGAAAATTTTATTTGATGAAATCTAAGAAGAGAATACACCGATAAGTGACCACCACAATAGAGAACAGACTCTTACATACACCAAAAAACTGTTTCTGATCTAGAGTCTACCTTCAGATATACTTGGAACTTAGTTTGCATCAAGTACTAAAAATTCCAAGATAGCCCAATGGCAAATGAAGTAGATGAAAAAAATAAAGACCAAGCATGCAAAATGAGGTTCTTTCTTCAAGAAATAGCAAAATTTGTATGCCCCCTAACCTCAGCATACAACTTTCTGACTTGCGGACCAGCATCTTCATCCAGGCCCTACAAGTAAAGACTAAGTAAATCTCCAGCACAAATTGTTTCTAGAAAGAAGCAATCTTGTCAAGGACATTTTTGTTTTGAGGTGGAGGGGGGGTGGGGGTTTAAACTACCTCAACAAAATGATCATAAAGGTCACATATTTTGTCTTCCAATGCAACATCCATGCTGTGTTTTCTCTTAAAGGCTTCTTTCTCTTCAGCACTTGCTTCTTGGAAATCATCAGAAGCTCCTGCTTGTTCAAGTAACTGCTAACACACATCAAGCATCATAAAAAGATATTTTGTAGGTTTTCATAAAAGCATCACCCATAACCTGAGGGAGTGGAATTTGGTTTGAGATTTCCTATCAAAACATTCACTTCTACAAAAATGAAACACTCTTTTTTCCTGACCATTGAGGAACAATGGCAACTTCACAGGAAGGCTTGAATCCCTCAAATTCTAGCAGAGAGAACATGCACTCATGGTTAAGAAAAACAAGCATAATATTACAGAGGCATACCTTTGATTTCATCAATGGAATCCGCAACTTAATCATCTCAGCAACCTCTCTCTTTATGTGCTGAACTCTGTTATCTTTCTCTTGTTTTGCTGACAGGCCCATATTGACCATGATCTTCAAGTTCCTCTGCAGCCAGACAAATATAAGAGCAATCATAATTTCTAAGACAATGATGGGGAGCAAAACCACCTATGACTTGAAGTATTAGTAACAGTTGAACGAGAGAAATATTAAACCTTAATATATGTGAACTAGACAAAAACTATCATAAGCTTCTCTAGCATGGCGCAAGCTTGTGCAAGATGGGAAGGAAACATGTGGTAAAAGAAAAAAGAAATCCAACGTTAATAACCACAAATTGAAGCTTACAAGAATATGTAACATGTACAACAGGGTGCGTGCATTAGACATAACTTGAAAGCAGTTTACAGCATTCAGCCAAGAAACTAGATTTGCCTAGCATTTCTCTTTCAAATTTTCTTACACCGCTTATTTTCCTTCAGATTTCACAACCATGATACAATACTCGTAGGTCTTTATTACCTAAACATTCATTATCTCATCCCATAAAACAAATTTAAATTGCAGCAGTTTGTTATCTTCCACAAGATAATAAAAAAGTACAGGCCACCTAATGAGGAAGCTCTGTTAATTAAATATATGTGCATGTGACATTCACATTTCCTTTTACCAACTTCAATATCTCATTTTCTCGCACATAAAGGTACATTTGGACCTCTAATATTTGCTAACCAACAAGAGTTTCTTAACCAAGTTACTATTTCTGAAAAATGCTGATAAATATCTCTTCCAGCTTCTTAAAATCCAAACTAATTTATTTGATAGTTAACATTAAAAATTGAAATAATGAATTTTAATAGAACAGACATGTTTCGAAAGATTCTACTATATAACAACTGATTAAATATTTTCTTTTTTCTTGACAAACGATTATACTAGTCAATTATTAAGGCGAAAAGGATTATTCTCCTAACCAAAAATATTAATGAACTTCCTCACTTAAATGCAGGTGTCTCATTATTTTGGCACAATTTGATTACTGATAGACTGTTAAGCAGTTCCATCATCGTTAGCAATTTAAAAGTTCACCTCCACTCAAAAGTCAAATACCAAGTCACATGATACTTCATCTTATTTCATATGCCAGTTGAGTGGACATAGTAAGACTATTTTTTGGACAAAGTAATTTCATAATGACAGTAAATTCTCTTGTATACAAGCAGTATAACAAAAAGTAGAGAATCTACAACATGATATAAATCTCTATGAACGATGTCCAAGTTTCTATACACATTGGAACCCCATGAGTGCACACTTGCATCTTTTTCAACTTGAGACTAGGTTAAGAGTCATATTGTATATAGTTTAACACCCGTTGGGTGTTCTTGTGATAAAATATTGTACTAGAGAGTGTGGACACAATTAGTAGGTAGTAACCTTCTTAGCAACAAATCAAATAAACAATTAGTACACCGGAAGACATTCAATGTAATCTTGTGATAAAGAGCACAGTGCACAAGAACTCCTCAAGGCTTGATCTTCCACCAGAAAACTATGTACATAGTTTCTTTATTTATCTTGACATACCCGTGTAAAATGGCTGTAACATAGTTTCTTTATTTATCTAGACGTACCCGTGTTAAATGGCTGTAACATGAGTATGGTTACTTCATGCAGATTTTTCAAAAGAACTAAAAATTCATTTAAAAAGAAATGCATACCCTAAATAGATACTTCCATACACCAGCATAAAATATTAACAGGCTCATAAAAAATATCTCAATATTGTAAGACATGCACTAAGATTTCGCAACAAGTCAGTTTAGAATGTAAATTGTTCGAATTCAAAGTAAAATAATGTTTTAAGTGTTGCTTCATGATAATGGCTGGAAAGTGACAGATATTGGGAACATATTAACAAAATAATTATCAAAGTTAATGTTCGGAACTCGGGAATTGTAGGTTTTCACACAAATTAACCAAATTAGTCGTGTGATATGTAAGAGCCATTGTCAGCAGTCCACAATAGCAATTATATGAGAGTTCAGACTGGTCTTTAAGCTCTTCAAACTGAAACAGATTCAACAATTGATAACATTTAGCCAAGGATCTGGTTCTATGTCTCTCAACTTCACAATTATGATTGCTTTAACATTATGCATTACAAGATTTTAGATATTTTTTTGTCATCTAATGAAGATATGCCACCAAAATAGAGAAAGAAATCATCACTACAATTGATTCCTGTAACAACCTCACAGATCTCCATAACATAATTAAGATATGGAACAACTTATGAAATAAATACAGTCAGAATAACTCAAAAAGATATAGCTTGAACATGATGCAGCGTCAGCATGATAACAAACTTTATCTAGAAAATCCAGATGACACAAAAGTACCTTCAATGTGCGAAGCTGTATCAAGTGGCCGACAATACTCATTAAACGATTGATTAACTCATTGGATATTTTTCCATGACTAGCTTGCTGAAACCATCAACGGAAATATTTGGATTCAATAAGTACGTTATGGAATATAAGTTAATACGTCAACCAAAAAGATAGAACTAATTAGACCATATAGCTTAGTCTATACCGCCAATCGGGCAACTTTAGCCAGCCTCTGCTTTATTTCAGGTGGTAACCTCCTTTTGATAGCCTGAGATGAATTATCAGCATCCTGAACCTCCATACTCGGTGGCCTTACTGTGATATTTTGAGATTGAAATAAATGGCCAATATAAAAATATGAAATTATCATCAAATAGGAAACATCTGAACATTGGCCTTACTGTGATATTTTCAAAAATTAAACAGATATCCAATGTATAAGAAAATGAATTATCAGTTAGAAAAAACAGATGTCAGAGGTTTTGGGCATACATTCCGCAACGATCTTCTCCAAATCCCTGATGGCCTTCTCAAGCATTGTACCTTTTGGTCTACCACTAGATCCTTCCTTTCTCTGCATAGAAGGAACTTTCTGTATAGTTTTAGGAAGCACCTGAGTGTCAGTTACAGTAAGAATAAAAGCTTATTGGGAATCTCAGATATGACTGCATAACCCTGCACCATACGCGTGTCTCTGAATCTTATATGGTGCAGGCTTAAGTGGTCATGTCTGAGATTCAAGGCAAACCGACAGAATAGAGAGGAAACAAGGACTTGCTAGAACTAGAGGTCTTCTTGATTGTTTTTGATGAAGTAATAGATTTCATTAAAGGCATCAAGAAGATGCAAATAGTACACAAAAGAGTGAGATCAAAAGTGAGTGAGTTACCTCTATTACAGTGAGCCCTATACTAAAGATAAGGAGCTAACAAAATCCAAAAAGTTGTCTGGAAAGTTTACAGGGTACTAGTTGTTATGTATGCACACCTTCATTTTAACTGCTACAAAAAATTAATGGCAGCCGCAGGGCAAACTGACTGAGTAGATGGAGAAGGACTAATTAGACCAATAGAAGGTCATCTTGATTATTATATATGTTTATCATATTGTCAAAGCACAAAAAAAAAATTCTTTTTGATAATGGACGGCAACCAGAACCTCTGTTCTGTTTTATCTGATACCATATTGAATTGTGTGATCATCCCATCTAAATGCTTAAGTTGTTCGAGCACAGAAGCTCCATGCTCTTATCATGTAATCAAAGTCAAACCCATCCCTCATATTGGTCACTCTAATGTTGAGCCCCTACGTAATGTTATCCATACTCCAAGTCAATAGTTCTGCGAGAGTGTAGAATCTTTCATTTGTTATAGAATCTTTCATTTGTTAAGGCGATAAATTGTAGTATTGACAATCCTCATCTTTAGCTTTTGGGTTTGAGTTAAAGTCTAATGTCAATTTTCTTATTAATTACATTTGGTTTTCGCTTGTTAAGGTGAAGGCTATTTAGTACTCCCTCCGTCCCAATTTATGCGAAGGTGTTTAACCAGGCACGGAATTTAAGGATGAAAGAAAAACTTTTGGAACTTGTGGTCAAAAATAAACCATAGATATTTGTGTGGCTATAAAAAATCTCATGTAGGGTAAGAAAAGTTTAATATTAAATTGTTACTAAATTAGAAAAATATCATTCTCTTTAGGACTGGCTAAAAGAGTTGATTTCTTCTCTTTAAGGCTGCTACTGATTCCTTATCTAGTATCTCGACTTATCGTCACATTAATTGGGACGGTGGGAGTAACTTTATAGAGGAAACCGGTTTGATTTTGGAAAGAAAAGATCAGTAAAGACCACGAAGGATGAAAAACTTTTGTTAACGCCAAAAGAGACCCAAAGATTTCATGGAAGCATGTTTTTTCCTTGCATCTATTGACATTATTTGGCTCATTATAGGCGCAGCTCTACTTAGCTGTAAACATTTCAAAGACTTCACCTGGTCATTAATAAGTGCTATCCCTACATCGAATGATGATCTACTAGAAAAAAGTTTCCTTCAGCAATGTTCTCAAGCAATCATTAGAAATCACTCTAGAAATACCATGGAGAAATGGCACCCAAGGGTGTGGCCTAGGGGTCAATGAAGAGGGTTGAGAACGATGAGATCTCAGGCGAAGGTTCGAAGCGCACGCAAGTCGGCCCAGACACCACAGTTATAAAAAAATACCATGGATAAATGATTCATGACACAAAAAATTTGGCAGATAGCAAGAAACACACTATCGCAGGGAAAGGAAAGTAAACAACTCACCATAGTCTGAGCTGAGTTCTTTCCCTCAAAGCCACTGACATTAAACTTTTCATCACGATGCTGAACAGACTGGTCTATTCCGTCAGAGATGTTTACTGATCTTCCAACATTAGATTTCTCTTGAGCATAAGAACTTTTGTCTTGTAGCCTCTGAGATGAATTCCCAGATATTTCAGAAGCATCTCTTAATTTGTCACCTAGATTCTTGGATTGGGTAACTCCAATTTTCTGCTGGTCAAGGGCTTTTTCTTGTGCAGAATTGCCACGCAATGATGCTGATGGAGATAGCTCCAACATATTTTGGGTGTCTGCAGCTTTCTTTGTTATTGGTGTTTCAGAAACATTCAACTGATTCGGGAATTTTTCTTCATGGGATACATTTTGCAAAGCAACACCATGAGATGGATGAGATGTTTCACTAACAACTGGTACTGGTTTCCCAGCCTTTTTTCCGACTTTTACAGGTTTACTTGTATTATGTTCATCATCATCCCCAACATCGCTTTTCGCCAGATCTTTTCTTCTCCTCTTTTTTGGTTGCTGATTCTTTGGTGAGACTGGTTCACTAACAGAAAATAATGTCAGTTAGAAGCGCCCAAATGAAATGACAAAACAAATGAAAAGAAGTATCAGTTTTCATATCTGAGAAAAATGAGCAAATAAATCCTTTCCATTTTGCAGTCATAATTACAGATTCAATAGTGTTATGAACAACATATCATGACTATTTTGATAGGTGAGGGGAAAGAATAAGGGCATCTGTGTCGATAAAAAGAAGCTAAACCAACGTCCCGAAAGAAATATAGATCTATATTCCTAAATCAAGGGAGAAAACATAACTTATTGGACAAGGAAAAAGAATTTCTTAGGTAAAGAGAAGCAGAGGTTGAAACCATAGAAAGCAGTAGGTTAATACTTGGTTTTAAAAAAAAAGGTAAACACTTCCAAAATTGCAAGAACCTAATCTCCTCGCCAGTGTTATCAAAAGCGAAAAGCGTAAAAAAAACTCCAAGGTTCGTTGGGACTTAAAGCGCAAAGCGCAAATAAAGCGTGGGCTTTATTGAGAAAAGGCGCAAATGGAGAAAACATATAAATATATATATGTTTAGTCCAAGACTAATAATTAAAAGCATGAATAACAAATATATGGGCAAAGAAATTGATTGTTTTTATAATAAAGTGAAATATGAAAGGTTTAGCATCACCTCTTCAGGAAATGCTCATTCACAAGGAAAAGTATGACTTAGAGCCTTGGCAACAACACTGAAGCACACATTAAGTGAGGCAAAGTGCGCTTTAAGCACACCTTCGATAACACTGCTCCTCGCAGAAGGAAAGAAACGAACTATGTTTTGAAAGGAAAGTCAATTAGTGTACAACAACTTAACTTCAATTGTTTATGGCCAGGAGCGGAGCTACAACTCATTAAGGGTGTTCGGACGAACCCAGTAGCTTTTACGTAAACCCTAGATTTGTATTAGAATCGCTAGTAAATATAAATAAAATTTGCGAACCCACTTACATAAAGCATTGGGAGGTTAAGCGGTAAGGATCACTGGATCAGGGTATTAAAGCTTTGCATCGCGGAGATGTGGGTTCGAAACCCACTTGCTCCCAAAGTCTTCTTTTTAGCTAATATGTTCTATTCTCCTTTTAAAAGAAAACAGATATCTACATCATTTTTTCCAAAAAGAGACTATCATTTCTTTACACTATTTCAATTCCAAAATCATATTTTTTCACAAAAATTAGCTAGGATTTGTTACCTTTTAAAAAATATATTGAATATCAATACTCGTTTCTTAAATTGAGGTTATTATAAATTACAAAAAGATACGAAAATATTTTCCTTCATACCAAATACACCATAAAAGGAGAAAAAAAAAGATACTTGTAATATAAAAATACTTATTTCTTTTACATATTAAGAAGTAGTGGTTAATACGGATATGCATTTATTCATTTGTTTAGCCATTCTTTATCTATATAAAATATTGGTGGGTTGAATATTTTATTTGTTTTCACCCAATTCATTTTCGACCGGCCCATATCCGATTCGACCCACTCGTTTACCACCCTATCTGAATCCATAAGCCTTAAATCATGGCTCCGCCTCAGTTTATGGCTTTTGCCATTTTGGTGTAAATTATAAAGAATGAATAGTATGTTAGATTTCATTGACTCCATGCAAGCGGGTGGGTTTTTATCATAAGCACCAGCTTGATGCTAGGTAGTTTCTCCTTTGCAATATACAAGCTTACTTACCTTCTTCAAAAAAAAAAGATGCTTCTCTTTCCTAATTAAACATTACTAGAATGTGATGAATAAAGATTTCAAAATTTTAAAAAGAAATAGATAGAACAAACAAGAAAAAGAGGAACAAAATTATTTTGACGGAATGAGAAAGAAGATTAAAAAAGAACCCCAAAAGTAAAAGTGACAACGAAGAAGAGCTGTACATGAGGAGAAGAAAATAGGAAAGGGGTAATCAAGAAATAAAGAAGAATAGAAGAGTCAGATTAAATCCAAGAAGAAGAAGAAAACAACATAAAGAGAACGTTGAATATCATGTAAAGAGGAACCCATCAATGCTTGGCAGGGATTACCAGATTTGGGGGTGAACTTGAATTGGGGGAGAGAGAATTAACTATTTCTTATGGTAAAACTTAAAAGTATATGTGGGTCATAATTATCCTTTTTTTTAATGTAATAAGAAGGATATCATTAACAAAAAGCATCAAGAAGATGCAAGCATTACAAAGACATTATCGTCTCCCAGGAAGGCAAAAAAAGCTAACACAACTATCAACATAGATCTATGGAACTGATAAATTCAAGGAAAGATTCAAGAGTATAGTTGACCCAACTAAAAAGACTAATCAAACATCTAGCCTTAAGAGAGGAAATAGGAGTTGGGATGCCATCAAAACACCTTTTGTTCCTCTCTATCCAAAAGCACCACAAATTACAAGCAGGAACCAAAGACCAAATCATTTTTATGGACTTCCAACTTTCCAGGAGCTCCAACACACGAAAGTCTCTCAAAGAGCCTGGCATGGCCCAAGTCAGCCCAAAGAGAGAAAAGAACATGTTCCAAAAGTCTGTGGCAACAGTGCAATGAAGAAACAGGTGATTGATAGACTCTGGGTTGCATAAGCACATGTAGCATAATTATCCAATCACTTGAAACATGGAATTGTGGAGTAATTTAACACTTTGTTTGGATGGTTGTTAAGTATTTTATCGTACAATATTATTTTAAGGAATACAATATTTGAATAGATTATATCGTTCTCCATTGTTACATAATATCACACATCAACAATGACAAATCTACAAGAAAAGTAGGATACGGGATAGAACTAGTATGAAAAGGTAGGGTAAAGGATAAATAAGATTATTAAACAATAAGTAAAGACAAAATAAGAAGAAAATATTAAGGTAACAATGCAAAACCACAAAATCGGTTATTACGATACAATAATATTTAAGTAATAATCAAAACATTGTAGTTAAACTAACGATACAATACAATACAACATGTAACAACAAATCCAAACAAGGTGTAAGGGAATTGTTAGGTGGTATATTATGTTATTTAAAAACTTTAAAATGGATATAAAACTAAATTTGGATGCCTGATGAAAGGTGAACAATTGGTTAAATTATATAAAGTGGTGTTGAGACTTCTCATACTACTTAAAAATCTCAAGGAAAAAACTCACATGCGCTCCAACTTTCCGCGGTTGACAAAGAAACCATCATGCTTTATTGCTGAGTTATCAACCTGAAAATATTCATCCTGCATAATAAGAAACAATGTACTAAGTACTCTCACTACAACATATAAATGCCACCTGTACAAAGTTGCAAAATATTGACTATGCTTATAAAATCATTCGGAAACAAAATAACAGATATGTGTATAAGTTAGATAAGGTTAGGAAACTTGATGTGACCAACCAGCTCAGTATCATCAATGAAAGAATCTTCAGTGTCATATTCATCGTCATCTGGGAAATTATTAAGATCTTCCTCATCATCACTTTGCTTGCCCTAAAAGGCATAATAGTTAATTAGCAGATCAAGTGCAAAATAAATGCATAAATTTATATATATCACTGACAAGTCTCATGTAACGAGTAAACAACAAAATGCATACCACATATAGGCGTTCAATCTTTTCTATCACAGCATTTAAACGATTTCCAGGAGGTGCATCCTTGACTTCCTTATCAGAAGGTTGTCCCTACAAGGGCATTGATAATAAGCATAAAATTTTATCAAAAACATGTTTTCCCAAATTAGCAAACAAATGCTCCGTAATAGAATTGCAACATCAATTCTGACCAAACTAGTCCTTGGAAATTTCACTATTTCCCCTTTTAGTTTGTTTTTTTAGACAAGATCTTTGAAATACTTATCTTTGTCAAAAAATGTTTTTCGAAATAAATTATTCTAATCATAGAGATCACCAACCTCCCTATATACTCCAGCACACGGTTTACAGGAAAACAATAGAAATCTTTGAAAGACTTATTTCTAAGACCAAATATCACTAGCCGCCTTTTATACTCAAATAGTGCCGGATTCAAAGGAAGTCAATGGAAAGTCACCTATAAAAAGACATCACGTTCTCAATATAAGCAATGGAAAAAATCAATAGCAAACTTTTCTCCCTTGGGCATAACTAGCAAGGATGTATTGCGATGATGATGCACAAAAACGTTATGCACGACTTAGACAATTTAATCAATTAATAAAATCTTATAAACGACAAGAAAACACCTGCATACGAGACTTATACCAAAAAGTAGAAAACCTTGCAACAACTACAAATGACACCTGATATTCTATACCTACAGGGACCTCATGAGCTAAGTTGCTCGGTCTCTCCAAAAATGTTGTCAGACCGTGTCGGATCCTCCAAAATTGCACTTCTTTTGAAGGATCCAACACACACCAGAAAATAAGGGATTAAATGCTATTTCTCTAAGTGTACAAAATCCTTCTCTACCACCCCCACCACAAAATTCCTCTATTTCTGTCTCTATATATATATATATGGTCTGCGTATATGCTAGTGGAGCAACATCCCACGCTCTGCATCTTCTCTTCCGTCTTCCAAAGATCTAACTGAAGAATAATACTTCTCTTACCATACTTGGCAGCACCCATTGAAGACAATCACCACATAATTTTCCACCACAAGCAAGATGCTTTCTGGCAATGTAAAAGGAGGTGAGACATCTTCACCCAAATTTTTGCACATGAACACCAACTGACCCATGTAATGTTACTCTCCCTCAAATTCTCGGACGTCATATTATTTGTCTAGCAAAAAACACACATTTCTTGGAAACATATGTATCCACACCACAACATTTGGAAATAAAGACTCCTCCCTTCTCAACAGTTTCTCATAATAAGACTTCACATACTTGGACAAACATCTATATTAATCCCAAAAAAAGTGTTGTCAAAGAAGAAAAGCATAGAAACACGTCAAGATTTGTGGGATCAAAAGCACTAGAAGACAAATAAAGTGCTTGTTTCTGGCAAGGTAAGGCATAGATAAAGAGGAAGAAACAAAGGTAGACATAAAAACAAGAGAAACGACTATAAAAGCAAACAATAAAGACAGGAGTTGAAAATTGCATCAGCGAAACATACAAGTAAAAGCCGTGTTAATCAAGTTCAACAACGGGTTTAAATTTCTTGCACATAATGGGAAGATGCTATTTTTACCTTTCTAATTCATGCGACTAGATTTCTTATATTAAAATTATAATTTCCTATTCCTAGTTACTAATGTACATATATATTTATGAAAATATTTCTAAGATTTTTATAAATAATGATGGTGTACGTGCAAGTTTGCATACAACTCGACTATTTTACTCCCTTCCTGCTACCTCTAGCCAAGTACGCATTTTATCTAGATTGTCTCCCTTCTGTTGTGGAGCTTGACAATAACAAATACGCCTAAATACTCTGAGATGGTGCACATATGGTTCCACATCCTGCCAAGCCTCATAAGGAGTTATATTCTTGAGAGCCTTTGCAGGTAGCTTGCATAATACTCAACGAAATATTTACCCCTTCAACCCAAAAATGTTTTGGTAAGTCCATCTCAAACATTAGGCACCCAACCATCTCCGTCACTGTCATGTTCATCATTTCACTTCCACCCCTTTGTTGAGGTGTGTAGGTGGTAGTTAACTGGTGTTCGATTCTTTCATCTCTGCGAAACTTATCAAATTGGCTAGAATTGTACTGGGGACTATTATCATATCTCAAGAGTAAAAATGTTAATCTTCAATATCATTTTGGTTTATGATACCTTTTAAATTGTTGAAACGTGGCATAAACTTCATTTCTAGTGTTCGGGCCCAACACATTCTGGAAGGAATCATCAATGAAGAGAAGAATCGTTACCATTCACTTAAGGAACTGACATAGGTCCACTTGATACCATTCACTAATGGAACTAACATAGGTCCACAGACACAAGTGTAAAAATTGTAGCTTTTGAGAGGCCATCCAAGTTTTCTCCATTTAGAAATAATAAGTTTTTTTTTTTTGGATCAAGTAAAGAATTTCATAGATACTTACAAGGAAGTATATTTAGTGAGCATTGATCCCTAGTCCTCTAGGTGAGAAATGGAAAGATAACTTGTGTTCCTTGCTGACAAGCATCACAATTATGAGGTCAACCTTCGATTTCCAAAATATTTTCAACAAGTTTTTTACCTTTTGGTTCGATTAAATCCTATTGGTTGAAGTGCCCAAATCTTCTACACAAAAAAGTTTGAATCACTCAGGTTTACACTGCATAGGCTTCAAACCCACTCCATTCTACAACAAAAACTTTAAAACTTATCTTTTTTTTCATTTTAACACAATAATTAAACTCCATCATCATCAGAAATAACACAAATGTTAGCTTAAATTTAAGAGAATATGCCTTCTCCATCATTTACCCGAACGATACCGATATAAGTCTAAAGTTTCAACTTCAACTGTACCTTCAGCTTTCACTTTCAAAAAATCCCCATTCCAAATTATCATTGTGATTTATGGAGCTTTTATCAAGGTCGTTAATATTGTTGCATTAAACGTTATATGCTTTATGCATTCATTGCCAATGAGCCAAGTGGTGTGTGTGTCCTTGTTGCTAAAGCATGCGGCAGCAAAGATCCTCTTCCTGAATTTCTGACTCAGTTGTTTGTACTTGTTGATTGCTTTCAGGAGTCTGCTTTATATTGCATTACCTATCTAAATAGAGAATGGAAGTACCACAGATTGCACCAGGCCTCCAACAATATTTTTGCATGTGGGTGGTCTATTTACAATGCTAGAAATGTGAGAATAGCTTCTTGCTATCAAACCTTCTATTTTGTCATTCAATTTCTTGTTACATTTTTATCTAGCTTTGCTTCCTCGCTGGTTTTGTGCATGAAAGTCTCATTCACTAACTTTTCAACCTTCTATTTTGTCATTCAATTTCTTGTTACATTTTTATCTAGCTTTGCTTCCTTGCTGGTTTGTGCATGAAAGGCTCATTCACTAACTTTTTCTTGCTTCAAAAGCTCATTTGCTCTTGAGCTTGAAGAGCACTCATTAGCTCAACAATTGAAATATATTTAAGATTTTTGTTTTACGATGCGTCACTAGAACCTTCCCCACAATTCTGCTATCTAGGAAATCCTCAACAAGCAATTGGATTTTGTTGACGATCAAGGAAATTCTATAAGAGTATTTGCTAATAGACTCATTTTCGTCAACGCATAGAGCTTCAAGGTCCCTTTCCATATTCAAAACTTGCATTTGCCTAGTTCGATCATTTCCTCAATATTCCACTTCAAATTTGTCCCAAGAAAAAACTTCTTTTATGCCATGGGCCTAGGAAAGATTGAATCTCCTACGTGACTCTAACTAACAAACTTGGCTTTGGACCTATTGGTTTCTTCATTGTCGGCCTTGATTTGTACCAAGGTAGAATCTTTTGGGAGTGCATGGTCAAGACTGTCTTAAGCAACAATCCACCAAAATCAAACGTTTCTAAGTAAGTTTACATCAGTAATGACCAAATTACGTAATTCTCACTGGTGAAAGTATATGGAATTGACAAAGAAAGGCTATTGTTGGTTGACATTTCGAGTTTAAAAAGTTGAAGGCTTTTCTTGTTTCTTTTTCTTCACAAATCCTACAAAACCAAGTGTGGCTCTGATACCACTTGTCGATTTAAAATAAGAAAAGGAGCGACAACATAAAGAGATGATTTGGGAGAACGATCTAATTCTTTCGTACTTCAAATGCCCAATATCTGGATTGCTACGACTGAAGATAAAAAAAGATAATAAAAAGATTTTATTCAATCTTTATCCGATATATTTTGAAAAGAAAGAACCTAATCACTGGAACTCAAATGGCAGGTGTTCAACACTAAGTTATAATGTATGCATGTGTACTTGAAAGGATGGTGGCTAAACCAGCTTGCACACACCTTGATTTATCAGTTGGGTACGTACTACCTTCCACTAGCAACTTTGTCCACTTTGGTATAGACAGATGAAAAAAATCACGGAACTTTCCTTGCCTCTATCACTCTATGGTGTTTGAGACATGGTATCCCATAGTCCATTCCGACTCCATTAATCGTTAGGTCAATCCCTTGAATACCAATTTATATAAGTTTTTTTTTTCATATATCTTCAACATTTAATCACACCCAAAGACAGCACATGGCAACACCTAGGAGCCTAATCTAGGTGAGCTTGCAAAACTTATAAAGAACCCAGTTTCAAAGCAAGGCATAATTGTGCCTTAAAGATGCCTCTATTAACACCATTGCGAAGTCAGTCACAGAACTTTAAAGAATAAAGATAGACAAACTTTAAACGAAGGAACAACTAGAAAGAAAATACTACAATAATAATTTACATTGTTTGCTATAATTCTTTTAGTATAATAGTGTTTGTTAAATAACAATCCCCATCTTGAGTCAAATGTAGTTCTAACCCAAATCTCTGTAATAAAATTTTAGCACGACTTACAAAATCAGATCACTAAATTCAAATTTCAAGATCTCTAATAGGCTTTGAACTACAATTTCTGTACAAAGGCAAGCAAATTTAAGCAAATAAATATAAATACTAGGATAGGAGTAAGAGCTACCTAAAGAAGGCAACTCTTGTAACCTTTGAAGGGAAGAGTCAGGGAACCCTCTTTCCTGCTACATTTTTTTTTGTGAGAATATACCAAATTTATCACAAAGACGTGTCAACTGAAGCACAATATTAAGCTCTGCAACTTTATAATTCATCTGGATTACAAAAGGAAACGCCACTTAAAGAGGCCATAAAAACACAGAATGTCACAGTGACGATATCTTCCCAACTCATTATGTTCGGATTTCAGACTGGCCCAAGGACAACATCATGGAGCAACCCAATCAGCTTCTAAAATCCCAGAATCTTTTACTATTCCACAATACTATAAATATTTTTTTTCATTTTAATGACAAATATTGTCAATACTTTATCAAATAAATCATATGAAAGATAATGCCAATAACAATTCCCCTGTGAAACCATGCACTCCATCTCTGACTGTTATATTTATCACCATCACACGCACACGGATGCAAAAATAGGAACAGCTGAGACAGGTGAGCAGAGCCACTCAAGTACCAATGAAGAATTTCACAGTGTAATCTTAAATTTCCCATACCAAACAAATGAATTGTCTACGGGGAGTAATTTGATCTTGGCTATATTCGGATGCTAAACCAATCATTCCTTTCACCCACCAGTAAGATTATAACTTTATATATATAAATAAGATTTCCTCTGCCCACCAGTTGCAAATCAAGAAGCCTTAACTGACAGTATTACCAATTCAGGATTGCAAAATACACAACTCACTCAACCAAATGACTGATGATATTTATGCAGCTCAAACACTACAGCATTATTTCCTACTAGAATTGAGTTTCAAAGCAACAAACTGAAAACTGATACTCATTGGTAGAATTTTACACTATAAGTTCAAGTGAATTAACTCAGATGAGAGATGACAAAAAACAGAAAACTAATTAAAGTTAACGTAACCAAACAATCAGGATTAAACTCAAATGACAACCTACCGGAGCTAATCGAGCCTCGAGAGAAGGATGCGGCACTGGAGGTTGAATGCTAGCAGCAGCTAAAACCGACATCGTTGGACCAGGACCGACACCATTAACATTGGACTTAGTAGCGTCCTTGAGAAGCTTCTTCCACGACACAATTGTGGTCTCTCCTGGCCTGAGCTCCACCGTAAACCTCCTCCGTCCTCCCGCCGCTTCATACGACGTGGACGTCCTCCCTAGCGGTTGTCCGCCACTGACGCCGCCGTCCATCGGAGATTGTAAACGAAATTAGGGTTGCGATGTATGAGATTTAGGAGAGGAAGACATGGAAAAGAGAGGGAAACACTGATTCGAAACCCTAAAGAAGGGGAAAAATACGGTAACGAATTGAAAAGAGAAAATTTTGGAATTGGATTTATTTAATTGTTTTTGCCCTTTTCAGTTGCTTTCTATTTTAGTAAGAAAAGAAAGAAGACTCCTTTTAGTTTCCCGTGCAACTGCCGTCTGTTTGTCTCACATTTCACACTTGGTCAACTCCTCTTCTAACATTTGTTGTCAAAAAAAAAAAAAAACTCCTCTTGTATTTTTATTTTTTAAAAAGATTACAAGTTAATCTTAATTATAATTATTCACATGTAATACGCCTCTGTTTAAAAATAAAAGATATTTCATATAATCAAAAAATATATCAATTTTACGTTTATTCACACTTCAAAAAGTCCTTTTTAATGCGTCTATAATAGCCTCCCAAAAAAGAACGTGCTACGTCCGACCACTTGTAAATCATGAAAAATTTACATAGAAGAGGAAAGAGGAAAAACAAAAAGAAAACGAGAAAAAGAAAAGAAAGAATAAATCAGAATTCGAGGTTTTCATTTGTGGTCTCGTATCATGATTCTCGAATAAATTATTTTTCGTTTTAAGTTTTTTACACGACTGTTCGAGATTATGTCATTGATGAAAACTCTTGATTCACTAAAGGTTCATTCATTTTATTTTAACTATAATTTCAAATCATGCTCTAATTATGTTTCATTATTATGATTTATTTATTTAATTTGAATCAGTAAAAATATCTTTCATTGATTTCTTTGAATTTAATCTCATATTGTGAACTAAAGATAAAAATTATAAATAGTTGTTTATGTGAGAAAATTAAATGTCCATGAAAACAGAATTCAAATACTAGGTTTGTTAACTTTTGTACTTGTTCGAGTTTGTATTATGAACCATTCTATTTAGCCTTTTACCAAGTGAATCCTTAAATTCAGTAAAACATAATATATTAAATCTCTCTGACCATTGACCAAACTTATGTGGTATTAAAATGAATGAATTGGCGAGAGTGTGTTACTACACGCGTGTTAAAGCAACGGATGGCATATTTAAATGAAAACATATATTAAATCCCTCTCTCTTTCTTCTCCACCACTCCTCTTGTCAGCATTAGCACTTTCTTGACATCAGGTTTCATGACGGTTATCAGTGGAGGGAGAGAGCGGCGTTGGTTTCATGGCGGTGCTTGTCGAAGTCCACCGATTCACAGTGTAGTGAGAGAGAGAATGAGGGAGGTGAGGATGCGAGGAGCTGGTCACGATGGCGAAGAAACTTGTCGGCCGGAGGTGTTGGTGCAGCAGCTTAGAGTTGCTGGTTTTGTGGAGGTTGAAGAAAGATGTCACGATCCAAACCTAGGGCCTAGACGTGATACAGCGAATGAAGCACCCGTAGGTACCTCACCCAAACCTCTTAGCATTCATTGAGCATTTCATCCGTAATAATAATCAAATAAGTAAAAACATAAGAGATAACGGGACTAAGGGACTTATCATACAAAGAGAGTCAAAGTCAACTTAACATCATACATTTGTCCAACCATACCTTCTACTTTAAAACTTGGCGGGGCCTAAGACATGTACCTAGCTCACCCTCAAGGTTTTAGTCAAAAATGTCAAAATGTAACTCAAGAGTCTATACATAACATAAGCTAGAAAGATAGGAGTGTTGTTCCTGAAACATGGGAACTCACCAAATAGTGGTAGCCTTCAACGCAATCAACTTAGCTAGGGGAGGAGAGTGTGGAGTAGCGCCGGTCCATAGATGGTGATATCATGTAGGCAAAAGTATGCATTAATGGTGATCAATCATTAAAATAATTAAAACAATAATATAAGAGTAACTTAATATGAAACCCATTTTCAACCAAAGCAAAAAAGAATTAAACTTTCATCTTATGGCTACAACCCAAGAACAAGGGAATTTAGCCTTTCATAGTTTGTGAGATAATTACATGAAGAATTTGTAACATAAACTTGAATTCAAGGTGAAAAGAAAGGAGAAAATATCACCAAACTAGGTCTTCTCTCGTCTTTCTTCAGATTCTCTTCGACAAGAACCAGTGCTCACATAAAAAATGTAAAAGTGCTCTTAATAGCACCAGAAAATGTGTTGTTAAAGCAATCGCACTAAAGTTCCCGACACGGACTTGTCTTGTTCCAATATAACATTTCATTTTCCCACTTTTGGGACAAATTTAGCTTGCACATGTCTAAGGTCCGCGAGGCGGACTTGTCGCGGACCACACTGCTTTGCCAAATAATTTTACGCTTTGGTTTGATCAACATATATCCAAGGTTCGCGACGTAAATTTATCGCGGACCACACTGCCTCATGAAATAATTTTATTTCTTCGTTGTTGATTCTTCATGGCCAGGTCCGTCGCAGACCTGGCGCGGACTACACTGTTTTGGCCAATACATTCCATATTTTAGAATAAAAACTGTAGGTCCTTATTTCGTGATGTCGATTTGCTTTCTTGCAGTGTATTTTAGTCCCCTTGTGATTTTATTTCTCCCTTGAGTTTCAATTTTCATCAAATCATGCTTCTAATGTCCATTTGTACTCACTTAGACCTGAAATTTTCTAAATATGCTATTTAGTTACAACAATACGAAATATGCACAATATGAACTCAACTTTAGGAATTTTGTCTTCAAATCTAGCAATAATTTATGGGTTTTAGTTGCTATTGGGCACGTAAATGTGCCCAAGATCATAGCTCATCTAGCATCGTCATAATTACATCATAGGATTAGCTCATCTATCATATAACTCATGCAATGTGGGGGTGTAGGCCTTCCATCATTACATATCTTTGATCATAAAACATCTTTAGGGACTTAACTTGCCCTATCATCAACTTATTTGAAACATCATAGCATCATCTTTCATAACCTTCTTTGCATAAAACATATTTAACTCATTCATAAAGCTTCATTGATATAGCCTGAAAATCATGATCATATCTCATAAATCATACTTGAAACTAGCATATAGCACGAGTCATTAAAATTCAACTTAAAATCATGCAATATGATGTGAATAATGCATAATTAGGCTAATATCATTGAAATATATCATAATTGAGAAGACCCAATACAAATCATGAAATTAGGATTTTTAATTGAAGAATTCATAAGAGAATTGAGAAGAGATCTTTGGAATTCCATGGGTGAAAGGAACCCACGGTTGAAGTCTCACATACCTTAACCTTGATGAGCCCTAAATTGAAAAGAATGAAATCTTGACCTTGAAGAAAATCCCCTTAAATTACTTGATGAAGAAGAAGACCTTGAGAGAAAACTTGGGAGAGAGTGTTTTGAATTTTGGGAGTTATGTTGAGAATGAGAGGGTTAGAAGGCTTTAGGGTAATTAATAGGTATGAATTTAGTCCCAAAAACCATCCACATTCACTAAAAAAAATATAGGGAATGATGAAAATATCCTTCATTAAAACTGAAAACTGGGGCTACATGGAAGACCCACCACGGTTCATAAACTTCACCATAGATCGTGGTGGTGCCCGTGGTCAATGCCTTAATCTTGGGGAAAAGGGAAATCTTCGAGATCTTCAGGAAAACCATAACGATCTTTGAAGATCACCACGACCCGCGGTGAGGGTCATGATGAGGATCCTGATATAAGGGTCTGTAGGGGTGACGACCAAGGAACCCACCACGGTCCGTAAAAGGCTATACGACCCGTGGTGGTTGGGATGTGGTCTCTACCTTGGAATGTTTTCTGAGGGTCTCATAGGAGAGGTCACCACGAAGGGCACCACGGCCCGTATCCCAGTCTTGGACCCTTTCCTGTAGGGTCTGAGGTTCAGAAACTCCACCACGGTGGCACACCATGAACCGTGGTGCATAGCACGGCCCATGATGGCCCTTGTGGTCATCACCTTGTGCCAAAAGCTGCATTTTTCTAGAATTTCATATTTAGATCCTTGTTTTTCCGACTTTTCAACTTTCGGGGTCTTACAAAAATAATGCAGGTCGAATGACGTCAGTACATGAAATATATGAGTATGTAAAATAGCAAAAGAAAACTTACTTAGGATACTCAACTCTGAAAACAGCCAACTCAAATAAGCATGAAATATAATAAGAGACCATGCTTTAAAAAGATAATAATGCAACTTAGTATATAAAATATAATAATTTATACTTCTTGGGGAGTTTTTCTAATCGACAACCATCATTTATGAGCTACGTGATGATATAACGTCTTGCCCACATTGTCAGAGCCATCCCACACCTTGTCAAAGCATGAGACAAACTTTAAATTATGGATCCATCTTATGAGCCTTCTCAGAGGAGGAGGAGTCCGACTTTTGGTACGATCCTATCTTACGTTGGCTACATAGTTTGTGGAACTAGAGTGAATTGAGTCTTGTCCAACTCGATGCTCAATACTACTCCCAAAACATAAAATGATATGCTCATACTAAACTGTATGTAAGAACTCAAAATGCTTCGTTTAATCTTCTCATACTTTTATCTCATACTTATCAAACTTCTTTATGAACTCATACTTAAATACTTTTTATACTCAAAACTTTAACTCATTTAAACTTGGTTGAGAGACTCTCAGCTTAAGTAACGCACATCAAAATAGTTTAAATTTCTAAAAATGAGAAAAATGACCTTTCTCCTTAGAAAATAGAGAAAACAAGTTACACGATCAAAAAATGGAGAAGTACTACATAAATTTTAACAACTTACATTAAGCCTCTAGAGATGCTATATCATTTTGATTTTCAACAAGGAAAACCACTTTGGAAGGTCATCTAACCACTCCAATTTTGGTGCCAAAATAAATTTCCAACTCTACGTCTGAAAGATTTTTAAAGAGAAGGGAGTCAAGTAGTATCAACAAAACATTAAGGGGTCGTTTGGTAGGATGTATTAAAAGTTAACAGTTCATGTATTATGTATGGTATTATTTAGTATTATATTTGGTAGAAATTGTAGGCCTATGTATAACTAATTCAAATTACACAAAATAGACTCAATTATGAAATTATTTACCTAAATTGGATCCAACCTAAATTATTTACTATCTTACCCTATTTTCTCTTTTTAATTTCTTGCATGACGTCATACTGACGTCATCATCACTGCTATGAAATAATCTTCTGTTATATTCCATCTATATATTGATACTATATTGGCATCATAAAAGATTGAGCTTAATTCTCTGTGATGCTCCGTCGGTATATTGATACTCTATCGGTATCATATATGATTGAGCTCTTTTTTTAAGAAATAAAAATAAAACAGGTAAGAGAAAATTATTAAAATTACAATCTTATTTATTAAACTCTAAATTAGTAAAAAGTATATTCTTTGTGATATTCCGTCGGTATATTCATACTATATCGGTATCATATAGGATTAAACTTAATCCTCTGTGATACTCTGTAGGTATATTGATACCTTATCAGTATCATATAGGATGGGTGTTGACGTCATGCCGATGTCAGTGCACGAATTTTAAAATAAATTTTTGTCATTTTAAAATAAAAAAAGTTATGAAAGTAATGAAGTATTTAAGGGTAAATACTTTCCATTTTTGGGTATAAGTGTTATTTTACCTAGTTATACACCCTACATGGTATTATAGGATGTATTACTAATACCTTCCATTTGGTGGTATTAGTAATACATAAGATTTAATACCATGGGTTAAATAAGTAAAGACAAAAATACCCCTCAAGTCCTTTTCTTCATTTTGTTTATTTTCTTGATTTAATGTTTTATATTTTTAGTTTTGTACTTGTAAATTTATTTAAATAAATTAGCTTACAAATTTTATTTATTTATAAATTCATATTTACAGAATATATAAAAAAATTGCCATGTCAAATTTTTAAATTTTATTTATTTGTGGTTACATTTACATAATATAAAAAAAAATTGCCATGTCAATTTTTTGTTTTTTGATAATTAATTTTGTTGAGTGATTTTGTTGATACAAAAACATAATTGAGTGATTTTACTGATACAAGACAAAATTCAATAACATTGCTAGATAAATTCTCTAAGTTGAATGACCTTTTAAGATATTAACTCCACATTAAAGCTACAACTTGTAATTTTTATATATAAACACAAATGATTTATTCAATTTTACAATTGTTTACCGTCTTTTCGATTTTAAAAGTAGACGATTTATCTTTATTAGATTGAAAATTGACGTTTTGAGAGTGATCAATTTATTAAGATGATAATTATTTACCCTCAAATAATTCAAATGAGAAAATAGCAAACATGACGACAAAATTATTGTTCTATTAGCTAGTTAGAAGGCCACAAAAAAAAATATTATCTGACAATTATTTACCTTGATCCAATTACATGAAATAAAAAATTCCATAATAATTCAAGGGTAATATTGGAAAGAAACTTTTTATAGAATTTTAAACCAAATGCAAGATTTGATAGAAAGCAATGAACCAAATACTTGATAAAAAATAATCTCTGCATTACTAATTCCTACACTATTAATCCCTGCGTTATTCATTTTTGTACCAAACGTCCCTAAATGAACATCACCGTACCCTAAATGAACAACACCATACTCAATATAATTCCACAATTAGAATTTGAAGAGGTAGTATGTAGAGACCTTATCGCCCCGCCCCCTACCTTGGAAAGTAGAGAGGTGGTTTACGACGGACCCTCGCCTCAAAACTAAATGATAAATGAAAATTTCCTTTTTAGAATAATATAGTGAAACGAATTAGATAAGAGAAGTGAACACTCAGTAGGATCCAAGTGTTCTAGCTTCCTAATCCTGCAAGAGTGGTGACTACTGTAGAGAATTCAATTTTTTCCTTTTCATGACATCTCTTTCTCAAAGAAAAAAAAAAGAAAAAAAAACCGTATGCCAAACATATATAGGATTACAATAAATAGCTTTCTATACAGCGGCTGGCCTATGCTCCTACAACAGTCCCTGTTTATGAAGTTTGGAAGTCTTTTCTGAAGGAGTGGGAGGAATTTAGACACTAGCATTTTAACTGCAAATTTTATGTTCGCCTATTGCATTTTTGGATGAAATTCTTTCAGCAGTATGTCAGGAACTTCGAGAAGAATATTCATTCATGCCTGTTCTTGCAGCCTCTACGATTAGAATGTGAGTATGACTAGCTCCTTGTGGTGAAGCAACTTCAACTGGGAAAAGTTCCCTTTCTGTGAATCCTCCCTGAAATGAGAAAAATGATTTGACAGTTAAAAATATACAGCAACCGCATTCAAGCTGACAATGTCAAGACTTGTCTGGGGATGGGTGGTGTGGGGTGGGGGGAACTTACTTTAAGCAAATAAATATAACACAATGGCTTAAATTCTTCAATCAGCGTCACTCAGTCCATCACTACCATCACCTCTCTTGGATATAGGGGTAAGATTAGATTTAGTATTTTTCCTTTGAGAAGCAATTTCACCATTTTTACGCAAGACTGCTCCAGGAGATGGGTAAGGGCGCTGCTGAAAGAGAGGACCCTGAAATTTGAAGAACCAGTAAGATATCATTATAAGTTAAGGCATACAAGGAATAAAAGCATATTTATAAAGCAGGAAATTGGATATGAGGAAGCCATTGATGTCTGCAACAGAAGGATGAAACCTTATAAAGAGAGACAAGACTGTTTTCCATACCATGGCAACAAAGATAAAACCAAATCAAGATTAGCGCAAATAGCAATGTCAATGAGTCAACTTTACTTTTCAACAGAATTCTCCACCTGATTTTGATTTTAAACACTGGCACTCAAAGATATAAATACTTCAACAATGAAATGTTATTAATTGACAACTGATAGCATGCTCCCCCACACATCAAAGATGTATCCTTATCCAACACTTCTTATGGACACACATGGAGGAAGTTCTCAAGAAATTGCAAAATAGGACAGACAAAACAGAGAAATTCTATTACGAGTATCTTTTTTCTGCATTCCTTTTTCTTTGATCGATTAAGTGCTGACGAAACACCTAAAAGAAATTACAAAGAAAAATATGATCCTTCATCAAAAGTTTTGAAGTCTTAGTATTATATAAAACCTGTCTGGCCCAATATGTGCGTAAAATTAGACAGACATGCTCAAGTGCCGAGTGTCTTTCAGAAACAGCCTCTTTATCTCCATAAGATAGTGGTAAGATCTGCGTACACTCTACCCTCCCCAGACCCCACTTGTGGAATTTCACTGGGTATGTTGTTGTTGTTGCTCATGTATGTCAAGCATTCCAAATGCTTAAAGAAAAGGCAAAAATATGATACATGATTGCTTCAGAGAAGCTCCTTCTCCCAGCTAATGCAACAAGAAATACGGTAAACCAAATTCAACTTGGAATGAAAGAAACCTTTTCCATTCAAGAGTTCTTATGCGTTTCCACGCCCCTTTGAGACCTCGAAAAAATGGAGAAATTCCTATTATTTGAAGAGTAAGAAAGCAGTAGAATGAGTTCAGTAAAGCATCTACTCCTATCACCAAAACACTTGACCAACTTTAACCAGTAGGGACTTTAAAGGTGGAATGCTTGAATAGAATGTTGTATGACGTCTATTAGTAGTGTTTGAAGAAGGTTTCTCAATGACGTTAGTTTTGGAGGCAACTTGTGCATACCTCGACTAATTTGTCAGACTACCTGAAATAATCACAAGCAAAGGTGCAGGTAGACCCACCCACTAAGGTTGGAGCAAATGGACTTGCACCGAGTGGTGTCACTGTTCAAGCCTGGGAACTAAAGGTTCTTACTCGTATGGCTCAATCCTTTAACCATCACATTATTGATAAGATCACATGATTTGAATTATTAAGAGTTAGTTTGAATGTACTAAGTATGTGAACATGCTATATAGTGAAGAACATTATGGTATAAGCAATATGCATAAGTGAATGAATGCATGAGAAATCATCATATGAAGCCTTAAAACATTTATTTTGTGGGAAGATGACCGTAATCGACATTTAAGACCATGCGAGCTATTACATGCAATCCAACATAACCTCCTACATTGGCACAGGGAGTCTACTTGCCAGGTAGAACTCTGTCAACTTTAATGATTTCTTTTGCTTTAACTTTAATGGCTAATCGTGGATCCACTAGCCTAACTAGCCGACAAGGGCCCATATTTTGGCGCATAGTTAATGCAACATGAGACTTTACTTAAGGGCCCCTTAGGTCGAGTTCCCATCTACATGCTACATTCGGTGTTAGGTCAATCCCACGGAATACATTTAGATAACATAATAACATAAGCATTGTATAACTTAACGATCAAATCATCATTCGGTGGAATAGCTCTTTAAAACATTTCATTTGATTCAACGCGAGAATTGTCCTTTCACATTGGAACCTTGCTTTGGCTAGAAGCCCTTTCATCATTCAATCATTTCATCATAAGACTCCCTTATTAAAAACAATTACTTCGTAACTTTCATTTGGAGTCAAAAACTTTCATTTCAACTTCACTTTAACATAAGGAAACTAGGTGGGTTCATTTCATAAACCTTCGAATGGATTTAAAGAATTCTTGCATGCATGAGAGTGATGGAAATGCATCAAAATATACACATCTTAAACAACCCACAATATATACACTTCAGAACCACTTTCAAGCCTTCATATAAGCACCTTACCAAATCATTCATTTCATGAAATTGAGGGTCAATATACATCAATATAGGTAAATAAACTTCAAATATATCATAATATATGCATTTAAAGTCATTAAGTAAAGCCCATAAGAATTCATCATTTAGAATTTAAAATATCAAGTTGGAAAAACATTTGGGCTCCATGGGTGGAAGAACCCATGGATGAAACCCACATACCTTGGGGGAAACAAATCCCTAATGAAGACTTGAGAAGGGATGGAGACTTGGAGAGGTCTTGAGATGAAACCCTAATCTTGCCTTGGAATTTTTGGGAGAGCTTGAGAAGAGGGGATTTGTAAGTCTTTAACCTTAGTGTCACGCCCCGGGAGGGTACCCTAGACGTGACCGACACTCAAAAGCCATTTTTGATCTTCAAGCAAACCACCTGATTCAGTCACACTATCATTCGATCACATTCACTCAAAGGAAGACTCAATCATAGACACACTATTCATAATATAAGGGCCGAGGGCCAATTACTATCAACTCATCAAAACAGTTATAATAAGACTTCTCAAAATAGCAGTCCAACCTTCCTACACTCTAGTCTATGAAGCCTCTATCGAAGTCTAGAAGGTGCCAATGACAAGCTCATGGCTACCAACAATCAAAATAAAGAAAACGACAACAAAACTATACAAGAAAACTCAACATCCTCCGGAAACTAGGAGGACTCACCAACTGGCTGGAAGTGTATGTGGATCTTCAAAGAAGCACCGGTTGATGATCTCTAGTACCTGTCGCTGCATCATAAAATGATGCAGGCCAAATGGCGTCAGTACATGGAATGTACGAGTATGTAAAATGGCCGAATAAAATAATCATCAGATAAGGATTTATCTAGCTCGCAAATCTCAGCTCATGATTTAAGTAACAGCTCACTCAAGGATACTAAGTCTAACAAGAAGTGTTTTAGACCGGACCAAATCTCATGCCACTCAACTCAACTGACTCGGAGTACTAGCAAGACCTAAATGGGAGTTTCTCTTATCCGACAACCATCACCTATGAGCCGGTGATAGTACAACAATCAGACGTTATTGCCACGTCCGTCCATACCTTGCCAGGGCATGAACGCCTCCCTAATCATGGATACGATCGATTAGTCAAGTCCTATCATTTCAGGACAAATAAATGGAAAACATCCGACTTTAACGGTTCGATCCCATGGGAAGCATCCGACTTTAACGGTTCCATCCCTACCTACGTTGGCAGCGTAGTTTCTGGGGTTCGAGTACGGACTATACTCTCGCCCGCCTCGATGCTCGATACTCCTCCCATGACTCTATGCTCATAAGACTCCATCCAATCATCTCAAACAAGCCCTTACGGCTAGTTTCATTTAGAACCTTGCCAACTCGTCAACTTTATTCTCATCTCAACTCAATCAAGTCATAATGGCAAGTCTCATTTAGGACCTTGTCCACTCGTCAATTCTATCCTCCAATCAACTCAATCAAGCTTAATTTTAACAAGAATTTACAACATCCCACAAACATAACAACCCAATCCTCGCCTCATTTATCACCTCCTTAGGACTCGTTACAACTCTAAGGTTTTAAACCAACAACTCAAGAGGGATATCACATTTAAGGAAATTGACATATTTAACATGAACACATGGTTAAGGAAATCAACAAAGCATATTAACAAGTCATCTCCATCAACTTATACTAACATGGAGATTTTAGGAACTTCTTAGCTCAACAACCTCAACACATAAAGAATCAAATAAATAGGAGACAAAACTTGTTCAAGCATAAACCACACCAAGGAGCTCCATTTTCATGGACATCTAACCTCAAAGTGAGAGTAGGGCACATAGGTGGACTCAACCCATGTTTTGGATAGCCTTACATACCTTAGTGAAGACTTAAAGAAAACCTTGTGGTTGGGTCTTCAATGGAGAACTCAAATCTTGAAGCTCTTGGAACAATTCTTGATGGAAATAGAGAAGAAGAAGAAGAAGAAGAAGAGAAAGGGATTTCTAGGGCTTTTTAGAGAGAGAGTGAGGCTGCAAATTATTATCCCAAAATGCCCAAGGATGATACATATATAATTTGGGTGAATTCCCAAATTGCCCCTGCTCAAATATTCTGAAAAATAGGCTAAAACGCTCCTGGCGCGACAGTGGCGCATCGCGCCATTGCAGCGCCAGGTCGATTTCGCCTAAAAACCTGCACATCGGTTAGTGGCGCACCACGCCAAGGACCAAACTACTGAGGCACATTCTTAGCACGATAGTGGCGCATCGCGCCCTTACAGCGTCAAGGCCAAATCTTTCTGGGTTCTGGAAATTGGCTTAAAAATCTTGCACACCTCGTAGTGGCGCGCCGCGCCAGGGACCAAACTACTGAGGCATGTTCCTGGCGCGATAGTGGCGCATCGCGCCACTGTGGCGCCAAGCCCAGTTTTCCAGCAATTGCAATCGAGGACTGAAATCCCCGCCGTGCTAGTTCGTCTTAGGATCGTCGTATCTTTCGACTCCAAACTTTAAAAATTACATTTTTGGTGGCGTTGTAAAGAAGACTCGACGAAATTTAATTTGATGGGTCGTGGGCCATCCAGATTGTCATCTTTCAAAAGATAGGGTCATTAGAAGTCGACCCCATACACGAACTCATCCTAACTTAGCCACGACGAACCTTTTTGGACTTAGCTTGGTCCTAGGGGTCCTCTATGACCCCACATCGCCTCCAACACTCTTCAATTAGTGAGGGACTCATCTTGACTCAAGCACATACTTTAAAATAATTGAGTTAGACTCTACACGTGTACAAGGAAGGTCCGAATCTTAGGGAAAAATTTTGAGGGGTGTTACACTTAGCGTGTAGAATGAAGTCTTGAAAGGGTTTAGGGGCTTTAGATGGGTGAATTCTACCCTTAAAACGATACCACTTTGAATTAAAATACAAGAAAAGACCAAACTATCCCTTTTAAAATCTGACCAAAACTGGCTTCACGGGGTCCCTTCATGGTCTGTGATGCTCATCACAGTCCGTGGTGGGGTCCCATGGTAAGGGACTTGGAAAAATATTTAGAAAGAGCCTGCAGGGTAGTCTCTGAAGTTTCACCATGAAGCCTCTTCACGGTTCGTGAAGGGCACTACGACCATGAAAGGTGGTCGTGGTGCAGGTCCTGCAAGTGGACTTGCAGCGTGTCTACCATGAGGACACACCACGATCCGTGGAGGATTTCACGATCCGTAGTGGTCGTCCGTGGACCTTGCATAGGGAAATTTCTAGAGGGTCTTAGTGAGGGGTCACCACGGAAGGCTTCACGGTCTGTAGTGCTCACCATGCCCATGGTCCTCCATCTTGGTCTGTCCCCTACAAGTCTAAGTCTTGAATCTCTATCATGGTTGGTCACCACGGTCCGTGATGCTTACCACAGCCTGTGATGGCTTCTGTGATCAGCTTCTGATGCCAGTTTTCTGCACTTTCTGAGAATTCATCCTTTGTTCCTTAGTTTAGGACCTTTCACATTTCCGGGGTCTTACAAAAGAGGAACGAAAAATGGTGAGGGTGCAATGAAGATGGAGACGGGTGAGGGAGAAAGTTTAGGTTGGTCTCACCGGCAAGAAAAGTGGTGGCGGCGGTGGCTTTCTCTGATGGGTTTTGGTTGTTTCACAGTGGGAATAGGGAGAGGAGAAGAGGAGGGGCGGCGATTTGGTCAGTGGAGTTTCAAATTTTATTTTAAAGAATAGTTTAAAATTTTATTATTTTACCTTTTATTTAAGCGAGTGAGCCAATAAAGTATTCGTGCTAAAATTATGAAATGTCGGAAATATGTAACATCTTTTCATTGGTCAACAAAATTTCTTACTCGTATTTCTAGTTCACAGACTGTTGATTATGTGAGCATTTTAATATTATCAAAATTGTGTTAAAGTGCTTTTTCAATTCTTTTATTCTATTCCTAACATAACATTAGGCATTATTGCCTTACTCATTAGTCATTATGGTGATTACTTCTTTTGTCCGTTGTGGCATTTGATGCCATATCTTTATTCTCATTTGGATTTATTGCTATTCTTCATTTGTGGTTAACGTTCCAGAGAACGTTGGAGTTAGTGATCTTGGGCAGCTTCTTCCTTTTCACGTTGGTGGCATTAGTTGCCCACATTACTTCACTCTTTATTCCTCCACTAAGGAATTTGGCCGCCTTTTGCGCGAGCATTATAATGTTGTTTGGACGGTAAAGATGATCTTCTTATTGCAATATCCCAGTGAATCTTATTAAGTATAGTAAACTTATGTTTCAAATTCATTTTAGCGATCACGAAGCACGTAATCCACATTATAAAAGATGTAAGATCTCCCATCAATTAAGCATCCATAAACGTATATAATATCGTTGGATCCAACAATTCAAAACTTGGTTACTAAAATATGCAGGGCATTCCGAGCTATTCTAAATGACAGATAAAGCATGATCATCACAAGAATTACATGGATGATTGCTTATGTAGAGCTCACTCATTTGGCAGAAGCAAACACAAAATTACATAAAATTAAGTGGTCATAAAATTAATAAATCGAATAAATATTGTCTTCTCTTGCACTCCGTATTCTCTGGTAGGGCCATATATTTTAACTCTTATCCTTCTGTTCATCCAGGCTGTAGAATTGGGTTTCTATGAAGCACTTGTTTTGAACAATTAGTCGCGATTATCCTCCTGACTACAACTTGAGAGGATCAAGCTCTAATGATCGATCGAGCAACTTGAAGATGGAGTATATCACAAATATATTGGAAGCTTAGCTAGTATATGCAGCTGATCATGATTTGTTGTAAAGAATGGCTTATTGGACGGTGATACGTAGGCAGTATGTGACCAAGATATTAATAAATATGATTAGGTCCAGCTAACTCTTTTAATTCAAAAAGTTTTATACATGTAGTGTTAATATTTTTTATATCTTAATAAAGTTCATTCTAATGCAAGTATGTTATGCTTATTCTTGAGCTATAAAAAGAAATATGTTTTGTCTCCAATAGTTTATGGCTTAATTTCTTAAAATTGTTTCTCTTTTTATAATTGGGTAGTGCTTAATTATTTTTCCAGTCATTTGGTATGGAGATATGCATTTAGGAATTAAGTTTGCATTTTGGTTTTCAATTCTCTGATCCTGAGCTCGCTGCTAGCACTCTTCCCATTATTTTCTCAGAATCAAAGATGCGTGTATATAGAGCTCTCTCTCTATGTATATATATATATATATATCATTGGCGCTCTCTTTTGAGTATTTCCTACTAACATGCTGCCTGTTTAATTTTGGACGGCAAAGCTGATGTACTTATTTCAATATCACAGTGAGTCTTATCAAGTATGGAGGACTTATCTTCCAAATTCATTTTAGCAATGAAGAAGCACATAATCCATATTGTAAAAGATGTAAGGTCTGTCATCAAGGAAACATCTATAAACATATATAATATTGTTGGATGTAACAATTCAATAGTTGGATACTTAAATATGCAGGGCATTTTGAGTTAGGCTAAATGACACATAAAGCATGATCATGAGAAGAATTACATGGATGATTGTTTATGTAGAGCTTACTGGTTTAGCCTTCGGGTCACTTGGAGATTTTGATAGGCATTTTGCAGGGCAATATAATGGTTGCAGAAAGCATTTGCTTTTCTTGCTGGTGCAGGTTGTGAGCTCTCCTTCGCTGATCTCTGTTAGACCAGCTAGGAAGAGTACCATAATGGCGGAAAAACAACCTGCTTTTTAGGTTACTCATCTTCTCCGCTCAAGCTGGATGAAGCAGAAGATGGCATAGTTTGTCTTCTCCCTTGACCTCTTATAGAGTAATCTAAGGAAATTCTTCGTTTACTTTATATTTTATTTTCCGCGATTTGCCAGCAAAATACATGAATTGGACATTCAGAATCTTTATTGTCTATTGTAGAGAAATGGTGTAAACCAAATAAGTATAATATAAGGTCAAATGAAATAATGTTAATCGGTACTTATCCCAAATTCCTGTAGTTGTATAGTCTTTTGGTGAGATTTTGGTACTTCATCCACACCATCACTTTTCAAGTGTATAACTACTTATCCCAAAGCAGAATACTGTTAGATGAGCATAATCGGTTAAGAATTATTAGGATTAAAGAATATTAATGAGTGATATAAAGAAATACCTCGTGTCTATTTCAGTTTCCAGGCATATATTTTGAAATACTTCTTTGTAAATAATATTTTTGATGAACATAGGGTCTTCCATGTCGTCGTCAACATTTAGTATAGTTAATACTTGTCTTGTTGTTACTCAGGATACTACTACATATAATTGGCCATGGGTGAATACTTATTTAGGAAGATACAATCCAACATGGTTGAGAGATTGTCCTTGACTTTTATTAATTGTCATAGCGAAACATGATGCTAAAGGAAGTTGTCGTCTCTTAAACTTGAATGGTCACTTTGAATCATTAGGAGACATAATAATTCTTAGTATTGTTACTTTTGAGCCAATGTTCTTTCCAGAAATGATATTTGCGCTAATAGACCAGTTACCAAGATGTGTGACAATCAATCTTGTTCCATTGCATAGTCCTTCACTTTGGTTTCGATTCCTGAGAAGCATAATTGGTGTGCCTACTTTTAACTGAATGTCATGATTAGGGATTCCCGGAAATCTTAAGCTATTCAAAAATTCTGTTGGGTGCAATAGATCTTCATCATTAGTGTTAACACTTGCTTTACAGACATTGTCCGAGCTAAAATATGTTCTTCCTTCACCTAGTATCATTTTCATAATTGTATCATTAAACTCATGCACCATTTCATTTTTAGGTGTTAATATTGCTCTTTCTTGTAAATATGTTGGATCGTTGTACTTCTGTATGAGGGATGGGTAAACTGCCTCGACTATTGATCCAACTGGATCGTTGGATGATGTGATACATATATCAACAGGCAATTTAATAAGCTCATTGTCAATTTCATTATAGAAGGATCCATCCCCAATTTGTAACAACCATTTGTCGAAAGTAGTAATTTCAACAGCGTCAGAATCAGTTACTCTTCCACTACAAAGTTGCATATTTTGTTTCAGCTCATAAATTGTTGAAAATGGCCACAAATATGAAGAGTTGAGCGATGCATCTACAATATCAGCTCGTGCCCCTTTTGGAATTACAGGTAGAATCTGATGAAAACCACCACCAAATACGACTGTTAGGCCTCCAAATGGTTTGTCAGAGCTGTTTTCATATTTCACACGAAGGATATCTCTCAAGGTCCTGTCTAAGGCTTCAAAACAAAATTTATTTTCCATTGGTGGTTCATCCCAAATGATTAAAGAAGTTATTAGGAGTAGTTCAGCTAACTGACTGCCCTGTCTTATTTCACAAGTTGATTCTGCATTGACGTCCAAAGGAATATGAAATCGTGAATGTTCTGTCCTACCATTTGGTAATAACAAAGCTGTTATTCCAGAAGTAGCAACAGGAAGAACTATTTTTGATTGTGATCTCAACTTGGAAATTATTGTATTCCATAGAAATGTCTTTCCGGTACCACCATGTCCATTTATAAAAAATAAACGGCCTTCTTCATTTACAACTGATGTTATTATTGCATCATAAGCTATTTTTTGGCAATCATTTAAGAGTTCGAATGATTTATCATGCTCTTTATTTAAAGATACTTTGTCATATTCTAGTTCCTCATTGATTCGACGATTCCCTGTGTCATTCATCAAAGACGACTATGGAAGTGGCATTCCCTGTATGTCTTTCAAACTTTTTCCCATCTTTAGAAGTATGCTTTCAATCTCTAATAATGTATATGATTGAAGTTGTTTTTCACTTAACTGTAATTTTTTCAATTGAAACCTCTTTCGTTGTAATGATGTTATATCTTCTGATAAAATTTCATAGTTGGTCCTCCAAAATTTGGTTGAATCAGACACTTGACAGTGAATTAGTATCATCACAAAGAGATTTCTCAGCTCATTTCCTTATGCCCAACATACAGCTTCAACCAAGCAGTCATTCTACTCTTTATCATCCTCCAATAATCCTAATGTGTAGCATGCCTCCTTATAAGTGTTGTACCGGACTTCATTAATTGTTCTTATGCTTTCAAAGGAAGTACTTCCTTTGGCAAAATTAAGTAGCATTCTCATGTAAAATCTCTCTCCACTTGCAGGGTGTGTGAAGTAAATTCTACCAACTGACTTCCCCTTTTTCCATCTGGTCCATTTTTTTCCTGTTGTATCCCAGCCCCAACGCATTGGAAAATCTGAATATGTCAGTTCTCACGCATCATCATATTTTTTGTTTGCCTCAAAACATTTCGTGATTTTTTTTTATTATATCGGGTCTGCTTAGTATGTTTTTCAGGGCGCCTTTCTTCTTCGAATACTATGGTGTTTTCTCCCGATAAATGAAATGTCAAACACACAACTGCTGGCTCTCTACGATGTATCAAATTTGAAAATCCTCCAACAAGCTTCTGTAGCTGATATGTATCTGCAATCTAGATATCTTTTGATCTCATCACGTTCTGCATCAGTATTTGTACATTCTATACTTACGGTTGCTCTATCAGATCCCTTATTGATGTATTTAAATAGATACTTCACTGATCTTGAGTAATTGCATAACTCGACATTTATATGTGCATCAAATTTGACAATCAAATTCCTGTTATAAGGGACGACATATCTGTTGTCTAAAAAGACATTATTTTTATTGACTTTGGTACTTGTGTTTCTTCTCCTGTATATAGGAAATCCATCTGCATCAAAAGTTGTTTGATTGTTGAACTTCTTTGGAAAATGTTCGGTGCACTTTCCTTGCTTCATACATGGACATTCGGGATTGAAGACTCCACAAGGTCCATGCATCATGTAGTTCTTGACCGCATTATAGCCATCAGGATCGACTTCCATATCAGGTATTTTAGCTGTTATAATTGTGTCGATATGATCTATGGATGGACTTTTTAATGTGGGATGCTGGAACAGTAGTATATGTGCATGAGGCAGTCCTCTTTTCTGAAACTCAATAGTGTATAAACCTACAAAAATGATGGTATAATGTGCTGGTTAGGATCTAGGAGGAATAATCATTTATTAATTATTATTACTAAAATGTAAAGGCTTGAATTACTAAGTGTTGCATTCCGTTAGTATGTATGAGTTTGAACTTACATGCGATTATTTTTCCAAAGGGTTGTTGCTTTTTCAGATCTTGCATTAGTTGAAATAATTAAATCTGAAAGACTGTATATGATGTCTACCCAGTTATCATCGCCACATTGGCCTATTAAGCGGTGAAAGTCAATAAAAGTTGCTGCAAAAGGGAAATGAAAGTCAATAAAAGTTGCTGCAAAAGGGAGTCAAAAAAAGGGGCCAAGAGGCAGCAACTTTGTTTGACAAAGTTGGCTGCAGATTTGGGAAAAGTTGGCTGCAAATTTACACGGTAAGAAAACGCGTATACGCGTTTTCTTTCTCCTATAAATAGGGTCTCTTGCCCTCATTTGAAATCATCCCAGAAAGAGAGAGTAAGAATACAAAGAGAGTTTTACACCAAGATAAATATTGTAGTCTTGAGTGTTCTCTTTAGTAGTTGTTCCTTTTACAAGAGAGAAGTGTTAATTGTTGTTTTCTCCTTGTATTTGAGAGCTGTGTACTCCATATTAAATTAGTGAGATCCTTCTACCCCGTGGTTTTTCCCTTCTATCATTTAGAGGGGTTTCCACGTAAAATTCTCGTGTCCAATTTATATTTATTATTTTCATCATATCAAACTTTAGTTGTGGTGCTTCCTCCCCCCAACAGTGGTATCAGAGCCCTCGGTTATTCTGTCTATTTTATGTGAAGATACTATCTGTGAATAGTAACTTTTCGTGAATAGTAAAATTCGGTGAATAGTACTATTCACGTGAATAGTAAATTTTGGTGACGGTACAGTTTGTCACGACTGTTCGTAAAAATATTCAGAAACGATCTAGAAGGATGTGAAGCAAATAACAATGTCGAGTACAACAAAGTTTGATGTTGAAAAATTCAATGAGACTAATTTCTCATTGTGGAAAATGAAAATAAAAGCGATATTGAGAAAAGACAATTGCTTAGCTGCAATTGATGGCAGGCCCACAGACATTGTTGATGACAGCAAGTGGAACGACATAGACAGCAACGCAGTTGCTGATCTACACTTGGCACTAGCTGATCAAGTGTTGTCTAGTGTAGCGGAAAAGCGGACGGCGAAGGAAATATGGGATACCCTTACAGGGTTGTATGAGGCCAAGTCTTTGCATAATAAAATCTTCTTAAAAAGAAGATTGTATACTCTTCGAATGGCAGAGTCCATGTCAGTTACTGAACACATCAATACTTTGAATACTCTGTTTTCGCAACTTACAACAATGGGTTGCAAAATAGAGGGTACTGAACGTGCGGAGCTTCTACTTCAAAGTCTGCCTGACTCGTATGATCAACTCATCATCAACCTGACGAACAATACAGACAGTCTAGTTTTCGATGAAATTGCAGCCGCTGTCTTGGAAGAAGAAAATCGGCGCAAAAATAAGGAAGACAGACAAGCAAGTTCGCAGCAAGCTGAAGCTTTGATGATGGTGAGAGGAAGACCAACGGAATGTGGCCCCAGTGGGAGTCACAATCATGGCAGATCTCAATCAAGAAGTAAGAAGAATATCAAGTGCTACAACTGTGGCAAGAAAGGACACTTCAAGAAAGATTGTCGGTTCAAGAAGAAGAGTGAAAACCCTGAGTCATCAAATGCTCAAGGGAATATTGCATGTACCTCGGATGATGGCGATATTTTATGTAGTGAAACAATATCAAATAATGAAGGCAGAAAACATTTTTCTGATGTCTGGATCATGGACACAGGAGCAACATGGCACATGACTTCCAGGAGAGAATGGTTCCATCAATATAATCCTATCTCAGGAGGGTCTGTGTTCATGGGAAACGATCATGCTTTGGATGTTATTGGTATTGGGTCCATCAAAATAAAGATGTATGATGGCACGGTTCGCACCATCCAGGAGGTACGACATATAAAAGACTTGAAGAAGAATCTATTGTCTTTAGGACAACTAGATGATAATGGATGTTCATATAAGACTCATGGTGGAATTATGAGAATATCAAAAGGAGCGCTTGTAGTGATGAAAGCAGAAAAACTTGCTGCAAATCTATATGTGCTTAAAGGTGAAACACACCAAGAAGGAGAAGCATCAACCGCGTCAGCAAGTTCATTTGAAGAATCAACGATGATGTGGCATCGTAAACTTGGCCATATGTCGGAACGAGGTTTGAAGATTCTTGCTGAGCAAAAACTTCTTCCAGGGCTCAAAAAGGTTTCACTACCCTTTTGTGAGCATTGTGTTACCAGTAAGCAAAATAGACTGAAGTTTAGCAGTTCCTCTGCTAAAAGCAAGGAAATACTAGATCTGGTTCACTCTGATGTCTGACAAGCACCGGTGGAGTCTCTAGGAGGAGCAAAATATTTCGTGTCATTTATCGATAATTACTCCAGGAGAAGTTGGGTATATCCAATCAAGAGGAAGGCAGATGTTTTTTCAGTTTTCAAAGAATTCAAAGCGCGGGTGGAACTTGAATCTGAGAAAAAGATCAAGTGTTTGAGGACAGATAATGGAGGAGAATACACTGGTGATGAATTTAATAACTTCTGTAAACAAGAAGGTATTAAACGGCAGTTCACGGTGGCATATACTCCACAACAAAATGGAGTAGCAGAGCGGATGAACAGAACTTTGTTGGAACGGACAAGAGCTATGTTGGCAACTGCAGGGTTGGAAAAACCATTCTGGGCAGAAGCAGTCAAAACCGCCTGTTATGTGATCAATCGGTCACCATCAACCGCAATTGATCTAAAAACGCCAATGGAGATGTGGACAGGAAAACCAGCTGATTATTCTCGCTTACATATATTCGGAAGTCCTGCTTATGTTATGTACAACACCCAAGAAAAATCAAAGTTGGATCCAAAATCCAGGGAATGCATTTTCTTAGGGTATGCTGATGGAGTCAAGGGGTATCGCTTGTGGGATCCCACAGCCCGCAAGGTGGTAATCAGCAGGGATGTTGTATTTGTTGAAAACAAGATACAAGCAAAAGAAGGTAGCACTTCAAAAGAAAAATCAGAGACTACTACAGTTGAAGTTGAAGAAATAGAAGAAGTTCCAGTTTCTTCTGAAGCAGCACCAGAGCACGAAGAACAAGAGCAAGCTGAGATTGAAACTCCAGAAGTTCGACGGTCAACTAGGGAGAGAAGAGAACCAGCTTGGCACTCAGATTATTCTATGGAGAGTAATATTGCATACTGTCTATTAACAGAAGATGGAGAGCCTTCAACCTTTCAAGAAGCTATGAAAGGCCAAGAATCATCTCTGTGGGTGGCAGCAATGCAAGAAGAAATTGAAGCTCTTCATAAAAATAAAACATGGGATCTTGTTCAATTACCACAAGGAAGGAAGACCATTGGAAACAAATGGGTCTACAAGATCAAACGCAATGGTAATGATCAAGTGGAGAAGTATCGTACAAGATTGGTGGTGAAAGGATTCGCTCAGAAAGAAGGTATAGACTTCAATGAGATATTTTCTCCGGTGGTTCGACTCACAACAATTCGAGTGGTCCTGGCGATGTGTGCTACATTTGACTTGTACTTGGAGCAGTTAGATGTCAAAACTGCATTTCTTCATGGAGAGCTTGAAGAAGAAATTTATATGCTTCAACCAGAAGGTTTTAAAGAACAGGAAAAAGAGAACTTGGTTTGCAGGTTGAACAAATCTCTATATGGTCTCAAACAGGCGCTGAGATGTTGGTATAAGAGATTTGATTCCTTCATTATAAGCCTTGGATACAACAGACATAGTTCAGATCCTTGTGTTTATTACAAGAGATTTGATGATGAAGATTTTGTTATTTTGCTGTTGTATATTGACGACATGTTGGTAGCAGGCCCCAACAAAGATCGTCTCACAAATTTAAAGGCACAGTTGGCTAGGGAGTTTGAAATGAAGGACTTGGGACCAGCAAACAAGATTCTAGGGATGCAAATTCACCGAGACAGAAATAATAGGAAGATTTGGCTTTCTCAAAAGAACTACTTGAAGAAAATCTTGAGACGTTTCAAGATGCAAGACTGTAAGTCAATTTCTACCCCACTTCCTATTAATTTCAAGTTATCCTCAAGTATGTGTCCTAGTAATGAACCAGAGAGGATGGAGATGTCTAGAGTACCATATGCATCAGTAGTGGGAAGTTTAATGTTCGCCATGGTATGTATAAGACCTGACATTGCACAAGCAGTGGGAGTGGTTAGTCGGTACATGGCTAATCCTGGTAGAGAGCATTGGAATACTGTTAAGAGGATCCTGAGATACATCAAGGGTACCTCAGATGTTACAATGTGTTATGGAGGATCAGACTTTACTGTTAAAGGTTATGTTGATTCAGATTATGCAAGTGATCTTGATAAAAGCAAGTCCACCACAAGTTATGTGTTTACTCTTGCTGGAGGAGCTGTAAGCTGGGTTTCAAAACTGCAGTCTATCGTGGCTACATCTACGACGGAAGCAGAATATGTAGCAGCTACACAAGCTAGCAAAGAGGCAATATGGATGCAGATGTTATTGGAGAAGCTCGGGCACAAACAAGAGAAGATTGCTTTGTTTTGTGACAGTCAGAGCGTTTTGCATCTTGCAAAGAATCCGGCATTTCATTCAAGGACAAAGCACATACGAGTTCAGTATCACTTTGTTCGTGAGAAGGTGGAAGAAGGCAGTGTGGATATTCAGAAAATTCACACTAATGACAACCTGGCAGATATGTTTACGAAGCCGATCAACAGTAACAAGTTCATATGGTGTCGATCTTCTATTGGCCTAGCAGAAACGTAACATCGCAGTAATTGGGTAGAAAGGATGGTGTGAAGACTTAATTGATTCTCAATTGAATCTTCAAGTGGGAGAATGAAAGTCAATAAAAGTTGCTGCAAAAAGGAAATGAAAGTCAATAAAAGTTGCTGCAAAAGGGAGTCAAAAAAAGGGGCCAAGAGGCAGCAACTTTGTTTGATAAAGTTGGCTGCAGATTTGGGAAAAGTTGGCTGCAAATTTACACGGTAAGAAAACGCGTATACGCGTTTTCTTTCTCCTATAAATAGGGTCTCTTGCCCTCATTTGAAATCATCCCAGAAAGAGAGAGTAAGAATACAAAGAGAGTTTTACACCAAGATAAATATTGTAGTCTTGAGTGTTCTCTTTAGTAGTTGTTCCTTTTACAAGAGAGAAGTGTTAATTGTTGTTTTCTCCTTGTATTTGAGAGTTGTGTACTCCATATTTTATAGTGAGTTCCTTCTACCCCGTGGTTTTTCCCTTCTATCATTTAGAGGGGTTTCCACGTAAAATTCTCGTGTCCAATTTATATTTATTATTTTCATCATATCAAACTTTAGTTGTGGTACTTCCTCCCCCAACAAGTGGAGCATTTTATGTATTTCTGGCCATTTTGGATTGCATGTGAAAGTGAGGAACAAATATGGATATCCAGCCCACCTACAAATTGCCATTGCATCTTGATAATTTTGTGCCCTATATCTATGTCCCCCGGTGTGAGATGAAGGCAAGATAACAGTTTTTCCTATTAGTGAGCAATCTGAATCACCACGGAGAATGGCATCCATTAATCCAGAGTAAAGATCAGCTCTGAGCCTTTTTTGATTATTCCGAACATAACGAAATCTTTCTTCCTCTATTGCCATGTAACCGTCATTAATGTATTGTTGTAATAGCCTACCAGCTAGTAAAAAAGTGTGCTTCTCATTAAGTCTTTATTGTATTCTGAAGCAATAGAACTTTCTCATTGATAAACTTTGCCGCTTGTAAGTTTTGTTCATCACATCTGCCAAATTAATTCCAGGTCTGTATCCATCTTCACCAAATGGGTGTATTAGTGGATATGTCATAGACATGAAACTGGGTGTAGATCTGTTATTCTTTGAAGTATATTTTTTCGATGTTCTACAACAACATCTCGCTGGAAGTTTTCCTCTGTAAGATCACCAACGATTAATCCCGCTACTTCAGAAGTTGTGAGTATATTATATTGCCGACCATCTCGTGTCCTGTTAGAGAGAAGGCGTAGTCGAAATACAGATTCAGGATGCTTTTTATATCTATCCCTAGCCATTCAAAATGACTTTACCAAAATATTTTGTTCGTCCAACATTTCAGATAATCCATGTACAATTTTGGGATCAAGGTCTCCTTGCAGCAGGCAATTCATTCTGTTGTTTAGCTCATTTTCAGTATCGTATACATATAGCAGAGCAAATTGAGGGGTTTTTCCATTTTCAGGCAACAAACATCCTATGCGATAATAATTCTGACCGCTCATCCTGAAAACGTATGACCCCTTTGAGCAATTGATAGATCCATCAACTTGACCTCCCATGGATGTAAATGCAAATATTGAGTTATAAGCCCTAATATTTTTTTGAAAATTTATACCTAGATGTCCAGATTCCGTACTCAAAAGATACTTGAGATAAGGTGGTGGTTCTCTCAATAACGATAGTTGTACACAGCCTCCTTCCATACAACAAAATTAGAATATCATTTTGTTGATTGTACTGTTTTTGTTGTCCGTTCTTCATACCATAAAAGGGCACCACAATATTTGCATGTGTACTTTGGGGTGCCGAAATTCCAAGTTGTTGTGTAATGGCCTGTCAAATTCAAAGATTTAAATATAAACATAAGCATGTTATAGGTTGTTAATGATCTATTTGTTTGGTTTGACATATCTATAATAAGGTGAAGTTTAGCATTTAGATAAGAGATACATCGGAATGCATATTAACATACCATTTTGATGAGTCGGAAGATGCCTGGCTAATAAGTTTGACATCTTCGTCAACTTTGTGAATCTATTCACAAAACGTATAAGCTGTTTTATTTTCTTTTTGGGATGGTTCTTGTATTGTTTTTCTATTAAAGCAACATTTCTCTTCAATCTGGAATACTTGCATCTAGTGTTTTTGAGCGAACCTATTTCCTTGTTCATTCGACTACACTGGCCTGTTGATGCATTTCTGTGGAAGTTTATTTTTAGCATCCGTTCCTGCCGAGCTAATTCTAGTAGAAGTTGTTGTAGAAAGTTAATTTCCAACCAAAGATTCACTGACCCACTGTATTGTTTAACAATAGCTGATAGCAATTCCATTGAACCTGTTAGATTTGTTTTGGATGAATAGAATATATTAAAGTTAGATCTTTTTGGCTACATCCAAATATAATTGTTGATACAGTATACCATGGATAATTGAAATAGAGTAGGAATAAGTATACAAACAAATTGAATGGAGTGTGATGTGTTAATTTGGTGTTGCGTTAAGCCACCTGAATTATTAAATTTGTAAATGAACTTCTCCCCTTCCTTGTGTGTGCAGAAGTCAAAAAAGGGGCTGCCAAATGCAGAAGTCAAAAAAAGGGGCTGCCTGCCAGCAACTTTTTTTTTGACATTGTTTGCTGAAAACGTGTATGCCTTTTTTGACATTGTTTGCTGCCAACAACTCTTACACGTTTTTGAAAACGCGTATACGCATTTTCTTTCTCCTATATATAGAAGGCCTCTTGCCCTCATTCCAAATCATCCCAGAAAGAGAGAGTAAGAATACAAAGAGAGTTATACACCAAGATAAATATTGTAGTCTTGAGTGACCTCTTTAGTAGTTGTTCCTTTTACAAGAGAGAAGTATTAATTGTTGTTTTCTCCTTGTATTTGAGAGCTGTGTACTCCATATTAAATTAGTGAGATCCTTCTACCTCGTGGTTTTTTCCCTCTATCAGTTAGAGAGGTTTCCACGTAAAATTCTCGTGTCCAATTTATTTTCATTATTTTTATCATATCAAACTTTAGTTGTGGTGCTTCCTCCCTCCAACAGTGGTATCAGAGCCCTCGGTTATTCTATCTATTTTATGCGAATGTACTATCTGTGAATAGCAACTTTTCGTGAATAGTGAAATTCGGTGAATAGTACTATTCACGTGAATAGTAAATTTCGGTGATGGTACAGTTTGTCACGGTTGTTCGCAAAAATATTCAGAAACGATCTAGAAGGGTGTGAAGCAAATAATAATGTCGAGTACAACAAAGTTTGACGTTGAGAAATTCAATGGGACTAATTTTTCATTGTGGAAAATGAAAATAAAAGCAATACTAAGAAAAGACAATTGCTTAGCTGCAATTGAAGGCAGGCCCACAGACATTGTTGATGACAGCAAGTGGAACAACATAGACAGCAATGTAGTTGCTGATCTACACTTGGCACTAGCTGATCAAGTGTTGTCTAGTGTGGCGGAAAAGCGGACGGCGAAGGAAATATGAGATACTCTTACAGGGTTGTATGAGGCCAAGTCTTTGCATAATAAAATCTTCTTAAAAAGAAGATTGTATACTCTTCGAATGACAGAATCCATGTCAGTTACTGAACACATCAATACTTTGAATACTCTGTTTTCGCAACTTACAACAATGGGTTGCAAAATAGAGGGGACTGAATGTGCAGAGCTTCTACTTCAAAGTCTGCCTGACTCGTATGATCAACTCATCATCAACTTGACGAATAATACAGACAGTCTAGTTTTTGATGAAATTGCAGCCTCTGTCTTGGAAGAAGAAAATTGGCGCAAAAATAAGGAAGACAGACAAGCAAGTTCGCAGCAAGCTGAAGCTTTGATGATGGTGAGAGGAAGACCAATGGAACGTGGCCCCAGTGGGAGTCACAATCATGGCAGATCTCAATCAAGAAGTAAGAAGAATATCAAATGCTACAACTGTGGCAAGAAAGGGCACTTCAAGAAAGATTGTCGGTTTAAGAAGAAGAGTGAACACCCTGAGCCATCAAATGCTCAAGGGAATGTTGCATGTACCTCGGATGATGGCGATATTTTATGTAGTGAAACAATATCAAATAATGAAGGCAGAAAACATTTTTCTGATGTCTGGATCATGGACACAGGAGCAACATGGCACATGACTTCCAGGAGAGAATGGTTCCATCAATATAATCCTATCTTAGGAGGGTCTATGTTCATGGGAAATGATCATGCTTTGGATGTTATTGGTATTGGGTCCATCAAAATAAAGATGTATGATGGTATGGTTCGCACCATCCAGGAGGTACGACATGTAAAAGACTTGAAGAAGAATCTATTGTCTTTAGGACAACTAGATGATAATGAATGTTCGTATAAGATTCATGGTGGAGTCATGAGAATATCCAAAGGAGCGCTTGTAGTGATGAAAGCAGAAAAACTTGCTGCAAATCTATATTTGCTTAAAGGTGAAACACACCAAGAAGGAGAAGCATCAACCGCGTCAGCAAGTTCATTTGAAGAATCAACGATGATGTGGCATCGTAAACTTGGCCATATGTCGGAACGAGGTTTGAAGATTCTAGATGACCAAAAACTTCTTCTAGGGCTCAAAAAGGTTTCACTATCCTTTTGTGAGCATTGTTGTGACACCCCGGAAAATTTTTCGTGAAGAATCAAACATTTCTTCAAGTGTGGGTAGACTCGGGCCGGGGGACTTGTAATTCTACATGTGAGTTAGGAGTAATTCCTAAGTATTTGAAGTGTGTTAGATGTGTTTAGGGGTCATAAGGGATCTCTAACACCAAGTCGAGTCCAAAGAACTTCAATCGATTAAGTTTTCGGACGAGTTAGTATAAGGGTCAACTTCAAACGACCATATCTCTTAGGATATAAAGAACTGGGTGGACCACGACCTACCAAATTAAAGGTCTTTGAGTCTTCTTTCCAACTCCACCAAGATTGCAATTTTTAGAGTTCGGAGTCAAACGTTATGGCCATTTTACTATGGACTAGTACTGCAGGAATATTCAGGCCTGGGCGAAATTCAGGCTTGGCGCTCCAGTGGCGCCCCACGCCACTATAGCACCAGAAAACAGCCTCAGTAGTTTGGGGCTTGGCGCGACGCGCCACTATTAGATGTGCAGGTTTTTAAGCCTATTTTGGCTTGGCGCTGCAGTGGCGCGACGCGCCACTATAGCGCCAGCAAGACTTATGCCCAAATTTCCAGATTTTTGGAAGAGAGGCAACTTGGACTTTTTCCAAATTATATATACACCATCCTTGAGCATTTTGGACCATTATTTTCAGCTCCTCTCTCTCTCTAAAAAGCCCTAAATATTTTCCCTCTCTTCTTCTTCTTCTTCTCCAAATCCATCTCCAACAAAGGGTGCCTTCAAGAGTTTCAAGGATTCAAGTCTTCCATTGAATACCCAACATCAAGTTCCTTCAAAGTCTTCAAACAATGTATGTAAGGCTAACCTAAAATATGGATTTAGTTCTTCCATATGCCCATATATGTGTTGGATAGAAGTTGTGAAAGAGTTGAACCTTCTAAGAAGGTTTTCTTGAAAGTTTTCCTAAACTATGGAATGTTTTTAAGTACTATTAGTTGATTGATGTTTTTAATGACTTGAGTTACTAAATAGTTATCTTTCATATTTTTGGCTACAAATGTATCTTTGTATATAGATTTATAGGTATTGATGATATTCTTGAGTTGAGTTTTGTTGAGAGTATGGGTCCATGTTTCATTCACATGAACTCAAGATGAGATTTCTTGTCATAAATGTCTTGAGGTTGAGATGGATAATTGTGTGTATATATATGTATTGATTGGAATGAAAAGAATGAATTGATTAGTTAAGAATGTCCCTTTCGCTTCTATAAAATGAACATAGGACAAAAATAAGGATTTTAGAGTAGATGTTTGATGATTGATGTGATGATGATACTTGACAATGATGTGATGATAATGTTTGATGATGATGTAAATGATAATATATGATGATGATGTGATGATGATGTTTTGGTGATGATGTGAGTGATGATGTGAATGGTGCTTATTTAATATATGTAGAATGGTTAACGGAGAGGTATATTGATGAGGATGTTATGTGATGAAGTGGATTGGAGTCTAATGTGAGTTTGGGGTATGTGATGTGCATAATTTGAGTTGATTGGAGTCTTAGAAATGTTTTGAAAATAAATGATCTTTTGAGGAGGAGCTTTAAATAAATTAATTGTGAACCTTTTTGCATAAACTACTTATACACTATTTTGAGTCTAAAGAATTATTAGTTTTATCTTTGATTTAGAAAAGAGTTTAAGTATGAGTTGAGTATTTTTACATTAAAGTATCTATTTTGAGTTTGAGTTGAGGAGTTGAAATTATATTTTTATGTACATAATATTTTCTGCAATCATTGAGTTGAGATTGTATAAATTTTTAAAGAGAAGAGTTTGATGATTTGAGAGGAGTCGATTTGAAAGAAGGTCCAATTAGACTCGTCATTATGAGTTAATTGAGTTGAAATGAGAACAGAGTTGATGAGGTGGCAATGTTCCACATGAAACTAGCCGTGAGGGCTTGTTTGAGATGATTGGAGGAGTTTTATGAGCATGGAGTCATGGGAGGAGTATTGAGCACCGAATTGGGTAAGAGTATAGTCCATACTCGAACCCAATACCTGTGTTGCCAAACGTAGGGGGGATTGAACCGTTAAAGTCGGATGCTTCCCCGAGAGCTTTTGTCCTGACATTATAGGACCTGGTTGGATTGGATCCATGAGTGTTCGTCGTTCATGCCCTGGCAAGGTATGAACAGGCGTGGCAACGACGTCGTTTCATTGTACCTTCACTGGCTCATAAGTGTTGGTTGTCGGTTAAGAGAAACTCCCATTTAGGTCTTGATAGTACTCTGAGTCAGTTGAGTTGAGTGAGTTGCTCTATGCTTATGAGTTAGTCCTATCTAAACTATTTCTTGTTAGACTTAGGACACTTGAGTGAGTTGCTACATATTTGTTGAGTTGAGTCCTTTGAGTTGAATTGTAAAACGTTGTATAATTTAATTTGCATATTTACCGAGTTGAGTCCTTTGAGTTGATTGTTGAGTTGAGTGTATATAATCGGAGTGTACATGATTGAAAGGGATCGAATTGTAAATGATTTGATTGAACTGTATTGTGTATGATTGGATTGGACCGTATGGTATATGATTGGTCTTTGTCTAAAAATGTATTATTACTTTAGACTTATGATGCCTTGTTGAGTCTCTCTCATCTTTTCAATTTGAGATATTTGGACCGCTGCTATTCTTCCTTGAGGTATGCTTCATTCTGCCATATTACATACCAGTACATTCCACGTACTGACGTCCATTTGGACCTGCATCATTTCATGATGCAGAGACAAGTTTAAGAGATCGTCATTAGGAGCATCATTGGGGATCTATTCGCACTCACCGTATTAGTGAGTCCTCCCCTACATTCGGAGGACACCGTCTGTGTATTGTTGCATTGAGTTAGCCCTTTTCATTTTGATTTGAGGTAGCCATGAACATGTCATTGGCACCAATTAGATAGTAGTGATAGAGGCTTCATAGACTAGATAGTGATGAGTCGATTGAGTTATTCTTGTCAAACTATTTTTAAATGACAAATATTTTAGTTGATCTGTCGGCCTATGGCCTTTATTCTCTGAGTTGGATGGGTGATTTGAGTTGCCCGCTAAATTATTTTTTATTTTTAAATTTTCCGCTGAATAAATGAATGAACGGATGTGTGATCAGGCTATGTAGTTCGCTTGGGAGCCAGAAATAGTTTTTGAGTGCCGGTTACGTCTAGGGTACCCTCCCGGGGCGTGACAATTGTGTTATCAGTAAGCAAAATAGACTGAAGTTTAGCAGTTCCTCTGCTAAAAGCAAGGAAATACTAGATCTGGTTCACTCTGATGTTTGGCAAGCACCGATGGAGTCTCTAGGAGGAGCAAAATATTTCGTGTCATTTATCGACAATTACTCCAGGAGAAGTTGGGTGTATCCAATCAAGAGGAAGGCAGATGTTTTTTCAGTTTTCAAAGAATTCAAAGCGCGGGTGGAACTTGAATCTGAGAAAAAGATCAAGTGTTTAAGGACAGATAATAGAGGAGAATACACTGGCGATGAATTTAATAACTTCTATAAACAAGAAGGTATTAAACGGTAGTTCACGGTGGTATATACTCCACAACAAAATGGAGTAGCAGAGCGGATGAACAGAACCTTGTTGGAACGGACAAGAGCTATGTTGGCAACTGCAGGGTTGGAAAAACCATTCTGGGCAGAAGCAGTCAAAACCGCCTGTTATGTGATCAATCGGTCACCATTAACCGCAATTGATCTGAAAACTCCAATAGAGATGTGGACAGGAAAACCAGTTGATTATTCTCGCTTACATATATTCGGAAGTCCTGCTTATGTTATGTACAACACCCAAGAAAAATTGAAGTTGGATCCAAAATCCAGGGAGTGTATTTTCTTAGGGTATGCTGATGGAGTCAAGGGGTATCGCTTGTGGGATCCCACAGCCCGCAAGGTGGTAATCAGTAGGGATGTTGTATTTGTTGAAAACAAGATACAAGCAAAAGAAGGTAGCACTTCAAAAGAAAAATCAGAGACTACTACAGTTGAAGTTGAAGAAAAAGAAGAAGTTCCAGTTTCTTCTGAAGCAACACCAGAGCACGAAGAACAAAAGCAAGCTGAGATCGAAACTCCAGAAGTTCGATGGTCAACTAGGGAGAGAAGAGAACCAGCTTGGCACTCAGATTATTATATGGAGAGTAATATTGCATACTGTCTACTAGCAGAAGATGGAGAGCCTTCAACTTTTCACGAGGCTATGAAAGGCCAAGAATCATCTCTGTGGGTGGCAGCAATGCAAGAAGAAATTGAAGCTCTCCATAAAAATAAAACATGGGATCTTGTTCAATTACCACAAGGAAGGAAGGCCATTGGAAACAAATGGGTCTACAAGATCAAACGCAATGGTAATGATCAAGTGGAGAAATATCTTGCAAGATTAGTGGTGAAAGGATTCGCTCAGAAAGAAGGTATCGACTTTAATGATATATTTTCTCCAGTGGTTCGACTCACAATAATTCGAGTGGTCCTGGCAATGTGTGCTACATTTGACTTGTATTTGGAGCAGTTAGATGTCAAAACTGCATTTCTTCATGGAGAGCTTGAAGAAGAAATTTATATGCTCCAACCAGAAGATTTTGAAGAACAGGGAAAAGAGAACTTGGTTTGCAGGTTGAACAAATCTCTATACGATCTCAAACAGGCGCCGAGATGTTGGTATAAGAGATTTGATTCCTTCATTATAAGCCTTGGATACAACAGACATAGTTCAGATCCTTGTGTTTATTACAAGAAATTTGGTGATGAAGATTTTGTTATTTTGCTGTTGTATATTGATGACATATTAGTAGCAGGCCCCAACAAAGATCTTCTTACAAATTTAAATGCACAGTTAGCTAGGGAGTTTGAAATGAAGGACTTGGGACCAGCAAACAAGATTCTAGGGATGCAAATTCACCGAAACAGAAATAATAGGAAAATTTGGCTTTCTCAAAAGAACTACTTGAAGAAAATCTTGAGACGCTTCAAGATGCAAGACTGTAAGTCAATTTCTACCCCACTTCCTATTAATTTCAAGTTATCCTCAAGTATGAGTCCTAGCAATAAAGAAGGGAGGATGGAGATGTCTCGAGTACCGTATGCATCAGCAGTGGGAAGTTTAATGTTCGTCATGGTATGTACAAGACCTGACATTGCACAAGCAGTGGGAGTGATCAGTCGATACATGGCTAATCCTGGTAAAGAGCATTGGAATACTGTTAAGAAGATCCTGAGATACATCAAGGGTACCTCAGATGTTGCAATGTGTTATAGAGGATCAGACTTTACTGTTAAAGGTTATGTTGATTCAGATTATGCAGGTGACCTTGATAAAAGTAAGTCCACCACAGGTTATGTGTTTACTCTTGCTGGAGGAGCTGTAAGCTGGGTTTCAAAACTGCAGTCTATCATGGCTATATCTACGACGGAAGCAGAATATGTAGCAGCTACACAAGCTAGCAAAGAGGCAATATGGATGCAGATGTTATTGGAGAAGCTCGGGCACAAACAAGAGAAGATTGCTTTGTTTTGTGACAGTCAGAGCGCTTTGCATCTTGCAAAGAATCCGGCATTTCATTCAAGGACAAAGCACATACGAGTTCAGTATCACTTTGTTCGTGAGAAGGTGGAAGAAGGCAGTGTGGACATTCAGAAAATTCACACGAATGATAACCTAGCAGATATGTTTACAAAGCCGATCAACAGTAATAAGTTCATATGGTGTCGATCTTCTATTGGCCTAGCAGAAACGTAACATTGCAGTAGTTGGGTAGAAAGGATGGTGTGAAGAGTTAATTGATTCTCAATTAAATCTTCAAGTGGGAGAATGCAGAAGTCAAAAAAAGGGGCAGCCAAATGCAGAAGTCAAAAAAAGGGGCTGCCTGCCAGCAACCTTTTTTTTGACATTGTTTGCTGAAAATATGTATGCCTTTTTTGACATTGTTTGCTGCCAACAACTCTTACACGTTTTTGAAAACGCATATACACGTTTTCTTTCTCCTATATATAGAAGGCCTCTTGCCCTCATTCCAAATCATCCCAGAAAGAGAGAGTAAGAATACAAAGAGAGTTATACACCAAGATAAATATTGTAGTCTTGAGTGACCTCTTTAGTAGTTGTTCCTTTTACAAGAGAGAAGTATTAATTATTATTTTCTCCTTGTATTTGAGAGCTGTGTACTCCATATTAAATTAGTGATATCCTTCTACCTCGTGGTTTTTTCCCTCTATCAGTTAGAGAGGTTTCCACGTAAAATTCTCGTGTCCAATTTATTTTCATTATTTTCATCATATCAAACTTTAGTTGTGGTGCTTCCTCCCTCCAACAGTGTGTGCCCTCTGTTGAATTTGAATATGGAAAATGAATGAATGATTGAATGGCTCTAGAATTTGTAGCTAAAAAATAAATGAATGATTAAATGACGATAGCGAAAAAATGAATGGATGATTGAATGATGATAGAATTCGAGTATCATGAATTTAAATATGAGTTGGAGAAAGATATGGGGTTTGCCTAGGCACTTAATAGGAATTAGATGTTATTGATTTGTGGGGAAAGTGTAACTGAATAAGATTGGGAGGAGGATATGGCCATTTAATAGGGAAGATCGCCCAAATCATTTGGTATCGTTACTGCAATAGTTGTACCATCAATCAGATTTGTTCTGTTAAGAAAAATGTGCAGGTTCCTGATAGCATTCAATCAAATGATTCTCTGGATATTGATGACCTTAAGGTGGCATGGACTTATGTAAGCTTTAAAGATATTTGTTATTACGTTAATGCAGTTTCATTGACCTCCTTGTTATGAGATGTATACAAGGCTTGCAATATGGCTTTCGGGATATTATAAGTTGTTCATCTGATGGTATCTTCCTACATGTGTCACTGTATGAGCATAACTCAAAGAAGATATAATTCCAAAAATAATTGTCAAGCTTAATAATTATAAATTAACCCGTGAAATGATTAAAAAATATTTCATGAGTTTGATCTTCACTTGTTTTAGTAAGGTTTCATCTCCATCTTAGTGAGACTTCACTTCTAGCATGACCTAAGATAGAGCCAGTTACCAAGTCAACTGATTAGAGTTTGTCTGAATGCTTTAAACCCTGGTAACCCTCTTTGATTCATTAACTCTCACATCTGTACCTTCTGTTTCCAATTCCCTGTGGCTGCATAGACGTACCCAAGAAGTACATAACTCCCACAATCACGAGAGTCCATTTACAAAAGCTCAACATCCTTTACTAAGTGTTAACTCCTTTCATCATCTCCATAAACTTTACAACCCCATAACAACATCCTCACAGCACGACATCAGGATCAATTGGCATTATTTTCCTGAAATTGGAGTTGTATCGGAGATTGAGGACTTGAGTTGGTAATTTGAGGAATTTTACGCGAAGATTTGACTTTGGGCAACTTTTGAAGTTTCGATACTCGAAATAGAATTTTGACGGCTCCACTGGATTCGGGGGTTGGTTTTAGGTTTTGGAGTGGCCTTGGTTGAATTTTCGGAGGTTCCGAGCTCGTTTTGTATTTTGAGGCTTATGTTAGTTTAGTTGTGACTTTTTGGATTTTGGGTCAAGAAGACTTCAAATTTGAATTCCAATGGTTTCATTGAGTCCGAAACGTCGATTTTAATATTTAGCATATATGGTGTACGTATAATACGGAATTTCGAACGAATCTCGAGGGTGATTCGGAGACTTTGTGACTTGGGAGAAATTCTGATTTTGTAGTGCTGGCGCCTTTACTTTTGCGAAGGGTGAGTTGTAAAGCTGAACGTCATTTACTAAGCGTTCACTGCTTTCAGCATCTCCATGAACTTTACAACCCCATAACAACGTCCTCCACAACCCGACATCAAGATCAATTGGCATCATCTTCCAGGTAAACTGCTCTGCCTCCTCTAACTGTCCAGCAAACACAAACGTGTCTACAATGAAGCAAAATCAGCTACTGAAAATTGGAAAAGTTTTCCCAAGATTGCATAAAAATGCGCCTCAAATAAATCACCCTAGATCATTTTGTGAAGAATTTACTTGACATAATTCATCTTAAGGGAAATGAACAACACTTTTTGCTTCTTGAACTTAACATGATAAACGTCTAATGACATTATCCATCTTTGGGTTGAGGTTGTGCGGGCAAGAAACTATTTTTTTTTTACGGAAAGGGACCCTACACGAGGCTCCCACCTCTCGTGCACAGTCAGGGATTGAGCAGCACCCCCAAACCTTATCATACATAAAATATAAAGATACAAGGAGGGGGACATAACCTTACCTCCGAACTTAAGGTGGTTCATAAGTCTGCAAACCTACTAAGGTCGGCTAACTCATCCCCGATACTAGAAAGTGCTTCCTAAATACTAGAAAAACAGTAAACCTATGAGAGGACTCCTCTCGATACAATGTGACTAGGAAAAACCATAAATGAGGGAGACTCTCCCCTTCTATGTGAATACAAGAAAGATACCTACACTAGTCCTATTCAAATAAGCTACATTTTATACATAGCTAAATGAAGAAGATCAAGTATACGAAGCTACATCTTTGTTCTTCCCAATTTTGTCATACCGATTTTATCCAAGTTAGGAACATTAGAGATAAGAAATGTTCAAGGAGGTTGTTTGATCCTTTTTAATCTTCTTCTCCTGAAGCTTGCCATTCCTATCTTGTCTAGCTTTATGTAGCTCTTGGTTTCTTGTAGAAGTTGTTGAAGGTTGTAGAAGTGCTGTGTATTATCAAGTGTATGGCTGTACTTAGATAATGTATCAGCTGGAAAATTTGCTTCTCGAAAAACATGTTTGCATTGGAAGAATTCTAGCAGTTGGACCAGTTGTTGGAGTTCATTAACGTAGTTTTGAATGTTCTAGGGTGGTTTGATGTCCAGATTCAGCCACTTGATCACAAGTTCAGAATCTACTTCCAATATTACTCTATTATAACCATGTTAAATGCACCAATTAATGCCAAAACTGGTTGCCTGCACTTCCGCTTGATTATTGGTTCCAACTCCCAAAGGAGAGGCAAAAGCATATATCAGATTACCCTTATGATCCCTTACTATGCCTCCTGCTCCTATTTTTCCTGGGTTGCCTATGGCACTCCCATCTGTGTTAAGTTTAACTATGTTAGGGGGGGTTTGAGCCATTTAACCTGGGTTACTTTTATGTCATGCTTACAGTTTTCTATCCAAATAATTAGATCCTTCCAAGCTGGTGGCCATGAGATATATGGAAAAGCTATAGTAATAAGCATGTATATTTCCTTGATTATATTGAACTTCACTCTAGTAGTACTAGATTTCTTTCCTCCATATTTACTTGCACACCTGTTCTTCCAGACATTCCAGCAAATAAATATAGGGAGGGCTTGCAACATGAGTTTATGTACAACATTGTTTGGTTTGTAGGTCCACCATCTCATCAAGATGCCTCTAATGGAGTTGTGGTCCTGCATGATTCCCCCCAGTTGGAGAAATATGTCCAGATGTATTTAGCAAAGCTTCCAGAATCAGCTCCAACAGGTCATGGCCAGACATGCATGGGAGACGTATTTTGGGATGTCATGGCCATTAAAGAAGAACAGAATCAGCTCCAACAGGTCCTCACTGATAATGTCCCAGCATACCTGGAAAAACTTGCCACTCATCCCATCAGAACCTGCAGCAGAAGTACCACTCATAGAGAAAATCACTTTCTGTAACTCCTCTTTAGTAGGTACCCTTTGCAACATGTGGTTTTGATTGTCACTGACCTTTCTAGGTATGTACTTAAGGAAATCTTCATTGATTTTCTTGTTGTCTGTAGTAAATATCTTTTCAAAGTAATGACATGCAGCCTTGGCAATTTCCTCATTTCCCTGAATAATATTACCCTGATCATCTTCAATTTTGTGAATATACAGTCTTCTCCTTCTCCCTCTGATGATAGCATGGAAGTAATTGGAGTTGGCATCCCATTCCTTAAACCAATGGAGTTGAGTTTTTTGTTTGAGGATGGATTGCTCTATCTTTAGATACCTGATGTATTTGGCATTGATCAAGTTCAACTTGGTTCTATTATCTTTGGAGTTATTACTGATTATTGCATCCTCAGCCTCTCTAACTTTTGTCTCAAAATCAGTGATGGAAGAGAAAATATCACCATATTCTTGTCTTGACCACCTACTCAGAGTGCTTCTCACTCTTTTCATTTTTTCCTGAAATCTTCTCATAGGATTTCCTGCAGCAGGTTTTCCCCAGCACATTTTCACTACATCAAGAAAGCTATCATTATCAACCCAGCAGTGTAGGAACTTAAAATACTTAATGGCATTGTTCTGTCTCTCTGCACACTCCATGAATAAAGGGCAATGGTCTGATCCAGTGGAAGCTAAATGAGTAATAGTAGTCATAGGCATCATGTCTAACCACTTATCATTTACCATAGCTCTATCTAGTCTCTTCCAAATCCTGGCATCATTATCTCTGTTGTTACACCATGTATACTTTGCACCATGAAAACCCAAGTCTATGAGTCCACAAGCTTCAATAGTACTTATGAATTCAAAACTTTTGTTCATGTTGTAGGGTATGCCCCCCAGCTTCTCTTCAATGCCAGTGATTACATTAAAATCCCCTATGGTACACCATGGTTTGCCTACACTGGAATATAACAGTAGTTTATCCCAAAGATCTCTTCTCAAATGATCTTTACATTTAGCATAAACAAAGGTTGTGAGATAGGTAATATGCCATGTAACATGTTTGATCTCACAAGTAATCTGCTGCTCATCCTGATCTATAATGGAACATGCTACATCTTTATTCCACAAGAGCCAAATTTTGTTGTTGGAATTATGAATAACACTGTCCATATTAAGCTGAATTTTATGGGAATTGAGGTGTGATTGGTTTGAGAATGATTCAAGAATTGCCATCATAGAGATATTGTGATAGTCTTTGAGTTTTTGGAGTCTATCCAGTGAACCCTGAGTATCAATACTCCTTGCATTCCAACATATGGTATTAATCATTGAGACTTATTTGATTTAGACCTTGTTTTGATGCCTCTTTTGCAAATAGCATTATCAGAACTTGTTGTGTCATCCTGTTGCTTCTTCTTCCTATTTTCTTGCTGACCCCTGGTAAAAAGAGCCCTCCTTTCCTCCTCTTCTTTTTGAACCTCATCATATTGGTCAGGATCTTCCTCATCCTCAGAATATGTGACTCTGTATTCATCTATTAGTTCTTATGGAGTAATTTCCTTGTTAAGGGCACATTTTCCAGTATCCAATTTCTGAATTTGCAAAGCTGTCACATGGATGCCTGCATGTTCCACCACCAGTACATCATGTAAGCTCTGTTGTCCTGATTGCATTTCTTTGATAATTTTCTTCTTCAACGCATCCCTTTTCTTCTTACTAAGGGCTAATGTAGACTTGTTGTTAAAAGCCTGAGGACTCTCATTTTGCCTTTTCGGATCAGGAGGTTCCTTATCCATTGTGTAGCAGTCCTCTTCTTGTTGTGAGTGTTCATTGTGCCTCTCCTTTCTGGTTACAGTTGTAGTAGTTACCTCTGTGGTAGCAGGAGCTCTAAAGTCTTTCCTAGGGTCAACCAAAGTACTTTCCCTTCCTCTGGTAACCCCTTCCTGCAAGTTAGTGGGTTCTTCTTGTATTCCCACATCCTCACCTCCATAAACTACAACAGCTACATCATTCTCAACATTAAAATTATTGGGGGAGCCATGGGGCTGTGGGAGAGATAAGTCAATACCTGACTCCTTCATTTTTGTAATATTGCAGTCATCCTCAAGTGTATCATTTGTGTCAGCATTTACACCAATAATGGGGACGTGGGTGTGTGGGAAAGATAAGTCAATACCTGAATCCTTTATTTTTGTCGTATTGCAGTCATCATCCAGTGTGTCATTTGTGTCAGCATCTAAATCATTAATGGGGACTTGGGGGTGTGGGAGCGATAAGTCAATACCTGAATCCTTCATTTTTTTGTGTTGCAGTCGTTATCCATTGTGTCATTTGCGTCAGCATCTAAGCCATTAATGGGGACTTGGGGGGATGGGAGAGATAAGTCAATACCTGTTTGCTTTGCTAGATTCTGCTTTGATTGAACATTCTTTTGTTGTTCCTTCTGTCTTGGTTTTTTCTGAATTTGCCATTCTTGTTGTTCCTCCTTGTTTTTGTTCCTATTTTGGTGCTGTCTTTATCTCCCAGCTTGATTTTCTTTTGTACCTGCATTAGTTAAAGATATATTATTCTCAGGCATTTGTACAGTGGTTAAGGGACATACCTGGTTGTCATCTTCTTTCCTGGTTTTATTATTCCCTGCTTCTTCAGCTTCTTTCCTTTCTTCATCTCTCTTCTTGACATTACATCTTGTCATAGTATGTCCTTGATATTTACAATAAGAACAGTATTTAGGTAAATCTTCATATTGTATAGCTTGCCATTTGCCTTTATTGTGATCCTCTTCATCAATTCCTAACCATACATGTGGAGGCCTTTCCTTGGTGATATCCATTTGTATCCTTACTTTTGCAACACTGCCTCTAGTTTTTTTAAGTGATGCTGCATCCAGGTACAGGGTTTTACCAATCGGGTCTAAAAGGGTGGTTATAAACTCTTTATTGTAACAATGCCACGGTAGTTCTGGTAGTATGACCCAAACTGGTACGATAGGAGTTTCCTCCTCTGCCCTGAAGGTTGGAGTCCACAATTGGAGTCGCATAAGTTGCCCATCAATATATATTTTCTATTTATTCCAAACTGAAATATGATCTTCCTCATTATCAAGATCAATGTAAATGTGTCTTGCATTGAAATGGGCAATTTTGACACCTCCGGTGAGTTGAGTCTGTTGAATAAAGCTTCTTCTGATAAGCTCTATCTTAGGCATTGTATTGGTGAATTTTCCTATTAAAGTATACTTACATCTAGACGCAAGTTTCACAAGAAAGTCTTTTTTTTATAGATTATAGCTGGTAGGCCCTGTCTTGTGGTGTAGACAAGGGGTGAAATAGTAATAGGCGCTTCAGTTCTAGTTTGGTTAACTCTTAGTCTAGTCGCATAAGTTTGTATAACTGTGAATGGACTTGGTTCTGGGACAGAATCTGTTTTGTAGCTCTGCAACTGAGGTAGCTGTTTTGGTTTTGTGGGAGGTTTGTTATTTGAATTCTGCATATTTGGTTTATACTGAGGGTTGTGTTTAACAAAGTTGGATGTTAGCTTGGTGAGATCATGAGGGAGTTGAGTCTTGTTAGATGCTGAATTGTTATGATTAATCTTAGTACTGTTATTACATGCATCAGTTTTCCCTATATTGTCCTGAGTATCAATTTCTATAGCGATAGGATTCAACTCATTTTCACCCTTATTTTCCTTATTATTCTTAACCTCTTGTTGTACAGAAGGGGTTACCTCTTTCGACTTATGTTCAATCGGAATAGATACACTCTTACTTGGATTGATTTGGATATTGCTCCTTGTCGTTTCTTCACTGTCGACATTCGACTGTTTCGAGATCCTTTCCTGTGAGGCATTTCCAGCACCAGTTGTTACGCTCGCCGAGTCCTCCACATTTTGTGTACCTGTGTCGAATCTCTTCAAATTCAAGAAGTTCTCATCTGAGTTAGAGAACTCTTTATCAGAAGAACCACCCTCAGTATCCGAGTCACCTTGGGTATCCCCAGATTTTCTGATTGGGAGTGTGAAATCGTTTGAGATTTGTTGTGTATCTAATTGTTTAGAATCAGACTCCGCGTCGTTACCCTGAGTTTCACCATTGCATCTATTTTATGACCAGGAGATGATTTTTTGTGCCCAAGCCAGCTGTTCCTTCGAAATCTCTACAGGGGTCACAGCGTTGTAGTCGATATACGAAGAGCTACGAATGGAATTAGGTGTTGATTCCAGTTGGGTCTTGTTCCTAGGTGAGAGACGCTCCTCTTGGACTAAGTCCGATGGTCTGCGGAGTGCCACCGGCGGCGTTAGGGCTATTCCGGCAGCTCTGTATGCTGTTGCCGTTTGAGTATTGTAGAGAGAAGGGAGAGTATTATAGAGAGAGAGTTCTTTAGATTAAGGTGAAAAAAAATGGGCAAGAAACTATTGGTAATGCAGTAATGCTTTTGCATTATCTCAAATGGTCAATTTTGAATGCATTGACTAAATGTCTTCATAAGCTAAACATAGAAATGCTTTTGAGAAATCAGTTCTTGCCTTAGATAGGGTGGTGTAGATGGGTGTTAATCACTTGTGCAGTTTAGAGTCCTTCTAACCCATCTTTTCTGCAGATTCTCAGCTCTCTCTATGTTTTATTCTTTTTCATCTTTTATATGTACTCTACCAACATTCTCATTCCTTTGTGCCTCTTTAAATTTGCATCACTCTTTATTGACAAAATTGATATATACCATATGTATTATCCATTTCGAATAAAAAACACTAGTGATGACATTTATGACTTAGACCTTTTCAGAAATCCATCACAATGTCACTCATCAAATTGAATTCTGAATGTCAGCATATATTTTAATTTATTAAAATATTCTTCTCCTTGGTGATCTGGATATTATCTTCCATGTGTTGATAACATGTTCGACATTTCTGGGTAATAGGAAAAAAGTTTTGTAGCTCTTGTGGCTCAAGAGAAATTCTCAGAACCAAGAAAAGTAGAGGTAGGTGTTTATTAGCTAATTTTCATTCATGAATACAATTTGTTGTGAATTTTGGTGAACATCTGATTTTACTTGTCCGTGTAACATCAGAATCTGTTCATAACACCAATGAAGAAGGAGAGATTGAGAGATCAGAAATAAAGGAGTTTGTAAATGTAGTCGAATAGGTCCCCAGCAACAAAACTGTTATAAGTGTGTTTGAGTTGTCATTTTTTAATAATATCAACTATTTTGATTATTTGAGCATTTTAGACAAGTAAAAAGATGAACACAATTGTGATAAGACTGATGCAAATAACCAAATAGATTAATAATAGAGGGCGTCTAAGTTGGGATAAAACCATACAAGTATGAATATCATCACTACAGACAAAACACGTCTACTCGTGAGACTAAAATAAAAATGGTAAAAGGACCAAATAATTTAACTAAGCTCAAACAACAGTAAACAGTCAGAAGCAACACTAATCCCTATTTCTTGAACTTATTGTGTCTTCAACACTTATTTCCTCGTCATCTATGAGAAACACTAATCTCACTACTTCTTGAACTTACTTGTGTCGTCAATGATTAATTCCTCATCATCTATGATTACGTTTCTTTGCTTCCTACTGTTAGCCCCATTAGTGACATGTAGTACTTCCTCAGTATCTTTCAAGTCATCACACAACACATCAACATATACCTGATTATTCTTCAAAAAGTAAATATATCAACATATTTATCAAACATGTTAATCTTTATAATGATTAGAAACTCATAATTAAAACATTAATTCAAAGTACCATCTCTTTGGACGATCCTTCAGTTCCCTGATCTTTTGCCTCAGTTTTATTCTCAAATAAGCTTTTCCCCTGCAAAAACATAAAATAAAAGAATTAATTACAAAGTAAGCGTAATTGTGAATTATAAACTTAAAGTCTATATAGCAATACCATTTTTTGTTTCCTTAGTTTGTATTGTACTTCCAAATTATTATCTGGAATCCAAAGCTTTGATATTGTAAATTCTCAAGCCCTTCTCTCAAATTATACTTATTTAATTTTAGTTTAAAAACAAATTCTTTCCCGCAAATGCTTTGAACTTGGACAGGCACATCATTATTAGCCGAGGTAAGCTTCTTCACCAACTTGGACGATGATGTATCAATGAGTTTCTCAGCCACATCATTAAATAGGGTAAGAGTACTCTCTCCGATCCTATCTGTCACTTTTATATGTATCTTGTACCTACGTTTAGACAATAAGATAGATTAATTCACAATATATACAAACAAAATTCACATTCTTTCTCAAAGTCTTACTTCACCAAAGGAAACATGCAATCTTTGTTGCAATTATGGCATCGATAGACACTCTTTGTAGGTTCAACCTTCTTTGAACACACATTGCATGCAATGTAGTACCAACCGAAATAGTTATCTATCTCTATAATTTTTCTCTTCATAGTAACAATGTATTCCTACAATTTTAAAATAAATTCAATTATATAGTGTAAAGATTCTGTTGAAAGGAAAAATCAGAAACACAAGAAGCAAGATAAGAAAAAAAACCTGTATTTCAGAGCTCCACTCAGAATCCAACAACTCCTTAATGTTCATACGGTTCAAAAACATCTCTTCCTCAATAGGAAGGTTGTTAACATTGAAGCTTTCTATAATTTGAACTTATGTGGACATGGCGGAAAACTTTTGAACTAAAGACCTTATGTAATCTATATCAAGATTTACATATATTTTGCTTGCATGGGTGGAGGAGAAGCTAACCTCACCTATTACCAATGCTTGCATTAAAAATGGGACTATGAAACTTTTTTCAAAATGTTAGCAGTTAAATTCATAACAGTTACATTTAAAACAGAAAGAATTACCATGAAATTCTTTCACCGTCGTAGAAGTCATTATCTCTATATACGGGCCAGCATCCTTGTTATACAAATATGGGGGAAACTTCTCCCCAAGTTCTTCCCATAAGGTAATTTTTGATTTAGTCGAACTATGAAGGAAAAAGATAAAACAGTAATCAAACCATTCACTCTTGTAAGGAGAAAACAAACAAAAGCTACTTAAAATAAGATGAGTAAACTTACTAATCGGTAAGAATGTGGATGTCCCTCTTTCTCTAATTCGGATCGGCACTCTCTACATCACCAATTCCATATAAATAACCAACCACATCTAGGAATAATGAAGAAGAAGTTCAGTTAAAAAAACGTGGATATTTAAATACTTCAGTAGAGAGTGTTGTAGGGAGAAAGTACCACAACTAAAGTTTGATATGATAATTAATATGAAAATAAAGTGGACACGAGAATTTTACGTGAAAACTCCTCTAACTGATAGAGGGAAAAAACCATGGGGTAGAAGGATTTCACTATTTTAATATGGAGTACACAACTCTCAAATACAAGGAGAAAACAATAATTAACACTTCTCTCTTGTAAAAGGAACAACTACTAAAGAGGACACTCAAGATTACAATATTTATCTTGGTGTATAACTCTCTTTGTATTCTTACTCTCACTTTCTGAGATCATTTAAATGAGGGCAGAATGCCCTCTATTTATAAAAGAATGAAAATGCGTAGAAAATTTACGCGTTAATTTTGTACGCGTTTTTCTACGCGTTTGTCAAATTTTGCAAGCAAAAAGTTGCTTCATTTTCCTTTTTGCTTTTCACCTTTTTGACTGCAGCAGCCTTAGCAACCTTCTCTGACTTTCTCTTATTGTAGCCTTCTCTGACTTTCTCTCATTCTCCCACTTGAAGATTTAATTGAGAATCAATTAAGTTTTCACACTATCCTTTCTACCCAATTACTGCAATGTTACGTTTCTGCTAGGCCAATAGAAGATCGACACCATATGAACTTGTTACTGTTGATTGGCTTCGTAAACATATCTGTCAGATTGTCATTAGTGTGAATTTTCTGAATATCCACACTGCCTTCTTGCACCTTCTCACGAACAAAGTGATACTGAACTCGTATGTGCTTTGTCCTTGAATGAAATGCCGGATTCTTTGCAAGATGCAAAACACTCTGACTGTCACAAAACAGAGCAACCTTCTCTTGTTTGTGTCCGAGCTCCTCCAGTAACATCTGCATCCATATTGCCTCTTTGCTAGCTTGTGTAGCTGCTACATATTCTGCTTCCGTCGTAGATATAGCCACGATAGATTGCAGTTTTAAAACCCAGCTTACAGCTCCTCCAGCAAGAGTAAACACATAACCTGTGGTGGACTTACTTTTATCAAAGTCACCTGCATAATCTGAATCAACATAACCTTTAACAGTAAAGTCTGATCCTCCATAAAACATTGCAACATCTGAGGTACCCTTGATGCATCTCAGGATCCTCTTAACAGTATTCTAATGCTCTTTACCAGGATTAGCCATGTATCGACTGATCACTCCCACTGCTTGTGCAATATCAGGTCTTGTACATATCATGGCGAACATTAAACTTCCCACTACTGATGCATACGATACTCGAGATATCTCCATCCTCTCTTCTTCATTGTTAGGACTCATACTGTCACGCCCCGGGAGGGTACCCAAGACGTGACCGGCACTTGAAAGCCATTTCTGACCTTCAAGCGAACCACCTGATTCAGTCACCTCATTATTCAGTCACACTCACCCAAAGGAGGGGTCAATCATAGCATACTATTCACATTGTAGGGCCGAAGGCCAACCATATTCAATTCCAACAAAATAAGTAAAATAGGACTCCTCAAAATAACAGTCCAACCTTCCCACACTCTAGTCTATGAAGCCTCTATCAAAGTCTAGAAGGTGCCGATGACAAGTCCATGGCTACCAACACACAAAATAAAAGAAATGACAACAAAACTGGACAAGAAGGCTCAATATCCTTCGGGAACTAGGAGGACTTACCAACTAGCTGGAAGTGTATGTGGATCTTCAACGGAGCGCCGATTGATGATCTCTAGTACCTGTCTCTGCATCATGAAATGATGCAGGCCAAATAGCGTCAGTACATGGAATGTACGAGTATGTAAAATGGCCAGATGAAACAAACATCAAGAAGACATCAACATTAACTCAGCACCTCAACTCTTACATATATATATAAATATAGGACAACTCACTCAAATGTCCTAAGTCTAACAAGAATAGTTTAGACGGGGCTAACTCATAAACCACTCAACTCAACTGACTCAGAGCACTATCAAGACCTAAATGGGAGTTTTTCTTAACCGACAACTATCACCTATGAGCCGGTGATAGTACAACAATCAGACGTTGTTGCCACGTCCGTCCATACCTTGCCAGGGCATGAACGCCTCCCTAATCATGGATACCATCAATTAGTCAAGTCCTATCATTTCAGGACAATAAATTAGGAAACATCTGACTTTAACGGTTCGATCCCAAGGGAAGCATCCGACTTTAACGGTTCCATCCCTACCTATGTTGGCGGCGTAGTTTCCGGGGTTCGAGTATGGACTGTACTCTCACCCGCCTCAGTGCTCGATACTCCTCCCATGACTCCATGCTCATAAAACTCTTCTAATCATCTCAAACAAGCCCTCACGGCTAGTTTTATGTGGTACATTGCCACCTCATCAACTAGGTTCTCATTTCAACTCAATTAAGTCATAATGGCAAGTCTCATTTAGGACCTTGTCCACTCGTCAATTCCATCCTCACATCAACTCAATCAAGCCTCATTTATATAAACATTTATGACATCTCCTCAAGATTCAACAAACTCTATGACTTCAACTCAACAATTCAAGTAGAATAGCGCATTTAAGGAAATTGACTTAAACAACATAATCACATGGCTAAAGAGATCAACAAGACATAACAACAAGTCATCTCCATTAACTCATACTAACATGAAGGATTTTTAGGGACTTCTTAGCTCAACAACATCAACACATATAGCATCAAATAAATAGGAGACAAAGTTCATACAAACATAAACCATACCAAGAAACTCTATTTTCATGAACATCTAACCTCAAGGCAAGAGTAGGGCACATGGGTGGACTCAACCCATGTTTTGGATAGCCTTACATACCTTAGTGAAGACTTGAAGAAAACCTTGATGTTGGGTCTTTAATGGAGAACTCAAATCTTGAAGCTCTTGGAACTCTTCTTGTTGGAAATGGGGAAGAAGAAGGAGAGAGAGAGAAGCTCCTAGGGCTTTTTAGAGAGAGAGTGAGGCTGAGAAATATGTTCCCAAAAGACCAAAGGCAATACATATATAATTTGGGTAAGTTCCCAAATTGCCCCTCCTCAAAAGTTCTGAAAATAGGCTAAAAATACACCTGGCGCGATAGTGGCGCATCGCGCCATTGCAGCGCCAGGCTGAAATACGCCTAAAACCTGCACACCTCGTAGTGGCGCGCCGCGCCAGAGACCAAACTACTGAGGCATATTTCTGGCGCGATAATGGCACGTCGCTCCCTTACAACGCCAAGGCCATTGTTCTGAGTTCTGGGAATTTGGCCTGAAAAACCCTGCACAACATTTAGTGGCGCGTCGCGCCAGGGGACAAATGTAACACCCCTCAAAATTTTCCCTAAGATTCGGGCCTTTTTTGTATACGTGTGGGGCCCATCGTATTTATTTCGAAGTATGTGCTTGAGTTAAGATGAGTTCCTAAGGAATTTAAGAGCGTTGGAGGTGATGTGGGGTCATTGAGGACCCCTAGGACCGAGCTAAGCCCAAAAAATTAGTCGTGGCTAAGTTTAGGACGAGTTCATATAAGGGTCGACTTTTAACGACCCTATCTTTTGAAAGACGTCAATCTGGGTGGACCACGACCTATTAAATTAAAGGTCGTCGAGTCTTCTTTCCAACGCCACCAAGAACGTAAATTTTGGAGTTCGGAGTCAAAAGATATGACGATCCTAAGATGAACTAGCACGACAGGAATTTCATTTTGGCCTGGGTTGCAACTGCTGGGGAAATGGCCTTGGCGCTGTAAGGGCGCGACGCGCCACTATCGCGCCAAAAACATGCCTCAGTAGTTTGGCCCTTGGCGCGATGCGCCACTAAAAGTTGTGCAGGGTTTTCAGGCCAAATTCCCAGAATTCAGAATAATAGGCTTGGCGCTGTAAGGGCGCGATGCGCCACTATCGCGCCAGAAACATGCCTCAGTAGTTTGGTCCCTGGCGCGACGCACCACTAAAAGTTGTGCAGGTTTTAGGCGTAATTGGCCTTGGCGTTGTAAGGGCGCGACGCGCCACTATCGCGCCAAGGGCGTTTTGGCCTAATTTTCAGAATTTGGAGGAAGGGCAATTTGGGAATTGTCCCAAATTATATATACACAAGCCTTGTACATTTTGGGACCATTTCTTTAGCCCTCACTCTCTCTCTAAAAGCCCTAGCTCCTCTCTCTTCTCTTCTTCTCCATTTCCAACAAAAAAAGGAGTCCAAGAACTTCAAGATTTGAGTCCTCCATTGAAGACCCAACTACAAGGTTTTCTTCAAGTCTTCACTAAGGTATGTAAGGCTATCCAAAACATGGGTTGAGTTCACCCATGTGCCCTATTCTTGTTTTGAGGTTAGATATTCATGGAAATGGAGTTTCTTGGTATGGTACATGTTTGAATGAGTTTTGTTCCCATCTTATTTGATTATTTATGTGTCAATGTTGTTGAGCTAAGAGGTTACTAAAATGAGCCCTTATGTGAGTATGAGATGATGAAGAAATGAGTTGCTAAATATGTTTTATTGATCTTCTAAATTATGTAGATTTGATAAAGGATGTTATTTTTCTTAAATATGTTGCTTAATATGAAAGGTCAAATTTAGAGTCTTGAAATTGTGATGAGCCTCAAATGTTTCTCAAACGGATGGAGGTAATGATTGGTTATATCTAGATGATGTTATATATGTTCATTTAAAACCTCTTTTGAAGATATGATTGAGATTTGATTGTGATAGAGTTGATGAGTTGACAAGGTTGTAATGAGACTTGTCGATATGATTTGATTGAGTTGATTGGATGGAGTCTTATGAGCATTGAGTCTTGGGAGGAGTATCGAGCACCGAATTGGGCAAGAGTATAGTCCATACTCAAACCCAATACCTATGTTACCAAACGTAGGGGGGATGGAACCGTTAAAGTCGGATGCTTCCCCGAGAGAATTGTCCTGACATTATAGGACTTGGTTGGATTGGATCCATGAGTGTTCGATTCGTTTATACCCTGGCAAGGTATGAACGGACGTGGCAACAATGTCGTTTTGTTGTACCTTCACTGGCTCATAAGTGTTGGTTGTCGGTTAAGAGAAACTCCCAAATAGGTTTTTTGATAGTACTCTGAGTCAGATTGAGTTGAATTGTATATGATTGGTCCAGTCTAAATCATATCCTTGTTTAGACTTAGGACATTTGATTGAGTTTTCATTCCTTTTAAGTTGAGCTCCCGAGTTGATTGATTCTTCCTTGATGATCATTGTATTCGGCCATTTTACATACTCGTACATTCCATGTACTGACGCTATTTGGCCTGCATCGTTTCATGATGCAGAGACAAGTACTAGAGATCATCAACCGGCGCCCCGTTGAAGATCCACATACACTTCCAGCCAGTTGGTGAGTCCTCCTAGTTCCCGGAGGATATTGGGCCTTCTTGTACAGTTTTATTGTCCTTTCTTTTATTTAGATTGTTGATAGCCATGGGCTTGTCATTGACACCTTTTAGACTTGAATAGAGGCTTCATAGACTGGAGTGTGGGGAGGTCGAGCGGTCATCTTGGGGAGTCCTATTTTTATTGTCTTCTTTTGATTGTAAATATTTGGCCTTCGGCCCTTATATTATGAAAAGTATTTCTTTAAGTTGAGTTCCTGCTAAGAGAATGTGCTTGAATGAAGGAGTGACTGGACTAGGTGGTTCGCTCGGAGGTCAGAAATGGCCTTCGGGTGCCGGTTACGTCTAGGGTACCCTCCCGGAGAGATGGAACCATTAAAGTCGGATGCTTCCCCGAGAGATTTGTCCTGACATTATAGGACCTGGTTGGATTGGATCCGTGATTTGTTGATTCGTTCATGCCCTGGCAAAGTATGAACGGACGCGGCAACAACGTCGGTTTGTTGTACTTTCACTGGCTCATAAGTGATGGTTATCGGTTAAGAGAAACTCCCAAATAGGTTTTGATAGTACTCTGAGTCAGATTGAGTTGAATTGTATATGATTGGTCCAGTCTAAATCATATCCTTGTTTAGACTTAGGACATTTGATTGAGTTGTCATTCCTTTTGAGTTGAGCTCCCGAGTTGATTGATTCTTCCTTGATGATCGTTGTATTCGGCCATTTTACATACTCGTACATTCCATGTACTGACGCCATTTGGCCTGCATCGTTTCATGATGCAGAGACAGGTACTAGAGATCATCAACCGGCGCCCCGTTGAAGATCCACATACACTTCCAGCCAGTCGGTGAGTCCTCCTAGTTCCCGGAGGATATTGGGCCTTCTTGTACAGTTTTGTTATCCTTTCTTCTATTTAGATTGTTGGTAGCCATGGGCTTGTCATTGGCACCTTTTAGACTTGAATAGAGGCTTCATAGACTGGAGTGTGGGGAGGTCAAGCGGTCATCTTGGGGAGTCCTATTTTTATTGTCTTCTCTTGATTGTAAATGTTTGGCCTTCGGCCCTTATATTATGAAAAATATTTCTTTAAATTGAGTTCCTGCTAAGAGAATGTGCTTGAATGAAGGAGTGACTGGACCAGGTGGTTCGCTCGCAGGTCAGAAATGGCCTTCGGGTGCCGGTTACGTCTAGGGTACCCTCCCGGGGTGTGACAAACATGGTATCAGAGCACAGAGTTCAAGTGTCCTAGGGAGTCTATGAAGCCGTGTCTAGTAGAGTCTTGCTTATGGGTGTGTTGTGCACCACACTTATAATCAGGAGGCTATAAGACATTAGGAATTGTTTCACTTCTTTCATACTCTGAACTCGTGCGATAGAGTTAAACTCTATAAAACTCTTTTCTAATTCGTGCATTTGTACATTACAGATAATGCCTCCTAAACGTACCGCTAGCCAGAGGAATGTTGATAATGCAGGGATGCCACAGTCAGAGGCACGCCCAGCAAGGGCTAGAGGCAGACCCGCGAGATATGCGGAGGCCCCTCAAGTGCCATCTACCCCACCTGCACCCACATCCGAGGCTGAATTTCGAGGGGCAATTGCAATGCTCACGCAACTAATGGCTGCCCGAAGTGGTAATCAGAGTTCGCCGACTCTCAGCTCTAGTTCCCAGGAGCCATCTGCTGCCATTAGAATTAGAGACTTTCTGAGAATGAATCCACCGGCATTCACGGGTTCTAAGATCGATGAAGATCCCCAAAACTTTATCGATGAGATGTGGAAGATTCTGAAAGCTATGCATGCTACGGAAATCGAGGGGGTCGAGTTGGTGTCTTATCAACTCAAAGATGTGGCAAACATTTGGTATAACCAATGGGAATAGAGTAGGGGTGAGGATGCTGAACCTGCTAGATGGGACGAGTTTGAGGGAGCCTTCCTTGACCACTTCTTTCCCCGAGAATTGAGGGAAGCGAAGGTGGAGGAATTTGTTAACCTGAAACAGGAAGGTATGTCGGTTAAGGAGTATGGCCTAAAGTTCATCCAGCTGTCCAGGTATGCTCCAGAAATGATTCCTGATGTGAGGTCAAAGATGAGGAAATTCATCTCCGGATTGGGGAGGCATGTGAAGAAAGAGTGCAAGGCAGCATTGTTGATCTTGGATATGGATCTTTCTAGATTAATGGTGTATGCTCAACAGGTAGAGGAGGAGAAAAGAAAGGACAGAGAAGAGCACCTGAACAAAAAGGCGAGATCAGTTGGGCATGAGAATGAGCAAAGGCAAAGCAAGGGCAACAGGTCCTTCTTCCAGAAGAGGCCTTCCATCTATGCCTCATCTACCGCCAGTGCACCGATACCGCAAACAGGTATGATCGGCAGGGACAAAATCGCCAGAATTATAGGCCACAGGGTTCTCAACCCCAAGCTAGCATGGGTCAGGGTGCGCAAGGGAAGCCACCATATGTCAAGTGTGGTAAGCTTCACTTGGGAGAGTGCAGAGCGGGAAGGATGGGTTGTTATAAATGCGGCCAAATAGACCATTTTTAGAAAGAATGCCCAGCATGGGGGAACAGAGCCCAGTTCTCTACCACCGCACCACCGGCTAGAGGTAATCAGAGGGGCACTACTTCAGGCACCAGCGGAGGTACCAACCGCCTATATGCCATGGGTAGTCGCCAAGATCAAGAGAACTCTCCAAACGTCGTGACGGGTATAATTCGAGTCTCTTCTTTTGATTGTTATGTATTGATGGATCCGGGTGCCACCCTATCTTTTGCGACTCCTTATGTGGCTAGTAAATTTGATAAAATTCCTGAACGTCTTCTTGAGCCTTTTAGTGTGGCCACTCCTGTCGGTGATTCTGTCTTAGCTGAGAGAGTCTATAGAGATTGCACTGTGTCCATTTATCACAGGGATATCTTGGCCGACCTAGTTGAGTTGGACATGGTTGACTTTGACGTGATCCTTGGCATGGACTGGCTCTATGTCTGTTATGCCTCTATTGATTGTAGAACTCAGATTGTCACGTTCAAATTCCTGAATGAGGCTGTCATAGAGTGGAAGGGTAGTTCGATTGCGCCTAAGGGAAGTTTATTTCATACCTTAGGGCCAGGAATCTAATCTCAAAAGGGTGTGTTTATCACATTGTCCGAGTGAAAGGTGACAATATTGAGTCTCCATCCCTTGAGTCGGTTCCGATTGTCAACGAGTTTCCGGATGTCTTTCCTGAAGATCTGCCTGGAGTCCCTCCTGATAGGGAGATCGACTTCGGGATTGATGTTCTTCCTGATACCCAACCTATCTCAATTCCTCCCTATGGAATGGCTCCGGCTGAGTTGAAGGAGTTGAAGGAGCAGCTGAAAGACTTGTTAGATAAGGGATTCATTAGGCCGAGTGTCTTACCATGGGGTGCTCCGGTCCTATTTATGCGGAAGAAGGATGGGTCCCTTAGAATGTGCATCGACTACAGGCAGCTGAATAAAGTCACTGTAAAGAACAAATACCCTCTCCCCAGAATAGATGACTTATTCGATCAAGTTCAAGGTGCCACTTGTTTCTCAAAGATAGACTTGAGATCCGGCTACCACCAGTTAAAGGTGAGAGAATGTGATATTCCGAAGACTGCTTTCCAGACTCGTTATGGCCACTTTGAATTTTTGGTCATGTCCTTTGGGTTGACTAACGCCCCCGGCGCTTTTATGGATCTCATGAACCAAGTATTCAAACCGTATCTTGATATGTTTGTGATTGTATTCATAGATGATATTCTGGTTTACTCCAAGAATGAAGAGGAGCACGCCTATCATCTTAGAGTCGTTTTACAAACTTTGAGGGACCAGGTATTGTATGCAAAGTTCTCTAAATGTGAGTTTTGGCTTGCATCAGTGGCCTTCTTAGGCCACATTGTATCTGGAGATGGCATTCAGGTTCATACTCAAAAAATTGAAGCTATGAAGAATCGGCCTAGACCCACATCCCCAACAGAGATAAGGAGCTTCCTGGGTTTGGCCAGGTACTATCAAAGGTTTGTAGAGGGATTCTCATCCATATCGTCACCATTGACTAAGCTGACCCAAAAGAAGGCTAAGTGCCAATGGTCAGATGCTTGTGAGGAGAGTTTTCAGAAATTAAAAACCAAGCTAACCACTGCTCCTATTCTAACTTTGCCCGATGGAACAGAGGGTTTTGTGATTTATTGTGATGCCTCCAGAATTGGTTTGGGTTGTGTGTTGATGCAAAGGGGGAAGGTGATAGCCTATGCTTCAAGAAAGCTTAAGCTTCATGAGAGGAATTACCCAACTCATGACCTTGAGCTGGCAGTTGTGGTGTTTGCACTTAAAATCTGGCGCCACTACCTGTATGGAGTGCATATCGATGTATTCACCGATCACAAGAGCTTGCAATACGTCTTTAGCCAGAAGGAACTCAACCTGAGGCAAAGGAGATGGCTTGAGATACTTAAGGACTATGATATGAGCATCCTCTACCATCCAGGTAAAGCTAATGTTGTTGCTGATGCTCTTAGCAGGTTGTCTATGGGTAGCACTGCCCACATGGAGGAAGGAAGGAGAGAATTGGCGAAGGAGGTACACAGGTTAGCCCGACTGGGAGTTCATCTGGAAGAGAACAATGAAGGCGGAGTTACAGTTCAGGACGGGTCTACATCCTCACTTGTGGCAGAGGTGAAGGAGAAGCAAGACCAAGATCCCGTCCTTCTCCAATTGAAGGGAGTTGTACACAAACAAGAGGTAATGGTATTTACCCAAGGGGGAGATGGTGTATTGCGGTACCAAAATAGATTATGTGTGCCGGATGTCGATGATGTTCGAGGGAGGATTATGGCTGAAGCGCATAGTTCTAAATACTCTATTCATCCGGGTTCCACAAAAATGTACCATGACTTGAGGGAGATCTATTGGTGGAGTGGGATGAAGAGAGATATTGCGGAATTTGTTTCCAAATGCCCAAATTGTCAACAAGTGAAGGTTGAGAATCAAAGGCCATGTGGTTTAGCCCAAAACATAGAAATTCTAGAGTGGAAGTGGGAGATGATCAACATGGACTTTATTACAGGCTTGCCGAAGTCCCGAAAGCAACATGATTCCATTTGGGTGATTGTGGATAGAATGACGAAATCAGCTCACTTCTTGGCGGTTAAGACTACTGACACCGCAGAAGATTATGCAAAGTTGTATATACAGGAGATCGTCAGATTGCATGGGGTCCCTTTTCCTTTTAGAAGGGATTAGGTTCGAGGGTGAACTTGAGTACAACCTTCCATCCCCAGACAGATGGCCAAGCAGAGCGCACAATTCAGACATTGGAAGATATGTTGAGGGCGTGTGTGCTTGACTTCAAGGGGAATTGGGATGATCACTTGCCTCTCATAGAGTTTGCATATAACAATAGCTATCATGCGAGCATTCAAATGGCTCCTTATGAAGCCTTGTATGGGAAGAGGTGTAGATCGCCCATTGGGTGGTTTGAAGTTGGTGAAGCCAAGTTGATTGGGCCGGACCTTGTTCATCAAGCCATGGAGAAGGTACGAGTTATTCGACATGAGGCTAAAAACAGCCCAAAGCCGCCAAAAATCTTACACCGATGTGAGGAGGAGGGACTTAGAGTTTGAGGTGGATGATTAGGTGTATTTGAAAGTGTCACCCATGAAGGGTGTCATGAGGTTTGGAAAGAAGGGGAAACTTAGTCCTCGATATATTGGTCCGTACCAAATTTTGAGGCGGATCGGGAGTGTTGCTTATGAGTTGGACTTACCCTCAGAGCTAGCTTCTATCCATCCGGTGTTCCACGTTTCAATGTTAAAAAAGTGCTTAGGCGATCCCTCGTTGGTAGTCCCCATTGACAGCGTTGGAATTAAGGATAGCTTGTCTTATGAAGAGGTCCCAGTCCAAATTCTTGATCGCCAGATTCGCAAACTGAGGAACAAAGAAATCGCCTCGGTCAAAGTTCTGTGGAGGAATCAACTTGTTGAGGAAGCCACATGGGAAGCGGAGGAAGCCATGAAGTCTAAATATCCACATCTATTCGTGCCTACCGAGGAGAATATTGAAGGTAATGACCATTTCCTTGACTCGAATTCATTTGTACCTTTTTGAGTTTTGATTGATATTTGATTGAGAATTTGATTGATTGAATGACTGAGTTTTGATTGTGATTTGTACCCCGAGTCCATTCTTGGTTGCTCGTTATTCGAGGACGAATAATCCTAAGGGGGAGATAATGTAACACCCCTCAAAATTTTCCTTAAGATTCGGGCCTTCTTTGTATACGTGTGGGGCCCATCGTATTTATTTCGAAGTATGTGCTTGAGTTAAGATGAGTCTTTGAGGAATTTAAGAGCGTTGGAGGTGATGTGGGGTCATTGAGGACCCCTAGGACCGAGCTAAGCCCAAAAGATCCGTCGTGGCTAAGTTTAGGACGAGTTCATGTAAGGGTCGACTTTTAACGACCCTATCTTTTGAAAGACGTTAATCTGGGTGGACCACGACCTATCAAATTAAAGGTCGTCGAGTCTTCTTTCTAATGCCACCAAGAACGTAAATTTTGGAGTTCGGAGTCAAAAGATATGACGATCCTAAGATGAACTAGCACGACAGGAATTTCATTTTGGCCTGGGTTGCAACTGCTGGGGAAATGGCCTTGGCGCTGTAAGGGAGCATCGCGCCACAATCACGCCAGAAATATGCCTCAGTAGTTTGGCCCTTGGCGCGATGCGCCACTAAAAGTTGTGCAGGGTTTTCAAGCCAAATTCCCAGAATTCAGAACAATGGGCTTGGCACTGTAAGGGCGCGACGCGCCACTATCGCGCCAGAAACATGCCTCAGTAGTTTGGCCCTTGGCGCGACGCGCCACTAAAAGTTGTGCAGGTTTTAGGCGTAATTGGACTTGGCGCTGTAAGGGCGCGACGCGCCACTATCACGCCAAGGGCGTTTTGGCCTAATTTTTAAAATTTAGAGGAAGGGCAATTTGGGAATTGTCCCAAATTATATATACACAAGCCTTGTACATTTTGGGACCATTTCTTCAGCCCCCACTCTCTCTCTAAAAGCCCTAGCTCCTCTCTCTTCTCTTCTTCTCCATTTCCAACAAAAAAAGGAGTCCAAGAACTTCAAGATTTGAGTCCTCCATTGAAGACCCAACTACAAGGTTTTCTTCAAGTCTTCACTAAGGTATGTAAGGCTATCCAAAACATGGGTTGAGTTCACCCATGTGCCTTATTCTTGTTTTGAGGTTAGATATTCATGGAAATGGAGTTTCTTGGTATGGTACATGTTTGAATGAGTTTTGTTCCCATCTTATTTGATTATTTATGTGTCAATGTTGTTGAGCTAAGAGGTTACTAAAATGAGCCCTTATGTGAGTATGAGATGATGAAGAAATGAGTTGCTAAATATGTTTTATTGATCTTCTAAATTATGTAGATTTGATAAAGGATGTTATTTTTCTTAAATATGTTGCTTAATATGAAAGGTCAAATTTAGAGTCTTGAAATTGTGATGAGCCTCAAATGTTTCTCAAACGGATGGAGGTAATGATTGGTTATATCTAGATGATGTTATATATGTGCATTTAAAACCTCTTTTGAAGATATGATTGAGATTTGATTGTGATAGAGTTGATGAGTTGACAAGGTTGTAATGAGACTTGTCGATATGATTTGATTGAGTTGATTGGATGGAGTCTTATGAGCATTGAGTCTTGGGAGGAGTATCGAGCACCGAATTGGGCAAGAGTATAGTCCATACTCAAACCCAATACCTATGTTGCCAAACGTAGGGGGGATGGAACCGTTAAAGTCGGATGCTTCCCCGAGAGAATTGTCCTGACATTATAGGACTTGGTTGGATTGGATCCATGAGTGTTCGATTCGTTTATACCCTGGCAAGGTATGAACGGACGTGGCAACAATGTCGTTTTGTTGTACCTTCACTGGCTCATAAGTGTTGGTTGTCGGTTAAGAGAAACTCCCAAATAGGTTTTTTGATAGTACTCTGAGTCAGATTGAGTTGAATTGTATATGATTGGTCCAGTCTAAATCATATCCTTGTTTAGACTTAGGACATTTGATTGAGTTTTCATTCCTTTTAAGTTGAGCTCCCGAGTTGATTGATTCTTCCTTGATGATCATTGTATTCGGCCATTTTACATACTCGTACATTCCATGTACTGACGCCATTTGGCCTGCATCGTTTCATGATGCAGAGACAAGTACTAGAGATCATCAACCGGCGCCCCGTTGAAGATCCACATACACTTCCAGCCAGTTGGTGAGTCCTCCTAGTTCCCGGAGGATATTGGGCCTTCTTGTACAGTTTTGTTGTCCTTTCTTTTATTTAGATTGTTGATAGCCATGGGCTTGTCATTGACACCTTTTAGACTTGAATAGAGGCTTCATAGACTGGAGTGTGGGGAGGTCGAGCGGTCATCTTGGGGAGTCCTATTTTTATTGTCTTCTTTTGATTGTAAATATTTGGCCTTCGGCCCTTATATTATGAAAAGTATTTCTTTAAGTTGAGTTCCTGCTAAGAGAATGTGCTTGAATGAAGGAGTGACTGGACTAGGTGGTTCGCTCGGAGGTCAGAAATGGCCTTCGGGTGCCGGTTACGTCTAGGGTACCCTCCCGGGGGGATGGAACCGTTAAAGTCGGATGCTTCCCTGAGAGATTTGTCCTGACATTATAGGACCTGGTTGGATTGGATCCATGATTTGTTGATTCGTTCATGCCCTGGCAAAGTATGAACGGACGCGGCAACAACGTCGGTTTGTTGTACTTTCACTGGCTCATAAGTGATGGTTATCGGTTAAGAGAAACTCCCAAATAGGTTTTGATAGTACTCTGAGTCAGATTGAGTTGAATTGTATATGATTGGTCCAGTCTAAATCATATCCTTGTTTAGACTTAGGACATTTGATTGAGTTGTCATTCCTTTTGAGTTGAGCTCCCGAGTTGATTGATTCTTCCTTGATGATCGTTGTATTCGGCCATTTTACATACTCGTACATTCCATGTACTGACGCCATTTGGCCTGCATCGTTTCATGATGCAGAGACAGGTACTAGAGATCATCAACCGGCGCCCCGTTGAAGATCCATATACACTTCCAGCCAGTCGGTGAGTCCTCCTAGTTCCCGGAGGATATTGGGCCTTCTTGTACAGTTTTGTTGTCCTTTCTTCTATTTAGATTGTTGGTAGCCATGGGCTTGTCATTGGCACCTTTTAGACTTGAATAGAGGCTTCATAGACTGGAGTGTGGGGAGGTCGAGTGGTCATCTTGGGGAGTCCTATTTTTATTGTCTTCTCTTGATTGTAAATGTTTGGCCTTCGGCCCTTATATTATGAAAAGTATTTCTTTAAATTGAGTTCCTGCTAAGAGAATGTGCTTGAATGAAGGAGTGACTGGACCAGGTGGTTCGCTCGGAGGTCAGAAATAGCCTTCGGGTGCCGGTTACGTCTAGGGTACCCTCCCGGGGCGTGACAACAAACTACTGAGGCATGTTCCTGGCGCGATAGTGGCGCGTCGCGCCACTGCGGCGCCAAGCCCAGATTTCCAGTATTTGAACCCAGGCCTGTAAATCTCTGTTGTGCTCGCTCATCTTAGGATCGCCATACCTTTCGACTCCGAACTCCAAAAGTTACATTCTTGGTGGCATTGAAAGAAGACTCAACGACCTTTAATTTGATGGGTCGTGGGCCACCGAGATTATCGTCTTTCAAAAGATAGGGTCGTTAGAAGTCGACCCTTTATGCGAACTCCTACCCAAACTTAGCCACGACGAATCTTTTGGATCTAATTTGATCCTAGGGGTCCTTCATGACCCACCTCACCTCTAACACTGCTCAAATTCTCAAAGACTCATCTCAACTCATGCATACGATCCTCAATACTCGAGTTCGACCCTACCCGTATACAAGAAGGGTTTGAATTCTAGGGAAATTTTTTGAGGGGTGATACACATACTTGAGGATAACTTGAAATTAATAGGAAGTGGGGTAAAAATTGACTTACAATCTTGCATCTTGAAACGCCTTAAGATTTTCTTCAAGTAGTTCTTTTGAGAAAGCCAAATCTTCCTATTATTTTTGTCTCGGTGAATTTGCATCCTTAGAATCTTGTTTGTTGGTCCCAAGTCCTTCATTTCAAACTCTCTAGCTAACTGTGCCTTTAAATTTGTAAGATGATCTTTGTTGGGGCCTGCTACCAACATGTCATCAACATACAATAGCAAAATAACAAAATCTTCATCACCAAATCTCTTGTAATAAACACAAGGATCTGAACTATGTCTGTTGTATCCAAGGCTTATAATGAAGGAATCAAATCTCTTATACCAACATCTCGGCGCCTGTTTGAGACCGTATAGAGATTTGTTCAACCTGCAAACCAAGTTCTCTTTTTCCTGTTCTTCAAAACCTTCTGGTTGGAGCATGTAAATTTCTTCTTCAAGCTCTTCATGAAGAAATGCAGTTTTGACATCTAACTGCTCCAAGTACAAGTCAAATGTAGCATACATCGTCAGGACCACTCGAATTGTTGTGAGTTGAACCACTGGAGAAAATATCTCATTGAAGTCTATACCTTCTTTCTGAGCGAATCCTTTCACCACCAATCTTGCACAATACTTCTCTACTTGATCATTACCATTGCGTTTGATCTTGTAGACCCATTTGTTTCCAATGGCCTTCCTTCCTTATGGTAATTGAAAAAGATCCCATGTTTTATTTTTATGAAGAGCTTCAATTTCTTCTTGCATTGCTGCCACCCACAGAGATGATTCTTGGCCTTTCATAGCCTCATGAAAAGTTGAAGGCTCTCCATCTTCTGTTAGTAGACAATATGCAATATTACTCTCCATAGAATAATCTGAGTGCCAAGCTGGTTCTCTTCTCTCCCTAGTTGACCATCGAACTTTTGGAGTTTCGATCTCTACTTGCTCTTGTTCTTTGTGCTCTCGTGCTGCTTCAGAAGAAACTGGAACTTCTTCTATTTCTTCCACTTCTACTGTAGTAGTCTCTGATTTTTCTTTTGAAGTGCTACCTTCTTTTGCTTGTATCTTGTTTTCAACAAATACAACATCCCTGTTGATTACCACCTTGCGGGCTGTGGGATCCCACAAGCGATACCCCTTAACTCCATCAGCATACCCTAAGAAAATGCATTCCCTGGATTTTGGATCCAACTTTGATTTTTCTTGGGTGTTGTACATAACATAAGCATGACTTCCGAATATATGTAAGCGAGAATAATCAGCTGGTTTTCCTGTCCACATTTCCATGGCGTTTTTAGATCAATTGCGATTGATGGTGACCGATTGATCACATAATATGCGGTTTTGACTGCTTCTGCCCAGAATTGTTTTTCCAACCCTGCAGTTGCCAACATAGCTCTTGTCCGTTCCAATAAGGTTTTGTTCATCCGCTCTGCTACTCTATTTTGTTGTGGAGTATATGCCACCGTGAACTGTCGTTTAATACCTTCTTATTTACAGAAGTTATTAAATTCATCACCAGTGCATTCTCCTCCATTATCTGTCCTTAAACACTTGATCTTTTTCTCAGATGTAAGTTCCACCCGCGCTTTGAATTCTTTGAAAACTTGAAAAACATCTGCCTTTTTCTTGATTGGATACACCCAACTTCTCCTGGAGTAATTGTCGATGAATGACACAAAATATTTCGCTCCTTCTCGGGACTCCACCGGTGCTTGCCAAATATTAGAGTGGACCAGATCTAGTATTTCCTTGCTTTTAGCAGACGAGCTGCTAAACTTCAGTCTATTTTGCTTACTGGTAACACAATGCTCACAAAAGGGTAGTGAAACCATTTTGAGCTTTGGAAGAACCTTTTGCTCAGCAAGAATCTTCAAACCTCGTTCCGACATATGGCCAAGTTTATGATGCCATATCATCGTTGATTCTTCAAATAAACCTGCTGACGCGGTTGATGCTTCTCCTTCTTGGTGTGTTTCACCTTTAAGCACATATAGGTTTGCAGCAAATTTTTCCGCTTTCATCACTACAAGCTCTCCTTTGGATATTTTTATGACTCCACCATGAGTCTTATATGAACATCCATTATTATCTAATTGTCCCAAAGACAATATATTCTTCTTCAAGTCTTTCACATGTCGTACCTCCTGGATGGTGCATACCGTGCCATCATACATCTTTATTTTGATGGACCCAATACTAATAACATCCAAAGCATGATCGTTTCCCATGAACACAGACCCTCCTGAGATAGGATTATATTGATGGAACCATTCTCTCCTAGAAGTCATGTGCCATGTTGCTCCTGTGTCCATGATACAGACATCAGCGAAACATTTTCTGCCTTCATTATTTGATATTGCCTCACTATATAAAATAACGCCATCATCCGAGGTACATGCAACATTCCCTTGAGCATTTGATGGCTCAGGGTGTTCACTCTTCTTTTTGAACCGACAATCTTTCTTGAAGTGCCCTTTCTTGCCACAGTTGTAGCACTTGATACTCTTCTTACTTCTTGATTGAGATCTGCCATGATTGTGACTCCCACTGGGGCCACATTCCATTGGTCTTCCTCTCACCATCATCAAAGCTTCAGCTTGCTGCAAACTTGCATGTTTGTCTTCCTTATTTTTGCGCCGATTTTCTTCTTCCAAGACAGCGGCTGCAATTTCATCGAAAATTAGACTGTCTGTATTATTCGTCAGGTTGATGATGAGTTGATCATACGAGTCAAGCAGACTTTGAAGTAGAAGCTCCGCACGTTCAGTCCCCTCTATTTTGCAACCTATTGTTGTAAGTTGCGAAAATAGAGTATTCAAAGTATTGATGTGTTCAGTAACCGACATGGACTTTGTCATTCGAAGAGTATACAATCTTCTTTTTAAGAAGATTTTATTATGCAAAGACTTGGCCTCATACAACCCTGTAAGAGTATCCCATATTTCCTTCGCCGTCCGTTTTTTTGCCACACTAGACAACACTTGATCAGCTAGTGCCAAGTGTAGATCAGCAACTGCGTTGCTATCTATGTCATTCCACTTGCTGTCATCAGTAAAATCTATGGGCCTGCCTTCAATTGCAGCTAAGCAATTGTTCTTTCTCAATATCGCTTTTATTTTCATTTTCCACAATGAGAAATTAGTCTCATTGAATTTTTCAACGTCAAACTTTATTGTACTCGACATTGTTATTTGCTTCACACCCTTCTAGATCGTTTCTGAATATTTTTGCGAACAATCGCGACAAACTGTACCATCACCGAAATTACTATTCACGTGAATAGTACTACTCACCGAATGTACTATTCACAAAATTTTTACTATTCACGAATAGTACCTTCACATAAAATAGACAGAATAACCAAGGGCTCTGATACCACTGTTGTAGGGAGGAAGCACCACAACTAAAGTTTGATATGATAATTAATATGAAAATAAATTGGACACCAGAATTTTACGTGGAAACCCCTCTAACTGATAGAGGGGAAAAACCACGGGGTAGAAGGATCTCATTATTTTAATATGGAGTACACAACTCTCAAATACAAGGAGAAAACAATAATTAACACTTCTCTCTTGTAAAAGGAACAACTACTAAAGAGGACACTCAAGACTACAATATTTATCTTGGTATATAACTCTCTTTGTATTCTTACTCTCACTTTCTGAGATCATTTAAATGAGGGAAGCATGCCCTCTATTTATAAGAGAATGAAAACGCATAGAAAATTTACGCGTTAATTTTCTACGCATTTTTCTATGCATTTGTCAAATTTTGGAAGCAAAAAGTTGCTTCATTTTCCTTTTTGCTTTTCACCTTTTTGACTGCAGCAGCCTCAACAACCTTCTCTGACTTTCTCTTATTATAGCCTTCTCTAACTTTCTCTCAGAGAACACTATATATAAATGCAGACCTGATAAAACAATGTTGTTTTTCACCCTTGAGTCAATCATATTTGGTTTAATAAATTGAAATCCGTTTATAGGAATCTCCTCAATATCTTCAGATAAATTCTTGATCGCAGTTGTGGCAAAGAAAATAATTTTCAGTGAATTTTCAACAGGTCTATATCCCTAATGCTTTCAACAACTTTGAAGTTCTTGATGATAAATACAGAACCTTCACTCAACTTGTCTTTGAAACTGTTAACTTGTTTTTTCCTAATTATACCATGCATCAAATTTCCCTGATAGAAGAAAATAATAAGTTATTTGAGGATTGAAACTTTCAAAAATAATATGCTTTTGGAAAGTAAGAATCAATGTTATCATTACCTTTTATCAATAAATATCATATCCACGCAGATCAACTTTCAAAGATTTTATTTTATTTTAAAGAAAAAATGACCAAATATATTTTTGAACTATTCAAAATGGATCAATTTTATTTCTATATATTTTTAACTCAAAAATACCCTTCAGCTAGCCGAATAGGTAAAATATACCCTTTTTTCCTTCTAATGATTGCTCCAAAGCAAGAAAAAAATTATGTTTCACAAATTATGCCCCAAGACATAAATTTAATGGTAGAAATTATGCTCCAAGATAAAGATCTTTAAGAAATCTTGTCATGCGAATTAGATACTATAAATATTTTTATCCAAAATAAAGATTCTTGAAAAAGTTTTGCTCCGTAAAATTAGGTCATAATTAAAGATAGTTTAACCTATTAATTTTTATTAACGGAAAATGGCCAAAAATTGAACTATATGAAAAGGTTTAAAAATACCTTCCATCCACCTTTTGGTCTAAAAATATCCTTCTTCTCATCTTTTGGTATGAAAATACCCTTCAACTAGATTTCGGTGGTTAACAACCACCTACTTCTTTGAAACAAAAAATATTCACGTTTTTGACTAACTATAACCCTTGAAACTAATAACCCTCTCTTTATTTTTTTATTTTTTAAAAATATTTATAATGTGTCATTTTTTTATTGGATGAAATAAAAATTCCACCTCCACTAAATGTTTTTTTACAATTTATCTAAGCCAAAAACAATATACCTCTTCAAGACCCCCTCTCCCCCGGTCCAATTTTTTTTCTTTTTTTTAAAAACGCTACATTGATAAACAAGACTAGAATTTTTTTATCCCGTTAACTAGAAAAAAAAAGACTATTTAGTTCTAAGTTTGATTTTTCTTTTCTGTTTAATAATATTGATTTTTTTATAATACGTATAAATAAAATAACTAAAAGATTTTAGTTATACATATAGCTAATTTATTTTCTAGTTATTACAAGATATTTTAAAATTATTTTAAACTAAATTAGTTATTACAAGATGGTTAAAAATAAATAAATATTTTTTTTTAGTTGTTACAAGATAGTTTTTAGATAACTATTGTAAAACTAGCTTGTAATAATACGTATAACTAAAAGATTTTTTAAAAAAAAGTTTTCCAATTTTTTTCTCATAATTTATCCAAATCAAAATAATATACATGCTTGATGACCATAACAAAACTAAATTAAAAGAAAAAAACTACAACAAATAAAAAGTTAATTTTTTTATATTTCCCCCCATAATTTATCCAAATCAAAACAATACTTTCTTCGTGATTCCAAAACAAACTTTAAAAAAAATAAGAAGAAAAAGCTACGGCAACAAAAAACTATTAGATTTTTTCTAAAAAAAAATTGGGATCTTGAAGAGGTAATTTTTGGCTTAGATAAATTATGAATTTTTTTTAGTGGAGGTGGAATTTTTATTTCATCCAATAAGAAAATGACACATTATAAATATTTTTAAAAATAAAAAATAAAAAGAGGATTGTTACTTGTAAGGGTTATAGTTAACCAAAAAAGTGAATGAAAGGGTATTTTTTGATCAAAAGATAAGAAGAAGGGTATTTTAAAATATTTTTCTATAGTGCAGGGGTATTTTTGGCCCTTTCTCCATTTTATTAATAAGTAATAAAAGTAAAAATTAAAAACCTAAAAATTAATGAGAAAATTACGCGGTATGACAAACCTTACAACTATATTACGTGGTATGAGTATAGTTTAAAATAATTATGGCTCGCAACAAACATATTTACTCGGTATGACAAATCTCGCTGCTAGATATACAATATATATGTACATCAGTTAAACATTATACAATTTTTCTGAATAATATACATATACAATTCGCCAGATATACATATAAAATTTGCCTCTCGCTCGCCTCTTTCCTTCATCTCTCGATCTCACTTGCCTCTCTCCTCTTCTCTCTCAATCTCGCTTGCCAGATATATAAATACATATGTATATCAGTGTTTGTATATTTCGATATATAAATAATTCGTGGATATATCAATTGTATAATTCGCTAGAGCTTTTGTTTAATGATAAAATTTATATTTTCCATTATAAATAATTAAAAAAATTATATCATATGAAATAATTATGTTTAAAAGATTTGCTATAACTGAAAATTCCTAAAAAGTTAGAGAGCCCCCAAAACTTATAAAAACAAGGGACAATTGGACTGGGCTGGGGACTTGGGTTTGGGTCTGGCTTCTATACTGTTTTCACTTCGCCTATGCCCAGAACAGGACAACAGTATAGGGTTTTACAGAGGGACGCTCAGAATCGTCAAGAGAGAAAGAGAGAGAGAATGTGGAGGCCAGCGGTACAAGGAAGGAGGGCATTTCTCAGTAGACTTGTAGCAAAGGAAAGCTTTCATGGCCTCCAAGACCGCGCCTTTCTTGTTCTTCTTCCTCACGTATCCAGCGATCAAACTTTAGCTCCATTGAGTTCATTTGAATCTTCATTTCGTTATTATTCTCATTGGGTTTCTTCTAAATCTTGTTTACGTGAATCAACAAGACTTTTCTCATCAAACCCATCTGAACAATCCGAATCTCTAGGTTCTGAAGCCTTTGAAAATGATAAAGACTCTGTTTTTGGAGACAATCTTGGAGTTGTTTCATCCGAGCCCTCTGTTTTTGATGGAATTGAGGATACCCTTGAAGCTGAAAATGGTTCTGATTTTGGAGATAATGAGGTTGTAGTGGAAGATGATGAAAAAGCTGAGGAAGTAAATTTGGAGAAATTGGAGAGTGTGCTGTCTCTATTGCAGAGCAGTGGTATTGTTGATGGATCTATAGAGTCTAGTCTTGAGGAAATTGGGTTGTCTTTGAATGAGGAGTTAGTTGTTAGAGTGCTTGAGACGCCCTATGTTCCCGGGGAGAATTTGATTTCGTTTTTCAAGTGGGTCTTGAAGAAACCCGAGTTCTTAGTGACGAGTAGGGCGGTTGAATTGCTGGTTACTGCAATCTGCATTGAAGGTAGAAATGTCTATGCTTTATGGGATTTGGTGAAGGAGATTGGAGAAAAGGAGAAAGGGATATTGAGTGCTGAGATTCTTAATGAATTGATTGCCTTATTGTCAAGATTAGGCAAGGGAAAGGTTGCATTTGAGATCTTTAATAAGTTTGGGGATTTAGGATGTGCACCAAATGCTGATACATACTATTTTACCATTGAAGCTCTTTCTAGGCGTTCGATTTATGATTGGGCTTCTACTGTTTGTGAGAAGATGCTAAATGCTGATATGTTGCCTGGGGCTGACAAAGTAGGAAAGATTGTTTCTTTTCTGTGTAAAGGAAATAAGTCTAGAGATGCCCATCTGGTTTACTTGTCGGCAAAGGAGAAAAATATCAATCTACCTGTATCTTCTATTAAGTTGTTGATCAGCTCTCTTTGTCGCCAAGATGAAGGTGTTAAACTTGCAATGGAGATGTTGGATGAGTTCCCTAAAGAAGAGCGGAAGCATGCCATTAAGTCATTCTCACATGTCATCAATGGGTTGTGTAGGGCAAATGATGTAACAGGGGAAAAGCAGCTGCGTTCCTATTGCAGTGAAGACATCGAAGAGGCCAAAAACCTGCTCTTAAAAATGATAGATGCAGGTCCACCACCTGGCAACGCAGTCTTCAATGCAGTTATTAATGCACTCTCGAAGAAGGGAGAAATGGGAGAAGCTAGGAAACTGTTGAAGGTGATGGAGGATAGAGGTTTGAAACCTGATGTGTACACTTATAGTGTAATTATGAGTGGTTATGCAAAAGGAGGTGAGATGGAGGAGGCCTGCAAGATTTTGAATGAAGCCAAAAAGAAGCACTCCAATCTAAGTCCTGTCACTTATCACACAATTATTCGGGGCTATTGCAAGCTTGAACAGTATGACAAGGCTCTGGAACTATTGCGAGAGATGAAGGAGTATGGAGTTCAGCCTAATGCGGATGAATATAACAAATTTATTCAATCTCTCTGCCTTAAGGCTTTAGATTGGACAACAGCAGAGAAGCTGCTTGAGGAGATGAAGGAGAATGGGCTGCATCTAAATGCAATCACAAAGGGTCTCGTAAGAGCAGTTAAGGAGTTAGAACAGGAAGAAGTAGGAACAAATGAAATAATGGCTACAGCATAGTAGGTACCCGATCTCCGCCTTTAGCTGTAGGGATATGTATCTTCTGTTTCACTTTTATGTTATGGTCTGAGATAAATAGCAGGCTTAAAACTGTAATACCTGCATTTTGTATGCTGAACAGCCATTAGAATTCTGAAGAAAGGATTTTTTTTTTCATTTTTAAATAATGTTTGCTGCCAAATTTCTTGAATTGAATGGATCAGAATGATAGCTTCATAACGAAGACTTTTAAAGAGGCATAGAGATGTGCATTTTCCTATATTTACCTAGTGGTTCTCTGTTGGCACAACATCAGCCCAGTAACGACCATTTTAATGAGTTATGATTGACACAATGGAAATATGTTATGTATAGTTTTTTTGTATTTGTATATTTATCAATTACATATGTTATGTACAATAGAGAGACACCAATCAGGTGAAACAGTTGCAAGTCCAAAAAAAGGGTGGATGCATGGTGAGGTGAGATTGGATCTACGAGAAAGCAAAAGCTGTTTGGGACTAAATGAGTCTAGAAGCTTTACAAGCTCTTTAAACCCATATGAAATCTGCCATAGGCATGAAAAATGAATGTCTGAGGCATCACAATTTGAACTGTTGACCATTCTAGTGTCTTTTTTTTTTTTTTTTTAAATTTTTTTTTTTTTTTTAAATTTTGCGAGTTCTCCTTCCAATTGCATTTTGATATCAACTATTATTTATTTGTCTTTAGATCTCGGGTTTCCTTGACATAAAGGAGTGTCGTGATCCTATATTGCTATTGAGTAAACCAAAAGTGAGTTTACTTTAGTTGGAGGAACCTGTTATATAACATTTTTGATCATGCATAGAAAATCAAATTACGTAGATATAGCTTCCAACATGCTTGTCCATGGCTGTAGGTTACAGCTTTGGATGTGTCTTAGAGCTTCCTTCGTAAGGAAATATTCTGTACTGTTTGCATTATAGACTTGTATGCATATGTTGTGTTCTATAATGTAGTAGTATCTCTATATAATTCCTGCAGGAAAAAATATTAGTTTCTCCTACCTTTCTGTTCCCCCCGTTTATTTTCTGATGGGAAGAAAGAAGACGAGATATAGCATTTTTGGGTTACTGTAGCTTTTGATCTCTGATAAGTTACTATCACATCATCGTGAGTAAAGTGATAATCATTTCTCTGCATTAACTTTTTAGGTCCATAAGAGGTGGAAGATCATACATTCTGTCTTCCCTCCCCCTCCAAGTCCTAATTATGTATTGCTGCCAATTCAGTTTGTCCATGACATGAAGAACACTTTGGTTGGTCTGGCTTGTTGGTGATGCACATGTATCATTTAGTAAAACAACAATTCCTTTTGCTTCAACGCCAAACTAATTAGGTTGGTCATGCGCATTATATCCATTCCTCTCCGTTTCTGCCCCTTGCACTTAGTAAGCTGGTGGAATTCTGGCTGTTTTGCTTTGAGTGCAAGATAAATTGCTGAACAGAGAAAAATGGGATGTTCTTCATAGCTGAATAAGGGGTTACTGTATGAGTGTAATGCAGATGTGTATTTTTATTAGGATCCCTAGTATTATTTGCATTCTGGGCAGTGAAGAAGGTGGAATCAATGCTGGTTCATATCAATTGCTTTGCAGAGAGGAGAACACTTTCTCATCACCATAAGGTATCCAAGCTTCTTTTTGGATGAGTAACTTGTTAAATTGATTCTGACCTGCAGTCTTGTAAGATGTGAGATGTAGGACTCAACATTGAAATGATGTGTGCGTAGCATGGTCGTAGTTATAGAGTACTCTCATGCAATTGCATTTCGGTCGATAAAATTTAGCTTCTGATGTGTAAAATTGCAGAGAGATGATATATGTTGGTCATGGAATTTCTTGATGTAGGCGTCTAACTGTAAAATAACTATTTGATTCAATTGGAAGTCCTGAACATCTGGTTCTTCAGATGCATCATACATCTCCTTTGTTAATTATTTTTTTAAAATTAAAATTACTTACCTTTTTAATCCACTCATAGGCCATAGCAAATGATCCCATTAGTCAGTGGAGGGGATATTGTAGATTTCTATGAATTGATAGATTCATGAAGGAGAATATAAGGTGATAAATCACAAATATCTGCAAAAATGGGTCTACAAATTTTCAGAATCAAAATCGGGTCTTCCCAAAGAGTTAAATGCAAAAATAGAATACCCGCAACCTACCCCGCCCCATTGCCACTTCCTCGGAGGGAGTGATTGAAGGAAGAAGTAGAGAGGAAAGAAAATGGAAAGGAATAGGGAAAGTTTCAAAAGACGGAATTGTTGAGCGGTGTTTTTTCTTTTTTCCCGTAGGAGGAATTGGCCAAATTTTGTATGTAAGATAAATAAACTCTGCCTCCCATTTCCTCAGCCTCTGCCGCGTCCATTCACCACTGGCTCCATTGCTGGTTTGGAGCTATTGCCCTTACATTGTAGCGTTGCTGTTAATCATCTACGGACTGAAGAGTGAAAGAGATTATATACCAATTTGGATCGCTAGATATCAATTGGAATCAACTCATAGCACGAAGGGAGAAAGACGATTGAGAGATTCTCTAAAGTCCTGTAGCCTCTCGAAGAAAAGTACAAACATCTCCGTATTGTTCCGCAAGATTCTACTCGACTCGTTTTGATACAACATCATCAACGAAACTACGATTCTGATATCAACTTTGTCACGACCCCGACTCACCATGAGTGTCACCCACACTAACTCTCTGGTGAGAGAACCAAAACTGACCAAACTAAAACACAACTATTAACCCAAACATGCATTTAACGAGTGAAATTAGATTGAAAATATTTTAAAAACTAAGTTCCCATAAACTTAGGAAATTTATCAAAACAATGTGGAAATTAATTCCCTAGAACCTGAAAGTCATTGTACCAAAACTCTACTAAAGGTCTTGAGTAAGGAGATGCAACCTCGAAAATAGTAAATAAAAAATAAAAGTCCAAAAAGGTCTAATTTCGAAGAGAATAGACTAAGAACCAAGATGAATCCATGGCAGCGTGAAAAACTGGCTCACTCTTGAATTCGTCGGTCATCGATCTCCTAACTGAGGTCTCTCAATAGCCTTCCGAAGATGCCATGTACTTAATAAAAAAAGAGCAAGTGTAGTACTAGTACACAACACAGTGTACTGGTAGGATCACACGGCCATTTCCAATAAATGAAATATGCGCAAGAACCACAACATAGTAAGGCAACAAAATATATAATCATAACACAATTAGGCCAACTCTTAAATCATTATACATGAAACATGCTAAACTATAGTTCAATAGTCAACAATGGTCCTCTCATGGAATCCATACTCAAACGATTAGTGTACCGGCGTGGTACCCATCCTAATAGTTAGTGTACCAGCGTGGTAACCGATCCAATTATGTGCCGGCGTGGCACCCGATCTAATTGTACCGATATGGTACCCGATCCAATATGAATTCACACATCACAATCACAACCACAATAAATAGGCACACACACTTGTACAACCAAGTAATGCATTCATCGCATGCAATTTGATCACAAGATGTCATTTTAATTTATGTTCTTTATTTTTCCTTGATCATATATTATGCATGCAAGACTAGTGAAGTAGTTAACATGCACATATAACACAAATATGAAAACACAACCATCACCTACCTCGAAACAAACCTTGGAAACTCTAAAGAACTGAAGCTTTTCCTTTTTTCAATGCCTTGGCTTGTTCTTGGTCTAAAACAAACAAAGAATACATATAATCAATGAACGTTGACTTAATTTACCCGGATTATATCAAAATCTTAACTTTTGGCTAATTTCATGATCATCTCCCTCAATTAGGGCTTTTCCTACCATTAATTTCAAGCCAAAACTTTCTCCAAGTGAATTCTTATAAATTCTAAGGTCTAAGAATTGAATTACACGTTAGAGGAATGAATAACTTATATTTACCAAAAAGATTGGTGGAAAACTAAAGAAATAACCCTAACCCCGAAAGTCAATAAGTGATCTCAAGGAGAGGGGAGGGAGGGGGAAAACCTTCAGGAATTTTTCCCTTGGAAGCTAACCCCGTTGAAGCTACCATAGAGGGAATTCTCCTTCCGTGACGGGACAAGGTGTGACAGTATCTCATGCCTGTCTCCCCTGTTTTACCATGTTTCACCAGTCAACTTCTAGACATATAATGGCTAGTTCCAGCTTTCAGACCAGTGCACAATAATAGAGAATTGATGGTTGTTAATTAAGTTAGACAGATGACTGGAGATCTGGTGTATGGTTAAGTTTTGTGACTGATCATGATTTTCTAGTGTTTTTAGAACTATTTGATAATGGACTTATAGGATATTGATTTGATGGGATTAATGTTGCCCAATTGAGGTAACCTATATATATTCGAACATCAGACCTTATTTGATTCGGTGATTTTTTATCCTCGATTGAGTAAGGACGTACGTTGTAGTGATAATGTGTAGTTAATGAGAAACCATGAGATGGTGTTGGGATCAAGTCTTCGCGTATTGGTGAAATTATGATTATCCATTAATGGAAATAGTCAATCGTGCAGTATTTAGAAAAATAACCTGTAATTGGTTGAGTAGTGTTGGACATTTTCCATATGCTTATTTTATGAGAATGATCACTAGCTGATAGTAACTCTTGGAAAAAGGGTATGACGAAATGATGAAAATTTTGAACTAAGTTGATTTTTTTATGATTGATGATCCTTAGTAGCAAGGTCGATTAAGGGAGTAGGATTAGTAAATGATTTCTTGTTCAGTCACATTCCTCTTGTAGGTCATGATTATACTTTGTGGTTACTTCTTTTTGAGTGAGGTTGATTTTCTCGTCTAGCATTAGTTAGGGTGTAAGTGCCCGGATAAAGTCTCCCCTAGTATGAGAGTTGATCAGAATTCAAGCTAGGATAGATTCCAATGAAATTTATGCGTTGTGCGGTTTAGATATATTTGGTACCTTGAAGTGTAGCGCTTGGAAAAATTAAGATGGTATCATGATATGTGAGGGACATAGTATCTTATAGAAACTTTCAGAATGGAATTCGGATTAGTAGAACTTATGATATAGTGTTTGACGTAAAGTGTCACGCCCCGGGAGGGTACCCTAGGCATGGCCGGCACTCGAAGGCCATTTCTGACCTCCGAGCGAACCACCTGGTCCAGTCACACCTTCATTCAATCATATTCTCTTAGCGGAAAACTCAAATAATGAAATACTGATCATATATATATATGGGGGCTGGAGGCCAAACATTTACAGCCCAACAGGACAATAAAATAAGACTCCTCAAAATAACAGTTCGACCTCCCCACACTCCAGTCTATGAAGCCTCTATCAAAGTCTAAGAGGTGCCAATGACAAGTCCATGGCTACCAACAATCAAAATGAAGGAAATGTCAACAAAACTGTACATGAAGGCTCAATATCCTCCGGAAACTCAGAGGACTCACCAACTAGCTGAGGGTGTATGTGGATCTTCAACGGAGCGCCGGTTGATGATCTCTAGTACCTGTCTCTGCATCATGAAACGATGCAGGCCAAATGGCATCAGTACATGGAATGTACGAGTATGTAAAATGGCCGAATACAACGAATATCAAGGAAGAATTAATCAACTCGGGAGCTCAACTCAAGAGGGATAACAACTCAATCAAATGTCCGAAGTCTAAACAAGAATATGATTTAGACGGGACCAATCACATACAATTCAAATCAATCTGACCCAGAGTACTATCAAGACCTATTTGGGAGTTTCTCTTAACCGACAACCATCACTTATGAGCCAGTGAAAGTACAACAAACCGACGTTGTTTCCGCGTCCGTTCATACTTTGCCAGGGTATGAACGAATCAATAAATCATGGATCCAATCCAATCAGGTCCTATAATGTCAGGACAAATCTCTCGGGGAAGCATTCGACTTTAACGGTTCCATCCCCCCTACATTTGGCGACGCAGTTATTGGGTTCGAGTATGGACTATACTCTCACCCAATTCGGTGCTCGATACTCCTCCCAAGACTCAATGCTCATAAAACTCCATCCAATCAACTCAATCAAATCACATCGACAAGTCTCATTACAACCTCGTCAACTCATCAACTCTATCACAATCAAATCTCTTCCAATCATACTATCCGATCAATCTCAATCATATCTTCAAAAGAAATTTAAATGCACATATATAGCAACATCTAGATATAATCAATCATTTCCTCCATCCATATGAGAAATCTTTGAGACTCATCACAATTTCAAGACTTTAAATTTACATCTTTATAATAAGCAATATTTTTAAGAAAATAGCATCCTTTATCAAAATCTACATAGTCAAGAAGATCAATAGAACATATTTAACAACTCATTTTCATCAACTCATACTCACATAAAGGCTCATTTTGGGAACTTCTTAACTCCACAACATCAACACATATAGAATCAAATAAATAGGGGACAAAACTCATTTAAACTTAGACCATACCAAGAAACTCCATTTTCATGAACATCTAACCTCAAAGCAAGAATAGGGCACATGGGTGGACTCAACCCATGTTTTGGATAGCCTTACATACCTTAGTGAAGACTTGAAGAAAACCTTGTGGTTGGGTCTTCAATGGAGGACTCAAATCTTGAAGCTCTTGGACTCTTTTGTTGGAAATGGAGAAGAAGAAGAAGAGAGAGAGAGAGAAGCTCCTAGGGCTTTTTAGAGAGAGAGTGAGGCTGCAAAAATGTGTTCCCAAAAGACCAAGGGTAACATATATATAATTTGGGTAAATTCCCAAATTGCCCCTCCTCAAAAGTTCTGAAAAATAGGCAAAAACGCACCTGACGCGATAGTGGCGCGTCGCGCCATTGCAGCGCCAGGCCAATTACGCCTAAAACCTGCATACCTCGCAGTGGCGCGCCGCGCTAGAGACCAAACTACTGAGGCATGTTTCTGGCGCGATAGTGGCGCGTCGCACCCTTACAGCGCCAAGGCCATATTTTCTGGGTTCTGGAAATTTGGCCTGAAAAACCCTACACAACTTTTAGCGGCGCGTCGCGCGAGGGGACAAACTACTAAGGCATGTTCCTGGCGCGATAGTGGCGCATCGCGCCACTACGGCGCCAAGCCCAGATTTCCAGTAGTTGAACCCCAGGCCTGAAAATCTCTATTGTGCTCGTTCATCTTAGGATCGCCATATCTTTCGACTCCGAACTCCAAAATTTACATTCTTGGTGGCGTTGGAAAGAAGACTCGACGACCTTTAATTTAATAGGTCGTGGGACACCTATATTTCTGTCTCTCAAAAGATAGGGTCATTAGAAGTCGACTCCTCATTCAAACTCGTCCTAAAACTTAGCCACAACGAACCTTCTTGGTCTTAGCTTGGTCCTAGGGACCCCAGCTCACCTCCAACACTTTTCAATTACTCGAGGACTCATCTTAACTCACACACATACTTCGAAATAATTGAGTTAGACCCTACACGAATACAACAAGGGTCCGAATCTTAGGAAAAATTTTGAGGGGTGTTACATAAAGGGGTTAATCTAGGAAGTCAAAATCTAAATTTTGTGTTGTTTATTTAGCAAATATTAGAACTACCCAGGGTTTCTGCCTCGCCTATGCTGCCATAGCAGGGTCAGTTATGATGTGAAGTAGAAAAATTTTGTAGCCTTATTTCCTCTTCCTAGCCCAGGACGTGCTTAAGCGTCAGGGTATGTGGCCTTCCCTGAGTCGTGATGAGTCATTCCATTAGTTTCGAAGAAATCCCCAACCAACGCATGCTCACTTCTCTGTGTATTGTTCGAGAACAGATTATGGTTAAATTGGAATCTATTGAATCGACCCGAACCGTTGTTATTTAGAAAGAGAGAAAATTTTGGGAACTAAGTTGACCTTGGCCTGTACCATCCCGCCATGGTAGTAAGGATCTCGCCACAGCAGCGCCGTCATAATAGGATGGGATGCGCCATAACGAAATTAATGGGATAGAATTAAAAGACGCGATTTTTTTTCTTTCTTCTCTTAAGTGCCAAAATAGACGAGGGTTACCCTAGAAACTCTCAAAATGCTTCTCTAGTATTGGAGAGGAGGGAAGAAGGGAAATCTAGCGCGAGAAAGGCTATAATCCATAAATTTCAGTCTTGTCTTAATTGTTTATTCTTCCGAAAGTCGAGGATTGTGCTATAATCTTTCTGCAGCTGCTTGATGCCTAGGTAGGCTAGATTTTCTTAATTGAGTAGTTGTAAATCTATTCTTAACGCATATTATATCTTATATTGATGAAATATTTCATGCTGAGGCCTTCAGGTACTGAGTTTGGATGACTAAATGATTATTATTGTTGTTTAGGGTAGGAAGGTATGGTGTGAGTTATGATTTCTGTGACTAGTATTAGTGGTCTAGTCTTTGAATACCAATCGTGATAATCCATGTTGAGAGGGTTGTTGATTCTTGTGAGATTTATTGTTGGAAAATAGTTGGGTCATAACAAGATCCTGAGACTTGTGGGTAATGGATATTGGTGCACATAGAAGGATAGGCTTATGAAAACAATTGTGTGTGTTCATCCTGACTTATCCGTGTGAAATACTTAAGTAATGCGTATTATGAAATAAAGGGTGATTGTGAATGACTTAGTTGAAAAATCTCATGCCATGAACCCATTCGATTACTTGTAGCTGTAGGTGATCGTTTATTTTTTTGTATCTGTTATGTATGCTTGCGGACTGCATTATTAGTATTGCATACATATATGTGAATAGGGAAAGATGGAATGAACCTAATTGAATGACTATTCGTGATCAATTGCTTGCAATGAACCTGTTACTTGATTGTCAAAGTGTGTGAACTATTCATTGTTGATTGTGATTGTGATTGTTGGATCGAGTACCACGCCGGTACATATTGGATCAGGTACCACGCCAGTACATATTGAATTGGGTGTCACACCGACACATACTAACTATTGGATCGGGTGTCACGTCGATACACTAACAATTTGGGTGTGGGTTCATAAGAGGATCAAATATGTGTTATTGTTCCTGAAGAGGACCAATTAATTGTTGTAACTGTGATTAATCATGTCTATTAGTGTAAATTAATTCAAGTTAAGGATCGAAAGTCCGAGTGATGCTATATTCGTGATGTGATTGTGTATTCTGATTATATATGTGATGATGGAGGAACTAACGTAATGTGATTGTGTATTCTGATTATATGTGTGATGATGGAGGAACTGATGTAATCATAATTGAGCTTGCACATCCTGTGTAATAATTGATATGAAAAGACAAGAGCTCCAAGTGTTACCAATTTTCATACTGTAGTGGTGTCATTTGTGTTTTTATGTTGTGATTGCTCAATGTGTCCGTATTGTAGGTATGAGGTCGTGGTTAAGCAAGTAGAGAACAACTGATGTGTGGTTAAGTTAGATTAGTAACTTAGAGTCAGATATTGGTGGTGTCCTGTTGGTGTGTGTGTTAATGGGGGCTTGGGAAAGGATTCTGAGTTTCTGTCTCGGGAAAGCCGTCCTGGTGGGAGGAATCCCGCTATGGCGAGGCCGCCATAGCGGGTTAGATTTCGCCATGAAGGCCAGTACAGATAGAGTAGAGAGGAGCTTTAGACCACCTTTAATGTTGCCTCTTACAAGCGAAATGCTAAATATTCTGAGGCCAGGTGTGGGTGTGCAAGCTTAAGAAAAGTAGATTGGTTAGACAGAGTTAGTGGTGACCCGTATTTCGAAAACTCCTCTATGTGATAGAAGGGTTAGGCTATGATCGGATAAGTGCTAGACTTGAAAAATATTGGAAGGTTAATGAGGATGGTAAGAGTTTGTGCATAAAGGTTTGGAGGGTGTATTTTCTTAAGTACATGCTTCTTCTTGTTGATTGTTGTATATTATGCAGTGGGTATCGGGTTGGTCGACGATGCCTACTAGTTCTTGTTGTTTGTACTAATACTACTCTTGCTATGCCACTTGGCATAGTCTGGTTGCAGGGTCTGATTGCAAGAGTAGTATCAGTACAAACAACACATACTGATAGGCATCATCGGTCAACCTGATACCCACCGTATAATATAAAGAAATCAACAAGAAGAACACATGCTCTTAAGGAAATACACTCGCCATACCTTTATGCACAAACTCTTATCATTCCCATTAGCCTTATTAAAGTCGTTCAAGCCTAACTCTCTTCCCTTCTCGTTGGTCCGCTTCTAACTCTGAATCAGATCAAGGCCTAGCCCTTTTATCACATAGATGAGTTTCTGAACTATGGGCTCACTAACTTTGTCTAACCAGTCTACTTTCCTTAAACTTTCGTACTAACACCTGACCCTAGAATAATTAATATTTCACTTGCAAGAAAGCAACATTAAGTTAGACTAAGACTCCTCTTCTAAATATGCTAGCCTGCTGTGGCGGGACTTGACCCACTCTAGCTGCCTTGCCACAACAAGATTCTTCCCACCAAGGCAGCCTGACCGGAGATCGAATCGTCGAATTCTCTCCCAATTCCTGTTTTTACACATGTACCAATAGGACATAATCAATATCTGACTCTAAGTCACTAATCTTACTAAACCACACATCAAATGCTCTCCACTTGTTTACCCACGGCCTTATACCTACGATATAGATGCATCTAGCTAACATAACATAATTCGAACATGCATATACAGAAGCACATTACCAATTTATCATTTCAAGAGCAATATACAGTTTTATAGTGTAAATCTCAACTACAACAGTCAACATGGTAACACTTGGACCTTCGTTCCTTTCATATCAATTATTACACAGGATGGGCATGTTCAATTATAATCAGATCAGTTTCTCTATCATCACCCATATAGTCAAGATCAATTCACAGACGATAGACACATAATAGTTCTCTCATAGAACCCATACCCAAATAATATATGTATTGGAATGTGACATCCGATCTTATATATGTGTCGCAACGTGACATCCGATCCAATATATGTATCAGAACGTGATACCTGATCCAATGTCACAATCAAGTAACATGTTCATTGTGTGTATTTGTTCACAAATAGTCATTTCATTGGTTTTATTCCATCTTTCCCTTCATTAACAATATTTTTTAGTCAAGACATCACTTTTGGTAGAGCAAGTTCAAGATTATGGATTTCACGGTCTTGGAATTGTAGACCAATCACAACATGTCAATCACCCAACCACAATAATTAAATGCATGGTAAACATCATAACATTACTCAATCCTATTAAGAGTCTCTCTGTGATATAGACTACACTATAACCTACAACCACAAGTAATCAAATAGGTTCATAGCATGAGATTTATCAGCACTAAGTCATTCACATTCACCCTTTATTTTATGATTCGTATTACTCAAGTAATTCACAGAAAATAATCAGCATGAAGATAAATAATTATTTGTATAAATACATCTCTATATATACATCACTATTCCATAATCCCCAAGTCTTAGAATTTTGTTATGACCCAGCTATTGCCTACACTTAATGTCACGAGAGTCATTGACCTTCTAAATAGTCTCACCAAGTTTAACATTCAAGGATTGGACCTTTATCACTAGTCACATAATAATTACGGCCTACAACATACGTTCCCACTCTAAGTAATAATTGACAATCATTTAATCATCCAGACTCTGTGCTCGAAGGCCTAGGCATGAAATCTCAATCTACATTATATTAAGCGATGGGAACCAATTTATAACTACTCAATTGAGAAAACCTAGCCTACCTGCCTAGCAATTGTAGAAGATTATAGCATGATCTATGACTTCCGGAGGGAGAAACTATGGATACGGGCCTAAAACCTGTGGGATGTAGCCTTTCTTGCGCTATGAATCTCTTCTACTCTTTTCTCCAAGCTTAGAACAACCTTTTGGGGGTTTCTAGGGTAACCTTTATCTATTTTGGCACTTAAGAGAAGAAGGAGATAATAAAAATATACTACTTTTGGAATCTGTCCCATTGAATCCTGCTCTGGCAACCTAATTCCCACCACCGCGGTCCAACACATATAGTGCTTAGTAAAATGAGCATTACTTTTTATTTTGAACTCCAAATGAGGTAAACTCAGTGGCTTTGGAAAGAAGACTCATAGACATTTAATTTTATAGGCCATGAGACACCTAATTTATTATAAGCTGAGAGATATGGTCGTTTGAAGTTGACCTTAGTTTAAATTCAAGTCCAAAACTAAATCGAAAAAACACTTTCTACTTAACTTTGTGCTAGGGGCATTGTACGACCTTAATTGACAACTAATGCACTCGCATACCAAGGAATTGATCCTAGTCTTATGACGAATAAGATTCATATACCTTTACCTCAATTTTTTTAGTAAGGACGGGCTAGGTCATTACAGATTCTTATGCCCTATAATATATGGTGGTCAAACTTAAGGCAGGGTTTTAACTTGAAATTATGATGGAAAAAACCCTAGTTTAGGTAGAATGATCATGAAGTTGGCTTAAGGTTAGAATTAAGTAATGATACGGGTTTAATTAGGCAATTATTTATTGATTGTTCTGATTTATTATTGTTTTAGACCAAAAACAAGCCAAATAATTGCAAAAAGGGAAAGATCAAGTTCTTTAGAGTTTTTAATGTTTGAATCGAGGTAGGTGATGGTTGTTTATTTTCCCACGTATGTAATGTTTGCATGTTAACTACTTTATTGTATTACTTGTGCAATGCATGTGGAAAAAACATAAGGGATGAACATGAAATGACATCATGTTGAATGAACCTGTTTATTTTACTTACGACTTCAAGTCTGGTTGTTCATTGTGATTATGATGGTGCATGTTATTTGTGATTGCTGATTGGTTCAGAAACCACGTCTGGTATTTATTAATGATTGACTCAGGTACCATACATGGTATGAAATATCATTTGGTTGGCTCTGGTACCGCGCCAGTACATTAACAGTTTGTGCATGAGTTCTATGAGAGAATCGAGTTTGTGTTGTTGTGATCATGTGGGACATATTTCATGTGTTTTTTAAGTCAAGATTTAAGATTGGGAGTCTATTTCTGTTGTTGGCTTATTGTTTTATGTGTTGACTTGTGTTATTGTATTCTGGTTGCTTGATTTACATTTCATATCTTGAAATTGGCCGTATGATCCTATAAGTACACCGTGGTTTGTGTACTGGTACTGCACCTACTCTTTCTTTGTTAATACATGGCATATTCAGACGGCTGTTTTGAGACCTCAGTATTGATACACACGACTTCTGAATCCAATGGTGAGCTAGTTCTTTCAGGCTATCATGGGTTTCTCCTAGTTTCTTTGTCCATCTTCCAGATTCAGATATTTCATAGACTTTAGATTATTGTTTTCTTGATTGGATTTGCATCCCTTTAATTATTCTAGATAGTTAGAATTTTGGTTCTATAACTTTCAGGTTCCAAGGGGTTATTTTCTACAATAATCTTGATATTTAATTGAGTTTGTGGAAACTCGATCCTTATTTATTTTAAACTGATATTTAGTTGTTTTATTTCATTTTTTGACTTCTTAAAATGGTGTTGATGGATTAAGTTTGGATTAGAAATTCGATCTCCCACTGGAGTGTTGGTGTGGATGCCACTCACGATGATCTAGTTCATGACATTCAAAAGGATAAATCAAATACTAACATACTACAAATTAATTTCTATATTTATTTTATTTTATGGATCTTAGTTTGAATGAGTACAAAGTTAATTAGTATGAATGATTTTAAAATTTTGTAGATTGGTTAAGAATATGCGTAATGTACGTACCAAATTATTATTTCATTTTTTTGTCTTAAACATGATACGTATGATACTGATGTATCAAATGTATATATGAATATAAAAGGCAACAATTTTTTTCCCTCTCATTAATGTTTTTCTTTCAAGGGACCAGTCTTCTCCGGTCCAATATCTCAAAGGGGAAACTTATTTATCTTTCTTTACCAGTTTGCGGAATTAATTACATATCTACTACAATAAGTGAAAACATTAATAAGGAGTGCTCCTTTCGAATGGATTCTATTCGACGTGAATTCAAATTAGTTGAGATTTAATTTTAGTAACTGACAAAAATATAAAAAAAGCAAAAACATTACCAGTAATTAATTTTTACTTACTAATTGAGATCCACATTTGCCATTTGGTCATATTACGTCAAGCTGATGAAAGAGATGTGTAAGAGGTGGGGCTTTGACCACTTGTACATACTTTTTCATGCATATTTTGGATAGTACATAGTACACGGTATATGCATGCACTAATTATCATTTACAAAATGAAAGTAGGGATAAGGCATAAGAATGTCACGATCCGAATTCGGGTGTGATGACACTCATCTCAACTCATCATGACAAGTCAGCCTAATACCCAATGAAAAGTAAATGCGGAAGAAAACAAAATGAATCGAACTTTAACTTAATCAAAAACACATAAAATAAACTCAAAATTCCTCAAGATTAGTTGTCACGTATACAAGCTACTAATACATTATCAAAGTACGAAAGAAAATACAATCATAATGTCTTTGTATCTAGAATAGAACTAAAACATAATAAAAGAGTAAGAGGTGTCCACTAGATGGATGTAACAGCTACCTCAACACTCGGAATGATAGCCACAGATGTGGTATGAAACACTAGGAGATCAAGTAGGTCTGGGCTCACAACCTACACAAGTGTAGAAGCAAAGGGTGAGTACCAAACAATACGGTACTCAGCAAGTAGACAACTAAAACTAAGCAAATCTCAATAGAGATTACAAGTACTCCTGTCATTCCAATCGAACCTCCTTAACTACAACCTGCATAAAATTAGCCCAACTCTACACTTTGGAAAATAATAATAATACAATCCATGAATATTCATCAATAGTCTCATCAAGTGAATCATATCAAGTCAAGTTCAGCATATACAGAGCAATAAGGGGTAAACATAAATTCACAAATATCAAAAAGGTGCGATGCAATGCAATGAAATGATGCATGTCTGTCCTATGGGTACACATCCGCTGGATCACTGTCCGAAATTCATGGGGGACGTTTCTATTTATGTAACCTGCCATGGAGCGTGTGGTCAGACCCCTTTATTTCATAATACCCGCCACGAAGCGTGTGGCCCATCCCTTTTATTTCATATTATTTCCGGTCTCAGCATAGTGTATCAGAATCAATGCAATCAATTAATGTTCATATAATTCAATTAATTATTTATTCAAATTCAATTACAACAAATAAAATAGAAAATTCTTGAGTAGTCTACACGATAATAGCATGATATCAACAATAATTTTCACATCTCATATCAATATAGTCATTTCACATGTACAGAATAAGTCAATAATCTCATTACATAGATTACACCAATACACGTCATTAGATTGCCATTTTATATCCCTCATCTCCATTTTTAAAGTCAATCATACAATCAATAACCCAGTTTAATTCTCGTTACTCCCCAACGCACATAACAGGGAAATAGTAGCATCTACAAGTTTAAACAAAGGTTTAGAGGTTCACTTGACTTAAATAATCAAACAATTACTCCGGGACTTGAGCGTTTCTCTTTCGTTGGGCTTCCAAATCAATGCAATCAAATCAAATAAATAATCACAATAACATTCCGAAACTAACAACACCCATTTTACTATATGTCTAGCCTAGACCCAAAAACTCACTCAAATATATAATTGGGTTCCTAATCTTGATGCCAATTGACATGTCAACTTTTATATTTTTTTAAAATTCAAGCCTAGGGTTAGGTTCCAATTTATTCAATATCATAAATTTAACGGAATTCATAAAATACAATACACCTATTATTTAATTACCTAAACCAATATATCAAAACTTGAATCATAATTTGATAACTATAAGAAAATTGTGAAACCAAAAATTAGAGCCATAATCACTAGATTTTAACTATGAAACACTATATAAAAATCTAACCAAAGTCCTTAATTCATTAACATGATTTACTTAACCATCATGTGGCCATCATTACGTAATGATTGGTCAAACTCCAAACACACTTCTTATAATTGAAGTTGAGAATTAAGGTGGCAACATTGAAAATCTCTCTTTTCACTTTGACAACTAATTATCATAATAATAATAAAATAATAATAATATAACCTTAATGCATTTACACAATGAATTATTTAAGGCATGCTTACTACTTATCTAGTTGCAGGTCGGCTGCCGCTTCAAGTTGTGCCAAAGTTGAGATGTTCTTCTCAGGAGGTTATAATATTTTTTTGTTTTAAAAATATGATCTAAAATTATATAGGTATTAACTTAAATTATATTATATATGGGTTTGTCCCGTTAACCACCAACTAAATTAATTATTTTAAATTAATCATTAATAAAAAAACTGTAGTTAAATGAATAGTTCAAAATTTCCATTTAAAATTTATGGAAAGAATTTTTATTAAAGATAAAGGACTAGTTGTCAAAATGACCTAATATGTCATTATATTTTCCACCACTAAAAATCATGTTCGTCCTCGAACATAAAGGAGAAGAAGGAAGAATAACCGACGTTATCAAAAGTCTGAATTATGATCTTCCGGAGTCGGTGTTCATCTCTTTAAGTGAGCTCCTCCTTAAGACTATTCCATCAAGATTAACTAATAAGAACTGAACTTTTGAATTGAACTTTGATGAATCTACAAATCAAGAGTGATTTTCAAGCTACAGATTAACGTAATGACCAAACTTGAATCGAAACCCTCTAAACCACAGCATAACCATTTGGACAATCTTTCAACACATAACTATGAGAGAATTCTTAATCAATACTAGCTACAACCAGAAGTGAACCTGAACTAGTCACCACACACATAATACACAAACCATCATAGATTTTGTCAAGATTTCATTCTCACAACCAAATCTTTTCAGAAGCTTAAGTTATATAAATCTGATCTTTCGACATTGGATACTCATCACTAGAGAATATAATTTATCTAACCCAAAGAAGAAAATGATCAAATAACCTCTTGGATAGCGAAAAATATAAAACCCATGGCAACACTATCAGAAATGGTAGATCAATAGTTGTGATTGTAAGCAACCCTTAAAAGAGACAGAACTAGACCAATTGGTCCCCAAATTCAATAACACTAGCCAGAATGTGACTCCGATGATGAGATGCATCTTAAGACTGTCGAACAATTATAAGTATTCATGGTAGGTTTTCTATAAATCCTCATAAGCAAAGTTGTGCGTGTAGAACCACTGGTATACTTCATCTATCCCAAATGACACAAAATCTACCATAACTGACCAAGTCTACCCAAGGATGCCACCCTACCAAGAGGACATTCGCAGGATCAGTACACTCGATCCACCACTAGGGACCCACCCATAGATATGGAAATATGCATGAGCATATGCAGCGAATCATTCTCCAAACTATGTCTGAAATAAAGTAGGTGGTCACATGAGAATGCACGGAACCATGGTCGAATAATACAAGATACTCCTTCTATGATGCTCATATCAAACATTTTCATTCATTTGACCCTATTTCTTTAATTTTTAGCTACCACATTCAACCAGTCTAGTCTCATTACAAAAATAGACGTACTCGATTTATCAAACCCAACATACTCCTCACAATACTCCACAAAAGCCAACATACCTAATACCAAAAAAAATATCATAATCACACCAATAATTTACCTTACTCTCAAACTGTCACTGGTATCAAAGTACTTCTTCTTAACAACACATCGTCGCCTCCAAATACTTCAAACTATGGCTCCCTCTGTTTCCATTTAAGTATTCCATGGTAGATACAAGTCACACCCAAAGCTGATAGCACTAATTTTAAATCTAATAGTACATTTTCATCAAGATAAATTTATTGAATCATACCCAATGTCAACTCTAAACAGTCTCTCACATACCAAATTTCAACTACCATTCAAACCATCATATACCTCATACCAAAGATAAGAGTGGTTCTTGGTCACCCCAATAACTCTATATACTGTGAGCACATAATCTTTATTTACCATCAAGTTTCTATGTAATAAACACATCACAATAGTCTTTGTAGTCCCATCAATAGAGTAGTATCAATCCAACTCGAAATCCTCAATAACCATGTAAAACTATAGGTCCATACCGAAAAGCCCTCATAAGTCATATACCATTATTCGAATAATTCAAATAAACATAAAAATACAACATCTTACACATATCAGTATTTGTCACTCGAATCAAAACTTAATCTTCTTAAAAGTCACTGATAAACCCCTAGTAAGTCTATACCGAACCAGTTCACATTATGTGATCATATATGAACTCAAAGGCAAAATCCATACAACCTTCAACTTCGAACCAAGGTAAACGAGATATTTTATTCCTTCATCTTTCTTAGATTCTTCCCATGATGCAACTCCTAAATACCTTGCTCTTCAATATATTAGGCTCTTGCTCCTTTCTCTAATTTATTTACCGATATTATTCTTTGACTAACAATTCATGATATTTTACCTCATGCTCTAAATAAAAACTTTAAGTGAAGCACTGCCTTAGGTCCCTTAACAATCAAAAGTAACAATCTCTAAGACCCAAATCCTGTACAAGTCTTTTTAATTGCTCAATATCTGTTGTGATCGATCATTTCTCACCTTATCAATCTATACCTTGATAAAACCTATTGCCACAATGTAGACTTACAATGAACAACTTGAATTTTGAATTCCATTCATGTAACCCAATTTCTTTATGTATCAACATTAGCTCATACCTTGAAGAGTTTTATGAATTCACGTATCTTACCTTATCATTGATAACCTCTCTATCGATCTTACCATATCATTTGGTAAAAAAAAACCAACTGTCTCAGTTACCAAACTCAAAGCCACACACAAAAAAACTTATTACCACACTCGAGCCAAACGCCTGTTGACTTGTTTCTCAAATCTTATCTAACAGGTTTTAGCCCATATAAATAACATGTAACATTATATGCATAACCAGAGCAAAAAAAATTAAATCATGTGTCTCTAAATTTAATTCTTCACTCTCTCTGAAGATACATTTTTGGCCCTCACAATCAGAGTAAACATCATCTCGCCCCTTTCTGAAGGCTAAACTACGTCTATTACTAATTTTTTTCATTTATGACTCTAGATCATTTCAATTTTAGTCGAGCGGTGTCTCAGCACATCCTAAAATTTTTCATACAGCCTTGCTACTATTAGCACACCACAACTTTAGATATCCGTAAGTCGTTATTACCATACAAAATTCATTTAACCGAAAATCCTTATCATATGGTTGCATTCTGGTCACAATCCATCACAAACTCTTATTACTATTATGCTCAGTATCTATTGCCATCATCTCGAATTCAACCTTATCATCGATATGACACCTTAAACTTAGTTGTACCAACCAAATCCAAAGGAATCCAATTTTTATACGTACTTTTTTTAACTAAAATTTTCAATTGCCTTCATATAAGTATACACGCTAGAAATTTCTTTACCCATTAGCTTGTCATTCTTATATCGATATACCCCCTTGGAGTTTACGATAAAATCACAAGTCCTTATTTAGAATCCTCGGAATACACTTCACAACCTAAATGCATTAATCGTACCAAAGATCCACCACTAAAATCTTTCTTATAAACCAAGCTTAACCCAAGCGTCCTTAGTAACAAACTAGTTGGTTTCTCAAATGTGAATGCCGCATCGAATATTATTATACGAGCATGAGATAAAACTGATAACTCTTTAAATAGTTAGTAGTCGTACTTGATAATTGATGTATTCATTTTCATATACCACTAGTACCACACAGTGAATGTCTGGTAGATCTACCACTAGAACACGTCATACCCACCATAAATATCGTACCTAGATAGTCTACACCTTCCTACCCATTACATAGCTGTTATACATTATCAAAGCATTTCAGTCTCCAGTCGAAAGCGATATGCACCCTTTCATAGGTCAGGTCAATAGAAGAAGCAACACAACCCATAGCCCTAACCAAGTAAACATAGGTACCACTATAGTAGATGTAACACCCCAATTTTTTTCCGCTAAGATTCGAATCATTCTTCATATGCGTATAGGATCGAACTCGATGACTTATAATTTTAGATATGAGTTACGATCAATTCCTATTTATTTTTAGGGTATTATATGTGGTTTAAGTTCATGAGGGACCTCTAACATCAAGCCAAGACCAAAGAATTTCTATCAGCTAAGTTTTCGGATGAGTTCGTATAAGGATCAACTTCAAATGACTATAACTTTTAGAATACTAAGATTTAGGTGGCTCACGACCTATCAAATTAAAGGTGCTTGAATACTCTTTCCAACTTCACTAAGATTTCATCATTCCAAGTTCAGAGTAAAAGGTTATGACCATTTTACTAAAAACTGTCAAATCAAAAATATTACGACCAGTAGGAAATATTACGAACTGGAGTTATGACCCGTAGGAATAAGTTATGAATCATAGAAATGCTTATGGGTCATAAACATTGGTCGTAAACAAAGATCAGAGGCTCATTTGTTTTAGGTTTTTCTAAGAATTGACAGGACGAATTGGGTCTACGACCTGTAAATATTTTGACGACCTGTAAGAGTGATCAGATTTTTATGAGGGATAGTTTGGTCTTTTCCCTATCTTTCCCAACTTAAACCACTACGTTTTAGGGCTAAATTCTGTCCCTATATTAGTTTCTAAATAGTTTTCTCTCCAAAAATACCCAAGAACATTTAGAGCAAGAATTGGAGAAGAGAAGGAAGACTTGAGTTCAAGTTCTTCAGGTAAGGACATCAAATCCTTGATTTGTTTTTCAAGTCAGGTATGTAAGGCTACTCACAATGTTGGATTGATTTTATCCACATGCCCTACATCTTCATTGATTAGAGTTGAGTTGAGTTTTGAGGTACCATGAATTGAGTTCTTGAGTTATCTAAAATTTCTATTGAGTTTTTGTATATAAATTCATATGTATTGATGATGTCTTTGAGTTGAGTATTTGAGATATACAATCATGTATTCATTCACATGAATCTAAGATGAGATTTTATTTTTGTCATAATTTACCTTGAGGTTGAGATTGATGATTTTCATGTATAAATAAAATATTGCTTTCAAAGTGAGATGATGCAAATTTTAATGAGTTTAATGAAATTAAACATAGAGTTAAATGAGGATTTTAGAGCAAGATATTTGATGATGATGTAAATAATATTTATTTTTTTAAAGTAAAATGATTGATGAAGAGGTAATGTTGATGATGATATTTTGAGATGGAGTGGATTGAAGTCTAATGTGACTACATGATATAATTTGCATAATTCGATTTGATTGGAGTCTTATGAGGATTTTGAGTATAAATGATTGTTTGAGAAGAGTTTTAAAAATGATTTGTGAACGTTTTTGCATAGATTATTTATGCACTATTTTGAGTTTAAAGAATGATTATTTTCATCTTTGATTTAGAAAGTGTTTAAGAATGAGTTGAGTTTGAAAAGTCTCTTAATTATTATTTTGAGCATGAGTATTTTGAGTATAAACGAGTTAAATAATTTTACATTAAAACATCTATTTTGAGATTGAGTTGATGAGTTAAAATTATATTTTAAATGCATTTAATATTTACTGCATTGATTGAATTTGAAAGCATGATTTTGAATGTCTTAAAAGAGGATGCATTAAGCTGGAGTCAAGTTGATGACTTTAAGCATTTTACTACTTTGAAACATGAATATTTTTTCGGCATAATTAATCGTTTTGAGAAAGAGTGATGGGACAACATGATTGAGTTAAAAGCATGTCTTAAATGAAAGCATTAATGATTGTTGAGTCGAAGTCCTGATGAGTCTTAAAAGGATTGCCTAATTGAATGAAGTGATGATTGAAATTGAATGAGTTTTGAAAGAAGGTCTAATGAGACCAGATTGATTGAGTTTTGAAAAGGGTCCAATAAGACCAGATGAGATGATTTGAATATTTAACCTGATAGACATGAGTATATTGAGTTTTGGGAGGAGTATCGAGTATTGAATTGGGTAAGAGTAAGTAATAACTTGAACCCAATAACTACATCGCCAAACTTAGGAGAAGATTGAACTATTAAAGTCAGATGTTTTCCAAATTACCGTCCTGACATGATATGACTTGATTGATTATCGATCCATGATTATTGATTCGTTCCTACCCTAGAAAGATATTAACGGAAGTGGCAACAACGTCGGCTTGTTGTACATCACTGGCTTATAGGTGATGGTTGTCGATTAGAGAAACTCCCAAATTGAGTGGATTATGCATGATATGATTGGTTTGATTGACATTGTAGATAATTGAGTTTGAATTGTAAAACATTGTTAAATTCTAATTTGCATATCTATTGAGTTGAGTCCTTTGATTTTTATTGTTGAGTTGATTGTATATCATTGAATTGGATAGTATGTAATTGGTTTGAATCGGATTGTATATGATTGGATTGGATCGGATTGTATATGATTGGATGAGATCGAATTGTATATGATTGAAACATGATTGGATTGGATTGTATATGATTGGTTTGTATTTAAACAGTATTCTTCTTTAAACTTATGATACCTTGATTGAGTCTCTCTTATCTTTCTGATTGGAGATATTTGAACTGATATTATTCTACCTTGATGCATATTTCATTCTGCCATATTACATACTCGTACATTTCACGTACTGACGTCCATTTAGACCTGCATCATTTCATGTGCAGAGACAGGTTTAAGAGATCATCAATAGGCTCCACCGTTGAGGATTTATTTACACTCAGCTTATTGGTGAGTCCTTCCATACATTCAGAGGATACTACTTATGTTATTTTTGCATTGATTTTAGTCCTTTTATTTTGATTTGAGGTAGCCATAAACCTTTCATTGGCACCAATTAGATAGTAGTGATATAGGCTTCATAGACTAGATAGTGATGGGCTGATTGAGTATTTTATTTTCTTGAATTATTCTTGTTAGACTATTTTAATGACATAGATTGGAGTTTGATTTGATGGACCATGACCTTTCTTTCTTGAGCTAGATTGTTGATTGAAATTACCCACCTAATTATCTCTTTATTTTAAGTTTTTTGCTGATTGAATGAATAAACGGATGTGTGATCAGGTCAAGTGGTTCGCTTGAGAGCCAGTAATGATTTCTTAGTGCTAACCACGTCTAGGGTACCCTCCCGGGGCATGACAGTAAATGTATTATAACCCTTCTTGATATACACCCACTTTATGAAACCGCTATAGTAATTCTGTTCTCGGTTAGCACAACATCATCTCCTTCACACACTAAGCAAGACGTTCATAAAATCTCACAACCTTTGTTACTCCTTCTATACTATATCCTCAAAATACATCATTGAACAACAATCTTACTCACTCTTTCCAAATCGCGGTGCATTATATGTCTGACCACACATCCTTTCCATAGGTCTATCACTTCCACTTCAAAATTAAATCTGTACCACGTGATCACTTTCAACTACACACATGCAGAATCAACCATGAGTTACCACTATAAGTGAGAGAACAGAGAATTAAATTGGAACAAGAACGCATGACAGAGAATCAAGAGTGAAGATCTTTCCTAACAGTCTTCATAGCCTCTCGAAGATAAGTACAGACGTCTCCATACTGATCCTCGAGACTAGACTTAGACTTGACTTATACACATGTGAGACCTATGAACCTGGGCTCTAATACTATTTTGTCACGACCTGAATCCGGGTGTAATGACACTCATCTCAACCCACAGAGACAAGTCAGCCTAAACCTAATGAAAAGTAAATGCGGAAGAAAATGAAATGAATCGAACTTTAAATTAATTAAAAACACATAAAATAAACTCAAAATCTCAATATTGGTTGTCACATGTACAAGCCACTAATACATTACCTAAGTACAAAAGAAAATATAGTCATAATATCGTTGTCTCTAGAATAAGACTAAAACATAATAAAAGAGTAAGAGGTGTCTGCTAGATGAATGTAATAGCTACCTCAACACTCGAAATTATAGCCTCGGATGTGGTAGAAAACATTAGGAGATCAAGTAGGTCTGGACTCACAACCTACACAAATCTAGAAGCAAGGGGTGAGTACCAAACAACACGGTACTCAGCAAGTGGACAACTAAAACTAAGCAAAGCTCAATAGATTACAAATACTCCTCTCATCCCAACCGAACCTCCTTAACTACAATCTGCATAAAATCAGCCTAACTCTACACTTTGGACAATAATAATAATACAATCCATGAATATTCATCAATAGTCTCATCAAGTGAATCATATCAAGTCAAGTTCAGCATATATAGAGAAATAAGGAGTAAACACAAATTCACAAATATCAAAAAGGTACGATGCAATGTAATAAAATGATGCATGTATGTCCTATGAGTACACATCCGCTGGATCACTGTCCAAAATTTATGAGGGACATTTTTGTCCATGTAACCTCCCACGGAGCGTGTGGCCTATCCCCTCAATATATATATCCTGCCACGGAGTATGTGGACCGACCTCTTTATTTCATAATACCTGCCACGGAGCGTGTGGCCTGACCACTTTGTTTCTTAATACCTGCCACAGAGCGTTAGGCCCGTCCCCTTTGTTTCATATTATTTCCAGTCTCAGCACAGTGTATCAGAATCAATGCAATCAATTAATGTTCATATAATTCACGATAATAGCATGATATCAACAATAATTTTCACATCTCATATCAATATAGTCATTTGACATGTCCAGAATAAGTCAATAATCTCATTACATAAATTACACCTATACACGTCATTAGATTGCCATTTTATACCCTTTATCTCCATTTTTAAAGTCAATCATACAATCAATAATCAAGTCTAATTCTCATTACCCCAACGCACATAACAGGGAAATACTAGCATCTACAAGTTTAAACAGAGGTTTAGAAGTTCACTTGACTCAAATAATCAAACAATTACTCCGGGACTTGAGCGTTTTCCTTTCGTTGGGCTTCCAAATCAATGCAATCTAATCAAATAAATAATCACAATAAGATTTTGAAACTAACAACACCATATTACTATATGTATAGCCTAGACCCAAAAACTCACTCAAATCTATAATCGGGTTCCTAATCTTGATGCCAAGTAACATGTCAACTCTCATATATTTTTTTCTAAATTCAAGTCTAGGCTTAGGTTCCAATTTATTCAATATCATAAATTTAAGGAAATTCATAAAACACAACACACCTAATATTTAATTACCTAAACCAATATATCAAAACTTGAATCATAATTTAATAACTATAAGAAAATTGTGAAACCAAAAATTAGAGCCATAATCATTAAACTTTAACTACGAAACACTATATAAAAATCTAACCAAAATCCTCAATTCATTAACATGATTTACTTAGCCATCATGTGGCCATCGTTACGTAATGATTGGTCAAAGTCCAAATACAATTCTTATAATTGAAGTTGCAAAATTAAGGTGGCAACATTGCAAATCTTTTTTTTAAAAATTTTGACAACTAATTATCATAATAATAAAATAATAATAATATAACCTTAATGCATATACACAATGAATTGCAGGTTGGCCGTCGCTTCGGATTGTGCCAAAGTTGAGATGTTCTTCTCAGGAGGTTATGATATATTTTTTGTTTTAAAAATATGATCTAAAATTATTCAGGGTATTAATTTAAATTATATTATTAATGGGCTTGGCCAATTAACCACTAACTAAATAAATTATTTTAAATTATCCATTAATAAAAAAAACCGTAGTTAAATGAATAGTTCAAAATTTCCATTTAAAATTTATGGAAAAAATCTTTTATGAAAGATATTGACTAGTTCTCAAAATGACCTAACGGGTCATTACAAAAACCACTCTGAAATATGACGAAATCGTTAGTTACACATCTAAATTATGGAATTGTTGTATTATCCCTCTCAATTTTTTTATGTATTATTTATACCCCAAGACTATATGAGGGTGATATTACGTACCCTCTAAACTTAAATATTTCATATTATTTAAACCCCTAAATTATTTTGGTCCAATTTTTATTGTTGTCTTAGTGTAGGTTTTGAACCTAGGTTTCATTATTGCTTCAATACTTCTTTTGTTCTAGTTTTGACTGTTGGTTTACGTGTTGCTTGTTCTACAATTTAGATCCAGTTTTGATCTAATGACATGAACAATAAGAGCAACTTGCATGTTTTATACTAAGTTTACTAGTATGACAACTTCATAAATGAAAGAAACCTGAAGGTAAGTTGTAATAAAATCTTGTTGGATATGCCTTCCCATAATTTGCTTCATTTTGTTGGACAACTCTTCCCATAAAATCATGTCGCATTTGGTCTCCATGAAATTTTGGTCGAGTTCCCTCAATTATTCAAGAAATCATTTATCTCTTCAATACTCCATTGTAAGAAGAACTTATCATCTCTACCATATGTATCAGTATTAACGCCTTGATGATTCATCAACTGATGTTGATCCTGAATCAATGCACTCCATTGTGCAAATATGTATCAACATTAACATCTTGATGACTTATAAACTGATGTTGATCATGATGCTGCTTCTGAATCATCAAGACATCTGTTGTCTCTACATCTCTCTGTTGTGGAAATAAATTATATCCACTACTTGTAGCAATATTAATACCTTGATGACTCACAAACTGATGAAGCCAATTTTGAATCATCGAGAAACCACTTGGCTCTACAACACTGTTTTGGAAATAACTTATCTCCGCCACTTGTATTACTATTAACACCTGGGTGAGTCATAAATTGATGTTGATCATGAAGCATCAAGAAATTGCTTGGCTCTACGTCATTCCATTGTGCAAACAACTTATCTCCACCACTTGTATTAGTATTTCCATCTTGATGACTCATAAACTGATGTTGATGATCTTGAATCATCAAGAAATCACTTGGTTCTACAATACTCCATTGTTCAAACAACTTGTCTCCATCATTTGTATCAATATTCACACCTTCATGACTTATAAATTGTCTATCAAAAATAACCTCCCTTCCTTCACAAGGTAGGAGTAAGAATGTATACATACCGCCACCCGTATACTTCATTTGTGGAGATACATCAGGTATGTTGTGTTATTGTTGATGACTTGTAAATTGATGTTGATGAAGATGACCCTTCATATGTTACAAATTAGACCCTAGATTTATAAACAAAAACTACTTTATGAGAGAAGAAAAAGTGCCAAATGTGAATCGAATGTATGAATTTGTAAAGAAAAGTAATACTAGTATTGTAATATATCTATGTGCTTATATAGATGCGTCGTAGGGCTCTATCCTTTTGTATTTTGTTTCAAGATTTGAAAAAGACAAATGAAATACTAGCATATTATAAATTAATTTTTATATTTGTGTCATTTTATGGGTCTTAGTTTGACCAAATACAAACTTAATTAGTAAGACTGATTTTAAAATTTTGTAACTAAAAAAGAATATGCATAATGTATGTACCAAATTTTATTTAAATTTTTCGTCTTAAACATGAACCTTATGATATTGAAATTAAAAAAATTACTTTATTGAAAATAAAAGATAACAATCTTTTGCCTCTCATTAATGTTTTTCCTTCAAGGGACCAGTCTTCTCCGATTGGATATCTCAAAGTGGAAACTTATTTATTATCTTTCTTTATCAGTTTGCTAAATTAATTACAGTATCTATAAAAATAAGCAAATACATTACTAGGAGCGCTCCTTCCGAATAGATCCTACGTAGCGTAAATACAAATTACCTGACAGAAATATAAAAGAAGCAGAACCATTACTAGTAATTATTTGTACTTACTAATTGAAATCCACATTTGTTTATATTGTATCAAGCTGACGAAAGAGATGTGTACGAGGTGGGTTAGTGATCACTTATGTAACGCTCTGAATTTTTTTTAAGCTAAGACCTAGACATTCTTCATATGTGTATGGGGTTGTATCGGATGATTCATAATTGTGTGCATGTGAGGAGGTTAATTCTTTAGTGTGAAAATAGATTTGGAGATGAATTAAGGTCATAAGGATCCTTTAGCACAAAGTGGAGTTGAAAGTTTCCTTATCGATTGAGTTTCGGTAAAAACATTTACTTGGATCAACTTCAAATGATCATATCTCCTAGAATATAAAGAATTAGGTAGCCTATTACCATCAAATTAAATATCTTTGAGTCCTCTTTCCAACTCCACCAAGTTTGTCTCATTCCGAGTTCGGAGCAAAAAGTTATGACCGTTTTACTAGAGGTTGTCAGAGTACAAAAAAGTTACGACTCAACTCTACAACCATTAGATTTTTCTACGAGTCGTAGAAATCAAATCCTCAGAAAAATCCGGCAAGTCCTCCAGGGTTATTTTGGTCCTTCCCAAGCTTTTTAGCCCTATTCTTAGTCATTTTTGAGTGTTTTAACTGAGTATATCATCCAACTAACTTGTTTTCCTCTCATAATCATCAATCCAAACAATCCAGTCTCAAGAAACTCTCTCAAAATAACTTAAGGCTTTCAAGTAAAAAAAGATTCAAGATACGAAGAGAAACTTTTCATACAAAGTTTTCCCAAGTTCTTCCACTCTAAGAACTTCATAAAAGAGTTTTTTTTTCTTGAGATCAAGCAACAAGGTTCCAAAATCAAAGATTTCCTCCAAGAAAGCTATTGTTTTTCGAGTTTCGATTGTAATATCAATCTTTCAGATATGTAAGATTATCATAACATTGGATCAAGTTCATCCACGTGCCCTACATCTAAATTCTATCGTTGAATAGTTGAGTTGAATTTTATCCCTAGTTTTTGAGTTTCAAATGAGTAATTTCTTCGTTCATTGAGTTTTATATAATTATGCATCGAGATTATTATTTATTCTACACCTTGAATTCTTTAGATTTCTGTTCATGGTTTCATTCACATGAACCCTAATTGAATTTCGAAGTTCCATGAATTGAGTTCTTGAATTATTTATAATTCCTATTGAATTTTGTATATGAATTCTATTGTGTTATTGTATATATATATATAATAATAATAATATTCTTTGATGAGTTTCTTCAGTTGAGTCTTATTGAGAGTATGGATTCGTGTTTGTATTCACATGAACCCTAATTGAGATTTCATTTATATTTTATGCTTTGATGGATTTTTTTTAGAATGATTGGTGAACGTTTTGCATTAATTAAATTACACATTATTTTGAGTTTAAAGAATTACTATTTTTAACTTGATTGAGAAAGAGTTTGAGATTGAGTTGAGTTTGAGAAGTCTCTTAACTATTATTTTGAGCATGAATTTGAGAAATCCCTTTATTATTATTTTGTAACCCCCCGAAATTTTTTTCGCAAAGACTCGAACATTTCTCCACATGTGTGTAGACTCGAACTGAAGGACTTGTAATTATATATATGAGTTAAGATTAATTCCTAAGTATTTTAAGTGTGTTAGATGTATTTAGGGGTCATAAGGGATCTCTAACACCAAACCGAGTCCAAAGAATTCCAACCGATTAAGTTTTCGGATGAGTTAGTATAAGGGGCAACTTCAAATGACCATATCTCCTATAATATAATGAACTGGGTGGCCCACGACCTACCAAATTAAAGGTCTTTGAGTCTTCTTTCCAACTCCACCAAGATTGTAATTTTTGGAGTTCGGCGTCAAAGGTTATGACCATTTTACTACAGACTAGTACTGCAGGAATTTCAGGCCTGGGCGACCACTGCAGAAAATTTAGACTTGGCGCTCCAGTGGCGCTCGGTGCCACTATAGCGCCAGAAAACAGCCTCAGTAGTTTGGTCCTTGGCGTGACACGCCACTATTAGATGTACAGGGTTTTAAGCCTATTTTGGCTTGGCGCTGCAGTGGCGCGACGCGCCACTATAGCGCCAGCAACATTTTTGCCCAATTTTCCAGAATTTTGAGGAAGGGCAAATTGGACTTTTTCCCTAATTATATATACCCTCACTTGGAACGTTTTGGGATTATTTTTCAGTCCCCTCACCTCCCCAAAACCCTAATCTTCATCCCCTCTTCTCATCCAAATTATCTCCAACAAAATCCTCTCTAAAGCTCAAGGATTCAAGATCTTCAAGTCAAGTCTTGGTTTCTGATGAGATGATCTTCAAGCAAGGTATGTAAGGCTAACCTAAAATATGGATTGAGTTCTTCCATATGCCCATAGATGTGTTGGATAGAAGTTGTGAAAGATTTGAACTTTCTATGAAGGTTTTTCTTGAAATTTTCTAAACTATAGAATATTACTAAAATGTGTTAATGATATTCTTGAGTTGACTTTGTTGAGACTATGGATTCATGTATTCATTCACATGAACCCAATATGAGATTTCTTTTTGGTCATAATTTGTCTTGAGGATGAGATTGATGGTTTTTATGTATAATAAAAATAATATTATTTTTTATAGTAAAAATAAGGTATTCTTTTACATGAGTTTGATGAAATTGATTTTTGAGTTATATGAGAATTGGGATAGTTATGAATGTGAATGACATAAAAAGAAATAAAATATTGATAGAGCTAGAATGTCACTTTTGTTTCTATAAATGGAATACAGAATTAAATAAGGATTTTGGAGCAAGATGTTTGTTGATGATGTGAATGATGATAATTGATGATGATGTGATGATGATGTATGATGATGATGTGAATGATGATATTTGATGATGATGTGAATGAAGAGGTTATGTTGATGATGATGTTGTGTGATGAAGTGGATTGGAGTCTAATGTGATTATGTGATATGTGATTTGCATAATTTGATTTGATCGGAGTCTTATGAACACTTTAAAAATAAATGATCTTTCGAGAATGAGTTTTAAATAAATGATTTGCGAACATTTTTGCATAAACTATTTATACACTATTTTGAGTCTAAAGAGTGATTATTTTCATCTTTGATTTAGAAAGAGTTTAAGCATAAATTGAGTTTGAAAGAGTCTCTTAAGTTCTCATTTTTGAACACGAGTATAAATGAGTTGAGAATTTTTGCTTTAAAATGTCAATTTTTGAGATTGAGTTGAGATATTAGAACCAACATTACTCTTCCTTGAGGTATGTTTCATTCTGCTATATTACATACTCGTACATTCCATGTACTGACGTCCATTTGGACCTGCATCATTTCATGATGCAGAGACAGGTTTAAGAGATCGTCAATAGGAGCACCATTGAGGATCTATACACACTCAGCGTATTGGTGAGTCATTCCCTACATTCGGAGGACACCGCTTATGTTATTCTTGCGTCGAGTTAGCCCTTTCCACTTTGATTTGAGGTAGCCATGAACATGTCATTGGCACCAATTAGATAGTAGTGATAGAGGCTTCATAGACTAGATAGTGATGGGTCGATTGAGTATTTTCTTTCCTTGAATTATTCTTGTCAAACTAATTTAAATGACAAAGATTGCAAATTGATTTGTTGGCCCATGACCTTTCTTTCTTGAGTTAGAATCGTTGATTTGGATTGCCCACTAAATTATTTCTTTATTTTAAACTTTCCGCTGATTGATTGATATGAACGGATGTGTGATTGGACCAAGTGGTTTGATTAGGGACCAGCAATGATCTTCGAGTGCCGGCCACGTCTAGGGTACCCTTCCGGGGCGTGACATATTTTGAGCATGAGTATTTTAAAAATAAAAGAGTTGAGCCTTATTGTATTAAAACATCTATTTTGAGATTGAGTTGAGAAGTAAATTATATATATATTTTATTATTTTAAATACATTCACTGAGTTGAGATTATACCTATTTTAATGAGTTTGATGAAAATTGAACATAGAGTTAAATGAGGATTTTGGAGCAAGATGTTTTGAAGACGATGTAAATAATGTTCATTTTTTGAGTAATGATTGATGAATAGGTAATGCTGATGATGATGTTTTGTTATGAGTTTGATGTTTAAATTAAAAGTCCAATGAGACTAAATAATGATGTTAATATGAGCATATATTTAGGGAGGAATATTGAGCACCGAGTTGGGTAAGAGTTTAATTGACTCAAAACCCACAACTAAGCCAATGTAGAATAGAGGCTACGACTCTCTTGTTTCAAAAGAGGACTTGATGATTGGATCCATAAATGTTGATGTCCATTACTTTGGCAAGGTATTGGATGGATGTGGTAATGACATCTCTTTGTTGTATCATCACTAGCTCATAAGTGATGATTGTCGGTTAGAGAAACTCCCAAGAGAAAAATATTATTTTTTTATATATTGAGTTGCATCTCTTATTGCATATAATTTAAAGCATTGTACTATTTTACTTCATGCTTTATTGAGTTGAATCATTTCAGAGTGAGTCCTTTGAGTTGAGTTGAGTTGAATATCTTTGAGGTAGGTTTCCTTTCATCTATATTACATACTCATACATTTCATGTACTAACGCCATTTGGCCTGCATCATTTTATGATGAAGACACGGGTATTAGAGATCATTAACAGGCGTATCATTGAGGATCTACTTCTTCAATTTTGGTGAGACCTCTTTGCATTCGGAGGAGATCCTTCTTTCCAGTCATTACTTTATTATTTAGTAGTTATTTATGATAGCCATGGACTTGTCTCGTCACCTTCTTATGATTCAGTAAGAGGCTTCATAGACAAAGTTGAGTTGAGTAGAAGGATTCTTTCAGAGTTTGTTTTTAAACCATGATTTCATTATTGAGTTTATGACGTTGAGTTACATTATACTTTGAGTATTTTTAATCTATTCTTTATTTATTGATGATGATATTTCTAAATGCCCACTTGAGTTAATTATCTATTGAGTCGAGTCTTCCGTTGAGTAATTGAATGAGTGATCAGACCAAGTGGTTCGCTTGAGGCCAGTGATAGTCTCCGAGTGTCGGCTACGCCTAGGGTACCCTCTCGGAGCGTGACAACTTATACATACCTTTTCATGTATTTTGGATAGTACGTATGCAATATATGCATGTACTATAAAATAAAAGTAGGAATAATGCATAAGAATATCCCTTGGATTTCCGCAAAATTATCAATTACACATTTAAATTTTGGAAATGTCCCATTATTCCTCTAAATTTAATTTTTATGTATTATTTATTGTCTCGATATGAGACTAACCCTAGTAATAACACTGTGCTAGAGCCACAAGTGACCCCCTATCTATATCTCATGGTCTAACATGACACTAAGATTAACACAAAAGTAATATTGAAGGTAACTGAGATAGTAAACGAAAGTTAAAACTGAAATAGTCTATTAAAAGTGAATAGACAATATCAGAATAAACATAACTAAATCTAAATTATTTGTCTGAAGAGTCTCTACTAAGGTGAGTTGTTAGGACAAACCCCTTGCTACCTCTAACTGTCTGAAACTAAACCATAAAATTGAAGTAAGACCATCCTCAGAGAATGAGGACTCACCAAAGACTGCTGCAATGCTGACTGAATTCGCACTAACTGCGATGCGAGTGCTGAACGTCTGAGCCTATATTATCAAATAATATAGGCAAAAAGTATGCAATTAGTATTTTGAATGTACTGAATATATGATACATGCATGGTATAATAACAACTGAGTATGCTGAACTGAAATGACATAAGCTGATACATTGACCAAGTAAATAACATGTAATCTAATGAATGATGTACTGAATTAACTGAATGGTTAGTCATGCAATAACTGAAGACACTAAACTGTGAGAGATGCTACTAATTGATATATAATCATGTGTACTATACTACATGGAGTTTGATGTACCAATATACTTTGCCAGAATATAAAGATCGATCTGAGCTAAGGTGGATCCATTAATCTAATGTTTATAAGAGACTACGGTGCCAGCCTCAACTAACGGGAGACACCTTATAATTCTATGGTGATACGTAGTTTTGGGATAGAGAAACTGCTACTAAAGGTCTCATGCCTTAACTAATGTGGAAGCCTTCATCAATAGGTCTGCTCGGTGCTAAGTAAACTTCCATATTGAAAACATGCAATTAACTGAAGATAGTAATAATCTGATAATACTGAATTATATTGATAAATTGAAAATAACTGAGTAGCTCATGAATCATGATAAAACTGATAAATTTTTGTTAATAACTAAGAGACACTTTATTTGAAAATATCTTAAATCATGATTTCTGATAATCTGAAACATGTATCTGAGAAAACATTAATCTGAGACATGAAAATACTTATACTCTGGGGGTTCATGAAAATACCTTAATAACACAAAATTATAAATAAAATATGCAAGAGAAGGCTATTCATGAGAAGAACTAATTTCATAGAAAATACAAGCTATACATAAAAAACTACGTTTTGTAGAAATTATAAATTTAAGAACTGAGGTTTCTATGGAACTCAATAGGTGAAAAGATATCTATTGATAGATGAAAATCTCATATACCTCGAGTGAAGATACTAGCTTGAATTTTTGGATGGAGACTTGAAGCCTTGGAACCCTAGTTCTTGCTTGAGTGGAATCTTGAATGGGGAGAAATCTAATTTGGTGAGTTGTGCGTGAAAATGAGGGGTTAGGTTGACTAATTTCTTTTAATCCTACTTAGGATAGTCCAGAACGACATAATATAAAAATTAAAAGAGTGGAAAAAAACCAAAATGACCGTGACTAAAAACTAGGTTCGGCAACTTCCACATGGACATCTACAGTCCGTGGTTCCATCTTCGGAATGTAAATCCACGTCCATAAAAATTAGAGAAGAATCTGAGTTTCTGAAGTTCAAACCACGAGACCAAACTATGGCCCGTCGTTCATATTACGATCCATACTATCCATTAATTCACAGAAACAGGCTGAAATAGAGTTTCATATTTATTTACGAGATGTATCTACGATCCATAGATCAATCTATGGTCCGTAAAAGGTGTCTGTAAGAATCAGAGAATTTTTGAATTTCAGGTCTTTAGTCCACAGAACTATCTAGTACAATCCATAAACTTAGTCCGTCATGTTCAAGTGAAAGTCCAAGTCTCTAAAACTGATCCAAGACTACGATCCATAGAACTAACTACGATTCGTAAACCTGACTCGTAAATGTTAGACTAAATTTTCTATTTTCTGAAGTCCATCTACGGATCCCATATACGGTTGGTGGTTTTTTTTACGGCCTGTAGATAGTGTCTGTAAAACACAAAAAAATTCTCCATAGTTGGATTTCTGAGTTTTTCAAGGTCTGATTTAGACTTAGAAACTTTTGGGGTTTTACATTTACATTCCTAAACTATATGAGGGTGCTATTATCCACTAAACTTAATTATTTCATATTTTTTAAACACCTGAATTATTTTGGTCCAATTTGTTTTGTTGTCTAATTGTAGTTTTTTGGTCTAGTTTTCATTGTTGCTTTGATGTTGTTTTGGTCATGTTTTGATCGTTGTTTTAGCGTAGCGTATTTTTTTTGTTGTTGTTGCAATTTTGATCCAATGACATGAACAATGAGAACAACTTGCAAGTTTTATACACTAAGGAGTCATTTGGTTGCTCGTTAGAATTATGCAAGTATTAGTAATACATGTATTAGTTATGCATGCAGATATTAGTAATGCAAGGTTTAATTATGAGGTATTAATAATGCAGGATTTATTTATGCAAGATTTAGTTATGCAGGATAGACTTATGCAGAATTTAATAATTTCTTTGAGTGTTGATTTGTTATGTTAAAAATTAAAAAACATTATATACTTCTTAAAAATAAATTATTTGTTGCAGCCAAAAGGGATCCATCACCGTGACCACTGGTGGACGTGGCAGGATTTCAGCACCTTCATTAGAATGCAATCTCCTAACATTTACTCCAATTTCCTGCAATGGAAACAAGTAAACATTTATATTAGTCCATAACCACATATAGCATCCTACTTGGAAGGTTAGACACTCAAATTGAAAAACACGAGTTAGATTCAACAGAAAGGAGGAAAAAAAGTTAGCCATTCTAGATCTAGAAATGTGTAAAGAAGATCTGTTTTCTAAAAAGATGTGAAGTATAGTTGATTGAGAGTGAAGGATAAAGTTGTCAATTCGTATTTTTATTTAGGTATAACTTATTTCATCTTCTATTTAGCATAAAATAATACATAGATTGACTCATAACTTATATATGTATTAGTTATGTGATTTTCTAATTTTTTAACCAAACATAATATTATGTGTGTTGATGTAACTTGTTCCTATCGTTAGGAATAGGCCAATGGGGAAGGATTTCGGGCTAGAAAATTTCGGATTGTAAATTCAAAAAAAATTAGCATAGACCAGACTTGGATGAATTCTAAGTCAAGTGAGGTCTAGAGTGATCATGTGAACGGTGAAGAATCGAATCTCTAATTTGAGTGGATAAGCTGATAGTCAAGACAATACAGAGCATTTACGGCTTTGCGGAATCCCATTCGGGCGAGTAAAATTCTCAAAATTGAATTTGGCGTGAGGGATATATTTTAATATATCTTGGGAAGGGTGTGTGTTGTGAAATGGGGGCTTGGAGCTCAAACTCCGAGCTCTTTGTTTCCGTGCAACTTGTCAGAGCAGGATTTCTCCTGCCAGAGTGGGATTTCTCCCGCTAGAGCGGGACAGACGCGACTTAAGTCGGAAAAAACTTCAGAAACGGTCTTTTTCCGTAAAAACAGTTTCTAAGACTTCAGGAGGCGGCCTAGGGCAAATTCCATCAATTTTCCACTGATTTACATGCTTAAGGTAAGGACTTTACTCCCACAATTCATCCTTTGATTTCTAGAACTTAGAAATTATGGTTGGTAATCATTGGGGGATAGTTTGAACTGAAAAACTAATGGTGAAAAATAGCTCTAGGGTGGGGTTAGGATCATGGATTTGGCCTGGGATGAGAATTGTGTTATTTTTCATGATAGTTAGGCCATTGTGTTGATCCTTTATATATATTCACTATTTTTAGATCAAGAATGAGAGGAACAAACCCGCAAAGGGAAGGCTCTTGCATTGTAAGGTTGTTGAAGCTTGAATTTGAGGTAGGTGATTGTCTTATTTCCCGTATATATTTCATATACTTGTTAAATTGCTTCATGATATGCATATGTGTATATGAATAGGAAGACATGCTAGATTATGTGTGAAATGATCACTTGCTGACCTATTTTTGTGATGAACCTGTTCTTGGTGATATAATGCTATAAATACTGAATGTATTTGTGATTATGGTATGTTTGGATCAGGTGTCCGTTCTTACATATAAACTGGATTGGATGTCACGTTTCAACATATATTTGTATCGGGTGTCACGTTTCGATACAAAGTTTATTATTTGTAGGTCCCTTGCGAGGATCCTTGTGTGAAGTTATAGCATGATGAAGATATTGAGTTGTGACCTTACTGAATATGGTGAACATGAGATTGATTGACTTATTATCTATATGTATATGCTTGTTACGTTGAGTTTACTTATCTACGATCCGCTTACTGGCTAACCGCGTGATCCTACCAGTACACTGTTATTTTTGTGTACTGATATTACTCTTGCTCTGCCTTTTGTTGAGTACAGGGCATATTTAGCCAGCTACGGAGAGACCTCGTTTAGAAGAGTGAAACTTGTTCGTGTTCAAGGGTGAGCTGTTTATCTCAAGCTGCTGTGGTCTCTTTCTTGTTCTAGTCCCTTTTCCAAAACTAAGATTTTCAAACACAGTTTAGTATTATGACTTCATTTTGGGAAGTATTCCCCCGTTCTTATATTGATTTTGGTTAGAGTTTTGGTACGGACGACTTTCAGTTTTTAGGATGTGTTTACTTCCGCATATTTTGGATTGATAACTAGACTGCTTCTGAGTTTATGGGAACTCAGTAGTTATTTCTCGATTATTATTATTGATCTGTTGAAAATGGTTCTCACATCGGAGGGTTAATGTGGGTGCTAGTCACGGCGGGTCAGAATCGTGACAATTGAATTTTATACCTTACACAAAAATGCTATCAACCATAATAAAACTTATGCAATATTTTATAACTGAATAACTCAACCCTTATTTAGTAACCAAACGATCCCTAAATAAATGAAAGAAACCCGTGCAAGGTACCAACTTTACAAGTATGACTATTTCGTAAATGAAGAAAACATGTGCAAATTATCAAGAATAGTTTTTAAATATCAAAACGAATGATGTAGTTTCATAAATACAAAAATAAGTGCAAAAGTGTAAACAGTTTAAATATAATAACAACTGCAATTTTGACAATTAAGTTTTGAGGGTAATAAGACCCTCATATAGCTTAGGGTATAAATAATACAGAAAAATTAAGTTAAAAAATAATAGGATCTTCACATAATTTGTGTGTGACTGATGATTTATTCATAGTTCAAGGGGGGGGGGGGGAGGGGGATTGTTCTTATGTCTTGTCCCATAAAAGTACGTTGAAAATTTATAAGTAATATTAAATTATGAATTCAAGTTATACACATCATCATTATATGTAAGGTTGTTTAGGAAAGATATTTCTATAGGTAAATACCCATGAAAAATGAGATTTGCTAGCTAGCTTGAAAGATATTGGTGACTTTGATAAGTTGAAATTATTAAAAAAATTACCAGTGTGCTGCTTTTTTCATAATTTATGTGGCATTTTTTGTTTTGTGAGATTCAAATTACGTGAATTTTGAACAATATTTTTGAATATATTCCTTCATCATATAAATGAGAAGAATTGCAACCTATAATATTTTTCGTATTGTTCTTAATATATAGATGATAATTTTAAAATATTGAGTTAATAATCAAATTCAATTTAACTTAGAAGATTAGTCAAATTAGATCTCGAAAAAAATAAAACTTTTACATAAATTGAGGGATAAAATACATCCTCCCATGGATTACAAATACCTAAGGAGAAAGTTTGCATATCTTATAAAAACATTATGTAACTTTTAAGATTGAAATTATATAAATATCTTATTTATGCATGTTATTTTATCACTTAGAAACTACGTGACATGAAAGTTTCCTACACGATTTATAGCACTCTCCATGGATTTTGTAACACCACGCCTTTTCGGAATGTCTAAATTAACTCGTATCTTTGTGGCCAGACGAAGAGTGATTAATAAATCAAGAATTATTTAGTATGTCATATTTTATGCGTTCAAGGGTTGTATCTCAAGTTTTGAAGTTAAGCGAGTTGCGAAATAAAAATTGGCGAAAGTTTTTGCAAGTTACTTTACAAATGTTTATATGAATTTGGGTCAAACTTCTTAGAGATTTTCTCCCAATCTATAAAGATTTAGAGAGCCCATACCTATCACATCGAAGGTCTATAAGCCTAGTTTCCAACGCATCAAACTGTTCATTTATACAACTTCTGAATAGAGAGATATTTGCATTTTCACGAGATGACGCAAGCAGACACGTGAAGTGGACCTTAGGTCGGTGGAACTTTATAAAAATGTATCTTCTTCATTTTCCCCTCATTCCAGCTCATAAGAAACCCACAAAAACCAAAGAATTACTCCTTAAATCATCCCTGTATGTTCATGATCTTGTCTTGGTTCTTTAACAGAAATTGCTCTACGTCTTAAGCTCGTCATTTTGGTATAGTTTTCTCTATGTATTGTGCACTGTAGCTCCATGGTGCTTATGGAAGCAGGGCTTTTTCTGTGGTTTGAGTTTTTAATGTGTTTTGGGCGTGTATAGTGAGGTAAGAACCAATTTTATCGGATTATAGCTACCTTAGGCCCCGGGTTGTAATTTACTATAGAAATTTGTATCAATTGTCGAGTTGTCTTAGTAATTCTTATCCTTAATTATTGATTGAGATTACCCTCCTTGTTGTAGTATAGTAGGGGTGAGGGCAGAGGTATTATTCATCATATACTTTAAAGAAAAAGGTATGTTAATGTTATTCCCTTCTTTCAGTATGTTTCCTTAAAGTTTAGGAGCAATACAATAGGGTTGTTATTATTGATGTACTCGTAGCCATAGTTATTGGTGGTTGGCTGCTTGACTAGTTTATATTCCTCCCTTTTCATAATTCTTACTTTGTTAGTAGCGGCCTTATGTTGGGCACGACTTAGAGACTATTCGTATAGATTGCTTATAGCTAAATTGCTTGCCTTTAGCCTATTGAATTATTTGTTTTTGCCGTTGGGGCTAGTGTGGTTAGCTGCAGGAATGTGATCTTTTCCTAAGAGGGTTATGTGCAGCCTATGGGGCTATGTCATTTCCTAAGAGGGACATGAGCTGCTTATAGGGCTATATTATTGTCTAAGAGGGCTATGAGTTTCCTACGGGGCTATGTCATTGTCTACGGGGCTATGTCATTGCCTAACAGAACTATGAGTTACCTACATAGATGTATTGTAGCCTAAGCAGGTGTAACACCCCTCAAACGTTTTCCCTAAGATTTGGACCATTCTTGTGTTCGGGGAGGGTCGGACTAGAGTATTGTGGAGCCTTCAAGTGAGTAAGACGAGTTGTTGAGAAATGTTGCAGCATTAGAGGTGATGTGGGGTCATGAAGGACCCCTAGGACCAAATTTTACCCAAGGATTCGTCGTGACTAAGTACAAGGAGGAGTTCGCTTGAGGGGTTGAATTCTAATGACCCTATCTTTTGATAGATGATGATCTGGGTGACCCACGATCTATTAAATCAAAGGTCGTCGAGTATTCTTTCCAACGCCACCAAGAATGCGAATTTTGGAGTTCGGAGTCGAAAGATATGACGCTCCTAAGACGAACTAGCGCAGCAGGAATTTCATTTTTGGCCTGGGTTGCAACTGCTGGGGAAATGGCCTTGGCGCTGTAAGGGCGCGACGCGCCACTATCGCGCCAGAAACATGCCTCAGTAGTTTGGTCCTTGGCGCGACGCGCCACTAAAAGTTGTGTAGGGTTTTTCAGGCCAATTTTCCAGAATCCAGAAACTTTGGCCTTGGCGCTGTAAGGGCGCGACGCGCCACTATCGCGCCAGAAACATGCCTCAGTAGTTTGGTCTCTGGCGCGGCGCGCCACTGCGAGGTGTATAGGTTTTTAGGCGTAATTGGCCTGGCGCTGCAATGGCGCGACGCGCCACTATCGCGCCAGGTGCATTTTTGCCTATTTTTCAGAACTATGAGAAGGGGGCAATTTGGGAATTGCCTCAAATTATATATGTATCACCCTAGACTATTTTGGGATCATTTATTCAGCCCCCACTCTCTCTCTAAAAAAAGCCCTAGGAGCTTCTCTCTCTCTTTCTTCTTCTTCTTCTCCATTTCCAACAAAAAGAGTCCAAGAGCTTCAAGATTTGAGTCCTCCATTGAAGACCCAACCACAAGGTTTTCTTCAAGTCTTTACTAAGGTATGTAAGGCTATCCAAAACATGGGTTGAGTCCACTCATGTACCCTATTCTTGCTTTGAGGTTAGATGTCCATGAAAAATGGAGTTTCTTAGTATGGTCTAAGTTTAAATGAGTTTTGTTCCCTATTTATTTAATGCTATATGTGTTGATGTTGTTGAGCTAAGAAATTCCTAAAACCCTCATGTTAGTATGAGTTGATGGAGATGACTTGTTATTATGTTTTGTTGATCTCTTTAGCCAAGTGATTATGTTGCTTAAGTCATTTTCCTTAAATGTGTTACTCTACTTGAATTGTTGAGCTAAAGTCATAGAGTTGTGATGAGTCTTGAGGAAGTGTCATAAATGCTTACCTGAGTGAGGCTTGATTGAGTTAATTGGAGGATAGAATTGACGAGTGGACAAGGTCCTAAATGAGACTTGCCATTATGACTTTAATTGAGTTAAGAAGGAGGATAGAGTTGATGAGTGGGAAATGTTCCTCATGAAACTAGCCGTGAGGGCTTGTTTGAGATGATTGGAGGGAGTCTTATAAGCATAGAGTCATGGGAGGAGTATCGAGCACCGAAGCGGGTAAGAGTATAGTCCATACTCGAACCCCAGAAACTACGCCGCCAACGTAGGTAGGGATGGAACCGTTAAAGTCGGATGCTTCCCCTGGGATAGAACCATTAAAGTCGGATGTTTCCCATTTTATTGTCCTGAAATGATAGGACTTGACTAATCGATGGTATCCATGATTAGGGAGGCGTTCATGCCCTGGCAAGGTATGGACGGACGTGGCAACAACGTCTAATTGTTGTACTATCACCGGCTCATAGGTGATGGTTGTCGGTTAAGAGAAACTCCCATTTAGGCCTTGATAGTGCTCCGAGTCAGTTGAGTTAAGTGGCTTATGAGTTAGTCTTGTCTAAACTATTCCTGTTGGACTTAGGACACTTGAGTGAGTTGTCATGTATGTATGAGTTGAGACCCTAAGTTGATGTTGATGTTTCCTTGATGTTTGTTTCATCCGGCCATTTTACATACTAGTACATTCCATGTACTGACGCCATTTGGCCTGCATCGTTTTATGATGCAGCGACAGGTACCAGAGATCATCAACCGGCGCTCCGTTAAAGATCCAATTACACTCCCAGCTAGTTGGTGAGTCCTCCTAGTTTCCGGAGGATGTTGAGTTCCTTGTATAGTTTTGTTGTTGTTGCTTCCTTTATCTTGATTGTTGGTAGCCATGAGCTTGTCATTGGCACCTTTTAGACTTTGATAGAGGCTTAATAGACTAGAGTGTGGGGAGGTTGGACTATTATTTTGAGGAGTCCTATTATTCTTATTTTGTTGAGTTAAACATGTTTGGCCTTCGGCTCTTATATTATGAATAGTATGTCATGATTGAGCCTTCCTTTGAGTGTTTATGACTGATTGATAAAGTGATTGAATCAGGTGGTTCGCTTGAGGGTCAGAAATGGCTTTCAAGTGCCGGTCACGTCTAGGGTACCCTTTCGGGGCGTGACAAATATGGTATCAGAGCCCGGTTCAAGTGTCCTAGGGAGTCTATGAAGCCGTGTCTAGTAGAGTCTTGCTTATGGGTGTGTTGTGCACCACACTTATAATCAGGAGGCTATAAGACATTAGGAATTGTTTCACTTCTTTCATACTCTGAACTCGTGCGATAGAGTTAAACTCTATAAAACTCTTTTCTAATTCGTGCGTTTGTACGTTACAGATAATGCCTCCTAAACGTATGGCTAGCCAGAGAAACATTGACAACGCCGAGATGCCCCAGTCCGAGGCACGCCCGGCAAGGGCTAGAGGCCGACCTGCGAGATACTCGGAGGCACCCCACGTGCCAGCTACTCCACCTGCACCCACATCAGAGGCAGAATTTCGAGGGGCAATTGCAATGCTCACGCAACTAATGGCTGCCCGAAAGGGTAACCAGAGTTCGCCGACTCTAAACTCTAGTTCCTAGGAGCCATCTGCTGCCACTAGAATTAGAGACTTTCTGAGGATGAATCCACCGGCATTCACGGGTTCTAAGGTGGATGAAGATCCCCAAAACTTTATTGATGAGATGTGAAAAATTCTAAAAGCTATGCATGCTACGGAAATTGAGGAGGTTGAGTTGGTGTCTTATCAACTCAAAGATGTGGAAAACATTTGGTATAACCAATGGGAATAGGGTAGAGGCGAGGATGCTGAACCTGCTAGATGGGATGAATTTGAGGGAGCCTTCCTTGACCACTTCTTTCCCTGAGAATTGAGGGAAGCAAAAGTGGAGGAATTTGTAAATCTGAAACAAAAAGGCATGACCGTTAAGGATTATAGCCTGAAGTTCATCCAGCTGTCCAGGTATGCTCCAGAAATGATTCCTGATGTGAGGTCAAAGATGAGGAAGTTCGTCTCCGGATTAGAGAGGCATGTGAAGAAGGAGTGCAAAGCAGCATTGTTGATCTCGAACATGGATATTTCGAGACTAATGGTGTATGCTCAAAAGGTAGAGGATGAGAAGAGGAAGGACAGAGAGGAGCATCTGAGCAAAAAGGCAAGATCATCTGGGCATGAGAATGAGCAGAGGCAAAGCAAGGGCAATAGGTCCTTCTTCCAGAAGAGGCCTTCCAACTATGCCTCATCTACCGCCAGTGCACCGGTGCCACAGAACAGGTATGATCGGCAGGGACAAGGTCGCCTGAATTTCAGACCCTAGGGTTCTCAATCACAGGCTAGTGTAAGTCAAGGTGCGAGGGGGAAGCCACTATGCAGTAAGTGTGGTAGGCTCCACTTGGGAGAATGCAGAGCGGAAAGGGTTGGTTGTTATAAATGCGGCCAAATGGGCCATTTTCAGAGGGAGTGTCCAACAGGGGGAAATAGAGTCCAGCATTCTGCCACCGCACCACCGGCTAGAGGTAATCAGAGGGGCACTACTTTGGGCACCAGTGGAGGTACAATCTGTTTATATGCCATGGGTAGTCGCCAAGATCAAGAGGACTCTCCAAATGTCGTGACGGGTATGATTCGAGTCTCTTCTCTTGATTGCTATGTTTTGATGGATCCGGGTGCCACCCTATCTTTTGTGACTCCTTACGTGGCTAGTAAGTTTAATAAAATTCCCGAATGCCTTCTTTAGACTTTTAGTGTAGCTACTCCGGTCGGTGATTCTGTCCTAGCTGAGAGAGTCTATAGAGATTGCACCATGTCAATTCATCACAGGGATACCTTGGCTGACCTAGTTGAGTTGGACATGGTCGATTTTGATGTGATTCTTGGCATGGATTGGCTTTATGTCTATTATATCTCTATTGATTGTAGAACTCAGGTTGTTAAATTCAAATTCCCGAACGAAGCTGTCATAGAGTGGAGAGGTAGTCCTGTTGCGCCTAAGGGTAAGTTTATTTCATACCTTAGGGCCAGGAAGCTAATCTCAAAAGGGTGCATCTATCACTTTGTCCGAGTGAAGGATGACAATATCGAGTCTCCATCCTTCGAGTCAGTTCCGATTGTCAACGAGTTTCCAGATGTCTTTCCTGAAGATCTGCCTGGAGTCCCTCCGGATAGGGAGATTGACTTTGGGATTGATGTTCTTCCTAACACCCAACCTATCTCAATTCCTCCATATAGAATGGCCCCAGCTGAGTTGAGAGAGTTGAAGGAGCAGTTGAAAGACTTATTAGATAAGGGATTTATTAGGCCGAGTGTCTCACTATGGGGAGCTTCGGTCCTATTTGTTCGGAAGAAAGATGGGTCTCTTAGAATGTGTATTGACTACAAGCAGCTGAATAAGGTCACCGTAAAGAACAAATACCCTCTCCCCAGGATAGATGATTTATTTGATCAACTTCAGGGTGCCACGTGTTTCTCAAAGATAGACTTGAGATCCGGTTACCACCAGTTGAAGGTGAGAGAATGTGATATTCCGAAGACTGCTTTCCGAACTCGTTATGGCCACTTCGAATTTTTGGTCATGTCCTTTGGGTTGACTAATGCCCCCGCCGCTTTTATGGATCTCATGAACCGAGTATTCAAACCATATCTTGATATGTTTGTGATTGTATTCATAGATGATATTCTGGTTTACTCCAAGAATGAGGAGGAGCATGCCCATCATCTTAGAGTCGTCTTGCAGACTTTGAGGGACCAGGTATTGTATGCAAAGTTCTCTAAATGTGAATTTTGGCTTGCATCAGTGGCCTTCTTAGGCCATATTGTATCTGGAGATGGTATTCAGGTTGATGCCTAGAAGATTGAGGCTGTGAAGAATTGGCCCAGACCCACATCCCCGACAGAGATAAGGAGCTTTTTAGGTTTGGCTGGCTATTATCGAAGGTTTGTAGAGGGATTCTCATCCATATCATCACCATTGACTAAACTGACTCAAAAGAAGGCTAAGTTCCAATGGTCCGATGCTTGTGAGGAGAGTTTCTAGAAATTGAAGGCCAAGCTAACCACTGCTCCTGTTCTAACTTTGCCCGATGGAACAGAGGGTTTTGTGATCTATTGTGATGCATCCAGAATTGGTTTGGGTTGTGTGTTGATGCAAAGGGGGAAGGTGATAGCCTATGCTTCAAGACAGCTTAAGCTTCATGAGAGGAATTACCCAACTCATGACCTTGAACTGGCAGCTGTGGTGTTTGCGCTTAAAATCTGGCGCCACTACCTGTATGGAGTGCATATCTATGTGTTCACCGATCACAAGAGCTTACAATATGTCTTCAGCCAGAGGGAACTCAACCTAAGACAAAGAAGATGGCTTGAGCTACTCAAGGACTACGACACGAGCATCATCTACCATCCAGGTAAAGCTAATGTTGTTGCTTATGCTCTTAGCAGGTTGTCCATGGGTAGCACTGCCCATGTGGAAAAAAGAAGGGGGGAATTGGCGAAGGAAGTACATAGATTAGCCCGATTGGGAGTTCAACTCGAAGAGAATAATGAAGGTGGAGTAAACATTCGAGATGGGGCTACGTCCTCACTTATAGCAGAGGTAAAGGAGAAACAAGATCAGGACCCCGTCCTCCTTCGGTTGAAGGAAGTGGTTCACAAACAAGGGGTGATGGTCTTCACCAAAGGGGGAGATGGTGTGTTGAGGTACCAAGGTAGATTGTGTGTACCTGATGTCGATGATGTTCGAGGGAGGATTATGGCCGAAGTGCATAGTTCCAGGTACTCTATTCATCCAGGCTCCACGAAGATGTATCATGACTTGAGGGAAATCTATTGGTGAAGTGGGATGAAGAAGGATATTGCGGAATTCGTTTCCAAATACCCGAATTGTCAGCAAGTGAAGGCTGAGCATCAAAGGCCTTGTGGTTTAGCTCAAAATATAGAAATTCCGGAATAGAAGTGGGAGACGATCAACATGGACTTTATCACAGGTCTACCGAGGTCCCAAAAGCAACATAATTCGATTTGGGTGATTGTGGATAGAATGACGAAATCGGCTCACTTCTTGGCAGTTAAGACTACTGACACCATAGAGGATTATGCAAAGTTGTACATACAGGAGATCGTCAGATTGCATGGGGTCTCTTTGTCTATTATCTCCGACAGAGGAGCTCAATTCACTTCCCAATTTTGGAAATCCTTTCAGAAGGGGTTGGGTTCGAAGGTGAATTTGAGTACGGCCTTTCATCCCTAGACAGATGGCCAAGCAGAACGCACCATTCAAACGTTGGAAGATATGTTGAGGGCATGTACGCTTGACTTCAAGGGGAATTGGGATGACCACTTACCTCTCATACAATTTGCATATAACAATAGCTATCATGCGAGCATTCAAATGGCTCCTTATGAGGCTTTGTATGGGAGGAGGTGTATATCGCCCATTGGGTGGTTTGAAGTTGGCGAAGCCGAGTTGATTGGGTCCGATTTTATCCATCAAGCCATAGAGAAGGTGCGAGTCATTCGAGAGAGACTAAAGACGGCCCAAAGCCGCCAGAAATCTTACACCGACGTGAGGAGGAGGGAATTAGAGTTTGAGGTAGGCGATTGGGTATACTTGAAAGTTTCACCCATGAAGGGCGTCATGAGGTTTGGAAAGAAGGGGAAACTTAGTCCTCGATATATTGGTCCTTACCAAATTTTGAGGCGGATTGGGAGTGTTGCTTATGAGTTGGAGTTATCCTCGAAGTTAGCTTCTATCCATCCAGTATTCCACATTTCGATGTTGAGGAAGTGCTTAGGCGATCCTTCGTTGGTAGTCCCCATTGATAGTATTGGAGTTAAGGATAGCTTATCATATGAAAAGGTTTCGGTCTAAATTCTTGATCACCAAATTCGCAAATTGAGGAACAAAGAGGTGGCCTCAGTCAAAGTCCTGTGGAGGAATCAATTTGTTGAGGAAGCCACATGGGGAGCGGAGGAAGCCATGAAATCTAAATATCCACATCTATTCGTGCCTACCGAGGAGGATGTCGAAGGTAATGTCTCTTTCCTTAACATTGAGTTCATTTGTGCATTTTGAGTCTTGATTGATAATTGATTGAGGATTTGATTGATTGAATGACTGAGTTTTGATTGTGATTTGCACCCCGAGTCTATTCTTGACTTCTCGTCATTCGAGGACGAATGATCCCAAGGGGGAGATAATGTAACACGCCTTAAAATTTTTCCCTAAGATTTGGACCCTTCTTGTGTTCGGGGAGGGTCGGACTCGAGTATTGTGGAGCCTTCGCATGAGTAAGACGAGTTGTTGAGAAATGTTGCAGCATTAGAGGTGATGTAGGGTCATGAAGGACCCCTATGACCAAATTTAACCCAAGGATTCGTCGTGACTAAGTTCGAGGAGGAGTTCGCTTGAGGGGTTGAATTCTAACGACCCTATCTTTTGATAGATGACGATCTGGGTGACCCACGATCTATTAAATCAAAGGTCGTCGAGTATTCTTTCCAACGCCACCAAGAATGCGAATTTTGGAGTTCGGAGTCGAAAGATATGACGCTCCTAAGACGAACTAGCGCGGCAGGAATTTCATTTTTGTCCTGGGTTGCAACTGCTAGGGAAATGGCCTTGGCGCTGTAAGGGCGCGACGCGCCACTATCGCGCCAGAAACATGCCTCAGTAGTTTGGTCCTTGGCGCGATGCGCCACTAAAAGTTGTGCAGGGTTTTTCAGGCCAATTTTCCAGAATCCAGAAACTTTGGCCTTGGCGTTGTAAGGGCGCGACGCGCCACTATCGCGCCAGAAACATGCCTCACTAGTTTGGTCTCTGGCGCGGCGCGCCACTGCGAGGTGTGCAGGTTTTTAGGCGTAATTGGCCTGGCGCTGCAATGGCGCGACGCGCCACTATCGCGCCAGGTGCATTTTTGCCTATTTTTCAAACTTTGAGAAGGGGGCAATTTGGGAATTGCCCCAAATTATATATGTATCACCCTAGACTATTTTGGGATCATTTCTTCAGCCTCCACTCTCTCTCTAAAAAAAGCCCTAGGAGCTTCTCTCTCTCTCTCTTCTTCTTCTTCTCCATTTCTAATAAAAAGAGTCCAAGAGCTTCAAGATTTGAGTCCTCTATTGAAGACCCAACCACAAGATTTTCTTCAAGTCTTCACTAAGGTATGTAAGGCTATCCAAAACATGGGTTGAGTCCACCCATGTGCCCTATTCTTGCTTTAAGGTTAGATGTCCATGAAAAATGGAGTTTCTTGGTATGGTCTAAGTTTAAATGAGTTTTGTTCCCTATTTATTTAATGCTATATGTGTTGATGTTGTTGAGCTAAGAAATTTCTAAAACCCTCATGTTAGTATGAGTTGATGGAGATGACTTGTTATTATGTTTTGTTGATCTCTTTAGCCAAGTGATTATGTTGCTTAAGTCATTTTCCTTAAATGTGTTACTCTACTTGAATTGTTGAGCTAAAGTCATAGAGTTGTGATGAGTCTTGAGAAAGTGTCATAAATGCTTACCTGAGTGAGGCTTGATTGAGTTAATTGGAGGATAGAATTGACGAGTGGACAAGGTCCTAAATGAGACTTGCCATTATGACTTAAATTGAGTTAAGAATGAGGATAGAGTTGATAAGTGGGAAAGTTTCCTCATGAAACTAGTCGTGAGGGCTTGTTTGAGATGATTGGAGGGAGTCTTATGATCATAGAGTCATGGGAGGAGTATCGAGCACCGAAGCGGGTAAGAGTATAGTCCATACTCGAACCCCAGAAACTACGCCGCCAACGTAGGTAGGGATGGAACCGTTAAAGTCGGATGTTTCCCATTTTATTGTCCTGAAATGATAGGACTTGACTAATCGATGGTATCCATGATTAGGGAGGCGTTCATGCCCTGGCAAGGTATGGACGGACGTGGCAACAACGTCTGATTGTTGTACTATCACCAGCTCATAGGTGATGGTTGTCGGTTAAGAGAAACTCCCATTTAGGCCTTGATAGTGCTCCGAGTCAGTTGAGTTAAGTGGCTTATGAGTTAGTCCTGTCTAAACTATTCCTGTTGGACTTAGGACACTTGAGTGAGTTGTCATGTATGTATGAGTTGAGACCCTGAGTTGATGTTGATGTTTCCTTGATGTTTGTTTCATCCGGCCATTTTACATACTCGTACATTCCATGTACTCACGCCATTTGGACTGCATCGTTTTATGATGCAGCGACAGGTACCAGAGATCATCAACCGGCGCTCCGTTGAAGATCCACTTACACTCCCAGCTAGTTGGTGAGTCCTCCTAGTTTCCGGAGGATGTTGAGTTCCTTGTATAGTTTTGTTGTTGTTGCTTCCTTTATCTTGATTGTTGGTAGCCATGGGCTTGTCATTGGCACCTTCTAGACTTTGATAGAGGCTTCATATACTAGAGTGTGGGGATGTTGGACTGTTATTTTGAGGAGTCCTATTATACTTATTTTGTTGAGTTAAACATGTTTGGCCTTCGGCCCTTATATTATGAATAGTATGTCATGATTGAGCCTTCCTTTGAGCGTTTATGACTGATTGATAAAGTGATTGAATCAGGTGGTTCGCTTGAGGGTCAGAAATGGCTTTCAAGTGCCGGTCACGTCTAGGGTACCCTCTCGGGGCGTGACAGCAAGCTATAAGCTGTCACTCCCCGGGAGGGTACCCTAGACGTAACCGGCACTCAGAAACCATTTCTGGCTCCCAAGCGAACCACATAGCCTGATCACACATCCGCTCATTCATTCATTCAGCGGAAAGTTTAAAAATAAAGAATAATTTAGCGGGCAACTCAAATCACCCATCCAACTCAAAGAATAAAGGCCATGGGCCGACAGATCAACTAAAATATTTGTCATTTAAAAATAGTTTGACAAGAATAACTCAAGGATAGAAATACTCAATCGACTCATCACTATCTAGTCTATGAAGCCTCTATCACTACTATCTAATTGGTGCCAATGACATGTTCATGGCTACCTTAAATAAAAATGAAAAGGGCTAACTCAATGCAAGATTTCATAAGCGGTGTCCTCCGAAAGTAGGTTAGGACTCACCAATACGCTGAGTGCGAATAGATCCCCAATGATGCTCCTATTGACGATCTCTTAAACATGTCTCTACATCATGAAACGATGCAGATCCAAATGGACGTCAGTACGTGGAATGTACGAGTATGTAATATGGCAGAATGGAACATACCTCAAGGAAGGATAACATCGGTCCACATATCTCGAATCAGAAAGATAAGAGAGACTCAACAAGGCGTCATAAGTCTAAAGTAATAATATATTTTTAGACAAAGACCAATCAGATACCATACAGTCCAATCCAATCATACACAATACAGTTCAATCAAATCATTTACAATTCGATTATATACACTCAACTCAATATTCAACTCAACAATCAGCCCAAAGGACTCAACTCAGTAAATATGCAAATTAAATTATGCAACATTTTACAATTCAACTCAAAGGACTCAACTCAATAAATATGTAACAACTCACTCAAGTGTCCTAAGTCTAAACAAGAATATGATTTAGACGGGACCAATCACATACCATTCAACTCACTCTGACTCGGAGTACTATCAAGACCTATTTGGGAGTTTCTCTTAACCGACAACCATCACTTATGAGCCAGTGAAAGTACAACAAACCGGCATTGTTGCCGCGTCCGTTCATACTTTGCCAGGGTATGAACGAATCAACCAATCATGGATCCAATCCAACCAAGTCCTATAATGTCAGGACAAAACTCTCGGGGAAGCATCCGACTTTAACGGTTCAATCCCCCCTACGTTTGGCAACACAGATATTGGGTTCGAGTATGGACTATACTCTTGCCCAATTCGGTGCTCGATACTCCTCCTAAGACTCAATGCTCATAAAACTCTATCCAATCAACTCATATCGACAAGTCTCATTACAACCTTGTCAGCTCATCAACTCTATCACGATCAAATCTCTTCCAATCATACTATCCGAGCAATCTCAATCATATCTTTCAAAAGAAATTTAAATGCATATTTATAGCAACATATGGACATAACAAAACATTTCCTCCATCCATTTGAGAAATCTTTCAGACTCATCACAACTTCAAGACTTTAAATCGACACTTAATAATAGGCAACATTTTAAAGAAAATAACATCCTTTATCAAACCTATATAATTAAGAAGACCAATAAAACATATTTAACAACTCATCTTCATTAACTCATACTCACATAAAGGCTCATTTTAGGAACTTCTTAGCTCAACAACATCAACACATATAGAATCAAATAAATAGGGGACAAAGCTCATACAAATATAATCACATGGTTAAAAAGATCAATAAGACATATTAACAAATAAAATGCTCAACTCATTTATAATCAAAATACTCGTGTTCAAAATAATTAAAAGACTCCTCAACTCAACTCATGCTTAAACTATTTTCAAATCATAGACGAAAATAATTACTCTTTAAACTCAAAATAGTGTATAAATAGTTTATGCAAAAATGGTTTCAAAATCATTTATTTTCAAAATGCTCATAAGACTCCAATCAACTCAGATTATGCAAATCGCATATCACATAATCACATTAGACTCCAATCCGCTTCATCACATAACATCCTCATCAATATACCTCTTCATCAATCATTCTACACATATTAAATAAGCATCATTCACGTCATCACTCACATCGTCATCAAAACATCATCATCACATCATCATCATATATTATCATTTACATCATCATCAAACATTATCATCACATCATTATCAAGTATCATTATCACATCAATCATCAAACATCTACTCCAAAATCCTTATTTGGTCCTATGTTCATTTTATAGAAGCAAAGGGACATTCTTAACTGACCAATTCATTCTTTTCATTCCAATCAATACATATATACACACAACTATCCATCTCAACCTCAAGACATTTATGACAAGAAATCTCATCTTGGGTTCATGTGAATGAAACATGAACCCATACTCTCAACAAAACTCGACTCATTTATATCGTCAATACCTATAAATCTATATACAAAGATACATTTATAGTTAATAATATGAAAAATAACTATTTAGTAACTCAAGTCATTAAAATCGGCAATCAACCATTTGTATCTAAAAACATTCCATAGTTTAGGGAAAACTTTCAAGAAAACCTTTCTAGAAGGTACAACTCTTTCGTAACTCCTAACCAACACATCTATGGGCATATGGAAGAAATCAATCCATATTTTAGGTTAGCCTTACATACCTTGTTTGAAAACTTTGAAGGAACTTGATGTTAGGTCTTCAATGGAAGGCTTGAATTCTTGAAGCTCTTGAAGGCACCCTTTGTTGGAGATGGATTTGGGGAAGAAGAAGAAGAAGAGAGGGAAAATTTCTAGAGCTTTTTAGAGAGAGAGAGAAGCTGAAAATAATGGTCCAAAATGCTCAAGGATGGTGTATATATAATTTGGAAAAAGTCCAAGTTGCCCCTCCTCTAAAAATCTGGAAATTTGGGCAAAAGTCTTGCTGGCGCTATAGTGGCGCGTCGCGCCACTGCAGCGCTAAGCCAAAATAGGCTTAAAACCCTACACATCTAATAGTGGCACGTCGCGCCAAGCCCCAAACTACTGAGGCTGTTTTCTGGCGCTATAGTGGCGTGGGGTGCCACTAGAGCGCCAAACCTGAATTTCGCTCAGGCCTGAAATTCCTGCAGTACTAGTCTGTAGTAAAATGGCCATAACTTTTGACTCCGAACTCCAAAAATTTCAATCTTGGTGTAGTTGGAAAGAAGACTCAAATACCTTTAATTTAGTAAGTCGTGGGACACCCAGTTCTTTATATATTAGGAGATATGATTGTTTGAAGTTGACCCTTATATTAACTCGTCCGAAAACTTAATCGATTGGAGTTCTTTGGACTCGACTTGGTGTTAGAGATCCCTTATGACCCCTAAACACATATAACACACTTCAAATACTTAGGAATTAATCCTAACTCATGTGTAGAATTACAAGTCCTCCGGTCCGAGTCTACCCACACGTGAAGAAATGTTCGAGTCTTTGCAAAAAAATTTCCGGGGTGTCACATAAGCTATCTATGGGGATATGTTGATGACTAAGAAGGCTATGTGCTGCCTACAGGGCTATATTATTGCCTAAGATGGCTATGTGTCTGCCTACGGGGCTATGGGATTACCTATAGGGGTATATAGATTGAATTGACACCTTTTGGGCTTATAGGAGCCTGGGTAGGTGGTCTTGTTTATCGTTTGTACCTGTCGATCTTATGGGGGCTTGGTTAGGTTGTTGTTTAATTATTTTTGGTATGTTTAGATTTAGGAACAGGTTAGTACGCTTATCTTATTCTTGATTTTCTCACTTGATTACTTTCAGTATATTATGACACCTGCTCATTTAGTATATTGCCTTTCATACTCGGTACATTATATCTTACTAACACCTCATTACTCTGGGATAGTGCATTCATGCCTGTAGGTCCTGATAGAATACTCGATAAACCTTTTCAGCAGCATGATTGACTTCTATCAGGTTGACAAGCCCCTTTCTTCTAGAGTTGTCAGAGTTTGGAGGTTTGTTAGCTTTTGCTGTATATAATTTCGGGTAAGTTGAGCCTTCTCCAGACCAAGCTTTATTACTCTTAGATGCTTGCAGACTAGTGTGTTGGGATATATAGCCATGTTATTGGTCATATTAGCCTTGTTTGTAGGTTGTATGAATTCAGGTTGATGGTTGTTTGGTGTATTGTCTTGGTACATAGCTATTTTCAATTTTTGTATAGAGATCATGATGAATTTGGCGACCCATATAGCATTTACATTTTCCTAGATAATTACCTCGACGGTCCAATATGGACTTATGTGCTAGCTGACTATTATTTTATATGAACGATTGGGCGTAAGTATTTTCTTTATAGAGCTATTGACAAAGTATTGCCGGTCAAATGCTTATTTTAAGCTAATATATACTTATTTTTTCTTAACTGTGTATGGCTACTATGCACTATTAGCAAATGGTTTAGCAGGTTGTGTCCCTTGAGTTTAGGGCATGATATATTTCTCCAAGAAAAACAAATAGACATTCATACTAATATATAAACTTATTTATAACACTTTCTATGGATGCCTATTTGATAGATAATATGCCTCGTTAAAATCTTATTAGAAAAAAGTCACAAACAAAAATTCTGGTGAAGGAAAAAAAAACATATCTACTAACGCGTATTTTGGCTGCCTCATTAAAAATGTTCCAAGGAAAAACCCAATGGGATAAGAAACTTGCAAGGAAAAAAGAATACAATGTGCATAAATCTTCCTGATGAGAACATCAATCCAAAAAATTTGAATCTTCACACCTCAATCTTGTGTATCATCTTCTCAAAAATTGCAGCAAGTAGAGATATGGTGAACAAATTAGTCATATTAGCACTACAACAAATATGTTGCTTGTTGATATCACCATTCTTTTAGAGATTGTGTGTAAAGAAAAACTTTGATAAAAATGAATCCTTCATTTAATTGGGCTATGCATGTTGCATCTGTATTCTTTTGATAGAGTTTCATAATCGGCATATAATATATTTCACCCCAAGTTTTTCTTTCTTCTCCCACAAGAATATAAGAAGCTTGTTTTTTAAAAATGATGAAATGAATAGTTTGTCTTAACTTTGATGTTCTAATGATAAAAGAAGTACATACACACATGATATATATGAATTAAACGCATGTAATATACGGATCCAAAGTCTATAGGAGAAGAATAAATGATGAGTTTGTCATGCCCCAAACTAGCTAGGGGACGTGTGGCTGATACCCTATACATTATTCGATTGAGTTAGCCACTGAAATATATTAATCGACTAAACAGTGGGCCTAGAAGGCCGGGTAGCACAATATCTTAAATACTAAGCTTAGACCGTTAAGGTCATGACCTAAATAAAAATAAGTCACATAAACAAACGTAGACAAGCCAAAATAATGAAGTACTGGTTTTCCGATGAGGCTGCTATTGAAGACGTACAAACATACATCTATCTATCTATATTTATATCTATACTACCTTCTTGCTGCCCATTCGCACTAGCGTGAAGAGACAACAAGACCCTCTCAACTGTTTGCAGGCAACTCCTATTATATGCTACATCAACCCGAACTCCTACAAAAACACCACCCTCACAGTCCCTTTCGCGTCACCTTTCCAAACACCATCATCAAACACAGACTACAAAGAATTAAATCAAACTACCTCCTCAAAAAAATTCTAATGCTCTACACCATCAAACTTACCATACGAGACAAGTGTTACCTATGTTAAGAGGAGAGTAAAATGTAAAATCTTTGTTTTTATATTGTGATGTGGTTGATGAGTTTTGATGCATGTTTTCGAGCACGTTTAGGGTCCGTCAATTAATGCCAAAATGTTTGTGATTGAGGCAGACTGCATAGTTAATTGAGTGATTGTTTTGTTTTTGAAATTGAGTTAATTGAAATGATTGATGAGTGGATTTTGTTGGTTCCTATACTTTTGAGAATGTTCTATAACTTCCATGCTCTATAATTTCCAATGCATCTGCTGGATGCAATTATATATAAACATGTGTTTGCTCATGAAAATAATTGCATGATTGTTGACTAAAATTATTGATTATTGTTATTTAAGGGTGGAATGGATAATAACTAGAGCGGAGTTGTCTCTAGTTCTTGATTGTTGACCTTTAGTATTTTTATCGAGATGGTTTGGTGGTAACAATAATGTTAACTGTTAGGAAATTGCTGAGTTATGATTAATTATGAGACTTGTGGTAACCTCGGAGAGTAGAAGAATGAGAAGGGTATTATTCATGGTAGTAGGTGGTGATTGTTATTTTTCCATGTACATTATATGTGCTTGTCAACTGCTTTATTATTATTGCATTCATGATATATAATTAGGGAGAAGAAAAAACATGATTTGAAATAATAAATGTTATCAATCAAATGCAATGAGTGTGTTTACTTGGGTCTACAAGTCTGTTTGCTATTCATTGTCATTGTAATTGTATTGTGTGTTTGATGATTGAGATATGATGCCACGCCGACACATTCTATTATTGAAACGGGCATCATGCTGTTACATTATGAATAGATGCCATGCTAATACACCAAAAATGGAATGGATACCATGTCAATATACTAACAATTTGTATGTGTGGGTTCTATGAGTGAATCAGATTTACTTTATAATGTGACTGCTGCATGATTGTCTATGAGGGGGTCGGGTTGTTTATTGTGTTGTATGTATCACTTGTTGCTTCCTTAATGGCCGGGTTGGAGTATTTAATTGTTGGGGTGGTTCTTTTACAGACCAGGAGCGCATACTGAATATCGTAGTGGTGTTTTAAGGATCCTTAGAGGTCCGGGTTATGGAAAAGGTGGAAAGAATTAGGTATGCCTTATTTTAATGTTGTGGATCATATGAATGGTGAGTGTCAAGTCCAGGTGAGAACCAACGGTCAGGTCGTGTTTTGACGGTGGATAAAGTTGCAACTTGTTTGTTTAAGTAAATTGTGGTTACCTGTTCATATGTTGCATAATCGGAGTGTTGTCAAGGGTTTAGGGGTGGAGTTGGCAGTGGAGTGATGTACAGGTATATAGATGTAGAGTGGTTAGTAACTAAGGCGGGGATTAAGGATCAAGGTGGTATAATTTCAAGTTGCATGTTTCATTTTTATTAATTATATGATATTATGAGGTGGATTCCAATTGTCGATGATACCTACTAGTACGTGTTATTTGTAATGATACTATTCTTATTGTGCCACTTGGCATAATCTGCTTGGAGGGTCAGTAATGTTACTTAGGTAAAGACGATAATTATCTCTGACAACTTTCATTCCTCTCTATCTATGGTAAAAGTTGTGTTTATTTTATTTATGTCATCTTATCATTGTAAACTCTTGTACATGTTTAGAGTAGTTTCTTGGGATGGTTGTATTGGTTCTTTAAAAAGAGTTCTTATTGTACTTGTAAAATATATTCTATTTATATCAAGGATGAGTTTTTCTTTCTTGTTTATTTCGCATCTCCTGTTTTTAAAATTGATGGTAAGGATTCTCCTATCTAGGTGTTAGGATAGGTGCCTACATGGCCTGGTGGGTTAGGTCGTGACAATTTGATTTTCCACATTTTTCAACATTCTACATTGGCATAACATAAAAATGTCCTTTAACTTGACTTTATATGCTCTTAAATTTTGGATGTGCACAAGTAGACACTTAAACTTGTATATAATTGAATATGTAGACAAACACGTCCTACATAATAATTTATGGTTCTATATGACGTCCTACGTGTATTATGCACGTAGGACGTGTGTGTACTTGTTCAACTTTATACAAGTTTAAGGTCTACTTGTGCATATCCAAAGTTAGAGGGCAGAGATGCCAACTGAGGGCAAGTTAAATGACACGTTTATGTATTATGCTTATTACATTCAAGAGGGATAAGTATCAAATTCAGGAGATGGCACAATAGACAAACGTATCCTTTAACTTGATCTCAACTGACATTTATACCCTTTAACTTTAGGTGTACACAAATAAGCACTTAAACTTGTATAAAATTGAACAAATACACATTCGTCCTACGTGGCATCCTACATATATTATGACACATAGAATGCGTGTGTCTGCTTATTCTATTTGATACAAGTTTAAATAATTGTTTGTGCATATAGTTAGAGGGAATAAATATTAACTGGATTCAAGTTAAAAGACATATTTATATATTTATGTCACAGGAGAATAAGGGATTGTTTGGTAGGGTGTTGTAGGAGAAATAGTCCATGTATTATGTATGATATTATTTAGTATTATGTTCGGTAGAAATTTTGGACCTATGTGTAACACCCCCCAAAATTCTTCACTAAGATTCGGACCCTTCTTCGTATACGTGTAGGATAGAACTCGACTATTGTGAAGTGAATGCATGAGTTAGGATGAGTTCCCAAGGAATTAAAGAGTGTTAGAGGTGATGTGGGGTCATAAAGGATCCCTTAGAACCAAGCTAAGTCCAAAAGAATTCGTCTTGGCTAAGTTGTTGAATGAGTTTGTATAAGGGTTGACTTCTAACGACCATGTCGTTTGAAATATGATGATCTGGGTGGCCCACGAACTATTAAATTAAAGGTCTTTGAGTCTTCTTTCCAACGCCGCCAAGAATGTAATTTTTGGAGTTCGGAGTCAAAAGATATGACTATCCTAAGACAGATTAGTACTGTAGGAATTTCAGGCCTGGGTGGCAACTACTGGAAACCTAGGCTTGGCACCGCAGTGGCGCGACGCGCCACTATTGCGCCAGGAACAAGCCTCAGTAGTTTGGTCCCTGGCACGGCGCGCCACTACGAGATGTGCAGGATTTTCAAGCCTATTTTCCAGAACCCAGAAAAAATATAGGCTTGGCGTTGTAAGGGCGCGACACGCCACTATCGCGCCATAAAATAGCCTCAGTAGTTTGGTCCCTGGCGCGACGCGCCACTATTAGGTTGCAGGGTTTTTAAGCCTATTCGACTTGGCGCTGCAGTGGCGCGACGCGCCACTATCGCGCCAGGAGCGTTTTAGCCTGTTTTTTAGATTTTTGGAGAAAGGGCAATTTGGGTATTTTTCCAAATTATATATACACAAGCCTTGAACGTTTTGGACCATTATTTCAGTCCCTCTCTCTCTCTAAAAGCCCTAGAAATTTCCCTTTCTTCTTCTTCTTCTCCATTTCCAACAAGGATTGCTTCAAGAACTTCAAGAATTCAAGCCTTCCATTGAAGACCCAACATCAAGGTTTTCTTCAAAGTCTTCACTAAGGTATGTAAGGCTACTCAAAGCATGGGTTAAGTCCACCCATGTTCCCTACATCTTCTTTGAGCTTGATTGTTCACAAGAATGAAGTTTATTGATAGAGTTAGGTCCAAATAGGTCCTTTTTCATCTATTACCCTAATTTCTATTAGGTTGATGTTGTGGAGTCAAGAAAGTGATGTGCTACATGTTTGTATGAGTTGATTGAGATGAGAGGTTGAATATATATTGTTAATTTCTTAACTATGTTGATTATGATAGAGAATGTTAATTTTCTTAAATATGTTGCTTATCTTGAATTGTTGATTTAAAACCTTGGAGTTGTGATGAGTCCCAAAAGATTTGTTAAATGAATAGAGACACGATTGGATAGGTTTGTATGTTGTTATAAATGCATATTTAATCTACTCTTGAAAGATATGATTGGAATTGATCAGATAGTATAATTGGGAGAGGTTAATTGTGATAGAGTTGATGAGTTGACAAGGTTGTAAATGAGACTTGTCAATATGATTTGATTGAGTTGATTAGATGGAGTTTTATGAGCTTTGAGTCTAGGGAGGAGTATCGAGCACCGAATTGGGTAAGAGTAAGTAATAACTCGAATCCAATAACTACGTCGCCAAACTTAGGAGGGGATTGAACCGTTAAAGTCGGATGCTTCCCCAAAATTATTATCCTGACATTATAGGACTTGGTTGGATTGGATCCATGATTGGTTGATTCGTTCATACCCTGGCAAAGTATGAACGGACGCGGCAACAACGTCGGTTTATTGTACTGTCACTGGCTCATAAGTGATGGTTGTCGGATAAGAGAAACTCCCATATAGGTCTTGATAGTACTCTGAGTCGGATTGGGTTGAATTGTATGTGAATGGTCCCGTCTAAACCATATTCCTGTTTAGACTTAGGACACTTGATTGAGTAGTTCTTCTTTCTGAGTTGAGATTCCGAGTTGGTTTGATTCTTTCTGATGTTGTTTCATTCGGCCATTTTACATACTCGTACATTCCATGTATTGACATCATTTGGCCTGCATCGTTTCATGATGCAGAGACAGGTACTCGAGATCATCAACCGGCGCACCGTTGAAGATCCCCTTACTTCCAGTCAGTTGGTGAGTCCTCCTAGTTTCCGGAGGATACCGAGATTATCTTTAAAGTTTTGTTTCGTTCCTTTGTTTTGATTGTTGGTAGCCATGGACTTGTCATAGGCACCTCCTAGATTGTTGATAGAGGCTTCATAGGCTAGAGCGTGGGAATGATGATTTGTTCGTTTTGACTAGTTTTATTCTAGCTGATTATTGGTTTGATAGTTGTTTGGCCTTTGGCCTTAGAATTATGAATAGTATTCTTGTGATTGAGTCTTCCGCTGATAGAATGTGAATGAACGAAAGTGTGACTGGATCAGGTGGTTCGCTTGAAGGCCAGAAATGGTTTTCGAGTGCCGGCCACGTCTAGGGTACCCTCCCAGGACGTGACACTATGTATAATTAATGCATGTATTAGTTATACACAATAACTAATACCTTCCATTTGGTGGTATTTTATTAATACATATAATTTAATACCATGAGATTAAATATGTAAAGATAAAAATATCCCTCAAATTCTTTTAATCATTTTTTTTATTTTCTTGATTTTATGTTTTATATTTGTAGTTTTGTACTAGTAAATTTATTTAAATAAATTAGCTTACAAAGTTTATTATTAGTAGGTTCATATTTACATAATATAAAATAGTTTTTAAATTTTATTTATTTGTGGGTTCAGATTTACATAAATATATATAAAAAATATTTTGTCATGTCGATTTTGTTTTGATAACTAATTTAGTTGGGTGATTTTGTTGATACAAATGCCTGATTGAGTGATTTTATTGATGCAAAAACAAAGTTTACTGACTTTGCTAGATAAATTTTTAAAATTGAATGACATTTTAAGATATTAACTTCATATTAAAACTACTACTTGCAATTTTTATGTATAAACGTAGATGATTTATTCAATTTTACTATTGTTTATTGTCTTTACGGTTTAAAAGTAGATGGTTTATGTTTATTAACTTGAAAATTGATATTTTATGAGTGATCAATTTATTAAGATGACAAGTATTTATTCTCAAATAATTCAAGTGAGAAAACAACAAACATGAAAACAAAATTATTCTTCCCCTAGCTAGTTAGAAGATCACCAAAAAATAATATTATCCCGTAATTATTTACTTTGACTCAATTACATGAATTAAAGTTTTAAACCAAATCCAAAATTAGGTGTGATCCAATAAAACAAATATTTAGATAAAAAAAAAAATCCTATATTACTAATCCCGCGTTATTAATCTGTGTTAATAATCTTTGTACCAAATGAGCAACGAAAAGTACAAATCTAATCCACTCCCCCACTTCACTATCTTTTCCTCTTCTCTCACTGAACAACCATGAGCGCCAGTCTCCTCTTCCCGCTTCCGGCAAAGCTTTCAACCTTCTCCACTGCACCTTCTTCGCTTTCTACACCGACCCTTTTCACCATTTCGTTCGCTAAGCCAATTTCCAACCACCCCATTTTTGTTAAGCAAAGTTTAAGCTCAAAAAGGCCGGATTTCAGGGTGTTCGCCGACGACGGAGATGCTGACGGAGGAGGTACAGATGACTATGACATGGACGAGGATGAAGTGGAAGAAGCAGACAACAAGAAGGACTTTGATGTTGACTATGATACCCTCTTAGGTGGTGGTGGTGGTGGTGGTGCTACTTCTTTAGCTGTTGCTAGGGGTGATGATGACATTGCGATGGTGAATAGCAGTAGCTTTGTATTTACTCAAGGGTGGGATTCGGAGAAAATTGTGGATTATAGGATTAAGGAGGAGGAGTTTCATAAAATTTGCCTTTTCGATTGTGATTTCTTCATTCGCAAACCTCCTGATCCTGATAACGATGTTTATGATTTTCGTGAGGTTAAATTCTGAATCTCTGTCTCTCCTTTTGCTCATTTGTTTGCTGGGAGGAGTATTAGTATGTTGGTACTAAATTCTGCACATTTGTATATTGAAAATTGCATCATTTGGTTTCTTTTTATGGATGAAATATCTGCATTTAAGTGTTTTGCCTAGTGCGACGGTTATATTTGCTCTATATTCACATAAGTTTCTCGGTGTTCGAAATGCATATTGATGTTAACACTTTGTTGATTTCTGTCTTGATAAGATGGTTTATAAGGGTTGTCCAAAAGGGATGACCTAGGCTGAGTCAAGGGATTAATGTACTGTTGATCAATATTGGAATAATAGCTTCCAAACTTGGTGCAAATCTGCTCCAACCTTGATGAGCATGACTACCTTGGTAAAACCTGTGCTTGTGGACTGGACAGGCTATCTGGTGGATTACACCTCAGATATGCTTTTTTAAAAAAAGAAATAAGGGTTTTGTCTTTCCATGTTACGTGGACTCAAATATGGGTGTGTATTTGTTATGCCAATTGATATCCTGGTTGGATAGTCAATTTGATAAAAGTTTTGGAGTATTTTGAAGGACTGCACGTAGTACTAATGCACCCATGTGTATGTTCAACATGGGTAGGTCAGCAAATGAAAAGAACATTATACCAAATTTGGGGTGTAGTGGAATTCAAACAGTGAAATTTGAATGTTAGTTACCGTTTTGACAATGTATGTGCTAGCTTATGAAGTATGATTTCTATTTGTTATGCAGATGTATGTTACACCTCCAGATACTGATATATATGCCATTCCCAGAGTTCTTGCACCAATGCCTCAGAAGGTGTAGTATTTATATGTTTATGATTGTACATGCCGTATGACTTACTTTTGAGTACTTATGATTCAACTTACAGTCGATTTAGTGTGTTTAAGTTACTACTTGATCAACAATATATTTTTCCATGCAGTATATCAGGTGTGCAATGAGTGATTATGGATGCTACAATGTGACAGAGCCTCCCATTGATGCGCCTAGAGATCCGATGTATAAATCCGAGAGAGAAATTATGAAGGTATTGATGTTTTCTGTTTCAACTGATAGACATTTGTTCTGTCATATGCTGTTTATGCAGTTTATTTTTCTAAAGATATGAAGCTTGTGAAAAAGTATTAATTGTAATGTAAAATTAAAGCTGGACTATGGATGAACTTCCATTGAAACACAAGAAAACAAGAAAGGGAAAAGTTCAAGGAAGGCACTTTTGGTATTCTTGTTTTGTTTCCTTTTTTTTTTCCTTTACTTTTGCTTTTAGGCAAATCTTCCCCCGTAATCCTCTTTCTTGATTTGTCTTTGGAGGGAGACCCTAAACTTTCTTACCCATTTTTGGTGATCATTTTGGAATTTTTGTTGTTTAAGCCTTATATACTGACCTCTTGTACTCCATCCATGTATCCTGAAAAAAGGTTCATCAAAATTCTTATGGTTGTATCACACAACTATGACGTTCAAGTACTTAATCCAAAACATTTCTTCTTGACTGGTATGAAGGCTCTGTTCATTTGAATCTGAAGGTAAGAAGGTTTAATCTTGCATTCTATGGGTTGCATGATCAGCGTGTTTCTTTGGCAGGTATTCTTGACAAAGCACTACAGGAATCGCAGGGCAGGTGATCCAGAATTTGCTCTTGATTTCGAAGAAATATACGTTATTGATTCTAAAACCAAATCAATCACAAGAGCCAAAGTAGTGGTAAGGAATTGTGACAAATTTGATCTAACCCCTTTCTTCTAGATTTGCTAATTTTTTATTGATCAAGTAACTTCCCTGATAAAGTGATTATCTTTTATTTCGCGGACATAGCTTTTTCACTTTCATATGGCTGAATCTGCTGCCTGTGTAACTGGAGTTCTAATGCTGTCAAATCAGAAAATTGGATTGTTAATTCTTTGAAGATATGTTTAACAATTTATACCGCTCAACAACTAATTCTGACCAAATTTTATAGTGCCAAGGAGCATAGAAATTTGAGGAAATGGGTGTGTTGTTGAAGGGATGGAAGTGGGTAAGGGGTAAAGGGCGGAAACTGAAGGATTTAAGTTTAAATTTATTTGAGGGGAAGGGGTGAGGCTGCAATTACTGTCTTGCACTGATTAGGTTTAATTGTTTTGTTTGCTATAGAGCAGGACTAAATTGAAAATTACTCTCCAAAAACATATACCAGACCCAAAAGAGCCATTTCCACTTTGCTGATAATGCTAAAGGATTTCATTTTATACTGAAAAGGGAAGGAGTGTACAACAACAACAACAATATACCTGTGATCCCACGAGTGGGGTCTGGGGAAGGGAGAGTGTACGCAGACCTTTGGAGGTAGAGAAGGTTGTTTCTGATATATCCTCAGGTCAAGGAAAAAAATTTCAAAGCAGGTCGAAAAAGGAAGAAGTCATGGAAAAAAAACTATAGAAAACATGTCTAAGTATTTTCAAAAAGAAACTTAACTACAACAAAATAATACGATAATCAAAGTGCAAGAAACAACAGATAATAAGTGACATCGTTGGATAAGAAACTCCGTGAGTAATACTATGACTACTAGTATGAAAAGGAAAGGAGTGTGTGTGTGTTAATTAACTGTTTGGACTGTCATTTAGGGACTAGACTTAGAATTAACCTAAAAGCTTATGTTGCTCTGCCTTTTCCAAAATGCCGACTGGTGCATGTCGGATCCTCCAAAATAGTGCATTTTTGGAGGATTCTACATAGGTGCGGGAACATATTCGGAGAATCTGAGCAACAAACAAAGAGCCATATGAAAAAGTCGACACTAAATGAATATTGTGCCAAAAATGTGGCTTTGAGCAGGCACAAGAAAATATTTGGTTGAATTGGTCTACTAGATGCGCAAGAATAGTCAGTCTTCAGAGTGAGATAGAGCAAGCTCCTAGTTCTTGACTTCTCCTCTATCAAAAGTGCTTCTGAAAGGTGTTATGAATTCATCTGGAGCTGCTTTTGTTGTATCAAGAAACACAAGGACAGACTCTCAGATAAATTAGAGAATGTTGATCCTCTTATTTGGTACACTTCCTTAGAATGCCTCAAGATTTCAATAGAATAGTCAGGTGCGAAAGAAGAACACCTTGTTTAACTGCAGTTACCCTTATTCATAATATTTCTAATTGAACTCCACATTTCCTACTTTTGCTTGCTCAGTGGATGGAGATAAAACTGTTATCCTTTCTCCAACTGCTTATTTGGACTTGCATTAAAGAGATTTTTTGGTCCCATACTTGTGCTTTTCTTAAATGTTTCAATTGGCGGAGTGATGCACAATCAGTTATCACGGCTACACAATGAGACAGAAAATTAGTTTAAAAGACAAGAATCTGAACCCCCTACACATCCATATTTCCTAGCAATTCTTTATCTACAAAGACTGCATTTTCTAGCAGTCTCTCTGTTTCTTTTCTTGCCATTTTATAGCAGGACTTCCCTTGCAAAGCCCTTAACAAGTAAAGTCACTAAATATTCTCTGAGCATCTTATACTATAAGACATGAAAGTTGGATTGTTATGTTGATGTATATTTGAAATATAGTTTTCCTGAGAAAGGTAAGGTTGAATGGGAGAATTTTTAACGGAAGGTTTGGAATACTTATGAAGCATACCTTCTCCATGTTCCCAAATATTACTCAACTTATTTTCAAATTTCTGTAGCAAGTATAGAAATACGTCTTTTTCGTATTTATTTGTTGTGCTTTCATTTTCTTTTTCATTTTATCCTTTTAGCGATGTTTATGCAGGATATAGTCTATAGAAGAAGGTATATGTTTGAAGTGATTAAATACATGAATTCAATGATAAAAGTTAAGAAGATAATGTCGTTTTGATTGAAAAACAGAAAAAAGAGTATCTGAAATGTTCTAAATGTGTTCTGGCAGATACATGTAACTTGTCCTTTCTTTAAGGTCTTAAACTTGTTTGATATTGATGACTTTGATATATATTTCTACTACTCCCTAAAAGTCCAGTTATAATAGGCTTGCATTTTGACCTCCAAATATCGAAGTACCTTTCTTTATGGGTCTGATGTGCAATTTCTTGTTGGTAACTATGAGTATCCAATGATGGAGCTTTTATTACAACTTTTAGATATGTTGTCCTAGGTGTAACTTCACAATGACAATAGCTCTTCACAGACTCCTCTTTTCGATAATAGAACTTATCATTGCTTATTACAGCTGCTGCAAGCCTTATTATATGAAAGTGTTCTATTTATTTATAAGGAAAGCATTTTTTTTGTTGTTCTTTTGTTGGGAGGCACATCAAATACAACTATGGTTAGGCTGTCTGCAAAATATAATGAAAGAAACTGTAGTGGACAAGAAAAGGATCATTCTTTCCCGCCTCGCTCCTCTCCAAGAGAAAAGGAAGAATTTTAAAAGAAAGAGAAAAAACTAAACACTTTACTTTTCATGATTTAGACACTTAATGTAAAAATTCTTTGTATTAGTATCCTTTATATTGTCGTTATGGTCTGGAGAAAGAAGAAAAGCTTTGTTACAGAGAGATATTGGCTGCAAAAAGTTAGACAATTCCCATCAAAATCTGTTTCAACTAGGTTGTTTAGTACTATAAGATAATGAAAACTGGTAGACGTTGAGTATTACATTCATCAACAATCCCTGGGGGGTATCTATGCCAAGCAGTAGACCGCTATAAGAATGGAATATTTGAACTTGAAGTTTGTCTTTTTAATTGGAACAATCAGATATAGAATCTTGAGGACATCTGTATTAATGAACTCACATAGTGTGAAGATGTATTGCCAACCAGTATACCAGTTAATGTAAACTTGAACTTGACCAGCTTAAAATGTTAATGAAACTTGAACTTGAGGCTGATGGTGTGACCAGCTTAAAATGTTTTACGTTTTCCCAATTATTGGTAGCCTTTGGATGCTCACTTTATTTATTGTTAGTTTTAATTAGTTAATTTGTTTTCCAAAAAATAGGTGACAGTTCCTGGAGGAAGAAGCAGGGATAGGAAGAATGATTTACTTGTCATTCGTGATAATGGGAACTCATTCAAAATTATACCATCAGTGAGTATCCTTGCTCAAATTCTTTCTTATCTCTGTATTATTATTGCTGTCTATCCACCTCTGATGAGTGAGCAACATGTTAATATAGGAGGAAAGAGATGATTTTACCACTGTGATAGAGAAAGAAGAGTGGAAGAAGACAAGGCAAGACATGGAAAGACATCTTAGTAAGCTAAGGGACTTCAGTGTTTCAAATTGGTTTTAGTTGGCCAATGAACACCATTGTCGAATATTTCTCTGGTAATGACCTCAGAATTGCTGGAAGAGCTGGCCAGATTGAATACCCTAATAGCTGAAGGAAACAATCAGGTTAATCCGAAATTGTTCATGGTTCTGTTAGAGCCAATGGCTTCCAAATTTCAGAATCGTAGTCGTACATTGTCAGTGCCATCATGACTTGTGTGGAAATGATCACTGATGAAGGTTTAGGGTGAGCTTAGGCAGAAGGTATGTAGCAAACAAATTCATCATATTTCTAGTACAAGGATGTGTGCAAACTTGAACCAGTAACCTTTATGGTAAAGAAATCAAAACAAGATGGTTGTGCATTTTCTCTCCCAAATATTAAAGCTGGAGGCATTCGAAGTACACAACATATGTTGCTTCAAATTTTGTTTCTCTTTAGCTTTGCTGGTTTTCTTTGGTTGATACATAATTGAACAGTTTAGATACTACCATAAGCTCACAACTAAATATGTATGGTGATGCCAGCTAATAATTGAGATTTGTTAAGTGAAGTTGATGGACACTTTTTTTTTCTTTCATACAAGCAATATGTGTTGATTTTAACAGACTACTCACAAAACAAGACTTGTATTGTATATTATGAAAATGTGAGAAAGATATAAAATATGGTGTTGACTAGACAAAATCAATTTGACATGCTTGAGACTTCCTTGGGAATTTAGTTATTCTTTGTAGCACACAATACTTTGCCTGAATATTTTTAGGATTAGTATGCAATTTGACAAACTGCAAAACTTGGGTCTCAAAAATATAGATCAACATAGGAAACTCATCTTCACAATCCACAAAGCCCAAACTGCCAATTGAAATGCCTTGAAAGCCGATTGATGGTTTTTCCCTGGGACCAACAACACAAAATATACATTCATACAGATATGTTTTAAAAATTACTAATTCATAAGTTAAAATTGTATTTGTATGGAAAAGTCATATAAACACTTATACTTTTACAGGCGACCTAATACGCCTTAGTCAGGTTCAAGGTGATTTTAATACTATACTACTCTGCGAAGCTTGATACCACTTGTGTTGTCTGAAGTGCTTCACACGCATCTGCCATGTTAGAATTATAATTCATTTATTTTTTTACTATTTTTCTTTATTCTTTTTTATTCATAATTTTTTCCTCTATACCCACCACCAACACCAAACCCAACCACCAAGTCACACCACCTTCAAAACCAGCCACCACCATCAATTTTACTAACTACCACCAAAGCCTCCAGGCCCTCCATTATCAAACCTACGGCACATACATCACCAAACTCACCACCAACTGTGGTTAGGTTGCTGACTTCGTACCCCCAAAGCATGCGACTCGCTACCATGATACCATCTCAATATCAATATACTGATATGGTATCATTGAGGTTTATTTCAGTCCGTAATAATACCACTACAGTATATCTATATACTGTCATGGTATCATTGATGTCTACTTCAATCGTTTAGCAACATCTCCATGATGCTATCATATACTAGCATGGTATCATTAAGGAGTGTTTCATATAATTAGTAACACTCCTCAAATCATGTATGATATCATCGCAGGATGCGAATATACTGTTGTGGTAGCACTAAGGTTTCATTTATTCATTCATTCACAAAACTATTCATTCATTAATGATACCATAACAATATATTCATATACTGCTATGGTATTATTAAGGTTTTCTACATTCATTCATGTATAACTAAGTCAATCCTCAATAATACAAACACATTATATATATAATAGCATGATATTATTGACTAATGAGCAATCTTTTAAGTGAGGAATTCATAATTTCTCAATGATACAATCACATAATATCATATATAATAGCATGGTATTATTCACCAATGAGCAGTCCTTCAAGTATATAGCATATACTGACATAATACCATCACAAATGTAGAATGATACCATCATAATATATATATATATATATTGTGATGGTATCATAAAGATTTTTCTAAGTTATTCGATATTACATGAATGATTCTACCACGGTATATTTGTATATTATCATGATATTGAAAATCCTTGATGAGACACTTTTAAAATCCTCAATGATACCATAGCAATATATTGCATGTGTTATGGTATCATCAAGGAATCAAACATTTAGGGAAAATTACACAAATACTGAATGATATCATCATAGTATCATAAACGCGAATTGAGCCTAGACTAAAAGGGGTACAAGGGGTAATTAGTTTGGACCGAACGAGTACATAAATGAATTGTTTAGGGATGAAGTATGAAGTAGTAAATAGTTTATTTAAAGAGTCTATTTTGTGTATTTATCCCTTTATTTTTTTTGCTTAGTTAGAAAATATTAGAGTTTAAAGTTTACAGAAAAAATTACACAATCTTTACATAAATAAAGAAAAAACAATTGTTTATTTTACTCAAATCTTCATATTAGTACAAGATTTTGGCAAACACATAACTAACATCTTATTAACTTGAATTAACTCTTACTCATACAAGTAATAATAATAGTACTATTAGGTATTTGTTGTGAACTTAAAAAGACTTCGCATTATCCTATAAATAATAACTATTACTTTCTTAATTTATATAATTTGATCCTCGATAACAAGTAAAAATAAATTAAAGGAGCACATAAAAAAGTAAAATAAAGAAAGAGTTATGTGGCATACCTCAAGAGTTGGAATTGAGATATATAAATCATTCACTTTGTGAAATGCTTGCATCAAAGTGGAAAATGACCGGACCTTTTGATTCTTCCTTTGTTTGATAGCCGCAATAGAATAATAATATTAACATTGGCCCGAAAGAGTAAATATCTACCATTGAATGTCTCAGAAACACTGTCCATTAAATTTACATACTCAAGTTTCGATGTATTTATCTCCAAACACAACTCATCTTCTTTACTATCAAACGATCCATTATCGTATATTTTAACGATAAGATTTTTCAAAACACGAAGCTTATAACATACTTAGACACATTATCATAACCATCCCTTTCGACATAAAGAGATTGCAACATTGGACAACTCAATAGAAGCTTACAAACGTCACGTTCGCTCCATCCATAATGAATGTTAATTAGACGAATATTTTTTAATCTCGGAAGAAAAATAATCTCCGGACAATTAACCATTATTTCGCTGCGTAATTCAAGAACCTCTAAGGTATTGCACGAGTAAATTCCATTAGGCAAAATCTCTATGCGATTCTTGATTAAGGCAAATGCCTTCGCCTCATTTTTAAAGGCATTGAGCTGCCTCTGAACGTAGCCATGCATGAATATTTTCCTTGTTGGTGGAAATCTTACGAAAAATACTCCATCATAACGAACACTAACACTTCATCACGAACACTTGTAAGGAATTCACATAGCTTGAGGCATGCTTCTGTCACTATCCTTAAGGATATTTCACCCTGTATAGGTATATCCCTCAGGATTCAATAAGCTCTTTTAGTATAAAACCATGAGCCAGAATCTGACAAAGATTTAAAGAACAAAATCCAACACATCAATAGAATATAGGAGGAAAGATTATCTCTTAGAGATGTATGTTGATCTCATCCTCTTTGTAATAGAGGAAGACAAGATTTACAGGGAAAACATATATGAGGTTAAAGCCTCCAACGGAAAGAGAAAATTATTAATGGCAAATATGATGCTGCAACGGTAGTTTTAGGAGTCAATATGCAACATTAAAAAAGTATTAACATAATGGAGAATCAAGGCTATTTAAGGTAGGAAATTAAGATTATCAACGCAATCTTTCTTCAAAAGAAAAGTCATTAAGGTTATTCGAATCAATTGTCGGTTACCATTGTTTATGGAAAGAGTTTCTATTTGAGATATATACTAATATTTTTCCAACAATCCCCTGCGTATCTCAAAAGGAATGTTAAGGAATAGAATGAAACAAGAAGTTTACCTGGATTTTCACATATGAGTACAATGCATCGAATTTGGTGTTACGTAAACTATGAACCAGACCTAGATAAAACAAGATTAAACTTACAGAACCATTGGTGAAGTTTAGAACTTCTATGAACCAAGAATTATTTTGTAAGCCTAGCGTCTTATTCTATGACATTATACCCGCATTTTTTGTCGTTATCGCGGTTTTTCACTAAGAGGCCATGTGTGTGTCCTGGTATTCATGAGTGCTCTAGAAATCTGTCACAATTTCATAGGAGCCACCCACACTCATATAGGTCCAATCATCAAGTGTATTCTGCATACACCACTTATAAAAGATATGATTTGGATTAAGAGTTTAACTCAACCTCACTTTGCCTTACAGATTGTTGCACAATATTCACACATCTTAGGAGGACATAATTTTGTGTGCATACTTGATCAACTAGTGACTTGTTATTTCCATATGAACCTAATTCATGAGATCTCCAATCACATAAGTTGGATTAACATCATAGTTGATCTTCTCAAATGACAAAAATCTTACTCACCTTGATGTTTCATTTAGCAGTGAATTATCAGATTCACCTTCGACTACACGTAATTTACATAAATACTTTACTCTCATAGCAGCTGCTTTATCTCACAATGTCTCAAACACATGTATTTAATTTTTTCATTGAAAAAATTATTTTTCACAACTATTATTATTGCTTGGCAACCACATATGGATTTTGGGTACTATACTTGTGGTACCTCTCATGTATCAACAATGACTTCTTTTCAAAATAATGTATCAAAAAACAATATCATTTTCAACAACAAAAACATGAGAAATATTATCACTTTAAAAACTCAATAATACTTTTTTTTTCCCCAACTCTAACATTACATTTAGTCATATCACAGCTAATTAATTATCACAACTATGTATATGCAACATCACATCCACATACAATTAGAAATCACACATATTGTATGATAGGATTATATAGTACAACCTTAGAAAGATATCCCTACACTTTTAAATATTTCAATCTAAGTATAAGATAGATAAATAAAGAACACATAAGAACAGGCTACCTTGGTAGCTTATAATAGCATTGTCCATCTTCTTGCCAATAACGGTACTGTGGCAATTAACTTCAACGATTAAAACTCATTACAAAAACTATTTTTTAAGTCATAAATGACAATTTCAAATGCCAACTAGGCAACTACTATGAAACAGAAATGTACAGTATAGAAAATTCCAAGAGTACTCCTTCACAATCAAAGAGTACTCATTCACAGTCATGTTACCTTGTTCAAATAAATGAAAATTTGGACTTTTCCTTCCCTCAACTCAAGTGGAAAGAATCTGTCCAGAAAGGCACCGTCAAATTTGTCCCAATCAATAGGATCGCCATCATCTGCCCTATAATCTTTCCATTACTTATACCAAATTTGAGCCACTCCCTTCAACTGATAAGCGGCTAATTCTGCACTCTCGATCGGAGTGACACCCATAATCTCGGTGATCTTCTTGATACCCTCTAAGAACTTTTGTGGATCCCCGTCCACCATAAAATCATGAAACTCCGGAGGGTTCATCCGAGTAAAGTCTCAAACTCTAGTAGTAGCCATATTAGCATTTGGGTTGACCGGGGTCACAACGTCTCGGTTAGCCTGAGCAGTCATCACTTGGGTTAGCATCTAAGAAGCCCTAAACTCAGCATGAGAGACCTGATCTACATTCTGATTCCTTCTGACATAAGCTTTTATTGGAGGCATGACGTTGTAAATGTATAGAGAAATAGTTAGAAGGAGATTACATAAAGTTTCACCTATCGCACGATTGAGAGTATGAAAGAAGTGAATTATTTTCTAAAATATTTCATAGCCTCCTATTCATAAATGTGGCGCGCTTCAAACCGCGAACAAGACTCTACTAAATGCGGTTTTCAGACACCCTAAGACACTTGAATTTGACTCTGATACTAAGTTTGTCATGACCCGAGACTATCCCCTTAGTCGCGACATGATGCTTAGAGCCACGACTGACCTCAAGCTAACCTCATGGCATGGAATGACACTAAGATTTACAAGAAACATAGACGAGAACATAAATGCACAAGTTAAGTCTGAAATCCCTATATAGGCCCATAAATGAAAAAACAAATATCTGATAAATGTCCAAAAGCTGAAACTACATCTAACTGTCTGAAAGCCTCTACTAACATATGAGTTGCTAGAACAAGTTCCTAGCTAACTCCAATATTTGATAACTGAAAGATAAAATGGAAATTGAAACATAAGACTGTTCTCGAAGTATGAGGACTCACCTACACATATAGGGAGCTGATCAGAATAACACTAACCACAACTTGAATGATGAGTGTCAGAATCTATATTATGAAACAATATAGGCAGAAAATATGCTGTCAATACTTTTGAATGTACTTAGTATAAGAAATATGCATAAATAATATGATGTCTGAACATGATAAGTCTTTAAAATATGCTGATGCAACGATCAAGTAACTTAACATGATATCTGAAAAAACTAAACTGAAATAACTGAATTAACTTGATCATGCAATAATTGGAAAGACTGACCATGGGAGATACTAAAACTGACATATAACCATGTAAAATACTACATGGAGTTTAGTGTATTTTCCCACCTAACGGGCCTAATATACTTGCCAAGGTATAGAGGCATGAGTTTGAGCTAATGTGGATCCACTAAACTAATGTCTATTTGAGACAAATCCTACGGTGGCATGTAGTATTAAGACTTCATAATTGCTACTAGAGCTTTATGTATGCTGACCGGAAATTTTCATCCCTAATCCACTTGATCCTAAGTATTACTCCCATGGAAAACATGCATAAAACTGATATAGTAATAATCTGGTAATACTGTAATTCTGATAATTTGATAAGTATATTAAGTAGCTCTTAAATTATGATTTAAAACTAATAATAACTGAAGATACTTTATCTGAAAGCATCATAAATCATGATAACTGATAATATACTAAACTCATCTGAAATTATCTAAGATCATGATGACTGATAATTTGAAATATGCTTTTGAAGAATCATAATTCAAAGCTATGAAAATACTTGTATACATATGGATTCATAAAAATACCATAGAAATCATATAATTATAAATGAATTCGTGCAAATTAAGATCATGTTTGAAGAAGAACTAAAATTCAACAAGAAACCATGAAGATCATAAAAATCCTAGGTTTGGAAATTATGAAACTTGAAGATTCAGAGTTTTATTTGGGACTAAAATGGGTGAAGGGAAACTCATTGATGAAATCCCACATACGTGGAGTAGAAACCTTGGATTGATTCATTCAATGGAGACTTGAACCTTGAAACTCTAGTTCTTGCCTTGGGAGAGAAGACTTGAGAGAGAAGAAACTTGATTTTGGTGAGTTATGAGAGAATGAGAGTTAGGGTTACGGAAAATCAGTTAATTCCACTTAGAATAGCGCAAAACGATATAGTATAAGAATTAAAAGAGTGGAAAAATATTGAAAAACTCAATTAAAATCTATCAGGAGGCTTATACGGATGGCATATACAGACCGTAGTTCCATCTACAGACTATAGTTGTAATGCCCCTCAAAATTCTTCCCTAGGATACGGACCCTTCTTGTATTCGTGCAGGGTCGAACCCAATTATTTGGAAGTGTGTGCTTGAGTTAAGATGAGCCCCCGAGTAATTGAGGAGTGTTGGAGGTGATGTGGGGTCACGGAGGACCCCTAGGGCCGAGCTAAGACCAAACAGATTCGTCGTGGCTAAGTTTGAGGAGGAGTTCGCATAAGGGGTTGACTTCCAACGACCCTATCTTTTGATATATGATGATCCGGGTGGCCCACGACCTATTAAATTAATGGTTGTCGAGTCTTCTTTCCAACGCCACCAAGAATGTGCATTTTGGAGTTTGGAGTCAAAAGATATGGCAATCCTAAGATGAACTAGCCTAGTAGAGATTTTTCAAGCCTGGGTTGAAATTGCTGGAAAACTGGGCTTGGCACCGCAGTGGTGCGACGTACCACTATCGCGCCAGAAACATGCCTCAGTAGTTTGGGCTCTGGCGCGGCGCGCCACTAAAAGGTGTGCAGGGTTTTTCAAGTCAATTTCCAGAACCTAGAAAATATTGGCCTTGGCGTTGTAAGGGCGCGACGTGCCACTATCGCGCCAGAAACATGCCTCAGTAGTTTGGTCCTTGGCGCGGCACGCCACTGCGAGGTATGCAGGTTTTAGGCGTAATCAGCCTGGCGCTGCAATGGCGCGATGCGCCACTATCGCGCCAGGTGCATTTTTGCCTATTTTTCAGAACTTTTGAGAAGGGGCAATTTGGGAACTTACCCAAATTATATATGTATCACCCTAGACTATTTTGAGATCATATTTCAGCCCCCACTCTCTCTCTAAAAAGCCCTAGGAGTTCTTCTCTCTCTCTCTCTATTCTTCTTCCTCTCCAAATCCTCCTCCAACAAGAAGAGTTCTAAGAGCTTCAAGATTTGAGTCCTCCATTGAAGACCCAACATCAAGGTTTTCTTCAAGAGTCTATTCTAAGCTATGTAAGGTTATCCAAAACATGGGTTGAGTCCACCCATATGTCCTACTCTTGCTTTGAAGTTAGATGTTCATGAAAAATGGAGTTTTTTTGGTATGGTTATGTTTGTATGAGCTTTGTCCCCTATTTATTTGACTCTATATGTGTTGATGTTGTTGAGCTAAAAAGTTCTTAAAATGGGCCTTTATGTGAGTATGAGTTGATAAAGATGAGTTGTTAAATATATTTTATTGACCTTTTAATTATTTAGATTGTGATAAAGGATGTTACTTTCCTAAAAATGTTGTCGATTTTAAAACGTCGATTTAAGGTCTTGAAGTTGTGATGAGTCATAAAGATTTCTCAAATGGATGGAGGTAATGATTGATTATATCTATATGTTGCTATAAATGTGCATTTAAATTTCTTTTGAAGAGATGATTGAGATTGATCGGATAGTACGATTGGAAGAGATTTGATTGTGATAGAGTTTATGAGTTGACAAGGTTGTAATGAGACTTGTCGATATGAGTTGATTGAGTTGATTGAGTTTCCGCTAAGAGATTGTGATTGAATAAATGTGTGACTGGACCAGGTGATTCGCTCGGAGGTCAAAAATGGCGTTCGGGTGCCGGCCACGCCTAGGATACCCTCCCGGGGCGTGACAATAGTTCCATCTATGAATCGTAGAACACTGTCAGTAGAACCCAGAGGAAATTTCTGGGTTTTTAAACTTTGGAACTTCGAACTCCAACTACAGACCATAGTCCATTCTTCGACTTGTCCTGCTGGTCTGTAGAAAGTTAGGCCTGGAAACTGGGGTTCTGAACCTTTGAACTACGGGTCCAATCTACGACCCATACTTCCTTATACGACCCATCTAGTTCAATCATAGAATCCAAATACTGAAATACCTATTCTCTGAAGATGAATTTACGAGGCCATTCCACGACCTGTCAACATATCTACTCCTGTAAAACCCTCTTTTCATGTACAAGTCCAATTTTCCCAAGTCTTTGAAGTTACTTAACCCGTAAAAAATTCTACGAGCTGTAAACTCAGCTCATAAATCTCATGCATGAATTTATGATTTCTGAAGTCTTGTTTATGGATGATTTCCACGACCCGTGGGTCCATTTATGATCCGTAAACCTTGTCCATGAATTCTAAAAAATTTCAGACTTCAGATTTTCTGATTTGTACAAGTCCTGATCTGGTCTAGGGACTTCTGAAGTGATACAATATTTAATTTTGATTTAATTAACATACCTGCCTTTTGCTCCTTAACGTAAGAAATATCTTGGAATTTATTTTAGAAGTATATCACCCTGAATATGGAGTAAAAAGTTCTAAAAATTTATGTATTCATAAGTAAGAAAATCAAAAGTGGATGTAGATTAAGTAGGCGTTTGGCCATAAATTTAAAATACTTTTCACTTTATTTTGAATTTATGGGGTTGAAGTTGAAGATGGAGTTGTGTTTGGTTATACTTTTTGCAAAGAATATTTGGAATGATATTGATGTTAAAATGTATTTTTCCTAGAAAACATGAAATATGATTTATATCCCACAATTTTTAAAAACTACCAATATCACCAAATTTGACTAATTTACTTGAAACAAATAATCAAATTGCTCTAAAAGAGTACAATCACATATTGAATAGTCACGCAATGTCATAGATTGGATCTCATATACGATCGTATATATGCTTTAACACTTTGTCAAATTTTAAATAATATTACAAAGTTTTATTAGTACAAAAAAAATCAACAACATTAGTAACTAGTTATTCTATAAGATATTTTGATTAGTTGACCGAGAAGATGAAGCAACATTGTCGATTCCTTCGTCATTAGTGGATGATATAAAAGATGTGGCTATTTTATAAAAATCAAAACTTCAAAGTAAAATTTTAAAATAATAAATAATTTCAATATTCAAAACTTAAAAGTAAGCTGGAAAACATGTTATAATTTCTAAATATGAAATATAAGGAAAAAATTATTCAAGAAAAATGAATAGTTCTTATATCCAAATGGATCATAATATACTTATTCATATATTCTAAGGACTAAAAGTAGCATTTATATTAATAAATGAGGAATGTAATTGTTTGAAATAACTATTGGGCTGAGTCCATTCACAAGAGATGCTAATTAGCGTGTTATCCCATTAGCTTGTGCTGCTTCTTAACCCTAGTGTCATGATCCACTACTTGATCATCTTTAAGATGGAAGAATCTAGAGTCACAGAGAGGTTACTGGAAGACTTTAGAAAGTTCAAGAGAGTTCTTGAAAGATTTAGAATACTCTAGGTGTTTCAAGAACTAGGACTTCTTTATAAATATGAAAGGACTTGCATTGAAATTATTATTTGCACTTAACCCCCTAGTGAGTAGTATAAATAGGAGGGGTCATTCATTTATACAACCATCAAACAAAGCAAACAATCGTCCAAGCAATATACAAACCTTCTTAAAAACACTTTCGTGTCTTTCTTCAATCTAGCATTCCTTTATCGATCTAATTTGAAAAGGCTTACATGAGCTTACAAGATCACGAAAGAGTCGTGAGTAAGTTGTCGAGTGCTGCACGAAAGTCTTAGTTGAAGTCTAAATCTGTGGCACTTACCCTTAAAGAAACATGTAGGTCGACGGCTAGGATTTACAAGAGAGAAGACTATGCATCTCCCTAAAGGATATCTAGACTTTGAAAACATGGGGATTCATCCATCTTGTGAGAATTTTTGATGAATGGTGTCAAGAGTTATGGTTGTTGTAGATCTACTTCCGCTATGAAGAAACATGTAAGTCTCCTCAGTAGTATTTATTGATTTAATTACAATAGAAATAAAAAAACCTTGAAATGAAACATGTACTCTTCTTGAACCATCATTAAGATAGAGTGATCAAAGAAGTTCTCCCAAAAAATATGGCAAGATTGAGGAGATCTCTATCATTAATTAGACTTTTTAAACTCAAATTTTGGAATTCATGAAATTTTATAATTAGTATTTTATCATTTAATAGGCTCATATTTAATATAAATTCAGATAAGTCTGTCAGTAAATTTAGAATAGTGATGGTCAACAAATATCTCAAGCGGTTATATATAAAACCTATCGTTATATTGATCAACTCAGGCACCCTCCATTCCTTATGTTAATACTCTCTAAATTTTCAAGTATCTCTTTTTCTCTCAAGTTTTAATTAGGGAATCTACGATCAGATAAATTCTTAATTACCTAAACTATTCTATTCTTCAAAAAATTGAGGTTTTGCAATTTTTTCTTCTTTTTTATTCACCTTCTAGTGCATGCATGAAGGGATCCGAGAAAAGAAATTTTTTGTCTTTTAGTTTCCCCCAATTTTTTTCACTTTTGCAAAAAATGAGAGTTGAGTGGATGGGTTACAGGGAATGGAAGAGAATAAGCGTTGGTCTCATCCAAGTGGTTCAATTCTCTTTCCATTTTCTGCAACTCTTACACTCATCTCTTATTTGTCAAAGGGGAAAAAATTGGAGAAAATGGAAAACAAAATATTCCTTTTTTCGATCCCTTCATGCGTTCTAGAGAGAGTACGAAAACAATATTGAAAAATTGAAAAACAAAACTCAAATCTTTGAAGAATAGAATACTTTGAGTAATTAAGAACTTACATGATTGTAAATTTGCCTGATTACAAAATCTGAGAGAAACTTGAAAGTCTTGAGAGTATTAACCAAAGAATTGGGTAAAGAGTTGATTGATATGGCAATAGGTTTTACAACCCTTTCAGATTTTTATTTGATATTTTTGTTGACCATTCACTATTCTAAATTTATTGTCAGACATATATGAATTTATGTCATATATGAGCCTATTAAATGAGAAAATAGTAATTATAAGAATTCATTCATTTTCAAAATTTGAGTTCAAAAAGTATAATTAATGACAGAAATCTTCTCAATCTCGCCATATTTTTGGGTGAATTTTCTTTGATCACTCCGTCCTGCATGCAATCATCACAACTTGTCATTTTTTATGCTATACTTTTTAAATATTTTAAATGATTAATTACTAGTGAATTTGTCCACGCTTCGTATGGGTCATAGAAATTTAATCAAAATTTAGTCTTTGATCACTTGAGTTAAACTTGTGAATGGATGAGAGTGTACAAATATTTTTGTTTTGTTAGACAATTTCGCCTTATCGCTTCTTTTGCCAATAATTTTGATGAAAACTTAATATTCTTTAATCAAGCATCTAAATCTGGTTGGGTCAAGCCTTGCCAGCTAGTAATGGCCGAAGGCATAAAAGCGGGAAATAGGGAAGTGGAAATTAAGAATAGTCACTCCACTCCATAGATAGTGCACAGAGATTCTTCTTTCATTTTTCATTCCTTTCGGCTTGGAAATGCGAGCTGCTAGTGGGGATGTGCCCATTCTACCTCTTCTTCTGCTTTACAATCAGAATAAGGAACCTTAGAATTCACCCTATCTGTCGATGAAAGAATGGGATTTGAGAAGAGCTGAAAGCCACTTGACTCTGTGACTTTACCACAATCTATTACAATAGCTAAATAACTGATAACTTGTTGAATTATACCCTAATGATAAGACATGCATGTTTAATTAATACTTATTAACTTGTAAACAGTAATAATTAAGGTACACAAGTTAAAATCTCATCTTTAATCACTTGAAATAAAAACATTGAATATAACAGTTCTTGTTCATCTAACAAAAATGACTCCTCCATCATACTATCAAAAAAGTTAGGTTACGCTTCACATTGACTTTAACAACACAAAATTAATAGAAGTGTCTATAAAGCAAATAACATCATTCAACTCAGAATTATTATTATTTTTTCTAGAAATATCTTAATTATACATACTAAAGAGAAAAAATGTTGAAAATTAGAGTACTATTAATATTATACTACTCCTATTTAAGAAACGAAAACATGGTAAGTGACAACTTATCAAAATAGATTTCTAAAAATAGGCACCACACCAAATTATACTTCAACCACTATTTCATTCCTTTACCATTTCAGTTATGCTGCTTGTTTGGCTTCAATATAAGTATTTCTTCTCTTTTACTATTTAGTTACGCCGGTTGTTTGTCTTCAATTTAGCGACAACCGAACTCCCGAATCTTCTTAACAAAACCTAAGTATTCATTCTGTATAACCTACTGTAACACTCCGGGTCCTTGTAGTTGTCCTTCGTCTCGTATCAAAGGCTTACGAGCCCAAATGCAAGAGTTTCATTGTCACCACGCGTGAATTTGGTAACGTGAATTTAAATTGAATTTGATAAAAATATATTTTTTTGCCTTCTTAAAATGTTTTAAATAATTATGAAAATATTCTTTTACGATATAATTGTGTAAGTATTTATTTTACAAAAGTTTGATAAATTATTAATATTTTAATAGAGATATTAAATCTACCTACATGTAAAAAAAACTTTTGGATAAGTCATAATTTTATCAAATAATGTTAAGTTCCCACCGCCACTACAATTGTTCACTTGGTGTGTGTATATATGATGGGTCTTGTAATTAATGTTAGAATAGATGCAATTAATACATGTCTCCTTCTATTTTAATTATCCACCGCCCTTAGCTTCTTTTAATAGAAACTTTTTCTTTATCACTTTGGAATGAATGTCACTTGCATATTAATAAAGATGGCAGCATGTTATCAACATAGGTTGTGGTGCAGTGGTGGGATTGCTTCATCCTTAACTAGAGGTATCGAACTTGAGTCCTGGGAATGAAAAAATTTCTGTTGGGAGTGCCACCCCCGAATGAGCCCTATAATATGCGGTCTGAATTTAATCGGGGCTCCACGGGCTCTGGACACTAAATGGAAAACCCAAAAAAAAAATGGCAGCATGTTCTTCTTCTCCTTCTATATATATAATACAAATATGAACCATTTGATACTCATCTTTGGCCTTGAAATTAGGATAGGTGGTGTACTCTCTCGATATTACTACTTCCCTTTGAGAAAAAGTGCCGCATATAATTCCCTTGTCTTCCTCTTTCTCTGTACATATATATATAAACTCACATATATATCTTACATAATCACAAGATGACACCTTTTTGGGCTAGGTCTCATGATTTCTTTTTTACTTTCTTGATCTGTGCATTCTATGAACACCAAATTGTAATAAATCATAAGTTTTGGCCAAAAGGAATGGGTCAATAGAGTTAATGGTGGTTTTGCGATATGTGATTTAAGGTATGTTAAAGCAAAACTCTCTTCTTTATATTGCACGAATCTCAAAACAAAATTTGCAAATTATCAAATCAATTATTTTTACTATTTTTGTTTTGCTAGAAAGACTTTCTGTGAAGGGCATTGGAATGTTAGCTGATGTTATTCCTTTATTTTATCATATTTTTCTCACACTTACATCATTTTGAAGTATGTTTGAAGGTCGAAATCATTTTCCGTTGAGTTTGTTATTTCTTATGTTTGTAATTGGGATATTGTCTTAAGATTGAGGCTAAAATGTTATAGAATTATCATGTTATATCTAAGAGAGTTGGTAAGCCATTATTTTCCATCCGAAGCCTTGATTAATTAACATTTATTTTTGATTGACCTCCTCCTTACCACTTGGCCACACACCATTTAGATTTCTACAAAAATGTTATTTGAAAATTACATTCATACTAAATCTTGTCCCATATTCTTTTGGTTGTATACTTGTCAATTAACCTTGTTTCTAAACAGCCTCATACTATTACTACCTGGAGTCATTTATAGTAAACCAAGTCAGGCATGTCGGCCTCCTTTTGAGTTCCTAAGTAATTAATTTGCTAGGTTGAAGTCAAGTGAAGATCTTCGAGTCTATTATGAGATTTATATGCCTAATGGTCAAATGCAAGTTTAAGTGAAGTTAAGATGAGATTATTTAAATACCTTAAGCTCTTTATGAACATCCTCAGGTTTAAGTTACCTTTCTAGAGACAAGTTAAGTGTTCAGGTTTATCCGGAAAACATATGAGGTTATGCATGGCATTTGCAGGTTATACGAAAGTGATTATGAGAATAAGAATACTAATGAGCCAATATTGCCTAAGTTCTTGTTATGGCCTACTATGTGCGTTCAAAGCCATATCATACATGGCATGGTTATGCATGGACTTCGAGCTATAATCAGAGGTATGGGGCCTATTTTCCCAAAAGGCTATATAGATTGTACAGATGGTCACAAGTTGACAATATGATGTCGGTTAGCTACTGGAAAGACCGCTATTGCTAGCATTTGGTTGGGTATGTCATGCATTTCTATTTATATATATGTATTTACGACATATGATTATACGGGCATACCATACATATTTAATTATTACGAGGTCAGGTGTTGGCCATGGAGGCTATCAGAGTTTCAGTTTCAGGTGGTATCTTTACTACCCTTTTTATTGCAACTATTGATGATTCTAATTTTCGCTTTTTATATCAGTACATTTTTATTCGTATGGACATCCCATTGCCTGGAGACGCTTCCTTCGTGCTGCAGGTTCATATAGAGGTCCTGATCGATCTTTCCAGTAGAGGTATGGTCTCAACTAAGAATTGATAAGCTTCATTCTTCCTGGAGCTATTGGTTTTCTGTAGATTTGACATACATAAGTTTTATAGCATAGTTGTTAGTATTGTTGGGGGACTTTTCCCAACCTGTTGAGTTGTATTATTCGTAAAGACTTGTGGACATACCTTGTTGGGTCTTTTCAGCTTCTATTTGTAACTTCGTCGGCTTAGTGTATATGATTTCAGTTGCAGCCTTGTCGGCTTGCTATTTCTTTATTAGTTAAGCTGGATTTGCCGAACCTTTCATTATATATTTGATATTGTTGTGACCTTGCCAGTCTAGTTATCTTATTTCAATAGGTTAGTCTGGCTTCCTTGTCATCCCTCATGGTTTTAATTCTTTTATTTATCTGTTGGTTCACCCGATCAAGTAAAGCACCGAGTGCCTGTTGCGCCTCTTGTTACACCCCGCACTCTTGAGCTCGAAACGTCTTTTTAAGTTCCTTAGACACTATCATGTGAGCCGGATAAGCTACGACACTATCAAACAACTCTAAGGAAAGAAGATTGTGATACCTCGCAAGAAGGGAGGTTGGAGATAGAGTCATAAGAATCCGGAGAGAGTTGGAGGCTAAGAAATGAGTCGTAGGACTCTATTTACCAACGTAAGACACTAAGTTAAGAGTCTTATACACTTAAGTTGCTTAAGGATATACCAAGCTTACGTAGTGCGGATCACATGAGCTCTTAAAGTAAGACGAGATTACGAACCCGCGAGGAAGGGAAAAAGACGATGCGTGGCTGCCAATGGAGGAGCGACATGTGGCAGCACCTCAAGAAAGCAGGTGATGCACCTACTTAGGGTCAAGTAGGTGATGCAGCTGCTTGGGGGAGGTGGACCCCGCTGCCACGTGGCAGCCCCTAATTGGCAGCATGACACGGTGGCCAATTATGGCTTGACACGTGTCATCCTTAGGGGATGACACGTGTCACCCCTTGGGACCACCTATATAAGTTGATATGTATCCTAATTACTTCAGTTCATTAACAAATTTCCAGCAGCAACGTGAGAAAACAAACCCTAAAGCTAAGGAGAGAAACTTGCGACGGCTTTGGGAGAAAAATAGGTAAGTCCCATTTTCGTTCCGTAAATTAATTAATTAGCGTATACTACGATGATATGGAATTATTAGTAGTACAAAATTAGGATTTGGTGCAGAAAAAAATGGACAGCAAGCTGCCACGATGTTACAGCACGCTGAAAAAAAAATCTGAGGCGCGATTTTGGCGAGTTCTAGCCAATTTCGGGAAAGGTAAGTTCTTCCCCTCTAATTTGAAGTTTATGATGTTAAATTATGGTGTATTACACACCTTAGGGGCTTCTGGAAGTTGGAGAAAAGGTTTGAAAAGTTCGGCGTTCGAAATAAACGAATTTAGAATCGCTATAGTTAAGTTGTTGTCGAAATAAGGTGTTGTGCGCGTGGGGGCTGCTGCTGGTTGTGTTGTGGCGTGTTGCAGGGTCTAAAATTTCTCTAAGTGAGGTGTTGGGGCTGCTGGTTTCAGCCACATGACCCTCCGCTTTGCAATTAAAGAATTCGCGAAAGAAAGATTAAAAACTCTAGTTTTGGTATCTTAGTTTCGAGTGAATTGTTGGGGGTTTATATTGTGTAATTTTGGTCGTAATATGTATATGTATGGGCTGCTGGTTGCATTGTTGGTTGGCTGCAGGTGCTAAGTACATGGTTGGGAATTCGGATATGGCACATTATAGGGGAGGTACTGCCCGATTTTCATTAACATCCTAACTAGTTAAGGAACTAGTCGAGAAGGCGAGCGAAGGGATGAATGTTATGAATACTCGTGGGTAGTCTAAGTTGCTGAAAAGTCCAAGGTTGTTAATACTTACATTACTTCCATGTTAAATAGGTTTCGAGGACAATGATGTGGACGTGATTAAGAGAAGTCCATACAAGGTATGTGAAGCGTTCTTTTGGCATGTTTTGGTATAACTATGTCGAACTATTCTTCTTTTCTTTTGGCATGTCTTAGATATAAGTTATGAATGATATGTACATGATATTTGGGATTCAATCCATTCGTAAAGCCCTGAGTATGAGTCGAGACTCTTGTTTACTTCTTGATATTAGAACTTCTGTAATAGCTGAGTCATTGCCTTTTTGTCTTCTATGTGATGAAAACTAGTACATGTAAAGCCTATTTCTTCTTTCCTTTGGAATGGCTTAACATTAAGTGAAATGGTATATGATATAGGTTTAGAGGTAATTCCATTTATGAGCTCTGATTGTAACTCGTGACTTGTAGTCACTCCTGAACATTAAGAGTCTGAAAGTAGTCAAACTACTATTCTCGAGCCTACTATATAATGAATAGAAAGTAGAGGTACCATCTCCTCTTTTTAGAGGCTCTGAATTGATAAATGTCGTTGATTGCATGAGTTGAGTCTTTGACTAGATAAATTGTGTTTCTGATTGCATAAACTATATTTCTGATTGCATAAATTATGTGGCATTATTTTTATGCATGTTTGTGATCCCTAAAGCCCCAACTGATGTAAGCCCTAATGACATCTAAAGGGATACCTCGGATAATTACTCCACCAGTCTTCAGGTGATGGTTCACTTGACTGTTTCATCGAGTCTTAGATAATGACTTAGTTGCATATGGTTTCTCACTACTCTACTCGTGCATATTGTAACCCATCCTTCCTCGAGTCCCATGATGGGCCGGGATATGTTATCATGCACAGTGTTACTACTTCTTTCACCGCGTCTTGGGTCGGATGTGTATAGTTCCACGCACGAGGAGACGGTACCGTACGTGAGGTGTGATATATGTTATATGTTATGACGATATGATTATTCACCGAGTCCCGGGCCGGCTGTAATATGATAGTATATGTGGTGAAATAAGGAAGGAACACCGAGTCCCTTCTTAGAGGGCCGGGTACATATGTATATTATGATGGTACGCTATAGACGTACACCACTCCATTCACCGAGTCCCTCACTAAAGGGCCGAATACTTTATGTAGGCATGCATATGAGATTAAACCAATACATTGTGACCCTGAGCCCCGCAGTGAACCGGTATAATACGATGATATACATGATAAGATGATACCGTATACGATGGTATGATACCGTATATGATGGTATGATACCGTATACGATGATATGATGAAATAAAATGCATTATGATACGATGATATGTGATTATAAAGTAATGATGATGACACCGAGTTCACTAGAGGGCCAGGCACAGTATATGATGGTGTATAGGATTACGTGTCCTAAGGTGCAGGTACAGTAATTTGTTAATAGTTATACTTATCCCCTGCATCCCTATTTCAGTTATGATCTCAGTTACGATGTGTTATGCTTTACATACTCAGTACATATATCGTACTGACCCCCCTTTTCTCGGGGGGCTACGTTTCATGCCCGCAGATACAGATGTTTATTCTGGAGATCCATCAGCATAGGAGTTCCTCTCAGCTGTGTCCGAAGTGCTTCACTGTTCTAGAGCCTAAATTTTGATGTTGGTCACTTAATGTATATATTTGTACATTCAGGGGTACGGGGGGGCCTTGTCCCGCCATATGTTGTTGTTACTATTCTTAGAGGTCTGTAGACATATGTATATGTGGGTTGTTTGTGAGTTAGTTTCGATGTTGCCTATTCGATATGTTGTGAATGTTTTTGTTATAGCAGCCTTGTCGGCTCGCGTGCCCTTTCATGATATGATACAAATGAAAGAGGCTACATGTACATGAAAAAGTTTTAAACTATTGGGGTTTTTGTATATAGTATCACATCACACACGGTTCAACTTAAGTGTAGTTGATAAATACGCATAAAAGGGTCCAGGTCGGATCCCAGTTGCGGCCTACGGGGTTGGGTCGTGACACCTCTTCTAATTTGAGGCATGATAAACTTGATATCAGAGCAGTCACATCCCCGAGAGTCAACAAGTTGTGTCTAGTAGAGTCTTGCTTATAGATGTGTTGTGCATCACACTTATAATTAGGAGGCTATCAGGCATTTAGATATAGTTACTATTCTTTCATTACTTAGATCGTGTGATAGAACTAAGTCATAAGAAGTTACTTCAAATTTATCCTCTGCTTAGTGTCATATAAAATCTATTTATTAATGCTGAACTTATAGGTCAAAAGGCTAAATGTTAGTTTTGTCAAGAAGGCAGTTTCTAGCTCATAACTCCTAGTCACATGAATGACTTCTATTGAATGTGTGACTTCAAATAACCTAACTAATTAGTGATTTATGTGAGCTCTTCTATATGTACTCAGTTCAGGAGTAATTAAGTATGTTCAATTGTATGTGATTATAGATGTCATGGTAGTCTCGACGGCTTGCATTGAATTTTTTTTGTATATCCATTGTGAATTACTGATTTACCTATGATTATTTTGCCACAAATTCTCTAATTATGGCCTAGTCGACCTGTACTTTAGTAATCGGGTTATATTTCATAATTCAAGCTTAAGGTATATGTCACGACCCGAGCCTAGGGCCTAGACGTGACACGGCAAATGAGACACCCGAAGGTACCTCACCCAAGCTTACTAGCATTCATTAAGCATTTCATTGGTAATGGTAAACAATAATAAGCGGAAATAAAAGTATTTTTCCATTTATGTCCAAACATACCTCTACTAATAGACTTGGCGGGGACTAAGACATGTCCCTAGCTCACCCTCAATATAAGTGTCAAGAAATGTCTTAATAAAAGTCTTACTATTCTACATAACATAAGCTTAGAATAAAAAGGATGTCGTTCCCGAAACATGGGAACTCACCACAAGAAATCTTTAACTAACTTGAGCTAGCCACGTGGAGGGGGTCGAGGAGTGACGTCGGTTCCTACATGGTGATATCATGTAGGCAAAAGTATACATTAGTACTTTGAATGTACTAAGTATGTGAGTATGCTATGAAATGAAGAACATAAGAGAGACATGATTAAGCAATATGCATAAGTGAATGCATGCATTAGACATCATCACATGAAACTTTAAAATATTCATTTTGTGGGGAAGTGACCATAACCGACATTTAAGACCATGCGAGCTATTACATGAAATCCAACATAAGCCCCTACGTTGGCACGGGGAGACTACTTGCCAGGTAGAACTCCATTCAGATTACATTTAATTATTTAACATTTGGTGGCTACAAAGGCCTAGCCGACAGGGCTCCTATGGTGGCACATAGTTAATGCAACATGAGACTTTACTTAAGAACCCCTTAGGTCGAGTTCCCATCTACATGCTACATTCAGTGCTAGGTCAAATCCCATGGAATAACGTTTAAAATATCATAATAACATAAGCATTGTATAACTTTAGACATCAAATCATCACCGGTAGAATAGCTCATTAAAACCTTTGGTTTATAATATCATCATGACTACCATGCCCTATTTACCGTTCTACTAATGAACCTTGATTTACAAGAAAATTAGATCTACAATCAGTGATGGCATTCCGGGTACCATGCTAATCGGACCTTCCATTTTGGAAAGATGTTCAAAAGCATTGACAGCCTATAGGGAGGTCAAACATGTCATATCATAACCTTAAACATTTCATTTGATTCAATGTGAGAATTGTCCTTTCACATTAAAACCTTACTTTGGCTAAGAAGCCCTTTTATCAATCAATCATTCATTCAATCATTTCACAAGACTCCCTTAAACATGGGAATTTGCTTCACAAACTTTCAATTCAACTTCATTTCAACATAAGAAGACTAGGTGGGTTCATTTCATATAACTTTCAAATACATTTAAAAGAACACTTGTATGCATGAGAGTGATATGAATGCATCAAATCAAACATCTTAAAAATAACCCACCATATGCACTTTAAAACTACTTTCAAACCTTCATATAAGCACCTTAATAAACCATCCATTTCATGTAAATAAGAATCAACATAAGTCAATATAGGTGATAAACTTTAAATATTCAAGAATCTATACATTTGAAATCGTAGTATGAAAATCCCTAAAATTTCTCATCACTTGAAATTAAGAGTCAATACACATATATATCAATAGGAGTAAATAAACTTAAATATACTATAATCTATGCATTTGGAACCATTATGTAAAATAACATAAGATTTCATCATTTAAAAATTGATATGCAAAGTTGAGATAACATTTGGGCTCCATGGGTGGAAGAACCCATGGATGAAAACCCACATACCTTAAGGAGGAACTTGAAGAAGATTTGGAGAATTCTTGGTCTTCAATGAGGAGCCTTGAATCCTTGAGTTTGATAGAAAAATTGGAGGGGATTATTTGAGAGAGAAGAGGATGAAGTTTAGGGTTCTTTAGAGAGGTGAAAGGCTGAAAAATGACTCCCAAACATGCCCAAGTTTGTGTATATACATTTAGGTAAAATGCCCAAGTTGCCCTTCATCAAAAAAATCTGGAAAATAGGCAAAAACATTGCTGGCGCTATAGCTGGCGCGACGCGCCAGCACCCAAACTACTGAGGCTAGTTTGCCTGAAATTCTGCAGAGATATTTGTGCTAAAATGGTCATAACTTTTGACTCCAAACTCCAAAAATTGCAATATTGGTGGAGTTGGAAAGAAGACTCAAAGACCTTTAATTTGGTAGGTCGTGGGACACCCAGTTCATTATATTCTAGGAGATATGGTCATTGGAAGTTGACCCTTATACGAACTCATTCGGAAACTTGGTCGAGACTAATTCTTTGGACTCGACTTGGTTTTAGGGATCCCTTATGACCCTAAACCACATATAATACCCTAAATTACTTAGAAATTGATCCTAACTCATGAATGCACTTCAAAGTCGTAGAGTACGATCCTATACGTACATGAAAAATGCTACGAGTCTTGGCGTAGAAATTTTTGGGGTGTTACAGTAAACTTCTAAAGGAAAAAGAAAATATTTCATAATTTACATAGAGACTAGTTATTTAGTGAATTTAGTTACTATAAGTTCATATGTGCGTCTGTTATAGTTTACTTGGTTATTGAATTATGTGTGTTACGTGCATTATAGGTCTCTTACTTTTTGCCTGGTTCATAAGTTTACTAGTTATATGTTAAGATCATTTGTTTTATGATATTTATTTGTAAGTAATTTTTTCTTGGGAAATGTACTACCTCAGACAAATTTCTTACATGTCACGAATTCTATAGAGAAATTTATATTTTATTATATCAATCGACATACTAGATATGTTGTAGATAATAAATCATGAAAAAGATGACCTCATCAAATGACATTGGATGTCTATAAGAGTAAGCAATCAAAAACTCTATATATGAGTATATTACAGTACATTTACTTATAAGATTATAGTTGCTACATGTTTCATGACATAAGAGTATTCATGGTACTGTTTTTATAAGTTCCCTAACTTACATGCTAAGTGTCCTTGTGGGGTTAATGCTTTGCAATTTTTTTGTACCACCGACCATTTATTTGTAGTTGTATGTTATGTGAATTATTAAGTATATGCTATTGATTTTCCTATAAAAAAACCTCTTATATGCTACATGTTATAGGAAGTATTGAAACGTTTGTACCGTTTTCAACATGAATTTTGCTACATAAATATTTTTCATGAAAAATTAAAGGAATACTTGTCATAATTATTTTACTCACATTATTGATCATAGATCTTGAATATTTCTCCATATTATATATTTGAGTTGTTAATCATAGTCTGTAGTCTTGATTATTTATAAAATTCTTTGAGAAAGTGTTGGATACATATATAGTTCCCATGTTTTATTATTTTTTGGTGATTAGAATTAGTAAGTACTTGTAGCTTATAATATTTTAAAAGGAAGTACGTGATAAGTTAGCTTCTAAATTTTTAAGTATTATTTGAATTGTGTTGCTATAATGACCAAGTTTTTGGTCTATGTTCAGTTCCGAGTCATTATAGGAGGAAAAATAATAAGAGTTCACTCTCTAAGATTTCTATATATTTCATGTTAGGTAATTCTTGTCTGTTTATTATTTTGTGTTATATTATGTATACGGGTAATAAAGCTTCTTATATCCACCTGAGGTGTCTTATGTGCCCTAATGACTATTTGATTTATTTTTCTACGGACCCGTATCCTAAGTGTTATGTGCAGACCATCTCATGAGAAAGTGTTTTGTTGTATTTGGAGTCCTTGTCTTAATATGATAGTATTGTTTGAGTAATTACGATATACAAAAAAATCTTTTGGTGCTTATAAGATAAGCAAAGAGAATTGTTTAAACTAAGTAAGTATATGCATAAGGAATAATTGTGATCTCTAGTATAAGGGCTAACTGGATATATTTTTGAGTGGTTTTATTTGCTAGCCTATCAAGTCTTTTTTTTCCTTTTTTCATATTATCCATAGAATCCTTTTTGCCGCTTTGATACAAATTTATTTGTAAGTTTATCAAAACTTAAGTGTTGTCTTCCACCAAAAGTTTCAAATAGTTTGGGGAATCTAGGTCCACTTGTGATCTGCACCAAGGTGAGTAACCACATTGCTTTACTTGACCCATTTACTCTCAAAAACTATTTTCTGGATGCGGAACAATACTGAAGGGCGTATTTTAAGTCCCTACGTTGTAGTAGGCAGCTTGTGGAATATATAGTTCTAGATGTTGAGGCTGTTTCTTCTAAGGTCAATATTGGATGATCTAAGTACACTTTGGCAGGCGCCCAAGTAGCTCGTATATCTGATTTTGGAAAGAATGACATAATTTTAAACGTACGAACACATCTGGGGCATCTTCTAAATCCTTGGGATTATGCACTTGGGTATGACTTATATGCTACAAATAGTAATGATAGTGAGCTGGACAAGCATAAAAGCTTTGTTCTCCCAGATGTAATACTGGTTAAGAAGAGCTATGAAGAGAAATGGCAGAAAAAGCGTGGGAAGGCCATTCATAGAAGCTGAAATCTCTCAATATGGAGATTGATGACAATGTAAAGGGTACAGATCATGAAGATAAGATGAAATCTAAGTATGAACAATTCTTAAGAGATTTAGAAGAGAATCCAGATCTGGGGTTCAACATATCTCTTTATCGTAACAAAGAGTATCAGCCATTAGAAATGGCATCTGTAACTCATGGCGATGATCCTCCTTCTGTCCTGTTGGAGGAATTGTTAGTTGATCTTGATTTAAGTGAGGAGGAAGCTGACAATGATGGAATGAGGGAGTAAGTCGAGTACTTGGACATGTGCTTGCCTTATTGGATACTAAAACCTTAGATGAATTTCATTGGTGAGACCTGTTGCTGCTGCTGCACCATTTGCCCATTTTCACAGTATTATTATTTTATTACTATGATTTCCTACTTTCATGGTTTGCGTTATCCTTTGTAAAGTGCAAGAAATCTGTTTTACTTGGAGTAATTAGGTCCCGAGTCCTGTAGGTGTGATAGTGATCATAAGTGACCACATCATCTCAATAGAAGAACGCAGTTTGAAAGGTTCAGGTAGAATAGCAGACACCAAGCCAAGCCAAGTTGGAAGAACTGAGTCATACAATTTTTGTTTCCTTTTATGGTGTGGATCTAGGGCGTGTGTAATGACTCAATTATCTATTTAAGTCTTATCGATCATTTTTCTTTTGTATTGATCTTTAAAGCTTCACCTCTCTTATGCATGCGTGCACACAGACCACCTGCTAGAAAATTGTAGAATATAACTTGTTCCTCTTGTTGCTAATGTTACTATATCTTTTTTATTTGGGATAATGAATAAGTATCACTCTCAACTATGACCGAAATTTTGGAGACACACCTTAACTTTACTAGGATCTTATTATTCTCCTGAACTATTTTAAAATTAAATAAATACACCCTAAAAGCTGACGTGGTATAAAAAGTGTGCACACTCTCTTGAAGGCAAGTGATACATCAAAAAATTTGACACGAGTCCTTTTTTAATTGGTGACATTATAATTAATTAGTACACATAATTATTGATATTAAACCTTCCATAAATATATATATATATATAATTATTATCATTTCTTATATTGATTTTAATTTCTTTCTCTCTTTAAACTTTTTATTTTTTTCTTTCTTTAATTTCTTATCTTTTCACTTTCAATTATTTTCAAACAATTATGTGGATTCTTTTAAAATTTTAACGTTTTAATCTTTTTATGTTTTATTTGTTTTTTTTCACTTATTTTGACATCCATTCAAAATTAACTAATTTTAGATACAAAGCATTTGGAATTAAATTTGAAATCGGATCAAAAAGAGAGAGAAAATAAAAGATGCTTTTACACTGATACTCCTGCTGATTGGGTGTCCTATTTTCCCTTGGCTGAGTGGTGGTACAATTCCAGGCCCCATTCTTCTATTCATACATCTCCCTTTGAGCTCCTATATGGTTATCCTCCTCCTTTACACCTCCCTTATTTTCATTGTAATTGCTTTCAATTCCTGATTGTAGTATAGGTAAGAGTCCGTAATACTCTTGTAAGGCATACTAAAAGTGATTTCTAAATACTCTCTCTCAGTTTCTCTCAATTCTGTCTCTCTTCTTCACTATCTCTCTATCTCTGTTCTTGTTTTCTCTTTTCTATTTTGATACCTTCAATTTGGTATCATATGCTCAATTTCAAATGTGACAATTACAGTAAGGTCTCTTTGTTAGTTTGGGGAGGAATCCTTGTTCTCCTCTTTGAGTTGCTCTATTAAGGGTCAATGCTTGCAAAAATATGTCCCACAATGAATGTAAGGATGGTTGGTTGCCATTTTCATTTGTTGGATACAAACATAAGACACTGTCTTTCTTCCATCATCTATTGGCTGAATGTTTTTCAAACTTTGTATAACATTTAGTTGAATTAGGTTTTCATTAAGTGCAAACTAATATGTCAAGTGTGTTTTTTCTCAAGATAAAAATGACTCAAACTGAACTATTAACAGTGTTGTTGGTCCGTGGAAACAGAAGGGTCTCTTTTTTATGTCAAGAGTAAATGGAGTAACAATTTTCTCCAAGCTGCTAGTTGTAGGCTTTAATGTTAAACCAATAAAGAACTTTATATATAATAATAGGACAGAATTGCTACTAAGTGGTATTGGCTACCACTCCTCACTAAGCGCAAGGAATCCTAGTCAGTTATTAGAGCCCATTTGAAGTTTTGTGATATATGCAGAAGTTGGGATCAAGCAATTCCCATGAAAATTGGATCTAGAACTCAGAAATGCTGAAAGAAAAACATATCACAATTTAGGTAATAGAAAAAACCATTGCAGTTGCACATGGACTGGGCAAGATAATTGCTAAGATCCAGAAACTCAGAGATACGAGTGCAATGATAGCACTTTCATTTAGAATTAAAAATAACGGATTTTTACTGACATTAGTGTATAGCTTCATTATGAATGAATATCCAAATAGCATGCCACATAAGTCAGAACAGGCCCTCATGTATCAAGAATTAGAGTTCAGTCACAAAGTACTCACCCAAATTTTTGATTAGCCAAACAAAGGGCCCTATAAGTCACTACCATAATTTACATGCATCTCGCAATTAGCATGAGCCGCCATGAGCAGAAGGCAAAGGTACCCGCCCCCAAGTACTGAATTTGTAAGATATGAAGCAAATCATTTCCAATAAACATGACAACCGAAAAGATAAACAACCATGGTGATGCAACTCTGAGAAATACTAATTGCATGGAAGGATTTCTACTTGACATCAAGTGCTTAGAGTGTTTCATGAGAGTATGAAAACCACTAATGTGCTACTTGCCTGCTCATTTATTGCTTTTATATTGTCAATTGTACTATAAACTACCTTTTCTCACGCACTCTCTTAGAATCTTAATAGTACCATCATAGAAATTACGACTACGCACCCTATTTTGTCGAGAAAGTATAATATCCCATTTCATGAGAAATTACTTTTCTAGGTGAAATGACCATTTTCCCTTCTCCTTAGTGTTTTCATGCTAATTATGTGATGTGGGAATGTTTAGTGTGGTCTCCGATGAGATCGGGTGAGATTTTGGTGATTTTGAGCCTTTTGAGTTGAGTTAAATTGAGATAGTTGACTTTGGTCAATATTATGAGATCCGAACATCGAATGATGATTCTGTCAGTTTTGTTGCATCCAAAACTTTGAGTTTGATCTAGTGGGGTGGTTGGTTAGAACCTCGAGAACTTAGGTTGCATTTTGGGTGGTTAGGCGAGAAGTTGGAAGTATAGGCCTTAGAGAGGTTCATGAGGCTATTTTGGTCATAATAAACTTTTTTTGAAAATCTGACGATTTCATTGAGTCCAAAATATCGATTTTAGTAGGGTAGCATATCCAATTTATTTTTATCGCACCCCAAACGAATTTCGAGGGTCTATTCAGAGACTTTGAGTTTGACCTTCTTTGGTTTAAAATATCTAGTGAAATGGGAACTGCGATCAAGGCCCCCTAGCTCATTCGCAGAAGGTAAAGATGAAGGGCTCCGAGATCGGGGGTGCTTGGGATGCCTTCACGGAGAGGTTCTCGAGAAACCTTTGCGTACTTTCGTGTGAGGGGTAGCGAGTTCGCAGAGGATCTGGGCTTAACTAGTGGGCCGCATTCGCATAGAGGTTCTATATTTGTGGGGGTTCAGTCAAATCCCTGAAACAATGTATAGACGGGACACCTTCCCCTTTTGTTTATTTTCCTGCATTTTCACTCATTTGGAAGCTTAGGAGAAGGGATTTTTGAGGGCTTTCTTGAGGAAATTCGTTGGAGTAAGTTTCTTTATTTCCTCTAAATCATTTTCTTCAAATTTTACCTTCCAAAACTCTTTGAAAATTATGATTTCAGTGTGAGTTTTGGGGTTTTCCCCCATAATTGGAAAAATTGATTTTTTTAAAATTTTAAACCCGTTTCGTGCTCGATTTTAATGAATTTTTCAACCACGAACTTCTTTTTACTTGTAGAACATGATTTTCAAATAAAACTCTAATTTTGACCTTCTTATTTTCGAAAAGATTTTTGGACGATTTTGACCCTGATTTCTAACCTTGGCAATATGGGTATCTTTGGAACCTTTTTGATGTATACGTTTCATTCTTCATAGTTGGAGATCGTTTTGAAGTTAGTTTTTAAGGATAAAGCTCTAGTAGATTTGTTTAGGTGAAGTTTTTGACTTTCAAGGTAGGTTTGGCTTATCCTTCTTCTAGACTGGGTTAGGTTGTTAATCGTTCTTATGAATTAAATTGTGTGATGGGATCGTAGCATGATTTTGAATTATGGAAAGTTGTGAATTATATTGCTTCGCCCATGTGGGGGCTTACTTGTGTTGTTTCGCCCCGTGTGGGGACTTATTTGTGTTGAGTAGCCCATATGGGGCCTTATGTGATATTATTATTTATTTTAAGAGTAAATGATTCATGAGATTACCCTTTAGAGGGGTTGGAACTGATTATTCTTATATGTTGGTGCAGAATGCTCGAGAGAGGGGCCTAAGATGAGTTTTATCTCTTCATAACATAAAAATGAACATTTTCAAAAGATAAATGCATGTTTCAAATGATTTCTGTCACTACTTTTGGCATGAGAGGGCGTATATCATGATTTATTGAGATTTGAGGATTCGAGTTCTTCTTATGCATCTATTGAGTTGATTATGCATATGTGTTGCATATGTTATGATGCACTCATCCTCATTCATCATATCATTGTTCATGGGAAGTTGAGAACTGTGGAAATATTATTTTTGAGAAAGAAAACACCAACCTTACAAATCCTTGACCACGAGCTAGGTGGCAATTTGATAAGATATTGAGATCATGAGATTTGGTATTTGGATTGTGGGTCCTCTATGGGTCCTTATCTTGGGAGCTAGAGACTTGAAAAAATGTATACGACAGGTTGTGCAAAAACCTTGATTCCACCACATCATCATTTTATCATTATATTGCATTGCATTGGCTATCTTTGTTATTGTGATCTTGCCTTCTATTATGAGTAGTTATGTGTAGTTCTACCTGTTTATGTTACTCGCATCGTTCTTATATAAATTGGTGGCACCAATGCTGGAAAGAGACTTTTCTTTATGCAGGTGGAAGCATTTCATAGTTTATTTTTATAAGTTCAGATTACCTATTTTATACTCAATTGGTCAAACATACTAAGGACATGTGGATTGTACTCACCCACTACTTTTGTGTCCTTTTGGTGCAGATCCTAGTCACAGCATTCCTCATGGAGGCTGATTAAATCTATGAGTGTGTCCATTCAAAGCTGTGGTGAGGTCCTGTGTTCCGGATCGTCATTGGACTCTATCTATTTTAGACTTTACTCTCAGATTCAAAGGCTTGTGATGTACTTTAGATTCTAAGTTGTAGTAGATGCTCTTTATGCTTATGATACCAGATCTTGAGAATTTCTTTCTTATGTCTCATTTTCTTTCGTTTGTGGCCTGGCTCCGTTCTAGGATCTCGTATGTGTTATTTTTGAGATATCTCTTGAGTTAGAAAGTTAGGCTAACACACCAGGTTGTTTGGGATGTGCGTCATCATGACATTGCCTTTTGTATCGTGGCGTAATGCCATGTGGACCTTTTTCCCTGGTGAAAGATTTATAGTCATAAATTTTTAGGGCGAGGAGCACTCATGCATCAAATTTCGTAAAGCGTTAATGTAACATCCCCTAAAAACATTGTATACGATGTTACAATTCTCGCCTAAAAATGATACAGCCTCTGTATTTTTGGCATAACTTTTTATAGTATTGTCAAAATTGGGTTATTCAAATTTTTGAGTAACCACAAGATCATTACCTACAACTTTTGTGAGACCATAATTTAAGTATCGGAGGTTAAGTAGGTCAAATAAATTAATTATTATAAGATGGTGTGCTGTGATGAAATGGAGTGTTTGTAGAAGAAAATTCATATATCACTGTAGGATGCTCCAAATTGGTTGATTCTTGAACGACATGAAACTAGACTTCATATCTACAATTTTTATGAAGACACTAAATCCTAATAAGGAATTTATCTTATTCAAAATCAGCTCCGAAAAGGAGTATTCTGTCAAAGATAACTCATTTCACCTACCATTGAAAGATCTAGATACATTTGACATCACTCATGACATAAATTGTCCTCCAATTAACATCATCCATGACATCACAATTTTCCATTAAATTTTTAGATTTTTCTTTATAATTATTTTATTTATTGTTAGGTCTCTTTTTCCCATCTATAAATATCCACCTTATTTCCTCATTTTATTCATCATGCTTTCTCAAGCAAGTCTTCTCTCTATACACTTCTTTACACATTCTCAAATATAGTTTTAGTTCTTAGTAGTGAAGAAATACTATTCCAGTGATTCATATACTCCGGATAGTACACAAAACATTTCGGCGAAGAGAAAAGCTAGGACTCAAGAGTGTTCATTAAGTCTTTCGGTTCCGACTAAAGCTTCGAATTCCAGGTATGTAAGGCTTCAATGAGAGTATTTCTTCCACTCTCAAGTCTAAATTATTTTGATTATATGATAAATTATGTTTTTTCTTTAAACTTTACTCTAAGTTATGTGAGTGTTTATCCATTGGTTCTTTCATCCATGTAGTCCAAAAACTCTTTCAATTAAGTCTCTTGATTTCAAGTAATATTTTCTTATGCGAAATTCTTATTTATTCTTAATATCATGAATCATGGTTAAACTAATGATTATTGTTCTATTTTGATGCAACATAATTTCATATGTATGAATTGATGGTTTCTCTATTTATCTATTTAAAGATTCTTGAAATTCATGATAGGTTGTTTAAAGCATAATTTTTAATTAATAGATTTCAAAGTATTTATGTATATATTTATTTACACACATGTTTGCAAGTTGAAGTGATTTGAACCCACCTAGTTTTACTATGTTTTAAATAAAGTTTGGCTTGAAAGTTTTGACTCCAAATGAATGTTTATGAAAGAAATATCTATTATCAAAAGGAAATCTTATTAAAATAAAAGAATGATGAAATGATATGAATAATGGATTCTTTATGCAATAAGGACAATTCTTGCATATTTGAATTACCAAATGTTTTAATGAGCTATTCCACCGAATATGATGTTTTGAATTCTCAAGCTATATGCTATGAATATTTTGAAGTATTAAACTATTCCGTGGGATTGACTTAGCACTGAATGGGGCATTGAGGTGGATTCGGTAAGGGAATCCTAGTAGCAACCCCTTGTCTCATTAACTATGTGCCAACATAGGAGTCCTTTTAGGCTTAGGCTAATGGATCCATAAATATCCCTTAAAGTTAAAGTTAAAGAAATGAATGAAGTTGACGGAGTTCTACCTGGCAAGTAGTCTCCCCGGCCAACGTAGGGGGTTATGTTGGATTTCATGTAATAGCTCGCATGGTCTTAAATGTCGGTTATGGTTATTTTCCCACAAAATGAATGTTTTAAAGGATATCTATATGATTTAGTATGCATGCATTACATTATGTTCCATATTACATAAATGTTATAATGTTTCCTCAATGTTCATGCATCCTTACATACTTAGTACATTCAAAGTATTAACGCATACTCTTTTGCCTACATGATATAACCATGTAGGGACCAGTGCTCCTCCTCATTCTCCTCCATGTGGCTAGTTGAGATTTCATTGAAGACTACTTTTGGTGAGTTTCCATGTTCCGGAAACAATACTCATTTATCTTTCTAGCTTATGATATGTTAAGATATTTTACTATGGCATTTCTTCTATTATTATTGAAGGCGAGCTAGGAACTTGTCTTAGCCCCGTTAAATCTAATAGTTAGAGGTATTTTTGGACATATGTAAGTTGAAGATTTACAATTATGATTTTCGCTTGTTTATTTATCATCATTACCTATGAAAGGCTAAAAGAATGCTAAGAGGCTTGTTTGAGGTACTTTCGGGTTCCTCATTCGCCATGTCGCATCTAGGCCCTAGGCTTGGGTCATGACAGTTAACATCAGTATATTGTTGTTATGTAGAAAAAGACGGATTAAAATTAATTTTAACTTTATAGAGAAAAAATCAAATTTAGAAAAGAAAAGTTGTCACTTAATTTTTTAAAGAAATTAAAAACTTAATTTAAAAGACCATAACGGATTTAAGTCTTAAAAATTCAGAGAAAACCGTATGAGATTCTTATTTCCACTTTGAGAAGGTGTTAAGCATTTAAAGTGGCCGCTAACGCGCGGTTATCCGATAATTTGAAAAATAATTTGACTAAGTTTTGAAAATATTAATTTAAAGGAAACAAAGACTTTAAAATTATTTTTAGAAAAGATGATGAAACTTAAACATTGAAAATAATATACATGTATATATATAAAAAAAAAAGTTTATCAAATGACTAAGTAAAGGTAGAAAATCATTTAAAGAGTAAATTAAAATGAATTACTTTATCTTTAGGAGAATATAATTAAGTTAAAACAAATTAAAATTAATATATAAGCAAACATAAATAACATAAGTAAATAAATTATTACAACTCGAATCAATATAAATAAACAATAAATAACACATTAAAATATGGCCTGACACTTAGTTTCTGTATGCCTAAACTAAGTTGTTGGGCTATTTGTGTTTTGGGCCTTAAGCACAATTCTACTATATATCGCGGCTGTATATATACTGTATATCGAACTGTATATATGCTATATATAGTGTACACAATATTATTTCTGTATATCAAACTATATATACAAAGTATATCACCTGTTTGTTCCTGTATCTGCTATATATCATTATATATCAAATTGTATATACACTGTATATCAGTATATATAACATTGTTTTCTTACACATCGGACTATATAGATACTGTATATCAATGTATACAACACTATATTCCACCTCTATTTCATGTATACAACCCAATATCAATATTCAAACCATGTATATTAATTTCATTTCCATGTATCAACTTTTCGGCAATTCGAGCAAGATGATGAGAGACTCAAAACTCAATGATATGCAAGGATGGAGTCCAAAGATGGATTCGAATTAATATCACATGCACCAAAATAAAATTACATAAGCCTTTACTCATTTTAAGCTAAACTAAGGAATAAATCATTATATTTTAATTTATCAAATTGATGAGTATCCTAGAAGTGACTAACAACATGCATATATGTAGACAAATGAAAGAAAAGAAGAAATATATTCAAGTAACTAAAGAACACGGATTTAATATATACGCTATTTTAGCCCAAATTTTAAAGAAAAAATTAAATCAATTAGGCCATTAAAGTTCTAATTAAATAACAACTTTAAGCATATTTTTATTATCTAAATCATGTAAAAAGAAGAAATTGAAAACATGAAAATTTATATTGTCAAAGAAAACTACTTGGAAAAATAATGAACAAAACTAAGAACTTTAATGAAATAATCCTAACACATGATAGCTAATTAATCCTAACACATGTTAACTATAAGAAATTTCTATCATTAATCTAATTATTCTTAATACATGCTAACTAAAAAAAATAAGAATACGAATCAACTAAATATAAAACATGAAATAATTAAATAAAATAAAGCTGAGAATTTTTTTTACCTCTTTCCAGACAGCGAGACTGAAGACAACGAGCGGAAGACAATTTCACCACCACACAAGAGCTTGATGGAACTCCAATCCACAAAAAAAAAATTGAAAATTTCGACTCAAAACTTCGTGGGTTCGACGTTATAAGAACACTGTTCTTAGCCTAAATTTAGACTCCAATCTCATATTTTCCTCGAAAAAAATATAGATTGAAAGTTATAAATTTTCACAATTTTTAGGCTGGTGACAAGAGTCCAAAATCCTAGCCAAGTTAAAAAAAATTCTAACTTTGGAATGACTAAAAGAACCTCTCACTTCTTCCCACTTCTTAATAAGAATATGAGCCTTTATATAGGCTCAAAAAAACTCAAATCCCTCAAGGATTTTTGATGTGGAGATTGAGATTTTTTTTATTTTTTATTTTTTAGAAAAAACTAAAAAATTCAAAAATGCAAACTATAATTAAACTCACCTAACTAACACTGTATTTAGTTAAAAATAAAATCTTTTTGAGATGATTTTCGAATAACTACATAAATAGTAATCAAAGATATAATTATATAAAAATATGTATATTATACTAAAATTTATAAAAAGATAAAAATAGTTAAGAATGACATGAAAATATTTTTATTTTTATAAAAGCCAATTGAGTATGAGGGGTAGTTAAACATATTTGAGCAGCGCACGAATTAGAAGAAAACGTTCATAGAGTTAAACTCTATTGCATGAACTCAGAATATAAAATAAGTAAAACAATTTCTAATGTCCTATAGCCTCCTGATTATAGGTGTGGTGCACAACACACCCATAAGCAATACTCTACTAGACACGACTTCATAGACTCTCTAGGACTCTTAAACTTTGTGCTCTGATACCAAGTTTGTCACGTCCCGAAAGGGTACCCTAGACGTAGTCGACACTCGAAGATCATTGCTGGTCCCCAAGCGAACCACTTGACCCAATCACACATCCATTCATATCAATCCATCAGCGGAAAGTTTAAAATAAAGAAATAATTTAGTGGGCAACTTAAATCATCAATCTAACTCAAATAATAAAGGCCATGGGCCAACGAATCAAACTCCAATCTATGTCGTTAAATAGTTTGACAAGGATAATTTAAGAAATAAAATACTCAATCGACCCATCACTATCTAGTATATGAAGCCTCTATCACTACTATCTAATTGGCGCCAATGACAGGTTCATGGCTACCTCAAATCAGAATGAAAAGACTAACTCGACGCAAGAATAACTTAAGTGGTATCCTCCGAATGTAGGGGAGGACTCACCAATAAGCTGAGTGTGAATAGATCCTCAACGGTGCACCTATTGATGATCTCTTAAATCTGTCTCTGCATCATGAAATGATGTAGGTCCAAATGGACATCAGTACATGGAATGTATGAGTATGTAATATGGCAGAATGAAACAATACCGGTTCAAATATCTCAAGTTATAAAGATAAGAGATACTCAGTCAAGGTGTCATAAGTCTAAAGTAGGAATACGGTTTAGACAGAGACTACTTATATACAATCCAATTCAATCACATACAATCCAATTCAATTTAATTATATACCATCCAATCCAATCCAATCATATACAATTCAATCCAATCCAATCATATACAATCCGATCCAATCCAATCATATACAATCCGATACAATCCAATCCAATCCAATCATATACAATCCGATCCAATCCAATCGTTTACAATCCATCACATATCATCTAATTCAATCCAATCATATGCAACCCGATCCAATCCAATCACATATCATCCAATCAAATTCAATCATATATAATCAACTCATCTCAAGTCAAAGGACTCAATTCAATAGATATGCAAATTAAAATTTAACAATGCTTTACAATTCGACTCAATCATCTACAATCACAATCAAACCAATCATATCAAGCACAATCCACTTAATTGAGAGTTTCTCTAACCGACAATCATCACCATATGAGCAAGTGATAGTATAACAAGTCGACATTGTTTCCACATCCGTTCATACTTTGCAAGGTATGAATGAATCATCCAATCATGGATCCATCAATCAATCAAGTCCTATCATTTCAGGACAATGAAATAGGAAAACATCTGACATGGTACAATCCCTTCCTACGTTGGCTACGTAGTTCATGGGATTCAAGTATGAACTATACTCATACTTAATTCGGTGCTCAATACTCCTCCCAAGACTCAATATGCTCATATCTATCAAGTGAGTAAAATACTCAAAATACTCATTTAGTCTCTTAGGACTTATTTTCAAATCAACTCATTTAGTCTCATTGAACTCTTTTCAAAACTCCATCAAATCTGGTTTCATTGGACCTTCTTTCAAATCAACTCATCTCAAACTGTCAAACTCTTCTCTTTAAAATTGATACAAATCTCAAAATAGATGTAAAAATTGTCAACTCGTTTATACTCCAAATACTCATACTCAAAATAATAATTAAGAGACTTTTCAAACTCAAATCATGCTCAAACTCTTTCTAAATCAAAGATGAAAATAATCATTTTTTAAACTCAAAATAGTGTATAAATAGTTTATGCAAAAATATTCACAAATTATTTATTTAAAACTCCTTCTCAAACAATCATTTATACTCATATGACTCCAATCAAATCAAATTATGCAAATCACATATCATGTAGTCACCTTGGACTCCAATCCATTTCATATCAAAACGTCATCATCAACATAACCTCTTCATCAATCATTTTTCCTTAATTAAATAAACATCATTCACCTCATCATTCACATCATCATCAAACATCTTTCTCCAAAATCCCCATTTACCTCTATATTCAATTTCATTCACACTCATTAACAAAAATACATCATCTCCCTTTTGAAAGCAATATTTACATAAAAACTATCAATCTCAACCTCAAGATAAATTATAACAAAAAGAAATCTCATCTTGATTTCATGTAGATGAAGACATGAATCCATAATCTTAACAAAACTCCACTCAAGAACATCATCAATACATATTAATTTATATACAAAAATTCATTGTTGTCAATATGTAACTATGGTTTGTGAAATAAATATGAAAGATAATTATTCAAGAATTTAAGTCATGAAAATCATCAATCAATTACTAGTATATAAAAATATTCTAGAGTTTAGGAAAATTTCAAGAAAACCTTCATAGAAGGTTCAAGTCTTTCACCATCTTCATCCAACACATCTATGGGCATATGAAAGAACTCAATCCATATTTTAGGTTAGCCTTACATACCTGAAAATGAAGAACATCTCACCAAAAATCAAAGACATAACTTGAAGATCTCGAATCCTTAAGCTTTTGAGAGAATTTGTTGGGGATGATTTGGAAGAGAAGAGGGGATAAAGTTTAGAGTTCTTTGGAGGTGAGAAGACTAAAAAAAATGCTCTCAAAACGTGACCAAGTTATGTATATATGTTTAGGAAAAATGTCCAAATTGCCCTTTATAAAAAATCTGGAAAACTGGGCAAAAATCCTGTTGGCGCTATAGTGGCGCGCCGCGCCACTACGACGCCAAGCCTGAAATTTCTGAAATCTAAAAAATAGGCTTAAAATCCCTGTACACCTAATAGTGGCGCATCGCGCCAACGACCAAACTACTGAGGCTAGTTTCTGGCGCTATAGTGGCGTCGGGCGCCACTGGAGCGCTAGGCCTAAAATTCCTGCAGTGATCGTCCAAGCCTGAATTTTTCTGCAGTACTAGTCTGTAGTAAAATGGTCATAACGTTTGACTCCGAACTCCAAAAATTACAATTTTGGTGGTGTTGGAAAGAAGACTCAAAGGCCTTTAATTTGATAGGTGATGGGCCACCTAGTTCGTTATATACAAAGAGATATGGTCGTTGGAAGTTGACTCTTATATGAACTCATTCGGAAACTTGGTCGAAATGAATTCTTTGGACTCGACTTGGTGTTAGAGATCGCTTATTATTCTAAAACACATCTAATACACTTCAATTATTTAGAAATTGATCCTAACTCATATATAAAATTACAAGTCATACGGTTCGAGTCTACACACACGTGAAGAAATATTTGAGTCTTTTTAAAAATCTTTTTGGGGTGTTACAATCACCTTGTCTACATTTGGCTTTATATTATATATACAACAACAACAATCCAGTGAAATCCCACATCGTGGGGTCTGGGGAGGATAAAGTGTACGCAGACCTGACTCCTACCAATGTAGGACGGCTGTTTCCGAAAGACCCTCGGCTCAATAGAAGCATAGGAAAAAAAAAGGTCAGACAAGAATATTAATAGTAGGAGAGTAGATAACGGAAGAGTTGCAAACAATAGTATAGTCAAAACATCAAAAAACAGTAGATATCGTCAAATAATAGCATAAATACCATAAATAACATAAGATAACATAACATACATAACATAAATAACATATATATATATATATATATATAACATATATAGATATAGATATAGATATAGATGGATATAGATTCAAAAAAAGAAGAAGAAAGTTTTGATCCTTATTTGAAAAATTCAGAAAAAAGTCAAATCTTTTTGCGAATTTAGATGAACTACATACACATGATTCTCAATTTGATGAGGCACGTAGGCAATCTTTCTTGAGTTCGATGATTTTTGTTCAAACAATAAAAAGAAAAAATAAAGAAGAGAAATCACAAAAACAAGAAAAAGATACAAAAAGATTTTTATTCCTTATTTCATAAAACTGTTATAAAACAAATTAAATTGTCAAAACAAAAAGAAAGACAGAAAGATATAGAGAGAATTTGATATCTATGTGTGTACAATTACACAAAACAGGTAGCTATTTATAGCCGAACTTCCATGAAGAAGAAAAAGGAGTTACATCAATAATTTGCCATTAAGTGGTCCCCATTACAAATGGAGCATCTACTTTCTTCTATTTTATAATAAAAACAAATTTCTTTGGCTATTTTTTATAATTCGTTTTTGGTAGAAAATTCAAGATGAGAAATCACAAAAAGAAGAAGATTTTCTTAAATTTCTTTTGATAGTTCATAATTCAAAAAAAAGAGAAGATTTTATTCTAATTTTCCAAAAAAGCAAATATTCAAAATAATAATAAAAATTATTGGTTACTTTATGTCAAATTTTTTCCAGCTACACAAAAATCTAATTGTGTTTTTGTAATTACCCGGAAGGTTATTTTTGAAATTTTAAAAAAAATTATCATTTTACCCTTCTCGATAGTTGTCCAGAGTCTCTATATATTATTCAATTGAACTTCATCAATAAAGTTCACACTTTTAAACTCAAATTTCATATTATGATTAATGTGAATCACATAATAAGAATAAGAACTCAAAAAATGACTCACATTATTAACACAAAGATCACTTTGAAAATCCTCATGAATAAATTCACCAAATAAATAATTGTCATATATTTTTTTAATTTGGACATACTTTTACGTGCAAAATGGATATCATCACATTTTCCACGCTCCATTTCAAGAGTACTACTACAAAGTATATTCGTAATGGAGTATTACTACAAAGTATATTCATGTCCATATAAAATAAGTTATTGTTAATAGGGGTGGGCGTTCGGTATTCGGTTCGGTATTTTCAAAGTTCGGGTTCGGTAATTCGGTAATCGGTAATTCAAAGTATATACCAAATACCGAACTTTCAAACTTCGGTTCGGTAATTCGATAATCGGTAAATAAAACTTCGGTTCGGTACGGTATTCGGTAATACCATATTTTTTTAATAGTTAATATACAATAAAAATTTATCCGCATTTAATATTTACATTAACCTAAAGAATACATATCTTAACTTACATTTTTATTACTACACCATAATTAAATAATATATGCATTTTAACTTGCCGAATATCGAAATTGAAATTGCTCGTAAGCCACATTCTACGGAGGAGAAATGATACATCGTAAACAAATAGAAAATAATTTATGAATCGATACGGAATAAAAAAAATATTACCATGTAATAAAAATAATGAAAAAGAGTGAAAACAAAAATCTCTAATATATCATACATAATTTTTATACATATGTTTTTCTTTGAATTATCCAAAAACTCTACATCACTGCACTAATTATTAATTAGTTCCTGCAAAGATATGAAAGAGTTGGAATCTTTCGTTTTCAATGTAACTACCAAACAATTTATGTAGATAACTAACGTGGGAATCATGCAAAGTGAAATTAGAATTCTTAATCAATTGCATAAATTTGAAATTAGAATTTATAATTTTTACATGTACATGAATTAAATTTTAGCAGTTATCCATAATGTACGTGTAAGTGTGCATATAATGATATAATATACGGTAAACGTGGGAAAGTTGAAATGAAAATGGTAAGGAAAATGAAAAAATGAGATAGTTTCCTCTTACTATACTCTTATTTTTTGGTAATTTTTTTTCCAGTTTTTTTGTAAAAATAATAATAAAAAAAAAATAAAAAAAAAGTTCGGTATTCGGGAAATCCCGAATACCGAAATACCGAAATATCAATTTCGGTACCGAATACCGAACCGAAATACCGAATTACCGAATATCGAAATACCGAAATAGCCGGTTCGATTCAGTAATTCGGTTTTCGGTATTTTATGCCCACCCCTAATTGTTAAAATCAAATTCACTTGCAAAGAGACATTCAAGAGGGATATGTCTTTTTATTTTACAAAGAAACATAATCGGAGAAAGGCTGAAGAGTCTCGCCTATCTTCTCGCATGAAACTCTCTTTTCGTTCCGCTTTCCCTTTCCATTGGACCAGGTCTGTTCGGATCAAATCAGGATAAATGGGATTGGTCTGACCACATATAGAGAAACATACATATAATTAAAGAGAACCACATCTTTTAGTATATTTTTTATTTTAAGAATTTACTTTATTTTTTAAAAAGTTTTATCCTTAATATAAAATGTACACATAATAATTTATTTATTAAATATATATATTTATTATTAAACTAATGTGATACACATATGTAAATACTTAACTAGTTTGATAGAATTATTGGTGTGAGCGAAAGTGAACTAGAAAATTATTTGAAAAAAAAACTACGAGAATTCTAAACGTTAAATCGTAAATAAAAAATAGAGATTAGTTAATTATTATTAGATGGTAGTTTAATGCTATTTTGAGATTAATTATTCCATCCTCAATATAAAATAAAAATAATATTATAATTCTAAGATAGTTAACTTCAAGATGAGTTATTCAATAATTTTATTTCAATCAAATATAAAATAAATTTATTTAAAATTTAATTTTAAAATTAGTTATTCCTTATTCTTCAAACCGATCGAGCGGTAATTGATAAAGTTGATAATCATACAATTCACAATAAATAGAAATTAGAATTTGGTACGGTCGGATCCCTTTTCCATTTTCCATAAAAACCGTTTGGAGACACCGCCAAGCGATTCCTTACTTTCTCTTTCTGCACCAACCCAGAAAAACGAAAAAAAAAACAATTAATTTCTCTCTAAAATTCCTTGAATTTGCTATTGACCATTCTTCAACCTCTTTCTCTATTGATTTTTTTTTCTCAACGGGTTAGTCATCTTCTCCGTGTATGATCTCTGGTTTTAAGTTGAGCTTTTTTTTCCTGATTTTTTGAAATTTTTTTGGGTGTCAATGGTGGGTGGTTTATTTGTATGTGTGTATGTATCGGCATTGGCGTTGCAGCTTTTAATTTAGTGTTTTGATGGGTTGGATAATCATTAGCTGCTTAGGGTTTTTTTTTGGTTGGCGTTTTTGGATTTTTGTGGGTGCAAGTGCAAAAGGGACGTGTTTTATTTCTGCCTTCACACGCGTACAGACGACATACAAAGCTCAATGTAGTTAGAAATAATCTATTTTTTGTTGGGTTTGTCTTTTTTTTTTTGTTATTTTCTTATGCAATTTGGTGTTTTTCTTTTTTATCCTAATTTTGGGGGTTATGCAATTGAATTGGTTAACCTTCTGCAAGTATGTGGATATATCTGGCTTGTGATTTGTTTTTTTCCCTTTTTTGATAAGGTTGACTATAATTGCTTGTAGAAAGAGTCGGGTTGTTCACTGTTGAATTGCTAAATCTTCTGTAAGTGGGTTGAAAGAGTTGGGCTTTTTGTTGTTTCTGTTAATTTGTTGGTAGAGAAGAGAATTTTGGATAATGCACTGTTTAATTGCTTAATATATAGATGCCACTTGCAAGTTGAAAGATTGGTAATTTGATTATTAGTCTCTCTGCAATTTACTGTCTTTGATCGGGTGAGCATTAGTGCCTTTTCGTGTGTCTGGTTTCTAAAAAAGCTTGTAAATGCCTATTTGATTACTTAACTGCTGTTTGCAGTCACAGATTACTGCGGGTTTTACATGCCACCGTTTTTTTGTGTGGTTATAAGGACAAATGATTGTTGAGTTCTCTACTTCCTCTAGTGTTGCTAGGTAAAACTGTTGATATGCTTGCCCAATCATCAAAGTTAATTTGTCATGGATCCCAATTGCACCACTGAAAATTTATCTTTCTCTTTGCAATCACCTGATCTCTGTAAGATAAAAATCGATTATGTGTCTCAGGGAATGGTTGCATGTGATGTTTCAGGAACAGATGTCGCCACTGCTGCTTTTGACTTGATCAGCATAACCAAGGCGTGTTTACAAAAGAAGAATGATATAGTAAAAAAAAAAACTAGTAGAAAGTTTGATGCTTTGGAAAGTAAATTTTTCCTGCCAGTAAGTGTTTTACCCCTGGGAGGAGGACTGGATACAGCACTAAGTTGACCATAATCAAGCTACAGTACCAGCAAGAAGTGTCAGGTAAAAAACAGTTAAGAAAGAATCTATAGATTTCAATTCCTTGCAAATTACAAGAAAGAGAAGAAGCTATTTTAGTAAGCAAGTTCGTTCTTCTATTTTGCATTTGCTGGGAAATATGGTGCAAGCTGTTGAACATAAGGGCGTGCTCGAGATAGCTCAAAGTGAGCACAAAAAATCAAAAACAACAAAGAAGAGTAAGGGAAATGGGAGGCAGGGAAAGAATCACACTGGTCAAAACTCACAGAAATCAAAAGGAAAAAGCTCCATTCCTACAGGCCCTATCTCCTTGAAAGTTAAATTTGGTTCACGTTGCCTGATAGATGTTGTTCCTCATATTAATGATCACATGGACAAACAGTGTACTACTGGAAAAGAATTCAAAGAATTGCCAAATGTTGCCAGAAATTTTGATGATCGGTTGGAGGCAGGGTTGCCCAGTCTGCAGTTCTCCAGTTGCAACGGAAATTTGGATACTGTGTATGTTTCTGTATCCGAATTATGCCAATCTGGAAAGAACATCAGTCAAGAACCAGTGGACAAGCTTTCGGACTTTCACCATGAGTCACCTTCTCAGGAGGGAACATCAATTGATAACAGGTGCTCAGATTCTGGAACTTCGCCTGACTCAGAAGTTATCAACCTGGTTCCGGATACTCAAATTATTGAGGGAGACCCAGAAGAGTTGAATGATTTAATCTTGTCTAGGCCATCAGTTGCTCCTGGGGACGTTCTGAGTTTGCGTGTGTATGACAGGAGCAAGAAAGGAAGGAAAAAAGATAGGCTCCCAAAGTTAGCCAGTTCTGGTTCGAAAGATCTGCTTAATCCAGATAGTATGAGCAATTCCCAAATACTTGGGCCACTCATCCAAGGAGAAAAAGTACGAGGTGGCTCTTGTTATGCTGATACTTCTGCTCTAACAATAGGTAGAATTGGCTCAGGCAACATATCTAGCACTGAGATTTTTTCAGGGGAACTGTTACCTTGTTCAGGAGTGCCAGAGTTCAATATCTCCTGTGCTACTTCAAAGCTTGGAAGTGGCATAGAGGGTAATGTTTGTTCTAGCTTTGGCACCAAATCACCAGAAACTGAGTTTTCTGAAAAAGTGGTGTCCTTTCATGATGGACAAAATATTACCAAAAGTGAAAGATCAAATTTATCTGGCAAAGGCAGGTCACAGGTCACGAATCCGAAGTTATCCAAAAGTAGAGGAAGTGCTTCTAAAAAGAAGGGAAACAAAGAAAAGCCTGATAATAAGCTTGAAGTGAGATATGAGAATGGCCAAGTCAAGAGTTTATCTGAGGTGAAACACCACCAAGGAACAGGTATGATTAGTTGAATAGGCTTCTGCTTCCCCCTTGCCAAAAGAAAAACCATGGTAATATTCAATTTTATGAGTTCAATGTTGGACTGACCCTCAAGCAATGTAGTATTTATTTTTGAAACTGCTCAAGCAATGTAGTATTAAATGACCATATTAAATTAATGTCTTAGAAAATGAAGCACCATACGGGTTTGGAGAAGTTGGATCCAGAAATAAAGCCTTAAGTGGAGGCATCTCAGACTTGGACATTATGCGGAGTGAGGTGAGTCAGCCTTATTTACAGCCAAGAAATGCCTGGGTGCAGTGTGATGATTGCCAGAAATGGAGGCGTATAGCTTCTGTACTTGCTGATAAAATTGAAGAAACAAACTGCAAATGGTATGTGATTGCCCATCCTCTACGTCATGAATGCGCTGATGTTCTGCTCTTCCAATTAGTTGTCTGCCATGCTTCTTTGAAGTTTATTCCTGTAAGAGGATTTTGATTTTACCCTTACTTTGTAAACTAATGAAGCAATTTTTTGTTGCTCAACTGTACTAGCTCACAATTGCATCCTGGAATATGGTGTTGCTTAAGTTAGAAAGCTAATAAACGGATCTTTGACCCTTCACTTATTACTAGAAAAAAAAATAAAGAAGCTGAGAAAGTGATTCTTGTAAGTTCTACTCTTTTTGGAGTCCATAATTTAATCAGAAGATTCTGTTTAGCACGACCAATATACAGATCTTTGATGCTTATATGCTATGTGTGATTCTGTATGTGAGTGAAAACCTAACTACTTGCTTCTTCTTCTACCTAATCCAATTGGAAAAAAATGGCCCTTTTCTATGAGGTATACGTGTCTAACCACTTATATATTAAGACAGACTCCTCTTGAACTTTGTATAAGTTTGAATACCAGCTAAAAAACTTGATATGAGCCCATTTTCTGCTCTAGCTTTGATGGGCATTACCCTGGCAACCTGTGCTTGTGTTTGGACAGGCTACTCGGTGGATTCGTTATGGTTCATGTAAGCTAGTCCGGACACCAATAATTAATAATACAAAATAAAAAATAAAAAATAAAATAAGAGAAAGGGTTATTTTCATTAACCAACTTTATTTACAAACATATTAATACTTGTCTATTTGTCTTTTAAGATTTTTAACTCTTATATGCTAGAATATTAGCATGTTGCTTGCAGAAAAAAGTACATTAATTTTAACGCGCATAGATTGCTTTCTGCAAACTGAACTTGACCTATTAACACGAATACATAGTAAATAGCTTTCAGGTATACAAGTTACTGCATTTTTCTTGAAATATTTGAGGTTTACTAATGGATCTGCAGATTATTGTGGTTAAGCAAATGTTATGTTGTTTGTTTGTTTCCAAGAGTTAGTTGCTTATTTATCTCATGTAACATTAAAGGACTTGTAAGGATAATTTGGATAGAGACTTGGCTGATTGCTCGATTGCACAAGAAAAATCAAATTCAGAAATTAATGCTGAGCTGGAAATATCAGATGCCTCTGGTGAGGAAGATGCCCTCGGTAAACGCTTGAATTCAAATCGATCAGGACAGAAGAAGGCACCTGGTATTTAATGATTGTAGTAATGAATAGCGGTGATGTTGACTTTGAGTAGATTTTCACTAAAGAAATTTGTGCTAATTTGCATATCTTCCATACATGTCTGCATTACAGTTTCCCTTCAATCATCTTGGACTCTGATTAAGAGAAACTCATTCCTGCATCGTAGCCGCAAAAGTCAAACTATTGATGAGGTGAATGCTTTATCCAGTTTGCATTGTTATCTGATACATCTGGGTCTATATCTTGAATAAAAAATAATAGGAAAATAAGCCCCATGTTGCAGTGTTCTTAGACTTGACTGATCTCTAAATCTTAAAATTCATCAGGAAAGGGTTAATATAAAGCTGGATTTACCCTATTATTCATCAAACGATTAACCTATCACCTTTTTCTGTGGAAAGCTTTCCTTAAAAAGAAATTTTATATTCAGTAAAGTTGCTTCATGCTTAGACAGTTGGATCATTGTCACTGCTGGTTTCCATTTCACAAATAACAAAAATTTCCCTTTTCTCCAGGTGTGGCAAGATAGTTATGTGTTTCCATTAAAATAATTATTGGGGAGTTATGTTTTTGAATACATATAGTTATGTGTATTACTTATTGGTAACTTGCTTGACTCATAATTTCTGTTCACTCTGGAATTTTCTGGCCTTTGGAGTTGTCTATTCCTTCAGATTAGCTATCAAATGTTTTTTTCTACGTTACATAATTCTATCAATCTTTTCTTTTGGCATTGTCAAAGTCGTCTTGAAAAATATTTGGTCAAATGTAACTATAAACTACTTAAGCTCTTCTCCATCTAGTCTATTATGTGCTCCTTCACACATTTTCTGTCTTTCCTTGATGTTGTCTTATTTTGGGCTTTAAGCATACTTTTGGCTTGTAAAGATATTTTAGGTAAATAATTTGAAAGAATGTTGTCCGTGTGTGGTATATGGTTTCCTTAAATAATTACCTTGTCTTTAAACGATGGATCTTTGTTATTGTGAGGTCAATTGCTCATACACTCGATGATGTGTCATGGTTAGTGGGTGCCACAATGTTTACTAGATTGTAAAGCCGACAGTTTTAACACGGTCTGTAGACATTACTTGTATGGACTAGTTCACTTTAAGAATATTGCATGTTGACAAGGGAGACTGGTACTTCTAGGTGTCCCTTCAATTATGTCATCAAAAGGCAAATTTCTCTATTACCAGTAATTCACTATCATTAGATTTAAGGCTAAAATGCAGCATGAAAAATAGATATGAGCAGTAATTAGCTTCTAAAAGAAAGTAGCTTGATTCACCCTTGGAATGTAAGAGTTTAGTCTTCCAAAAGAAAAGAACAACGATCCCTGAGTTAATTTCTTCTTAGCAACACAATTTTCTGGTTTGGACTTTCCATCAAAAAGGTGTTTTATACTCTTCACCAGTAGTTGTGGTTTCTTTGCATTTTAAAAATTATCTAGTAGCACAGAAGAAGGATTACTGAGCATTATTTTAGCAAGTTCAAGTTTGTACAGAAGTTTTTACTGTTTGAAACGATCCTTTAGTGATTCAGCAGCTCCATGTCATTTGTTTACTAGGCAGGTGGAAAGTAAGATTTTCCAGTTGTCAATACAGTGTCTAAATACTTGATTGACATTTTATAGGCCTTTCCAGACCCTTTTTAACATGAAGCTAAAGTATATGGTGCACATCATTGTCATAGTTGGTCCTGCTTCTGAGGTTTAACACATTTGTACACCTTTCAAGAAATCTGTAGTTTTTTAACATCTGTACTTCTGTTTCCTTGCATACAGACAAATCTATGTATCATCTATTTTTGAATCAACTTATGATGTCAGATGTTCAAAGTAATAAAATCTGATTTGCTTCCTTCTCTATCTTCTGTATATTTCCCTGTTATCCTTCTGTATTAGATCATGGTCTGCCATTGCACGCCTTCAGACCGCCGAATGGGATGTGGAGATGGATGCCTGAATCGGATGCTCAATGTTGAGTGTGTTCGAGGGACTTGTCCATGTGGAGAACGCTGTTCGAATCAGCAGGTATTTAAACTTGCAAGACACTCAGTATATTGTATATTGCTTCTATTATGCAGGTTGTGTAATCCTCCATTTATGTCTGCTTGCAGTTCCAGAAACGTAACTATGCTAAATTGAAGTGCTTCAAATGTGGAAAGAAGGGTTACGGCCTGCAGCTGCTTGAGGATGTCTACGAAGGGCAGTTTCTTATTGAATATGTTGGGGAGGTGAGTTCACTATTCCACAGTATTTAACAGTCTTTTGTTATGACCCGCCAAGTCTAAGTCCGTGACACTTTGCTAGGTAAGGATGGAAAAGGAGATATAAGACATCTTTTTTTTTCCATACTAGTCTTAGCGAGGTTATCCTATCATCAATTCTGATTGGATAAACAAATCAAAGATAATCAAGTAAGGAATTTGGAGCAGACCCAGCTTTAATGCCAAATTAGAACAACAACAAAAACATACCCAGTGAAATCCACAAGTGGGGTCTGGAGAGGGTAAAGTGTACGCAGACCTTACCTTTACCTCATGGAGGTAGAGAGGCTGTTTTCGAAAGACCCTCGGCTTAAAAGTACCTGTCCCAAGAAAGAGAGAGCAACAATATATATATATATATATATATACACACCATATCGGCTAAAACAAGAAGCGCTACAAATTCTACAAGACAAGAACAATACTAATAGCAAGAAAATGGTAGTCAGATGGCAGTAACAACACAACTAAGCTGGCATGCCTAGGCCTAAGACCGTCACAATGCAATACCACAATCTACCCCTGCTAGCCTTCTACCCTTACTAGCCTTCTACCCTAATACGCGATCTCCACTCCTTTCTATCTAAGGTCATGTCCTTGGTGATATGAAGTTGCGCCATATCTTGTCTAATGCCAAATTAGAACATTTGATATAAATCAAATACCCTAATTTTCTTCATCAAAGAGAACCTAATCTCTAGGAGTAGCTTTTAGAAACACCCCTTCCTGAGTCGTCATCAACCATTATATTCCACCATTAACCTCTCCGAGAACTTCCAAAATCTGTAACCTAACCCTAAAGATGAAGACATAAAGACTATTTACAGTAGGGTTGGTATTTAGACTAGCAAATGACCCAAATACCCCAAAACTAGTCTTAAAGAGTTAGATGGCCAAATTATAAATATAGCTGAATGGATAAATTACAAAGGTAGCCTTTAATTGATCTTATTCTTGGTCTCATTCCGTTGAAATATCCATCTACTAATAATAGTGGAATCACTTGCTTCTTTTCTCCCAGGCACGGTTACCAATGTACCTTCTCTTTCCTACTTTCTAGGACTGTAGAAGCTTACTTTTCCGGCAGCTCCTGCCGGAATCCAAGCCCTTTTCTTTCAGGCCAACAATAATCACCCACTATGATTATTGCATACACCTTAGATTGTAGGATAGAGGAGTATAGAATCTATTTTGCAGTAGAGTTTAAGTCATACGACATAACAAAGCTCACAGAGCGGTCAGGTACTTGGTTCGAATGGGTAGAAAGAAGCAGAAACTTGATGCGCAGAACCACTTTCAACAAGAAAACCATGGAATGGATCGTTTTTGCTCTACGAGAAGCGTCAAGCGATAACGGTACGCATATGAGAAGATGGAAGATGAATGAACAATTTGCAGTTTTGTATTGCTCCAGAAAGCACAACAGTTTTGGCAGATTCATTAGTATTGTAACAGTACAAGGGGGAAATAGATCTGTTATTATACTACCTGAATATGCATTAAATAGGGGGTGGGGAGACATAGCATTAAAGATAGCAAACTTCATTAAAGATACAAAAGGTCCATTTATTACAGACAAGCCCAGAATGACAATTTCAAGTGAGTCTAATTCTGATTGAATTGCCATCTTCGTCGACGTTCTTCGACAGATTTAGACTCAAGATTCTCGCTGTCTTGCATAAGATTAATTGCAACATTATATGCAAAAACATTATCCACAATAATTTTTGATCGATCTAAATTTATCCCATCACCAATAGAGCTCATTGAAAGTTCTTCATTTACTTGAGTCTCGGATACACTGATTTCTTCAGGAATATCAGGATTAATCAGATCTTGAACTTTTTCATGAATTTCTTTTATAGTGTCATCTTTATCATTTCTTGCGCTTCTTTTCTAGAATTTTATTCTTTGAACCCAATGGTCTACCACGTTTCAGGCGTGTTTGAGATTCAGAATCTATGACACTAGTAGATGGTCTTGTTGGGACGTCAATCTGGATAGGCACATTTACTACATGGATATGTGACTTAGTTATCTGTTTCAAATCAATAAATGCATCTGGCATTTTGATTTGCTATTTTCTGTAAGTGGATGATCTTCTGCCTCCTGCTCACATATAGGGGCACGTGGATCAAAATGAGAATGTGATGAAACTTTCCACTCAATTTTCCTTTTGGGTTGCTTGTACTCCCCCCCTAATTATGAGAAATTAATTTCATCAAACCGACAATCTACAAATCGAGCAGTGAATAAATCTCCGGTCAACGATTCAAGGTAGCGAATTATAGAGGGTGAGTCAAACCCAACATATATGCCTAACCTTCGTTGAGGGCCCATCTTAGTGCGTTGTGATGGTGCTACAGGCACGTAAACCGCACAATCAAAAATTTATAGATGAGCTATATTTGGCTCATGACCAAATACTAATTGTGACAGAGAGTATTTATTATAATTAATCGGTCTGAGACGAACGAGTGGTGCTGCATGTAAGATAACATGATCCCAAATAGTAGTGGACAATTTCGTTTTCATAAGTAGTGGTCTTGCTATCAATTGTAGGCGCTTAATAAATGACTCTGCAAGGCCATCTTGAGTATGAACATAAGCAACAGAATGTTCAATTCTTATTCCAATTGATAAGCAATAATAATTAAAAGCTTGTGATGTAAATTTTACAGCATTATCGAGGCGAATAGCCTTAATAGGATAATCTAAAAATTGCGCCCTTAATCTTATCATTTGTGCCAATAACTTCGCAAATGCCAGGTTGCAAGATGATAAGAGACACACATGAGACCATCTTGAAGATGCATCTATGAGGACTATAAAATATCTAAACAACCCACCTAGTGGATGAATAGGTCCACATATATCCCCATGTACATGTTCTAAAAAATCAGGGGATTCGATGTCAACCTTCAGTGATGATGGCCTGGCAATTAACTTGCCTTGATAACAAGCAACACATGAAAATTTATCATTTGTAAGAATCTGCAGATTCTTGTTACAGACGAGCAACGAGAAACTAATTGACAATATAGAATGTATAGTATGGAGACAACACACACTAGCTAATAGACAAATCAAGAACACCAAACACTAAGTGAAGAAGGAAACGGGAAGAACTAAGGAAGAAGAACAGTAAACAAACTAATTAGAAATTGATACTAAAATATAAACAAGAGTGCAAAAGAACAATAGACTGAGGTCAAGAAGTAAAACAATAGAAGATGAGCTGTTAAACAGAAGATCAGTTGAGGAACGATAGGACCTGGAGCTGCTGTGCGCCGCCGGAATCTACTGTACTCTGTCGGAATTTACTGTATGCCGCCGGAATCTGCAGTACGCCGCTGGAAGTTCAGATCTGCTTCGCCAAGAGAGATAGAAAGCGAGGAAGAAATTCGCCGGAAAAAAATAAAGAAGAAGTAGCCTTACGCTGGGGAGAAACCTCGCTGGATAAAAGTAAAGAATAAAAGAAACTCTTGCCGGAGAAAAAAGAGCTTCGCCGGAAAAATAAAGAAGAAGAAGAAGAAGTAGAAGAAGAAATAAAGAAGAAAAAGTAGACTTTGCCGGAGGAAACCTCGCCGGAAAAGGAGAAAACTCTTGCTGGAAAAATAATGTAGTTACTGTAATGAGAGAGAATTTGTTCTTTTGCTGAAATTGATGAAAATTGTGCACCATCATTATCCCTAGAAGTGACACCTTTTTTGTTTTGGAATTATTTGATCTTATCATCCATTTTTACCTTAATTCGTGAATATTTTTCATAGCAAATATTCAAGTAAAAGAAAAAGAAACAAATTTAACTCACCTCAATTTGTGTATAATTTTCCAGCTAACTTTAAATTAACCAACTTTGATGCATGTGCAAGTACTTTCTAACAAAGAATTAGTCATATTAATCTTTGAAGAGTAAATTGATGAGAACTACCTTCAAAGAGTAAATTAAAAGAGGATGAAAATATTTAGAGCCTCTTTGGATTGATTTTTAAGTCAAAAGCCAAAAGTTAGAAATCAGACACCAACACATAACATATATTATTCTAACATCTTACTAATCATTTATTACTTACCTTTCACATCATTTTCGGAAGACTCTTAACAAAGAGCAAATCCTGATGACATGGACTTGGAAATTCTTCGATTTCAAAATTAGCTGATTCTTGTTGTTCTTCCAAGAATATAATTCTCATCCCAACCTCCTTGATACTGAAACGCGTTTTAGCGTCTCCCACGCTGGCTGAAACCTCTATACTATCACCGGGTTGCAATGAGTTCCCAATAGCCCAATAACTTAACCACATCATCCGCTCTTGATCACCTTCAGGAATACCTATGAACAAATGATCGTACTTCCACTTCATACTTCGCAACAAGTTATTGATTGAAATGCATGGTAAAAATCCCTCGGATACAATTTCCTTCCTCTCCGAACATGTATACACTAAGCAAAAGCTTAAGCCACAAATTTGATGATTAGCTGGCAACATATATGATGTATGGAAAGGCTCACTTAACTTTGTGTTGAACCAACTTGGCATGTGTTCACTCAATAAAAATGTGGAGAAAATGCCGTTGCAGTAAAATCCCTGAGCTGAAAGCCTCGTAGGTGAGACACGTCGTATATTTGTCATATCATTTTGGACAAATTTAGGAAGTTCCATAGGATTGGAAAACAATATCTCAATGTCGAATCTTAATCTAAACGCAAGATTTCAAATTATTTCCAAGTTTGACAGACTCAAATATCTGAGAATTTCTTCATTAGCATTTTCAAGAGGTTCTAACTTGAAATAAGTATCCATCTCAACCAGATTAGCACAATTTATGTAAAGTACGCCACATGAACTAGGTAGGCCACATACTTTCTCCAAGGATATACAATCAGTTGCATCCACAATGTCGACACCATTTGGCACTTCACTGATTGATTTTAGCCTTGTACACGAAGTTAGTGATAGTTTTCAAGTCCTTTAAGATGTATGATGCTCTCTGGGGGACAGGAAATTGGATTTCTGCTCAAATCCAAGTCTTTCAGAACATTGAGCTTGCTAAAATCAACATGGAGAAATGCATTATCACCTAGATTGCAGTCAGAAAGTCCCAAAGTAACTAGAGAGCCTGGAAAACTGATTGGGGAAATTCTCTGACACACTTTCTCATTCCTCAGGCACGACCACAGGATGGGATGCCATGGTCAGGCCCAAATTATAATGAGGCCCAATTCCTGGAGTTAAAAAAATCAGAAGACATGGATACAACAAAGACAGATTCCATGCTAGTTGAGATTGAAGCAAACTCCACAGATACAACCTTCTTCGACAGTGAGAATGGCAAACTTAACACTGATCCATGTACAGAACTTCAATCAAAATACATAGCGGAATTCACAGGAACAGAAGAGAGAGATGATTATGTTGACGCGGTAACAATTATTGAAGATGAAAATAGATCTGGCACCGAAAATTTACAGTCCAACATGCAGCTGGTAAATTGCAATGAGGAAGAGTCCTGGAACATCGAAGAAGCAGAACCGCTGAACTATCAATCAATTGATGAAGAAAGTGACGGGGAGATGGATGTATCACTATGGTTTCATCAAAACATAACTAAGATGAGCAAAGAGTTCGGGGTTGAGTTTGAGGGGTGCAGAAAGGAAGCCTTAGCACTTTTCAAGAAGATAGACAGAAGAAGACACTCAAATAATATAGAAACAGAGCGAGAAACAGGGGAAAACACTAAAATCAAAGGCATACAGGAGCTCAAAGGGTTGATGATAGACATGAATTTCCAAAGCAAAGGCACGAGAAATAGGGGGAGGGGAAAGGGTCTAGTTAAATGATGAATGTCTCCATTATCTCATGGAACGTGAGGGGGTTAAATTGTAGGGATAAAAGGAGGATGATAAATAGTGTGATTCGGGACTGGACAACAGATGTGATCTGTCTACAGGAGACAAAACTTGACGGAAACAATGGGGAAGCAATCAAACAGGTGCAGGGAAAAAAGGGGTAAAATATGGGGAATTGGAGGCCAGTGGCACTAGGGGAGGTATTTTGATGTCGTGGGACAATAAGGTTTGGGAAGGTGAAGTAGTGGAGATAGGCTCTTACACCCTGAATTGTAGTTTCAAATCAAGGGTAAATGGCTTTACTTGGCACATGACAGGGGTATATGCACCAACTTGCAACATAGAAAGACAGGAGGTGTGGTGGGAGATAGGGGCTGTCAGGAGTTTATTTACAGGGCCTTGGGTCCTTGGGGGTGATTTCAATATAGTCAGATATGCTTCAGAAAAAAGAAATTGTTCCAAAACTTCTGTGTACATGAATGAATGTTCTGATGTTATTGAGGACATGGAGTTAATCGATCCACCACTAGAAGGGGGGAACTACACTTGGGCCAGGGGATCCAACAGGGAAGCTGTTTCGAGAATAGATAGAATTATGTATTCCTCTGAGTGGGGGGAGAAGTTCTGCAATGTGAAACAAGAGCTACTACCTAGTGTGTGTTCTGATCACGCACGAATTGCACTTAAAAGTGGCAGTTGGAGTTACACAAAATCATATTTCAAATTTGAAGGATGGTGGTGGCTTTAATGAAAGAATTAAAGACTGGTGGACATCTTTTGAATTTGAAGGGAGACCAGATTTCATTCTAGCTTGTAAGCTGAAATCCATGAAGACGAAAGATTGGAGTGTAAGCACTTACGGGAATCTGGAAAAAAGAAAGAAGGAACTGCTCAACAAAGTCCATGAGTTTGACAACATTCAATAGTCCAGGCCTTTAACTGTAAGAGAGGCTTGTCAAAAAGCAAGTGTGGTAAAGGATTTTGAAGATTATGCAAAGGAGGAGGAGATAGCTTAGAGACAGAGATCTAGAACTCTGTGGATAAAACAAGGGGATATAAATACTAAGTTTTTTTCAGAGAATGGCAAATGCTCATAAGAGGATCAACTATATCGATTAACTGGTGGTAGAGGACCATGAACTGGTGGATCCTACGGACATCAAAATGGAAATTATTTCTTTCTATAGAAAGTTGTATAAGGAAAGTGAGAACTGGAGACCATCTTTTAACATGAACCAGTATCCATCCATCAGCACAGAGGAGCAACAAGAACTACAAAAGCCTTTTGTAGAAGAGGAGGTCCTATTAGGGCTTAAAGCTTGTGCAGTAGACAAAGCACCGGGCCAGATGGATACACTATGGGTTTTTTCATTAAATGCTGGGAGATAGTGAAGGGATTTGATGAAGAGGAGGTCCTATTAGGGCTTAAAGCTTGTGCGGTAGACAAAGCACCGGGCCAGATGGATACACTATGGGTTTTTATTAAATGCTGGGAGATAGTGAAGGGAGATTTGATGGCAACTATGCCGAACTTCCATTCCCTGGAGTTCTTCAAAAAGAGCTTCAATGCGACATATATAGCTCTCATTCCAAAAAAAAAGTGGTGCTAAGGAACTGAGAGATTTCAGACCAATCAGTCTAATTGGGAGTGTATACAAGTTGATAGCCAAGATTCTCATAGAAAGGTTGAAGAAAGTGATGCACAAGCTAGTAGATACTCAACAAATGGCCTTCCTAAGAGGAAGGCAAATCACTGATCCAGTCCTAGTTGCCAATGAGTGTCTAGACTCAAGAGTGAAGGAAAAGTCCCCCGGAGTCATGTGCAAATTGGACATAGAGAAAGCATATGATCATGTTAGTTGGAGCTTTTTACTGGAAATCATGCAGAGGATGGGCTTTGGATTGAAATTACTCAGCTGGATAAAATTTTGCATAAGCACTGTTAGATTCTCAATACTGATAAATGGATCTCCTAAGGGTTTTTTCCCCTCAAATAGAGGACTAGGACAAGGTGACCCTCTCTCACCTTTTCTTTTCATACTAGCAATGGAAGGCTTGAACAATATGCTAAGGACTGACAGAGATGTGAACAAAAAGTCATATCTTTCCAATTAGTGATGTGAACAGAATGCAGCATCTGACAGAGATCCTGGGAGGAGAAATAGGTCAACTGCCAACAACATATTTAGGGATGCCCTTGGGAGCCAAAAGCAAATCCAAAGAGATTTGGAATGGGGTGGTGGAGAGATGTGAAAGAAGACTATCTAGATGGAAAGCACAATATTTGTCTAGAGGTGGAAGATTGGTCCTGATCAACTCAGTCTTAGATGCTTTGCCAACATACTTGATGTCAGTTTTTCCCCTCCCACCTAAGGTGGAAGAAAGATTTGATGCTTTAAGGAGGAACTTTTTGTGGAATGGAGAGAGAGAACAAAGGATTTCATTTGGTTAAATGGAAGACTGTAATTCTTTCAAACGAACAAGGTCATTTAGGCATTAGAAATTTGAGGAAACAAAACAGAAGTCTAATGATGAAGTGGTTGTGGAGATTTCCTAAAGAGGAGCAGGCTCTATGGGTTAGAGTGATTCAAGCCAAGTATTAGAAGATAGACCACTGGAAAACTAAGGAAGTGACTTCTGCCTATCGTATCAGCCTGTGGAGATCAATCAGAAATTTGTGGCATAGTTTTTTCAAAGGAATTAGTTTTAACATAAACAATGGAAGGAAGATTATGTTTTGGGATGACAACTGGTTAGGAAATGGCAGCCTCAAGCTGCTCTTTCCAGACATCTATTTGTTGAATCAGCAACAACAGGTCACTGTGCAAGAAGTCTGGTCCATTCATGGATGGAACTTAACATATAGAAGGATGATACAAGACTGGGAGGTGGATAGACTAGCTGAATTTTATGGCACCCTAGACCAATTTGAAGGATTGAAAGAGGGAGAAGACACTCTCAGGTGGATGCATCATAACAAAGGTGTTTTCACAATTAACTCTGCCTATAAGAATCTGAACCAGGTGGGGACTCAACTCAAATTTTTGCTTTGGAAGCTTATCTGGAAAGTCAAAATTCCATATAAGGTGGCAGTTTTTAACTCGTTGGTAGTAAAAGAGGCAGCACTAACTCAGGAGAATCTTCTGAAGAGTGGAATACATGTGTCCAAGATGCTTTTTTTGTGAGCAACAGGCAGAGACAATCAACCATCTGTTTCTTCACTGCAGGGTAGTCAGACAACTTTGGAACTTGGTTACCAGCTTCAGGGGCATAAGTTGGACCATGCCAAAGAGGGCAAGTCAGGCTATAGAAAGCTGGAACAATGAAGGTAGTGGCTGTACAGACAAAAGCAGATGGAGAATTGTCCCAGCAGTGATTTGGTGGACCATATGGAAGGAGAGAAATTTGAGATGTTTTGAGAGCATTAGCAGTCCTTAACATAAGATTAAAATGAGCTGCATTATCACTTTTTGCTATTGCTGCAGTTCTGAGTATGTAGATGATCTTGTAGCTATTATAGATATTCTATTATCTTTGTAAGATGAAGTAGGACATATTTTTTTTTAGATTTGTTGAGTCTACTCAACTGTATGTAGCTTCATGGTGTAAATTTGGGATCCCAGCCTTTAGTGCTGAAGATTTATATACAATCCTGTTACCTTTGTCAAAAAAAATTAAAAAAAATCCATCTGAGCATGTTGTAAACTTTTAAGTCTTCTTCCCATGCTTCCTCTAAGCCTCAAGTCCATGATGGATTGATGAATGTTCCATAATCCATGATGGCTACCTTTGATGCCATCAAATTCTTTTCTCTGTATTTTTATCCTTAAATCTTGGTTTTGCAATGATTTTCTCCCTGTCCTATTCTTTTATCCTACATCACTACTATTTATAACTTGTTTTGTCAATCTCTCTAACCTTTTGCATGTTCTCTTAGTCTATTAAAGACACGCGATATTTTGTCGTCTTTAGAGTATCTTCCAATGTGAGTTTACCCTCTTACCTTCACCATGCCATGAAAATGTGGATAGCCTTTCATGTCTTATACCATATCCAAGTGTCAATATGGTTGAATTGACTTCTTACCTCACCTGTCCATGACGTGGAGACCATTTACTCATACTCCCTCACACCCAAACATTGCAATGGAACTATATACCCTTTTTATACCGCACCATGGTATTGTTGTAGTGTGCACTCCTATGACTGGACATCTGGACACATTCATTATTGTGGGTATTCATCATAACTTGCCTTATTTTAAGTTGGCAGTCAACCAACCACACCTTTATCTGGTCTTGGTGGTAGAGATGCAAAGCTAATAGGTTGTGAATTTCATTGGCAGAATTGATTTGTAACATAGTATTAGAAAAAGCTAGAATTCAAACAGTACTCGCAACCTGGTCTAGAGTTTGTTTCAAATCCCAAGCAAGTCATGATATGTTATGTGAATCCTCACTATTCATGTTGCTTCATTTAAACTCATCTCAAGCAGAGGCAGAGCCAAGATTTGAACTTTATGCATTCTAAATTCTACGATAGTGATATCATGTGTTAATAACCATTTAACTTCACAATGAAAATACAGGGTTTGAATTAAAGCTACTGAATTCGACAGAACCCGTACATCGACTTCTAGCTCCGCCCCCTGATCCCAAACCAATATCTTATACCATCATAAAGGCATAAGCTAATTATAACATTTCCAAAGGAGAATAGAACAACCCTCAATGCTAAGCTAGGTGGATATCAAGAAGCAACAACAACAACATAACTTAGGAAATCCCACAAGTGGGGTCTGCGGAGAGTAGAGTGTACGTAGACCTTACCCCTACCTCGTGCAGGTAGAGAGGCTCTTTCCAATAACAAGAAGAAAAAAGAAAGAAAAGATTGTACATTGCAACTAACCAGAGCCAGTTGAAGGGTTTAAATAACTCATATTTCTTTCTTCAAAGTGAACTGAGAAATGGTACTGAACTGCAATGAAGACAAGCCAAACTAGTAGTCCCTATTTATAATAGTATGCCCAAAATGGAATAAGACATGTGAATATGCCAAAAAAAAACACTTAAATATGTGTGAACCAGCTGCCTAATATACAACCTAGAAACTCATAAAGAAATAAAAGGGCATCCATGAAAAGGAAAAAGAAGGCAATCTTTTGAACAGAGGAAATAAAAAAAGAGAATAAAAGCAGAGCACAAAAAATCATCCGTCCATTTTCCCCTTGAGTTTAGAAAGAGTTACAGAGAGAGAATCTATACGGGGTAGCAATTTGATAATTTTTTTAAATTTCTATAAGTTGCTTGTGCATCTGTATAATTAAGCATAGTTTCCCATTGCATTTTTGATATATAACAGGCTGTTGGTTACCTATAAGTTTGATGAATGTTCCATAAAATTTCTATAAGTTGCTTTTTCTAGGTGTTGGACTTGCATGCGTATGAGGCAAGACAAAAGGAGTATGCCCTGAAGGGTCATAAGCATTTTTATTTCATGACACTTAATGGCAGTGAGGTATTAATGTTTGCCTTGTTTCTTTTTTTCTTTTTGGTTAGATGAAGTTGTGAATTACTCATGTAGTTTCTTGTCCTTTGAGTTCGGTTACTTCCTGTTGTTTCTTGTATTTCAATTGTCATATTATTTTGTTGTAATTACTGTTCAGAATGATTTGTCATGTTTTCTATGGTATTTTGCTGTGGCTTCTTTACATCTGTTATTCCTTTTCCCGTACTGCTTTGCACTGTTTTTTCCTTGAATTGAAGGTCTATCGGAAACAACCTCTCTACCTCCAAGGTAGGGATAAGTATGCATACACTCTACCCTCCCCACCCAAACCCCACTTTGTAGGATTACATTGGGTAAGTTGTTGTTGTTATGAAGTTATGAATTATCTTATTTGGATACATATCCTGTTATCAGTCATTTATATTTTGTGAAATATTCTGTATGAACTAATTTATCTTTATCACTTTCCAGTGGCTAGTGTAGATTGTAAAGACCCATAATTGTGGCATTTTAATCTATCTGTTCTCTCTCACCTTTGTAGTGTCGTTTTCATGCCTCATATTTCAGGTTATAGATGCATGTGCTAAAGGGAATTTGGGACGTTTCATTAACCATAGCTGTGATCCTAATTGCTGCACAGAAAAGGTGATTGTACTTTCCACTGCACTTTACACTAGGTCCAAAAATTTGCTTTCATGTTCTATTCAGCTTCACAATCAGTGGCAATTTCTTCAGGAAAAGGTTTTGTGCGAAAACCCAAAATTCCTTTCCTGCCACTGGCCTTTTGCTGCCTCATTTTTATGTATACCTTGCCTTGATTGGACATGTTGTTAATACAGAAGATTAATATTGTTTTGCGAAGCCGAATGGTGCTTTTCTTTCATTTTTCTTCGGGGAAAAATTGATGCATAATCTATCTTTATATTTATAGAATCACGAATACAATGTTGGTTGACTAAAATAGCCCTAAAATACATAAAATTATAGGTTATTTTGGTAAAAACATAGTAATAGAAATAGAGTTCTATTAAGTACTACCTCTGGATTTTGCTGTGTGAAACTCGGCTACTATTGATCTACTTAGATTAGAAAAGCACATTAACAAAACTCATTTCTACATGAATGTATATAATCTCAAGTTTCTTTTGTCTGCCTGTCATAAAACCAATTTTATTTTTTGCATATCCTTGATGGGAAATTTAAAAACATGAGGAGGAAAGAAAACATAGCCCAATGATAGACTTTTTCATTACATAGTTATCTACTTTTTAAGTATCATAATTTCTTTAATAGATCTATCACAATTTGTTGTCTGTGGTTGATTCTTTAACAAAATTCAAACCAAATTAAATAATTGTGAAAATCAAGATTCGAAATGGAAAAATATCAGTGGGATTTCTGGACCTACGCTTAATTTGTAACTGTGAACTAATTAAAGACTGTGAACGTCGTGTGTTGCTGCATAGTATGCTCAATAGGAAAATGATTAAAATTTTAGAAAATTCTTATTAAGATGACATAACACCATTAACTATTTTAGTGTACTAGGAGTATTAATTTAAGGGAGAGAACTTCCTGAAAGAGTTTGGGGCATCACTTAGCTAATATAATTAACATATGATGCATAATAAATTTTTGGAGTGGAGTCTAGGAGCCCGTTGAAATTAGAAAATTTTGAGTACTCCATTATAACATAATTAGTTTTTGATGAAGTAAGAAAATTTCATTAGAAGGCATCAAGAAGATGCAAGGCAAAAAATTACAGCAACATGATCATTCAATGGTGGAGTCTACAAGGTTGGGATGTGCGTTTTAGAAGAGCTCTAAATGATTGGGAAATTGAGAGTTTTATCAGAGTGTTAGAGTACCTGGGATCTTTTGGTGGTACATCCGATTGCCCTGACAGTCTTAGATGGAAAATGATTAACAAAGGGATTTTTTTTAGTAAAATCTGTTTACTGGAACCTGAATCAGAGAGGCCCTATTAAGGTAAATTGTCTTTGGAAACAAGTTTGGAAAGTAAAAATTCCAATGAAGGTGTCTTGTTTTGTTTGTTTGGTGATTAGGAAAGCATGCCTAACTAAAGTCAACTAACAAAGAAGAGGTTTTCAGATTTGTTCAAGATGTCTTTTATGTGACCAGGAGGTTGAGAGCAATGAACACTTCTTTTTACACTGCAAGACAACTATAAATCTGTGGCATATGTTCTTTTGTATTTCGGGGATAAAATGGGTAATACCTAGCTCTACTCTGGGGCTTCTGAGCAGCTGGTGGAGTGTAGGGTACAGAAGAGGGGAGGAGGATTGGTGGAAGAGCATCCCTGCTTGCATCTGGTGGAGTGTGTGGAAAGAAAGGAATTCCAGATTTTTTGAAGGCACTAGCAGTTCTATCCATAAAATTAGGATAAAATTGTCCTAGTCTGTTCTTTTTTGGTGTAAGCAAAAGTATATTTGGGGGGGGGGGGGGAGTAGGTGACTTAGTTGATTTAATTGGCTGTGGATAAGAATATAGGTTATTGGACAGTGGTCTTTTGTACCTTTTGGTTGTTTTTGTGAAGATCTTAATTGGCTGTGTATAAGAATATAGGTTATTGGACAGTGGTCTTTTGTACCTTTTGGTTGCTTTTGTAAAGATCTCAACTTAGCACTTTTTTGGGGGTGTCTAAGTTTTGTTTAATAGAAATACAGTTGTTACCTTGCTGAAAAAAAACATACACCAAAAGAAGGTGTCTGCTTCTGTACACGAACTTACTAAATAACTAAAGAGCAGACATCGTCAAAAAAAAGTTCAAAAGTAGTTACAGGTGCCTGGTTGATCAACTATATAAGGTGACCAAACAGTTGGATTTAAGAATGTGCTTGGAAGTTGAAATCCCATCAAAACATCTATGGTTCCATTTCTTTCATTCCAGATGCATCAAAAGATAGCAGCAGGCACTATAGGTTATTGGACAGTAGGTGACTTAGTTGATTTAATTGGCTGTGTATAAGAATATAGGTTATTGGACAGTGGTCTTTTGTACCTTTTGGTTGCTTTTGTAAAGATCTCAACTTAGCACTTTTTTGGGGGTGTCTAAGTTTTGTTTAATAGAAATACAGTTGTTACCTTGCTGAAAAAAAAATACAGCAAAAGAAGGTGTCTGCTTCTGTACAAGAACTTACTAAATAACTAAAGAGCAGACATAGTCCAAAAAAAGGTTCAAAAGTAGTTACAGGTGCCTGGTTGATCAACTATATAAGATGACCAAACAGTTGGATTTAAGAATGTGCTTGGAAGTTGAAATCCCATCAAAACATCTACGGTTCCATTTCTTTCATTCCAGATGCATCAAAAGATAGCAGCAGGCACTATAGGTTATTGGACAGTAGGTGACTTAGTTGATTTAATTGGCTGTGTATAAGAATATAGGTTATTGGACAGTGGTCTTTTGTACCTTTTGGTTGTTTTTGTAAAGATCTCAACTTAGCACTTTTTTGGGGGTGTCTAAGTTTTGTTTAATAGAAATTCAATTGTCACCTTGCTCAAAAAAATAAATAAATTACAGCAAAAGAAGGTGTCTGCTCTGTACAAGAACTTATTAAATAACTAAAGAGCAGACATAGTCCAAAAAAAGGTTCAAAAGTAGTTACAGGTGCCTGGTTGATCAACTATCTAAGATGACCAAACAGTTGGATTTAAGAATGTGCTTGGAAGTTGAAATCCCATCAAAACATCTACCGTTCCATTTCTTTCAACTCTCCATGAACACCAGCTCTCATAGGCTTCTTTAATGGTATTTGGCATGTCTCAGGCAAGTCCAAAAACTGATAAAAACACACTCCATATGTCAGCTGCTACTTCACAGTGTTAAAATAGATGCCTAACACTCTCCAACTTTGTCTGATGGCACACATAACATCCATTTACAATCTGAATTTTTCTTTTGCTGTGATTGTCTTGGTAAGCCATGCTTCATAGAAGGTAGTCCAGATAGCTACTTTTGGGGTAGTTTAGTTTTCCATATAAGCTTCCATGGCCATTTGTCAATCAATTCCTTGTTAAAACATAGATCGTCATATCCCCTTTTGAGAGTATATGCTTTGTCTTTTGATTCTCCATATTCCAGTTTGTCATGTAATTGGACCTTAACACTTAATAATCTTGTAAGCAATCTCAAGTCATTCAACTCCCATTCCTGAATCTCCCTTCTGAACTATAGGCTCCAAGAGTTGTCCCGCCAGTACTGAGAAATAGTGGATTCCTGATTATTGGCAATTAGAAAAATAGATGGGAATTCATCTTTCAGGATCTCTGCCCCTAACCACCTCTCTTTCCTGAAAGAGATATGATCTCCATTCCCCAGCTTAAGTGAAGACTTGAGTTGGAACTCCCCCATAGCTTTGAAATGTGTTTCCAGGGATATGAGCCATGGGGAGCTCTACTTTGACTTGTGCACCAGTTGATTTCCACCTCATACTTTGCTTGTATTACAACTTTCCATAGCCCATGATTTTCCATGTTGTATCTCCAGTGCCATTTCATTAGCATACTCTTGTTGTGCAAGAGCAGATCTTTAGTCCCTAGCCCTCCATGTCTCTTAGGCAGAATAACTTTTGGCCTTTTAACCAGATGATATTTGTGTGTGTCACTGTTACCTTCCATAAGAAATCTCTTCTTAACCGATCCAGTCTTTCCTGAATTTTTGTTGCTAGTGGGAATAGGTAAATGAGGTGGGTAGGAATGTTGTCCAACATACTAGCCACCAAAAGAGAGATACTGCATGTTCCAGGAGGTCAATTTCTTTTCAATTTTTTCAGTCACTCCATCCCAAATATTCAAAGACTTGTACCTAGCTCCCAGTGGAAGCCCCAAATATGATGTAGGGAAAGAACCCACCTTGCAACGCATAACTTCTGCAAGCTCTTCAAGTTTGGAACTGTATTTACGGGATATATGGTACTTTTCAGCATATTCATATGAAGGCCTGAGATAGCTTCAAAGATCATCAAAGTGGCATTAAGATATAGGAATTGTGCTTTGTCAGCTTCACAAAAAATCAGTGTATCTGCATAGAGAAGATGGGATACTATCACACAGTTGCCATCTGCATCCCCCACCTTAAAACCTTCCATCCATGTGAAGATGATTAGGTTTGTGTAACATTTTACTTAGCCCTTCCATAGCAAGAATGAACAAGAAGGGTGAAAGAGGATCTCGCTGTCCAAGACCTTTTTTTGGGAGAGAAAAACCCAACATGTCCGCCATTGATCAGAATTGAGTACTTGACTGTAGTGATACAAAATTTGATACATCTAATCCAACATTCTCCAAATCCCATCTGCCTGAGTATGTTGATCAAATATGCCAATCAAGCTGGTCAAAAGCCTTCTCAATGTCAAGTTTGAAAAGTAGACTAAGTTGCCCAGATTTCATCTTCTAGTCTAAAGTCTCATTAGCTATTAGGGTTGCATCTGTGATCTGCCTTATTTTGATGAAGGCATTTTGGTGTCCTGATACAACCTTCCTTATCACCCTTTTTAACCTTTCAACTAGGATCTTTGAGGCTGCCAATCAAGCTAATTGGTCTGTAATTCTTCAATTCAGTGGCTCCTTTCTTTTTAGGGATTAGAGCTATAAATGAGGCATTGCAAGATCTGACTAGATTTCTATTCTTATGAAAGTGTTGGAGGGATCCCATGATATCATTTTTTGTAACCACCCAAGCTTTCTGGAAAAAAACCATAGTGTAGTCATCTGGGTCTGGAGCTTTATCAGGAGCAAAAGCTTTAATAATGGCCAAAATTTCCTCTTCTTCAAATGGTCTTTCCAGCCCCTCTTTCTCTTCTCCAGTTAGTGTTGCAACATTTTCCAACCTTATTGATGTCTCCAGCTTTCATTTTCGGTGTATAGTTTTTGATAGAAATCTAAAATTTCAGCTCTGGTTAAAGCTTTGTCTTCAATGATCTCTTCTCCAACTCTGATTGTGTCAATGCAGCTAGATCTTCTATTGGCATTGACAACCTTTTGAAAGAACTTGATGTTTCTGTCCCCTTCTTTGAGCTAAAGACATCTTGATTTCCGTCTCCAGGAGACTTCTTCTGCTTTAGCCAACAGTTGAATCTCGATTTGATGTCTCATTGAATTGGATTTTTTTTCCTCCTGAGCTAGAGCTCTACCTTCAGAATGTTGCTGCAATAAATGAAAGCTCCTCCAAGGCTCTTGCTCTTCTTGTTGCTATTTTACCAAATTCTTCTCTGTTCAAATTGTGAGATCTTTTTTAAGAAGCTTCAATTTGGTCTCCAAAATAAAGTCAGGACTTCCATTGACTTCATAGCTTTGCCACCATGTCTTGATCTTGTCCAAGAAACCATCTGAATTTAACCACATGTTCTCGAACTTAAAGTATGATGGATTTTTGTCCCAATCTCCACTTTCCAACATTAAAGGAGAATGATAAGAGATGACTTTTGGGAGGGCAACTTGTTTAATCTTTTGAAAAGTGTCATTCCACTCAGATGATACTAGAAACCTGTCTATCCTTGAGGCTGGGATAAACTCCTCCCCTCTAGACCAGGTGTAGCGGGCCCCTTGTAATGGAAGATCAGCTAAGCAAAGATCTTGAATAATATCTGAGAATCTTGTCATTGCCCTTGATCTTCTAACACAATTATGTCTTTCGCTTCCGAAGCTACACATTGAAATCACCTCCAGTCACCCATTGTTCATCTCAGATTCCTCTGACAGCCCCCAATTCATGCCATAATTCTTCTCTTTTCCAGTTTGCGTGTGGCCCATACACTCCTGTGAAGAAGTATCTGAGATTTTCAATAGTGTTTTCCAGCAAACTTGAAATAGAGTGAATTACTTGATGAGCTTTAATGCAATTCCACTATCTTATGTCCCACGTAATAATGATGCCTCCCCTAGTATCACTGGCTTTGAGTTCTTCCCCATCAGCCCATCTTGTACCCCATAACTGTCTTGCTAGAATCCTATTCCAGTTTTCCAGTTTTGTTTCTCTGGAGTTAGAGAATATCTGGCTTCCAATCTTTTATTAGAGATTTGATGGTGTCCCGTTTCCTGTTGTCATTGAACCCCCTAACATTCCAACTTAGGAGTTTGACTTTCATCCTGAAAAAGACTGGTATTTCCTCCTGTTTTGCTTCATCTCCCTCTGATCATAATTCACCAAGCATAGTAGCCTTTTGCCGCTGTTTCCCCCTTCTTTTTAGATTCTCTCTCTGGACCTTTCTCAAAAAAAATTAATAGTGTTTGGTTTGCAATTTAGAAACCCCCATAACTAATATATGTATAAGTTATGAGGGAATCTATGTACTATATTTTGCAGGATAGAGGGTGGAACAAGTAACATGAATAACTAAAATAATACATAGGTTTCTTCATAACTAATTCATATATTACTAATACATGCATAACCCTGCATATCTACTCTCTGTGATTGATTTTCATCTTCTTCTTTTATCGCTGGTTTGTTAATTGAATGAACTATCAATTGCCCCCGCTCTTACTTGATATATTTTTGAGTACTGTTGTAACTCAACTTTCTTTCACTTGCTAACACAGTGGATGGTCAATGGAGAGGTTTGCATTGGACTCTTTGCTCTAAGGGATATCAAGAAGGTAAAGTGTCTCCTTCTGATTGTAATTTGGCTTTAACTGTTGTGCAATTTACGGGATATTTGTTGTTTTTTCCTGGTTAGTGAAGTAGAAAAATGGATTCTTCTCTCATCTTAATGGACATTCCAGTTATATGTATGGTCAACAAACACATTAGAAGTAGTTCTGAGATCTTTAGCACCTAAGCTGAGGACAGTTGCATTATGGTTCTCGTGATAGTTATTGGTTTGTTAAAATCACCATTCCATTATCACTTTTAGCCAGTCCTTCGGTGATATTTTATATGCTTCTAATTTTATTAGCTTGCCAATGAATATATGCCATACTGCTTGTGAAGAAAATTTACTCTTACAAAAAAGTATGAATAGCCAAAAAAGACACTGTTATGGTTTAAGATTTGCTGTAGAGGGCAGTGCATGGTGGAATTGTTGGTAGAATCTGGGTCTAGTTTTAGATGGTTCATTTAGTTGTTCTAGCCTTTAAGCCTTGAATACAGAGATGTTTTTGGGTTGCATTCTCTCTTACTTCGTTCTTGTGAAAAAAGGAATTTTATGCTGAAATATATCAAGATTATGTTAACAGTCATCAGTTTCAAACAAAAATGATCAACGTAACTGCTAATAAGTTTCAGGTAAAAATAAAAATCATACATCTGAGGGTTTCAGTTTTTTGAAAACTTATCTGCATGGTAGTAAGTAGACCCCAATTCCAGATTGGAAGAGAGGCTTGTCAAAACTCTATTTAGGGACTCTTGAAGAGGGTTTAGTAGCTATTCTTAGTTGTGCTCAATACATGATTATCGAGAATTATAAGAGTAACACACCATTATAAACTGCGGATTAACTGTTAAAACTTTGGAACCCAAGACTTGAAAGACTCATAATTTATTTCGAGGTTTATCCTGTTGTTTCTTGTGGACTGCAATAAGTTTCCTCGCCCTTCAGTCTTTTACACTATTTATAGGATTCATATATTTCTATGTAATGAGTTCCAAGTCTGAATAGGTTCAATGACAAGAAAGTTTAACCATCGGTATTGCTAGGTAGCTACTTGTTGGTGTTTCAAAGTTAAATACAAATGCTCTAATTTTTGTAGTCTGAGTCCGACTTGTCGAGTTTGTTTCTTCAAGCACTTAATTGATGACTTTATGATAGATCATCTGCCTATGGGTTTTAATTGTAGTCCTGTTGTCACTTGTTATCTAGGAAGTCTTCTTCTTCAAATAAGTAATGATGTAGTTTTAATAGTACTCTTGTATTAGCTGCTGAATTCTTGAAGGAAAGTTTAAGTACTTTTGACTCGGGAATATACTTTAAGTATTTTCCTTTTCTTCTCTCCCTCTCCCCTCATTGAATAGGATTTACGTAATATATATGCATTGACCTTGTTTGTCATCTAATTTTCTAACCAACATCATTATAGTGCAACAAATTAAGTGCTTGGGTATGAGCCGTCACCTGCTACCCTTAAATTTGTTAAAGGCGTGAAACCAAATGAAACCTCTTGTGCTTTTTCTGCTTTAGGAATATTCTGTCCTATTCTGCTGTCTTTATCTTTTTCCCCTACTTTAGGAGAAGCCTTTTTTCCTTCTCTGCTTTTCATGTTTCTGGTGAGAGGCGAGTGAGAGTGATGGGAAGGAGTAAATAGGTATGCTTCTCCAACTGGTTCCTGGAACCCATTTGCTTCACAAGTTGCTAGCTGTTTCCTTACTAGGCTTTTGATTGCATAACCTTTATGGATCACATCTTGAGTTATCACAAATTAGCAATCTAAGTAAATGTCTTTTCATTTGTTTCTGTTATGTTCCCAATTAATATATGCTTATGGGTTGCTTGTACAGGGTGAGGAGGTTACATTTGATTACAATTATGTGCGTGTCTTCGGGGCTGCAGCGAAAAAATGTGTCTGTGGCTCGCCTCGCTGTCGGGGCTATATAGGTGGAGATCTGCAGAATGCAGAAGTGATAGTTCAGGCTGATTCAGATGATGACTATCCTGAACCCGTTGTTTTCTGCGAGGATGGTGACATGGGTGATGAACTAAACAAAATTCTATCTGCAAGAAGTTCATTTGATGTCACAGAAATTAGAACTCCAGGGGAAACACCTAAAAACGAATATAAATTGGATGAACCTTTTACTGGAAACCTGGAGAATACCACCCAAACATACACAGGGAATATAATGAAACAAGAAAATTCCAACATGGATAACTCTGTTGCTGCTTTTAGCTTGAAGATCATGGAGGAAAGCAACAAGTTCCATAATGAATCTCCTTCGTTATCTCTGAAGAAGAAGGAATCATCTGAGGCAATGGAGGGGCTAGAGAGCCAGTTGCATTCTTCTGTACGACCTGTGGGAAATTCCTTGCAATCGGAAGATATAACCACTAAAACCATATCTGAAGTCAAAAGAGAGTGCTTAGATGCTGAAAAAATTTCTTCTGCACTACCATCTCCAAATGCTGTGCTTAACAAGTCTTTGAGAAAGAAATCAGGCAATGGGGAAGCCAGTGATGAATCGTTGAAATCTTCTCGTCGATCATCTTCGGTTAAAAAGGGAAAGTCGAAGGATAGTGCTGTGAATTTAACATCTGTACCTGATGTGAACAACAAATCGCAAATTCCACAATCTAAATTCAAGAAACCAACACATGATTCCTCAAATGGTCGTTTTGAAGCAGGTATATCATTATTATCAAGTTTTTGGAATCTGTGGATTTGGAAATATCATTTAAATAACCTCTTGCACCTGAATCTGCAGTGGAAGAGAAGCTTAATGAGTTGCTGGATCATGATGGTGGAATAAGCAAACGCAGGGTAAGTAGTTCCAAGCTACCGGATGAAGTCTATATTACCTTCTTTTCTTCTGCTCGGGATCAGAAGTAGTGGCTGCTTTGTTTTTTCGTCAGGTTGTGTTTCTAGTGCTTAGGTCACGGATTTTGGAAAAAGTAATCATTCCTTTTTTTTATTATTTATTTATGGAATGCACATTTCCTCAGCTTTCTGTCCATCCTTCCACTGCCATTTGTCGTGGCTTCTTTGTTGTGTATTGATGAAACACCATAGACAAAAATTGTGGAAGGGAGTCCTGGTTGGTGCTCATAGAGGGGTGAAAGTTGGCTTATGATTTGGCACTTGATATAGGTTTTAGTGATGTCTCCATTTCTAGGTCTTCATTTGTCCGCTTTACAGTCTCGCTTATGCTATGATTAATGTGCGGTTGATTAATGTTAGATTACTCTCCATTTGAATGCGTTAACCATTTTTCTCTGCAGGATGCGTCTAGGTGCTACTTGAAGCTCCTCCTTTTAACTGCTGCTTCAGGGGATAACTGCAATGGTGAAGCTATTCAGAGGTAGTAGATGGCTTTTCTATTGGAAATTCTTCAGTTGCCATGCTTAATTGGTGATACTTTTTGTTCGATAATCTATTTTTCTCCTTTTCTTCTTTAATATATATTTATATGCAGTAACCGGGATCTTTCTATGATCCTTGATGCACTTTTGAAGACCAAGTCGCGCACTGTTTTGGTGGATATTATTAACAAGAATGGTAGTAATGTGGTGCTTATTGCATGCTACAATTCTTCTTTTTATTTTTGTCCCTAAGAGTGTGATTGTTTCTTGCTTGTTAGGTTTGCAGATGTTACACAACATAATGAAACGATATCGAAGGGAATTCAATAAGATCCCAATCCTCCGAAAGTTGCTTAAGGTAATTACTTTAGAATAATGCAGTCCAAGTAATTTTACTGACTGATGAACTAGCTGTTTTAGCAGTACCAGGATTTGAGAGAGGCTGTGGAGAGAGCTTTATATTTATTAGTAATCTTGATGGAATTGGTTTGAGCAAGAAGTCAAAGTGTCTTAAAAATGTATTCATTGACATCACTCTTATGTGGTCATAAGTTCTTATAGGATGGCTAAAGCATCGAATAGCCATTTAACAATTGAGGATATGCAGTTGAGCATTGTTTCCATAGCTTCCTTAGGTCCCATTTTTACTACAATGGGAGGACAAAGTTGTTTCTTGCTTTTTATATGGATGAAACTATTTTGGCGCCAGAGTGTGCTCTTGGAAATGCTCAGTAGACTCAATGTGGCTATTAAGATCTTATCAAGCTTTTGGCCATAATATGTCAACTGTTTTCCTTTCTACAGGTTTTGGAGTATCTGGCTGTGAGAGAGATTCTTTCACATGAGCACATTAATGGAGGTCCCTCTAGACCAGGAGTAGAGAGGTTAGTATATACTCTTGCATTTCACATACATGGAAGTCATTTCAACTTACTGCGCTATTAAGGATCTAAAGTAACTCCACCGTAAGCCTTATATGAATCACAGCATGAACAAAAAGCACAAAAACTCAACTCGCCAATCCATAGATTGTCTTCTCTTATACAGTTTAGAAAAAGGGAAAGAGATAAATCAGGATGACTACAGAAATCACTAGATGGGAGATTCTAAATGTTCAAAGAGTTGCAACTTGAAAGGTTAATGATCTAAAAAAACTAGTTCTAAAAAATCCTATGATAAAAGGAAAAATGCGCTGCTAAGGATCTACTTTTGAAAGGTCACATGAACTGTGAATCAGTCGCAAAAAAATATAAGAGCATTGAAAGGGTGAATTTCTAAGCTACTTTGATAGGTCTGCTAAGATGGACAGTGAATCAGTCTTAAAAAAATATGAATAAATAAGAATTATAGGAACATGAATATGCTGCATGAATAATGGCTGGAAGAGACTGGAATAGTTGTCGGAATAGTGGATGAGATAGTCACTGGAATAGCATATTCAATTCTTAACTTTTGGCCATATTTTATCAAGCGAAAACTTGAGATTTCAAAATTGATACTGAAGGTATGTTTTTATTTCTCTTGCAGCTTTAGGGTCTCAATTTTGGGATTGACAGAACACATAGACAAACAGGTAATCTGTTCTTGCTTTATGCACCAATTCATTTCATCAAGTTGTAAATGTTCTATTAATTATACTTAACAAAATATTTCAGTTTGATTGATTCTTTTGTATTGCTCCTCTCCCCTTACTTTTCTTGGTTTTGAGTGCGAATTGAAATGCTTCCCGTTTTGTGCTTGTGTGATGATTGGAGAAACCTATGGCTGTATGATGTATTTAAAGTAAAAATACTGATTTCTTCTCTCCTAAGTCGGCATTATAATTATAATCTATACAAGAAAGTTAATATCAAAATGAGGTGAATATAAAGGGGAGGGCACACATTACCACCACCTCTTATCTGTCTTCAAAAATCTTTAGAATCTGTTAGACCAAAACTTAGACACTACCCCGCACGGACAAGAAGCTCTACTAATGTGGCAGTCAGGGGGAAACATGCAGAGGCCTATAGACTGTTTTCACCATATTGTTTCAAGGGGAGATCACAGATACTAGATGCCTTACAAGATTGTACCCGCATTGTTGAGCTTGTTTTGTTTTTATGTTTTTTCTCAAATAACTGAGACTACCAATGACATATTCTTCAGTCCAACAACCTGAAAGCCCCAGAGTTTGGTTTTATGGTTGGAAACCTCTTATTTATGTTAAAAGGTAAGTGCATTTGTTGATGATTCATTTGTGTGCTGAAGAAAGTGTCTATACTTCGCAAATAGCTTTAATGAGAATTAGATGGAGGGAAAGAGGAAACTCTTGACTTTTCAGGATGGAACCTTCTCCCAGAGCCGCCCAAAAAAGTAATGGAGTGGTTAACAGAAGAGGGAACTAGTTTAAGAGAAAAAGATTCTAGCTCCAGATTTTGCATGTCTATGTTGAAGAACAATTTGAAGGGGAGCCTTGGAGTAACTGGTAAAGTTGCTGCCATGTGACCAGGAGGTCACGGGTTCAAGCCTTGGAAACAGCCTCTGGCAGAAATGCAAGGTAAGGCTGCGTACAATAGACCCTTGTGGTCAGGCCCTTCCCCGGACCCTGCGCATAGCGGGAGCCTTAGTGCACCTGGCTGCCCTTTTTTTATGTTGAAGAACAATTTCTCTTTTGATCTTCGTTAGAAAAAAGTTATTAGAACTTGATTAAGGAGATCAAGATAACTTGGAAGGAACTCTTGACTTAAAAACTAGAAGGAAATTTCTAGAGAACTTGGATACAATTTGCTTTGATGTTTTAGCTTCTTGCTTTTGATTGGGATACGAGATCTTATTGGCTCGTTTCTGGAAGGCTTGATCTATATTTATATGTGAAGCGTGCTAGGTCCTCCTATAGATATGATAAGCATAATGTAATTGATTCTACTTTTTCCTTGGATCTTCTGTTGTTCTGCTAGTTTGATTATTACCATGAAAATGATTGTTCAAGGACATGCAATGTTTCTGTGTTTTATTTTTTGGGGTGTGGGTGTGTGGGTGTGTGGGTGTGGGTGGGTGTGTGGGTGTGGGTGTGGTTCTAGTAGTTGAAATCACCTATCTTGATCCGGAGGTCTTGGTTTCATGTATAATACCATTTGTGCATTAAATTTTTTGACATTAGTTTGATTGATTTACTGTGTTTACGGTGTCTCAGGTTCATCAAATTGCAAGGACCTTCAGAGATAGGTGGATACGTAGACCTCTCAGGAAAAGTAGCTGCAATGACAGAGATGACAGCCAGGTTGACTTGCATCCTTGTCCACGGTACAATAGGTGTTCACCATTACAAGACCATTGTGGTGTGAAACCTTCAGAAACAGAAGAATGTACTTCACATCTAATGGTAGAATCTACTACGACAGATACTGGTTTCTTTGATGGCTCATCTACTTCATGTGTTGATGGGGCACCTAATGGGGCAGGGAAGCGTAAGCGTAAGAGTCGATGGGATCAAGAGGCAGAACTAAATTTAGATCAAAGAATTGAAACCAATGCGGCTGATGATCGAATGCAGGACATAGATGATGCCCCCCCTGGGTTTTCAGTCCCCAGGAAGGCCTCTAGAATCTCATGTGGTGCTTCTTCAAGTGCAGATTGTAGTCTCCAAGAACCTAGTTGCAAGAAGCATCCACATCCAATGGTCACAGGGTATTTGCAGCAGAGGTTTATTTCACGATTGCCAGTCTCCTATGGTATTCCACTTTCCAAAGTACAGCAGTTTGGGTCACCTCAAAAAGAAAGACGTGATGCTTGGGTTGTTGCCCCAGGAGTACCATTTCATCCTTTTCCTCCGTTGCCTACGTATCCCCGTGGTAGAAGAGATCCTATATCTCCTGCAGATAATGCTGGAATTTTTAGCGAGCCACCTCAAAATCCTGGACAAGATTGCCATTCTTGTTCTCCGGGCCACTCTGCTCATAATCCTCCATGCCTATCTGGGGCAAGCCTCCGGAAGACTCTGTAAATAATCAATTTGATGTTGAACGAGCTAGGGGCTATCATAACTTGGGAAGAAAATATTTTTGGCAGCAGAAGTGTATTAATTCAGAAAGGCCTCTGTGGCATAGGGGAAGAAGTGGCGCAGGGATGCACATTTAACAACTCAAAAGATAGTATGTGCAGTGTAGGTGTAGCAAGCAGAGAGAATGAATCTAGGAGTTTCCATATCCGTTGAACAGATAATCTGGGGTATACTTCTCAACAGAATCATTCACAACAGAGTTTTTATTTTTAACTTCCATAGGTGAAAGCCCTCAGGAGCTTCCAAGTTTTTCTCCAGTGCTCCTTTGTACTGATAATTCTTTGCCACCAACAGAATTGTAAAGCACTTATTCTTCTTTTGGGTGTCTGAGTCCATAATTCTTTTTTCCCTTTTTCCTGTTGTTAAGGCTTAGCCAAAAAAAAAAAAACTCTTATTTGACTGTGTGCTGCATTGGCAATATCATTATTCATGCCTCACAGAGGTAACCTTCCTAATTCTTTTTATTTTATTCTTGAAATGGAAAGTGTCAGAAAAATTTGATATATTTATGTTGCTACATTCTAGTTGTTGCTGTGCCAAACTGTGTTCCCCATCTGGTTTCTGGCGTTTTTTCTGTTGTGGAAATGTATCATTTTTACCTTGAAAACTGATCCCGCTACAGGCATTAGAAGTATATGATCTCAGTTGTGATCCTTTTTTTTCTTTTTGTTCCAGAACACGTTCAAACGCTTCCTGTGAAACAAATTATTGAGTTACACTAGTGAAAAAGGGACAGATATTCAGCAAGGTCTCGTATTAAATTGTTCCTTCGATCTGTACTTGCAGCAGGCTTAACTTGATTAGAGATTGTTCTTTCATGTATCGTTGGAACGTCCTCGTGATTCTTTCAGGTTTAAATTGCATTGTGGGGGCTGAAAATGCAGGAATGAGATACAAAATCTATAACAAGATTTGCTAAAGTCCATTGAAAAAGAGCAAAAGGTTGATTAAACCTTCGACGTACATCAGATAAAGTGCACTGGTCATCAGCACATCAAGTTGTTTCTAGTCTATACTGCTGCCAACACAATTACATTTAACTTTAACAAAAACTGATCGTCTCTACTCCGATTTTCAGGCATTCTTGACAATATTCAAAGAAGTCGAGCCACTTAGTAAAGAAGAATATTGTAATCTCAAACCTCAACAATGATCAAACGTTCAACTTTTCATATATATTAACAATTGCAAATGACTTTCTTTCTGGTTACAAAAAAGTGCAAACAGAAACGAAGTACAATATAGTACCATCTTAACAATTATTGTTGTACTATGCAGCTGTGAGTTCTCCCCTCCTTCCCAAAAAACAAAGACAGACAATAAACTGGACGGCAAGAAAAGGAAAAGAGTTGTATTGCACTAGATAAGTGCTTGTCTTCTCCAACATTGAACTCTCAATATTTTCGAAGCATGCTTCTGACACGGATGAAGCACCATGTTTTCAGCAGTGTCTTTCGTCTTCTCCATCCATCAAAATACTTACCAATCACCTTCTTATAACTAGGTCTTTGCTTAACCAACACCCAATAGTCTGCTATGTTTGGACGACTGTTTATGTACTCTTCCAAGTTCAAGAGTTCTATTCTAGCTAGAACAGGAATGAGCATTACATCAGCTAGACTGAACTCTTCCCCGGCTAGATATGATGTTTCACCAAGTTTGAGTTCCACTTCATCAAGAAGTCTTACTAGATGGTTTTCACTTCGTCTCAAAACGTCAGCGTTCTTCAACTTGTCGTCCGTATCATATGCCTGTCGTAACTGACAGTGGTAAGCACTTGCTAAGTTGGGAGATTCAGCCATTCGGGCAATTATTACACGTCTCAAGAATTTAGAAACACATAGCCGATACTTCTCAGGGACATGGAAAAGGGTAAAGTACATTGCATCCCATTCTTGTATTTTATGCATCCATCCGACAACTTCTCTGCTGCTGAGGTTCAGATTGTTTCCGCCAGACGACACTTTTTCTGCGATTCTTTCAATATACCTGTGCATGTTGGAACAGTTAAATATTCTTCCTCTACAAACACCTCCCTAAAAAAGTCGGAAAATAAGAAAATACAAACTATCATTCAGCCAATATACTTATACTAATCAAGATGTACATTATCTATCCATCTGCCTAGATATATGCTCTACAGATCATAAGTATTCTAAAACGTTATCGTCATGAGAGCACAGTGCAACTCTATTCTTGTTAGGCGAAAGGATCCCCAGAGGGTAACAACCCGGTGATCAAAATACAATTCATGACTATTCCTCTATTAAATCAATCAATTATGTTTAATGACACAGTTTGCAATACTCCTTTTTAACCCTTCATGCTTACATTTTTGTGCTGATAGGAGAAAAGTATAGAAGCAAGGTGAAGAGAAGACTTACTGAATTATCTCAATTGTATCATATATGATGTGAGAACCATTCTGGAATACAGGAACTTTCGCACTTGGATTCATACTGAAGAAAAATGCATCCATGTTCTTGCCCGTCAAAGGGTTCACATGATGTGACGTGTAATCAATACCTTTCTCCTCCAAAGTAAGTCTCACCTTCTGGCTGTCCAAGGAAAAAGCATGATGATATAGCTGCATGGTATTATCAACATAGAATGCCAAGAATGTTATACCTGCACCAGTTACAACAAAATCATCAGTTAAACAACCTCCGAATATCTAAATTTATCTAAAATTGAAAGAAAGAAATAATCTCCTAGCACAAGTTAGTAATTCTGGCTTCAGTATGCAACAACAGTGACATGGAAGCAGTAATCTAAGAACTTGAAAACAGCATTTCTTCTTACGGGACTTTGTGAAGACAGGAGAAAACTAATTTTGATAAATCCTATGAAGATTGTTAGCAACAAAACAGAAGACGGCAGAAATCATATAAGTATGTCAGCAAACAACAATAAGCCACAAAACTGATATTGCCTAATTCTCAAATTTTGATCTGAAGATTAATGACAAATTGGTATTCTGCAATCAACTCAGAGCAAAAGAGAACCACTAATGCATATGTATAAACTTCATAAGAAATTATCACATTCCTTTTTCTTTTCTTTTTGTCACCTTTGTTGTTTTCACATACTCATCTACAACTTTAAGAACTCTCTCTAATCACTACCCCTATAAATCAAACTGATGCCCACCCACAAAGTTGGATACACTAAGCTAGCGTTTGACCATATATTTTGAGAATAGTTTTTCAAAAAATCTACAAATAGTATCTATTTTACCATGAAATTTGATCTACAAATATTTTCAAGTTCCCAAAAAAAAACTGATCATGGGTTTTTGGGACTTCCACTCACAAAATTTCAAATTTTTTTCCCAATAAATGCATGTCCAAACACAAATTCAAATTCCAAAACTTCTAAAACTCAATTTTTCAAGCTTCAAGGTCAAACATGCCACAACTGCTGTGTACAAGATTCAAATCAGTACCACTAGCCTATAAGCTTGGCCGTAATTTTTTTTTTATAAAAAAAATCACTCTCTTATTATCAGAACCCACAATTTCCAGAAACTAACAGAGCAATCCAGAAAACCCAAGAATTGGTTAAATTAACAAATTTAATCAGCATAAAAAGAAAAACTTTTTGAAACTAAAAGTAGCAAAAACAGAACATACCTAATGGAATCCAGTAGAGAATTCAATTTGGTAAAAAGCTGTGTAAGAGAATTGGGGGTCGCGCGCGCACACACAGAGGGAGAAAAGAGTATAAATTGGCTTAAAGGGGTTTATACCTTTTTGTGGAGAGAGAGAGAGAGAGAGAGAGAGAGAGAGAAAAAGAGTGGAATTATGAGAGAATTTGACAACCAAGAAAAGCAATTTTCGAATTGCCTTTTTCTTGGTAATCATGGAAATGGGAAAGCGACTAGCAATTCCTTACTAAATTGATTCAAAGAAATAAATATATTAAAAATAATTTAATTTTAGATTTTTTTAAATTATGATCTTAAATATTATATATTTATTTTGATTATTATTTAAATATATTACATTGTATTTTAAAAAATTGATGTTATATAATTATGAGTGTGTCTTTTTATGTAATCACTGATTTATCGATGTGATCGTGTCATTACATTATTATTTTTTTATTTTATTTATTATTTAATAATTTTATTTATTCTTTACCCTCTTTTTTAATAATAATTTTATACGTACCTTACCTTTTCTTTATAATATTAGATGTTTGCCTTTCATAAGATGGTGTATTGTATTACGTTCATCAATACAATATAATAAGATATATTGTGAATATGTAACGACTGTCCAAACATATTGATATACTTTTAGTGTGTTTTCATAATTTTTTTGGGAGAAGTGTTTCACCCATGGCATAATCATTGAAATCTTACAACTGAAATATAGAAAAAAATAGAGTATACGCAAATTTTACCCTTAATATCCTCATTCCTAATTTTATCATTTCTAGTATGTCCACACATCCATCTTAATATTTTTATTTCTACAACTTACATCTTCGAAATATAAAAGTTCTTGACTAACCAACACTCCACCTTATACAACAAAGTCAATTCAACCACCACATACGTTTAAGTTTAATTGGTACCTTTCTATCACAAGACTCATGAGGAAAGCCTTGAGATCATAGTTGATGTCACTACTTTCTTGGATTACAGATCCAAGATACTTAAAATTATCTCTCTTGGGAATCGTGTGTGTGTCAAGCCTCACTTCCAAGCCTGCCTCATGCATTGCATCACTGAATTTGCACTCAACATATTTTATTTTTGATCTTGCTCAACCTTAGCCCTTTAGACTTGTCTGCACACCTCTAATCTAGCATCAACTATGTGGCTTGTCTCATCAATCAATACTATATCTTGCGCAAACAACACACATCATAACACCTTATCTTGAATATGATGTATCAATTTATGGATCACCAAAGCAAATACGAACGTGCTAAGAACTGATTTTTGTTGCAATCCCATCTCAAATGAAAAGTACTCTGCGTCTCTCTCACCATTCTAATTCGAGGACTCCATCATACATGTATTTTATCGCGCTAATGTAAGTTATCAATACACCTCTAGCATCTAGAAATCTCTAGAGAACTTCCCTAAAAATTGTATCGTAGGCTCTTTTTAAAGTCAATAAACATCATATATATAATTTTTTTTATATTTCTTCATTAATCTCCTCACAATATACATAATTAATAATAAAGCACTTGAATTGAAATAATAGAACATCAAATCAAACGAAAGTTTATAAATTAAAAACTTTTAATGACGACAAATCCAAGGATAAAAGAAAAGTATACTAAAGAGGTCTCAATCAATTATAGAAAGGGGGAGAAATGAGTAAAATAGAAAGGCAACTAAGTACCGTCAATAATGTAGTCAACTGCAAGCCTTGTGCCAACCTCCGCCGCCCCTTCCCTTTTTCTTTAGTATAAAAATAAGTTAGAACTAAAAAGTCATTCAATAAATAATAAATAAATTACAAGTTGCTTTCTCCATCAGCCACGCGGAGTCGAATAAGGTGTAGTAGATTGATATATATTTTTTCCGTTTCTTATCCGATATTCGCTCAATATTTCTATTGAAATCAGACTAATTTGAATTTATGTTGCGTAAAATTTTATTTCAAAATAATATTTTATACTAATTTTTTTTTTATATTCAAAGCTCAAATTCAAGACTTCTGATTAATAAAGAAACCAACCCATCTATTGTAGGATATCCTTTTGAGTGCAGTAGAGTAGACTGGTATCAGGTAAGGAAGGAAACTACTAGTTTGATTTGCCAAATTCCTCCTCAGATTCATCTATTCTGTTCCAATTCCACTCAAAACAAAATTGATTCACCCAAATTCCACGGCCAATTTCTATTGTTAAAAATTAAAAATCTTATTTGACAATCAATTCATAAAAAAAGTTATTATTAACTATAGTTAGCGATGAACTTCATAACAAATTCTTATTTTTAGTGTTTATTTACCAAGTTATTAAATTAATTAGTAAAATAACGGAGATATTTAGGCTTCATTTTGTTTTATTAAGATTAAGATATTTGAATCTTGATGTACATTTGAATCATTAAAATGTTATCTGTAGATTTGAACACTAAATGATTAATACTGTTTATTTTTCAACAACTGAATGTACATAATTTATTTATTTAATTTGTAAACATATTTAAATAAAAAAATAATCAAATATCAGGAAAAATTATTTTAATAAAATAAAATTATTATTTAATTAAAAAAATGAAACATTTATGTTCGCTAGGGATGGAGGAGATGATTTGTAGTGATGGTAATGATTGGTGTTAGTGACTAGCAATAGTGATAATAGTTATGATGATGGAGGTGGTTGATGTTGTATTAACTGTTATGATGGTGCCGATTCGTAGTGGAGCTGATGATTGTGATAGTGAATTTGGTTGATATTAGCAGTTGACAGTGTTGATGGAGTTGACTGAAGAATGTGGGGTGATTGACAATGTGTTGGTGGTAGTACATTGATGGTTGTGGTAGTTGTGATGGTGGAGTTGGTTGATAGTAGACATTGGTTGCAGTGGTGTTACTGGTTGGTGGTGGAGGCGGTAACGGCGATGATAATGACAATAGATATATATTATCATGACAGAGATGGTAAGTGTGATAACGACTGACAATAGTGGTTGGCAACAATGTTGGTTGCCAAATGGTGTTTGTGATTCCAGAGGTGGTTGATGGTCGACAACGATAATAGTAGCTGATAATGGTGGTGGTGGTTGTAATGACCAAAGTGGTTAGTGGTGGTGACTGATGCTTGTGGATAGAGAGATGATGAATATTATCGACACAAGAATACCTTTCAATAATTTAAAACTTTGTTCACGATCTTAATGACTAAGACATATTCAGATCAATTAAATGCTTAAATCTTAGTGAAAACAAACTCATTTAATAACATAAGATTTGACTTACTCAGATTCTGACATTCATTAAGTGCAAACAAATTAGAGATTGATTATAATTTTTTGTGCAACTCTTAAGGGCACTTACCTCACTATCTCTTATCTACTAAAAACTTGATTATAATCAACTATTCTTGTTCTTTTCCACATTTTTGTGAATTTCATATATCTAGGAAATTAGTCGTTTTCACGCAACCAATTTTATATAAGTTGTCAACATGATAGAGTTTAGATCATAAGCCTATTTTATGTTATGCTCTTCTATATTTTCGTCCTTTGTTCAAAGCTTTTTTTTCTTATTGAAGTTTTCTTCCTTGGTGAAGTTCTCTTTTCATGGCTTTTAGAATTTCTCCGTGTAGCTGTTATATCACTGGATGTCATGCGTATGCCAACGTTTACACTTGATATACAATAAATCTATATTGATATACACAATCCATATACATAATATACAGTGATATGTATATACACACATGTTTGCCTTTGTATGTAACCATATGTCAGGTCTATATTGTTGTTATGTATAATAAATCATACAGTAACATACATCAAACATATACTAGATATTCATCCCTTCCACCATTAAAGCACCGCCACAAACGGTTTACTCTTAAAATGGTACAATCAACTTTATAGACATGGCTCAAGAAAAAACATATTAAGATGATCAAAACATGTGGTTTGTATATTATAACTGTCTTTAAGAGTATGAACACAATAAAATAAATAATAAATATAGAATTAAAATGAAAAAATAAATTAAGTGAATAGAATGAGCTTGAGATCTGATGCTGGTAGCTGACAACATCATTGGATAAGTTTAATCTTATTGATATTAATAAGAACAATGAATAGTAGATTTCAAGAGCTAAATAATTTACTAAGTGTAATGAAAATAAACTAAATATATCAAGTGAGACAGAGAGAATATGAAGGAAGAAAGGAGAAATAGAAGTGAAACTATGTATGTTCTCTGGTATGATGCGTTTTATTTGTATCTATGTCTATGCCTATATATAGGCAGAAAGAGGAAGATAGTGGGACAAAGAAAAATGAATACCAAGTAGGCAAATTGCCCATTTTTAGTGGGCCCCACTTGGGACAAAGACATCCATACACAATTTAACACTCCCCCTTGGATGTCTAAAAATATTCTAGAAAATAAATAAATATAAATAGTTATTCTGAACCTCCATAGATGTTGTGCCTCGTTAAAACCTCATTTAGAAAAAATCCAGTGGGAAAAAGCCTAGTGAAGGAAAAAGAGTACACATATATGGTAATACGCCTTGAATGCTGCCTCATTAAAAACCTTACAAGAAAAACCCAGTGGGACAAAACCTTGGTTAAGGAAAAAAGAGTGCAGCGCGTATTTTACTCCCCCTGATGAAAACTTCATTTGATATTTTGGAGATGACGCATTCCAACCTTATATCTTAGTTTCTCAAAAGTTGATGTTGGTAATGCCTTTGTGAATAAATCTGCAAGATTATCACTTGAACGAACTTGTTGTACATCAATATTACCATTCTTTTACAGATCTTGTGTGAAGAATAATTTTGGTGAAATATGTTTCATTCTGTCTCCTTTTATGAAGCCACCTTTTAATTGAGCTATGCACGCGGCATTGTCTTCGAATATAATTGTGGGTACTTTTAACATTATTTTCCAGACCACATCTTTCTTTGATGAACTGTATCATCGATCTCAACCACACACATTCTCTACTTGCTTCATGAATTGCTATTATTTCAGCATGATTTGAAGAAGTAGCAACAATGGACTGTTTTGTAGATCGCCATGATATAGCAGTTCCTTCGTGTGTAAATAGATAGCCTGTCTGAGATCGAGCTTTATGTGGGTCTGATAAATAACCTGCATCTGCATAACCAATAAGGTCTGCATCTGCAAACCCATATCAATAGTACCCTTCAGGTATCGCAAAATATGTTTGATACCGTTCCAATGCCTTCGCGTTGGGGATGAACTATACCTTGCTAGCAAATTAACAGAAAATGTTATATCAGGTCTAGTTGCGTTAGCAAGATACATAAGTGCACCAATAGCACTTAGATATGGTACTTTAGGACCAAGAATTTCTTCATCCTCTCCTGGAGGTCGAAATTGATCTTTTTCCACTTCAAGTGATCGAACAACCATTGGAGTACTTAATGAATGTGCTTTGTCCATGTAAAATCTTTTAAAGATTTTCTTAGTGTAGGCAGATTGATGAACAAAAATCTCGTCTGCTAAATGTTCAATTTGTAGACCTAGACAAAGTTTTGTCTTTCCAAGGTCTTTCATTTCAAATTCTTTCTTTAGATATTCAATTGCCTTTTGGACCTCTTCAGGGGTTCCAATGAGATTTATGTCATCAACATAAATGGCGAGTATGACAAACTCTGATTCCGTTTTCTTAATAAAAACACATGGACAAATAACATCATTAATATAACCTTCATTTATTTAGTACTCACTTAGGCGATTATACCACATGCGCCCTGATTATTTCAGACCATATAATGATCTTTGCAGTTTTATTGAGTACATCTCCCGAGATTTATTACATGCTTCAGGCAATTTTAATCCTTCTGGGATTTTCATGTAAATTTCATTATCAAGTGAACCATAAAGGTAAGCTGTAACTACATCTATTAGGTGTATTTCAAGATTTTTATGTACAGCTAAACTGATGAGATATCGAAATGTTATTCCATCCATAACAGGTGAATATGTTTCTTCATAGTTGACTCCCGGTCTTTGAGAGAATCCTTGTGCAACAAGGCGTGCCTTGTATCTTACAATTTTATTTTTCTCATTTCGTTTTCGCACAAAAACCCATTTGTAACCAACTGGTTTTACACCTTCAGGGGTTTGGACTACTGGTCCAAAAACCTCACGTTTAGCAAGTGAGTCTAATTCTGATTGAATTGCCTTTTGCCATTCTGGCCAATCACATCTACGTCGACATTCTTCGACGGATTTAGGCTCAAGACTTTCACTATCTTGCATGAGGTTAAGTGCAACATTATATGCAAAAACATTATCAATCGTGATTTTAGATCGATCTAAATTTATCTCATCACCAGAAGAATTTATTGAAATTTCTTCATTCACTTGAGTGTCGGGTTCACTGATTTCTTCAGGAATATCAGAATTACTCAAATCTTGACCTTCTTCAGGAGGTTCTTTTGTAGTATCATCTTTATTATTTCTCACGCTTCTCTTTCTAGGATTTTTATCCTTTGAACCTAACGGTCTACCACGCTTCTGGCGTGTTTGGAATTTAGAAGCTATGATACTTGTAGATGGTCCTTTTGGGACATCAATTCGGATAGGTACATTCACTGCAGGGATATGTGACTTAGTTATCCGTTTCAAATCAGTAAATGCATCTGGCATTTGATTTGCTATTTTCTGCAAGTGGATGATCTTTTGGACCTCCTGTTCACATGTGCGGGTACGTGGATCAAAATGTGATAGTGATAAAACTTTCCATGCAATTTCTTTTTTTTTCGGGTTCCTTTTTTCTCTTCCCCTAATGGCGGAAAAATTATTTCATCAAACCGACAATCTGCAAATTAAGCAGTGAATAAGTCTCCAGTCAACGGTTCAAGGTATCGAATTATGGAGGGTGAGTCAAACCCAACATATATGCTCAACCTTCGTTGAGGGCCCATTTTTGTACGTTGTGGTGGTGCTACAGGCACGTATACCGCACAACCAAATAATTTTAAATGGGCTATATTTGTTTCATGACCAAATACTAATTGCGAGAGAGAGTATTTATTATAATGTGTCGGTCTAAGACGTACAAGTGCTGCTGCATGTAAGATAGCATCACCCCAAACAGTAATTGACAATTTTGTTTTCATTAGTAGAGGTCTTGCTATCAATTGTAGGCGCTTTATAAATGACTCTGCAAGGCCATTTTGAGTATGAACATGAGCAACCGGATATTTAATTTTTATCCCAATTGATAACCAATAATCATTAAAAGCTTGGGATGTAAATTCTCCAGCATTATCAAGGCGAATGGTCTTAATTGGATAATCTGAGAATTGCGCTCTCAATCTTATTATTTGTGGTAACAACTTCGCAAACACCAGGTTGCGAGATGATAATAAGCACACATGAGACCAATCTAGATGATGCATCTATTAGGACCATAAAATATCTAAACAATCTACTAGATGGATGAATAGGTACACATATGTCTCCATGTATACGCTCTAAAAAGCCAGGAGATTCGATGCCAACCTTCAGGGTCGATGGTCTGGCAATTAATTTGCCTTGATAACAAGCAGCACATGAAAATTCATCATTTGTAAGAATCTTTTGGTTCTTTAACGGATGTCCAGCTGAATTTTCAAGAATTCATCTCATCATTATTGATCCAGGATGACCTATTCGATCATGCCATAGCACAAGTGTATTTGGATCAGTAAACTTCTGGTTTACGATCATATGTGCTTCAAATGCACTAATTTTTGGATAATATAGGCTCGATGACAAAGTTGGTAATTTTTTCAAAATATATTTATGGCCTGAGACACTCTTGGTTATGCCAAGATATTCAGTATTCATTTCATTTAGTGTCTTAACATGATATCCATTTCTGCGAATATCTTCTATAACAATTTTTGTTATAATGTCTTGGTTATCCCAAGATATTCAGAATAATGCATCTTCTATAATAATTTTTGTTCCTTTAGGCAGAATTATAGTAGCTCTTCCGGAGCCTTCTATGATTTTTGAATTACCAGATATTTTATTAACATTAGCTTTTATTCTAAGCAAATTGGAAAAATATTTCTTGTCTTTAAAATAGCATGAGTTGTTCCACTATCAATTACACAAACATCCTCTTGATTTATCATTGATCCAAACACGATTTGAGGCATTTTCATATTTTCTTCAATAAGAAATAAAATACATATTAACACAAGATATATTACACAAATTTTATTTATTTACATTGACTAGGAAAATACAAACATTATATTTAATACAGATAAAAAGAAATATATTTACATATTATTAGTCTTATCAATATTTATATTTTCGTCCGGAAAATTAAAGAAATCAGCTACATCCAAATGCATGGGCTCAATATTATCTTCAGAGATAAAATTCGTCTCTGGATTATTTTCTGTCCTTTTTAGAGATGCATGATATAGCTAAATAAGGCACTTTGATGACCGACAAATCCGGGACCAGTGCCCCACACCTCCACATCTATGACATATTGTTTCTGAATTTTTCTTAGGTAAAACTTCTGGCTTTTTACCCTGTCTTTTATATTGCTGGTCATTTCTCGGTGCCAGCCGAGTATCATGATTAAAATTTCTTCTTTGACCACGACCACGACCACGACCACGACCACGACTGAGGCCATGGCCTCTTTCTCGTTGGTTAGAATTTGCCTGATTCACTTCAGGGAGTGGCAAAGAACCAACTGGCCGACTATCATGATTTTTCATTAATAGTTCATTATGTCTTTCAGCAATAAGAAGGTGAGAAAGTAATTCAAAATATTTTTTAAATTATTTTTCGCGATATTGCTGTTGTAGGAGCATATTCGCGGGTGGAAATATGGAGTATGTCTTTACAAGTTTATCTTGCTCAGTGATCTCTTCTCCGCATAAATTTAACTAAGCTATAATTCTAAACAGAGCAAAATTATATTCAATTATATTTTTGAAATCCATTAATCTCAGATTTAGCCAATCATGATGAGTTTGTGGAAGCATGACCAACTTCAGGTGGTCATATCTTTCTTTTAAATTTTTCCATAATTTAAGGGGGTCTTTTAATGTGAGATATTGTAATTTTAGCCCCTCGTCAGGATGGTGACGGAGAAATATCATGGCTTTAGCACGGTCTTGATTGGATGCCATATTGTCATTTTTAATGGTGTCTGCCAGACCCATTGATTCTAAATAAATTTCGGCATCAAGTGCCCATGATGAGTAGCCTTTTCCAGAGATATCAAGAGCAGTAAATTCAATTTTTGAAATATTTGATATTTTATGAAAAATAAATTTAAATAAAACTCTTACCACTTTTGTTACCTTGAATAAATAGCAGAGCTTTGTGCTGATAATGTGTAATGAAAATAAACTAAATATATCAAGTGAGACAGAGAGAATATGAAGGAAGAAAGGAGAAACGGAAGTGAAACTATGTATGTTCTCTCGTATGATGTGTTTTATTTGTATCTATGTCTATGTCACGCCCCGGGAGGGTACCCTAGGCGTGGCCGGTACTCGAAGGCCATTTCTGACTTCCGAACGAACCACCTGGTCCAGTCACACATTCATACAATCACATTCTCTTAGCGGAAACTCAATTAAGGAAATACTATTTACAATATGGAGGCCGAAGGCCAAACATTTCATGCCATCAAAACAATATAATAAGACTCTTCAAAATAACAGTTCAACCTCCCCACACTCCAGTCTATGAAGCCTCTATCAAAGTCTAAGAGGTGCCGATGACAAGTCCATGGCTACCAACAATCAAAATAAAGGAACGACAACAAAATTGTACGAGAAAGCTCAACATCCTCCGGAAACTAGGAGGACTCACCAACTAGCTGAGAGCGTATGTGGATCTTCAACGGAGCGCCGGTTGATGATCTCTAGTACCTGTCTCTGTATCATAAGACGATGCAGGCCAAATGGCGTCAGTACATGGAATGTACGAGTATGTAAAACTCAATCTGACTCAGAGTACTATCAAGACCTATTTGGGAGTTTCTCTTACCCGACAACCATCACTTATGAGCCAGTGAAAGTACAACAAACCTACATTGTTGCCGCGTCCGTTCATACTTTGCCAGGGTATGAACGAATCAATCAATCATGGATCCAATCCAACCAGGTCCTATAATGTCAGGAGAAATCTCTCGGGGAAGCATCCGACTTTAACGGTTGCATCCCCCCTACGTTTGGCGACGCAGTTATTGGGTTCGAGTATGGACTATACTCTTGCCCAATTCGATGCTCGATACTCCTCCCAAGACTCAATGCTCATAAAACTCCATCCGATCAACTCAATCAAATCATATCGACAAGTCTCATTACAACCTTATCAACTCATCAACTCTATCACAATCAAACCTCTTCTAATCATACTATCCGATCAATCTCAATCATATCTTCAAAAGAAATTTAAATGCACATATATAGCAACATCTAGATATAATCAATCATTCCCTCCATCCATTTGAGAAATCCTTGAGACTCATCACAATTTCAAGACTTTAAATTGACATTTTATAATAAGCAACAGTTTTAAGAAAATAACATCCTTTATCATAATCTACATAGTTGAGAAGATCAATAACATATTTAACAACTCATTTTTATCAACTCATACTCACATAAGGGCTCATTTTAGGAACTTCTTAGCTCAACAACATCAACACACAAAGAACCAAATAAATTGGGGACAAAACTCATTCAAACATGCACCATACCAAGAAACTCCATTTTCATGAACATCTAACCTCAAGGCAAGAATAGGGCACATGGGTGGACTCAAACCATGTTTTGGATAGCCTTACATACCTTAGTGAAGACTTGAAGAGAACCTTGTGGTTGAGTCTTCAATGGAGAACTCAAACCTTGAAGCTCTTGGAACTCTTCTTGTTGGAAATGGAGAAGAAGAAGAAGAAGAAAAAGAGAGAGAGAGAGAGGTTTCTAGGGCATTTAGAGAGAGAGTGAGGGATTGAAAATAATCCCAAAATGTGCTAAGGCTGATACATATATAATTTGGGATAATTCCCAAATTAACCCTCCTCAAAAATTCTGAAAAATAGGCAAAAATGCACCTGGCGCGATAGTGGTGCGTCGCGCCATTGCAGCGCCAGGCCGATTACGCCTAAAACCTGCACACCTCGTAGTGGCGCGCCGCGCTAAGGACCAAATTACTGAGGCATATTTATGGCACGATAGTGGCGCGGCGCGCCCTTATAGCGCCAAGGTTAAAGTTTCTGGGTTCTAGAAATTTGGCCTGAAAAACCATGTACAACTTTTAGTGGCGCATCGCGCCAGGGGCCAAACTACTGAGGCGTGTTCCTGGCGCGATAGTGTCGCATCGCGCCACTGCGGCGCCAAGCCCAGATTTCCAGTAGTTGAGCCCCAGGCCTGAAATTCCTGCCGTGCTAGTCCGTCTTAGGATCGTCATATCTTTCGACTTCGAACTCCAAAATTTACATTCTTGGTGGCGTTGGAAAGAAGACTCGACGACCTTTGATTTAATAGATCGTGGGCCACCTAGGTTGCCTTCTTTCAAAAGATAAGGTTGTTAGAAGTCAACCCCTTATGCAAACTCCTCCTCAACTTAGCTACGACGATTCTTTGGATTTAATTTGGTCCTAGGGGTCCTTCATGACCCGACATCACCTCAAATGCTGCTACATTTCTCAAAGACTCGTCTTACTCACGCGAATTCTCCACAATACTTGAGTCCAACCCTACCCGAACACAAGAAGGGTCCGAATCTTAGGGAAAATTTTTGAGGGGTGTTACATTATCTCCCCCTTGGGATCATTCGTCTTCGAATGGCGAGAAATCAAGAATAGACTCGGGGTGCAAATCACAATCTAAACTCAGTCAATCGATCAATCAAATTCTCTATCAATTATCAATCAAGACTCAAAATGCACAAATGAATTCAATGTCAAGGAAATGGACATTACCTTCAACATTCTCCTCGGTAGGCACGAATAGATGTGGATATTTAGATTTCATGGCTTCCTCCGCTTCCCATGTGGAATTCCTCAACAAATTGATTCCTCCACAGGACCTTGACTGAGGCGACCTCTTTGTTCCTCAATTTGCGAATTTGGCGATCAAGAATTTGGACCGGAACCTCTTCATAAGATAAGCTATCCTTAACTCCAATACTATCAATGGGGACTACCAACGAAGAATCGCCTAAGCACTTCTTCAACATTGAAACGTGGAATACCAGATGGATAAAAGCTAACTCCGAGGGTAACTCCAACTCATAAGCAACACTCCCAATCTGCCTCAAAATTTGGTAAGGACCAATATATCGAGGACTAAGTTTCCCCTTCTTTCCAAACCTCATGACGCCCTTCATGGGTGACACTTTCAAGTATACCCAATCACCCACCTCAAACTCTAAGTCTCTCCTCCTCACGTCGGTGTAAGATTTTTGGCGGCTTTGGGCTGTCTTTAGCCTCTCTCGAATGACTCGCACCTTCTCCATGGCTTGATGAAAAAAATCAGGCCTAATCAACTCGGCTTCACCAACTTCAAACCACCCAATGGGCGATCTACACCTCCTCCCATACAAGGCCTCATAAGGAGCCATTTGAATGTTTGCATGATAGCTATTATTATATGCAAATTCTATGAGAGGTAAGTGATTGTCCCAATTCCCTTTGAAGTCAAGCACACATGCCCTCAACATATCTTCCAATGTCTGAATGGTGCGCTTTGCTTGGCCATCTGTCTGGGGATGGAAGGCTGTACTTAAATTCACCTTCGAACCTAATCCCCTCTGAAAGGATTTCCAAAATTGGGAAGTGAATTGAGCTCCTCTGTCTGAGATGATAGACAAAGGGACCCCATGTAATCTGACGATCTCCTGTATGTACAGCTTTGCATAATCCTCTGCGGTGTCAGTAGTCTTAACTGCCAAGAAGTGAGCTGATTTCGTCATCCTATCCAAAATCACCCAAATCGAATCATGTTGCTTTCGAGACCTCGGTAGGCCTGTAATAAAATCCATGTTGATCATTTCCCACTTCCATTCTGGAATTTCTATATTTTGAGCTAAACCATATGGCCTTTGATGCTCAACCTTCACCTGTTGACAATTCGGGCACTTAGATATGAATTCTGCAATATCTCTCTTCATTCCACTCCACCAATAGATTTCCCTCAAGTCATGATACATTTTCGTAGAGCCCGGATGAATAGAGTATCTAGAACTATGCGCTTTATCCATAATCCTCTCTCGAACATCATCGACATCCGACACACACAACCTATTTTGGTACTTCAACACACTATCTCCCCCTTGGGTAAAAACTATTACCTCTTGTTTGTGAACAACTCCCTTCAATTGGAGAAGGACGGGATCTTGGTCTTGCTTCTCCTTTACCTCGGCCATAAGTGAGGACGTAGACCTATCCTGAACAGTAACTCCGCCTTCATTGTTCTCTTCCAGATGAACTCCCAATCGGGCTAATCTATGTACCTCCTTTGCCAATTCTCTCTTTCCTTTCTCCACATGGGCCGTACTACCCATAGACAACCTGCTAAGAGCATCAGCAACAACATTAGCTTTACCTGGATGGTAGAGGATGCTCATATCATAGTCCTTGAGTAGCTCAAGCCATCTCCTTTGCCTCAGGTTGAGCTCCCTCTGACTAAAGATGTATTGCAAGCTCTTGTGATCGGTGAATACATCAATATGCACTCTATACAAGTAGTGGCGCCAAATTTTAAGCGCAAACATCACCGCTGCCAGCTCAAGATCATGAGTTGGGTAATTCCTCTCATGAACCTTAAGATGTCTTGAAGAATAGGCTATCACCTTCCCCCTTTGCATCAACGCACAACCCAAACCAATTCTGGATGCATCACAATAGATCACAAAACCCTCTATTCCATCGGGCAAAGCTAAAACAGGAGCAGTGGTTAGCTTGGTCTTCAATTTATGGAAACTCTCCTCACAAGTATCGGACCATTGGAACTTAGCCTTCTTTTGGGTCAGCTTAGTCAATGGTGATGATATGGATGAGAATCCCTCTACAAACCTTCGATAATAGCCAGCCAAACCCAAGAAGCTCCTTATCTCTATCGGGGATGTGGGTCTGGGCCAATTCTTCACAGCTTCAATCTTGTGAGCGTCAACCTGAATACCATCTCCAGATACGATGTGGCCTAGGAAGGCCACTGATGCAAGCCACAATTCATATTTGGAGAACTTTGCATACAGTACCTACTCTCTCAAAGTTTGTAAGACGATTCTAAGATGATGGGCGTGCTCCTCTTCATTCTTGGAGTAGACCAGAATATCATCTATGAATACAATCATAAACATATCAAGATATGGTTTAAACACTCGGTTCATGAGATCCATAAAAGCTGCGGGGGCATTATTCAACCCAAAGGACATGACCAAAAATTCAAAGTGGCCATAACGAGTCCAAAAAGCGGTCTTCGGGACATCACACTTCCTCACATTTAACTGATGGTAACCGGATCTCAGGTCTATCTTTGAGAAGCAAGTGGCACCCTGAAGTTGGTCGAATAAGTCATCTATTTTGGGGAGAGGGTACTTATTCTTTATGGTGACCTTGTTCAGTTGCCTGTAGTCGATACACATTCTAAGGGACCCATCTTTCTTTCGCACAAATAGGACTGGAGCACCCCACGGTGAGACACTCGGCTTAATGAATCCCTTATCTAACAAGTTCTTCAACTGCTCCTTCAACTCTTTCAACTCAGCTGGGGCCATTCTATATGGAGGAATTGAGATAGGCTGGGTATCAGGAAGAACATCAATCTTAAAGTCAATCTCCCTATCAGGAGGGACTCCAGGCAGATCTTCAGGAAAGACATCCGGAAACTCGTTGACAATCGGAACCGAATCAAGGGATGGAGACTCAATATTGTCATCTTTCACTTGGACAAGGTGATAAATGCACCCCTTTGAGATTAGCTTCCTGGCCCTAAGGTATGAAATAAACTTACCCTTAGGCGCAACAGGACTACCCTTCCACTCTATGACAGCCTCATTCGGGAATTTGAACGTGACAATCTGAGTTCTGCAATCAATAGAGGCATAACAGACATAGAGCCAGTCCATGCCAAGGATCATATCAAAATCAACCATGTCTAACTCAACCAAGTCTGCCAAGGTATCTCTGTAAGGAATTGCCACAGTGCAATCTCTATAGACTCTCTCAGCTAAGACAGAATCACCGACAGGAGTGGCTACACTTAAAGGCTCAAGAAGACGTTCAGGAACCTTATTGAATTTACTAGCTACATAAGGAGTCACAAAAGATAGGGTGGCACCCGGATCCATCAATACATAATAATCAAGAGAAGAGACTCGAATCATACCCGTCACGACGTTTGGAGAGTTCTCCTGATCTTGGCGACTACCAATGGCATATAGGCGGTTTGTACCTCCACTCGTACCTGAAGTAGCGCCCCTCTGATTAGCCCTAGCTGGCGGTGCGGTGGTGGAGAACTGAGCCCTGTTCCCCCATACTGGACACTCCTTCTGGAAATGGTCTATTTGGCCGCATTTATAACAACCAACCTTCACTGCTCTGCACTCTCCTAAGTGGAGTTTTCCACACTTAACGCATGGTGGCTTCCCTTGCGAACCTTGACCCACGCTAGCTTGGGACTGAGAACCCTGGGGTCTGAAATTCTGGCGACTCTGTCCCTGCTGATCATACCTATTCTGCGGCATCGGTGCACTGGCGGTAGATGAGGCATAGTTGGGAGGCCTCTTATGGAAGAAGGACCTGTTGCCCTTGTTTTGCCTCTGTTCATTCTCATGGCCCGATGATCTTACCTTCTTGCTTAGGTGCTCCTCTCTATCTTTTTTTTCTCCTCCTCCACCTGTTGAGCATACACCATTAATCTGGAAATATCCATATCTGAGATCAACAATGCTGCTTTGCACTCCTTCTTCACATGCCTCCCTAATCCGGAGACGAACTTCCTCATCTTTGACCTCACATCTGGGATCATTTCTGGAGCATACCTGGACAGATGTATGAACTTCAGGCCATACTCCTTAACTGTCATGCCTTCTTGTTTTAAATTCACGAATTCCTCCACTTTTGCTTCCCTCAATTCTCGGGGAAAGTAGTGGTCAAGAAAGGCTCCCTCAAATTCATCCCACCTAGCAGGTTCAGCATCATCGCCCCTACCTTGTTCCCATTGGTTATACCAAATGTTTGCCACATCTTTGAGTTGATAAGACACCAACTCAACCCCCTCAATTTCCGTAGCATGCATAGCTTTCAGAATTTTCCACATCTCATCAATAAAATTTTGGGGATCTTCATCAACCTTAGAACCCGTGAATGCCGGCAGATTTATTCTCAGAAAGTCTCTAATTCTAGTGGCGGTAGATGGCTCTTGGGAACTAGAGCTAAGAGTCGGCGAACTCTGGTTACCGTTCCGGGTAGCCATTAATTGCGTGAGCATTGCAATTGCCCCACAAAATTCTGCCTCTGATGTGGGTGCAGGTGGAGTAGCAGGCACTTAAGGTGCCTCCGCATATCTCGTAGGTCGGCCTCTAGCCCTTGCTGGACGTACCTCTGATTGGGGCATCTCGGCGTTATCAACATTTCTCTGGCTAGCAGTACGTTTAGGAGGACTTATCTGTAACGTATAAACGCACGAATTAGAAAGGAGTTTTATAGAGCTTAACTCTATCGCACGAATTCAGAGTATGAAAGAAGTTAAACAATTTCTAATGTCTTATAGCCTCCTAATTATAAGTGTGGTGCACAACACACCCATAAGCAAGACTCTACTAGACACGGCTTCATAGACTCCCTAGGACACTTGAACTCTAGGCTCTGATACCATGTTTGTCACGCCCCGAGAGGGTACCCTAGGCGTGGCCGGCACTCGAAGGCCATTTCTGACCTCCGAGCAAACCACCTGGTCCAGTCACACATTCATTCAATCACATTCTCTTAGCGGAAACTCAATTAAGGAAATACTATTCACAATATGGAGGCCGAAGGCCAAACATTTCATGCCATCAAAACAATATAATAAGACTCTTCAAAATAACAGTTCAACCTCCCCACACTCCAGTCTATGAAGCCTCTATCAAAGTCTAAAAGGTGCCGATGACAAGTCCATGGCTACCAACAATCAAAATAAAGGAACGACAATAAAATTGTACGAGAAAGCTCAACATCCTCCGGAAACTAGGAGGACTCACCAACTAGCTGAGAGCGTATGTGGATCTTCAACGGAGCGCCGGTTGATGATCTCTAGTACCTGTCTCTATATCATAAGACGATGTAGGCCAAATGGCGTCAGTACATGGAATGTACGAGTATGTAAAACGGCCGAATACAATGAACATCAAGGAAGAATCAATCAACTCGGAATCTCAACTCAAGAGAAATAACAACTCAATCAAATGTCCTAAGTCTAAACAAGGATATGATTTAGACGGGACCAATCACATACAATTCAACTCAATCTGACTCAGAGTACTATCAAGACCTATTTGGGAGTTTCTCTTACCCGACAACCATCACTTATGAGCCAGTGAAAGTACAACAAACCGACGTTGTTGCCGCGTCCGTTCATACTTTGCCAGGGTATGAACGAATCAATCAATCATGGATCCAATCCAACCAGGTCCTATAATGTCAGGACAAATCTCTCGGGGAAGCATCCGACTTTAACGGTTGCATCCTCCCTACGTTTGGCGATGCAGTTATTGGGTTCGAGTATGGACTATACTCTTGCCTAATTCGGTGCTCGATACTCCTCCCAAGACTCAATGCTCATAAAACTCCATCCGATCAACTCAATCAAATCATATCGACAAGTCTCATTACAACCTTGTCAACTCATCAACTCTATCACAATCAAACCTCTTCCAATTATACTATCCGATCAATCTCAATCATATCTTCAAAAGAAATTTAAATGCACATATATAGCAACATCTAGATATAATCAACCATTCCCTCCATCCATTTGAGAAATCCTTGAGACTCATCACAATTTCAAGACTTTAAATTGACATTTTATAATAAGCAACAGTTTTAAGAAAATAACATCCTTTATCATAATCTACATAGTTAAGAAGATCAATAACATATTTAACAACTCATTTTCATCAACATACTCACATAAGGGCTCATTTTAGGAACTTCTTAGCTCAACAACATCAACACACAAAGAACCAAATAAATTGGGGACAAAACTCATTCAAACATGCACCATACCAAGAAACTCCATTTTCATGAACATCTAACCTCAAGGCAAGAATAGGGCACATGGGTGGACTCAACCCATGTTTTGGATAGCCTTACATACCTTAGTGAAGACTTGAAGAGAACCTTGTGGTTGGGTCTTCAATGGAGAACTCAAACCTTGAAGCTCTTGGAACTCTTCTTGTTGGAAATGGGGAAGAAGAAGAAGAAGAAAAAGAGAGAGAGAGAGGTTTCTAGGGCTTTTAGAGAGAGAGTGAGGGATTGAAAATAATCCCAAAATGTGCTAAGGCTGATACATATATAATTTGGGACAATTCCCAAATTGCCCCTCCTCAAAAGTTCTGAAAAATAGGCAAAAATGCACCTGGCGCGATAGTGGCGCATCGCCAGGCCGATTACGCCTAAAACCTGCACACCTCGTAGTGGCGCGCTGCGCCAAGGACCAAACTACTGAGGCATGTTTATGGCGCGATAGTGGCGCGTCGCGCCCTTATAGCGTTAAGGCCAAAGTTTCTGGGTTCTAGAAATTTGGCCTGAAAAACCCTACACAACTTTTTGTGGCGCGTCGCGCCAGGGGCCAAACTACTAGCATCGCGCCACTGCGGCGCCAAGCCCAGATTTCCAGTAGTTGAACCCAGGCCTGAAATTCCTGCCGTGCTAGTCCGTCTTTGGATCGTCATATCTTTCGACTCCGAACTCCAAAATTTACATTATTGGTGACGTTGGAAAGAAGACTCGACGACCTTTGATTTAATAGATCGTGGGCCACCTAGATTGCCGTCTTTCAAAAGATAGGGTTATTAGAAGTCAACCCCTTATGCGAACTCCTCCTCAACTTAGCTACGACGAATCTTTGGATTTAATTTAGTCCTAGGGGTCCTTCATGACCCCACATCACCTCAAATGCTGCTACATTTCTCAACGACTTGTCTTACTCACGCGAATGCTCCACAATACTCGAGTCCGACCCTACCCGAACACAAGAAGGGTCCGAATCTTAGGGAAAAATTTTGAGGGGTGTTACAGTCTATGCCTATATATAGGCAGAAAGAGGAAGATAGTGGGACAAAGAAAAATGAATATTAAGTGGGCAAATTGCCCACTTTTCAGTGGGCCCCACTTGGAACAAGGACATCCATACACAATTGAACACTAAGGATGTTGTTGTTTGCTATTTGAAAATGTGTACAGAGTTGTAGCGGGATTGTTATTTTTCTCTTTTCATTTTGGGTATGTGAAGAAGTATGAACAATTTGGGGAAAGAAACAACCAAACTTTTTCTTTTCATTTTTGGTGCGTGAAGAATTATGAATAATACATGCAAAAATATTTTTGTTTGTCTTAACATCTATCGTGTTATTACATCTATATTTGAGTTTGAATATAATCTTTTATTCATAGTCAATAAAAAAAGGGGAACTTTCAAAAATAATAAAGATTTGAAACATAATTACGCTCCTTAGCTACAATTTGCTTAATTACATTCCATAGCTATAATTTCAGTTGATTTGCCAATTTTCGTTTGTATATGTCATTGCATTATACAAATTAGACTTTCCGGTTTGTATATCTCGCTGCATTATATAAGTTGGACTTTTAAAGAGATTGTATAGATTCACTTTCAGATTTGTATATTCGCTTCCAGATTTACTTTAGAGATTTGTATATTCACTTTCAGATTTGTCTATGAGCCCCTAGATTTGTATAATAGCAATTTTCATTAAATTGTAGTCAATTCGTGTAATTGATTAATTGAAACTATATCCTTATCGCATAATATAGTAGTAATATTTATCAATCCATGTAATTTTTCCAAAAAATAAATATCATATCAACTAGTAGCGGAACCAGAATTATAGTAAATAATAATGTTTGGTTTTACCAATAGACAATAAGATCACAATGACTCAACCTACCATATAAGAATAATTCAAATTAATTAATTATCACATTGTAAATTAAACATATCCAAAAGCCATAAAAATAGTCAAAGTAATTATTTTTCAATCTTCACCCAACAGTCCAAATAATAAATTAGTTGTTTGTTACATACCAATTACCAAATTAATTATTTTCATCATTGATCTTGGCGACAATAACCAAGACATCAATTTCCTTCTCATCTTGTGGTGTTACCGCTTGTTCATATTTTTGTGATGTAAGAGTGCACAATCTATAATTAATGTTTAGCTCATATTTTTGCAAAACAAATGATAATCAAATCTAAATTGATATGATGAGAGAGAAAGTTGAAAAGATTGAAAGTAATACCAACTGATATGCACTATCCTAAGTTACCAAAAAAAAAAAAAGAAGAAAGATATGCACTATCCTAATTTAGTGTGATATAGATATGTGATCACAATTCCAAATTTAATGAGATTATGATTTTTTTAATGTATAGTTTAAAAAGATATTAACTTTTAAAATTTTGTACAGGGTGAATTCCTTTTTTCTTTTTAAGGAGAGTATTTCATGAAAATTAATCTTAAATGTTTGTAAATAGTGTGGGTTTTCCTTTGGTATATATAATACAATTTAAATTTATGTATTCACGACTTTGCGAAAAATATATATCCTAATTTACCATTTTTTTTTTGTTTTGACTTAAAATTACTCTATTAGTCAAAATAAAATAAAAACAATTAAGGTCATTTAATTATATATATTCCGGTCATTTAAGGTAATATGATAAATGTGGCTTATAATTAGACAATTTTATCGTCATAATCCCCTTGTATGATTCTATTTAAACTTGACAAATCTTAACATTATCATCAAATCAATTTCTCAGAGAAAAAAGCAGTAAAAATGAAGTTAGGATTGGGAATTGCAATTATGTTGATGATGATTTTTGCCACAGAAGGGGAAACTGATGTACAACGATGCCTTCATGCTTGCAAACAACAGTGTGGCAGTGATAAAAAATGTTATAATGATTGTGTAAATAATTGTGTTGTTCCTATATATGATGAATGTGCAACCTCAAATTCACTATTGTAAGGTTGGCTGTTTTTCTATTAAGTCTTCTAAATTTAATATAAATGACAAATAAAGAGAGACTTGTTTGGAGGATTGTTCCAACAAGGTTTGTTATTTCAAAAACTAGTGATGTTTTTGTTGCTAAATTTAATTACTGAAATTAAAGAACATGATTATTCTCATTCTGTTTTTTTTTTGTTTACATTAATTTTCAGTATATCAATCAAACAAAGAAAATTGATTTACTGTTCTATTTACGGGCTATATATATGTATATTTTGGCCTTAATGTTCAATTATATTGATAGTGTAAAAATAAGTATATCAGTATATGCAATTAGTTAATTAACCATGTCGTCTAAACATATAGTGAATTGAGCTTTTTTATTTCAACTAAAAAAAAATGTAGTATTAATTACATGGTTAAACATTAAAGAAAAACTAAAATTACGTTTTGGATTTTGATTGTCTAAATCAATGTAAAACTAAAGAATAAATATCCAACATTATTGTCATTTTTAGTGCTGAACAAACATTTTTTTGTTAGCATTACTATTGATTTGAGCTTTATTAAAGCTACTAATATCTATGGACTATATAGCCTTTATTGAACCATTCAAAATTTTAAATCTCAAACTTGAAATAATATGTTAAAAGATAAAAACAATGAAAAAATATATGAAATATTTATAAATTATATCAAACTAAATATTTCTATACATAAAATAAATTTAAAAAATTATATATATAATGCCGGATTAGTTTGGTCTCGGATTGACTCTTTTTAGTTAAAATCAAACCAATCCAAGTATAATCGGATTTTTATTCAATACCAAACTACTGCTCAAAGTTTTTTTTTTTCTATTTGATTTGATTTTCGATTCGATTTTGTTCACCTTAAATTGAAAAGATTGAAAATAATACTCACTGATAAGCACTATCTTAATTTAGTAGGATGTGGATATATAATCACAATTAATATTTAATGTGTGAGTAACATTAGGAACTTATAAATTTTATACGTGCAATACAAAAAAGTTTTAAAAGGTATAACTTTTAAGATCTTGTACGTTCAAAAGGTACAACATTTAAAAGGTGCATGAATACTTCGTGAAAATTCATCTTAAACATTTGTAAATAATGTAAAATTTTCTTAATTTATGATTTAAGTCCCATAAAATTAAAATTTTATATTCAGGCGTCTAAGTACTTGGCAAGAAACAAAGCTTAATTACCCCTTAATTTTAGTTGTGTGATTTAAAATTATTCTATTAGGCAAAAAAAAAGGGAGAAAAAGTAAGGCCATTAATTAGATTATATTTTAGTCATTTCAGATAAAATTATAAATGTGGTATTTAATTAGCAAGATTTTGTGGAATCATATTTTCATAATTCGACTACATCATTGTATTTAGTCAAAGATACAAAGATGAAAAGGAGAAAAAGTATTATAGTCATTTCTGGTAAAATGATAAATATATACTACTTTATTTACGATATCTTCGAACATTTCCTATCATTTTAAAATATTTCGAAAATTCTTTCTTTTACACCCAAAATTCATTTTTCCGGATACATAATTGCTACACTCTTTTTCTTTTTTAGCTTAACTGATTTATTAATTAATGTATCCGGATACCACAAGATGTATGCGGATGACTATTTTTCTGAATTAATATATCCGGATAGTTGTTACTCTCTTTTCATTTTTTAGCTCAACTGATTTGTTAATTAATGTATCCGGATACCACAATTCGGATACATAATTCATTTTTTAACTCAACTAATTTGTTAATTAATGTATCCGAATTAATGTATCCGGAAACCACAGGATGTATCCGGATGAACTATTTTTGAAGGGATTTATGTAATATTAAAAAGGATAGAAACAAATAATAATTAGCTCCTTAGACTATGTGATTCTTAAAATTTTTACTATTTAATTAGTTAGATTTTGTGTAGAATCTTATTTTCATAATCCATTTGTATCATTCTATTTTAAATTTGACAGATTTTAACATTACCATTAAATCAATTTTTCAGAAAGTAAAAGAAGAAGAAGATTGAACAAATTACATAATAAAGCAGATATGAAGTTGGGATTGTGAGTGATTGTGTTGTTTCTGTGAATGTACAACGTTAAATTCACTATTGTATGATTGGTTGTTTTTCTATTGTGTTCTAAATTTGATGTAAATGACAAGCAAAGAGAGACTTGGTTGGTGGATTGTTCCAACAAGGCTTGTTATTTAAAAATTAGTGATGTATTTATTTGTTAAAATATATGTGTTGAATGTAACATATATGATTTATCCTTATTCTATTATTACAGGAAAAGACATAAATGTGTCTCTGAATTATTATTGAAATTTTAAGGGTATTTTTTTTATGCGGTTCTATTACGCTATGAAGTGTAATGAGTAGATACCATTTTGAGGTGGTACAAAACATGTGTTCACTCGTTTATAGGCATATGAGAGTTTTAAGAGTTTTGTATAATAATAATAATAACAACAACAACAACATATCTTTTGAGAAGTGAAAATTTAACCAAAGTCAATAAATAGATAAACGATCCCAGAATCGAGTTTTGATAGTTCCACTAGGTCCAAATAGTAATTTTTGTGTTGGGGGATGACTTGCATAGGTCACGAGGGGCTCATCAGTAATTTAGATGTTTTTGTGGATTTTATGATAAGTGATAATATTTGATTTGACAACGATCAATATTTGATCAAGACAATCTCGAATCAATGTTTGGAGAATTTCACCAGGTTAGTAGCATTCTTATGATCGATTTACATATTTGATTTGTGTCCGGTGAATCTTAATTGAGTTCTGGGTTGAATCAAAGTTTGGCCAACAAGTGATTTTAACCGGCAATTGATTTTCTTCTATGCATTGAAGGAAATTTTGCATTTGCAAAAAAGAATGGGATGGACTGGTCATCGCATTCGCAGGCAGTAGATCGCGTTCACGAAGAAGAAAGGAGATTGGGTCGGGTCCAGTCGGCATGTGATTCGTGTTTGCGACTAGGTCATTGCTTTCTTGAAAAAGGGTTCTAGACTAGGTCAAATTTTGTCGGCGTGTTCGCAAGGGGTCCCGCATTTTCAAAGAAGGACCTCTAGCAGTGAAAATATTCCATATTCGAAAATTGGACCTTTTATATTATATATTGAGTTCTCGACCTTAATTTGGGGAGACTTTAAAGATTCAACGTGGGAGTAAGAATTTAGCTTTTATTTGATACCTTTAGATCATGTTAATCCAATTTCGAAAGAAATTTTCAATTTTAACTTTGGAGACTTGGATTGACTTTTTGATCAGAAACTTTACATTTCAATATGGATATTAATAGACTCGTCTACTTAGGTAGATCATATTTTTTTTATATATATTGGAAATGCTTAGAGTCACAGAGAAAATGAAATGTTATTATAGAGAATGTGGTGCTTCAAATCGAGGTAAATTAATGCTTACTAGACTCCAATTGAATTATGTTTTATTAAACGACGCTATGTCACGTTCCAAAAATCGAGTTCATGATGGCACGCATTTCAAATCCCATTTCGATGCGTAAGCCAAAAAGTAAAATCATAAGAGACTCCCAAAGAAAAGTCAGAATACAAATAAATGCGAAATAGAAGACAACTACTAAAATACCCTAAAGCCTGGTGTCATAAGTGTTAAGAGCATTTAAATACAAATCTGAATCTGAATACACAGTTTAAGTCTCCGAATATAGAAAAGACTGTAAATGAAAGATGGACTAGCAGTGATCTGGATCCCAAGATCTCATCACTGATTCGATGATGATGTATCTCCGAGAATCAACTATCGCGATGAGTACCCTGACTAGTATTTGCATCAAAAAGGGACACAGAAGTAGGGGTGAGTACAATCCACATGTACTCAGTAGGTTTTACCGACTGATTATACAGACTTAATCAAAATCTATGAAATAAACTAAGAAACGCTTCCACCTGCATGCAGAAAAGTCTCACTCCGGCTATGCTGCCACCAATTTATATAGGACGGAGCAAATGAAGTAAACACATAATTACAATTCAATATCACAATTAAACAGATAAAATAATTATCACATGTATTGATGCTAGACATATAATAATATGGGTGTTGTTAGTTTCAAAATCTTATTGTGGTTATTTATTTGATTAGATAATACTTATTTGGAGGACCAACGAAAAGGGAAGGCTCAAGTATCGGAGTAATTGCTTAATTAATTAAGGTAAGTAAATTTCTAAACCCCAATTTAAGCTTGTAGATGCTTGTATTTCTGTGTTATGTGTACTGAGAAGTAATGAGAATTGGACTGGGTTATTGACTGTATGATTGGCCTTAAAGATGGAGATGAGGGGTATAAAATGGTGATATAATGACATGTATTGGTGGAATTGATATATTGTGATTGTGGATTTATTTTGGACATGTGAAATGACTATATTGATGTGAGATAGGAAAAATTATTATTGTTGTCATGTTATTATCGTGAATTATATGAACATGAATTGATTGCATTTGTTCTGACATATTGTGTTGAGATTGAAAATGATATAAAATAAAAGGGGTCGGGCCACACGCTCCGTGGCAGGTATTATGAAATAAAGGGATCGAGCCACATGCTCTGTGGCAAGTATTATGAAATAAAAGGGTCGGGCCACATGCTCCGTGGCAGGATATATATATTGAGGGGATGGGACACACACTCCGTGGCAGGTTACATGGACAAAAATGTCCCCTATGGGTTCTGGACTGTAATTCAACCGATGTGTACCGATAGGACAGACATGCATCATCTCATCGCATTTTGTTGATATTTGTGAATTCGTATTTACCCTTTATTGCTCTGTATATCCTGAACTTGACTTGATATGATTCATTGATGAGACTATTGATGAGTATTCATGGACTGTATTACTGTTATTATTGTACAAGTGGAGACTTGGGCTGGTTTTATGCAGGTTGTAGTTAAGGAGGTTCGATTGGGAGGATAGGAGTACTTGTATTTATTGAGCTTTGCTTAATTTTAGTTATCCACTTGCTGAGTACCGTGTTGTTTAGTACTCACCCCTTGCGTCTACACTTGTGTAGGTTGTGAGCCCGGACCTTCTTGATCTCTTAGTGTTCTCTACCACGTCTGAGGCTATCATCTCGAGTGTTGAGGTAGCTGTTACATCCATCTAGCGAACACCTCTTACTCTTTTATTAGATTTTAGTCCTATTCTACAGACAAAGACATTGTGACTGTATTCTCTTTCGTACTTCGGTAATGTATTAGTGGCTTGTACACGTAACAACCAGTCTTGGGGGATTTTGAGATTATTTATTTATTTTTTACTAAGTTAAACCTTGCTTTATCTCAATTACTTCCGCATTTACTTTTCGTTGAGTTTTAGGCTGACTTATCTCGGTGGGTTGAGATGAGTGCCATCACACCTGAATTCAGGTCGTGACATCACGCGCCAAAACTGCGAGGAGTTAGGGGCAAGAAGCTAATTATACTCAATTGATCAAACATAAAAATGTTCACATAAAGGTCCTAAGAGGTGAAGTTGTTGATCTACCTTGGAGGAAGTTATTATGTCACAATGTTGCAAGTTTGGTCCTATAAGTGTTTTCATTTTTTTGGTAGCATTGGAGTAACTGGTAAAGTTGTTGTCATATGACTATGAGGACACAGATTCAAGCCTTAGAAATAACCTCTGGCAGAAATACAAGGTAAGACTGCGTATAATAGACCCTTGTAGTAAAGCTCTTCACCCCAGACCCTGTGCATAGCGGGAGCTTTAGTGCACCAGACTGTCCATTCTTTGATGGCATTTTACTAGGTGGGCTCATGAGAGCTTGGAAGATTTTGTGAGTTCTCTGTAATATGCCCTTTGTTACAAAGGATAACATGGTGACATCATAGGTTGATAATCTTGTTTCTCAGGATGGACCAACTGCTTTTGGGCATATAACTAATAGTTTTCTATTTCAATTTATGTGGTATTTTTATTTTTTGAGAGTCGCACAATTTAAGTTTGATAAAAAAATTGCGCATGAAATCTTTAATTTTTTAAAATAAAATTTACATATTTGTAAACTGATGGAAATTAATTTCTTGGATGCACTTGCTCTTCACAAATCACAATTAATGGGAATTAATTTCTTGGATGGTCATTTAAAAAAACAACTCAATAACATTATATTTGTTTGCTCTATAATCATGTATGTTAGACATATTATCCCACAAAATAACTCATATAAAAAAAATCACTAGAAAATGGCATAAATGGTTCCTTAAGTTTGAGATTAGGTCTAAAATTGTCATATATTAACTTACTAGGGAACTAAGCCGCGCTTCACGCGTGCGTTAAGATATATGCGTTAGAATTAATTTTCTTTCCAATTAATTATATATTCACTACATTATATTGTCTGATCTTATCATTATCTCTTGATCTAATTGTAGGAAATAGGGTCAAAAATACTCCTCAACTTTTGCTTAATAGCTAGTTTTATCCTCTGTTATACGATGCAGTCATTCATACCCTCGCTATGTATAAACTTATCACTTGTACCCCTCGCTTGGAAGGAAAACTCCAATCAAGTGAAGCTATCCGTTTTTCTTTAAAAATAACCTATCACCCAATTTTAACTCATGTCCGACCCTCTAATTATCTTAACCCAAACAAATTAAACTCATGTCTGACCCTTCTAAGTTTACCTTGTTATGAGTAGTAATGATAGTCACAACTGCACTTGAACATAATGCAAGTTCATTATGTTTTAGTATTTAAATAAAATAATATGTAAGGGATTTTTTATTCTCCATTCAAACAGAGTATGAAAGAGTAGGGGTGGGCATAAAATACCGAATTACCGAACTGAACTGGTTATTTCGGTATTCAGTATTTGGTACTTCAATTTTGGTATTCGGTATCGAAAGTTAATATTTCGGTATTCGGTTTTGATATTCAGTATTTATAATTATATCTTTCGGTATTCGGTATTTACCGAATACCAAAATTAAATTTATTGGGCCACCTAAAAGACTCCTTTTAAACATAAAGGACAATAGGCCCATTGCTATAATTTAAGTCCAGCCCAAACCCAATAGTCTTTAAAGTTCAGCCCAAACTCAATAGTCTTTAACTTTTCTAACCCTAAGTCCCTAACACACTATTACACTAACACTTAACCTATTCACCTCAATACTTCAGTTCTGAGTTCAGAAGTTCTGAGTTCACCGCTTCACGCCGCCTTCAGCCGGTCAATCCTTCACCTTCACCGCTTCACGCCGCCATCACCTTCACTGCTTCACGCCGCCTTCACCTTCACCGCTTCACTTGAAGGTAAGTTCTCTTTGCTTCTTCTCCTCCTCTTCCTCTTCCAGTCTTCCTTCTTCTCTTCTCCTCTTTTTTAATAGTCTTACCGAAAACGGGGTTTCCATAGGAGGACCATTAGTCGAAGCATTTATTTTAGAGAATATCAATGGATTTTTTCTGGTGTTAGAGGACCTTTCTAAAGTTTGAAAATATCAAAGATTTTTGGTCAAATTTTAATGGTGAAAGAGGTTCTTTTTCTTAGAGTTCAATCTCTTTTTCCTTTCTTTAATAGACATCCGTAGATTTTTCTAAGCAATTTATGTTTATATTGGGTTGGTTCCCTTGAAATATTTGGCTTTTGAGATTTTATTGGAACTTGAAGATGCGATTTTTGGGCTTTTACTGTGAGTTTTTTAATATACTATATTCATATACATTTATGTCACTCTTTCAAATATCCATTTTTTAATTTGTGCCTTGATGCTCCAGTAAGTGTGACACAAAGAATGTAAATTTCTAAGTTTCTAAGTTTGATAACCACTGAAAGAATGTAAATTTGAGAGTAGTGCAGCATACCTTATTGAGTAGTATGGATCTATTTTAAATGAAACAATATTTTAAAGATTTTTGATCATGTGAATATGACATCTTTCTTTACCTCTTGAACTTGTGAGTTGAATATGACATCTTTCTTTAATATTACGGTTGTCTATTTATTTTAATTTTTGTTAATCTTCTCTTTCGCGAATTTTTATCTCGCCTATCACTGTAGATGGTGTTCCTCTTTCTTCGACAGAAATATCTTTAAAATGGTTCAAATGATGGTGTTGAGATCTGTTGTTGGTGTTGTTGTTGAGATCTGTTGTTTGTCTCGCCTATCATTGTAGATGGTGTTGTTGTTGAGATCTGTTGTTTGTTGCTGCTATTGTGTGTTGTTGCTGTAGTGTAGCGGCTGCAAGTGTTGTTGAGATCTGTTGTTTGTTGCTGCTGTTGTGTGTTGTAGCTGTAGTGTAGCTGCTGCAGGTGTTGCTGCAGCCTGCAGGTGTTTGTTGTTGATATTGGATGTTGTTGTTGTTGTAGGTTGTTGTATGTTGCATCTTGCACTTATGAAAGCTCAACTGCAACAACTTTGGTGGTGGTGCAGGTCTGAAGTGTGAAGTTCCTTGAAGAGTTATTGCTTGCAGAGTTGAAGCTCTGCAGCTCAGCAAGTTGTTATTTGGAGTTGGATGTTGCAGCTCTGCAACTGCAAGAATCAAGATAACCAATCTGAGGGGTGATACTTCATATCAAGCTGCAGCTTCAAAGTGATGTTGCAGGTACCTTCACAGAAGATGCATACAAAAAGAAATTATACTAGTGCAGGAAAGCAAAAAAATGAAGGCAGCAGCTTTAATTTCAGCTTGGTTGTTAGAACCTGTACCTAAAAGGACACCAAAGGCAAAGATGAGATCACTATGAGCATTTGCATTTCTAAGAAGGCAACAACATTATTTAGTTTGTTATTAAAAATCTTCACATCTTTTATTGTTGGTATTGTGAATATGATGTACCAACATATTCCGTGTGGATTTCAACTTCAATATGGTATTACCGAATACCGTATCAAACCAAATTTTGATTTACCGATTACCGAATTACTGAACCGAAGTTTAAAAATTTGATATTTGATATATACTTTGAATTACCGATTATCGAATTATCGAACCCAAACTTTGAAAATATCGAACCGAATACCGAACGCCCAGCTCTATGAAAGAGTGTCATTTCATTGATGTGTATTTTGAAAAGGTTAGCCAAAAAAAAATGACAAACTCATAACGACATATTAGGCTAATTTATTAGATTAAAAGTAATATCAAAATAAGTTAAGACTATTTCTTAAAATTGAAAATTAATTATAGAAAAAATAAAATGAAGTCTTTCTTATTGTGAGTTGTGACTAGGGCTGTTCACAGTTTTGGTTAAAACCAAAATCAAACCGAAAATTTAACCAAACCGAATAAAAAAACCGACATTCAGTTTGGTTTGATTTAGTTTGGTTTTAAATTTGAATAACCGATAATATTTGGTTTGGTTATGGTTATAGAAAAAAATAACCGAATAAATAACCGAACCAAATCGATAATTATATACTTAAAATTTATAATTATTTATATGTATAATATTAGTTTTTCATAAATAATTAAAGATATTTTATACCTTTTAATTATTAATTTAATATTAATATACTTATTTTTAAGGCCCAACAATCTAAACCCAACTCTCAAGCCCAGTTATAAATTCTAATAAACACTAAACAGCGGTCCAAGTCCAACAATCCAAGCCCATTAGCCCAACTCTCAAGCCCAATTCTAAATCCTAAATTCTAAATCCTAAATCCTAAATTTCTAATAAGCACTAAGCACTTGAGCAGCAGGCAGCAACATAAAGTAAAAGTTAAAACTTTAAAACCCTAGTATCTGTTTTCCTTTTACATTTTTCTTCCTCTCACGTTGGTTTCTCACAAAGTCACAGACTCACAGTCATAGACTAACAGTGAAGGCTCAAGAGCAACCTCAACTCCTCAACCCCAAGTATAAGATTGTCAAATTTTGAGAAGGTTTGTAAGGAGTTTTTCAAATTTTAAATTGATTTTAAGTTTTTTTTTTTTTTCCGAATGTTTAAGTTGTTTCCTTTTTCTGTTTTGAACCTCTGTGGGGCGTGATGAAAAAAGAGTTTCATAAGAATTTGAAGAATGTAGAGAGAGAATATTTAAATTATCTCGGCTAGTCATAAACCGAATAACCGAATCAAACCGAACCAAACCGACAATAACCAAACCCGTGGTTATTATTTTATTTGGTTTGGTTATGGTTTTAGACATTTAATAACCGATTAAATTGATTTGATTATGGTTTTAATCAATAACCGACCCAAACCGAACCATGAACACCCCTAGTTGTGACTATTGGTTAACAAATTAAACAAATGTGAATGTTAATTTTCCTTTACACCTTTTCATTGCTTTTTTTATTGCAATAATAAATTAAAAAATGAAAAAATCAAATAAAGAAGAAAAAAAAGATAAATAAATTTCTTGGCCACAGAAGAGTGTACGTCATATTGTCTATGCCTAACTTTAATATTATATGTACATTTAGAGAGAAACAAAATAGATGTATTCATGTAAATTAATAACTCCAAAAAAATCACAACTAAAATCACAAAAATTAAAATAAAATGTTTCAAAGACTTAAATAACAATGATATTTAGTTTTGGACTTTGCTCAGAGATTTCTTTTCTCCATCAAGACAACAAGGAATCAAGACAGGGCCTGATGAATTAATTAACATACTCTTCCGGAAGAGGTTGTATCTGCTCCGAGCCTTTATGCTTGAAAAAAAAATTCTTCACGCAGTTACATTTATAATCACGGCGGGACTTACATTATATCATTAGAACACGATATTTGAAAGAATAGCAATTATAAGAAGCTAAATTAGAATTACAACATGCTATTCTTATTTTGCGAGTAGTGAAAGTCCATCACAATATACTCCTCATTTTGATAAATGAAATTGAATACCTAATGAATTTTTTCAAGTATTCCAAATTCTTGATCTTGATTCATATTGAAATATTCTAATAGAATACTCTCTCCGTCCTATTTTAGTTGTAATGGTTTCCTTTTTGAGAGTCAAATTATATGAACTTTGACTAATATTTTAAGATATATTTTTTTATCATATTGATATGAAAAAAAAATGTAACTTATAGTACTTTTCGTATAGTTTTTGAATATCTAATTTTTTTATTTCATAATATTGAATTAAAATAATATAATTTAATTTTAAAAATTAGTCAAATTGATTTTTGAAAAGCACAACATGACAACTAAAATAGGACAGAGAGAGTACATAAAATCTTCAAAAGGTTAAAATCACAATAAATCAAGGAAAAGAAAAAAATGAGAGAGCATACACTAAATGATAACAAATGAAAATAAGTTACAAATACACCTTTGGCTTCCTTGGAAAATTTACCACACCACTTTTCTTCATTCTTGTCACAAGAAAAGAGGCGTAAAATTAAAAAGAATAAGCTTGTAAATGAGTTTCCGGTAGAAATGAAAAACTACAAAATTATGAGAATTTTATGAAGATATGAAAATGAATGGAAGGTATAAAAGGTCTGTAACCCATATGAAATTATAATGATTAATTATTAAAACTCAATTAATAGGAAATAAATGTGATTGAAATTTATCAAAATTTAAGAAGTGTTTTATTTTTTTTAATAAATGAAAGAAATATGAGAGTAGGAAGAGGAAGGGTCTTAGATAAATTAATCAATTAATATTAATGATGAAATAAAAAAATGTTTTTAATTTTCTGCTAATTTTTTATGGAAACAAATTAAATGAGATTGATTGAGACAAAAATTAATGGGAAAAAGAAATGTTTATGGTAATGAGTAAGAGAGATAAATAAGATATTTTTATGTTTAGAAAATTGTAGAAATAAAAGGTGTAGTATTTAATTATGATATTAAAAAAGAGAGATAAATAAGATTTTGTAAAGAAAATTATAAAAATAGGAGGTAAAAAGAGGAATTTAAGGAAAACTAATTAATTATAGTAATGGTGAAGAGAGATGAAAACTAATAAGTAATAAATTGTAGTAATGATGATGAGAGATAAATAAAATATTTTAAATATATATTTTTTCTTCTTTATGCAGATTTCAGAAATCAAAAGAAATAAAAAAATATTAAAAATTGATAAAAAAAGATAAATGGTAATCCTGACGAAAGAGAGGTGTTACGTCAGATTTCTATTATTCAGCTTTATATATAGAGAGAGAGATTATATTGGTACAACCTTAGTCAAACTCCCTCTAATATAACTAGATTATAACTGATGGAGAAAACAAGATACAATGTCTTTTGAAAAAATAAATAAATAAACTTCATATGATATGAGAGAAGGTTGAAAAGAAAATAAATGAAATGCACTATATATCTTAATTTAGTGGATATGATCATAATTCAATTTTTATGAGTGAGTAATGTTAGGAACTTATAAAATTTTGTTTATTATATGTATAGACTATAGAACAAAAAAGTTTTAAAAGGTATAACTTTTATGATTTTATACGTTGAAAATTCATTTTAAGCATTTCTAAATAATGTAAATTTTCCTAATTTATGATTGAAATCCAATAAAATTTAAACTTCTACATTCATCCGTCTAAGTACGTACTTGGTTAAGAAAATCTTAATTTACCCCTTTTATTTTAGTCCTGTGATTTAAAATTATTCTATAATTAGCCACACACACAAAAAAGGAAAAAAGTAAATGTTATAATCATTTTCGATAAAATGATAATTGCGGTGCTTAATTAGCAAGATTTTGTGAAGATTCTATTTAAACTTGACAAATTTTAACCTCACCATCAAATCAATTTCTCAGAGTGAAAAAGAAAAAAGAAAAAAAGAAGAACATTAAAACAAATTAATGGGAGAAGCAACAAACATGAAGTTGGGATTGAGAATTGCAATCTTGTTGATGATGATATTTGCTACAAATGGGGCAACTGATATACAACGATGTCTTCGTGCTTGCAAGGGAAAATGTGGTAATGATCAAGAATGTTATAGTAAGTGTGTAGATCGTTGTGTTGTTCCTATGATGAATGTCCAACGTCAAATTCACTATTGTAACGTTGGTTGTTTTTCTGTTAAGTGTTCTAAATTTGATGTAAATGATAAACAAAGAGAGACTTGTTTGGAGGATTGTTCCAACAAGATTTGTTATATCAAAAACTAGTGATGTATTTATTGTTAAAATAAATGTATTGAAAGAATATGGTCTATCCTCGTTGTGTTATTTAACTTTAGTTTTTCAGTATATCAACCAAAAAAAAAAGTGCAAATTAATGGATGAGACATTAAGAACATTCTTTTTGAACGAAACTGATCAATTTTATTGATACCAAAAAAGTGCAAATTACAAAACCAAGTGAGTGTTGGCCACTTACTTGTCATGCTCATACAAACTCCTAGTCAACACTAGTAAAATAAACAAATTACATCAGCCTCTAACAACTTCATTATTGTCAATCTTCAGTAATGGCTCCTTTCCCATTTCTTCAGGTCTCTACCTCGTACATAGATGTGGACAGGGGCGGACCCACGTGGACACCAGGGGGTTCATCCGAACTCCCTTCGTTAAAAAATTACAATATATATAAGATAAATTTTTTAATTTATGTGTATATATTTAACATTGAACCCCCTAAGCATAATTCAAAGGACTAACTCAGTGGTAAAGGGGGTTCAATATTTTGTTTTAGCTTGTCTCAGCTCGCGAGTTCGATTCCTAATAAACACATTTTTTTTTTCTGATTTTAGATAATAAAATGTTGAACCCCCTTCATAAAATTCCTGGTTCCGCCACTTGGATGTGGAGTCCTATCTCCTTGCAGACTATCACTTTGGAAAGAATCGTATAACATTCATTTTTCCTCCAGATAACATAGACCACCATTAGCAAAAGAGCAGCTAATTATTGCACCAGTTCCTGTTTTCTTGCTTGCCAACCTGTTAGACCAATCTAACTCAGCTTGCCAACTTCCAATAGCCCTAGTAATTCCCAACCATCGCAGTATCCTGATCCATAGGAAGTTAGTGACAGAGCAAGCAAAGAAGAGATGATGAAAAGTCTTTACTGTTTCCCCTAAGTACGCATAATCAGTTGGGACTTGAATAAAATGAACTTGAGTTTCAGGTGGATGATTTTTTGGAGTGCAATACTCTTCCAGTAAATTTTAGGGTGGCCTGACATAAGGTTGAGATACATTTTGTGAATGGAGAACTTGCCCGCATGTAATCATCCTAAACGTCATTTTTAACATTTTTGATTAAATTACCATTTTACTCCTCCCATCAGTTGTCCTGAGTCATTTTAGATTGGGTTTGAAAGTTGATTTTGGAAATCTTGTGAAAAATTGAGATTTTGCTAGATAAATGAGTTTTAAAGGCTTAAGTTGCCAATTTTTGAGTTTCGGAGTCATTTGAAGTTTCAAGTATCGGAATAGAATTCCGTCGATTCAATCAGTTCCGGAATGTGGAAATTGGTCTAGGAGGAGTTGTCGGAATCATATTTGGAGTTGAAACGTAGAATTTAGGTCCAAAGTTGAAAATTGAGTTAAAGTTTGATCCAAATTAGACTTTTGGTCAACATTTGGGGTTCAGCTGCTCGGATTGAATTTCTGATGGTTCCAATGATTTTGGGAGGTGATTCTAACACTGGAAAGGGATTCGTTGTAATTTTTGGTAGTTCCGAACTCGTTTTGGTATTTTAGAGGCCTAAGTTAGTTTAATTGCGACTTTTCAAGTTTCAGGTCAAGAAGACCTCGAATTCAAATTCCGTCAGTTCTATTGGGTCCGAAATATCATTTCCAATATAGTAGAATATTTAATTTGTGTTCGGAAAGTTTTGGATGAGATTTGGGCGAGTTTTTAAGCTTTTTGGGTGTTTTGGCACTGTTTCGGAAAATTATGGCAACTAAAAGGTTTATTATCAGTTTTAAAGATTAAAAAATTATTCCAAGACTTTTAAAATTTTGAGAATGAATTATAGGACTTATATACAAAGTTTGGTGCATTTTCATTAAGCCGAATGAATTATAGGACTTATATACAAAGTCTGGTGCATTTTCGTTAAGCCGAGATTGGACTTTTATAGCAAAATAAGAAATAATTGTTTACCGAGCAGAAATGATATTTTATTGGGCAAATGAGTTCAAAATTGAGTTTATATTCAAGGAACAGGTCTATATCTTTATTTAAGACATTTAAGAAAAAGAATCGGGTCATTTCACTATCGTATGAGGAAGTTACAGTTTTTTTAGTAAAGATTTAACTGCTGATCTGGTGCGAAAACACAGTGGTGCTGATATTTAAAATTTCAGACTGTGTTCATTTGGTATTTTGAACATATCAGGAGTTTTAGAGCACGGAATGGAGTGATTCTTGTGGATTTCTTCTCGATATAATATGGGGGTTAGTATACAATCTTCAATTCGACATTTTCTCATGATTTATTCATTTGGTTTACTTTCCTTATTCGTACATTTCTTGGAAAAAATTGTGGTTTTATCGATTTGTACTCTGTTTTAAATGAAAAAGGTACATTTAAGATTCTTGTGTTATGGGTAACCTGATTTTGGCATAAATTTGTTGATTCATTGATTATTTTTATCATATTAACCGCGTATAATTTGAATTTTCTCGGTAAAGTTAAAGTTTGCTGAATTGAGAATTTCAAGGTCAATTTTAACTCCATTTTTGATGAAATTTCATATTTGAACTTTACTAAATATGCGTAAGATATTTTTCAAGAAATATTTCAGAATTGAGTAGGGGTTTTGGATTCGGATATTGGAAATTTTCTCAAGAACATGAATTTTAGTAAAATTAGTGTTTGAGGGATGATTTCAACTCCAAATCCAAATTGTTTTTCAATATTAGTTTCTAAATACCTCAAGGATCGTTTTCATGTAAAATATTTTGGATTTTCTTTTCGTTTTCAAAATTGGGTTTTTTGGGTCAGTTTTAACTCGATTTTTAAAAATGTTGATTTGGGTATTGTTAGACTCGTTTTCTTATCGGAATTGCATATTTGAATAGATTATCTTGATTCGGAGCGCTAGGGCAAGGCTCAAGTTTTGGACTAGTGGGATCGGATTCAAAGCAAGTGAATTTCTAAACCTATTCTAAAACTTGTAGGATCATGTATTCGTGTCTTATGTGTTGATGATTGATAGAAAGTGGTGTTAAGAACTATTGATATTCAAATGAGCTTGATGATAAAGAGTGGGATAATAAAGGGAAAATTGAGATGAGATGACATGTGGTGTTCGATGTGATAGAACCTTGGGTTTGTTGTGAATATTTGAATATATTTATATGTTGTTGATATGATGTTGATTAATTGAGTGATTGTGGACTATATAGCATTATATATGAATATCCATTCTGTTTTCACTCATTACTTGTGCATACACTTATCTATGATGGCTGAGGAAGTGATATGAGCGAGATACTAGATATTGGGACCGAGGTTTCTACTGGTCGAGGTGATTGGCCGAGGTCTTTTTCAGAGGATGAGGTATTTTCCAGCGGATATTATGACCGAGGTCTTTTTCGGCGGCCAAGGTCTTTTCCGGCAGATACATGATCTATGTGAGGCCCCCATGGATTCTGGTCTGAGGTGATCAGCGGATGTTTATCATTTGGACAGAAATGCATCATGGTATGTGACATTGTATTGCATTTAGTTGCATCATACATCATACTAGCTTTGCTTATTCTTAGTTGTTTACTTGCTGGGTATCGCGTTGTTGGTACTCACTCCTTGCTAACTACACTTGTGTAGGTTCTAAGTCCGAACAGTGGCCTAGCTTTTCTTATTTTCATCCGAGGCTTCTGAGGTGATTCGACAGGTAGTTGTTGATGTCGACCATCTTTCTTATTCCGCTTCACTTATTACTTTATTTTATTCGTGAGACAAAAATTGAGACTTGTATTTATTTAGTTTCTTGTAATTAGAAGGTTTGTACATGTGACAATCAGTCCATGGAGGATTTTGTAGTTGACTAAGTTACCGCTTAATCTATATTTATTTATCCAAATTGTCTTCCGCTTTTACCTTCCGTATTTATTGGGTTTAGGTTGACTTGTCGATGGGAAAGGACAAGTGTCATCACGCTCGATTTTCGGATCGTGACATAGAAACCACTACTGCCTTCAGCTTTGTTGCAATATCACTTTGTACCACCATAGTCCTTATAGGATCTTTCTCACAATTCATGTTGCATTAGTTGGTATAGGGCATTGATCCACATTCTCATTTTTTATATAGTAGGTATTTACCCTCTTAATCCATAGGCAATCCTTCTTCTCAATCACTGTCCATAATAGCTTCAAGATGGCAGCATTATTTCATAGTTTCAAGTTGATAATATTTTGACCCCCTGCAGCTTGGTAGGCATAGTTTTTTTTCATAAGATCAAATCTTTCCTAGAGCTTAGGGTTGATCATATCCATAAATACATTCTACATATACTTTCAATAATTTTTAATATTCTCTTTAGACTGACAAAGATCTGTGCCCAATAAATTTGCAAGCCAAATTAAAGGTTATTGATTTGATCAATTAACCTCTGCCTACATAGGAGATAAGCTTTATTTTTCAAAACTTAACTCTCTCTATGATCTTCTCTATCAATGGCACACACTGGGCAATAGTAAGTTTCTCTGAGGATGTAGGTACCCTAGGTATTTGAAGGGGATTTTTCTTTCAACATATTCAGTTTTGCAATGATAGATTGTTTCAATGTAGGCTACACCCCTGTGAGAAAGATAAAACTTTCCTCTCCATTTGCCTGTAGCCCTGAAACCATAGAAAATCTATGAAAAGCATCTCACAGCAACTTGATAGATAATAGATCAGTTTTACAAAATAGTACCAAATCATCTGCAAAATAAACTGTACAACACAAGATATTTGCATCTAGGATGAAACTGAAATTATGAATCACCTTTAAGAACAATCAGTTTCTTTGTAAGTATTTCATAGCTAGGACAAAGAGGTAGAGGAGACATTAGATCCCCTTGTATAATTCCCCTCTTCCCTTGAAACTGCTTGGACAATCCTCCATTGATAATCAAGGAATAGAAAACAGTAGATATGCATTCCATAATCCAGTTAACAAACTTACATGGAAAACCAAGCTCGGTAAGTAGTCTTCTCAAGAAATCTCATTCTATAGAGTCATAAGCTTTTCTGAGATCAACCTTCATAGTACTCCTAGGTGATAAGTCTTTCCTAGAGTACCATTTCATGAGCTCATGACTTAAAGGTATGTTATTTATGATGCTACTTCCCTCAATAAATGCAAATTGTGAAGGACTAACAAGACTATCAATAATTGAGCAATGCTTTAAGAAAAATTCCACAAGAAACCCATCAACTCCAGGTGTTTTGTCTCTAGCCATCCCTTCCATTGCATGTACAATCTGCAAGCCAGTGATAGAAGCTATAAGAATGCATTTTTGTTGGTAGGATAAGCAAGAACCCTCCGTGATTATCTCTATATTTGGTTAAGGAAGTTGTTATGTTGCTGTACCCATGAGGTTGGTAAGGAAAGAAATAAACTCTTTTTTCACTAATTTAGGATCATGTAATTTGATTCCTTTTGCATCATGAATAGAAGTAATAGTGTTCCTGCTATTTCTCAATTCATTTATGCATGAAAATACTTGGTGTTTGCATCCCAACCGTTATCCAATTGACCCTTGATTTTTGTTTCAGCACTTGTTCCTCAATGTCACTCTACTTTCTAACCTCTGTCATTTGAAGTTGCTCTTCTACGACTAGATCCAGATTGAGGGTATGAGATGCCAACTGTTGTTGAACAATCTACAAGTCCTGTCTATCCCTTTGTAGTTTATGACTATAAGAGGTCATATATGTATTAAGATCTCTCAAGCCACACTTTAACTCTTTGAGTTTATCCCATAATTGATCCATTACTTGAGCCAGTGAACCTTCTCCCCCCCCCCCCTACCCACACACCAGTCAGGATCCAAGTAAAGTTAGGGTGGTCTAAAATATTATTGAACAGTTTGAATGGTCTTGGCCTTGAGGTGGTCTGGTACTCACTTGGATCAGTATTGGGGAATGATATGAGACCCCAGGACTCAGAAATAAAGCTTCTACATGCCTATAATTCAGTAGCCACTTGAAGTTTCTAAGAAGCCCAATCAATCTTTGCGTACACTCTACTACCATCTTGGTGCCTATTACAAAAGGTATATAATGTCATCCAATTTGTTTTAAGACACTCAGTTGCAATCCATCAAAACAATCCTTGAAAGGTTGAGTTTCTCCTGGTAGGAGTGGATAACTAATCATATCCTTGGCATTAAGTACATTGTCTCCACAAAGTAACCAGGCCCCTTGTATACTTCTTCCCAGCTGTAGTAATTCTTTCCATAAGATCTCTCTATATTAGCTGTCATTTTTGGAATAGACTACTATAAGATAGGCTAAGAAATTTGAATTTGCCTCCTTCACCTCGCAATGAATGAATTGTTCATAAATAACCAATATTGAACCTATATATGAGTCTTCCATAGCAATCACACCCTTCCATTATAAGCAAGAGATAATTCATACAGCTCTTCCAAGCTGGTACTACCTTTTGAACTATATTTACTGCCTTATGCTCTTTATTCCTAGTTTCAACTACTCTCATTACATCTACAATATACTTCTTCAGAAAGAGCCTCAACTCCTTCTACTTCAAGAGCTGGTTTAGCCATCTTATATTCTAGGTTGAGATAATCATTGAGAACTGTGTATTCTCCTTGGGTCTCTAGTTTGAGCAATCAACATTTTTCTGGAGAGCACTGTAGCTATTTTAAACCTGAACATTTACCTCTGTTTGCATATCTTGAAGAGGGTCTACATTTTGCCTTAACTCAGCTCATGGACTAGCTGTCTTATTCTTCTCTTTACTTTCCTGGTTAAGGGCCCCTTCAGGATGTTTGATTAGACTTGTAGCTTCAAAATCGAACCTTGGTTCCTATGGACTTATATTCCTTTTGCGCTTCTTTTTTACCATTTGGAATTGGGGTATAGCCTCTTCCTCTTCTTTCTACTTCTTTTTAGTCCAACATCCATCCATATTATGCTCGAATCATACATTCAATGCAAAACTTTGGGCACCAGTCATACTCTATAACCTGCTGAAAAGCACCTGACAGACTGACTATCTCAATAGAATTCAAGAGGGGATGTGATACATCAATTTCCACAAAATTCTGACATATAATATTCTATTCTTTGAAGCTGTGAAATTATTTATGTACATTGGCTTTCCTATAGCAGTTGCAACCTTACTCAATGCGTCCCACTAGTAGCCCTGAAAACGTTACACACATGGGAATAGTAGTGAGACAATCATGGTCAAATTTGAAGTCTATATTCCAATTTTGTAACACGAATGGTTTGTTGAAAAGGTGTACGACCCTGCTTGCATAACTATGTCCCTATTTTCAATTGAGTCAAACCAAAAAAATGTAATATCATGCATCAGAATTTGGGACTTTTTCACATATCTCCATGCATTCAAAACAAAATTCTCTTAGGGTGTATGGAAAGAATATGGTTTATCCTCATTTTATTTTTTCTTATATTAATTTTCAGTATAAATGATTCACTGCTTTATCAGATGCTAAACTGGCCTTTTTTCAACAAAAAGAAACATATTCATATTTGCAATTTTTATTCTAGTATTAAAGTTTTCCAATTTCATATTATCTTACATTGCTAAAAAAAAAATACTCTGATGTTATAATTCATATAATATAATTTGACTCGATATAAATAGCTTTAAAAAAGAGAATTCTGAAATTTGCGATTTTAAATATGCAATAATATTTATGTTTTATAAAAGCTTGTCATTAAAGTAAAATAAAAAGTTTAAACTCAAGTTATTTTGAAATACACAAAGGTATTATTCTTTCTGTGAAATACTAATGAGAAATAATGTCATGTCCGCTAGAACAAAAGTAGTACTATTAATAAAAGCGTGATATTTTGTAGGTAAAATGATTATATTCTAGTTGTAACGCTTATATGTAGGGGTATAAAATGGGTGGATTATAAAAATGAGTTGAGTTAATAAATAATCCATCAAAAGTTATTTGTCCTGAAATGGGTTGAACTAAAATGGGCTGAAAATCATAATTCAACTCGTCTAATTCTTACTAAATTTTAAATTCTTTGTTTGAGTACCTAATAAAAAAATTCTTATATTGTGACTGATATAACATATCAAATAAAAAAATATTTTTTGAAAAATATTCGGACAAAGTTCCTCATGGTCAACCTGCATCTCAACCCAGTTTAAAATGAGCTTAATTAAGGGGATCAAATTGAGTTAAATTAATAATATAATAGGGTCAATAATCCATCCAAATTTAAATGATTTAGACATATTATAATTTTATGGGTTGATTTTGTTACCTGTATTCACACACTTGGTTGCTTGCGGCTAGCAAATCTTGCTCTTCTTTTTAATTTCTCATTTGCACTCATAAATTACAGTTCAATGTCTTTGGGTGATCTAGTTTACAAAATAGTTATATTAATATTGGAAAACTACATAAATCTTACTAGTTTAGGAGCTAATTACTTAGATACACGCTAGTTTGTAATATTACTAATCTTATCAGATTTTGGTGCATCCAGATACGTCTAAATACATATATCTCGGGATACATGAGGTCAAATTAGGTGTAATTCATTCTAGATATACTCGATCGAAGTGGATTCATATGTATCTTGGATACATAGACAAATCTTGCTCGCCTCCCTCCCATCTCGCTCACCACTCTCCTACATATCTAATATCTCAAATACATGTGAATCACACTAGATACATATTGATACATGTATCTAGTGTCTATCTAGTGTGATTCACATGTATCAAGGATACATGACTATCTCGCTCGCTTCCCTCCCCGGCTCTCTTGCCTCTCTCCCTATTTTAGTGTATTTGGTAGCAAAAATACATGTATCTAAATGTATCTTCCTCAATATATATGTATGGTAGAAAATTCTTAATTAATTGTAAGATATGTAATTATTTAAAAGTATAGATAGAATTAGTATATATGGTATGGATGTATGGCTTGTAAGGTAGTTTTCCATTAATATATAGATTTTGTATGGCAGACATTAGGGGTGTACATGGACCGGGTTGGTTCGGATTTTTTACAAACCAAACCAAATCAAACCATTTGTGTCGGGTTATTAAATCTATAAACCAAACCAAACCAATAAAAGGCGGGTTTTTCGATATCAATTTTTCTCGGGTTTTTTAGATTTTTTGGGGGTTTTCGTTTTTTTTGATTATTTCGGGTTTTTCATAGTATCTAATAAAAAGCACAGAGCAGTACTTCTTAAAAAGAGTTCTAGTACAAAATATCAACATATAAGATGGAGACAGAACAATGTTTGAAGTTTTAACTTAATAATATAACTTTATAAGATGGCTTTTTTTTGTATATTATTTAGATGGACTTCTCAAGTCCAAATCTAAACGTAAGAAAGAAAACAAAAATTATGAATTTTTTTAAAAAAATATTTATAAATTATATTTTAATAAAAAATTTTATGTATAACATAATTTAAATGTAGTATATCTATAATCGGGTCGATTTGGATTCGGTTTGACTTTTTTTTAGTTAAAACCAAACCAACCCTATAATGGTCGGATTTTTTTTCCAAACACCAAACCAAGTCAAACCAAACCACTAGTCGGGTTTTTTTTCCGGTTTGGTTTGGTTTGTCGATTTGGTACGATTTATCGATTTGCCCTGTACAGCCCTAGCGGACATACTAGTGAATAAGTTTGGCTGCACTGTATATATCGATGAAAGCCCAATAAAAGATGATCTCTTCTGTTATGAAAAGGTTTGAAAAAACTTGTATATTAATGGTACATATTAAATGTTTATATGTATATTAACGGTATATATTAAGTATAATGAATGTGTATATTATATTATACCATGTATATATTGTCAATGTATTATTTGGAGAATATTAATATTGATATGTAAATTACGTAGTTCTAAATATCAATGATATATTCAGAGTATATATTAAATATATTATAAATATTATAAACAATATATGTATCTATTTTGTTTATACACATACGTTATGCCAAATTCTTTTCTTCTTTATATATATATATATTAGGATACTCAGTACAATTATCACCATCTCAATCACCAAAATGATGAGAAAGTTGCTCAACTTTCAAAGGATAAAGTTGACAAAGTAGCAGAGAAGTGAAAATATGCTCTCATTTTGTATGTTGTAGAGAATTCATCTTCTATTAGAACTATAGACAGATTTAGGGGTCGTTTGGTACATGGGACCGGATAGGTAGGGATTTCCCTTAGGTCTATTTATCCCACTTTTTATATGGGATCGTAGTCTTGCAATTTTAGTACACATGATGAATAAAATAGTCTCGAGATTAACTAATACCTTACACCAAACATGAGATAAAGTTACTTTAAAATTTTATCTCTAGATTATATTATACTTATCTCATGTACCAAATGATCTCTTATGGTGTCTTTGAGGAGATATGATACTAAACCTAAGTTGTTCTATCACAATAATGAATATTTTACTATCCAATTCACTTGTGCTGATGATAATTAAGGAGGTTAAACACCTTACACTGACCCTCTTATAACCAACACTAGGCTTATCATTATTAACTTTGATGTTGAGATACTAAGGACAATACCTTGATGGATTAAGCTACCATATTTGCCACTAGATGGTCACATAAAATTCCCACATTCCATAATATATGATGTTGTCTGAAATGTAATTAAGGGGACTAAATAAAGTATATAAGCAAAATGAACTTCTATAGTCATTATGGAGCATAGAGTTGAGAAAAATTGTAGAAAAAGTCATTCAAAATTGCACAAGGATGGTATGGTGTGATAATTATGCCCATGTCTTATATGGGTTGAATTTGGGTATTATGAAGTTCAAAATATGTTACTTTTACAATAATATTGAACACACATGTTCAGTTTACACATGAAAAGATCAAAATTTCATACTTTCAACTTGGATATTTATATGACTACAAATTATTGCAAATAGAAGATGTTTATGGCATGAGGTAAAATAAACTAAAAACACTATGCATGATATATAATTGGATAACTCTTGGAGATCATTGTAGAGGATAGACATAATGGAAGTAAGGTGATTGGCATGGATACTAGAGATTTTGTTGTGTGTTTAATAGATGCAAATAATTCAAAAATAAGAAAATTAGAGATGATTAAACATGGACTAATGGGCATGTGTTTAGCAAAATCTGGTCTTGGTAGCTCAAAGTTCTCTTTAAATTTTCCATGATAAAAAATATTTAAAACCACAAATGTGGTCTTGGTAGCTCAATTATTTAAGTAATATTCGTCTTATGTTTTACTTTGACGAATATTCAGTATTAGGTAACTTTTAGGGGAAAACACATATTCTTTTCGCTTTTTTTTTTCTGACTTTCTGCATTCATACGCGTGACTGAAACTTTAATCAATTTTAACACGTGTTTCAGTCATATGATTGGAATTTTAATAAAAGAATAATCAGATGCATATGACTGAAATTTTAATTAATTTTTATATGTATCTCAGTTAGTGATGGCAAATGGGCGGATTGAATTAAATTTGGGCGGATTGAAAATGGGTCAACAAACATAAAATGGGTAATAATTCAACCGCCCATATTTTATATGGGTAAAAGTGGGTTGGAAAAATACTAGTTTACCCATATTTTCATGAGTAAATAGTACTCTACCTTAAAATTCAATATGGAGAAAATATTTTAGTCTTTTTTTTGAATGAAAAATGTTGAAAATATTTTATTTAATTTTATTGTATCATAAAATTAAACCCGACACCCGATACGGGACTCGACTTCTAAATCGATACCCAACTCTGAACCATACCCAGGACCCAATTTCTAAATCAGGACTCGGCCCCAACTTTCGACTCAAGATCCGACCCCAACCCTCAACTCAGGACCCGACATTTGAATCGAGATTCAATCCCAATACCCAAAATCGAGTCTGACCCTGATACCCAATTCGGGATTCAACTTCCAAATTAGAATTAGAACCCGACATTCGATCTCGATGACCGATCCGAAATCCAAACCAGACATCTGATATGGATCCAACCTCAACTTTTGACCTAAAATTCAACATTTGAACTGGACCCGAACTGATCCCAACACCGATACTCAACTTCGATGACTGATTCAAGATTCATTTTCGACACCGAACTAGGAACTCGATCCCAAACCGAGATTCGAATACATTCGAACTGGGACCTGACTTTCAAATCAGGATCCAAATCTGACACCCGACATGGGACCCGATCAAGACACCCGACCCCGAACCCAATTTTTAAAATTTGAATTTGACCTCAACACCCGAGCTCGATGACAGATTTGAAACCCAATCTCGATATCTAATTATGGAATCGATCTCGATTTTCGACCCGGAACTCAACTTTCGAACCGAGACCCGACTCCGAGGGCCAAAGACTTTACCTTTTCAATTTTATTTTTTAATTTTATTTATTTTATTTTTATTTTATTTATTTTTATATATATTTGTATTATTATTATAGAGGAGAATAATTATTTTTAATGAAGAACATAAAAAGGAATGAAAATTATAATATTTTTAGTGATATCATTAATTTTGAGTAAATAAAAGTTGCAAGCTTAATCCATTTGGTTAGCCCATAGGTTACCCATGAATACCTATATTTCTATCGGTTGAATATGGGTTTAAACCCATATTTTACTCATCTTAAAAATCACTCACCTAACCCATTAAAATATGGACGAATTACCAAAATATGGAATACTTTGCCACCACTAATCTCAGTTAACAATTTTTAAACTTTTACATTAACAAGTCATACTAAACGTTTAGGGACATGTATTTTTTATATAGTAGACAAATAAAAATAAATGGAGAGTAACATATTAAGCCGACATTAATTATGTGGTTAGAAAGCCAACATGAATTGTATTAAAAGATATAGATATTTCATTCGTTCACTTTTACTTTTTCAATATTTTAAAAATAGATTTATATTTTTTTAGTCACTCTAACATATCAAGAAAAAATAATTATTTTTTCTTATTTTACCCTCAACATTAATTACTTCTTCTTCATTCATTTCTCAGGACCTAAGGCTATACTCCCTCTAGTTCATATTAGCGGGTCGTTTGGTGTGAAATATAACACCAAATAGACCTAGGATTAAATTATAGTGATACTTAATTTGTTGTTTGATTGACAAGTTTGGGATAACTTATTCCGGAATTAATGGGATAAGTCATCCCTCCTCATGGGTGAGATACTAATCCCGAGATAACTTATCCTGAGATAAAATAGATAAATGACAAATATATTCTTTTAAATCCTTTTTATACCTCACTTTTTACATTCATGTATATTTACATTCTTTTTAATACCATATATAACAACATTCACAATCTTCACTCCTTATTTTTATGATAATTCTTCATATTTTTTCTATTAAAAAATTACACTATATAATATAATTTTTATTTATAAATTTATTTGACTAATTCTTATGTTTATTTATATTTTGATTTCTCATAAATCCTTTTTTTTATTTTAACAAACTTAAAATAAAAATTCTATTTTAAATTAAATAAGAAGAAAGTTTTATTTTAAATACATACGGACATCATGAAAATGCACACATAAAAATATTTAAGCTAAAGAAGATGAAGGTTTTATTTTAAGAATGAATATTGAATAACTAAAGCTTGCAAAGAAAATATAAAAAAAAAAGAGAAGGGTATTTTTGTAAACAAACAACCTATTCTTAAAATTTATGCAATGCATATTATTTTGAATACAACAATCCAAACACTCAATAAGAAATAATCTCAGCATAACTTATCATATCATAACTAATCTCAACATAACTTATCACATTATAACTAATCACATCATAACTTATATTTAAACCAAACGACACCTAAGTGAATTGTTGAGGTATGACATAACCCTTAAGAAAAATATTTAAGGACATAAATAAAAGACAACTTTCCACTTTACCCTTTTGATTATTTGAAATTAATCTACTAGAAAATGTGAAGTAGTTTAAAATCTCATTAAATGAAGGGTAAATATGAAGAGAAAAAAAAAGTCCAAACAATTCTCTCAAACTTTGAATAATTTACTTATTTTGAATTATGAAAAAAGTCTCAACAATTCACTTAATATGGAATGAATAAAGTACATTAATTAATATGAGTATTATGGTCAAATCTTATATCAATAATTAATTAATTTTTGAAGAAACTTACAAAATTCAAATTGAACAAACAGAAAGTAACTAACAACCATTTTAAACACAAAAGTTAATGAGATACTGATATAGTAATAAGAGAAACTAAAGAAGCAAATATGAAAGAACCTAACTCCATAGAATTAAATGATGAAGGCCTCACTTATAAGAATATCTTAGAAAACTCACATGCTTGGATAAGGAAATTCACCTACCTCTTGGGACACATCAATAAATATTGAAAATAATGTAACATATGAATTAATTAGAACCAAGATCACCTTCCTTGGACCTCTATATTTTAATTCCAAAGAAAGAAAAAAACGTGAAATAGTTTCAATTTTCATCACCAATATTTTTGTTAGTATAAGGTTGATACGCTTTCAAGTATTAATGCAACTCATTTTCAGAGTTTTCCTCGAATTTTCCTTATTTCGGGATGATCTTTAATATTAAGGGACAAAATTATAGATTACCTCAAAATAAGGGCATTTATGCGAACGTGGCAACAATATGTGTGTATACATAATATATATTACCACTGCCCCTTTTGCGTATTCAATGTCTATTTATATTGAGACTCGATTAAATTCAAATTCATGTCATTAAAAAAATACATTCTAACAAAAGCAATGTTCACATCCAACAAAGTTAGAATTCAGAACCTTTGATTAATTACTATGCTAATATATAAATCATAAGTTAATTAATTATGCTATCATAGAAGAATTGTCCTGTTAATAAATTTAATTCCTGGATATGGTGTAACATGCATTATTACTAAAAATAAAGATTTTTCTCATTGAGAAGTTTAGTTATAAAACATCATTTTACCACCGATTTTCACCCAATCGGTTCTGTCACGATCCCAACCCGCTGTGACTAACACCCACAATACTTATTTCAGTGGAAGAACCATTTCTACAGCCCAACTTATCAAATTTTAGGAAATAACAGTTAAAGACTTGCAGAAGCAGGAATAAACTAGAAATAATGTTGAGTTCCCATAAACTCAGTCAACCATGTTAATAACAACGAAATGTGGAAGTGAACACATCTTACGAACTGAAAGTCATCGTATCAAAACTCTAACTAATAAGTCTAGAACAGGAGTACAACTCCAAATAGAAACTAGTAAATAAATAGAAACATTGTCTGAACATCTGAGTACCGAAAGAAGGACTGAGATTGATAGAAAAGTCAACGACTGCATGACAGAATAACTCACCCTTGAATTTTGAATAACCTGTTAATCTTCCAATCGAGGTCTCTCTGCAACCAGCTGAATATGCCCTGTACTCAACAAAAAGGCAAAGCAATAGTAGTATCAGTACACAAAAACAACAGAGTACTGGTAGAATCACGCGGTAGTCGATAAATGGATCATATACAAGTAAATTTCAACACAATAGGCATATACATATACAGAATATTTCAACCACATATCAATATCACAGCTCAATGTCTTCCACATGCTACAATTTCACACAAGGATCCTCTTAAGGGACCTACAAACAATCAACTTTGTGTCGGAACGTGACACCCGATCCAAATACGTCGGAATGTGACATTCGATCCAAATTACATATCGAAATGTGACACCCGGTCCTAAGATATCACAATCATAAGAACATTCAATGTTTACAATATTTATACCACCAAGAACAAGTTCATCACAATAACAGGCCAGCAAGTAGTCATTTCAAACATAATCTAGTATGTTTCCATATTCATATACACGCATACATATTATGAAGCAATTTAACAAGTATATGAAACACATACGAGAAATTAGATCATCACCTACCTCAAATTCAAGTTTTGTTGAAATTTACTTGTCTATGATCCGTTTACTGGCTAACTGCGTGATCCTATCATACACCGTTATTTTTGTGTACCGATACTAATCTTGCTCTGCCTTTTGTTGAGTATAGGCCATATTCAACCGACTGCGGAAAGACCTCGGTTAGAAGAGTAGAAGTTTATTCAAAGTTCAAGGGTAAGCTGTTTGTTTCAAGTTATCATGAACTCTTCTATGTTCTAGTCTCTTTTCCAGGACTAAGATTCTAAACACTGTTTTAGTATTTTTGACTTTTGTTGGGGAGTGTTCCCCTTTTTCTTACAATGACACTGGTTAGAGTTTTGGTACGAACGACTTTCAGTTTCTAAGGTGCATTTACTTCCGCGTTTCGTTGTTATTAACTTTGTTAGCTGAGTTTATGGGAACTCAGCATTATTTTTTTTGGGGAGGGGGGTTTATATATTCCTTCTTTTGCAAGTTTTTTTATTATTTATTTCTTAAGTTGATAAGTTGCGTTGTATAAATGGTTCTTCCACTGGAATAAGTATTGTGGGTGCCAGTCATGGCGGGTCGGAGTCGTGACAAAAATATCCCTTTCATGGAATCCATACCTAATTGTTAGTGTGTCGGCGTGACACTCGATCTAATATGTACCAGCGTAGTACTCGATCCAATATGTACCGGTGTGGTACCTAATTCAATATGTACTAGTGAGATACCCGATCTAACATGTACCGGGGTGACACCCGATCCAACAACGACAATTACAATCAACAATGAATAGTCCATACACTTGGACAATCAAGTAACAGTTTCATTGCATGCAATTAATCACAAATAGTCATTTCGTTAGGTTTATCCCAATTTTCCCTATTCACAACATGCATGCAGTACTATTAATGCAATTAACAGGTATACATAACACATACGAAAAAATAAACCATTACTTACTTCGAAATCAAGCTAGAATGACCTTAAAAAAACTAAGTTTCCCCTTTCAGAGTTTCTTAGCTTGTTCTTGGTCTAAAAGGGCAGCTCGGTGCACTAAAGCTCCCGCTATGCATAGAGTCCGGGGAAGGGCCCGACCACAAGGGTCTATTGTACGCAGTCTTACCTTGCATTTCTGCCAGAGGCTGTTTCTAAGGCTTGAACCAGCTTGTTCTTGGTCTAAAAACAAATAATTAATGCAAAGAATCAATGACAATGGCCTAATTTACCCAGATTATATCAAAACACCAACCCTTGGCATATTTCATGATCCTATTCCCCAACTAGGGTTTTTTCCACCATTAAATTCATGCCAAGAACCCTCCCCTAGGATAATTACCACCGATTCTAGGTTCTAAGAATTAAAATACAATATAGTGGAGCAATTAACTTACCTTTAGCGTGAAAATGGGTGAAAAACTTAAAGGAATAGTCGTAGGTTGTCCTTTTGCTCTCAAAAAATGATATTGCAGCAAAAATAACATTTTTGGGACTTTTTCCCAATTTTGTTCGGTTAGACCTGCTATAGAGGGCCTAGCCCGCCGTGGCGAGTTGCACAAAAATAGAGACTTAGAATTGGAGTTCCAAACTGCCATTTCACAACACACCCTCAATTCTTGACGTCATAAAACAACTCTTTCACGACAAAATCAATTACGAAAGTTCTACTCGCCCCAATTTGATTGCGTAAAAACGTACAAGCTCATTAATATCTTGGCTATCAATTTAAATGATCCAACTCATACTTTAATCCCCATCCATTACCAGATTACCTCAAACCTCGCCTAACTCAGTTTTCGTTCAAGTTTGACCTAGGCTTGAAATTTTCAAATTACTACTCAGAAGTTTTCTGGCCCAAATTCCTTCCACATTGTATTCATAACGGCGGGAACTGATAGTTACATATAGTTTAAAGGGATGGATGGTCTCTTTACATAGTCTTGGACAATCTTTTACTCATTAGCTAGTGTTTGAGTTTAGTTAAGTTTAAGACCCATTTCTTTATATGATGTCAGAGCAGGATTCATCCAAATTCTTGACCATTTGAATTATTATTACTTTTTAAAAAGTCAAATGGTTTTGGAAAATAATTTCAAAGGTCCCAAAATAGTTAAGCAATTGTTACGTATGCCAAACAAATTCAAATTAGAATTTGAACACGCATTCTTCAAAATAAAAGCAAATAAACATGAACACAAAGTGCAAACGACTAACTGTACTCAATGAATGTAACAACTAGCCAAATCGATCTCCTTAACTAATTAAGAAAAAGAAAGTTTAGTTAAACCACTATGACTTTTTACTACAATGGACTAATTTTAGCAATCTGCCATGTTTACTTACCTAAAGAAGATGACAGTCAATATATCATCAATAAATTTGTAGGTTCTTTAATTTCGTACGTACCTAAACATTCATATAATTAAATAACTTACAGGATGAAAAGTTAAAAAGTTAGTAAATGCTAGAATATATACTAATATTACTCTATCATATGGCACTTCTTAAAGTTTTTATGATGAAGAAATGAAGTAACATTACCTAGCTAGGACGTTTAAGAAAAGATACTCAGAGAGCATATGAACTCAGATTTTGTTTGGATTGACTTAGAAAAATGACTTTTAAGTCTAAAAGAAAAAAATAGAAGTTGCCAACTTTTAACTTTTAACTTCTTTATGTAAATTTTAAGTAATTTTAAGAACTATTTTGAATTGTCAAACACTTCCAAAAATTAAAAAATAACTTCCAAACAGATTCTTAGTAAATGCCATAACAAGAAATAACCATTTAAAACTTGCAATTTAATTAACCATTAAAATATTTTTAAAAGTTCCCTCAATGGGCTCATGTAATATATTCTGTACAGTTTCTCATTCAATGCATCTGTAATAACTAAAGGCCATTTGGACATGGCCAAGGGTCCACATGGAAAAATCAAATAATATTAGTTTTGATTACCTTAGATAAGTAATAAATTAAGGTGCACTTTTTTTGTTAGTTGTATTTTTTTACATTATTTTTTTTCTTCTTCGTACATGAATTTACTGCACTTAGGGGTGCCAAAATCAAGTCCAATCCCCCTCCGCCCCCCTCCTTTTCCCCAACTCATTCAAATTTGAGTGGGTCAAAACTCAATCATTAATTAGCACAACTCATTTTAACCTATTAAGAATTAGTTTGATATGTTGTTCAATTTGACTAATGAGAAATCTTATGAAAATATTTTTAAAAAGTTTTTTTAATTTTTTTTTTTTGATATGTTCCATATCGTCATAATAAAGAAAAAAGATAATTTTATTAGGTAATAAAAATTTATAAAAGAAAAAATAAAGTATTTAAACCTTAGTAGGAATTGGACAAATTGTGTTATGACCCTTTTAGCTCATTTCACCCTAAGTAGCTTTTCGGCGAATCAATAACCCGCCTATTTATTAACTCAACTCAATTTGATTCGCTTAAATTCAGTCCAATCCACTCATTTGACACCTCCAGCTGCACTTGAGCAGGGGATCTTTCGGAAAAACATCACTACCTGTTGGGATATATACTATTAACCATGAGTTTAGATATAGTATTTATTATAGAACAATTGTTTATTCAATTTTAATAAAAGTTTTAATAGATCATATATTTGTTTATGTGTCTATTTATTTATATAGTAGATGATTTGGTGTATAGAGTTTTAGCTTATACATAGAGGATTAAATCACCGATTCTTATAAGTATAAAGTTTTTTGTTCACAATCTAAGATGGAAATTGGACAAGTTATCGGCATGATTGCAACACAAGATTATATGTAATTTATCTTGATTATGGGAACAGTATAGTTTCAACTTCTTATGCTGGTGCATTTTGTATGTATTGAACGGGACTGAGTAGAGATAGTTATTTTAAACTAACTGACAAAAGCATATTCTCTAAAATGTTAGATGTGCTTATATTCTCAATCCTAATATAACTATTATGATCTGTATATATTAATTATTGTTTTGATTTATTAAAAGGTGAGATTCTGAGATGAGTCAATATGCCTGGTAGATTGGATGATAATGATATATATATTGGTGAAATAATAAGTTAGTTGATGAAATCCATGTCTCGATATAGAGATTGATGGTATGCTTTTTTAGAAGTTTACAAGTTTTCAGAAGTGTCAAACCTTGCAAGTGGATTTATGAATCCGACACATGAAATGAGTTAAGCAGTGCTCTTAATCTTTAAGTTAAATTCGTCAGTAATTTAATTTATTGATTAGCATCTGTAATCTTAACATGGAAATTACATAAGTGTTTACTATGAAATTTTGAAATATAAATAGAGGAGTGCAATTATGAATTTTTAGTGAAATGATTTGTAATTTATTATGGTAATAATAATTCAAATTAATTATTTGAATTATTTCTATAATAGGGAGCCTCAATAATAAATTACAGTGTACATATTTAATTAGAACTCAGAATCCTATTTTCTAGGGGAAAAGAGGAAAGGAGTGTGTGTTTTCTAGTTCAAGAAAAAGACCACATGTTTTTTAAGTCTCCTTTTTGGACTAGGAAGAAATCTCTATAAGTAGGGATTCTTCTAACCTAGAAGAAGAATAAGTTTTTTATAGGATATTTGCCCACCCAAGTATTGGGAGAGTTCGGCTGTGAATTTGAGATCACTATAAAAGATCGCGGAGTGCAGTCTAACTTATGAATTCGCTTAAAAGTATCTATTCACTCTTCATGAGGTATTTACCAGACTAAATTTCAGCAAGTTTATATGTTTTATCATGATTATATGTGTTCTAGCATAAACGTATATATTGTTTATTATTCATGTAAGCAGTATGATTCTAAAATACTTAGATAACTACAAATATCTTTTTTATTCTTCTTCCTAGTGAATATCATGATATGAGAGACAACTTTTAGGTTTGGAAACATGAAAATCTACCTAAGACAAATGTGAAAATACCAACTCTTTTTTCTGGTCATTGATGAGCCCACTACTTTAAACTTTCCAAGTGACTCCAAATTTACTTTTTTAATATTTAATTCGGGCAATCATGTGAGAGCCAACCTATAATTGTTGTAATTAATTGTAGGTCGAGTGTGGAACCACTTTTGGTGCAAAAAACAATGTAAGAACCCAAATAGAAAATATATAAAAATGAGAAATTAAAAAACTAGTGGAAAAGAAATGAAATTGTCAATGATTGATACATATAGTTGTACTAATTGTTTGGTATATTTTTGAATATTTACTCTTTTAATATTCTCAGTTACTCACACGTGAAGACTAAGTGAAAATTGTGAAAAAATAAAAATATACTGACAATACTTCATGGCTCAACAATTTAATGGGAACTAAAGTAATGGTCATAAATAGCCACAAGAGGAACGTTCAATTCAGAACACATTTTTCATGATAGCATATAATTTATCACTATGTAATTTAATTTTCATTCTTCTAATTATGTTAATATAACGTCAGGTTAGCTGACTTTTTCACGCGGATTGTCTAGTGTAATTAATTCCTCTTATGGAATATGTCTTGTGTATGCAATTTTACTTTGTGGATTTAAATCTCAGTATTTCGATATGAGCTAGACACATATATATACTCTTAAAATATTAATAGATTTTGGTTCCATAATCTTAAAAATATTGTTAGGTCCCTTAAAATTATTAAATTAGACAAATTTAAATTAAATCGTGGATCCACCTTTAAGTGTCCCTCTTTAATAACCAATAATGCACTTATTTTGACCAAGTTTCCAAAAAACTTCAATATCTCAGTATAGTTTTTTTATATATGATAAAGTTGATAAGAAACTTTTAGAAAACAATAAAAAAAAAATGAGGATGTGAATCGGAAGGGGAAATGGAAAAGTGAATTATAATGCGGAAATTCCCACTATATAATAAAATAAAATTTTAAATAACCAATAATTAAATTACTGACTTTAATATATCAAATATACTCTATGGTTTATTTTTTCGAATAAAACAAAAAACTTGGAAATTGACAATAGGATAAGGGGCCAGATTGAATGTCCAAACAAGATTTTATTTAGAAAATAAAGAGGCAAAGAGCATTTTTTTTTTGTAAATTAATACTGGCGTACGTACTTTTTAACGTAATTTGACGATTTTTTGTTATATTCTCACAGATACACACGTACCCTACACATAAATATTTGTACCTTATTTTATATTTCATTAGATTTGTGAAAAATTCTGATAGTTAGGGAAAATCACATGCACTTCAACTAACATTATTTAGCCCCACCATTTTGGGAGACATTATGTTACTCCTATTTGGATCTATTCCCAACAAAATAGGTACTTTTGACCTAATATTATTTTTACAAAATCCCAGTGGTGGAAATTAAATGATATCATATGATTATTTACAAATTAAATAAAAATAAATAATATTTTTAAATTTTTTATAAGTAAAACTAAAAATTTCTTATAAAAAGAAGTTACCGAAAAAGAAAAAGTATTAATTACTGATAACATCATATATAGAATCTTTAACTAATTAATTCATCGCAAAATACTAAAATTGTGAGTTGATGATCAAATTACTTGATCTTCAAGATAAACTTAAAACAATTACGTAATTTGAAATGATACCTTTTTATTTCATTTTACTTTACAATTTTTGGCTTGACAATGGCTTAATGGTTTATGTGATCCATACAAAAAGTAGAAATAAATAAATTGTAGGGCCGTCAGCACGTGTTAGGCGGCAGTTACTTGTGGGGAATAAACGTATAAAAGGAGGTGATAAATAATGGGTGCAGAAAGAAAGAAGAGCCGTTATGGGTTGCAAAGGGGTCGTTTTCAATAGTTACTCCCACCGTCCAACCCGCAACTAAAATAAAAAATGACCCCACGCCCTAACTCATGGACGGAGCTAGAATTTTGGAGAAATTTTTATTATTGAAAAATTATAATATATAATAGTTATATTATATTTATTTATTTATTTATAATTTAAAAAAATTATAAATTATCACACTAATTAATAATTTTATATCAAATTTCAAGTTAAATAAACTTAGTACTATGTATTTTTACTATCAGGTGCATTCTAAAATACAAATACATAGAAAAAGAGGTGAGCGAGAGAGAGAAGAGATAAAAAAGAGGAGAGGCGAGTGAGATAGGGAGAGATGAGAGAAGAGAGAGGAATCCAACTAGAAAAACTCACATTGGGCTTAGGGAGAGAGGCAGCGAGATAGAAGGGAGGCAAGCTATAGAGTTTGTGTATTTCAGATACATGCGCATCGCACTAGATACATGTATTTGGGATATCAGATAAATTCAAAAATACAGATACAAATAGGAGAGAGGAGACAGGCTGAGATAGGAGAGCGGAGTGAGGTGAGCAAGATAGAAAAAAGATGAGCGAGAGGGCCTGTGTCTGAGATAGGAGAGCGGAGTGAGATGAGCAAGATAGAAAAAAGATGAGCGAGAGGGCCTGTGTATCCCATATATATATATATATTATAGTGTATTTGGAACAAATTATACTAAATTTTGACCTTTTATATTCCGGATACATGTATTTAAATGCGCCAGACAGATCAATTTGGGGATCAAAATCTGATACGAATTGTGATTTTGAAAACTCACGAAAAGACACGTAATTAGACCCTTCATTTAAAGCCTTTAAACAAGTAGTGATCTTGACTATAGTGGCATAGTGTAAGGAAAACGATTTTCTCAAGTTTTTTTTCATTTTATTTTATTTCAGCACCCGATATTTGATATTTGTGATTGAATATATTTAGAGTTGTGGTGAAAAGTTTTACTTAGATGGTAAAATGCTTCCTACCTATCAAAAATAATTTTTTTTGGTAAACAAATTCATTATATTATCTCATAATCTGTTTCAAATGTTCATATGATGTCATTGCATCATTTACAACCCAACTTGAGAAAACTGAATCCCAAGAAATTCTATGTAAAAAGAAAATAGAGAATTTTGCTAGATTATGAGCTAGTACATTTCATGAATGAGGAATATATAAAATATTGATTTCTTCAAAAGAGCTCATCCATCTCCATATATCCTCGCAAATGATTGCTATTTCATAGGATACCATTATCTTCTTTTGTAACATTCGCACCACATTCTTTGTATCTGACCAAAAATAATTATATACCCAAAATTTAAACTTAAAATCTCTAATTAAAAATAAAAGAATACTAATCAGTTTTGAAAGACAATAATTGATAGCGCTTCCCTTTCAATTTTATATATTTTTCTCTATGTAGATCAATTTAAAAATTGAATCATCTGTTCTAAATAAATGGGTTGAAAGACAATACAACATCAATTAATCTCCAACTTTACATGAATTAAAAATTATGTAGAGTTCGCAGTATCTCAGTAACAAGATGGATCTTAGTATTACATTAAATGAGAGAAGAGTGGGATTTTCATATATTGCTTTATGTTGAGACGTACGTTGGCCTACAAATGCGGCGGTAATATATCATTGGAAAATGACACCCTTTGGGGGGCTGGTTTGATCATGAAAATAGTGAGTTGAAAAAAATAATTTTTAATTTTAACGTGAAAAATGATATTTAAAAATTGAAGTCGTGTGTTTGGCAATAAATATAATAAATTGGAGTTGTTTTTTGAATTTTTATGAGTATTTTGGAGTGAAAACAGTTTTTTTTGTTATTTTTAAATTTCTGAAAATTTTAAAATTCAATTTCAAGTTGAATTATGATATTTTTTGAAATTTTATGAGTAACTTGGAGTGAAAATAATTTTTTGGTGTTTTTAAATTTCTGAAAATTTCAAAATTCAATTTCAAGTTGAATTACGAAATTTTTCGAGATTTTATGAGTAACTTGGAGTGAAAACAGTTTTTTGTTATTTTTGAATTTTTGAAAATTTCACAATTCAATTTCAAGTTGAATTATAATATTTTTCAAAATTTTATGATCCAACGTATTTTTGAAATTCAACTTCGAAAAAAAGTTTTAAAAAACTCATGATCAAACGTCCTACACCATGTTTGATATTTTTGTTTTGGGACTTTACTTAATTGAATTTGTACAAAAAAATTATTAAGTGAGAACTATCTTCTTTTTTTTTTACTAAATTTGATTATTTTTATTTTCTTTTTAATCTGTGATTGAGACTAATAATTAAGAAACGCATTTAAATATTGAATGAAGACTTGTGAAAGATGATGAGTAGTGAGGTAAGAAAGCGTCATGAAAGCAAATTGCTATTTTGGCCCATGCACTTATTTTTATTGCATAAGATAATAATGTCCATTCAAGCAAAGCTAAGATTCATGCAACCAAATTGCAATGGTCAACATACAACATTATAGGATAAGAACAATGCATTCTCTCTTTGAAAGTATAGTATATTTTGTTGTTATGTTTTTACACACTTCATCTTTCTTTCTTTTTTAATAGAAAGAAACACCATGAAGAGCCATTGTGATTCTCCTTTAAGGTGGTCAAAATACTGCTCCCTCTAGTTCAAAAGAATGACCTATTTTTTTTTTTAAGTATGTTTCAAAAAGAATAATCTTTTTTTTAGCAATATTTTAATTTCAACTTTCTTCGTGATATGTTTAAAGGCACAAGATTAAAGTGTATTTTGATACATTTGACATAACTTTAATTTAGGATCATAAAATTGAAAAGTCTTTGTTATTTTCTTGAACTCCGTGTCAAGTTAAATTAGGTCATTCTTTTTAAAACAAAGAAAATAATTAATATGGGTGGATTTGTATTTGTATACTCCATCCATTTCAAAATAATTTAATTGTTGAGACATTTTTCATATTTCAAATTAACTTAATCGTTCAATCTTCAAGAATAATTTTAGAATATTCTTCATTTTTACCCTTCACTGTATCGATTTTCTATGTGATCATGAGTTCAAGAAACTTTAATTAATGTATAGTAATTCTAAAGAGTAATTTGACAATAAGTAATAACATAACGGTAAAAATGAAAAGCAGTGTTTAATCAAAGTCTTAATATTTATTTTTAAAAGATATGAAACACCCCAACAATTCAATTATTTTGAAATGAAAGGAATATTAGCTAATCATATAAGCCATAATAGGGTTCTCTTTTCAAAAAAGAAAATTGAGTTGAGCAAGTGCTGATATACAATCCACATAACGAACCCTATGTGAATACAATTCACTCATACACAAGTTGATATAACATTTTTATTTTAAATATTTTTTGTTAGTTTGATCTATGTGATTAAACTAGGATTTGTGTTTGGACATCCACTAATTCCATTATAAAAAAGTTGAATCTACGGCTATATGATTATTGACATACTTCGTCTTTGGGTTATTTGGCCAAACTTTTACTAAAAAAATTATCTAAATACACAACTTATTTTATTATATTTTTTAAAAGTTTCTATTATTTGAAAAAAATACAAAAAATCCTACTCTTTTCTATTTTCAGATACATCACTTTACCCGATGTATCGGTCGGATACATCACTTTAAGTGATGTATCAAGACGTGAGTGATATATCGGGACGTTGAGGGATATATCTAGAGTCGAGACGCGATGTATCGGGGCGTTTTTGGGATGTATCCAGATTCACCAAACTTAAGGGATTTTTATAATTTGAAAAAAAAAATTAAAAAAAAATATAATTAGCTATTAACACTATGAGATTTGTGTAACCCCTATAAATTTTATTGGCGGCAAAAGTTATGGCCTCTTAAGAAGGACATTGATTACGGCCTCAAGAAAAAAAATCAAGTAACAAATGAGTATGTTGTGCTTAGAGAGGAAAAATAAAAGTATAACATTTCGTAAAATATTCAAGTAACAAATGAGTATGTTGTGCTTAGAGGAAAAATAAAAGTACAACATTTTATGAGGTTCAATTTCTTTGTCTAATTTTGATTAAAAATAAAAGTATAATACAGAAGAGTTTTGAATCTTATGATTTTAAACTAAAGATATGTACGTAAAATACTTCAAAATATTATTTAATTAATCTTATGAATCTTAGACATGCTATGTAAAAAATTAAAATTAAAGAGTTGATAAAAACAGAAAGAGATATTTTTTTGAAATGAATTAAAAAAGAAAGTAAAATAAAAAAATTGAAACGGGAGGAGTATACGTTTTGCAACTAATTTAAAATCTTAGAGACTTCTTGCAAAATTTTATCTAAAAACCAAACAACTCTCGGGTCGTTTGATAGTTAGTTTGGAGGTGAGTTATGTAGGCATTAAATTTTGCATATATATAAAACCAAGGGAAAATGCTCAAATATACTATCAAACTTTAAGAAAAAAGCTTATTTATGTCATCAGTTAAAAGTTTGGCTCATCTATGCCATTACCGTTTGAGAAAAGGTTCATCTATGCCATTATTTTTTAACTCCAATTTTGCAAAACCACTCAAATAATTTTTAACACTTTTCAATTGGATTTTTGAATCAAATGTACTCTTTTTGCTCCTTCCTCTTCACGAACACCAAGAACACATGAAAAACACTAACAACCTCAAATTTTCAATTTCTTCAATTTTTCATGAAATCACCTCAAATTTCAATAGTAGAATCCCTTCGAGCTAGATATCAAAACTCAATATCTTTTAAGCTCGAATTCAACCTAACTCAACAAGATACACTTAAAATTTCTTCAAAGTTTCAAAACTTTAATCTCCTTTAATGGTAGAATTTCTCCACAACTCCAAATCACTTGAAATTTTGAACATAGTCATAGTGAATTTTAACATAGTATTTTTGAGTCTATGTTCAAAATTTCAAGTAATTTGGAGTTATGGTGAAAATTCTATCATTAAAGGAGGATACAGTTTTGAAACTTTGAAGAAATTTTAAGTATGTCTTGTTGGGTTAGGTTGAATTTGAGCTCAAAAGATATTGAATTTTGATATCTAGCTCAGAGGGATGCTACTATTGAAATTTAAGGTGATTTCGTAAAAATATTGAAGAAGTTGGAAATTTCGAGTTCTTGATGTCCTCCATGTGTTCTTGGTGTTCTTAAAGACGAAGAAGCAAAAAGAGTACATTTGATTCAAAACTCCAATAAAAAAGTGTTAAAAGTTGTTTGGGTGGTTTTGCAAAATCGTAGTTAAAAAATAATGGTATAGATGAACCTTTTTTCAAACGGTAATGGCATAGATGAGCCAAATTTTTAAGGGATGACATGAATGAGTCTTTTCTCAAAGTTCGATAGCATATTTGAGCCTTTTCCCTAAAATCAATATGGCGTTGATTTGCAATTTAGAAACACGCATAACTAATCTAATATATGTATAAGTTATAAAAAAAAATCTATGTTTTATTTTATGTAAAATAGAAAATAAAATAACTAATACATAAATAACTAAACCTTACATAACTAATATGCACACAAATTAATAATAAATATACAAAAAAAAATTCAAATCCCTACATAACTCTAATCAACTACCAAACGAACCCAAGTTGTACTGAACCTATTAAAATATAGAGTATTATATTAGAGTGTAAAACAAGGTAATTAAACAGTAGAATGACCCAAAATGAGAGCTTTGTTATAAAATAAACTAACTTAACAAATTAATAATAGGAGTAGTAAGGGAGAGAGAGATAGTTGAGAGAATATTTCTTCTGTTATTATTTTAATTGTATAACGGCAGTGGCTATAAATAGCCACTGCAAATGAAAGAAAACGTAGCAAGTTGGAGAAAAAGGAGGGGGCAAAAGCCGGTGGAGGAAAAGTAAGAAGAAAAGAAGAAAAGTAAAGGGGAAAGGGACGTCCACAAAGTGGACATCCACTTTCATAACCCTTTCATAACACTCCCCCTTGGATGTCCACGTGTAGTGTGCCTCATTAAAATTTTTATAAGAAACAATATACATAGTTATCCTAAACACCCATAGATCTTGTGCCTCATTAAAACCTTATTAGGAAAAATTTAGTGGGAAAAAAACTAATAAAGGAAAAAGAGTACACACATCTGATAATACGTCTTGAGTGTTGTCTCATTAAAAACCTTACTAGGAAAACCCAGTGGGACAAAACCTAGACTAAGAAAAAAGAGTGCAATGCGTATTATACTCTCCCTGATGAAGACATCATTTAATATTTCAAAGATAACGTATTCCAATCTTGTATCTCAATTTCTCAAATATTGAAGTTGGCAATGTCTTGGTGAACATATCTGCTAAATTATCACTTGAACGAACTTGTTGAACATCTATTTCACATTTCTTTTGAAGATCATGGGTAAAGAAGAATTTTGGTGAAATATGTTTTGTTCTGTCTCCTTTGATGTATTCTCCTTTTAATTGAGCTATAGGTGCAGCATTGTCTTCATACAATATTGTTGGAACGTCTTTTTTCAAAGAAAGGTCACATGTTTCTTGAATGTGTTGAGTTATTGATCTTAATCAAATATATTCTCGACTTGCTTCATAGATGGCTACTATCTCTGCATGATTTGAGGAAGTGGCAACCATAGTTTGCTTTGTTGAACGCCATGATATAGTTATACCACCACATGCAAATAAATAGCCTGTCTGCGATCTACCTTTATGGGGATCAGAAAAATATCTCACATCTGCGTAACCAATCAATTTTGATGTGAATTCATTTGAGTAAAACAATCTCATATCAATGGTCCATCGGAGGTATCTGAATATATGTTTAATTCCATTCCAACGTCTTCGCATTGAGGAAGAACTAAATCTTGCTAATAAGTTTACTAAGAAAGCTATATCTGGTCTAGAATTGTTGGCGAGATACATTAATGCACCAATTGCACTAAGGTATGGTATTTCAGCACCAACAAACTATTCATCATTTTCATGAGGTCGAAATGAATCTTTATTAATATCAAGAGATCTCACAACCATTGGGGTACTCAGTGGCTATGGTTTATCCATGTAAAATCTCCTTAAAATATTTTATTATATATGTTGATTAATGGATAAATATCACATTTGCAAAATGTTCAATTTGTAGATCAAGACAAAATTGTCTTTCCAAGGTCTTTCATTTCAAATTTCCTTTTCAGATATTTTACTACCTTTAAAAGTTCTTCAGAATTTCGATAATATTCAAATCATCAACATATACTGCTATTATGACAAATTTAGATCCAGACATTTTCATAAAGACACAAGGGCAAATTGAATTATTTTTATATCCTTGTTTTAGCAAATATTCGCTAAGACGATTGTACCACATTCGCCCTGATTGTTTCAGCCCGTATAAAGATTTTTGAAGTTTTATTGAACAAGTTTCTCGGAAATCTTTATATATCTCAGGAATTTTAAATCTTTCAGGAATTTTCATAAAAATATCGTTATCCAGATAACCATATAAATAGGTTGTAACGACATTCATTAGATGCATGCCAAGTTTTTCATGAACTTGCAAATATATAAGATACTTGAAAGTGATTGCATCCACCATAGGAGAATATGTTTTCATATAATCAATGTCAGGTCTTTGCGAAAATCTTTGTGCCACAAGTTGTGCTTTATATGTTACGACTTCATTTTTTTCATTTTCTTTTCGCACAAAGACCTATTTGTACCCCACTGATTTTATACCTTCTGGTGTTCGGACTATCGGTCCGAAAACTTCGTATTTTCTAAGTGAAGCTAATTCAACTTGAACTGCATCTTTCCATTTTGGCCAATCATTCCTCTGTCTACATTCATTGACAGATTTTGGTTCAAGATTCCCCTTTTTTTGCATTTTATTTCAATAGCAACATTATAAGAAAAACTATTGTCAACAATTACATTATTTTGGTTTTATATTTTTCTAGATGAGACATAATTTATTGAAATTTCTTTTATCATTTTCAGACGCCTTAACCTCTTCCAAGGTCTTATCAATTGGTATGTCTCCTCGCTCTTCCTGAGCAGGTTCTTTCATATCATGACCATCTTGATTGTTTGCTTCTTTTTTAAAAATTTTTTTATCTTTGAAACCGATCAGTCTACCACATTTTAAATGTGGTTTAGACTCATTTGCATTAATTAATTATCCTAATGGGACATCAACTCGAATTGGAACATTGACAGCTGAAATATGAGATTTAGTAACTCTTGATAGGTCAGTGAATGCATCTGGCAGTTGATTTGCAATATTTTGCAAATGAATTATCTTTTGAACTTTCAATTCACATTTATTTGTACGAGGATCTAAATGAGATAGTGATAATACATTCCAATCTATTTCTCTTTTTAGCTGCTTATTTTCTCCCCCTAATGTCGGGTATAGTGATTCATCAAAATGACAATCAACAAATCTTGCAGTAAATAAATTTCTAGTCATAGGTTCTAAATACTTTATGATAGAAGGAGATTCATACCCAACATATATCTCATTCTTCTTTGGGGTCCCATCTTTGTGCGTTGTAGTGGAGCAATTGAAACATATATTGCACATCCAAATATTCTAAGATGGGAAATGTTCGACTCCTGACCAAAAACCAATTGTAATGGGATACTTTATGATAACTTGTGGGTATGATCCGCACAAGACTTGATGCATGCAAAATACATAACCCCATAATGAAATGGGAAGTTTTGTTCTCATAAGCATTGGTCTAGCAATTATTTGGAGATATTTAATTAATGATTCCGCTAAATCATTTTGAGTATGAACATGAGCAATCAGATGTTCAACTGTTATCCCAGTGGACAAATAATAATCATTAAATGCTTGAGATGTGAACTCACCAGCATTATCAAGACGAATTGTCTTTATTGCATAATCTAGATCTTAACTTAATTATTTGAGCAAGTAATCTCGCAAATGTCATATTACGAGTTGATAATAAGCATACATGTGATCATCTTTTAGATGCATCTATTAAAATTATATAATATTTAAATGATCAACATGATGAGTGAATGGGCCCACATATATCACCCTGTATATGTTTCAGAAATGTTGGGGATTCAATGCCCACTTTGATTACTGATGGTCTAGTAATTAATTTGACTTGAGAATATGCAGCACAAGAGAATTCTTTAAATTAAAGAATCTTTTGGTTCTTCAAAGAGTGTCCATGTGAACTCTCAATTATTTTGCGCATCATATTAGAATCGGGATGGCCTAACCGATCATGCCAAATAATAAAATCATTTGAGTTAGTAAACATTTGATTTACTATGACATGTGTTTCAACCATGCTAATACTTGCGAAGTATAAGCCGGATGAAAGAGCGGGTAACTTTTCAAGTATAATTTTTTTGCCCGATATCATTGTAGTAGTGTAAAGATATTCATTCTTTTCATCATATGTAGTCTCAATATGATAACCATTTTGACGAATGTCTATGAAACTTAATAAGTTTCTTTGAGACTTACTACAATAGAATGCTTCATTAATTGTTAAATTTGTTCCTCCGATAAGTACAACTTTAGCTTTTCTGGATCCTTCAATTAATCTTGTACTGCCAGATATTATATTAATATTAGCTTCTTTCATAATCAAACAAGAGAAATATTTCTTATCTTTTAAAATAGTGTGTGTTATGGCACTATCAATAAGACATATATCATCATAATTAATTTTGGATCCAATTGATGACTGGAGAATTTCCATATTCTTCATAAACAAAAAGATACATTATAAGAACGTGAAAAACTAACAACATAAAAACTTTAAGAAATTGCACTGCCTTAAGAAACATTTTTACGAAGGACAACATAATATCAAACATAATAAGAAAATAATAACTATTTTTATAATATTTATTCCTAGTTAGATGATCAATTTCTCAGTCAATATTCATAAAGTCTTCAGCTTTCAAATGAGTAATATTTGGTAGATCTCCAAAATCATCATCTCTATAAGCAAGATTTGCCTCAATATCTTCATATTTATTTGAGGGAGTTGCTTCATTATCATTATTTCAAAAATTCAAGTGCGCCTCCACATTATTATCTCTTCTTTTGAGAGAGGCTTGATAAAGTTTTACAAAATGATCGGGCGTACGATATTCACGTGCTCAATGACCCTTCATACCACACCGGTGACAAATAACGAAATTACCTCTGGAAGGATTATTTTGAGGAACTTTATTGTTCTCATATTTATTTCCATCATGATGACGATAATTTTTTCGTCTTCTACCACATCCTCGCCCGCGGCTACGGCCGCGGCCGCGATAATTATTTTGTCATGATTCAGACTGATTATGTATTGCTACAACATTCGCTTCAGGGAATGGAGCAGGCCTAGTGGGACGGGCTTCATGATTTTTCATTAGCAAAATATTATTCTGCTCGTCCACAAGTAGGCATATAATTAATTCAGAATATTTCTTAAACCCCTTTTCACGATATTGTTGTTGTAGCAACACATTTGAAGCGTGAAAAGTGAAAAAAATTTTCTCAAGTAAGTCATTATCAGTGATAGTATCTCCACATAATTATAAGATGGAACTTACCTTGTGGATAGCAGAATTATACTCTGTCACAGTTTTAAAATCTTGAAATCGAAGGTGTATCCAGTCATATCGGGGGCTTTGGTAACACCGTAAGTTTTAGGTGGTGATATCGATCCTTCAAATTTGTCCATAATTCAAGAGGGTCTTTCACAGTTAAATATTTAGTTTTTAAATCTTCATGAATATGATGACGGAGAAAAATCATGGTCTTTGCTTTATCTTGGCTTGATGCTTTATTTTTTGTTTAATAGTATCATCAAGACCTTTACCGTCAAGGTGACTTTCAGCATCAATGATCCATGATAAATAATTTTTTTTGAAAATGTCAAGTTCCACAAATTCAAGTTTAGATAAATTTGACATAATGACAAATGAGATAGAAATTAATTTAGAAAGAACAAAGACAATTAAAATTAAAAATTTTCAGTAGATATATCTGATATAGGAGTTAATTTATCTGGAGAAAATCAAAACTTCGTGCTGATAACGTGTTATAAAATAAACTAACTTAATAAATTAATAATAGAAATAGTAAGGGAGAGAGAGATAGTTGAGAGAATATTTCTTTTGTTATTCTTTTAATTGCATAACGATAGTGGCTATAAAGCCACTGCAAATGAAAGAAAACGTAATAAGTTGGAGAAAAAGGAGGGGGGCAAAAGCCGATGGAGAAAAGGTAAGAAGAAAAGAAAAAAAGTAAAGAGAAAAGGAACGTCCACAAAGTGGACATCCACTTTCATAACCCTTTCATAACAAGCTCTGAATTATTGTTTGAATGATATATTTTTCGAAATGACATTTTGTTCTCGAAAAGGCTTTTTCACACTATAGTAAAAGTTTCAAGTATGATTTGCTATGTTTTTTAAATTTGCTGAAAGTTCTATAATTTAAAGTGTTGTTATTACATATCAATTTATGTCGTTGTATTTTAAGAGGAATTAATCCGAAATCTTCGACAATATTAAGGGAACTAAATTTCTCAAGAACACATATTATAATTTATGGGATCAAAACTAATTTAACATTACTATTTTAATTTATATCTAACTAACTATTACAAATTCTGCTTTAATAATACAGAAAGATAACAATTACTAGTTCATACTATTCGTGCTACGTTGGTAGACAATAATAACAACGGCTAGCCTTTAATTATTGTGTGTTTAGCCGAAAAAAATGGCTATAAAATAGAAATTTAAGTCATGAGGTAAATATTTAATGTACTTAAAAATACGTAGCACCCTTCTAAATCATTATGTTCATATTATTAGATAACCATGCCTTACCTTCAAACAAATTTAATTTGTTGCAAATTTTACTAGATAGCCCAATATGGATCGGGAGAATTTACTTTCAGTTTAAGTCATTCATTCTCTATCTAAAGTGATGCTAGGTTGCTTCACCGAGGTGTTCTCTGTTTAGTTTTACTTATTCACTTTGGACTCTGAACACTTTTTAAAAAATAATGATTAATATAAATATTTTACTACAATATTTATATTAATTGATCTAGTCTTAGGTCTTGAATTTTTTTTATCGAATAAGCAATTAATATTGAGGATAAAACTAGAATTTATTTTTTCTTGATATGTTAAAAGTGACATAGACAAATGAAAATTTATTTTTGAAATACTTAACAAGTAAAAGTGAATGAATGGACAAGTAATATGAACAATTATCTAAAAACATGTCTATCATAATCTATAAAAAAATTTACCATTTAAAAAAATACAAAAATTCTCGAATACATCACTCCCTTCTCATTGATACGTCCCTATCCCCCTCTCGTATACATCCCTTCCCTCTCGGATATATCACTCTCATCTCGCTGATACATCACTATTCCCCTCTCGTATACAACCCTCCCTCTCGAATACATTCTTTTCCTTTCGGATACATCTCTCTCCTATGTATTCGGATGTCTTATCCTCTCTCTGATCCAACTCTAATATATCCCTCCCTTATGTATATGAATGTTTGCCGATGTATTCGAAATTTATAAATTTTAAGTGATTTATAAAATTTAAAAAAGAATAGAAAAATAATGTAATTAACTTTTAACATTATGAAATTAAAATAAATTACGCATTTTTTGGGAAAATCTGATCAATCTAATTGTAACGCCCAATTAATTAATTAATTGTACAATTAAGTACACTTATTGTGTCCCCTAACTTTGATCAAAAGGTGAGAGTACCATTGGAATTTGCCACTGGAATGAAAAAAGAAACTTTATGTAACTTTTGAACCTTTGAAAGATTAGTCAAGATAGCACTGACAAGTGACAAGGTAATCAAGAAAGTAAAAGACATTGTTTATTTTGTGTGGGATCAAGTGGTGACTTTTTAATTATGGATTAGTCCGTCTATTTCATATTAACTAAATTTTTAGAGCTTTTATTATTATTTAAAATGATTGAATTATTCAAAATTTAATAAAAATGTTTGAATCTTTTTTCATATTTACCTTTTGCATTAATGAAGTTTTGTAATTTTTTAAAAGTTAAACTACTCTACTTACAAAGTTATACTCCAATAAAAGACTATTTGTATTTATAATTTCATATTTAATTATTTTTATGAAGCTGATTAAACAAAACGATAATAGAAAAAAATATGGTTCAAATTTTATCTTTGAATACTTTTCTTGTGTGCATTACTTTAGAAATTTATTTAATATGAAATAAAGGGAGTAATACGTATATTTAAAAGAAAGCAAATTGATGCCCTTGACTAGGGGTGTTTACGATTTGGATGAAAATCAATTCAAATCAAAAAAATTAAATTAAATCTATTAAATAAATCAATTTTATTCGGATTTGATTTGATTTGATTTTATATTTTTAAAAATCGATAATATTTGATTTGGTTTTGATTTTGCTAAAAAAATTAAATAAAATAATCGAACCAAACCAACAATATATATGCATACATAATATATTATTTTTTATGAACAAATTTAAATATCTTATATATGTTTTCAATAAATTTATTTATAAATTATTTATGAAAGCAAAAATGTCCAAGACGAGAGCATTTATATTATTAATTTCATATATATGAGTGTGTATGGCGTTCTTGGTGGGATTAAAAATGTCACAGTCTCTTATTTGTCTAGGCTAAAGTGGTGAATTTTAAAGCTTTATTTACAGTAAGTGATTGAAAGTTCTACAATGTCAGCCGTTCTAACTATTTTTTTTTAAATGAACTGTTGTCTTTGTTTTCCCTTTTGAATCAATTATTTCTTTTATTTTTAAACATAATTAATAACCAAATAACCGAACTAAATCAAATCAAAATCGATAATAATCAAATCGATAAATATATATTATAATTGATTTGATTTGATTTCAATAATTTAAAAATTAATTAAATTAATTAAATTTTAATTTTAATAAATAACTGATCCAAATTGATTCGTGAATACCTCCTTGACAAACACGTTCATTGCAATAGACGTCAGGTCTTTTGGTGATAAAAAGAAGCTTTATGACTTAATGGTAGTTTATTTCAGCTAATATCTTTACAGCATCCTTGATTGTGGACCTTACTTGTTACCTGTTTTGATGGCCTCATTCCATCTTAAAAACGATAGCTCGAAGAACGAAGTATTATGTTGAATTAAATTTGAAGAAATTCATATTTTTCAAAATGTGATATAAATAATTTATTTTGATATAATTATTAATAATTTATTCTATAATTTAAATTTCTATATAAAATAATTTTATCATTACTCTAAGTCTCCCATCAACCTCGTACCATCTTCAATTTCTCAAAATTAGGGACAAAAGTTGTTACTTCATATACTACTATTAATCCAGGTTAAGAAAAAAAAATACGAGCGTTATATTGAGTTTAATTAATATAAACAAACATAATAACGATAATAATAAATTCATCATGATCTTATAAGTGGAATATAAAATATTTAATTTTTATCTTTATGTACATGTTTTCGGGAACCCTGTGATTTTTGTTCATACCTTATATATGTATTTAAAATTTATAAATATTTAATTGTGACCTCAATTATCAATGTAAATTAATTTGAGATTATTATAGGAACTCATACATCAAATTTGAATCCACCTTTGTAGAGCGAGGTTGTGTTCTGATTGATGCTCGACAATTCTCCTCCTTTATCTGGACTATTATACACATAAAATATAAAGAAAAGAAATAAATCATTACTATTATTTCTTTTAATTTTTTTTTTCACACCACTAGATAAAATATCTAGCAACCTTCAATATATTATTAATAACCTCCCCATTTTTACTTTCTTTCCTAATCTCTCACAGCCTCATGATCTTCTCCACATATTGTTATACGTTAATGTCATGTTGAAGACAATTGTATAGCTATCCTCTATATGTAATTAAATAAATGTGAGTATTATAGGTGATAGTCTGATGGATGATACACTTGAAAGAAAGAAGAAAGTTATTCTATTTTTTTTTGTCTCATCACTATCTTGTTATTTTAAGTTTGATTTTACAACAATTAATATTATTTCATATGATGCTAATAAATTTTTACTGTCAGTTTATCTTTCTTTAGCGCAATTCTATGTGGTAAATTAGTTTCAATATCGATTGAATTTTTTATTACGCTTTCGTTCATTATATCAAAAATAGATGTTCAATATTACTTATTCAGTTTGAAAATTCAAGAGATAATTTGTCATTTTATAAGCTATTTTATTCTTATAATTAAGTACTAGTTATTTCTAATTCACTTCTCAATAACTAAGATGACATATAATAATTAGGAGTGATATAGTAAATTATCACTTTATTTATTATTTTTTAAGGAATGCACCAAATCAAACATGAACAAATAAACATAAACGGAGAAAATATTACATTTATAGGTGGATTTGTTAAAAAAATAATGACTGTTTCTTAACTAATACACCCTTCGACTTATATTATATACGTAAAAAATATTGTTAGCTTGAATATACACCTTAAAATTTTTACATATTTTTGTTTTCACTCAATTATCATTAATTAAACCGTATCAATTTAATATAATTTTTTGGTTGTATACAAATCCACTTTTTTAAATAAGAGTAAATTTGAAAAAGAATAATTAATACCTGATCTTAATTATGTAAAATAATATTATTTATTTTGAACTAAATATAAAAAATTAAAACATCATATACTATTAATTATGGACCGGAGGGAATATATTAAAACTACATCTTTTATAAATCATTTTCTTTTGTCAAATTTAATTGAATCTACTTATGGCGCCCAATTAATGATAATCCACTATGTAATTGTACAAATTAAGTAGGGTTAAAATTATCATATCATGTCTTCTAACTCTCACCAAAAGGTGAATGAATATCATTGCCAATAATGGAACAAAATATTATGAAAAGAATAACTAGAAAGAGACTCTATAGACTATAGTTTATATTATTGTAGTCTTTTAAGCCTATGAAAAATTAGTCAACATCTGATTATGGCTGCTATTTGTTGTTAAGATATTACTAGTAATAAAAGGCATTGCTTACTTTGTGTGGCATTAATTATGAACTTTATAATTAATATAATAGTATTACTCCCTTCGTTTCCATTTATATATCGTTACTAAAAATAGATGGTTTTTAATATTTGTCATTTCATAAAATTAATAAATAAATAATTCATGTCATTGGTCAAATTAATTAATCAAAATAAATTAATTCATGTTCATTGATTGAAAACTTGACTTCAAAAAAATATTAAATAAAGGTAGAATAGTAAATTTGCTTAGTTTCTTAATGCATGTAAAATTTAAAATAACGATATATAAATAGGAACGGAGGAAGTAATATGTAGCTCGCATCTGATTAGCTAATTGGTGAGGCAATAGCTTATGGAGGTGATGATTAGTAGTTGATTCAAATGATCAGCCACACTGAAATTGAGACTCCTATGAGAAGCAATAGTTGGAAATTTTCCGCAATGAACGAAAGTCGGAGCAATATTGCGTGGAAGTAAAAGGCCCACGGGTCGTAATTTTTTTCAGAAAAGAAATAATGAAGGTATTTGGAAAATAAGTATCAATTTTGTGTGAGCAGCCGCCGTAATATAGCAAATATAAATGTTATCCAGAATAATTGTGTAAAGGAGTCAATTCAATGCCCTTGTCCAATACCTTCATTGCAATAGACGTTAACTTTTTGGTAAACAAGAGCTGTGGAAGATTGTTACTTAATGATTGTAAATTAATTTCAGCCAATATCTGAACAGCATCTTTGATCTTTGTCACCCGTTTTGATGGCCTCATTTCATCTTCAATTTCCTACTTTTGAATTAGTATTTTTTTGTTTCTCATCTATTATCGTATTGAAGTCTTGATTAATTTATATTTGTGTTATATATATATATATAACTTATTAAGCTCATTTAAGACAAAAATATTTTAATTTCTAACAAATTTTTTTAAATACACGCGAATACTTGAAATCTCTAATTAAAACTGAATAGATCATACGAAAAATTATGCTGTCTAACTTGAAACGGTTATTTAAGAAAAAGTTAAATTGATATTTAGAAAAGGGAAGTAATCTATTAAATTTGAATGAATAATATCATTCTATTGAATTATTTTGGGTTTATAAAAAAATTCATTAGAATTGTTTAGTTTTACAAAGGTCTAACTAACATCAACTTGGTGATTGTAGATCTTCAAGAAAAAAAGAATCACATAAGTATTTGTTTAACTTATAATTTGGTGTGAATTTTATATTCCGTTTATATAATCTAATATGACTAAATAAAATCCCACTTGATGGATTAGGAAAGAAAAGGAATATGCGATCTGGTCTTCGTAATAATATTAAAATTGCAAAACTCACCATATGTTTTTTCTAATACAATTGTTTGGAATTCATATGAGGTTGGACTCACACAGATTTGATTTCTAGTTTTTTGGTATTAGTATTTTATTTCAATTAAATAAGCACTTTTATAGAGATGTTAATTCTCTCCTCTTATAATTCTTCTTCTTAATATTCTATCACAAACTTAATTATTACATATGTCCATGCCAAAGACTTACTTTTAATTTGATTATGCGATTAGACAATATAATAAAATTAGAGTAGGAGAACTTATAATATCTACTTCTTATGTAACACTTAAAGTTGTTGATAAATATAATATAAATTAAAAATGTAATCTCAACACATTTGGAAACTAATTAAAATCATAAAAAGGCATTACGTTAAAGGTGCTTTGTAATATAAATTGATTGATTCTCCAAATTCAAGTCTTGAAAATAAAAATCACTTTTAATAAGGTGAGCTTTACTTGTAAAGTAAACTTTTTCATATAAATTGAATTAATTGAACTCCAAATGAATTTCGTAAATTAAATGGAAAAAAAGAAGTTATCAAAAGCCTTTTATTTTTAAGTAATTTTAGAATACCAAATGCTTAAAAGGATAAAAGGAGAGGGTGGAAGTGGAGGAGAGCAATAACAAATATGACTAATGACCATTATATAGAAAAGTTGTAGTTAAGTCATAAATTTTGAATTTAAAATTTAAAAATTTGAGTTTTGAAATTATGATTTTTAGAAGTTGAAATTGTGTTTTATACATATATTTTACTTGAATTTTTTTTGAAATTTTATGAGTAAAAAGTTTCAAAAATCCAAAAACTAATCTAAATTGATTCTTTTGTTGAAGATAAATTTTCAATGATCCAATGTCCACGACAAATAAATTAGAAGATAAATTTTCAAAATCTATTTCAATATCTACTATTAAATTCTAGTAAACAAAAAAATATACTTCATACAAATTTACGAGACATCGATCGAATTTTGATATTCAAATAAGTCTTTTTTTAACATATTTTTTTCATATATATATATATATATTTAAATATCTTAAATTATAAATTATTGTAACTTATAATTTTTTTACGCAATCAAATATGTTAATTTTATTTCACAAAAAATTAAAAATTTCATTATCCAAATAAACAATCAAAATTTAATCGGAACAATGGGGTTGTACTATTTCTTCCGAAACATTCCTAGTTCAGACTACATAGGCAATAATAACAATAAATAATACTCTATTCTTTCCATTTTATGTAATACACCTTTTTTAGTCCATCAAAAAAAAATATCATTTTATTATAATTATAAATAAATTAACTTAAATTTTTTCTTTTACAATAAATATCTAAGTATTATTTTAGATTATAAATTTAATTTTTTTTCTTAAATACTATGCTATATCAAAAACTGTTACATTGAATGAGATAGAGAAAGTAATACTAGTAGATGTAGAAGAAAATAGTTGAGTTCAGTGGCTTAGCCAAAAAGTTGATGAAGAATATCAAAATTTTGGACAGTAAATTTTAGAAAAAGGTTTGAACAGGTGCAATATAAGTATACCTTTGCCACTTCACTATTAATTTCTATTAATTTTAAAGATATTTAAAATATTATATATATCAATATAACGTCCAACTGAACACTCCAACATCAACGTAGCTCCGCCCGTGTTGAGTTGCGTATTTAATGTGGGGGTGATAGGCGGTTAACTTGTTGGTATCAAAGCTAGCACCCAAAAGTGGACCAAACAAGAGAGACAAGTTATCATTGTTACTTCAAATAAACATACTTCTCTTTCTCTCACCATTTGTTCTCTCTATCTAACCTTGAACACCAAATTACTCCTGCTGTTTCCCTTCTACCCAAAAACAAAATATTATAATTTTTTTTAACGAAACGCTAAAATTTAGGCTTATATATGAATACCCCTTTCCCTTTACCTGAATAAACTCATCCCACCGGCGCCAAAAAAGTAGAAAAATGACACAGTTTGAGTGTGTTCTTTCTGCTGGAAAAGATGATAACAGGACTGTTGTTGTTGGAGTGAAGTTGGATGGTGCAAGTAGAGAACTTTTAACATGGGCTCTTGTTAAAGTTGCTCAAACTGGTGATAGAGTCATTGCTCTTCATGTTCTTAACAATAATGGTAGCTATCCTCTTCTTCATTTTCTACACATTCAAAATCGAATCTTTTTTCCTTGTTTTGAAACGAAATTCTTTTTGCGGTGACCCTTTTTGTTTACTTTCATTTTCTCCCCTTTTCAATTCTTGATTTCTCCCCTTCTGAAAATGGAGTTTTCAGATTGTTGAATTTTCTATGTAAATGAAATGGTTTCTTGATTTCTGTTTTTCCCCACTTTTGTGTTTGCTGTAATTTTTCTTCAAAATCTTGTTTTGTTTTGAGCTGAAATTGGGAAACTTGGAGTAAGCTTTTTCACTTTTCTAAAAACTGAAACAGGAATCATTTTCTCCGAATTTGTTCTTGGAAATCTTTTCCCTCTGCTTTTTCTTGCAGTTGGAAATTGGGATTAGTTTTACTTTTCTCAAAATTGAAACTGGAAATTGGGATTAGTTTTACGCGTGAAAATTTGTTTTTGAGATGTTCTTGCTTCTGCTTAAAAGCGATAGTTTTCCTTTTTCTCTGTTTCTGAAAGAAATTTATGAGTTTTGGTACATTACCCCATTCTCTATTCCACTGAGATTTGTCGTCTTTTGATATGATGATGTGAATGTTTGAATGGGAATTTCGTCGTCTTCTGAGTTGCCCAACATACAACTTTTCTCCTTTTTTTTTCATTTTCTATTTCTTCTTTATGTGCTATATTAATGCTGTGAGGATTTTGATTCTTTGGATGAAATGGGTTTTCTTTTCTGGTACAGAAATTGTAGATCGTGATGGAAAATCCTCACTGTTGTCGTTGGTCAAAGCATTTGACTCAGTTCTTGCAGTTTATGAAGGCTTCTGTAATCTCAAGCAGGTACCTAATGTTAAATATTATTTTTTTTGGGTTGGGGGTGAGGGTGGGGGGTGTTGAATCGGATTATGACATTGTTGGTGGATGGAAATATTGAAGCATTAATTTTTTTGGTCCTTTTATTATGATTTCTTTGTCATAAATAAGGACAGGAAAGATGTTCTTACCGCGTCATGAAGTGTTTTTATCAGTTTGTTTCATATGGTTGATGTCTTGCTGGATCGAAAGTCTGATATTTTTTCGGTACCATTGCAGGTGGATCTTAAGCTAAAGATCTGCAGAGGTACATCAATTCGAAAAATTATTGTTCGTGAGGCGAATTCTTACTTAGCAACAGATGTTATAGTTGGGACTGCCAATCATACAATTCGATCATCAGCTTCAGTTGCAAAGTACTGTGCTAGAAAGTTGCCAAAAGATTGTTCAGTATTGGCTGTTAATAATGGAAAAGTTGTGTTCCAAAGGGAGGCTTCGTTGGCATCGTATGCCAGTTCTAAAGGTTGGCATTGCATTTGTTTTTTTGGTTGATTGAGCAAGATCTGTAATTCATAATAACTGATTTGTTTATCTTTGTTGTTTCCTGCTTCATGTATGTAGAAATTGAGCATCACCATGGAAATCGTTTACTTAGTGTAATTCAGCGGACACTGACAAAGAACTCTAAAGTATTAAATGATAGCACTGGGCTGAGGTCAACAAATTCCTGCAGGCAAGGTGGTTATCAGACTCTTGGTGAGGCATTACTGAAAGCTGCTTCTGCATCAGCAGAGAATTCCCTTAAACAGAACTGTTCAGTTTGTTCACCTGACTGTCCGTTGTCTGATAATTCTTGCATCCAAACACATGAAGAGCCTTCAGACAATAACCGTGATGATAATTCAATGGCGATAGTACCCGTGCAAAGGCAGGAGTCAGGATCTAGTTCAATTGCATTGCTGATCAAGGATTTGCCTGAAGTGAGGCCTGGTTGGCCATTGCTTCACCGAGCCATTTTATCAACTCGACAAGCTGCAGACACGTCATCAATTAGAAAACTCTCTGTCGTTCAGTGGGCATTGTTTCTGCCGACTAGACGTCTTTTGTGCATTGAAGATGCAGACAGGAAAGATGTACAGTCTGCTGATGATGAAAGTCAAGCTCCTGCCCCAGATGAAGAAAGTGGCGCAATTGTTCCTGTCAATCACGAGACAATGTCCTCGAAATCCTCTCCCGACAATTCACCAAGAACCTTACCAAGAGAACTGGATGGACTTCATGAGAAGTACTCGGCAACGTGTAGATTGTTTAAATTCCAGGAACTTCTCTTAGCAACATCGAGCTTTTCCTCAGGTTTGTGCTCTTCTCAGGTGCAGATTCACAAAAAGGCTCAAAGTGCATATTTATAGTTGACTCACATTCATTTTCATGTTTACAGAGAATATTATTGGTAAAGGAGGAAGCAGTCAGGTTTTCAAAGGCTGCCTTCCTGATGGCAAGGAACTTGCTGTGAAGATTTTAAAACAATCCGAAGATGCAGTGCGAGAGTTTGTTTTGGAAATTGAGATTATTACTGCTTTGAGTCACAAAAACATAATCTCCCTATTTGGATTCTGTTTTGAGGACAAACGCCTTCTCCTTGTATATGATTTTCTATCTAGGGGAAGCCTTGAAGAGAACCTACATGGTATGCTAATAACATTTTCCAAAATTTGGTTCTTTCCCAGTCAAAATTACTGCTATATCGTCCTATACTTTGCGTTTTTAGAGGAAAAATATTGTCTAGAAGTAGAATTAGAGTTGTGAAAAAATATAGAAGATTTTTAGATCTTCAATCTTTCTGACTCAGGGGGTTGTTCATTTAGGTAATAATAAGGATCCACTTGCGTTTGGGTGGAAAGAGAGATACAAAGTCGCTGTTGGTGTTGCTGAGGCACTAGAATATCTTCATGGCAGAGATGATCAACCAGTGATTCACCGTGATGTAAAATCGTCAAATATACTACTGTGTGATGATTTTGAGCCCCAGGTGATGCTCTTATACTCTTTTGCTGCTTCCTGTCTTCTTTGCGATAAAGATTGCTACTTCAATCTAGCTAGTAGTTTAATTGGCCTTTTCCATTTTCAGCTCTCTGACTTTGGACTTGCTAAATGGGCAACAACAACCTCATCTCATATTACATGCACTGATGTAGCTGGAACCTTCGGGTATGTAACTTCTTTAGCTCTCTAGTCCTGTTTAAACTTGGAGGGGCAAAGTGGAGGGGATTGGTTAATTCTGATGTTTAATTCCCTTCAATGATTTTTTCTGGTAAAATGTGCTTTGCTGCAGTTACTTGGCTCCTGAATATTTCATGTATGGAAAGGTTAATGACAAGATTGATGTCTATGCTTTTGGAGTAGTACTTCTTGAGCTTATTTCTGGAAGAAAGCCTATAAGTAGCAATTGTCCGAAGGGTCAAGAGAGCCTGGTTATTTGGGTATGTCCAGTGTGCTCATCTCCTTAATTAGCTTTGAATTGAGTCGGTTTTGCATCATAAATTACAACATCAAGTGTCCAAATTTGCAGGCAAAGCCAATTCTAACTAGTGGGAAGTATACCCAATTACTGGACCCACAATTGATTTCTGATTATGATTGTGAACTGGTAGAAAGGATGGTGCTGGCTGCTGCCCTTTGTATCAGACGTGCTCCACGAGCTCGACCACAAATGAGCATTGTAAGTCATCCCTTGCTGGTTCTGGTGTTTCTGGCTTCGTAAAAACTAGGAGAAATCCTAGGCACATGGTGGTTGACGAATCCTTTTAGCTTCTTACTGAAATTAGCAATAATCAGGTGTGAAGCATAAGAGTTGAGGTAGTTGTTATGATCAATGTTGTTCTACTCCCCTGGTCTCGTCAATTTAGTCTTATAAGACACCGAGTTCAAGTTTCTTGAAATTTATTTACAATATTTAGGGACCATGCTTCTTTTCTCTTTATGATTTTCCATGTGCAAAAATATTTGTATGTTTTGTTAAATCAACTTGTCCTTGGCTAGATATAGAAGTCTCTAGTGTTTACACGCCCGTCATTTGCAGGTTTCAAAGCTGCTCAAAGGCGATGCTGAAACAACCGAGTGGGCAAGGTTACAAGTCAATGGTTCAGAAGGATCCGATACACGGCTACCAACAAATGCCATGGAAGGAGCCGATATGTTGGAAGATGACACTTTTTCACATTCTAACCTCCGGTCACACCTTAACCTTGCATTGCTTGGTGTTGAAGAGGATTCTCTCTCTATAAGCAGCATTGAGCACAATGTCTCGTTAGAGGACTATCTGCGAGGGAGGTGGAGCCGGTCATCAAGCTTTGACTAACCAATTTTCTTCTGGAGATCAAGTACTTGTTCTGTCTTTGATTCTTGTGTATAGTATCGCTTACATTTTTACTCATCGCCTTCAACTCGAAGGTCGGTCGGGGTTATTTGGTGGTTTTTGGATGAGAGGTTGTTATGGTTTGCCCTCCTCCTCCTCCTCCTCCTCCCCTTTTAGTCATTAACTAGATAACATTTTGATGTGCAAGTTTTGTGGAAGAAGGGTTCAGTTCTTTTCTCAATCAGAAAATCAAGAACTTGCCTTTACTTTTAAGTGTATATGTTGTATTAAATAAACTTGTCAAATTGAGAATTATAGTAATAACTCCCTTGAATTTCTCAACAAAAAAGAGGTAATGATATTTTCAGTACCTTTCCCTTGGGCGTCACTATCATGTTAAATTTCCTCACGTTTTTGTTATTTTCATGTCTGACTCAAATGATGAAAGGTGTCATATAATTGGAAGATCAAAATATATATCAATAGATTATAACATCATTGCACCTTCAATACTGATGTAAAGTGAGGTTGTACACCAATAAAAAGGCAAAGGGACCACTTCATTTTCCACTAATGTTCTCAAGCCATTGTCACCGACACTTGGGTTTTAATTTCCTCCATAGATTCCTTATACTATTATTTTTGGCAAAAGGCTTCTTTAGTCCCCACAAATAAAGCCTATCAACTACAAATTTGGTAAAACAATACAAATTCTACTAATTTAGGGACTAATTATCTGTCTTGAGTTTTTGATATTACATATTCACCTTTATCATGCACGTACGGAATAACCATTAGTTCACGGCTCAAATATTGTCTATAATCACAAAGACAACTTGAGTTGCATGAACCAATGCCCCTTCTTAGTTAAGATTTCAGAATTAATGTTATACAAGATAGTGCAACATAGTATTGGTCTAAATTCCTTAACAGCAGATATGGATGTTTTACCTTAGGTATTAATATGATAGATGCTCTTTTCTCAAGTTGATTCTTTCTCCTTTGTAAAGTGACTCCTTTGTATAAATAGTTGTGCATTCCTCATAGAAATTTGCAGGGCCCTTAGTTGATCTTTAATGGTAATAATTTTCTCATGTATATATACCGTGTTCTTCAGGTCCTTCAGAGCAGGGGCGGATTTAGGTAGATTGGAGGGGGTGCCATGTCATTCCATTTAAATTTATAAGGAAAATGTAAATATTAAATGTGGCATCCTTATCAATAATGAGCCTTGTGGTGTCAGTGGTTAAAGTTCAGGTTTAACACCATAGGGATGCAAGTTTGAGCCTTGTGGTGGGGTGTATTTTCTTAAAACTTTTTTTATCATGCAAGACGTCGTTAGCTAATTTATTGTAAAAAGAATTGTGAATAAGTAGATTAGAATCCTAAACCTCCTGTAAGTAAAGTCTTAACTAAACCAACAGAACAAGTCTAAATTTTTACACAAATTTGCTAATAAATATTAAGTATTATCTTACTCTACGCTGGAGTTTTTGCCATAGGTTATTGATCAAAGCAGCGTGACACCCAATGATTCAAAATCCCGGATCCACCTCTGCTTCAGAGGTTGTTTTAACTTCTTAATTTTCAACCAAAATGTGTTTGGTATTGTCACGACCCGAATTTGGGTGTGATAACACCTGTCCTTTTCCATCGGACAAGTCAGTCTAAATCCAACAATTACGGAGAATAAAGTGGAAAACAATTTAAAAGGGTACATTAATAAACAAAAGCGGAAATTCTTCAACTTAAATAAACCCCAAAGATTGGTTGTCACATATACAAGCCACTAAAACCAAACTGAAATGAAAATACAAGTCTCAATATGTCTTTGACTCTCAAATAGAGTAAAACATAAAACTACAGGAATCAGAGAGTCCACCGGATGACAATAGCTACCTCTCTCAAAGCTTCTGGAAGCCTCAGATGATCAGAAAGATGAGAATTAAAGTCCGGGCTTGGAACCTACACAAGTATAAAAGCAAGGGGTGAATAACAAACAACACGATACCCAACAAGCCGACTAACAAAACTAAGTAAATCTAATAGGATACACAAACTCCTTTCTAACCCAACCGAACCTCCATAACTATTACGTGCAAAGAAAATCAACCCAACCTAACAACTCATGCTTAACAATTCAAATAATGCTCAAATCACTGCTCAATATCACAAGTCATAGTGTACAAGTAATCACACATCAAGAACAAACATCAAGTCTGTCACACAGGATATGCAAAAGTATGAATGCACACTCAATGATCATGCATGTGTGTAATCGTCGGCAAAGACCTCGACATCATAGTCTCTTGCAGGAAATGACCTCGGCATCATATGCTCTCGCCGAAAATGACCTCGACCTCACAGTTCTACCAAAAATGGCCTCGGCCTTGTAGTTCCGCTGGAAATGACCTCGGTCTCATAAGCTCTGGCTGAAAACGACCTCAACATCATACCATCTCGCCAAAAATATCCTCGGCATCATATACTCTCGCTAGAAATGACCACGACCTCATAATCACGTTTCTCTCATCACAGTGTTCTAGAATCAATCCAATCAACGTACTCACACAAGTAATGAGGAATATATCAAATCAAATAACCTGCGATTATAATCAGAATATCAAGTATTTTATTAAATATACGTAGACATCAAGATCATGACATATGATGTTCAAGTCCCAAAAATAGCACGAATTACCTTTTATTAACCCTCTTCATCCAATTTAGATTAATTCATATCCTAATTCAACTCGTACCCTCATCCCCATTACTCCCCAACACATACACAAAAGGAAAATTTGGGATTCTAATAGTTTCACAGAGTTTTAGGAGTCCACTTGTCTTAACCAAATCGCGGTCAATCAATCAACGTGAGCCTTTCCCTTTTTTTTTTATGGGAAGGGACCCTACACGAGGCTCCCACCTCTCATGCACAGTCAGGGGTTGAGCAGCACCCCCAAGCCTTATCATACATAAAATATAAAGATACAAGGAGGGGGACATAACCTTACCTCCGAATTAAGGTGGTTCATAAGTCTGCAAACCTACTAAGGTCGGCTAACTCATCCCCGATACTAGAAAGTGCTTCCTAAATACTAGAAAAGCAGTAAACCTATGAGAGGACTCCTCTCGATACAATGCGACTAGGAAAAACCATAAATGAGGGAGACTCTCCCCTTCCATGTGAATACAAGAAAGATACCTACACTAGTCCTATTCAAATAAGCTACATTTTATACATAGCTAAATGAAGAAGATCAAGTATACGATACATCTTTCTCTTCCCAATTTTGTCATATCGATTTCGTCCAAGTTAGGAACATTAGAGATAAAAAATGTTCAAGGAGGTTGTTTTATCCTTTTTAATCTTCTTCTCCTGAAGCTTGCCATTCCTATCTTGTCTAGCTTTATGTAGCCCTTGGTTTCTTGTGGAAGTTGTTGAAGGTTGTAGAAGTGTTGTGTATTATCAAGTGTATGGCTGTACTTAGATAATGTATCAGCTGGAAAATTTGCTTCCCGATAAACATGTTTGCATTGGAAGAATTCTAGCAGTTGGACCAGTTGTTGGAGTTCATTAACGTAGTTTTGAATGTTCCAGGGTGGTTTGATGTCCAGATTCAGCCACTTGATCACAAGTTCAGAATCTAGTTCCAATATTACTCTATTATAACCATGTTGAATGCACCAATTAATGCCAAAACTGGTTGCCTGCACTTCCGCTTGATTATTGGTTCCAACTCCCAAAGGAGAAGCAAAAGCATATATCAGATTACCCTTATGATCCCTTACTATGCCTCCTGCTCCTATCTTTCCTGGGTTGCCTATGGCACTCCCATCAGTGTTAAGTTTAACTATGTTAGGGGGGGTTTGAGCCATTTAACCTGGATTACTTTTATGTCATGCTTACAGTTTTCTATCCAAATAATTAGATCCTTCCAAGCTGGTGGCCATGGGATATATGGAAAAGCTGTAGTAATAAGCATGTATATTTCTTTGATTATATTGAACTTCACTCTAGTAGTACTAGATTTCTTTCCTCCATATTTACTTGCACACCTGTTCTTCCAGACATTCTAGCAAATAAATATAGGGAGGGTTTGCAACATGAGTTTATGTACAACATTGTTTGGTTTGTAGGTCCACCATCTCATCAAAATGCCTCTAATGGAGTTGTGGTCCTGCATGATTCCCCCCCAGTTGGAGAAATATGTCCAGATGTGTTTAGCAAAGCTTCTAGAGACAAATATGTGATCTATGTTGTCCAAACCAGGCCTGTAGCAGCATGAGCACTCTGCAGTTTCTCTCCCAAAAGAAATCAGTTTATCATTGGTTGGCAGTTTGTGTCTCAATGCTCTCCAAAGCAAGAATGAAGCCTTGAAAGGGATGTTAGTATGCCATGTCATCCTATCTGTCAATGTCTTATTTTTTTTCTTTCTCACATTTTCCCAAGCTGATTTACAAGTGAAATTTCCATGTGATTGCAGCTTCCATTGAGCTTGATCTAATGTGTTTTGTTGGTACATGATTTTAGTATTGAGAATTGTGTGTATCATGTGTTGAGGGGCCTGTTGCCTGATTTTCTCTTCATTCCATTTTCCATTTGTCAAGAACATGGAGACAGTGGAGTTGTTGAATCTTGGAATATATTCATAGTGATTGGCTAGAGGGCCAATACCCAGCCAATCATCCCACCAGAAACTGCAGTTCCCTGAACATAAGGTCCACTTAATGTGAGGTTCTATGTCACCTTTGTTCTTCATCATGTTCTTCCACATGAGAGATTGGCCTGTGTGCCACTTTTTTGTGACAGAGTGAGCTCTTTGGCAGTATTTAGCTCTCAAGAAATCCCCCCATAAAGATCTCTTAGTTCTGAACAACCACCAATGTTTGTATTGCATTGCCAGGCATATATCTTCCAAGTTTTTTACACCAATACCTCCCTCCTCATATGGTAAGCTAAGGGTTTCCCAAGAGGCCCAGTGGTACTTTCTTTTCTCCTTATCCCAACCCCAGAAGAAGTCAGCAATAAGGCATTTTATTTGTTTCAAAGTGGTTCTGGTAGGGGTTATGGCAGATAACAGATGTATAGGAAGTGATTGAAGCACTGATTTGATCAAAGTGGCTCTCCCCCCATAGCTTAGCATCTTTGTCTGCCACCCTTGAATTTTAGCAATCACTTTTGAAACTATACCAGTGAAATATATGACCCTTTGTCTTTCTATATACAATGGACATCCCAAGTATGTCATAGGCCCATGAGTGCATTTATAACTAGTGATGGTCACTACTCTATCCATTATATCATCAGGTGTATTGGTAGGGATTAAGATTTGGCTTTTGTCCTTATTAATAAGCTGCCCAGAAATGCCTTCATACATCTGAAGAGTCTTGATGATGAGTTGAAGGGAATACTTGGAAGTTGAGGTGAAAATAATAATGTCATCTGCAAAACTCAAGTGGTTAATTTGAGGACCCCTTTTCTCCATTTGAAAACCAGTGTATAGATAGTGCTGATGAAGGTTGTTTAACATTCTGGTCAGCACCTCTGCACCAAGAACAAAGAGAGCAGGAGAGAGTGGGTCTCCCTGTTTGAGACCTCTTGTTGAGTGGAAAAAACCATGCCTGCTGCCATTTATGATGACAGAGTACCAATTGTTAGACATTATTCTCCATACCATGTCTATGAAGGTTTCCCCAAATCCCATCTTTCTCATGACAAGACAGATAAAGGACCATGAGACCCTATCATAAGCCTTGGCCATGTCAAGTTTAATAACCGCATTATCTCCAATTTTGGGTTTGTTTATGTTATGCATAATTTCTTGAGCCAGCATAATGTTCTCAGATATGCTCCTTCCTTAGACAAATCCAGACTGATTATCAGATATAAGATGTGGAAGGATGGGAGCCAGTCTGCTACTAAGGAGTTTGGATATTATTTTGCTACTAAAATTGCTGAGAGATATAGGTCTGAATTCAGATAGTCTATTAGGATGTTCAACTTTTGGGAGTAGAACCAGATATGCATGGGAGACGTATTTTGGGATGTCATGGCCATTAAAGAAAAACAGAATCAACTCCAAAAGGTCCTCACTGATAATGTCCCAGCATACCTGGAAAAACTTGCCACTCATCCCATCAGGACCTGCAGCAGAAGTACCACTCATAGAGAAAATCACTTCCTGTAACTCCTCTTTAGTAGGTACCCTTTGCAACATGTGGTTTTGATTGTCACTGACCTTTCTAGGTATATACTTAAGGAAATCTTCATTGATTTTCTTGTTGTCTGTAGTAAATATCTTTTCAAAGTAATGACATGCAGCCTTTGCAATTTCCTTATTTCCCTGAATACTATTACCCTGATCATCTTCAATTTTGTGAATATACAGTCTTCTCCTTCTCCCTCTAATGATAGCATGGAAGTAATTGGAGTTGGCATCCCCTTCCTTAAACCATTGGAGTTGAGTTTTTTGTTTGAGGATGGATTGCTCTATCTTTAGATACCTGATGTATTTGGCATTGATCAAGTTCAACTTGGTTCTATTATCTTCGGAGTTATCACTGATTATTGCATCCTCAGCCTCTCTAACTTTTGTCTCAAAATCAGTGATGGAAGAGAAAATATCACCATATTCTTTTCTTGACCACTTACTCAGAGTGCTTCGCACTCTTTTCATTTTTTCCTGAAATCTTCTCATAGGATTTCCTGCAGCAGGTTTTCCCCAGCACGTTTTCACTACATCAAGGAAGCTATCATTATCAACCCAGCAGTGTAGAAACTTAAAATACTTAGGGGCATTGTTCTGTCTCTCTGCACACTCCATGAATAAAGGGCAATGGTCTGATCCACTGGAAGCCTTTCCCTTTCGAATATACTCCGATTCACCACAATCCATTCAAATAACTAGGGTTGTACAGGGCAAATCGATAAACCGCACCAAATCGACAAACCGGAAAAAAACTCGACTAGTGGTTTGGTTTGACTTGGTTTGGTATTTGGAAAAAATACCCGACCATTATAGGGTTGGTTTGGTTTTAACTAAAAAAAGTCAAATCAAACACAAACCGACCCAATTATAGATATACTACTTTTAAATTATGTTATACATAAAAATATTTATTAAAATGTAATTTATAAATATTTGTTTTTAATTTTTTATAATTTTTTATAATTTTTGTTTTCTTTCTTATATTTAGATTTGGACTTGAGAAGCCCATCTAAATAATATACAAAAAAGCCTATCTAATAAAGTTAAAACTTCAAACAGTGTTCTGCCTCCATCTTATATGTTGATATTTTGTACTAGAACTTTTTTTAAGAAGCACTGTTCTGTGCTTTTTATTAGATACTATGAAAAGTCCGAGAAATCAAAAAAACCTGAAAAACCCGAAAAAACCCAAAAAATTCGAGAAAAATTGATATCGAAAAATTCGACTTTTATTGGTTTGATTTGGTTTATAGATTTAATAACCCGACACAAATTGTTTGGTTTGGTTTGTAAAAACTTCGAACCAACCCGGTCCATGTACACCCCTACAAATAACATTTAACAATCAAGACCCAAGTCCAACGACACCAAGAATGCGAAATTCGTAAAAAGGATAAAAAAGGCTCAAAATCCAATTCTAAAAATGGGGGTTTATATCAAGAAATCTTTACATGAAAACGATCATTGAAGTATTAGGAAGTTAGGGGTGAAAAACATAATGAATTTGGAGCTCAAATCAGATCACAATCCTCATTTAAGGGATTTTCAAGTCTTGATGAAATTTCAAAATTGTGGGTTCAAAATCTTCAATTCGAATCTAAAATCAAGATAAAATGGATGAGTAACGTAAATTATAAATTAAGAACACTTACCCAATCACTAAAACAAGAATTCTGGCTTTAAAATTCGCCTAATCGATCTCTCAAGGTCTGAAAATAAAAAAAGAAGAAGACTAAACCTCGATCTTAACCCCTGCAGATATCGCTTTCGCGAACCATGGGTCTCTTTCGCGAGCTTCGCGATCTTGACCGTTGGTCTCTTAAGCAAACCCCAAAAAATTCCCACCCCCTTTGCTAAAGCGAGGGGCCTTTACTAAATCGAACTTCATGAAAGAGACACGCCCTTCGCTATCGCGAGGGCACCAAAACCTCAGAATTCAGCAAAAACCTCTAAGTTTCAAAGTCACAGAGTCGATCCTCGGGATTCGTTCAAAATTCTGTATATACAAATCATATACGCAACCCTACTAAATTCGACGTTTCAAACTCAATGGAATTATCGAATCTCCTTGACTCAAAAATCAAAAAGTTGCAATAAACCAATTTTATGCCTCAAAAAACCAAAACGCCCTTGAACCTTCCAAAAAATACACAGGAAATCCCTAGGTCTAAAATCACCCTCCAAATCAATCGGAGTCGTCGAAATTCAATTTCGAGCATCCAATCCCCGAATGTTGACCAAAGTCAACTCTATGACCAAAAAACTCAAAGATTTTCAACTCAACACCTCAAATCCACGATATAACCCTGAATCTGATTTCGTCAACTCTCGTTGACCAAATTCAACATTTTGAAGCTGATGGAATTGACGAAATTTCATTCCGGGACCCGAAACTCTGAATGACTTCAAATAACACTTTTAGGCAACTTACGCTTCTAAAACTCCAAGCTTATCAAAAATCTTGTCTTTTCAAGAAATTTCACAAAACCGACTTCGGATACTGATCAAATATGACTCGGAAAAACTACCGTGAGGGGAAAAATGGTCATTTTATAAAATATCAAAAATGACCTTCAGGGTCATTACATGTATGGAGGAAAACATTTTTCGAAAAATGTTTTCTTATTTTCTCATGTTTGGTTGGGCAACAATTTTGGAAAACATTTTCTCTAAGAAAACAAGTTTCTAAAAATTAAATAAAAAAAAACTTCCTTAATGAAAGTAGGAAAAACAAATTTTATAAATGTCATCCTATATTTTATTGTATCCTTTCACCCAACCGATGCTTCCTACCCCTTGACCATCCCACTCCAACGACCCCCCAAGGCCCCACACCCACATCCTGGTTTGCTAGATTACCTCTTTCCTAGCTATCAAATAGGGTATGAATGCCATAGATGATGCTTATTTTGAGTTCCAATAATCTTGCTTAGCCACCAATAATTCAATGGGAGATTAGGCAATTAAAACCATTGTGGTATAGTTTGTACTGCAACACTTACTACTTGATAGTCCTTTAAATCACCATCCATTAATTACTCCCTCGGTTCATATATATTTGCTTGTTAATTTTATTATATTACCTTTAATTATTATAAGTCATTTCACTCATTCCGAAATGAATAATATTTAATAATAAAGATAAATAGGTATAAAATGATAAATTATTTTTTGATTTTTTAAATTGGACAAACAAAAATAAATATCTATTTTAGTATAATAGACAAATAAAATTGAACGGACACATTTAATGGACCAACAAGAAGGGTATATATATACAAAATTAATTAAAATATCTACGAGAGAACTCGATTAATATGACTAAAGAGTTGAACATGCTAAGGAAAGTGGAATAATTAAAAGCCAAGATACAATCCATACTAACAAACCAAAAACATTAGATGCCTTTTTGTCTTCTCTCTCTATATATAATATAATAATATATCAGCCTATAGGAACAATTGTTATTTAAACTATAAAATACTATTTTAATTAATTAATTAATACATAAATATGAGTATAGTATAAAATATGTTGACTATGTCAATATATTGGAATTGATTGATACTTTGTTACATAGCTATAAATGTCAGCAAGAAAAAATAAAATTAAGACGGCCGGCTGCTATTGATTATATTAGTTTAATTAATGTCTCTAATCTTAGCTTTCTGACTCTGTCTCTAAAATTCTGGTTGTACATTTTGAGGAGTTGTCCTAATGATCTTCTGATGAAATTCGGGTATATATATCTCTAATACATATATAGATGCAATGATGATATTATTGTTGAGTTTTCCTCTTTAATCAACTTCCATGCAATATTGTCTTTATGTCCATGTAAGTTTTGGTATCTTATTTTCCAATATCACATTTTTAAGGAGGTATACCTAGGGGTGGAGCTATCCTTGTCTCAGGATTGTCGAGAGACACCCCTTTGTCGGAAAATTATATTATATAGATAAAATTTTAGCTTTTTAGGTATATATACCAGTGTTAACACCTCTTGGCACAAACTGAAGGTTCAACGCAGTGGTTAAGGTGTTGCAAAAATTTCTTAATGATAGATTATCCGTTGACTGACTTCATGGTGTTATATATACTAAGTTTGTGAACTTGAAGATAAAGGGTTTTGGAGTTTCCTAATTAATTTCCATACTTAATCCTGGGATATATATTAATGATCCTGAAATTATAATTCATGCTTACAATATTGTTAATTGTTCTTTCCAGATTTTAGACAAATAAACAATCAAAAACTTACATGTTTGCTCAGTATTATACTAAAATAAATACTACTAAGGATATTTTCATGAATTTACAAATCTGTTGTTTCCTTTGATATGATCTTCTCCAATATTGTATCCACAACTTCATTACCTCAAGTAGGCTTGATTTTTCTTATTTATAGTTTTAATTTTTCAGTGTTAATATGCACTTGTTTTACCATACAAATGTATTTGTTCTCATGCACCTGATAAAGTCTTCAATGTTTTTGTTTAGCTTTTAACTTTCTCAATTATCACGTTTCTGATATTATCACATTTGATTTTGCTTGTCTCCATTGTTAGTTGAAGTATGTCGATGGCGTTATATTGAATTTGAATCCTACAATTGTGACTATACATTTAATTGGCGTGTAGAAAATGGCTGGAAATTATAGATTTGAAATGGATCAGGAAGACATAGTTAGGTCCTTGATCACTTCTGTAGGAAGTTTCATTCAAGATAGGCTGATTGACAAGGAACAAAGAACGTCGCATAAAGAACAATGTGCTGAGAGGTTGGCAGCTGAGGATGGGAGCTCTGATAAAGATACAGAAGTTCGATACTCTGATCAAGCAGTTTTAGCCAATTTGGACTGGGGAATTGATGCCCTTGAAGAGGCAATCAACACATCAAACATTGAAACTAAGATGGCTAGATTAGATTACGCGGAAAAAATGTTGCAAGTGTGTGCTATGTTGGATTCTATCCAGAAAACTGCAGGGGTGCCTAATTTTTATCTATCTGCTTGGGCACATTTAAACCTTTCTTACTTATGGAAGTTGAGAAACAACGTTAACAATGCCGTACTTCATATCCTGGAGATGTTTATCATTGACCCTTTCTTCTCGCGGATAGATTTTGCACCTGAGCTTTGGAAATGTATGTTTCTTCCACACATGAGCTCCATCGTTGGGTGGTACTCGGAGGAGAGACATCGAATAGTGATGGATGTCATTCCTGATTCTAGTGACTTGTCTTTCACTATGGATTTTGATCATGATTTTAATGAATCTTTGATATTCTCTGTAAGGCCTGATCAAGCCGAGAAAATGCAGAAACTCGAGCAGCTTTATGGACAGTCATTGGATGATAATACAAGGCTTTATGCAAAATACTACAAGGACTGCATGAACTATGATTCTGCTACATCAAAGAAGGCAATTCCTCTGTTGCCAATCGCTGAGCCACCGATGACTCCACTGCATGAGGTACGCCGGTCAATTCCTGATTATGTCAAATTTGGTCCAATCTTGCCTAAGAGTGCCGGCTTTACTCCTATTCTGAGAGTGAAGGAGAATACAAAAGGAGAGTCAAGGTAAGGTCCATTAACTAGGAGTTACTGAATATTTGTTATGGTTTATGAGAACTGTATAAAGAAAATGCCATCATCTGTCTCTCTAATCCTTTGGATTTTAGCAGATTGAATATGACTTCTTCATCGTCTGATAATCAGGAGGACTCCACAACTTGGGATCCAGTAGTTAGTTTTTTCCCCTTTATCTTTGCTACATCTTGTTAAATTATGAATTGATGATAATTTGTGGTAAAGTATTTCTCTTTCTTGTCATACTCAGAAAGGAATTCCTGAAGAGGATGAAGAAGATTATGAACCTGAGTCTCATGTACACATTGCATCAAATAAGAGGAATCAAGAAAGCAGTTCAGATTACGTAGAAGCCAGGTCGAAAGCCAACCAAATTAATACAAACCAAAAAAAATCTCCCAAGGCCTTCCCTTCAATTGACTCCCCTAAAGTTGAGTCCCCTAAAATTCCTTATTCACAAGAGCCTTCACCAAAAAGATCAGATACCCCCTCGAGAAAAGGTGTACCTGTGTTACGCCTCTTGTCTGGACGTGTTAAGGACTCCTCCATTTCTACTTCTTTGCATTTATCCCAAGAGTTAAAAATTAGCTCTACAGACTCAGATGAAGAAAGGACAGTATGTTTCAAATCCCTACTTTATGTGATGTAGTATGTTTCAAATCCCTACTTTATGTGATGTTTTGACTTGAATCTATTAGACTGCTATGATAGATGCCTACACATGCAGGTGCAGCATGAAACTGTGGGGAAAAGAAATGCTAGAAGGCGGAGCCTTAGTCAATCCTTAGAAAAAGGGTACGTCTATACAAGTCACTTTCTACTTTCTAATATAGGAGGTGGTCGAATTTTTCTAAATCTCTTCAAACAATGACAGCTCTCCGAGTAATAGTGATGAAGGAAGTCTCAGCTGCATTTCTCTCCCATTGTCAGATAAATCGACTGCTCCATCAAGGCCACCAAAAGATTTTGTCTGTCCAATAACTGGACAGATATTCAATGATCCCGTCACCCTTGAAACCGGTCAAACGTATGAAGGGAAAGCCATCCAGGAATGGATAAAAAGAGGTAATACAACATGCCCCATTACAAGGCAGTCTTTATCTGCGGCTACTCTGCCTAAAACCAACTATGTCCTGAAGAGACTGATAACCTCTTGGAGGGAACAGCACCCTGACCTAGCTCAGGAGTTTTCGTACTCTCATACACCGCGAAGTTATTTAAACATTCCACCTTCAAGAGAGAGATCATCTGATTCTACTCCATCTCCGACATTTAATCATCCCAATCATAGGAGGATAGAGGAAATCGTGGAGCAGAGATCACGTAGATTTATGCAAGCAGCTGTATCAATGTCTCCTACTAGTGTAATTTCTCAAGCAGCAACTGAAGCAATTATCAATAGCTTAAAGCCTTATGTTTCATGTCTGTGCACTTCAGAGGACTTACAAGAATGTGAACAAGCCATATTGACTATAGCAAATATATGGAATGACTCAAAACTTGAAGCTCAAGGAGTTCACTCTTATTTATCCGCACCAACAATAGTGAACGGATTTGTAGAGGTATTATCAGCTTCCTTAAAGAGGGATGTTTTGAAGACGACAATTTGTATTTTGTCCGAGCTACTATATGTAGAGGATAGCGTTGGCGAGATCCTCACAAGTGTGGACTCAGATTTTGAGTGCCTTGCTACTTTATTGAAAGACGGTCTTCCTGAAGCAGCAGTTCTTATTTACCTTCTCAGGCCATCATTCTCTCAACTTTCAGCTCATAATTTTGTACCCTCTCTTACTCAGATTATATCAAACAGAAATGAGGATTCTAGTGATTTTCAGTTCACAATAGGACCAAAGGAAGCTGCTGTTGTGTTGCTTGAACAAATCATAACTGGAGGAGGTGAGAGTGACCGTTCGTTCAATGCTACGCAGATTCTATCAGGAAATGGTATTCCTGCCTTGCTAAAATGCCTAGAACATGAAAATGGAAAAGAGTCCATTGTATGCATACTTTTATTCTGTATTCGGGCTGATAAGAGTTGCAGAAATACAATTGCTAGTAGAATTGAGCTATCTCCTGTTCTTGAGTTAATTCACACTGGAAGCGATAGCGTGAAGGCCACATCCATAGAACTTCTTTATGAGTTAGTTTTGTTAAGCAGGTATTCAAAACAAACATGACTCTATTCTTTCAAAAATTAGTCTATAAAAATCACCTTTGACTTGCTTATAATACTCCCTTCTTTTTCAATTTATGTCTTACTGTCCTTTCAATACCACAAGATTCAAAGGACATTTTTGTATATTTCACACATCTTTAGTTTAAGATCACAAGATACTAACGTATTCCTTATTTTCTTTAACTCTGAATCTAGTCTCAAACTATGACACTAAAATTGAAACGGAGGGAGTACATGCTTATCTGCTTTTCGAAATTGAATTGTTAATATTATAGCCTAAAGTGATCCCTCTAGATTTAGACTCATTAAATATGCTTGTTCTTTTTACTGAATTTCAGGAGAACATTGTGCAACCAGATTCTGCAGATAATTAAGGATGAGGGAGCATTTAGTACAATGCACACTCTTCTTGTCTGTTTACAGATGGCTTCAATGGAGCAGAAATCTACCATTGCTTCTCTTCTTCTGCAGCTTGACCTTCTAGTCGAGCCACGGAAAATGAGCATATACCGGGAAGAATCAATAGAGGCATTGATTGAAGCACTTGACAAAAAGGACTTTCCCGTGTCTCAGCTCAGTGCTCTCGATTCCTTATTATCTCTTTCTGGGCATCTGACTAACTCTGGTAAGTCTTTTCTCGAAGCCCGGCTACTCAAGACTGCAGGATTTAATCAGCGAAATAATGCTACGATGAAAGAAGAGAAACAAAGAGCTGGTGAAAATGACATCACAAATACAATGGTATGCAGTTCTTCAGATATTTAGTTTATGGCTTATAGTTTAGTAATTTGTGCAAGTTTATACTCATAACTGGACACATGGTTTATAGGAAGAGGAAGAAAAAGCGCTGAGTTCTTGGGAAAATCGAATGGCTTTTGTTCTTTGCAATTATGAGAAAGGATTAATATTCAAAGCTTTAGAGGAATGCCTTACGAGCACCTCCATGGAGATAGCAAAATCTTCCTTTATTGTAGCAACATGGCTTATTCACATGCTCTATAATTTTCCCGATACTGGAATTAGAGATGTTGCTCGTAAGTCGTTGCTTGAGCAATTTATACAGATGCTGCAGTCAACAAAGAACCTCGAGGAGAAGATCTTGGCAGCTCTTGCTTTGAGAGGCTTTATTACTGATTTAGGTAAGGCTGGATCGGCTACTTTGCAAGTACGTAAACAGGTTATTAAGATTTTACTCATAACTGTTGGTTGGTCTTTATGATATAAGGTGCACTTAGCGAACTGGGAATATACGCAAAATGTTTGTGCAGAAACTTGAGGAAACTTAAAAAGTACTCAACAGTAGTCAGTGATATAATGAAAACCTTGATGAACTTGCCATGCATTGATGCTGTAAGTGATTTCTATGCTAATAAGTACTTAATTAATAGTTATGCATCTTTTACATGTTCTTATAGTTAGAACTGCAGGCAGAATTATGGTGCTATTCTGAATGTCCTGAGATCGATGTTTCGATGAATGGAGAAGTTCTTTGTCTGCTCCACATAAGAGGTCGGCTCATTAGTAGTCATTCCAATGGAACCATTAAGGTAAGGGCCTTGCTGGTAAGAAGCCATAGTTCCTTTTGATCATCTGCTGCTACATTTCTCAAAACAAGTATATCTTTCTCTGTTCAGGTATGGGAAACTGGAAAAAGAGCTCCTCGGTTAATTCATGAAACTCGTGAGCACTCAAAGGCGGTTACATGCCTTTACGTGTCATCTTCATGTGATAAACTGTATAGTGGTTCATTGGACAGAACAATCCGGGTAAGATCTCCTTCTGGCAACAAGGGTTGTTTTATCATATCTGAAAATATCACCTAGATTCAAGTCTAATCTGTATCATACAAAGTAGAACAGGAAGTGACTAAGAAATGCTTAATTCTTAAAAGATAGACTTGTAATTTTTTAAACGAAGCACCAGAGTTCAACTATGGAATTTAACAATACTACGCTGAGCAAACCTTTTGCATTGATCGATCCCTAAGAACATGTTATTCTCGGCATGCTGAATACTAAGTTAAAGGCTTCATTATCGTTAAAAATTGTTGTAGGTTTGGGCTATAAATCAAGAGGAAATCCACTGTCTTCAGGTTCATGATGTGAAAGAGCCGGTGCTTGAGTTGATAGCTAACACTCATTTTGCATGCTTCGCATCTCAAATGACAGGAGTCAAGGTCAGCAGTCTGGATTTCTTTTAACATGAGTTTCTCTTGTCACGCGAGACTAGTTAGTTCTAGACAACCATGAATGTCTATTCAGTAGACTAAATAACATCATATTTGATGATACCTTGGCCTACTAGTGAAAATGATCACTCACCAAACCTCAAATTTGGCAGGTTTATAATTGGTCAGGGGTTCCCAAGCATGTAAACTTCCAAAAATATGTCAAGTGCCTTGCCATTATGGGTGATAAGCTTTATTGTGGATGCACAGGTTATACTATCCAGGTAATACTTTGAGCATTTAAGGGTAAGGTTATAAAGGAATAAAATAACTACAAGAAGGGAAAACTTTTGAGAAAAAGTTTCATAAAATAGCAATAGTTTAGAGCGTAATTATGAAACGTAGGTACAATTTGCGTATTACAAAATGTAGCTACATGTCACGGACTTAGACTTCAACTAAGACTTCCGTGCGACACTTGACAACTTACTCACGAATCTTTCACGATCTTGTAAGCTCAAGTAAGCCTTTAAGAGTAGATCGCTTAGGGAATGCTAGATTGCAAGAAAGACAAGAGAGCTTTTATGAAGAAGGCTTTTATATTGCTTTGGAAGAATGCTTGATTGCTTGATTTCTGGATGGTTTACAAATGAATGGCCCCTTCTATTTATACTACTCCTAAGGGGCTTAAGTAAAAATTACTATACAAGTCCTTCCATATTTACAAAGAAGTCCCTACTCTAGAACTCTCTTTACACTCTAGAGAATTCCAAGTCTTTTTAGACTTCTCTACAAGCTTCTACAAGAATCTAGAGTCTTCCACTAACCTCTCCAAGACTCTAGGTTCTTCTACCTTCTTCAAGATTTCTCTTGAACATTCTAGAGCCTTCTATTAACCTCTTCAAGACTCTAGATTCCTCTACCTTCTTCTAGAATTCTCTTGGACATTCTAGAGCCTTCTATTAACCTGTCCAAGACTCTAGATCTTTCCCCCATCTTCATGATCAAGTGGCGGGTCATGACATACAGCTGTTGTATCAGGCGGAAGAGTTGTATCATATAGGTATCAGCTTTATCAGCAAAAGATTGTATTTAGGCAGTGAGTATCAACTGAAAACGTGCGGAAGAGTTGTTTTATCGCATATTGCATCAGTGCGCGTGTGTATTGTATAGTTGCTACAAAATCCAAAATATAGCTACATTTCGTAATTTTTTTAAAACTGTAACTATGTATTGCAAAAACAGTCTAAATGTTTACCTCATTGCGTAAATTCCTCTATTGATGTCACATTCTTGATTGAGACAATGACATGCATGACATTGAAAACCAAAGATTTCCAGTTTTAGATATAAGTTTGATAAGCATAATAAACACATGGCAGGAAGTTGATTTAAGCTCTCAAACATCTACATTATTTTATGCTGGTGCCAAGAAGTTGTTGGGAAAACAGAATATATATTCCCTCCAAGTTCAAAAGAACGTTATGTTCGCTGGTGGTTCGTTAGTTGATGGAATATCCGGAAAGGTAATACACACTTCCTCATTGATCACAAATTTACTCACAAAAAATCATTTGATCGGGATGACATGAATTCTCAATTTCTTGTCCAATAAATGTGCTCGTGAAGGTATTTTCTCTCCCTAGCAAGGCAGTCATTGGAACACTTTCAACCGGTTCAGACATCCATCGACAAGCAGTAAACAACGATTTGATATTTTCCGCCACAAAATCAGGCAACATAGAGGTATGGCTGCAAGAAAGAGTCACAAAGATGACTTGTATTAAGATGAAAAGTGGTGGACAGAGTAGAATAACATCTTTAGCTGTGGATAAAGATGGAGAAATGATATTTGCTGGTTCTATTGATGGAAAAATTCAGGTTAAATGCATGTATATTATTTTTTTTAGCTATGTTGATAACACTAATTACAAATTTATTATTCCTAGTGATTCAAAGTTTTATGATGATTGCAGGTGTGGCGTTTGGATTAGAAAAAGGAAAATTGCTTGGAACTGGAAATGTGACAATTTTCTAATACCTCATCTCACATTTGTAACATTCTATGTGATATTTCCTGAGCCAACATGTAACTTTTAAATATCCTACACTAAAATCCTTGATATATATATATTGCAGGACTTAATAACACAAGAGGGGTGAGTTGAGTTATACCTGATTTTCTGCCTAAGTAATGGACAAGGATATTTTATCCATTTTTTGATACAATTAATTTGCGGAAGGTAAAGAACAGTAAAGTAACAACAACATATTTTTACGTGGAAGCCACTAAATTCACGAAGGTGAAACATCACAACCTACACCTATGTAGGATTTGTCCCCAACTATTGCGGAAGCCGAGCATATAAAGAGTGATGAAATCACAACTGCTATATCTAAAGGTAGATAATAAATAGTAAATAGGACAACAATAAAAAGAAAGTCAGAATGCAAGTGAAATACTACAAGAGAGAAAGAAGATCAAATGTCTTAGAAGATGAGAATGCAAGTGAGAGGTGTGTTACAAATGAACCAAGAACTACCTATTTATAAGAATGAAATCTTCCTCTTGATGTCATCCATGACATCACTATGGGTTAAAATGTCAAGGTTTATCTTGTGAAATCATTTAATGGTTTACCAATATTTCAACTACAAATTTCATACCTTGACTTTTTATACCAAAGAAAAATTATCTTCCTACCAAATCTTCACATTAATTCAACTAGAATCTTGTCAATTTTAACAAATCTCCATTTTGGCAAGATTCTTCATTTTCAACTTTCTCTCAACAACTTTTGATTGTGTCTTCAACCTCAATCTTCAATGTTCAACAATGTTGATCAATTTCAAAGAATGTTGAAACTTGATCGTAGTCACCACTTTTGTCAACATATCGACAGGGTTATCTGTAGTCTGAATTTTCTGCACTATGACTCCACCTTCTTCTATGATTTCTCGTGCAAAATAATATCGAACATCAATGTGTTTCGTCCTTGCATGGTAAACTTGGTTATTTGCTAAATGAATAACACTTTGACTATAACAAAATATTGTGATATCTTCTTGTTCAATACCAAGCTCTCTAAGCAACCCTTGAAGCTAAATTGCCTCCTTTGCAGCCTCTGTAATCGCCATATACTTTGCCTCAGTGGTAGACAAAGCAACTGTTGACTGCAAAGTAGACTTCCAACTAATTGGTGCGTTTGCAATAGTAAAAAATAGCCAGTAGTTGATCTTCGTTTGTCTAAATCACATGCATAATCTGAGTCATAATATCCAACAAGATATTGATTATCTTCCTGCTCGAAAACTAAACCAACATCTACAGTATTTTAAATATACCGTCGAATCCATTTTACAGCTTGCCAATGTTCCTTTTGAGCATTATGCATATACCCGCTTAGAACTCCTACTGCATGTGAAATATCTGGACTTGTGCAAACTATTGTACACATCAAGCTACCAACAATATTCACATATGGTACTCTTGACATATATTCTTGTTCAGCTTCAGTTTTTGGCGACATAGCATCACTAAGCTTAAAGTGAGGAGCAAGCAGAGTGCTAACCGACTTTATTTTTTCATTCATACCAACTCGATTTAGTACCCTCTTCAAGTATTCTTTTTGAGATAAAAAGAGTTTCTTTGAATGTCTATCTCTTTTAATCTCCATGCCAAGAGTTTTCTTCGCCTCACCCAAATCCTTCATCTCAAACTCCCTTTTTAGTTGGGTTTTCAGCTTCTCAATTTCCTTTTCACTTTTAGAAGATATCAACATATCATCAATATACAAGAGAAGACATATAAAGGATCCATCTTCAAGCTTGCGCAAATACACACAATGATCATATTTGCTTCTTTTGTACTTTTGCTGTAACATAAACTTGTACCATTGCCTAGATGATTGTTTTAATTTATACAATGATTTTTTAATTTTGCACACCATATTTTCTTTTCCATCAACTTTGAATCCTTCTAGGTGAGTCATGCAGATTTTCTCTTTCAAGTCTCCTCCAACTGGACTAGTTTCAAATTCAATTATGCTACCAAAGCCAACAAAACTCTAATGGAGGAGTGTTTCACGACTGGAGAGAATACCTCATTATAATCAATTCCCTCCTTTTGAGCATATCTTTTGGCCACCAATCTTGCTTTGTAGTGAATATTTTCTTGATTAAGAAATCTTTTTTTCTTTGCATATATCCATTTGCATCCAATTGCTTTTTTTCCCTCCAGGAGATTGGCCAATTTCCATGTGTGATTCCACCGCTCGACTCTAGAACGGGTAATGGTTAATTCTCATTTTCAGATCAATGCATAGTAATAGAGAATTGGTGGTTGTTAATTTAGATAGATGACCGGGGGTCTAGTGTATGATTAAATATGTGACCGCTAATGGTTGTCTAGTGTTGTTAGAACCTATTTGATAATATGTATATAAGTTATTGATTTGATAGGGGTAATGTTGCCTGATTGAGGTAACCTATATGTATATTCGAACATTGTACCTTATTCGACTTGGTGGTTTCTAACCTTGATTGAGTAACGAATTACATTGTAGTGATAATATGTTATTAATGGAAAACCGTGAGATGGTATTGCGACCAAGTCTTCATGTATTGGTGAAGTTATGATTGTCCATTAATGGAAATAGTCACTCGCACAATATTTGACAAAATAACCCATAATTGACTTAATAGTGTTAGACATTTGTCATAGACTTATTTCATGAGAATGATCATTGGCTAATAGGAGTCTTGGAAAGGATATAACAAAATTACTGAGAATCTGACATAGGTTGGATTGTTCATGATCGATGATCCTTAGTAGTAGGGTCAATTGAGGGAGTGGGGTTAGTAAATGGTTTCCTAATCAGTCATATCCCTCTGGTAGGTCATGATAATACATATAGTTAGATCTCTTGAGTGAGGGGGTGATATGCTCATTATATCATTGGTTAGGGTGTAAGTGCCCAGGTAAAGTTCTCTCTAGTATGAGAGTTGACAAGAATTCAGGCTAGGATTTATTCCAATGAAATTTATGTATTGTGTGGTTTAGAGATATTTGGTGTCTCTAGGTGTAGCGTTTGAGAAGATTAAGGTGGTATCATGATATGTGAGGGATATTGTATCCCATAGAAATTTTGAAATGGAATGCGAATTAGTAGAACTTCAGATATAGCGTTTGGCGTAAAGGGGTTAGTCCGGGATGTGATTTTCCCTAAGTTATAATGGTGTCTCATCATTGGTTTCGAAAAACTCTTAGATCGGCTTATTCCCTTTCTTATGTGTTATTGTTCGAGGATGAATGATGGGTAAATTGATATATATTGTAATGACCTATTCCATTGTTACTAAAAATATATGTGGTAAAGATATATGAATCTCATTCGTCATACGATTAGGATCAATTTCTTTTTATGCGAGTGCATTAGTTATGAATTAAGGTCGTACAATTCCCCTATCTCAAAGTTAAGTTGAAAGTGTCTTTTCGATTTAGTTTTGGACTTAAATTTAAACTAAAGTCAACTTCAAATTGCTATATCTCTCAGTCTATAATGAATTAGGTGGCCCATGACCTATCAAATAAAGGTCTATGAGTCTTTTTTCCAACGCCACTAAGTTTTCCTCATTTGAAGTTCGGAGTAAAACTTTATGCCTATTTTACTGAACACTTTTGAGCTGAGGTTGTCATGGTGGGATGGGACCCGCCATAGAAGGATCGGCGGGGTAGAATTAAAAAGACACGAACTCTTATATTTTCCTTCTTCCGTTAAGTGCATAAATAGGTGAGGGTCACCCTAGAAACCCTCAAAAAACTGCTCTAGGCTTGGAGAGAAAGGAGGAAAACAATTCTAACGCAAAGAAGGCTACAAACCGCGGATTTTAGGCCCGCCTCCTTTGTTTTTTCTTTCAGAATTCAAGTATTGTACTTTAATCCTTCTACAACTGCTTTTCTCCTAGGTAGGTTAGGTTTTCTAAATTGAGTAGTTATAAACTTTTTCCCATGCATACTATAATGTAAATTGAGTAGAGATTTCATGCCTTAGGCCATCGGGCATGGAGTCTGGATGGCTGAATGATTGTCAATTTTTGTTTAGAGTGAGAATGTATGATGTGGGTTCTAATTTCTATGACTAGGGATAGTGGTCCAGTCTTGAATGTTATTCTTGATAATCCATATTGAGAGGGATGTTGACTCTTGTGAGATTAATTATTGGAAAATATCTAGGTCATAAAGAGATTCTGAGATTGGTGCGTTATGGGATATTGGCGTACATAGAAAGATAGGCTTATACAATAATTGTGTGTGTTTATGCTGACTAATCCCTGTGAAATACTTTAGCAATGCATATCATGAATAAAGGGCGAATGTGAATGACTTAGTATTGATAAATCTTATGCCATGAAACTATTTGATTACCTATGGTTATAGGTTACGGTTTAGTCTATATCATAGAGAAAATGATTAATAGTGATTGAGTAATGCTATAAAGTTTCCTATGCATTTAATTGTTGTGGCTTGGGTGATTGATATGTTGTTGTGATTGGTCTACAATCCTATGATGTGAAACTCATAATCTTGAACTTGCTCCATCAAAAGTAATTCCTTGAATAAAGAAGGCTTGATGAAATATTGTTAAAGAGGAAAAGATGGAATGAAACTAATGAAAGGACTATTATGAGCAATTGCATACCATGAACCTGTTACTTGATTATGCAAGTATATGAACTATTCAGTATTGATTGTGATTGTGATTGTGACTATTGGATCAGGTATCACGCCAGTACATATTGGATTGGGTGTCACTTTTTGACACATATTGGATCGAATGTCACGTTCCGATACATACTGAATCGAATGTCACATTTTAATACATATTGGATCGGGTGTCACATTTCGACATCTATTAGATCAGGTACCATGCTAGTACAAACTAAGAGTTTAGGCGTGGTCACATGAGAGAACCAAATATATGTTATGGTTCCTTGAGAGAACCAATTGATTGTTATAATTGTGATTATCATGCCCATTATGTAAACTAATTCATGTTAAGGACCGAAAGTCTGAGCTATGCTATAATGTGATGTGATTATGTATCCTAAATTATATGTGTGATGATAAAGGAACTGACACAATTATAACTGATCATGCCCGTCCCGTGTAATAATTGATATGAGGGGACCAAAGGTTCAAGTGTTACCAAGTTTCATACTTTAGCGGAGTAATATGTATTGTTATAGTGTGTTTGCTTGATCTCGTCCTTACTGTGGGTATGAGGTCATGGGTAAGAAAGGGAAGAGCAGTTGTTGAATTGTTTAGTGAGATTAATGACTTAGAGTCAGATAATAATAGTGTTCCGTGGGTATATGTGAAAAAAAAGGGAAATTAGAAAAAATTTGGAGATTCTGTCTTCGGACATGCTGCCTTGGTGGGAGGATCCCACTATGGCGAGGCCGCCATAGCGAATTAGGTCCCTCCATGATGGACCAATACGGTTAGGAGAGGAGCCTTAGTCCATCTAAATATTTTTCTCTTACAAGTGAGATGTCAAATATTCTAACGCCAGGTGTCGGTGTAAAACCTTGAGGTAAGGGCTAGATAGACAGATTTGTGGTGGCCGTATTTTGAAAACTCCTCTATGTGATAAAATGGCTAGGGATTAATCTGTATTAGAGTTGGTAGCAAATCAACTAGAAGGGATACGTTCTAGGCTTGAAGAACATTGGTAGGTTAATGGAAATGGTAAGAGTTTGTGCATAAAGGTTTGGCGGGTGCATTTTCTTAAGTGAATGTTTTGTTATTGTTGATTTATTTATATCATGTGGTAGGTATCAAGTTGACCAATGATGCCTAACAGTACATGTTATTTATACTGATAATACTCTTGATATGCCACTTGGTATAATCTGGTTGCAGAGTCAGTGATGTTTCATAGGTAAAGATGAAGATGATCTCCGACAACTTATACTCTTCATTTCTTATTACTCTTAGAAATTCTTATACATGTTTAAACTAGTTTATTGGGAGGGTTTTCAGTGTATTTCACTACAATTTTTAATTATCAAAGAGATTTCTTCTATTTTCTTAAATTCCGCATTGACTTGATTTCAAAATTGGCATAAGGGTTCTCCTGTCTAGATGTTAGAGTAGGTGTATGCATAGCCCGATGAACTGGATCGTGACAGACATTGAAAGAATAAATGGTGGTGTTAGCCTTTTTTGAAGATATTTCGATAACGATCTTTGAGAGGGTGAGTGAGAACATTAGTCTTAAAAAAGATCTCTCTTGGCTGACTTTGTGTCTTTGCTAGCTTTGTTTTTTCCTTGGTAAATTTTAGAAACTCTTATTATTGGCTATTTAATGTTTTTTTTTCTTTCTTGTGATGGATAATTTTCAAATTATACAAATTCTATAAAACTCAACTTCCTTTTAGAAATGAAAAATATTAATAATCATCAATTTGAAGAAAACAAGAAATTTCATATCATATTATAATATTTCATATTCTTCAATTTATTAATCGAATAAACAAAATGTTGTATTTTGTAAATATCTAAAACAGGTCCAAACTAAATTATTCTTTTAACAAATATTAAGAATTATTCCTTAACCATAATCGATACATTTAACTTCTTACCTTACTTGTTTCTGGTATGCAAACACTATTACCATTTTATTGAAAGTTTTGTTTCTTTATACTTCAATGGATATTCTTTCAATTCTTCATCAAGTCATTTCTTAATTCTCCAAGAATCCTTTATGAAAATTGTAGTAGCCATCAACAAATGGAATGTCTCCAATATAAAGGCCTCATAATGAGCCAGGGTTTAATTTTATCGTTGTGGCACTTGTCGTGAGGTGTTCACCTCAAACCAAGGGTTTGCAGGACACCAGTGCAAGCATTAGTTTCAGGGCACTTGGATAAGAGGTACCCCATCATAAGTGTTTCTATCCATTAGTTTACCTCCTTGTCCTCTACCGTCACTTAGGTAATCACAAGTTTAATCCAACAGTGTTACGAGGCCAGGGACATCTTATCACTCTCGTTAGAAATATCTGGTGGTGAGAGTGCCTCCTCACAAATTCCCTAGTTATCTGCGGTTGATTTTTGACACAGAAAATCTGGCGCGGTTAGACGAGGAAGATAAAGCATCCCTGGAGTGTATCACCGTTGAGATAGACTTGCGATTACCCAAGTAACGATAGAGAGAAAGGACGTAAGCTGAAACTTGGCGCTTATTTGGTGCCGCATGAGCCCTTGGCTCGAAGTGAACACCTCATGATAAGTCCTACAATGATAACACCAAATACCTTGGAACGTTATGATGCCTTGATAAGCCATTTCACTTTCACTAATCTTAGTTCTTCTAGCTCCTTCATAATTGTCATCTGTTGATCCAAAAATGTTTGTGCAAAAACAAGGATGAAATTTCCAAGAAATAACTGAAAACTTATATACTTGTAAGCATAAAATATTATTGAAAAAATACATGCATGTAAGGATTATATTTTAGTATTCATTTCGTTGTAGTTTTATCTCTTTTATGCCTTTTCATTATTTTGAATGTGGAACGATGACTAGCGCAAAGCTACAGCTAGGAAAGAGTGATCACTTAGAATAATTTTCATCGATAAATTATATTATATATGTTAAATATTATTTTTCATACTATTATATTAAATCCTGAATATTCTAAGCAAGATTCATGGCTTAACCATTGGTTGGACGATTATATGAAATCTTTTAAGGTTGGTTTATTAAAAAATCGATTTTGATTGTGAATTAACTATATCACATAAAAAAATATACTTTAGAGCTAGCTCAATCTTAATCGTTAGCTTATAAGGTGAAGACTATGAAAAGTCATACCAGGAGACCATGTCTACCACTGATGTAGACAACTTAACACCCCACTTCCCCTACACACACAAGTAATGTCAACTGAAACTTTGATAATATAATATAATATGGAGCACCCAACAACGAATAAATCAAGAATTAAGGTGGAGTTAGCTCTACTATCAAGTTAGACTATGAAATCCTAATTATCTAAGTTAGTGAGAGTGAAAAGAGATAGATTGAACAGTTTAGGTAAATGATTCATTGAAGAGAAATACAACCAGATAGCTTATACGTACATAATTTTTTTCATCTTTTTCGGGTCAAAATCTAATACATTTGGATGACGGTCAACTCTTTTAAAATAACTAAATATCCCAATAAAAATGTCAGCCCAATCAAATAGCTATCCTAGACGAACAAATTTGTGTTTATTTAAAGTTTATTGAATATGTACAAATCATTAATCTAAAATTTAGTAAAATAAAAAGATTAATTCAAAATTCATGAATTTCAAATTTTGTCTCCTCCTTAATGAAAATACAAAATATAGCAAATGAAGTAAGTTTATGCAATCAGTTTTGTTTTTGAAAAGAAAAGAGAAGAAACAAAGAAAAAATCGAATAAAACTGTACAAGTATAAATTTTGCACCTTGATTCTTTCTTTGTTTGGTATTAGGGGCAGAGGAGTTGGTTGTTTATAATGTCCATACAATCTTAAAAACCTCCATGAGTAGTCTTCGAAAATAAGTTAATTTCACATCAAATTGTTCATCAAAAATTTAAAAATCAACATATAAACTTTTCTAATATCAAACATTAAAACGTATAAAAGAGATGAAAATTATACCTCAGCAACGACGCCTGCCCTTCTACTAGACCCATCTTTGCTTTTCATTATATTTCTGATATTTCTATCACTTATATATATAGTGTAGAAGAAATGTTCAATCTTGGAAAATAATTAAATTATTTTATCATATATGTTATGTAATCTAATCATTTAAATCTAAGATTTAGATACATTTAATTTATTTAAATATTATTAATAATAAATCTAGACATTGCACAAATATTTTTTGGTACATTCCTCTTTATTCATACTCCTATTTGATTAACTTAATGATGTATATGTATTCAATCCTAATGTCTTAATTTGTACCGTGGGTCTTTATTTGTATCTGACTTTTAGAAATTTCATTATTTAAATCTAAGATTTATGTGAGTTTAATTCATTAAAAATAGAGATTCTAATCCATGTATTATTGCATAATTTCAGTTTTAGTCCTTGTGTTATTTAACTATACACATTTAACCTTCAATTATTTGAAGTGTGCGATTTTGGTCCTTGAAGTTAATAAAATTTAACAATTTAACAAATTGATCACTTTAAAATATATAAAATAAAATAAATTGAAGGTTTGGTACATTCCTCTTTATTCATATTCCGATTTTGTTAACTTAATGATTTATACATCTCAATTTGTAATGTCTTAATCCGTAACGTGGGCCTTTATTTGAAAGCATTTTTTAAAAATATATAGAGAGATAAATATGGTAATGATAGTCCGGTGGTAAAATAATTGTATATCGAGGGTATTTTATTTGTATGTCAGAGACGTCTGAGTCTGAATGCACATCTGAAAGATTAAAATATTTCTAGATTTGAACACTAGTGGGTAAGCACTATACTTGGGATAGTAGGAGCATGTGAATAAAGATTGGGTGGTGTGTAATGACCCGAAAGGTCATTTTTAATATTTTTGACAAAATTACCATTTTACCCCTATTGTCAGTTGCCCCGAGTCACTTTTGGTTGGGTATGAAAGTTAGTTTTTGGAAATCTTGTGAAAAATTGAGGTTTTGCTTGATAAATGGGTTTTAAAGGCTTAAGTTGCCAAGTTTTGAGTTTTAGAGTCATTTAGAGTTTTGAGTCTCGAAATAGAATTTCGTTGATTCCATCAGTTTCAAAATATGAAAATTATTGTAGGAGAGTTGTCGGAATCAAATTTGGAGTTAAAACGTGGAATTTAAGTCCGAAGGTGGAAATTGAGTTAAAGTTTGTCCAAGTTTGACTTTAGTTAACATTTGGGGTTCGGTTACTTGGATTGGATTTCTGATAGTTCCAATGGTTTCAGGAGGTGATTCTAATGCTAGAAATGGCTTCGTTATAATTTTTAGAGGTCCCAAGGGTATTTTGGATAATTCAAGTGTCGAAACTAGTTTAGTTGCGACTTCTCAGATTTTGGGTCAAGGAGGCCTCAAATTCGAATTTTAATAATTTCATTGAGTCCAAAACGTCACAATTAGTAGGGTTGCATATATGGTTTGTGTATACGAGATTCTGAAAAAATCTCGAGGTGATCGTGTCAAGGCCCGATTTCTCAGGCCATGATAGCACCTACTATAACCCACTAGTAGGTAAGCCAACCCGTCAACCCAAAACTTCATGTAATGGGTTTGAGGGTAGAAACTAAACAAGAGTAGCAAATTATAAAGATACTTAGAAAGAATAAGAGGAAGTAAACCAAAACATGATATAAACAACTAAAGATCCCTTTCAGAACCTAGAAGTCACAAGTACAAAGCTGCTACAAAATAAAAGATGAGTACAAGTCCCAAAAGTGGATCATAAATATATACAACAACTGGCTAGTCTCAAAAGGCAAAAGATGGGTCATTCATACTGAAGGAGACAGAAATGATCCAAAAACCAAGTGCTCACCCTAGTCTCCGAAGCTGACTGCAACAGGCTCGATCTATCCACGGCAGTAGCTGGTGCTCGGTCCTGCATCACGAAAGTAGCTATAGAATTTAGTATGAGTACCAAGACAATAGGTAACCAGTAGGCATCATAGGCCGACTGAGCAGAAAAGGTGAAAATAATATGAGAAAGAGGTATAAGCCTAAATAGGAATCAACATAAGCATCTAAAGTGAAAAGAGTACTACCTACGAGAGCTATAGCTAACTATACCGAACTGGTCCCCCAAAATCCAGTAGGAAGACTCGTGCGCAAGTTAAATAAAAACTCAGATGAACCCCCATAAGTCCGTCGAGTACACAGAATAGCTACAACTACTAAGGCTAGAACCAAGAATCTGCGAGGTCAAGAACCGAAGAACTGTATCATTTTCAAACCCAGAATCTCCAAGAGTCAACGAACTAGGAGTGTCTTAGGGGTCGAGGCCGAAACTGGGACCCAGATGCTCACCCAAATATATAACGTGGCCAAGATCAAGACTGGGTACCCGGATGCTCGCCATATTACATCGGTGCGGTAGAGGTCGGAGCTAGGTACCTGAATGCTGACAGGATTGGGTACCCAGATGCTCTTCATACTAGCAAGCCGGTAGAGGTTGGGGTTGGGTATCTAGATACTCCACGATAATTCTGAACGGAGGCCGGGACTTGGTACCCAAATGCTCACAGATAATTTATCCCATGGTGTCAAATATTCTTCTTCCCAACTAGACTACAACAGTACCGAGATTTTTCTCCCCAATGTGTCAACTAATATGCTGCCAAAACTTGAGCCAGAGTCAAAGCCAAATGGTCACAAAATCTAGTATTGCCGACGCATCTCAAAGTCATGTCTATATTGAGTTATGGATGAGGGTGTTATTAAGAGCAAGGGTATTGCCTATCTAAGGCCAACTACCCGACACTAGCCCGCTACACCATTCTACAAGGATCTAAGTCCGTCGGAGCGACGCGGGCAACCAAAGTAGTTTTACAACCTATATTAAGGCCAACATACTCCACAATATCAACAACATGCTTATTCAACTCTCCTAACAATATAGACGAATAACGACAAGGTACACATGCTTCCAGATACCCAAAAAACCTGATAACAAGTCTAAAGCATGATTTCTAAACCTAAGATATACCATTAAGCTACCAAACCCAAATTCCAACTATTTCAACATACTTTCGCACATTCCATCTCAATCTAAAGAAAGGAAAATCATAGCCTACCTATACGCTGAACACACGAGCTCCAAATTATATTATTGGAGCCTTTCCCTTCCGAGCGGTCTTGGAATGCTGCCATGCCATCAAAAATAGAAGCACAATATCGATATGGTCATTTAGACACTAATTTCATAATTGTTGGAGACGGATTAATTTCGAGGTCTAAAATGGAGAATGTAGGACCAGCATTCAAAATTCCAAATTTGAACCCAAAAATAGGTTCTAAATGTCACTCTAAGCTCACAAATCAACACTATAACACAATTTGGGATGGGAAAATAGCAGGATGAGCATGCAACCAAAATTCAAAAAAATTCGAACTAAAATATAAAAATAGAAGCTTCTTGATCAGTGAATTGTGAAAAAACTAGACCCTCTCAATCCAAACAAATTATACCATAACGTTTCTGGCGAAAAAACCACAATCTAGCCTCAAAAATCACTAAAAACAATGTTCAAATGATCAAGATATAATCTTCCAAAATTTTACACAATTCAATCCGAAAATGGCCAAAATAATAGCTAGATTCGTAAATTTACCTCACACGAAGTCTCCCACAAGATTCTGAGTTTACCAGCGGATTTCTCATGAAATTGTCTTGAACTTAGACCCTTGAATCATCAAAATTGGGTTTATATAGACCAAGAAATAAATTCTCAAAATTCTTCAAAAATTAATTTTAAAATTAGAAATTGTAGAAACTAGAATCAAGATTTTACCTCAATCGAAACTCTTCTCTCAAGATTCCGAGCTAACCAACTAATTCCATGTGAAAATCTCTTGAAGATAGACTCTTCAATCACTAGATTTGGACTTCAAAAGCTCAAGAATGAGGGTTTAAAATTGAGATACAAAATCTGAAAAATCTGCACTTTTGCATCAGATTTTTTTGGTTTTTGCAGTATTTAAAGTCTCCGAATGAATCCTCGGAATTTATTTGGAACCCGATAAAAATAAACCAGTTATGCTACCCCACTAAATTTGAAGTTTAGGACTCAATGACGCATTCGAAATTATCTTACGAGGTCATTTTAATAAAAAGTGGATCCCACATCCAAGTGTCATTTTAAGCCAAACTCCACAATGGGCCTCAGAATTAGACCGAAAACTTTGGGAAGCAAACGAAGGATCGTTCTAGACCAAACTCAATATTTTGGAACTAACTATGTCATCAGAATTTTCATCCGAGCGTGTTTTCCAATAAAGTTGACCAAAGTCAACCATATGCTAACTTTCAAAGTCAAAAACGCCAAATGGCCCAAACTCGTATTGATTGTCTCGATAGTCATGCCAACAATGATACTAGCCTAATTTTTCCATTTTAGAGTTGATGGAACCATAAGAATTTGAATTCGAGGTCTTCTTGATCCAAAACTCAAAAAGTCGCAACTACACCAACTTAGGCCTTCAAAATACTAAAATGGGCTCGGGACTTCTAAAAATTCATCCAGTACTTCTTCTAGACCAAAAACAACCCTCTGAATCCAACATAGTCGTCAAAATTCCATTCTGAGCATCGAAACTTCAAAAGTTGACCAAAGTCAAATCTTGGCCTAAATTCCTCAAATTCTCAACTCAAGGCCTCAAATCTTGGTTACAATTGCAAAACTGATTCCATAAACTCTCCTAGGCCAATTTTGACATCCGAAGATACTAGAATTGGTAGAATTCTGTTTCGAGGCCCGTAGCTTTGGTTGGCCCCAAATACCACTTTTGAACACTTAAAGTTTATGAAAACTGAAATTTTTCAAAGACAACTTTTCATAGGATTTTCTAAAAACCAACACCTAGTACCATTCAGAAATGACTCGGGGCAACTAAAGGGAGGGGTAAAATAGTCATTTTATAAAAATTCCAAAAATGACCATCATGGTCATTACAAATCGAAGGCTTGAGTTGTGACTTAGCTTATTTTGTTGGTGCTGATGCAGGGTTCGCTTAAGCGGACCAGGTTCTCTTTAGCGAACCTTTGCTTAAGCGAAAGGACTTACTTAGGTGGGGTTCGCGAAAGCGAACCTCTGCTGAAGCGAAGGTCCGGTCGCTTAAGCAACATCTGAGAGGGTTTAGGTTCCATACTTCAGGAGGAAGAGATCATCGGGTTCAACTTCGAGGTTTAAGGTGTTTTTACCATTTTTAATATTTCCATGCTCGGTTTAGGCGATTTCTTCAAGATTTTTCATGACAAAACTCTTGGGTGATGTATTTCTAACACTTTCCCTTAATTTTCATTGAATTATTCTAAATTTTTACTTCAAATTATGGATTTCAAATTGAAGATTTTTGAGTTTTCTTGAACATGAACTTTTGAAGGAGAAATGGGGATTTTGAACTCATTTTAACCTCATTTTTTAAATGCTTTTCGCAGTTAGATTTCTGATTACTTGAGGAACATTTCCATCTAAGAATAATCAAATTCTGAGTTCGATTCTCGTTATGAGATTTTTCACCATTTTACCTTTTTCACCCAAATTGCTTAATTTTAGTGTCAATAGTTTAAAAATGTGATTGTGAGTCTATATTTAATTAGATTATGGTGATTTGGAGTATCTTCAGATTGAAAAAGCTTTAAGTTCAAATTATTCGTGACTTAGTCAAGGCTAAGGCAAGTGAAATTCTAACTTTTGTTAAGTATGTTGAACCTTGTATTTTCCTTTGTGAGAAGATTAGGGTGTGTTAGGTCATTAGATTGAATTTAATTATATGAGTTGAAATGTGATAGTGGAAATTCAGATAGGTTTAATGGTCTAAGTGTTGTGAACTACAGGACATTGATCTATTGTGTGATTGTAGATTATATGACATCATATGTGAATGTTTAACCTGTTTTGCTCATTACTTGTGCATATATTTTATATGTGATGGCTGAGAAATGATATGAGTGAGGTACTAGATATTGGGATCGAGGTTTTTATCGTTCGAGGTGATTTATCGAGGTTTCTTTCGGCGGTCGACGTCTCTTCCCACGGATAATATCACCGAGGTCTCTTCCGATAGATATTGGCCGAGGTCATTTCTGATGGATACATGGTCTATGTGAGGCACTCATGAGTTTTGATTTAAGGTGATCAATGGATGTATGTCATAGAACAGACATGTATCACAATATTTGATATTGCATTTGCATCTATTTCATCCTGTGATTGATTATGATTTGAGATTTCCTGTGTTTGCCTAAGTATAGCGGTGAGAACGTATTCATACTTTCTATTTGTAGATTGTCTAGTATTCTGGTATAATTGTGATATAAATTATATAGATTGGGTTATCTGAATGCAGGTGTGTAGTTGTGGAGGATTGTGGTTGGGATATCAGGAGTACCTGTGTTTCGCATTGCTTTACTTAGGGTTTAGTTTCCATTTTACAAAGTACATTGTTGTTGGTGCTCACCCCTTTCTTCTACATTTATGTAGGATCTGAGTCTGGCACCTCTGGCTCTTAGTACTCCTTTGATCGGGCCGCGCTTCTGGATACATGAGAGGTAGCATCTTGTCTTCTTCGGTAGTCTTTCATCGTCTATTTACTTTATGCTTTGTTCTACTTGAGAACTGAGACATCTAGACTTGTATATTTTTCATTTCTGTTGAAATAGTGGCTTGTGTATGTAACACCAAGTCTTGGGTGATTTAGAATCTATTTTCCACTTACCCTTATCTATATCATATTAGACTTTACATTTCTGCTTTTATTTTTGCTTATTTTGAATTGTTCAGACTCTTAGGATGACTCGTCTTGGTGGATTAGGCGAGTGTCATCACACCCGATTTTAGGTCATGACATATTGTAATTTCATATTGCATGTTTTCTTGAAATATTTACATAATATTATGTGGTGGATTTGTGTTATCGATGAAGCCTACTGTCATGACCTTAATCTGTCGTGACAGGTATCCGCAATAACCCTCTAGTGGGAGAATCATTTTTATAGCCTAACCTAACACACTTATGAGATATAACAGTTAAAGATTTACAGAAGCAGGAATAAATCAAAAAATAATATTGAGTCCCAATAAACTCAGAAAATAATCTAAACAACAAGCTGAAAATGCAAAATATCCTAAGAGCTGCAAGTCATTGTACCAAAATTCTAAAACTAAACAAGTCTAGAAAAGTAGTGCAATCCCCAAAAGGAAATCATTACGAATTAACAATTGTTTGAAGATCTAAGTCCCGAAAAGAAAGACTAGAATCGAAGATAGAGTCCGCGGCAGCCTAAAAGAACAGCTCACCCTTGAACTCAAATACAACTATTCCTCTAGGTGAGGTCTCTCCGCAGACGGCTAAATATGTCCTATACTCAATAAAATATAGATCAAGTGTAGTTTCAGTATACAAAATCAATGGTGTACTGGTAGGATCACGCGGTTAGATAGTAGGCAGATCATGAAAGAGAAGACTCGACATAATAGCGTATATATATATATACAAAATAAGTTAAATAGTGTCATCTCAAACAATATTTAATAAGATCATAATTCAACAACCTCAAAATGATATAACTTCACATAAGGGTCTTCTTATGGGACCTACAAACACTCAACTTGTGTCGAAATATGACACCCTATCCAAGGTTTATGTAATAATGTGACACTCAATCCAAATATGTGTTAGAACGTGACACCCAATCCAAATATACCATATCGGCTCGTGACTCCCAATCCCATATACAAGTAATCACAATTTCATAGCCATAATCAACAGTATTTCACCAAGAACCGGGCCATCACAAAATATGCCAACAAGTGATCATTTCACATAAAGTCTAGCATGTTTTCCTATTCATATGGTACGCAGTTCACTTTCAAATTTTGGGGAAAGTTGTATGAAGAGTTGGACACTCAACTCACTTTCAGCACGGCTTTCCATCCACAAATAGATGGGCAATCAGAGAAGACTATACAAGTGCTGGAAGACATGTTAAAAGCATATGCGATCGACTTTGGGGGGATATTAGGATAAATTTTTTCCCTTATGTGAGTTTTCCTACAACAATAGCTATCACTCCAACATCAAGATGGCGCCATTTGAAGCCTTCTATGGGAGGGGATGCAAATCTCCTATAGAGTGGTTTGAAGCTGAGGAAGTAGATCCATTGGGGGTAGACTTAGTGAGGGATGCTCAGGATAAGGTAAGGAGCATCCAAGCTAAGCTTCTAGCGGCTCAAAGTTGTCAAAAGAGTATGCTGACCGTAAGGTTAAGGATATGACATTTGAGGCTGATGAGAAAGTTCTTCTAAAAGTATCGCCTATTAAAGGGGTAATAAGGTTTGGTAAGAAGGGTAAACTTAGTAGTCCTCGCTATATTGGCTTTTTAAAGATTTCTGACTGTGTAGGGCCAGTGGCGTACAAATTAGCCTTACCACCTATATTTTTTGGGGTACAGTAGGTGCTCCATGTATCAATTCAAAAGATGTATCAATGTTAAAGAAGTACTATAGGGATAGGAACTATATCATTAAATGGGACTCGATGTTGTTAGACAAGGAACTTCAGTATGAGGAAGAGCCAGTTGTAATCCTTGATCGTGATGTCTGAAAGTTGAGGACTAAAGAGATCAACATGGTTAAAGTGTAGTGGAAACATCGTTCGGTAGATAAAGCTACTTGGGAGACTGAGAAGGACATGTGAGACAAGTATCCTCAATTGTTCGTTGAAACATGTACTACTCTATCTTTACTTTAGCCCTGTTTTCCCTAGTTAGTCATTCTAGGACAAGTAATGGGTAAATTGATATCTATTTTAATGATTTGTCCCCATCGTTATGAATAGGCCAATGGGGAAGAATTTCAAGGCAAAATACTTTGGGTTGTAACTTCGGAAAAATTTAGCCTAGGTCAGACTTGGACGAATTCTGAGTCAGGTGAGGCCTAGGATGATCATATGAATGGTGGTGGATCAAATCTCTAATTTGAGTGGGTAAGTTGATAGCCAAGATTATACAGAGCATTTAGGCTTCAGAGAATGGCATTCGGCGAGTAAAACTCCCGAAATTGGATTTGGCGTGAAGAGTATATTTTAGTACGTCTTTGAAAAGGGGTGTGTTGTGAAATGGAGGCTTTGAGCTCAAACTCTGAGCTCACTATTTTTGCATATCCTGCCAGAGTGATATTTCTCCCGCCAGAGCAGGACAGTCATGACCTAAGTAGGAAAAAACCCCAGAAATGATTTGTTTTTGCAAAAATAATTTCTAGAATGACAGAAGGCCACCTAGGGTGATTTTCATCTATTTTCCATGGATTTCCATGCGTAAGGTAAGGGTTTTACTCCCTAAACTCATTATTTGATTCCTATAACCTAGAAACTATGGTTGGTAATCATTGAGGGAGGGTTTGAACTGAAACTAATGGTGGGAAATAGCCCTAGGGTAGGGTTAAGATCATGGGTTTTGGCCTAAGAGGGAATTTTGTTATAATTCTTGTGAATTAGGCTATTTTATTGATCCTTGTGTATATGTGACTTGTTGTTAGACCAAGAACTAGCAGAAAGAACCCAAAAAGGGAAAGTTCTTGCACTTTAGAGTTGTTGAAGCATGAATTAGAGGTAGGTGATGGCTTTGTTTCTCATATGTGTTTTATATACTTGTTAAATTTCTTAGTGATATGTATATGTGTATATGAAGGAAAATATGCTAGATTATATATGAAATGGTCACTTGTTAGCCTGTTGTGTGATGAACATATTCTTGGTGATAAAATATTGAATATTGTATGTAATTGTGGCTGATTGCATGATTGATATCGGGTGTCATGTTCCGACACATAAATTAGATCGATGTCACATTCCGATATATATTTGGATCAAGTCTCACATTCCGACACAAATCTTGGATCAGGTGTCATGTTCCAATCCAAAGTTGAATGTAGGTTCCATAAAATGACCCTTTTGTGAAATTATAACATGTTGAAGTTATTGAACTATGATCTTGCTGAATATTATTGGAGATGAGATTGGTTAACTTATTATGTATGTGTATGCTTGATATGTTGAATTTACTTGTCTATGATCCGTCTACTGGCTAACTGCTTTATCCTACCAGTACATTATTATTTTGTGTACTGATACTACACTTGCTCTACCTTTTGTTGAGTATCGGGCATATTCAGCCGACTACGGAGAGACCTTGTTTAGAAGAGTGAGACTTGTTCGAGTTCAAGGGTGAGTTGTTTATTTCAAGCTGCCGAGGATTCTTCTTTGTTCTAGTCCTTTTTCCAGACTAAGATTTCAAACACTGTTTTAGTTTCATGACTATATTTTGGGAGTGCTTCCCTCTTCTTATACTTATATTTTGTTAGAGTTTTGGTACGGACGACTTTCAGTTCCTAGGATGTTTCTACATTTCAGTTTATTGTTGAGATTGTTTTGTTAGGTTTATGGGGACTCAGTATTATTTCTGGTTTTATTCCTGCTTCTACAAGTCTTTAACTGTTTTATGTCTTAAGTTTGATAACTTGGGCTATAAGAATTGTTCTCCTACTGGAAGGTTAGTGTGAGTGCCAGTAACGGCGTGTCAAGGTTGTGACACAAATAAACTAAACAAAAAATAATAATTTCTAAATATTAGGAGTTTAGTACTAATAAATTTCCTACTTATTCTCAAATTAAATCTTTTTTTTATCATGAGTTAAAAAATTTATATACGATATTTAAAATAAGTTGCATGTTGTTTGTGTTAGAATCCAAAGGCCCTATGCTTATCTATTCTTATTAAATTTTTCATTTTTCGATAAAATAGTACAAACGTGTAGTTCTATATAATAACAAATACTTATTAATAGGATGATTATTGTAAGGGTTTAAATTATAGTAAAAAAACTTGTTTTTTTCCTTTTTTATCACGTCAAATTTTAGTTTAATTAAAATAATAAAATAATAATTTGAGGAAAATAGTAAAAAGACAATTTTATCTAAAAGGGAGTCATTTAATGAAGAGCAAAAAGTTTAATCAATATTTTAAAGGTCTTCATTCTTTTAATATAATTAGTGTCAATGAATGTGATTTGCACGTTACTCCCTACCAATTATCATATAAAAAAGAATCCCGATGACTAATTTGGAGTTCCATGCCGCACCTGACACGTGAATCGGGACTCAACTTTTGAACCAAGACTCGACCCCGACTTCGACCTAGAATCCGATCTAACACTTGTCCCAAGACTCAATCCAAGACCCGACTTTTGACCTGTGATCTGATTCGACATTCGACCCTGTACCCAACTCGAAATTCAACTCCGACACCCGACAGTCGACACTGATCTGGGACCCAACTTCCGACACCAACTCCCGACCTATGACCTGATCCAAATTTCGAATCGGGACCTAATTTTTGACCTGAGATTCTACCTTGCACCTGACTTTAGAATTGGGATCTAACCCCACCCTACCCTGACATCCGACACGAGACCCAACCTCGACTTTCAAATCCTGACCCAGTTTGACTTTCAACCCAGATATCTAATCCTAATATCAGACTCTAGGCCTGACTTGCAAATCAAGACCCAACCCCGACACCTAACCTCGACTTCCAATCAAGGATCCAATCTCGACTTCAAACCTAGGACCCCACTCTAACTCATAATTCGGGACCTGACTTTTGAATTAGGACCCAACCACGAGATCCAATTTTTGAACTAGATCCTATCCTAACATTCGACCCCGACAATCAATTATGGACCCACTTCAATACTTGACCTGGGATGACCTTAACTCTCGATCTGAAACCCAACTTTGACACCCGATATGAAACTCCACCCTGACACCTAACTCGAGACCCAATCTTGACACCCCACCTGTAATCTTACCTCAATTTCTAACTAAGAATTCAACACTCAAATTGAGATTCGACCCCGATCAGACCCTAAATCCAGAAGTTGTGTCCCAAATCATCTTGAATTTAGGAAAAAACATTAATAACGGGAGGTTGTATCTCATTGAATTATTGATTGAACATTTTTCCATTTATTGAAAGATTTTAAGATAAAATTATCATTTACTATTTTTCTACGATAGACAAAATTATCATTTACTATTTTTTTAAATAATTGTTATTTAATTACTATGCAAATATGTAGGAATTTGAAATTAATTAAAGTTATAACTATTAAATATTTACTCATTAAGGATATAATTTAATATTTAATAGATATTTTGGTTAACCAATATTATAAAATGTATAAAAATTTTCTACTCGTAGTTTACTTGAAATAGATATAATATTAAGCTCCTAGTGTTAATGGAATAATATGTATCCTGCAATAATAGTCCTAGCACAAAATTACATTTATACCCATTAGTAATTTCTTAGATGGAGGAAATTTTAACTTAAAAAGGCAAGTAAGTAAATCAACTTTTAGTGGATATTTTAGTTAATCAACATTTATATTAATGCTTTTATAATAACTAGTTTCTATGAACTTGCTTTGCAGGTTACTCCCTATCAATTATCATACAAAAAAGAGCTCTGGTGACTAATTCAGAGTCCCATCCTGACACCCGACTCGGGAGTCGACCCTGACATCCGACCTCGACACCCGAATCTGAATCGAGACTCTACTTTTGAACCAGGAATTGACCTTGACTCCCGACCCATTTTTCAATCCAATACATGTTCCAAGACTTGACCCGATACTCTAATTCTGACTCGAGATCAAATCTTGATATTCGACTCTAAACCCGACTCAAAACTCGACCTTGACATCTGATCTCGACACTGACACCCGATAATGATTTATGATCGCACTTCTAACATCAACTCCCGACTTAGGACCCGATCCGAATTTTGAATTAGGACCTGACTTCTGACCTGAGATTCAATCCTACCTCTAACTTTTGAATTGGGACCTGGCCCCACCTAACCCTAACATCCGACACGAGATCGACCCTGACTTTTGACTCTCGATCCGACCCCTGCATTAGACTCTAGATCTGACTTGAAAATCAGGATTTAATTCTGAATCTGATCTAGGACCTAATTTCGACTTTCAACATAGGATCCGACTTCAATTTTTGATCCGGATCCGACTTTTGAATAAGGATCCGACCACGAGATCCGACTTTTGAACCGGAATCTAATGTCGACACTCGATCCCAAGAATCGATTAAGGACCCACTCTGATACTTGATCTGGTATCTGACCTCGACTTTCGATTTGAAACCCAACTCCAACACCCGACACGAGACCCCACCCTAATACTTAACTAGGGACCCAACCCTAACACTCCATAATCTTACCTCGATTTCTAATTTGGGATCCGACCCGGGATCCAGGATTGGGTCTCAAACCATCTTGAATTTAGAAAAAAAAGTTAATGTCAGAAGGTTGTATCTCATTGAATTGTTTATTGAACATTGCATTTATTGAAAGACTATTTAATAGATAAACTTATCATTTACTATTTTTATACAATAGACAAAATTGTCATTTACTATTTTCTTTAAATAATTGTTATTTAATTATTATGCAAATGTGTAGGACTTTGAAATTAATTAAAGTTGTAACTATTAAATATTAAGGATATAAAAGTTGTTCAATATTTAATGGATATTTTGGTCTACCAATATTATTAAATGTGTAGAAATTCCCTACTTGAAATAGATTTAATGTTAAGCTTGTGGTATTAATAGAATAATATGTATCCTACAATCAATTTAGTCTTAATAGAAATATGTTTTGTTTAGTCCAAGTGCAAAATTATATTTATACCCATTAATAATTTTTTAGATGGATGGAATTTTAACTTAAAAGGACAAATAAGTAAATCAACTTTTAGTGGATATTTTGGTCAATCAACATTTATATTCGTGCTTTTATAACAATATAGATAGATATAGATATAGATTAATGATGTATATATCTCTAAGGTATAATGTTAGATTAACGTGGGCCTTTATTTGTAAGCGTTTTATAAATTAAGCAAGTCAAATGGTCATAAACCCAATTCGATGTGTAACTATTTTAATCCAAAATAAATTAAGCGGATTATGACCCAATCCAATTTTAGTTCAACCCATTTTAACCTTCTTAATTTTAGTCTAATCTAATCCATTTCATACCACCCCTTGTTAAACATTAATAATTTTTAAAAATTGTGGCTAGGGATTAAAAGATGACTATATACATTTGGGCCATTTTTAAAAGATTATTTTTGGGCCCAAGTGCTTATTCCTTTTGGCAGATTCAACAACAAAACCTAAAAGCCCTAGGTTTATGTACAAGTAAAACCAGTGTGCTTTGGATTTGCGCCTCTCAGCTCTTCCTCTGCAGCAACTATTTTGATCTCTTTCTCTACGGAATCAAAGTGTAAGTGCCTCTTTCCTCTTAACTCTGCATTTTTATCCTTAGCTCCCACTGTAGTTTATGTCTCGATTTGTCAAGTAAAGATGTGATTTTTTTTGACAATCTTAGTGGTTTTTATTGAGATGTGATGAGGAAAGTAGGCTTTCACACTATCTTATGGTTGAAATTAGCGAGGGTTCGGACCCTTTAACGTTTTGGGGTTCTTGGTAGTTGTATTTATGGTAAAATTTATGCAAGTGATGCTTAGTTTTAACTGGGGTGTGAATGGAAGTAGGATTTTTTGGAGGGTAAAAAAGGCCATAGAATGGGTTATGGTGTTTGTAGCAGATAGCTTTTATTATTTGATTGTATTTTCAGCACGTCTACTCGTGTGGGGGACTTATTATTCTTTTTGACAATGGGTGGTAGTGTGAATTTGTTTCTTATTCTTTGATAAAGGAAGTGTTATTGATGGAGGTCTTGTGATCTGATGGAATTAAACAGTGTTTGTGTAGCTGTATATTTGTAATTATTGTGTTGTCTTCTGCTGAGTCCTTACCTTGGTTATATTCGTTGTCATGATTTCTGCTGTTTGCTGGTCTGCTTCTAATCTATAGTTACTAATACATGTAAATTTGTGCTGATAACTAGTGTCTTTTTGAGGATATCAGCTATATCTTGCTGCCATTTGATTCTTTTTGTTTGGTTTTTGGAGCTATTCTTGTGGTCACTTTTTCGATGGTGGGTCTGATTATTGCATATACTGGATACAGTTTGATAAGAAAAGATGGTCAGAGTTAGTGTGCTGAATGATGCTCTCAAAAGCATGTACAATGCTGAAAAGAGGGGAAAGCGCCAGGTCATGATTAGACCTTCATCAAAAGTCATCATCAAGTTCCTCATTGTTATGCAGAAGCATGGTATGTTAGTTTCTTAACTGTATGCACTGCTAGCATCACCCTATCAATTTCTTACTGTTGGTATCTATGTGTAGGTTACATTGGAGAATTTGAGTACGTCGATGATCATAGGTCAGGAAAGATTGTCGTCGAACTGAATGGAAGGCTAAACAAGTGTGGTGTTATTAGTCCTCGCTTCGATGTTGGTGTTAAGGAGATTGAAGGATGGACTGCTAGATTGCTCCCTTCCCGACAGGTATAGTAATTAATATATTCACTTTGTTCTCTTGATCAATAGATGGAACTGTTTGGGCATGGCTTCTAGCTTCCGAAATGATTTGTCGGACTGAATGTTAAGTCATGGTCATATTAGTTTGTGATTTAGACATTTTTAATGCTCTATTCCGTAGTTCTTTGATGAATCACGACTTGCATTGCTAAATTTTGGTTCTTCTTAAGCAGTTACAATCTTGAGTAATCGGGTCAATCATCCGTGTAATGCTTATAAGATCCATCCATTTTGTAAATGTCACATAGCAAGTGCTCCTTGTAGATGCTAGCAGTTGAGGCTCTCCTGTAAAGGAAGAACTCCTGTCTATCCAAAGGAGAAAATTTGTATCCTATGGCTTGGCTAGCAGAGTCTCTCTGCTATTATTTTTGTTACTAGTCCCCGATAAAGTGTGTTTCTTTGAAGTTGTATCTGAACAGTCATATTGTGGATTGAAACATCATATGTAGTTGATACTTGATCTAACCAAATGAAATTTCAGATCTTTTCTGTCATCACTGATGGAGTAAAAGTCTTAGTTGTTAGTTTTATTCTGTATATTATCTGTTTTTATGTTTTGATCTTTACATGTATGTTTGAACTTGCAGTTCGGGTACATTGTGCTGACTACCTCAGCTGGTATCATGGACCATGAGGAGGCTAGGAGAAAGAATGTTGGTGGAAAAGTTCTTGGTTTCTTTTATTGAGTCATGTTGACATGGATGAAAAGTTTGGTTCTGCTGTTTGTTGCCTTTTAATATCCACCCTTTTGTTTTTTTTGCTCCCATCAAATTTAGTAGGGATTTTATTGAAATTTTGAGACAATTATCAGATTTTGTTGAAAAAGTTGCTGGTGATAGCCTGTAGGCTTTATTGCGGTGGCATGTCTATTTGACATCTAAAGTTTGTTGTAGATGTGCATGTTTGTGTTTTTACGAGTATGAAAGGTCTCTTTTCTTCTAGTCGTGTTAGCTTCTAAAGAGCTAGCATACATGATAAATTTCTAGTAAAGGAACCAAGAAGATTGGGTAGTGAATTTGTGGTTATAACTCCAAATTGTGTTTTAAGTATACGGGCTAGAATAAAGTAAACAATGAATCAGACCAACTATTTGTGTAAAGATTACAACATAAAACTAGGTGAAGAGAATTTTCTTTAAGGTATTTGTTTGTTAGATCTTATATCTCAGTTTTTTATAACTAGAAGGGAAATTTGAAATAGAAGGATCTCAGGTTTTTAGCCATTTTCATATCTGTAAATTTTGGATTTAGAAAAAATAGCAAGTTAAAACGACTTTCTTGAAGCACAAAGTGCAACATAAATTGAGACACAGAAAATAGTATTTTTTAAATATCAAAATATCACATACTTAAAAACCTTTTTCCGTATTTTTGTTCTGTTTCCATTTCTTCCAAAAACAATTATTATGTGAGGCAGTTGATAATGTAACATGTACAACTCTAATTAATTAATGAGAGAACTAAATCACATACCATTTTATTTTTAAATGTCTAAAAGGAGAGAAAAAAATATTTTTCGTGAGCATTACTCATTTCAGTAAATGTATTACTTACAATTATTCTAGTGCTCCACACTAAATAAGATGGTTCCTATTTTTCATTTAATTAAAGGGAAACTTGTACTAGTTGTCCAAATTAGACTTCAAACGAAATCTTAAATTATCTATCTACATTCTTCAACAACTTCCTAAGAACAATTTATTGCTTTTTACTAGCGTATTCTGTTTTATATTCTGCTTTTTACTATAGTATTTCTCTATATGTCCCTCCATTTTTTATTACTTAATTCTCTTTAACTTTTTCTTCTTCCATACCATGGATATTTAGACTCATTGAGCACTACATATCATTACCCTTTTTATGCTCATCAGATATTTATTTGGTTCTTATTTTTTTTTCTTTTTCCTACTTATGGGTGTAATCAATATGACTGTGATAGTAGCAATAATGTATCATTGCTTCTTCTTTTTTTCCATACGAGGGAAAATTTTATTGAATTTATTTTTGTTTTATTTCTCTTCTTTTCCCTACAAAGCGATACCCTAATGGTCTTACATAAGGTGAATAAATATAAAATATCTAAAACTAGTTATATTTTCATGTATCCACTATCATTAATTTTGTGTAGTTACTGCTTTCAATCAATTTTATCTAGTTATGTAGCAGACATTTTATTCAAATATTGCCAAATTTCTATGCAAAACCAGTAAATTTATCCACTATATAGGAAGTGTGGTGGGATGAATAAGTATTTTCATTCTAAATAAAAGAATTTTCGATTTGAGTTTACGAATAGAGAATGCTTTCCCCGTGATTGATCCCAAGAAGTAAAATCTGAATTGATTATACCAATGAATTCCAAATACCATCTGGCTAATTTTTGTAATTTTATTTTACCCATTGACACACTCCGTCAATTTTACAATGAATTTTTTTGCCACAAAATACTGTCTAAATTAAACTTTAATGTTATTTGTGGTGATTGGAAGCATAGTTACTTCCAATTAGCGGTTTTCAAAGTTCATTTTGGGTCGGTTATTGATCAAAATCAAAATCAAATTAATTTTTAAATAATTAAAACCAAATCAAACCAAATAAAATTTACATCCAGTTTAGTTGTTATCGATTTTAATTTGATTTGGTTCGGTTATTGACCATACACAAAAATAAAAGAAACTATTCATTCAAAACAGAAAAAAGACAACAATTCATTCAGAAAGAAATAAATTGTCTTCATGTTAAAAAAAGATCTTATATTTCTTATAACATAACTTCAATTATGTTTAACTTTCTGCTTATATTGTTAGCTAATTCAATATATACTAAACAACATAAACTAACTGAATAATGTATAAACTAATGATTTGTTGCACAAATAAAAAGTGCATCATACCTTACTTTTTTAAATTAGTGGGTTGCATTTTTTTGCATAAAATGTGTTCATAAAAATATATATAATTTGTTGGTTCGGTTGAGTTATTTCTTCGGATTTTTGAACAAAATCAAAACCAAATCAAATATTATCGTTTTTTTAAAATGTAAAACCAAACCAAATAAAAATCTTTATTTAATCGATTTGATTTAGTATTTCGATTTGGATCGAATTTTACCCAAACCATAAACAACCCTACTTCCGACCAATGCCATAACGTTTATACATGTCGAAATGTGTTCCTATTGTTTCATATTCATTTATGCAATTATGTTAGTTTGATATAAGAACGAAAATTTCAAGAAATATGCAAGGAAGAAAATATTTTATCATATAAAAAAAGTTTTAAAATTAGGGGAATACCAGACAGAAATATGGTAACGTTTATATCTAAAAAAACATTTCTATTTTATTTCCACCATTTTTCCTTCAAAAATTATATATTGCTTCTTATTTATTCTCTTCTTTTTCCCTATTTATGGGAGGAATTAAGTTAGTGAAATTTTGATAGCACTAATATACTATGTATATATTTTTGGTAGAGCACTAATATTCTGTATGAAAATATGTTGATTCTTATTTAGTTTTCTTGTTTGACCAGCTTAGAGGAGAAAGTTAATGTGATTGATCTACTAATAGCACTAATAAATTCATTTCTTCCTACTTATAGGATGATGGAGTTAATTATGTGTCTTTTGTTTTTTCCCGTAGCCCTAATATCAAAACAAATGCTGCCATAATAATTCGAACAAAAATTGAATATGCACGAAACAAGATAGAAAAGGGGAAAAAAGATGAACAAAAAAGAAGAAAGAAAAAAGATGAATGTTTGAAATTTGTGTGAGACACCATATAGAATACATATGTTTATTTGTTTAATTTTGTACAAATTTAAGTGTCTGTTTGTATATAAGTAAAATTAGAAAACATAGATACTAGTTAAGACCAGGTTAAATAAAATGTTTATATACGTATTAGCTGAAAGTTTATAATTACTTCCAAGTAGGGGTGTACATATACCGGGTTGGTTCGGATTTGTTACAAACCAAACCAAATCATTTGTGTCGGGTTATTAAATCTATAAACCAAACCAAACCAATACAAGTCGGGTTTTTCAATATTAATTTTTCTCGGATTTTTCGGGTTTTTCGGATTTTTCGGGTTTTTCGGGTTTTTCATAGACGGAGGCAAAACAAAGTTTTAACTTTATAATATAACTAAAATGTCAAATAGCCATAATGAACCCAAATGTTCACCACTTCTGCCAATTAATTTAATAACACATAAATAAAAACTAATATAGTTTCTTCCATAAAATTAAGCAACTACAGCTTTAGACAAAATGATATGTTAGATGTCACCAAAACAAAAATTCACCTTAGAGTTTGAGTATACTCTAAATCTTCTAGACTATTACAACTGAAGTTGCTTCATCTCTCAATTAAACTCAATAAACATAATATTGGAAGCAATCTGCATATCTGATTCTATTTTCTTATCTGCAAAATAAAAAGTTAAGTCAAATATAGCTCTAGAGGAGATATAAAGGTTTCCAAAGGTGCATCATGAATAAATGTCAGCCAATTCATAAGTATAAAAAAATGAGCTTTACAAAACAACTTTTTGTAGAAGAAGTCTTTAACTTTTGTAAAAGAATAGTGTAATCAATTAACATACCAATTCTCACACAGATGGTGCATCGTGAATGAAATTGGCTAATTAATTTTCAAAGGTGAGTCTCGATACTCTGCAAGAAAAATGAATAAATTAATAACAAAAATAAGAAAAAAAAACAAATCTGTAACACTTTAATAACACATTAAGGTCTAAAGTAGTGTGCAGTAATTAGAACACAGTGTTTGCACTATGCAGTAGCACTTTAATACAAGTCCCCTGTAAGTAGCACTTTAATAACAAAAACAAGAAAAAAAAACAAATCTGCAGTAGCACTTTAATAACACACTAAGGCCTAAAGTAGTCCTTATAAGTTAGAACACAGTGTCTGCAGTAGCACTTTAATACAAGTCCCCTGTAAGTAGCACTTTAATAACAAAAACAAGAAGAAACAAACAAATCTGCAGTAGCACTAAGGCCAGGCAAGTCAAGAAAAAAGATTCAACTATCTGCAGTAGCACTAAGGCAGTAGCAAAGTTATACCAGTATGGAACTATTTGTCTGCTTTCCTTATGATGTATCTATGTACAAGAGATGCAAATAAACTATGATTAGAATAAATCAATAAACTAATTAACAATGTACTAAGCAATGCCAAAGTTATAGAATAAACAATAAACCAATTAACAATACCTTCATCAACTTGCTCGATGTTCTGGACTTCTTCTAAACTGTCGTGAAAATTGTATTCTTTAGAAGGTGATCGTAGCCATTGTTGAGTACAAATTAGAGCTTCTACTGTTTTTGGCAGTAAAGAACTCCGGTAAGAATCAAGAATTCGACCACTTGTGCTAAATGCCGACTCAGATGCAACAGTAGAAACAGGAATAGCAAGAACATCTCTCGCAATTTTTGAAACAACTGGATATTTACTAGACGAAACTTTCCACCAAGACAAGATATCAAAATCTTTATTCTTCACCACATCATCCATCAAGTATATCTGAAGATCAGATTTGTTGGAAATATTTCCCTCGTTTGCCAAATGTTTCTCCCACTCAGATTCCAATAAATCATCGGTTTCATGCATGCTAGTATCACCTCCAATATTTTCATTAAAAGAAGCATCAACGATAGAGTTTTTGTAAGAATCATACAAACGTGTTAAAACACTTGCCACATCTTCCGACTTTAATCTTCCTAACAAAGGACCATATGCTTTGGAAAGAGTGAAGTTTACATACTTCATCTTAAATCTGGGGTCTAACACAACAGCAACAAGCAATAACATATTCATATTCTCAAAATTTCCCCAATACTTCTCAAATTTACTTTTCATCCTGTCGGCCATATCAACCAAAATAAGATCTTCACATTTAGAATACTTTTTAATAGAACTTCGAAGACTAAAAAATTCACGAAAGAAACAGTTGGAAGTAACATACGAAGTCCTTGAAAATTTTAAAGTGGTTTGGTAGAAAAGATCAAGAAACTTGACAAAAACTCTCACATTATTCCAGTCAGTTGCTGATGGATTTCCTCTTAATGCACTTATTTCCCGACAATACTTTTGGTATTTATGGTCATCCAGATACATTCTTGTAAAGGCTTTTTCAAATTTTAAAGCTGTATCTAACATTGTATATGTCGAGTTCCATCTAGTTTCAACATCAAGACTCACAAGACCATGAGTATCTATCTTAGTTTTTTCAACAAATGACTTAAAAGAAGCAAACCTTGAAGGAGAAGATCTAACATATTTTACCGCATTTCTTACACGAGAAATGGGTTCAATTTGTTCATCTAACCCTTCTTTTACAATCAAGTTCAATATGTGAGCACTACACCTAACATGTAAAAATTCATTTCCAAGTATTACCCCATTCCAATCATCCATTAGCACCTTCAAATGCTTAATGGCAGCATCATTAGCAGTCGCATTGTCTAAGGTTACTGTAAACAAGTTATCAATGCCCCAACCCAATAAGCATTCCTCAATTCCCTTAGCAATAGTCTCCCCTTTGTGATCTGGTGTTGTAAAAAAATTCAGAATTTTCTTTTGTAAATTCCATTGGTCATCAATCCAATGTGCAGTGACAACCATATAACTCAAATTTTGGAGTGATGTCCACGTGTCACTAGTAAGGCAAATACGTTGGTCCTTGATAAGATCTTTAAGCTTATATTTTTCTTCTTGATAAATCCTCAAGCAATGTCTTGCAACAGTAACACGAGAAGGTAGTTCAAAATTTGGTAAGGCTTTAGTCATTAATTTCCTAAAGCCTTCTCCCTCTACAACTCTAAATGGCTGCTCATCAATAATTACAAATTCAGCAATGGCCCTTCTAATTTCATCCACATTATACACTACTCTTTTATTAGAATCCAAAAGACCTTCTGTCCACCCTTCTTTAATAGGTTTTAACATTGTTTGTCTCTTATCAACGATTCTAAAGGGAGATTTGTTACATTTAACTGTTAGATGTGACCATAATGTAGTAGTCCCATTCTTGCTTTCAGCAGCAAACGTTTTTGGACAGTAATTGCATTTTGCCCTAATTTTACCTCCTTTAGCTTTAAACTTGGAAAAGTGATCCCAAATCTCGGAAGTCTCTCTACCACTATTCCCAGATTTAGAAGGTTCTTCAGAAGTGATTCTTTTTTGCTTTTTAGGAGTGCATAGATGAGGAATGTTCTTACCTTCTTGTTGTTGAGATTTTGTTGGCACAATCGGATGGTGGTTGTCAATCACTACTGATTTAGTTCCAGAAGTTGTACCTTCCATCGAGAAAGACAATTTCTGTATATAACAAAAAAAGGTTATAATTTGTAATAGATGTTTAAGATACAACTAACATAGATGAATGGAACTATTTCTAAGATATTACAATAGATAATAAGGCAGCACAACAAATAGAGTAACAACACAATAACAACTTATTATATAAGGAATGCTGTAGGTTTCATCATGCCAGATTTCAAACAACTTAGCAATAACAACAGCACAGTAACTGCGAGTTTTATCTCAGACAACAAGGGACCATTCTCCAAATATATGTCAACAAATTTCAAAGCACGAACATATATGATAATGAAAGGACAAGCAAAAAGTATTTGCTCCTCTTACATTCATCGAGATAAACTGAGAAAAAGAGGCTTATGCATGAACATTCCTGAAAATATTTTTGCTTCTGAGATTTGAGACTGAAAAGATTTACAATGTCGTTACACAAAAATAAAGATCCTATCCTGGGTTTTTATATCTCAAGGGAAAGTATACACGAGGGCTACTATGAGACCAAAACTATAGCTCTTGACCAAAATATATTTGTTGAGTGATGATAAATGAAAAAAACTGCTATATTTTAGAAGCATAAACTAGTTTTTCATAGTTTTCCCTCTTTCTTCTGAAACATAAATCTAAAATAGTTACCAAGGAATCAAAAGCAGAGGAATTTCACATTTGAAATTAAGTTACAAAGAAAGGGACTGGGGGTTGAATGATAGGGTTCCTTTACGTTATATTCTTACACTAACATTTTCCCAAGATTCTGAAGAGAAAAAACCAAATGCAGTATATGAAACTGCAAAATCCGAGAAGAACAAAACTGAGAAACCCAATAAATAAACGCCTCCAAAGAACCAAAAATCTTCCAAATTCAGTTCGCTCAAATATGAAAACATACAGAAGATGCACAAAAAAGGAAATGAATTCGACCGATTAAACGAGGAACCAAAAGAACTGAGCAGACAAAAGATGAAGGAGATATATACCTACATTCATAAAAGAGACAACAAGATCTCTACACACCCACGAGCCAAAAAATAAAAAATATCTGATTGTTGCTAATTTGAGAGGAAAGCAAAAGAGGATCGGCGAAGAATGGAAAGGAAGCTAGGGTTGAGGAGCATATGCTCTCAGCTCTCTTATCTGATGACTGATGAGTGATTGTTTTGGACCTTTTGGTCTGTTGAGAATTTTGGGCTTCACCTTCCTTTTCTTTTGGGCTTATTTTACATATTAATTAGTTGGGCTCAAGTCCATATCTAGACAGAAATTATGAAAGAAACTTAAAAATAATATTTATAAATTATATTTTAATAAATATTTTTATGTATAATATAATTTAAAAATAATATATCTATACTCGGGTCGGTTTGGGTTCGGTTTGACTTTTTTTAGTTAAAACCAAACCAACCCTATAATGGTCGGGTTTTTTTTCCGAACACCAAACCAAATCAAACCAAACCACTAGTCGGGTTTTTTTTCGGTTTGGTTCGGTTTGTCGGTTTGGTGCGGTTTATCGGTTTGCCCTGTACATCCCTACTTCCAAGTATTACATTATTTGAAAGCTCATTGGAGAATTTTCAAACAACTTGAAGTTGGATTTGAAAAGAAAAAAAAAAGAACTTCAAAGCGTTAACCAAACCTGATTTCATTTTTAGGAAAAAAAATATTGTTTTTTAATGATCAAACTGCTAATAAGAATTGTTTATCATAAATTATTAAAGACAAAAAAAAAAATCCCCTCAATTAATAGAGCTATATATTCCCCTCTGCCCCTCCTTGCAGGTTAATTAACACTTTAATTTGTTGCAATTTTAATTTCAAATCCAACTAATAATTATCAGTTCATTTTACCATCCCATTCTCCACTCTATATATTTTCTCTCAATTTCATTTTGACTTATCCAGAGTACTCCTTAAAGGAAAATAAAATAAAATTATGAGGCACGAAAAACAGGTGAAATTAGTCAACAACAGCTTGCGCTTATTCATATTTTTCGCGGTTCAGTATGTTGCGTCGATGATAATAATAATAATAATAATAATACTAATAATAATAATGATGATAATGATAATAAGAATAATGATAATAATAATGATAATGATGATGATGATAATAATAATAATAATAATAATAATAATAATAATGATGATAATAATAATAATAATAATAATAATAATATACCCTTTACACCAAGTTTAATTTTGGGAGTTTTACTCGCCTGAACACGATTCCGTAAAGTTGTACAAGATCCGTATAATCTTGGCTATCAACTAAATCAATCAAACCATATGTTCAATCCCCCATCCATTCCCAGATTACCCTAGACCTCACCCTACTCAGATTTCATCCAAGTTTGGCCTAGGCTCAAAATTTTCAAATCACTATTCGAAAGTTTTCTGTCTGATTTCCTTCCCCAATGGCTTAACCGTAAAGATGGGGACATATTGTTACAATAGATATCAATTTACCAATCACTCGTCCCTGAGTGATCAACTGGGAAGAACGGGGCTAAGGCAGAGATAGAGTAGCACCAGATTCGACGAATAGCTAAGGATACTTGTCTCACATGTCCTTTTCAGTTTCCCAAGTAGTTTCCTCTAATGGACGATGCTTCCATTGAACTTTCATGGATTTAATTTCTTTGGTCCTCATCTTTTGTACATCACAATCTAGGATTGCCACTACTCTTCCTCGTACTGAAGATCCTTGTCTAACAAAACTGAGTCCCAATCTCCATCTCCATGATATTTCTTCAGCATGAACACATGGAACACTAGGTGTACCCAGAAAAGCTAAGGGGTAGGCCAACATGTAATCCACTGGCCCCATACAGTCAAGAATCCCAAAGGAGACAATCTAGCGAGGACTGAGCTTGACCTTCTTACCAAATCTCATTACCCCCTTTATGGGTGACATCTTTAGAAGCACTTGCTCACCAGCCTGAAAAGTCTTGTAGCTTACCTTACGGTCCGCATACTCTTTTTAATGACTTTGAGCGGCTAGAATCTTAGCTTGGATGCTCCTTACCTTATCCTGAGCATCTCTTATCAAGTCAACTCCCAAGGGATCCACCTCTCCAGCCTCAAACCACCTTATGGGAGAACTACATCACCTCCTATACAGGGCTTTGAATAGTTCCATCTCAATGCTGGAATGGTAGCTATTGTTATAGGAGAACACGCACAAGGGCAAGAACTTATCCCAATGTCCCCTGAAGTCGATCAAACAATCTATTTACATATTTTTCAGCACCTGGATGGTCCTCTCTAACTATTCATCGGTCTGCGGATAAAAGGTTGTGCTGAAGGTGAGTTGAGTGCCAAATACCTCATGCAACCTTCCCCAAAATTTAGAGGTGAACTGCGTACCACGGTATGAAATAATAGAAAGGGGCACCCCGTGCAACCTTACTATCTCTTTCACATAAATCTTTACCAATTGTTGTGCATTGTAGTCCACTCTAACCGAAGTGAAGTGGGCTGACTTCGCCTGTCAACCACCACCCAAATGGATTCATACGTCCCCAAGGTCTTGGGAAGACCCACCACAAAGTTCATGGCTATCCTTTCGCATTTCCATTCAGGAATGAGCATCCTTTGAAGGAACCTTACAGGTCTTTGGTGCTTATATTTTACCTGCTAACAATTGTGGCATTTAGCCACATACTCTGCTATGTCTTTCCTCATGTCTGTCCACCAATATAGCCTCTTTAAGTCTTAATATATTTTGGTCATTCCGGGATGAATAGAGTACCTTGAACCATGAGATTCGAACAGCATCTTTTAAATTATACCATCTATCCGGAGAACACAAATCCTTCCCCTGAAGTTAAGCACCTCACCTGCATCAAGGACTGCATCCTGGGCCTTGCCCAACAAAACCTTTTCTCTAATTTCATTCAAGTTCACATCCTCAAATTTCTTGGCCTTAATGTCTTCAATAAAGGTGGGCCCTTAGATCAACACTGGTCATCACCCCACTCTTTTCTGAGATGCCTAGCCTCGTGAATTTGGCCTCCAAATCCTAAATCTCTCTAGTTAATGGCCGTTTGCAGGCTTCAAACAGGCTAGACTGCCTATGCTAACAGTTTTTCGGCTTAATGTGTCTGCCACCACATTAGACTTACATGGATGATACTGAATGGTGACATCATAATACTTGAGCAACTGCATCCATATTCGCTGACTCAGGTTCAAATATTTCTAAGTGAACATATGTTGCAGATTGCGATGGTTAGTAAAAACTTCTCACTTGACACCATAGAGATAATGCCTCTAGATTTTTAGAGCGAACATTACCGTTGCCAACTCCAAGTCATGAGTCAGGTAGTTTATCTTATGAACCTTCAACTTCCGCAAAGCATAAGCTATAACATTCTTATCTTGCATCAAAATAGCACCCAAACCTGAATGTGAAGCATCACAATAGACAATGAAATCTTTACCTTCAACTGGTAGGGTCAAGATAGGTGTCATGGTCAAAAGAGTTTTGAGATTTTAGAAGCTCTCTTCACATTTATCAGTCCACTCAAATGGTACCTCCTTCTGAGTCAGCCTTGTTAAATAGGTAGTGATGGAAGAAAAATTCCTCATAAACTGGCGATAGTAACTAGCAAGCCCCATAAAACTCCAAACTTTGCTCACAGAGCTAGGCCAACCCCAGGACTTGACCGCTTTAATCTTTCATGGATCTACTATTACCCTATTTTCTGAAATAACATACCCCAAGAAGGCAACTCAAGACAACCAGAATTTACACTTAGAGAATTTTTCATATAGTTTCTATCTTCCTAAGAAACCTAAAACAATACGAAGATGGTCTGCATGTTCTTTCTCACTCTTTCCAATACACCAGAATATCATCTATAAACATGATCATGAATGAACCTAGTAATGTCTTGAATATACCATTCATCAAACTCATGAAGGTTACAGGTGCATTAGTCAACCCAAATGACATCACCAAGAACTCATAATATCCATATCTGGCTCTAAAAGTTGTCTTAGGCATATCCTCAGGTCTAATTTTCAATTGATGGTACCCAGACCTGAGATCAATTTTTGAAAAGATTGATGCCCTCTGCAACTATTCAAAAAGGTCATCTATATGAGGAAACAGATACTTATTTCGAATGGTGACCCTATTCAGTTGCCGATAGTCTATGCACATTCTCATGCTACCATTTTTTTTCTTAACAAATAAGATTGCAGCATCCTACGGAAAGGAACTAGGACGGATAAATCTCTTATCAAGAAGTTGTTGGATTTGAGCCTTTAGCTCTCTCAACTCTGCTGGAGCCATACAGTAAGGAGGAATAGAGATTGCATGAGTGCCTGGCTCCAAATCAATACAAAAATTCATGTCTTTATCAGGAGGCATATCAGGCAAGTCTGTAGGAAACATTTCTGGAAACTCACACACTATCGGAATAGACTCAATGGAGGGATACTCCACTTCGACATTCTGAATGTGAGACAAATAAGCCAAACAACCCTGACCCACTATTTTTCTAGCCTGGAGAATAGGATATGACCTTAACTGGCTTAGGCTTGTACACCCCTTCCCACTCTAACCTTTTCCTCCCCAGGATCTCTAGAGTCACAGTCTTAGCATTATAGTTACGTACAATATGATAGGGGGACAACCAAGTCATGCCTAAGATCACATCAAAATCAGTCATATCTAGAATCACTAAATCATCCCAAGTCTAGAACCCCATAAACATAACAGGACAAGCACGATATATATGAGTGACTATAACAGACTCTCCAAGAAAGGTGGAAACATGGATGGGGGCATTAAGTACATAACAAATCACATTAAAACCCAAGGCATATTGCACTGACACATATGAATAAATAGACCCCAGATCAAATAAAATAGTAGTCATTAGGTCATAGACAAGAATAGAACTTGTGATCACTATATCAGATGCCTCAGCCCTAGTCTTGCCTGAAAAAGCATAAAACTGAGTCCTATCAGGATGACGGGCCACCTCTCTGCATTGCTGCACTACCAATACCTCGGTCTCTAGGATTTTTTCCTCGCCTACCTTGTGGACGTCCTCTACCATTTCCACCTCTGTCCGTGGGTACCACTACCCTTGCCTTCTTTAGTGTTGAATCTGTCCCATGAGAGTGGGGACACTCTCTCCTTATGTGCCCCGGCTCTCCACAATTAAAATATCCACACTCAAACGATGGCCTGCTACCTGGCATAAAAGAAGCTCCTTAGACTTCCTGGGCAGGATGTTATTATGGAGTACCTAAAAAACTACCCGTAAAAACGGTTACTACTGACTAAATTGGTCGAGCTGCAATTATCGACTTGTCTGACTCTCTAGAATAAGTTCCCTGAAAGTTGCTTATAATATTGGGCTTCTTATCCAAAGCCTTGGTTTGCCCATCCCATCGTAATCCCTCTACTGTCTTCACAAAGTATGTAAAGTTATTGAAATTTTTACCTAAAGAGGTCATATAAACAGACAAAACCTGCAACTTAGGGTTCAACCCCTTCACAAATAACCATATTCTCTCCTCCTCCATAGTTACTAGCTGAGTAGCATGTCGGGACAATGCATGAAATTTGGCTTCATAGGTAGTCACTGTCATATTACCCTGCTCAAATGCCATGAATTCGTCCTTATTGCAATCCCTTAAGGTATAGGGCACATAATTTTCCAGAAACAAGGCATGAACTAGACCTAAGTAAGTAGGGGGAAAACTGGCAAGCGATACTCCACACAGGTCCTCCACTACTGCTTGGCTTTACCCTGTAGCTGGAAGGTCATAAACTCAACCTTGTGCTAGTGAACTATCCCCAACTAGTGCAATCACTCATAGCAGTAAAGAATGAATCATACGCATCCATGCTTTCAGAACCACAGAAGATTGGAGGCTTAAGCTTCAGGAACTTGGTTACCATGTCATGCTCAGTTTTGGTCATCACTGGGCCCATAAGTGGTCGAAAGAAGGCATCAGTTCCTACCACCCCATCTACCTGAGGAGCTGTAGTAGCAAAACAATTCATTTGATAACCTTTTTAGTCGATGAAATTGTAAAACTATACGATTCGTCAGAAAAGGGCATAATAGTTACTTTTTTCTGTATAACAGGATTATTAGTTACTCATTGGATTTCGTGAGCAACTGGAGCTGGTGTTGTGGGCATGGTGAGAGTGGCTCAAGTACCATCCAACCCACTAAAGAAGGCCATAAATCTGTTGAGCATTATTAGGTCTAGTAGGGGAAGATTATCAACCCTAACTTGGGTGTCCTCCACCTGTTCAGCGACTTCTTCTTCCTCAACCTTTATGTTCTAATCTAGCTCATCCTAGGGAGCGGGAGGGGCCTCCTTTCTTGGTGCTTCCTCGACTAGAGCCTCAACCATGGCTGGCATTGCTCTTCCCCAGCCTCTGTCACATCCCTTTTTCCTGCCCCTTCCTCAACTATATCCTCTCGTAACTGGATCCTTCTTTGGTTCAATAGGAGCTACGGGCTGGACACCATTATAGTGTGTATTAACCATCTGTGGACAAGAGATTGAAAGAGTTTGGATACTATTTTGGATCACTAAATACCAATTGGAATCAAGTCATAGCATGAAGGAAAGAAGATAGAGAAACTTTTCCTAAAGTTCGGTAGCCCCTCAAAGAAAAGTACAAGCGTCTCTGTACCATTTTGCAAGGCTCTACTAAACTCTTTTTGGTACAACGAGATCAACGTACCTAGGGCTCTAATACTTACTTTGTCACTACTATGACCCACCGTGATTGGCACCCGCACTAACCCTCTAGTGGAAAAACCACTATTACAACCCAAATTAACAATAATCGTAAAAGATAAGCAAGTTAAAGTTGCGAAAGCAGGTTTAATTAATGAAACAAGAATGACTTACCATAAACTAGAATAGTCTAGTCAAACAACCCAAACATGCAGAATTTAATACCTAAAAATTGAAAGTCGATGTACCAAAACTCTAACAAAATAAAAAGTTTAAAAGAAGGGGATGCAAACCAAAAGTCATAAAATAACAAGTGTGAAAGTCTAATGCCTAAGAGAAGGACTAAGATTAAGAAAGGCCTATGGTAGCCTGAAAGAACTGGCTTACCCTTGAACTCTTGGCACTAGTGATCTTTTGTTCGAGGTCTCTCAGCAGCCGTCAGAAGATGCCCTATACTCAACAAAAATAGAGCAAGTGTAGTATCCATACACAAAGACAATGGTGTACTGGTACGATCACGTGGCTAGCTAGTTAATGACATATGAGCAACTAATTATAGCATAGTAAACATATATATACCAAACATCTTATCATGTATCATCTCATAACTAGTGCTTAAACATATTCACAGATTAACAATCCCAATTACCCTGCAATTTCAATAAAGGATCCTCTTGTGGGACCTATAAACACCTGTTAGTGTGTCAGAATGTGACACCCAATCCAAAATTATATCGGAATGTGACACCCAATCCAAACATATGTCGAAATATGACACCTGATCCATTTATGCATTAGAATATGACACCCGATCCCAGTATATACAATCAACCACAAATACAGTGAATAATTCAACAGTCATATCTATTAAGAACGGTTCATTGCAAGCCATAGACAATAATGCACGAGCAGAGTAGTGAGTAATCTTATGCAAGTTAAATCATCATCTAAGACTCCATAAAATAATCAAGTGAACCGTCACTTGAAGATCAGGGTAGTAATTGTCTTAAGTACCCACTGTTAATACATCTTCGACCGAGTCCCATAATGGGCTAGGTATGTTAATCGTGCACAGCTTCACTTTATTTTCACCGAGTCTCGAGCCGGATATGATATATGTATACGATGATATGTGATGATATGATGACATGGTTATGAGACTGAGTCCCTCACTAGAGGGCTGGGTACGGTATAATATATATGATGATATAATATAATGACATGATGATATGATGATGGCACCAAGTCCCATAATGGATCGGGTAAGATATAAATATATACTACTCTCTTCATCGAGTCCCTCACTAAAGGGCCGGATACAGTATATAGATATGCATATGAAAATATAGTGATACATTTGCAACACCGAGTTCCACAACGGGTCGGATACGGTATATGACAATGATATACATGACTCTATTTTATAAGATGCAGTACATAGATTTATTAATTGTTATACTTGTCCCCTGCATACCTATGTCATCTGTAATCTCCTTATGATGTTTTATGCTTTACATACTCAGTACATATGTCATACTGACCTCCTCTTTTCGGGGGGGAGGGGGGCTGCATTTCATGCTCATAGGTACAGATACGCATTTTGGGGATCTGCCGGCTTAGGATTTTCAGTCAGCGATTGTGGGAAGAGCTCTATTATGTCAGAGCCTAGCTAGTTGGTACTGATCCTTTGGTGTATATGTTCATTTATTCAGGGGTGCGGCGGGGGCCTTGTCTCGCCATATGATACCGTTAATACTCTTAGAGGTCTGTAGACATGTGTGTGTGGGTTGTATGTGTAAGTTCTGTTCAGCTGTGTCGACACGATGTATTGTAAATGTTAATATGCTATGACAGCCTTGTCGGTTTGCACGCCCTTTCATGATATGACTTATAGTAATTCCTCAGGAGACCAATGAAAGAGGCTATATGTATATGAAGACATTATCATCCACTGGGGTTCTTATGTATAGTTCTTATATCTATTGTTATATCTGATAGTTATTTATATAGGGTTCCAAGTCTGACACCAGTCATGGCCTACGGGGTTGGGTCGTGATACAGGGGGTTTATCTGAACCCCCTTTGTTAAAAAATTACACTGTATATATAAGATAATTTTTTTAATTTATGTGTATATATTTAATATTGAACCCCCTGAGCATAAGCCAAAGGACTAGCTCAGTGGTAAAAGGGGTTCAATATTTTGCCTTAGCTTATCTTAGCTCGCGGGTTCGAATCTGAATAACCACATTTTGTTTTCCTGATTTTAGGTACTTTTTTAGGCTTAGTTTTTGGCATTATTTTAAATTAAATGTAAATTAAAAAATGACTTCTTAACATATTATTTTTTTTAATTTGAAATCTTTAATTGAAAAGTCTAACAAATAAAAAAAACCTCTTTTTCTAGGGATTTTATTATTTTATTTTCTCCCCCAACTCTTCTCTTTTATTTGGACCAATTGACTGCCTGGTGCCTATTGCTCTTTGCTGCTGGCTGCTGTCCGTTCTCCATTGCCACTGCCCGTTACCGCTGCCCCACTATTGTAGCTTGTAAGTTCTTATTCTTTTTTTTTTGTTCTAAAACTTTTCAAAATTTTATAATGGTTGTTTGATAAAGGGTGGATTTTGCTACAGCTTTTTAGATATATACCAGATTATTTTTAGATGACTCTTTGTCTTGATTCTAATTTTTTTTATTTGCCCTTTTTGGGGATTTTGTTGCTTTCTTGAAAAGTTGATTGCTTGTTTGAAAAATGTGTGGTTTTGACACAAATTTTAGCTATATAACATACACCAGGTTATTTTTGGATGACCCCTAGATGCTGAATCTTTTCTTTGAACTATTTTGGGATTTTGTTGCTTTCTTAGAAAGTTGAATGCTTGTTTGATAATAGGTTCTTCTGCCACAACTTTTAGCTATACCTCAAATTATTTTTGGATGACTCATTTTCTTGATTCTGGATTTTTTGCTTCATTTTGAGATTTTGTTACTTTATTGGGACTTCACTGGGTTGTTGTTGTTGTTGTTGTATAATGATATTTATTGTCTTATTTATGTGCTCTTTAGTCTTTGTGATTCAGTCTCAAGCTTCAATGAAGAAGTATTTCACCAAAGTTTTGAAATCAAGTTTAGCCTCTCATAGTCATAGTCAATCTAACCAAGAAGAAAATACTAATCATTCGGAAGTATCATTATATTCTTCTCAAGAATTTGATTTGGGTTCTTTAAAGTTTGATCTTGGTGAAAGAATCTCAATATTTAACCATTATCCAAATTATCGTGATGTTATTAGAAGAGCATACCTTTTGAATGGTCCTTGCCAACCTCGTCTAGCGGTGCATCAATATCCTCAAACAAATATTTCTGGATTAATACATCATTTTAATCATGAATGATTTGATAGTGTATATCATGATTGGTTGGAGTATAGTGTTAGTAAAGATGCAGTCTATTATTTGTATTGTTATCTATTTAAAGACCATAACATTCATCAAGAAGGAGGTGAAGTATTTTCAAGTGTTGGGTTTAAGAGTTAGAATAAAAAGAGTAGTCTTGATAAACATATTGGTCTACCAAATAGCATACATAATCAATCAAAAAAGAAATGTCAAGATTTATTACGACAACAGCAGTCTATTCAATTTGCATTTGAGAGGCAATGTAATCAACTCAAGCATGGATATTGGATTCGCTTAAGTGCTTCAATTGATGTAGTAAGACTTCTCATAACTCAAGGATTTGCATTTCGAGGTCATGATGAATCTAAATCATCACTTAGTAGGGGTAACTTTCTTGAAATTCTCTCATGATATGCAAACAAATGTGATAAAATTTGTGATTATGTACTAGAACATGCTTCTCAAAGCGATCAAATGACTTCTCCAACGATTCAAAAAGATATTGTGAGTGCATGTAAAATAGAGACCATTAAAGCTATTCTTGAGGAATTAAATGGTGATTGCTTTGCCTTGCTAGTTGATGAATCCTTTGATGTGTCACGCAAGGAGAAAATGGCTATTGTATTTCAATATATTGATAGAAAGGGATTTGTGATGGAGCGACTTATTGACATTATTCATGTTCAAGATACTAGTGTTTCATCTCTAAAGGAGGCAATTGTTAATTTACTTGCTCAATATTCTTTGAGTCCATCAAGTGTGTGTGGACAATGTTATGATGGGGAAAGCAATATGCAAGGTGAGATCAATGGCCTTAAAATATTGATTAGGCAAGAAAGTAGATCGGCTCATTCCATCCATTGTTTTGCTCATCAACTTCAACTAACTCTTGTTGGGGTCTCTAAAAAGTGTTTTGAAGTGGGAAAACTTATAGTATTGGTCTCAAATATTTTAAATATATTGGGATCTTCTTTTAAATGTATGGATGAATTACGTGATTCTCAAAAAGAAACAATTAAAGAGGCATTAGCTATGGGTAAACTTACAATCGGTGGGGGCTTGAATCAGCAACTTGGTCTTTCAAGAGCTTGTGACACTCGTTGGGGATCTCATTATAAATCCTTTAATAATTTTATTATTATGTTTGGATCTATTCTTGATGTTCTTGAATCACTTGATCTTGATGCACGAAATTTGGATAAAAGAGCTAAGGCAATGGGACATCTCGAAGCTTGCCGAATATATGAGGTTGCGTTCATGTTGGATTTGATGAGAGATGTATTAGCAATTACAAATAAGCTTAATAAATGCTTACAAAAAAAGAAGTAAGATACCGCACATGCCATGCTACTTGTTGAAAAAACAAAGAGAAGGTTGCAAGTTTTAAAGAATGATGAATGGGACTCTCTTATTGCTAAGGTATCTACATTTTGTATCAAACATGATGTTTTCATACCTAACTTTGAGGAGCCACATGTTAGCTCTTTAATATCATGACGAAAGCTTGCTAACTATACAATCTTACATCATTATCGTGTTGAAGTAATTTGCAATCCTATTGATTGGCAACTTCAAGAACTTAATGATCGTTTTGATGAGGTGACTACCGATTTACTTCATGGAATTGCTTGCTTAAATCCAATTAACTCATTTTTAAGTTTTGACATCAAGAAAATAATGAGAATGGCTGAATTATATCCGGATGACTTTGATGAATCTAATATGAGTGCTCTTGAGAATCAACTTACAAGTTATATTGTTGATGTTCGTGATGTTGATGAAAGGTTCTCCGATCTAAATAGGCTTTGTGATCTTTTGAAATGATTAGTTCAGACAAAGAAACATTCTACTTATCCTTTGGTATTCCGCTTAGTGAAACTTTCTCTACTTCTACCAGTTGTCACTGCCTCCGTTGAAAGAGTTTTTTTGGCAATGAAGTTTATCAACAATGACTTGCGGAGCCAAATGAGTGATAATTTTTTTAGTGGTTTTTTGGTGCCTTATTTAGAAAAAGATGTATTTGATAGTATTTCTAATAATGCTATTATTAAGACATTTCAAGATATGAAACCTCGTAGAATACAATTATAATAGTGTATATAGTTGAATTTCAATTGTAAAATAGTGTTTTGATAAGCTTATTCGTGTGTTTGGTTTCTTAACCCCCCTTCAAGGTGGTGTAATTATCACTATGTTTTGTAATACATATCAAGATATAATAATTTCTATTGTTCAGGGTGTTTTTGTATTGTTTTGAAGCCATTTTATGTCAATTTTTTTTTGTGGAGAAAGAGTGTTTTTACTTTGAGTTGGTGTTTATTTTAAGTCTTTTTAAATGTAAAAATTCATGTTTGCTCTCTATTTGCATTTTCAGGAGCTAAAGATAATTCAAAAGAAACTGAAAAATGTGTAGAAAAACCCCTGTTTTTTGTAAAACAGGTATATTTGACCCGACCCATTTATTTATGGATATGATTAGCGTGTTTAATTTTTTTTAAACCCCTTCATCAAATTCTTGGCTCCACCACTGACGGTACCAATGACATGTCCATGGCTACCTCAAAAGAAACATAATACTTAACAATAATAAAAGGATAAAGAGCTCCTTCAAATACAAGAAAGACTCACCAAATAGCTGGAAAGTAATGATCTCCAACGATCCGCCTGTTGAGGATCTCAAACACCTATATCTGCATCATAAAATGATGCAGGTCAAATGACGTCAGTACATAAAATATACGAGTATATAAAATGGAAGAAAACTAAGGACAAATATCAAGAAACTCCTCTCACGAAGACTCAGCTCAGAACTCAACATTATTTCAACATCAATATGTAATGCAAGTTTAAAAATAATAATAAGCAAATGTTTACTCAATTGGAAGTTTCTCTAACCGACAACCATCAGTTATGAGCTAGTGATGATAAAACGAAGCGATGTCGTTGCCACATCCATCCAATATCTTGCCAGTATAAATGACATCACCATCTTGGATGTAATCATCAAAGTCCTCTTTTGGGGACATAAGAGGCATAGCCTCCATCCTACGCTGGCTACATAGTTTTGGGGTTTGAGTCAATTAAACTCTTACCCAACTTAGTTCTCAATACTACTCCCAAAACATGTGCACATACTAATCTCATCATCTAGTCTCATTGAACTTTAATTTAAAACATCAAAATCATATCATTACCTCTTCATCAATCATCAAACTCCAAAACATCATATACATCTCATCAAAACATCTTGCTCAAAATATCATTTAATCCAAATAATCAAATTTATTTAAACTCAATACTTTTGCTCTTTCAAAACTCAATAAAATACATATATAATATTAATTTAAATCACTTTTTTTGTCAATGCATATTAAAAGCTAACATTTTTACTCAAAACATGCATAAAAAATAATCATGAATAGCAAATCAATTTGGGTTCATGGGAAAGAAGCCATGAAGAACAATTCCAATAATATGAGTGATTAAAACAATAATAATCTCAATGCATAAATACATTTAACTCAATAGAAGAAGAATTAACTCATTTAGAATTCAAGAATTAGGGTAAAACTCAACTATACTCGATTATGATGAATTTAAATATTGGATGTATGGACGAACTCAATACAATGCTATGAATAACCTTACATACCTAGAATCCAAAACTTTACTCCGAATTGAAGAACTCAATAAACACTCTTGAATCTCTAGCTTTTTCTCCTCGTCGGAGCATTTTGTATACTATCCGAAGTATAATAATCATCGTAATATTATTTATACACTATTAAAAACTAAAAAATTATTTGAAAATGAGTAAAGAAGTGTATAGAGAGAAGAATTGCTTGAGAGAGCTTGATGAATAAAATAAAAAAAATAAGGTGGATATTTATAGGTGTGGAGGAGGGACCTAATAATAAATAAAAATAATTACAAATGATGATATTTAAAATTCAATGGAGAATTGTGATGTCATGGGTGATATCAAATGAAGGACTATTGATGTCACGGGTGATGTCAAATGGATCTAGATCTTTTATGGTTGGTGAGATGAATCTTTTTTTTACGGAATACCTTTTTTTCGGAGCTACATTTGAATAAAATAACTTTCTAATTAAGATTTAGTGTCTTCATATGAATTGTAGCTATAGATGTCTAATTTCATATTGTTTTAGAATCAACCGTATTGGAGCATCTTATAGTAAGATATGATTTTTCTTCTACAAATACTTTATTTCGTTACAATGCCATATCTTGCAAAAATTAATTTATTTGGCCTACTTAGCCTCTGAATCTTAAGATATAGTCTCACAAAAGTTGTAGGTAATGATATGGGGTTATTGAAAAATTTGAATCACCTAATTTGGACCAACCTATGAAAAGTTATGCCCAAAATATAGAAGCAGTAGCATTTTTGTCGAGAATTAAAACACCACAATAATGTTTTAAGGGGTGTTATAGTGTATTACTAGTCCATATATATTTCTTAATTGCATCATTCCTATCCCGCGTAATCCAAAAATCTTGATTGATATATATTTGCAACCTTTGATTGATGAGTTAAAATAGTTGTGGGTTCAAGGGGTTGAAACATTTGATGTGTCTCTTAAGGAAAATTTTAATTTGAGTGTTGCTTTAATATGGACTACTAATAATTTTCCTGTGTACGAAATATTGTCAGGGTGGGTGATTGCTGGTAAGTTAGCTTGTCCTTACTGTATGAAAAATACTAAATCATTCACTTTAAAACATGGTTGGAAAATTTTTCGGTTTGAATATCATCATCAGTTCTTGCCAATCGATCATGAATTTAGGAGTATGAAATATGCATTCGGAAAGAATAAAGTTGAACGTGGTTGTCCACCTCCAGTCTTGACTGTAGAACAAGTTTGGAATCACCGTACAAATTTGATGGGTATGGTGTTTCACATAATTGGACAAAACAGAGCATATTTTAGGAGTTACTATATTGGAAGGATAATTTTTTTTGACATAATCTTGATGTCATGCATATTGAAAAAAAGTAATTTGATAATTTATTCAACACAGTAATGGATGTGAATGGCAATATAAAAGATAATGTTAAAGCTAGAATGGACCTACCAGAATATTGTAGGCAAAAAGAGTTATGGTTGAAGGAGAGATGGAACAACAAGGTCTTCAAGCCTAAGGCTAGCTATTCATTTATAATGGATCAGAAGCATAAAATATGTGAATGGGTTGAGCAACTAAAGATTCTTGATGGGCATACTTCAAATTTGGGAAAGTGTATTGATATGGAGCACGAAAAGTTACATGATATGAAAAGTCATGACTGCCATGTCTTTATGGAAATATTACTTCCCATTTTATTTAGTGGCTTTCCTGATAGAATTTGGAAACCTATTACCAGAATTAGTTTGTTTTTTAAAGACTTGTGTTCTAATACGTTGAGAGAAAAACAACCTAATTCATATGGATCAGAATATTCCTATAATTACAAATAAGTTGGAGAAAAATCTTCCACCTGGATTTTGGGATGTGATGGAGCATCTTCCTATGCATCTGGTGCACGAAGCTCAACTTGGAGGGCCCGATTCAATACAGATGGATGTATCCATTTGATAGGTAAGTGTTTTACTCTTTAACATTTTTTAATTAATATTTTGTTAAAATTAATCATAATATAATATTATGTAGGACTATTGGCAAGTCTAAATGGGATATAAAGCAAAAACATGGACTTGAAGGCGCAATGGTTGAAGCCTATTTTGATAGGAAAATAACTCATTTAGTTTCTTATTAGTTCACAAGTGATGTGCCATGCTAGCAAAATAGACCCAATAGTTATGACGATGTTGATGGGACTAATTCTTCCGCGAAGCCATTATCAATCTTCAATCAACCAGGCAAAAGTTCAAAAAAAAAGTACAAGGAGGAATCTTACTGCAATGGAGTTTATGTCTACATCGATACATGTCTTGTTAAATTGATCACAAGTTAAACCATTTCTTGAGAAAGTTGTTATTTTGCACTAAATATGCAATGACAAGTCAAACCAACTAACTCAATGTCCATCCTCTTTGACAGCTACTTCGTGCATTTATATGGCAATGATAAAGTGTTTTGAGTATTTTTCAACATGGTTTAAAAATTACATAAGTCCTATAATATCTTTATAATGCTATCGTTATTTTAAAAGGCTACATTTAATTGAAGCTAATTTCCTACTTCTCAAATATTTACAGGTTTATGATAAACAAAATGGTCAATTTGACCAATTTTTGAAGGATACATCTTGGGGGGCATTAAGATTTATTCAATGGACAAGTATCTTGTAAATGGTTTTAAATTTAATAGTGTAGAATGCTCCAAATATAAAAAACTAACAATAGCGGAGTTTGGGTGAAAGGCTGTGATGGAGATTAGGATGGAGTTGATTATTATGGGGTACTCAAGGAGATTTTAGAAATGGAGTATTTTGGTTGATCAAAAAAAAATTATATTTTTTCGATGCAAGTGGTTTGATCCAACTCCAAAAAGAGGTATGAGAGAAATCAAACAATATAATATCATTGAAGTAAGGCACACAAGGGAGTATGGGGCATATGATCCTTTCATCATCGCACAAAATATTAAGCAAGTGTACTATGCACCTTATCCCTTGCATACAGATAAATCAGATTGGTGGGTGGTAATTTAAACCAAACCCATGAGTCATGTGGAAGTTGAAAACATGTTGGATGTTGCATACCAGGATGACGACATATCAAGTGTTCACCATATAGTAGATGCTGAGTTAGAAAATGATTTAAGCATCCTGAACATATATTAGAAAAGGTTGATATAGAAGCACTAATGAATGAAGGGGAAATTGAATCAATTGATGAGGAAGAATGGTCAGATGAAGAAGAATGGTCAGAAGAGGAAGAATGGTCGGAAGAAGAAAATGAGAATGAGGAGGAATAGCAATTAGTATGTTGAGTTTTTTTATATTCAGATATATATTTTTTATTCTTGAATGCTTGTATGTGAAACTTGAAATTTGAGGAAAACTAACTAGCCTTCTTCCGCTGCAAAATATTATTCATTCTTTAGCAGTAATCAGTTCACATGGTGTTTGCATGTTATGTTCTATTTCTTTCTTCTTGTGTTTAGATTTACCCAATTTGTTAATACTTACACTATTGATTTTGTGTTGTCTCAATCAATTATATGTCTATTTGATGTTGTTTAGAAGTAGTTGAAATATATTCCTGATGTTTTGTTCAATTATAGGATCCTGGACTAGCTTCTGATTGAATCATTTGATATTCCCCGATATAGGCTAAACATCTTCCTAATATACTGTTCATCTTCAGCCAATTGATATAAAGAGTTATTTTTTATATAATTTATATATACCACTAGGTATTGATGCCTCAAGTCCTTGTTTTCCATGTATATATAAGAGAATTCCTACAGTGAAATGAAAGAAGATTGAATTGGTGAAACCATTTCCTTTAGTCAACAATAGGAAGCAGAAGAAAGTGGAAATTGTTATTTGATTGAATAATTGAATTTTTTCTGCTTTAGTTTCTAATTGGGACTACATTGAATATGTTATTGTTGTAATGCTAAGAAATATTTTTTTTATAAATATATAATCTTGTTTTGACTTGAATGCTTTTGTTACTTAGATGGAAGGTGGTGACAAGAATATAGGTATTGATAATGCCCCTCAAAAGAAAAAAAGAGAGATAGTTTGAGTAGTAGACGACCGGCGGAAATACATATCAAATCATAGTCCACACAATCTCTCCCACCACGAGATACTCTAAAACATCGCTATTCTAGGTAGATAGAGTCTAATAGTCAAGTGCCTCCATAGATTCATCCTCTGCCATCTTATATGGAACCACCATTGGGATATACTCAGTCGCCCACTCAGGCACCTATGATGAATCCCACATTAGGGTATACTATCCCACATGGACACACTTATTTGGCTCCAGAGAATTAGCGACCGATATCTAATGTCTCTCGCACAGTTACTCACAACCCTGCAGACCCACATCCTTCATCAGCATCTACTTCACAACTTGGGATGTCAAATCTTCACCTTCAAGGAAATAGTTTTGAGTCTGACACTCTTACCATAGGCCAATCAGCTACACAAGATTAGGTCATTACACAAGTTGGCTTGAGGGATATGCACAACAAACTTGTCATCGAGCCTGATGGCTATACGTAAGATTATTTTTTTTATAAAATGTCTTAGTTTATAATTATCTCATAATTATCTTAATTTTAACCTATAAGTGTTTGAACTTTGTATTACAGTTTTAACCCGGATGATGATGTGGGGATCATTTCTCAGATCATCAAAGATCTCTATAGAGATGCATATCCGACTTGGGGAAAAATGTTAGACAATCTCAAGAGACAATTTTTAAAAAAATTTAGGGTATATTAATATTTATTGCTTTAACTCTATTTAAATACATATCTTTAATAATATTTATTAATAAAAAATTTATCTTGTCATTGTAGAGAAAGTGTGCTTGGCGTCCAGAATATGAAACCCAAATTTGTGCAAACGTTTACGAGAAAGCTGGACATTTACTCGCTAGTTTGTTCATGAAAGCTAGTAAAAATAATAAGAAGCCTCAATGGATTCTAGTTGAGGATTGGAAAAAGTTACCATTGGGAGAGCGATGAAAGGTTCAAGAAGATGAGCGAGATCTGTAAGAAGGCCAGATCATCTACTAAGAGTGGTTCTCTACACACAAGTGGGGCTCAGAGTCAGCGAAATGTGAGAAGAAAATGGGTATGTGTCATTTTTATTAAGTTATATATATTGTAGGTATTAATATTTAATTATTCTTGATTATAACTTAATTAAATTCATTTGAAGAAAAAGGAACTAGGGAGGCTGGTAACTCAGGCTAAGGCATTCAAAAGCTACACACACACGGAAGAGGAAAAATCTCAAAGATCCAGATGTTTGGGTTAAGGCACGATCTGAACAAACCTATTTACGCTACTAATTTAAAACAACAGTTGTTTTATTTTCTAAAATTATATTCTAATGTTATTACTGTTCAATTCAGAATCGATATCTTCAAGTCTTAGAGGATTTTTATCAAACTCAGCCAGAAGATAACCAAGGCATGCCACTTAACCAAGAGCAGGCTGAGAGAGTTTGACTAGATTCAATTGGTGGTTCAAGTAGATATGAGTATGCTTATGGCATGCCACAACGGACCTTTCGTGAGCATCATTCTAAGCTAGAAGGCCTAGGTAGTTCTCTTGATGATGAAATAAGGAAGACTAATTTGGTGATGAAAAAGAAGATTGATGATCTATCTAGTCAAGTTGAAGCCTCTCAAACTAGGAAAAGGAGGAGAGACATAGAGTATGCGGGTCTTAAGGCCCAATTAGATGTATTACTTACTTCGAGAGGGATTTTCCCTTTTTCTGATGATGTTACTTACCCTCCTCGACCTTCTCAGTCTTGACCTACTCAACCTCCAATATATGGTCAACAATGAGGTTTGGTAGATGAGTCTAGTAGTGAAGAAGATGATAAGGATCATGTGGAAAACACACTCCCGCATTAGTGAAGTTTAGAGTTGTACTAGATAATCTAAATCTACTTTGTCGTTGTTTTATGTCACTTATTATGTGTTTTGTGAATGCATGATAACTTTGGCAGTCTATTATATATAACTTACGACTTTTATGTTTTGTTCGTTCAAGTTCGAATCACTTTTAAGTTGTTTTTTGTATTGAGTTGATAAGAGAATATTTAGTAAATGATTTGATATATTGATATATTGTTGGCAGCTCTTTGAGCTTGATTTAGTTGATTAGAATATATATTGAATTAAAATGTCAGGTGGATAGCTGTAAAAGAAACAATAGCTTCCAGATGTTTTTCTAGAAAAGAGACCTCATGAGGTCACTTTCAAGTCTCTTTTCTGCATTTTATTTTCCAACAATTGCATAAAAGAGACCTCACTAAGTCTCTTTTTCAAAATTTTATTTTCAAGTAATGAGATAAATTGATCTCATAGGTCTCTTTTTTGAAAAAAAAATATATTTTTTCCAAATTAAAGAGACCTCATTAGGTCGCTTATTTATCTTATGTGTTTTAGATAAAGCGACCTCATGAGGTCTCTATTCATGAATTTATATAAATTTAATAATAGTTAGATACCTCATAAGGTCTCGTTACGTAAATATAAAAATAAATAATTACGCAGGGACCTTATGACGTCTCTTTTTAAAAAAAATCAAATTAAATAAATAATAAATTAGCGACCTCATGAGGTCTCTTTCTGAATAATTCTGGGAAAAATCGTAGGGACCTTGTAAGGTCTCTATTTGGAGACCTCATGAGGTCTCTACAAAAAAACCACCTGCATTCTAGCGACCAATGGTTGAGGTCTCTTTTTAGGTCTCTTTTTAAGGTATTTTTTTATAGTTTTTTTAGTAGTGATAATTAAAGGCACCTACAATGGCACCTAGTTTTGGAACTAAGGATTGCTACTAGGGTTCTCTCATGGATCCCTGCCATAAAGTTCCCTCGGTGCTAACCTAATTCTAATAAAAAACATAAAACATAGTCATTGGGAAAGGTAAATCAACCAATACAACATCATAAAAATACATCATAAGAATAGCTCCTTGAAAACCATGATCATAACTTAAACTTGTGAATATTTAGCTTTCTAATGTTCAAAATATGATATCTTTCATATTGTGAGAAAACCTTTCACAATTCATTGTTTTATACTTGAAAACATACTTGAATCATAATGCATAACTTTCATAAATCATACATGAGAATTCATAAACTTCATGATCATAAATTCATAATTCATACTTGAAATTGATGGTATATGCATGGGCCCTTATAAAATTCATTGAATCATAAAATTGAATTCAAATTATGCATGAAAAGATCATTATAATTGAATGAAATCATACTTAAATTGACTCAATGCAAGTTGATCAAAACTAGGTTTTAGATAAAATTCATAAAAGAAAGAATTGAGAAAATATTCGGACTTTGTAACGACCTGTCCTCGTCGTTAGGAATAGGCCAATGGAAAAGGATTTTAAGCCAGAAATCTTCGGGTACTAACTTAGAAAAAATTTAACCTAGGTCAAACTTGGATGAATTCTAAATCAGGTAAAGTCTAGAGTGATCATTTGAATAATGGGAGGTCAAATCTCTTATTTGACTGGACAGGCTGATATCCAAGATGATACGGAGCATTTACGGCTTCAAGAAATCGCATTTGGACAAATAAAACTCCTGAAATTAAATTTAGCGTGAAGGGTATATTTTAATAGGTTTTGGAGAAGTATATGTTGTGAAATGGGGGCTTGGATCTCAAACTTCAAGCTCTCTATTTCTGTGAAACCTACCAAAGAAGGATAGTCCCACCAGAATGGGGCAGACGTGACTTAAGTCGGGGAATAATTCCAAAACGGTCATTTTCTGGAAAAACAATTCCTAAGACTTCGGGAGATGACCTAGGGCAATTTTTATCAATTTTTCATGGATTTCCATGCTTAAGGTAAGGATTATACTCTCTAAATTCAGTCTTTGATTCCTAGAACCTAGAAAACTATGGTTCATAATCATTGGAGAGGGTTTAAACTGAAAACTAATTATGAGAACTGGCCCTAGGGTGGGGTTAGGATCATGAATTTATCCTAGGATGTGAATTGTGTTATATTTCATGATAGTTAGGCTATTGTGTTGATCTTATATATGTATTTACTATTTTATAGACAGAGAATGAGAAGAACGAACCCGGAAAAGAAAGGCTCTTGCATTATAAATTTGTTAAAGCTTGAATTTGAGGTAGGTGATGGTCTAATTTCCCGAATGTATTTCATATACTTGTTAAATTGCTTTATGATATGCATGTGGGAATATGAATAGAGAAACCTGCTAGATTATATGTGAAATGATTACTTGATGGCCTATTTTTGTGATGAACCTGTTCTTGGTCATATAATGTTGTAAATACTGAATGTATTTGTGATTGTGGTATATTTATATTGGGTGTCATATTTTGACACATAATTGGTTCGAGTGTCACATTTTGACATATAATTGGATCGGATGTTATATTTCGACACATATTTAGACCGGGTGTCTTGTTCCAACACAAAGTTGATTGTTTGTAGGTCCCTTGAGAGGACTCTGCTGTGAAATTATAGCATGTGGAAGATATTGAGTTGTAATATTGCTTAATATGGTTGAACTTGAGATTAATTAACTTATTCTATATATGTATATGCCTATTGTGTTGAATTTACTCATCTATGATCCATTTACTAGCTAACTGCGTGATCCGACTAGTATACCATTATTTTGTGTACTGATACTACTCTTGCTCTGTCTTTTGTTGAGTATAGGGCATATTTAGTCAGGTGTGGAGAGACCTCATTTAGAAGAGTAGAAGCTTGTTCAAAGTCCCTAGGTGAGCTATTCTATGATGTTGCCATTGGCTTTGTCATTGTCTAAGTCCTTCATATGGGACTCAGATGTTCAGACAATTGTTTAGTATTATGACTTCTTTTTGGGAGTGTTCCATTTCTTATATTGACATGTGGTTAGAGTTTTGGTATGGACGACTTTCAGTTCCTAGGATGTGTTTATTTTCGCATATTTTGGGTTGATAACTAGTTGGTTTTTGAGTTTATAGAAACTTAGCATTTAATTGGTGTTTCCGCATCATTAAGCTTTGTATACTTTGCGATTATTGTTGTTGGGCTATTTAGAATTTTTCTCCCACTGGAGAGTTAGAGTAGGTGCACGTCACGGAGGGTTGGGATCATGACAAAGTTCATATCTGAGCCTAGGTACGTTGATCTCATCGTACCAAAATGAGTCTAGTAGAGTCTTGAAGAATGGTACAGAGACGTCTGTACTTTTCTTCGAGAGGCTATAGGATTTTAGAAAATGTTTCGTTGTCTTCTTTCCTTTGTACTATAATTTGATACCAATTGGTATCTGGTGATCTGAATTGGTATCTACCCTCTTTCACTCTATTATCCGCAGATGGTCAACACTCCCTATAATGGTGTAAGGTCCGTAGCTCAATTGGAGCCAGATGAAGAGCTAGCCATTCGAAGGCATGGAAGAGGAAGAGACAGGAGAGGGAGGCATAGTAGGGGCAGAGGAAGAGTAGAACATGCCAGAATGGAAGTTCCTATTGAAGATGTGCTAGTAGATGAGGCCCCTCCTACTCCCCAAAACAAGTTAAAGGAAGAGATAGAAGTCAGAGAGGAAGAAAAGCATTTCGAGCAAGAGGAGAACACCCAGACTGAAGCAGCTGATATTCACCCTCTGGACCCCATACTAGCCCAATAGATCATGGCATTCTTTAGTGGGTTGGCCGGTGCTAGAGCCGTTCCCACCATGCTTGCAGCACCAGCTCTAGTTGTTAATCCTATTGCTACTACAGCTCAGCTAGCCAATGAGGTGGTAGACACTGATGCCTTCTTCAGACCACCTATGGGTCCAGTAATGACCGGTACTGAGCATGACATGCTCACTAAGTTCCTCAAACTCAAACCTTCAGTCTTCTAGGGTACTGAAAACAAAAATGCTTATGAATTTATTCTTTATTGTTATAAGAGGTTGCATAAGCTGGGTATAGTGCACCATCATGGAGTAGAGTTTGTGAATTTTCAGCTGCAAGGTGAGGCCAAGCAATAGTGGAGAGCTTATGTGGAGTATTGTTCATCTGGGTTACCCCCACTCACTTGGGTTCAGTTCCATGCTTTGTTCATAAAGAAGTATGTGCCCCGAACCTTGAGGGACAAAAAAAAGGATGATTTTATGGCCTTTGAGCAAGGAGGGTTATCTGTGGCTTCTTATGAGGCCAAGTTTCATACATTGTCAAGGTATGCTACTCAACTGATTACAACAGAAAAAGAGAAGATTAGGTAGTTCATTAAGGAGTTGAACCCCGAATTGCAGGTACTTTTTGTCTATATAACTTCATCTAGCAAAAGTTTCAATGAAGTCAGAGAGTTTGTTAAGAAGGTTGAAGGTGTGAGAAAAGATGGGCAAGCTAAAACTTTGGCTAAGAAGCGTAAGAGTACAGGTAACTTCCAGGGATCCTATTCCATAAGTTCAGGTAGGCCAGTTATTACAGCTTGGTATTTCAGTCAGTATTGCCCACTTCTACCGGCAGTTTTTCAGGTACTCCACAACAACATCTGGCCCATCAAAGAGCATCATTCTTAGGTAGCCGCCCGTCCTTTAATCGCTGTTATTTTAACTATAAAGAGACGGGACATATACAGAGAGAGTGTCCTCAACCCCATGGGATAGTTCCAGCACCCCAGTAGGACAAAGCAGTGGTACTAGTGGCTGGGGGAAGCAATGGAAGAGGACACCCACAGAGTGGGCGAGGAGGAAATTTGAGAGGTCGTGGGGGCCGAGGTAATGGCAGTGTAGGTCGACGAGCAGCCCAGCCAGGTAGAGAGGTAGCATATCAGGATGACCATGCTCAGTTTTATGCATTTCCAGGCAAGACCGAGGTAGAGTTATCTGGCGTAGTGATCACAGGTACTATTCTTGTATGTGATCGGATGGCTACTGTGTTGTTTGATCCAGGTTCTACTTATTCTTATGTGTCTGTGAAATATGCCTTGGGTTTTGATGCACTGTGTGATATATTGGATGCCTCTATTCATTTTTCTACCCTTGTTGGAGAGTCAGTCATAGTCTCCCATATGTATCGTGCTTGTTTTATTGTGTTTATAGGATACCAGACTTGGGTGGACTTAGTGATTTTAGACATGACAGATTTTGATGTGATTTTAGGCATGACTTGGTTGTATTTCTACTTTGTTGTACTTAATTGCAATGCAAAAACTGTAGCTCTATAGATCCCGGAGAGAGAAAGGTTAGAGTAGGAAGGGATGTACAAGTCTAAGCCAGTTAAGGTCATATCTTTTCTCTAGGCTAGAAAAATGGTGGGGCAGGGATATTTGGCCTACTTGGCCCATATCCAAAATGTGGAGGTAGAGTCTCCTTCCATTGAGTCTATTACAGTAATGTATGAATTTCTGAAAGTATTCCCTTTCGATTTGCTTGGTATGCCTCCTAACCGAGATATAGATTTATGCATTGACTTAGAGCTGGGTACTCATCCAATTTTTATTCGTCCCTACCGTATGGCTTCGGTAGAGTTGAGGGAGATTAAGGCTCAGATTTAGGAGCTTCTTGACAAGGGGTTCATTCATCCTAGTGCTTTTTTTTGGGGTGCTCCGGTGTTGTTTATTAAGAAAAATGATGGTAGTATGAGAATGTGCATTGACTACCGACAACTAAATAAGGTTACCATTAGAAATAAATACCTTTTGCCTCGTATTGATGACCTTTTTGATCAGTTGCAAAGTGCTTCAATCTTCTCTAAGATTGATCTCAGGTTTGGGTATCATTAGTTGAAAATTAAGCCTGAAAATGTGCCCAAAACAACCTTTAAAACCAAGTACGAGCACTATGAATTTTTAGTGATGTCCGTTGGGTTGACCAATGCACCTGTAGCCTTCATGGGTTTGATGAATGGGTGTTTAATCCATTCTTGGATTTATTTGTAATAGTATTTATAGATGATATATTGGTATATTCAAAGACTAAACAAGAATATGCAAATCATCTTAGAATTATTTTAGGTGTTTTTGGAAGACAAAAGTTATATGCAAAATTATCTAATTGTGAATTTTGGCTGCCTTTAGTTGCCTTTTTAGGCCATGCTATTTCAAAAGAAGGTATAATGGTGGAGCCATAAAAGGTTAAAGAAGTTAAGAACTGGGCTAGGCCTAGTTCCATGACCGAGGTTAGAAGCTTTGTGGGACTGAAAGTTATTATCGCCAGTTCATGAAAAACTTTACATCTATTGCTACTCACTTAACCAGACTGACTAAAAAGGAGGTTTCATTTGAGTGGACTAACAAGTGTGAAAAGAGCTTCCAAAAGCTCAAGAATCTTCAAACCAAAACTCCAATTTTAACCTTGTCGGTCGAAGGTAAAGACTTCATTGTTCATTGTGATGCTTCACATTCCAATTTAGATGCTGTGTTGATGTAGGATAAGAATTTTGTAACATATGTTTCGCGACAATTTAAGGTTCATGAGAAAAATTATCCGACCCATGACTTAGAGTTGGCAGCGGTAGTATTTGTACTAAAAATCTAGAGATAATATCTATATGGCAACAAGTGTGAGGTGTTTACTGACCACCGCAATACAATATGTGTTCACCTAGAAGGACTTGAATTTGAGACAGCGAAGGTGGATGGAGTTGCTTAAAGACTATGATGTCACCATCCAGTACTATCTAGGTAAGGCTAATGTGGTAGCTGACACATTGAGCCGGAAACCGATGAGCATGGGTAGTCTAGCCAGTTTGGGAGCCGTTAAGTGGCCCCTAGCTAGAGAGATTCAGGCCTTGAAGGCTAGGTTCATAAGGCTAGACATCTCAGAAAAATATGGGATAATGGTCGGGTTAGATCTAAGGCCCACTTTTATAGAAAATATCAAGACCAAAAAGTTTGAAGATGTTAACTTAAATGAAATTGAGGAAAAATATTGATGGGTAAGGCTCAAGACTCAACACTTGATGCAGATGGGGTACTTAAATTTAGGGGAATGATTTGTATTCTCTGAAGAGATGGACTAATTCAGAAGATTCTGTCTGAATCTCATAGTTCACGATACTCTATTCACCTAGGAGTGACTAAGATGTATCAAGACTTGAAACGGTTATATTGGTTACCTAGTATGAAGAAAGACATAGCTGAATATGTAGCCAAGTTTCAGAACTGCCAGCAGGTGAAATATGAGCACCAAAGACCTACAGGCTTGCTTCAAAGGATGTCTATTCTTGAATGAAAGTGGGAGATAATAGCCATGGACTTCGTAGTGGGATTTCCCAAGACTTTGGGAAAGTATGACTCTATTTGGGTGGTAGTTGACAGGTTAACAAAGTCAGTACACTTTATCCCATTAGAGTGGACTACAATGCACAATAGCTTGCCAGGATTTATGTGAAGGAGATAGTAACGCTGCATAGGGTGCTTTTTTGTATCATTTCAGACCGTGGTACACAGTTCACTTCCAAATTTTAGGGTAAGTTGCATAAAGACTTGAATATTCAACTCACTTTCAGCACATATTTCCATCCACATACAGAAGGCAGTTAGAATGGACTATTCAAGTGCTGGAAGATATGTTGAAGGCATGTGTGATAGACTTTGGGGGGGCATTGGGACAAGTTTTTGCCCTTGTGTGAGTTCTCCTACAATAACACTACCACTCCAGTATTGATATGGCACCATTCGAAGCCCTGTATGGCAGGGGATGCAGGTCTATCATAGGGTGGTTTGAAGCTAGGAAAGTGGAGCCATTGGGGGTAGATTTAGTGAGGGATGCTCAGGATAAGGTAAGCAACATCCAAGCTAAGCTCCTAATGGCTCAAAGTCATAAAAGTATGCTGACTGAAAAGTAAGGTATATGACATTTGAGGCTAGTGAGCAAATACTTCTAAAAGTGTCACCCATTAAAGGGGTAATAAGGTTTGGCAGAAAAGGCAAACTTAGTCCTCGCTATATTAGCCCTTTTGAAATTTTTGATTATTTAGGGCCAGTGGTGTACAAATTTGCCTTAACACCTAGCTTGTCTAGGGTACACCGGTGTTCCATGTATCCATGCTGAAAAAGTACTATGGGGATGGAGACTACATCATTAAATGGTACACGGTGTTACTAGACAAGGAACTTCAGTATGAGAAGGAGCCAGTTGCAATTCTTGATCGTGATATTCGAAAGTTAACTTAAGAGATCAATATGTTTAAAGTGCAATGTAAACATCATTCGGTAGAGGAAGCTACTTGGGAGATTGAGAAGGACATGTGAGAAAGGTATCCTCAACTGTTCGACAAAATAAGCATTACTCTATCTTTACTTTATCCCTATTATTCCTAGTTAGTCACTCGGGAATAGTGATGGGTAAATTGGTATTTATTGTAATAATATGTCCCCATCATTAGAAATAGGCCAATGGAGAAAGATTTTGAGGAAAGAAAACTTTGGGTAGTAACTTCGGAAAAACTTAGCCTAGGACAGACTTAGATGAATTTTGAGTTAGGTGAAGTCTAGGGTAATTATGTGAATGATGGGAGGTCAAATCTCTAATTTGACTGAATAGGCTGATATCCAAGATGATATAGAGAATTTACAGCTTCGCAGAATCGTATTCGGATGAGTAAAACTCCCAAAATTGAATTTAGCATGAAGGGTATATTTTAATACATCTTGGGAGGAGGGTACGTTGTAAAATGGGGGTGTGGCTTGGAGCTCAATATTTGAGTTGTCTTCTTCTGTGCATCCCGCCAGAGCGGGATTTCTCCTGCTAGAGTGGCCCCGCCAGAGCAGGATGGTCCAGCCATAGCGGGACAGATGTGTCTTAAGTTGGAGAAAAATTTCAGAATGGTCTTTTTCTGTAAAAATAATTCCTAAGACTTTAGGAGGCAACCTAGGGCAATTTTAATCAATTTCCCACGAATTTCCACACTCAAGGTAAGGATTATACTCCCTAAATTCAGTCTTTGATTCCTTAAACCTAGAGAACTATGGTTGGTAATTATTGGAGGAGGGTTTGAACTAAAAACTAAGGGTAGGAATTAGCCCTAGGTTGGGGTTAGGATCATGAATTTATCCTAGGATATGAATTGTGTTATATTTCATGATAGTTAGGCTATTGTGTTGATCTTATATATGTATTTACTATTTTATAGACAGAGAATGAGAAGAATGAACCCAAAAAGAGAAGGCTTTTGCATTGTAAAGTTGTTGAATCTTGCATTTGAGGTAGGTGATGGTCTAGTTTCCCATATATGTTTCATATACTTGTTAAATTGCTTCATGATATGCATGCGTGTATATGAATAGGGTAACTTGCTAGATTATGTGTGAAATGATCACTTGCTGGCCTATTTTCGTGATGAACCTATTCTTGGTGATATAATATTGTAAATACTGAATGTATTTGTGATTGTGGTATGTTTGGATCGGATGTCACATTTTAATACATATTTAGACCAGGTATCACATTCTGACACAAAGTTAATTATTTGTAGATCCCTTGAGAAGACTCTAGTGTGAAATTATAGCATGTGGAAGATATTAAGTTGTAATATTGCTGATATGGTTGAACTTGAGATTAGTTGATTAATTTTATATATGTATATGCCTATTGTGTTGAATTTACTCATCTATGATCCGCTTACTGGCTAACCGCATGATCCTAACAGTACACCATTGTTTTGTGTACTGATACTACTCTTGCTGTGCCTTTTGTTGAATACTGGGCATATTCAGTCGGCTGCAGAAAGACCTCGTTTAGAAGAGTAAAAGCTTGTTCAAAGTGTAAGTGTTAGCTATTCTATCATGCTGCCCTGTGCTTTGTCATTGTCTAAGTCCTTCGTCCAGGACTCAGATGTTCAAACAATTGATTAGTAGTATGACTTCTTTTTGGGAGTGTTCCCTTTCTTATATTGACATGTGATTAGAATTTTGGTACGGACGAATTTCAGTTCCTAAGATGTGTTTATTTCCGCATATTTTAGACTGATAACTAGTTGGTTTCTAAGTTTATGGGAACTCATCATTTAATTGGATTTAAACCTGCTTTCGCATCTTTAAGCTTGTGTATAGTTTGCGATTATTGTTGTTGGGCTGTTTAGAATGGTTCTCCCACCGGAGAGTTAGAGTGGGTGACAGTCACGGCGGGTCGAGGTCGTGATAGACTCTATGGATGAATTCTCACATATCTTGATTAATCAAAACCCTGAATGCAATTTGAATAAGGAGACTTGAACTTGAAGATTATTGAACCTTTAACATGAAGAAAAAGATAGACTTGGAAGAGAATTCTAAAGAGATGATTTTGGGGTTAAGCGAATATGAGAGAATGAGAGATTAAGGAGGATTTGGGATAGTAAATAGACTAGGAACTATACCCCAAAAATGTCCCAATACATAATTAAAACAATAAAGAAAAGATCAAAAGACCCCTTGAAAAATCACTGAACGGATCCTTGGACGGATGATCTTCACGGATCATGTGTTCACGGTTCGTGAAGTGGCTCGTGAAACTGCAGGGGAAACCTGAGCTTTGAGGAGTCAAATTTTATGGGCTCTTTCACGGCTCATTAAAATATCCACATGTCGTGGAGAGCTCCGTGACAAAAATAAGATTCTAAGGGTCAAGTTTCACAGACCACCCTATGGTCCATAAAGTTGTCTACGGGTCATAGACCCTATCGTAGACTTCATTATATTTTGCCCTTTGATGATCACTTCCTTGGGACACCTTCATAGGTCGTGGTTCCTTTCACTGTCCATAGAAGGGTCCGTACAACCCCTACCCTTAGTCATCTTTTCCAAGTGACCTCCATGACCACTTTTCATGGTCCGTAGTACCCTATACGGCCCGTGAAGGACCTCTTGAAAGGCATGAAGTTGTAATTTTTCTAAGATTTCTTTCCAACTCCATTTTTGTACTTTCCAATTTTTGAGGTCTTACAATATCTTCTCCTTAGGAACATTCGTCCTCAAATGGGACTCAAGCTAGCATGAATAGAGTAGGAAATATACTATCAACACAACATGAATGCAATGATGCATCAAAATGCATAAGAACATGGAATATTCGATCTCAAGCTAAAACATGACTTTAAAACTTATTTCATGAACCAGCATGCATATGAAAACATGAGAATAACTGAAATGCATGAATTCGAAGGAGTAATCATGAAGGAACTTAATACCTCAACTTAGAATGGAAGGAAAGAGATGAGGTATCGCATCATCATATTGGCTTCGGCCTCCCATGTAGCATCCTCAACCTCTTGGTTCCTCTACAATACTTTAATGAAAGCTACTTCCTTATTTCTCAACCTTCGAGCTTTCCAGTCTAGAATTTCAACTAGGACCTTTTCATAAGATAAACTCTCCTTCACACCAATGTTTTCCAAAGGCACAATGGAGATAGGATCACCAATACACTTCTTCAAAAATGAAACATAAAACACTGGATGCACCGATGCCAACTCAAAAGGCAAATCTAACTCATTTGACACATTGTCAATCTGCCTTAAAATCTAATATGGGCCTACATATCGAGGACTGAGCTTCGCCTTCTTGCCAGAATACATAACATCCTTCATGGGCGAGGTTTTTAAGTAAACCTAATCATCCATTTCGAATTCGATTTCTCTTCTCCTCACATTCGAATAGGACTTTTGCCAACTTTGGCCAGTCTTTAATTTTTCTCTAATGAGTCTAACCTTTTCCATAGCCTCATGCACCAACTCTGGTGCTATCAAGGTAACTTTACCAACTTCAAACCAACCAATAGTAGACCTACACCTCCTACCATGTAAGGCCTCAAATTGAGCCATTTCAATACTCGAATGGTAACTATTGATATATGCAAACTCGATTAATGGAAAATGATCATCTTAATCACCTTTAATGTCAATTACACAAGCTCTCAACATGTCCTCTAAGGTCTGAATGGTACGTTCGTCTTAACCATATTTCTGAGGGTGAAAAGTTGACATAAGCTTAACTTGAGTACCAAGATCCTTTTGGAAAGACCTCCAAAATTGAGATGTGAATTGAGTACCTCGGTCCAAAATGATAAATAACAAAACACTAAGAAGCTTAATCAACTCACCAATGTAAATTCTAGCATATTCATTGGCTGACTAAAAAGCCTTAATGGGAAGAAAATGTGCCGACTTAGTCATTTGTCCACAACCACCCAAATCGAATCATGTTTCCTACGGGTACGAGGCAAGCTTGTAATAAATTCCATATTCACATTTTCCCACTTTCAAATAGTAATATCAATATCTTCAACTAAACCTCCTTGTTTATTATGGTCAACCTTTACTTGTTAACAATTAGGATATTTGGCCACAAAGTCCGCAATAGCCTTCTTTGTGCCACTCCACCAATACACTTCCCTCAAATATTGATAAATCTTTGTAGAACCCTAATGAATAAAATATCGCAAACTATGCGCTTCAGACAATATCATTTTCCTTAAGCATATAACATCGGGAATACATAATCGACTTTGATATCTAAGCACACCATATCCTCCTTGGAAGAAACTTTAATGGATTTTTTGGCAACCACTTTCTTAAACTCAACCAAGTAGGATCATTATCTTACTTTGCCTTCACATCATTCACAAGAGAAAATTTGGAAGTATTTTGGACAACAACAACACCATCATCTGAATCAACTAAGCAAACACCCAAACAAGCTAGCCTATGAACATCACGAACTAACTTCTTCTTTTCATCTTCAACATAGGCAACACTATTTATGGACAACCTACTAAGAACATCGACAACCATATTAGCTTTATCCGTATAGTACAATACACTTATATTATAATCCTTAAACAATTCAAGATATCTCCTTGATTGAAGGTTCAATTCATTTTGATTGAAAATATATTGCAAACTCTTATGGTCGGTGACTACATCATCATGCACACCATAAAGATAGTATCTCTAAATCTTCAAAGCAAACACAATTGTCGCTAACTCCAAGTCATAAGTCGGATAGTTCCTTTTATGCGCCTTAAGGTGCCTAGAAGCATAGGTTATCACTTTACCATTTTGCATCAAAACACAATTGAGACCAACCCTTGAAGCATCATAATACACAATAAATCTATCGTACCTTATCGGTAAAGTCAATACCATAGCAAAAGTAACTCGATCATTCAACTCTTGGAAGCTTTTCTCACATGCCTCAGACATTGAAATTTCACCTTCTGCTTAGTCAAAGTAGTTAACGGCGATGTAATGGAGGAGAATCCTTCACAAACCATCTATAATAACCGACTAAGCCCAAGAAACTTTAAATATCGAAAGAAGATAAAGGTTTAGGCTAATTCTTAACCGCTTTGGTTTTCTTAGAATCCACTATAATACCTTCACCGAACACAATATGACCAATGAAAGCAACTGACCTCAACCAAAACTCACACTTGCTAAACTTAGCAAATAACTGAAGAACCTTAATAATTTACAAGACAATCCTCAAATGATTAGCATGCTCATCCTCACTTTGAGAATAGATCAATTTGTCATCAATAAACATAATAATAAACATGTCTAAGTACTGCTTGAACACTCTGTTTATCAAATTCATAACTGCAGGATAATTCGTTAGTCCAAAAGATATAACCAAATATTCAAAGTGACCATACCGAGTTTTGAAAGCCATCTTCAGAATGTTACATTCCCTTACTCAAATTTGATGATAAACAGAGTGAAGATCAATCATTAAAAAGTAGCTTGCACCTTGAAGTTGATCAAATAATTCATCAATTTTTGGAATGGGCTACTTATTCTTAATTATGACCTTGTTGAACTGCTGGTAGTCAATACACATATGGACAGAACCATTCTTCTTCCTAATAAAGAGAACTTAAGCACCCCATGGAGAGATACTCAATCTAATGAAATCCTTATCCAATAAGTCTTTTAATTGATCCTTTAACTCTTTTAGTTTTGTCAGAGTCATTCGGTAAGGATGAATAGAGAAAGGTTGGGTATCAGGAGAAAGATCAATATCAAAGTCTATCTTCCTTTCGGAAGGGATACCTAGGAGATCATACGAAAAATACCTCTGAAAACTCATTAACAACTAAAACTGAATCAAAAGTAAAGGCTTCAGAATCGTATCCCTAACCCATACTAGATGATAGATGCAACCCTTATAAATTATTTTTTGAGCTTGAAGGCACTAGCTGAATGACCTTTAAACACGGAATTATAACCTTTCCATTCTAGAACTGGCCCATTGGAAAACTGAAACTTAACCACACAGTTTCTACAACATATGAAAGCATAACATGCATGAAGCCAATCCATACCAAGGATAACATCAAAATCCGTCATATCAAGCTCTACATGATCAACTAAGGTGATTTTCTAAAAAAGTGAGACTAGAGAATTTCTATACTCTTTTAGCCAAAACTGAATTACCAATAGGAGTATAGACCAAAATAAGTTCTAACAAGATCTCGGAACTAACAACAAATTTCATATCAAGATAAGAAGTGACAAACGATCGAGTAGCACCCTGATCTAACAATGTATAAAAATCAAACTCAAAGACTTTCGACATAACAGTCATCACATTGAGTGAATCCTCTAACTCCTGATGAGTTTGTAGGGTATAAAAAATGTTTTGGTGCTCACAACCACCCGAAGTAGTACCATGTTGAGTCGGTTGGCTTGTAGTAGTCTAGGCCTAAGTCTGAGCTCGACCACCTATACCTCTAGTAGCACTCGAAGGACAATTCTTCACTTGGTGACCCATCTTACTACAACCAAAGCAAGCTCCCAATCCTGCCAAACATTTTCCTAGGTGCTTCTTCCCATATCTCTTGCATAGGGGAAAAAGTTGACCACTCGGAGCTTATATTTGAGGCCTACGGTTAGACACCCTATCTTTGTTGAACTTTGGGGTCGGAGTATTAGAAGAATTTTGGTCAGACTACTTTGGGCAAAATTGTGAATGGCCTCCATTATCGGACTTACCATGAGAAAATTCACCACTATCAATTTGAGCCCTCTTAGACTCCCTAGCCCTCTCTTTCAACTTTTGCTCCTCAATTTGTTCTGCATATGTCATGAGCCTTAAGATGTTAATCTCTTTGATTAGCATGGTGATTTTAAATTTTTTAGCCACCAAGTCCAACACACCCAAGATGAATTTACTCATACAAGCTCTTAGATCGGTGACCATGAAAGGAACATATTTCGACAATTTAGTGACTTTAGAGTATACTCTCTTACACTCATAGTACCATTCCTCAAGTTGATAAATTCTTTCAGCTTGGCTTCCCTCAACTCCAATGGAAAGAAATGGTCAATAAAGCGCCCTTGAACTTTTCCCAATCAATAAGACCATCATCTCTGCCCTTTTGGCTTTTCATTATTCAAACCACACTTGAACTACTATCTTAAGTTGATATGCCGCCAAGTCCGCCTTCTCCAATGGACCAATGCCCATGATATCCATAATCTTGACAATACCTTCAATATTTTTTTGTGGATTCTCATCCACCTTAAAGCCATGAACTAGGGAGGGTTCATGTGAGAGAAGTCACGAACTCGACTAACCACCATACCCAGATTTATATTCAAGAGAGCAACAACTTCCCTATTATCTTGAGAGGCTATGACATGGGCAAGTACTTAAAATGAGGCCCAAAACTCCACATGAGAAATTTCTCATTCAAAGAATTGTTTGGGACTTGGGGAGCTTATTGCTCCTCATTTACATTCCATCTCACAAGAGTTCTTCTTGTAGGCATGATTTGGTAATTGCTAAGAGAAAGCGTTAGAGGAAAAAGCCTTAAAGTTCAACTCTATCAAACGACATAAGAATGGTAAATTTCTTAAAAGGCCTCATAGCCTCCTATTCATAGATGTGGCGTGCTTCACACCTATGAACAAGACCCTACTTGAGAGGCATGTTAGACTCCTTAGGACACATTAAATATTTTGCTTTGATATCAAGTTTGTTATGATCTAAGATATGTCCTAAATGTGACACGATGATTAGGATCCCAAGAGACCCCAACCAAGCCTCCAACATATAATACATAGGCATATCTAAGGTAAATAGAAATAATGATTAAAAATATGAAAGTAGAATATAAGTCTCAACATGAATATCTCAATAAAGGAGAATCAAACTCAAACTCCGAAGGAAACATAACAACATAGACATAGAAATATCTAACACACCTCTACTAGTCTAGACGGCACATTGGACAAGTTTCTAGCTCACCAAAACATAGAAATGAAAATCATAAGAAGTATAGAGAAACCACATATGTCACGTCCTTAAAACATGAGGACTCACCAACAAATAGTGTAACGACCCTTTAGGTCATTTTGAATACTAGTTTTTATTATTATTATTATTTCATAAAAGACTCATCTCAAAAAAAAATCTAATTGATATTTTGGACTATTTAGTAACTATGATTAATTAGTTGAGGGGTACTTTTAGATAATTAATTTAATTGGTAGGCTAAGTCAATAATTTATTTAATACTCTATATCATTGGTCCCATACTTTTTAAAATATATTAGAGCTTAAAAAGGGTTTATTATCCTTTTCATCATAATAAGAACACAGTCGCCCCATCTGCTCACGCCGATGAGAGAAGTACAACTTCACGTAAGTATCCTAAATTCCTCTAATGTTATAAGGGTAATATTATTATATTGTATTATGGAGTTGAGGGAAAAAGAAATCAAATTTCAGAATGGGTTTACAAATTGGTTGAAAATTGTGTCTTTTCAACCTATGGGAGGGGACTAACTTTTAGTATTCATTATTGATAGTGATGTCAATGAGTGGCATTTGATTTGGTAGTAATTGGAAATTATATACGTAATAGATTTACAATAGGTTCATGTTTGTATGTTATTTTCGTAGTTGCAGTTTCTAGATATGTTTTGAGTTTCGGTTATGGAAATCTCTTGTGCTTATCATATTATATTTTAAGTTTTGATATATTGAGATATGTAATTAAATATTAGGAGTAGTGCTTATATGAAATCCATCAAAGTTATATTATTTAGAGGAATTAAGTCTTAACCCTAGGCTTGAGTTTTAGGGAATTGATAATAAAATTGAGTGAATTGTTGGGTTTAGGTTAAACATGTATATATATATATATATATATATATATAATATGGATATCTACGAACTCGTCTACTTATGAATATTGTATATTTGATAGATTGGAAAAGTCCTGAGGCATTGAAGAAAGGAAAAGTGTTGGTCAATTAGCTTGCTTGATTTTGGTTCTTCGATTGAGGTAGGTTATGGTTTTATTCTATATTATAGATAGACTCTTAATAGTGATTGATATTCATTGAGTAATGTGTGAATTTTACTATGCATTTAATTTTTGTGGTTTGGATGGTTGATATTTTGTTGTGATTGGTCTAAAATCCCGAAACCGTAAAATCCATAATTTTGAACTTGCTCTATCAAAAATGGTGCCTTGAATAAAGAAGGCTTGATGAAATATTGTTAATAAAGTGGAATGTAATCATGAAGACATGATAAATTAATTATATTTAGATCGGGTGTCACGTTCTGACACGGTATATTTGGATCGGGTGTCACGTTCCGACATGATATATTTGGATCGGGTGTCACCATCCAACACGGTATATTTGGATCGGGTGTCACGTTCCGGCACGGTAATATTAAAGAAAAATAAATTAAAATGACTTAATACTACCCAATCTCCAAAACTCATTTTTCAAAAGAGTATGATGTGGAGGCCTGAGTCCTCATGTGTGACCTCGATATTGTTGACTGGTTATGAAATTATTCATTTTGTTGTCACTTGATCTTGTTGGTTGCCACCTGTTTAGTGCTATTGTTGATTTTTCGCTACTACTTTATGCATATTGATTTCTATTTTGAGTCGGCCGATGATATCTACTCAGTACATGTTGTCCTGTACTAACCCCTACTTCTATCTTTTCTTGTTTTATTTTGTGGAGTGCAGCGAGTGTTCCACCGACTTCGACTCGACCTCAGCTCTAGTCAGTCTCAAGATCATTAGATTTCAGGGTGAGCTATCCTTCTAGCTCGTGATAGATTTTCTCGGTTACGGCATAGTGTCTTTAGTTTTTGGACACATTTTGTTATTTGTTTATTTTTAGTGTTTGATACTTTCAGACTTAGTTTTAGAAATTAGATGTCCTTAATGTGATGACTTTCAGGTTTTGGAAAAATATATTTAATTGAGCTTCCGCGTTATTATCATATTTATTAGTTGAGGTTTGTATTGTTGGTTCTCCCACCTAGGAGGTTAAGTGTGGGTGCCACTCATGGCCCATTTTGGGTCGTGACAAATAGAAAGCTACCTTCAATATCTAGCTATGAGCAGGATAAGGGTGATCGTTGCACCCTATATTTTGATATAATATTGGTAAAAAGTATATGTTAGTATATGAAATGCACTAAGTATGTGAGTGTAACAACCCATTAGGCCATTTTGAGTACTAGAGCTTCTTATTCCATAAAAGAAAAATTTTAAATGGAATTTTGGACCATTTGATAACTACGGTTATCTAGTTGGCGGGTAGTTTTAGATAATTAATTTAGTTGGTGGATTTTATTTAATACCCTATACTACTTTTTTTATATATTGAAATAACTTAGTAGTATTTGTTACTTTTGATACATAATTATTTTATTTAAAAAAGAAAAGAAAAAGGGTTTGAACGAGAACTTACATGCGATGTCCCATGTGAGCGACTGCATTCAGGTAAACTTCAAATTGAATTCTTTAAATACATATCAGATTATAGATTCATGGAATGAGAATGTGTTGTCAGCGGGGAAGGTAGGGAGTATTAAATTGAATTCAAAAGTTATTAAGTATTTCCACTAATGTTGTTACTATACATGTTTTCTTACAATTATGGAGATAAAATTTTATGGTTCATTATTGGGTAATGTGCCAATAATTGGCATTTGATTAGCCAATCATTGGAAATCACATATGGAATGGATTAACAATATGTTAGGGTTTTGTATGTTATTTGCGTAGTTGCAGTTACTGGCATGTTATGTAGTTTAGATTTATCATATTATACTCTAATATTTTTGTATATTGAGATATGTAATTAAATATTAGGTGTAGTGTATTATATAAATATTATTAGAGTTATGTTATTTTGAGAAATTAAGACTTAATCATAGGCTTGAGATTTAGAAAATTCACTTTAGTAATATAAGTGTCTACAGACTCATTTGTTTACAAATATTGTATATTTGATAGATTAAAAACGTTCTGAGTCATTGAAAAAAGGAAAATCAATGGTGAATTAGCTTGCTTGACTTTGTTTCTTTGGTTGAGTTAGAATATGATTTATTCTATATCATAGAGAGACTTTAATAGTGATTGATAGTCATTGAGTAATATTATGAAGTTTTCTATGTATTTAATTATTGTGGTTTGAATGATTTATACGTTGTTGTGATTGATATGCAATCCTAAGAGCATGAAATCTATAACCTTGAACTTGCTTTATCAATAGAGATGTCTTGAATAAAGAAGGCTTGATAAAACATTATTAGTGATATGGAAAGAGTCAATAAAGAATAATGAATTAACTATATCATTGAATCGGGCGCCACGAGCTGGCACAATATATTTGAATTGGGTGCCACAAGCCGGTATAATATTATTGGATCGGTGTCACATTTTGACACGATATTATTAAAGAAAAACAAACTAAATGACTTACTATTATCCAATCTCAAATAACCCATTTTCCAAAAGAGCATGGTGTGGAGGTCTGAGTCTTCATGTATATTCTTGATATTTTTGACTAATTATATAATTATTTTATTGTGTTGTCACTTGATCTTGATCTTGTTGTTTGCCACCAGTTAAGTACTTTAGTTGATTTTCTGTTATTACTTTATACATATTGATTTCTATTTCTAGTTGGCCGATGATACTTTCTCAGTACATGTTGCCCTGTCCTAACCCCTACTTGTATTTTTCTTTATTTTATTTTGTGAAGTGCATCGAGTATACCATCAACTTTGACTCTACCTTAGCTCTAGCCAGTGTCCAGTATATCAGATTCTAGGATAAGTTATCCTCTTAGCTCTTATTGGATTCTCTTAGTTTTTAGAAACAAACTATTTTATTCATCTATTATGGTGTTTGATACTCTTGGACCTAATATTTTGAGATTTGATATTCTTGATGTGATGACTTTCAGAATTTGGAAAACGATATGTAATAGACTTTAATGGTTTTTGTTATTTCTTACTTTCATAAGTTTGAGCTTATGCATTATTGTTGTATTTCATAAGTTGACTAGCTAATATAAGTTTGGGTATGTATCATTGGTTCTCTCCCCTAGAAGGTTAAGTGTGAATGCTAGTCATGGCCCATTTTGGATCGTGACAAACTTGGTATAAGAGCTTTTGGTTCGGTGATCTCATCACATAAGGACAAGTCTGGTAGAGTTTGTAGAATGGTACAAGAAAGGCTTTACTTGTCTTCGAGAGGCTACAGGACTTTAGGAAAAGTTTATTCCTTCTTTCTTTTGTGCTATTACTTTAATCTAATTGGTATCTAGGTGATACAAATTGGTATCTGAACTTATTTACCTTATTCTCATAGATGGTTAGAACTAGAGCAAAAGAAGCACCTAAGATAACCATTGGGTCTATAGCTTGAGGAGGAGTAGCGATGAGAGGTCGTGGTAGAGGTCGTGGGAGAAAGCCCATCATGGGCATAGGTCATGCAGCTGGGCCAGCAAGGGAGAGAGCAACGACCCCTCTACCGACCGATAAGGAGTTAGAGAGGATGTTGAGGTGGAGGATGAGCAGATTCATGAGAAGGAAACACCACTCTAGCCTACTCCTGAGATGACCTACAAAGTTCTTACCTATCTCAATGGGTTATTCAATTAGGGACAAGCCCTTTTTGCATCTCAGATTTAGGGAGCAAAATATGCAGTTGCTTAACGGATGGGTCTTGCAGTCAAGCTCTCTTCTGCCTTTGCACTCGAGGGCTAATCTCCGTCAGTCATGAGGAAACCTTTGCATGTCTCTATTACTTTTTGGGAGGCCTATGCCCCGTAGCTCCCTGCATGGTTGCTTTGTAACACCCCTCAAAAATTTTCCCTAGGATTCGGACCTTTCTTGTATACATGTAGGGTCGAACTCAATTATTTTGAAGTATGTGCACGAGTTAAGATGAGTTCCTAAGTAATTAAAGAGTGTTAGAGATGATGTGGGGTCATAAGGGATCCTTAGAGCCAAACTAAGTCCAAAAAGATTCGTCTTGGGTAAGTTGTTGAGGGAGTTTGTATAAGGGTTTACTTCTAACGGCCATATCATTTGAAATATGACGATCTGGTGGCCCACGACCTATTAAATTAAAGGTCGTCGAGTCTTCTTTCCAACGCCACCAAGAATGTAAATTTTGGAGTTCGGAGTCAAAAGATATGACGATCCTAAGACGAACTAGCATGATAGATATTTTAGGCCTAGGCTGCAACTGCTGGGGATCTGGGCTTGGCGCCGTAGTGGCGCGACGCGCCACTATCGTGCCAGGAAAATGCCTCAGTAGTTTGGTCCCTGGCGCGGCGCGCCACTACGAGGTGTGCAGGGTTTTTCAGGCCAAATTTCCAGAACCCAGAAAATATGGCCTTGGTGCTGTAAGGGCGCAACGCGCCACTATCGCGCCAGGAACATGCCTCAGTAGTTTGGTCCTTAGCGTGGCGCGCCACTAACAGATGTGCAGGTTTTAGGCATAATCGGCCTGGCGCTGCAATGGCGCGACGCGCCATTATCGCGCCAGGAGCGTTTTTAGCCTATTTTTAGATTTTTGGAGAAAGGGCAATTTGGGAATTTGTCCCAAATTATATATGTATCATTCTTGAACATTTTGGGAACATATTTTTATCCTCTCTCTCTCTCTAGAAAAGACCTAGAAAGATCCTCTATCTTCCTCTTCTTCTTCTCTAAGCCCTTCTTTAACAAAGAATTGTTCCAAGAGCTTCAAGATTCGAGTTCTCCATTAAAGACCCAACCACAAGGTTTTCTTCAAGTCTTCACTAAGGTATGTAAGGCTATCCAAAACATGGGTTGAGTCCACCCATGTGCCCTGCTCTTGCTTTGAGGTTAGAGGTCCATGAGAATGGAGTTTCTTGATATGGTTTATGTTTGAATGAGTTTTGTCTCCTATTAATTTGACTTTATTGGTGTTGATATTGTTGAGCTAAGAAGTTCCTAAAATCTTCATGTTAGTATGAGTTGATGGATATGACTTGTTATTATGTTTTGTTGATCTCTTTAACCATGTGATTATGTTGCATAAGTCAATTTTCTTGAATGTGCTATTCTACTTGAATTGTTGGGTTAAAGACTTAGAGTTGTGATGAGTCCTAAGGAGAGGTTATAAATGCTTATCTAAATAAGGCTTGATTGAGTTGATTGGAGGATAGAATTGATGAGTGGACGAGGTCCTAAATAGGACTTGCCATTATGACTTAATTGAGTTGAAATGAGAATAGAGTTGATGAATTGGCAATGTCCCACATGAAACTAGCCGTGAGGGCTTGTTTGAGATGATTAGAGGGAGTCTTATGAGCATGGAGTCATGGGAGGAGTATCGAGCACCGAAGTGGGTAAGAGTATAGTCCATACTCGAACCCCAGAAACTACGCCGCCAACGTAGGTAGGGATGGAACCGTTAAAGTCGGATGTTTCCCGTGGGATCGAACAGTTAAAGTCGGATGTTTCCTATTTTATTGTCCTAAAATGATAGGACTTGACTAATCGATAGTATCCATGATTAGGGAGGCGTTCATGCCCTGGCAAGGTATGGATGGACGTGGCAACAACGTCTGATTGTTGTACTATCACTAGCTCATATGTGATAGTTGTCGGATAAGAGAAACTCCTATTTAGGTCTTGATAGTACTCCGAGTCAGTTGAGTCGAGTGGCTTGTGATTGGTCCCGTCTAAACCATTTCTTGTTAGACTTAGGACACTTGAGTGAGTTGTTATGTATATATGAGAGTTGAGATCCTGAGTTGATATTGATGTTTTCTTGATGTTTGTTTCATCCGGCCATTTTACATACTCGTGCATTCCACATACTGACGCCATTTGGCCAGCATCATTTCATGATGTAGAGACAGGTACCAGAGATCATCAACCGGTACACCGTTGATTATCCACACACTTCCAGCTACTTGGTGAGTCCTCCTAGTTTCCGGAGTATCTTGAGCTCCTTGTAGAGTTTCGTTTTGTCTCCTTATTTTGATTGTTGGTAGTCATGGGCTTGTCATTGGCACCTCCTAGACTTTGATAGAGGCTTCATAGACTAGAGTGTAGGGAGGTTGGACTATTACCTTGAGGAGTCCTATTATACTTGTTTTGTTGAGTTGATAATGTTTGGCCTTCGGCCCCTATATTGTGAATAGTATGTTATGATTGAATCCTCCTTTGAGTGAATATGATTGAATGATAGTGTGACTGAATCAGGTGGTTCGCTTGAAGGTCAAAAATGGCTTTCGAGTGCCGGTCACGTCTAGGATACCCTCCCGGGGCGTGACATACTTCCTCGGGAGCAAACATGTTTTCCTGATTGACTACAATGTCGGTAATGACTAGTGACTAGCATGATCTCTTTATTAAGTTCTTGAATTTGAAACCCCCCAATCTTCAGGGTACTAAATCTGAATATGCTTATGATTTATTTGTTGATTTTCATGAGCTTCTTTATAAGATGGATATAGTAGTACGATTTGGTATTGAGTTTCTGATATACCAATTCTAGGGAGACGCCAAAATATAGTGGTGGTGTCATGTCGAGTGAACACCAGCAAAGGCACCACTTATGACCTGAGATGTATTTTCTGACTTTTTCATGGAGAATTATATCCCTTGGACTTTGAGGGACAAGAGGAGAGATAAGTTCTTGTATATAGAGCAAGAGAGGATATTTGTTGCAAACTATGAGGCCAAGTTTTGTGCCTTATCTAGATATGCTACTTAGCTTTGATTTAGTCTGGAAGTGTGAATTCATCGCTTTATGAAAGGATTGAAGTCAGATTTGCAGATTTCAGCTTTAGAGGTGGCTGCTTCAGCAAAATCTTTTTAAGAAATGGTTAATTTTGTGATAGAGGTAGAAAGGGTGAAGCCAGATGACTTCGCTAAGGAGACAACATTTAAGAAGTTTCGTAAGGAAGGTGAGTTTAGTGGTTCTTACTTCAGAGGGTAGAATTCTAATGGTTATTCATCCCATCCTATTTAGTCTTCATTGCAGGTTTCAGATAGAGGTTTGTCAAATACTAGCAAGCCCTTTTCTAATTTTGAGGGTTATCTTCAGCATTTTTTGTGTCACAAAGACTCACTCTTGGCCCCAGCCCGAGGCAGAGTTAGGTTTGGTATGATCAGGATTATAAAGCCCCAACAGCTAGAGGTGGAGGTGGTTATTATAGGGGCAATCATTTTGGAGGACGTGATGGACAAGGTTGTGGTGGTTACCAATTCGGCTGTGGTGGTGCGTAGGTTAGAAATACTGGAGTATAGCTCGGCAGGGGCAATGGTCAGACGGGCAACATAGCCCATTGTTATGCTTTCCCCGGGAGGCCAGAGGTAGAGATTATGAATCCACTTTTTCTTATGTATCTTCCGCATTTGTTGATGGACTTGATTTGCATTGTAATTTACTTGACATGCCTATTCGTGTTTCTACTCATTTGGTGAGTCCACTAATGTTGTTGCTATACATCTTTTCTTACAATTTTGGAAATAAAATTTTATGGCTCATTATTGGGTAATGATGCTAATGATTGGCATTTGATTAGCCAATCACTAGAAAACACATATGGAATGGATTTAAAATAGGTTAAGGTTCTGTATGCTATTTGCGTAGTTGCAGTTACTAGGCATGTTCTGTAGTTTCAGTTTATCATATTATACTCCAATATTTTTGTATATTGAGATATGTAATTAAATATTAGGTGTAGTGTATTATATGAATATCATTAGATTTATGTTATTTGGAGGAATTAAGACTTAACCATATGCTTAAGATTTAGGAAATTGATAATTGTAATATGGGTGTCTACGGTCTCGTTTGATTATAAATATTGTATATTTGATAGATTAAAAACGTTTTGAGGCATTAAAGCAAGGAAAAGCATTGGTGAATTGGCTTGCTTGACTTTGGTTCTTCAATTGAGGTAGGTTATGATTTATTCTATATCGTAGAGAGACTCTTAATAATTATTGATAGTCATTGAGTAATGTTATGAAGTTTTCTATGCATTTAATTATTGTGGTTTGAATGATTTATATATTTTTGTAATTGACCTGCAATCCCAAGAACGTGAAATCCATAATCTTGAACTTGCTATATTAAAAGTAATGTCTTGAATAAAGAAGACTTGATGAAATATTGTTAATGAAATGAAAAGTGCTGATAAAGAATGATGAATTAACTATATTGTTGCCTTGTTGGATCAAGTGCCATGAGCCGGCACAATATATTTGGATCGAGTACCATAGCCAATACGATATTATTGGATCGGGCGCCACGAGCCAGCACGATATTATTGAGGTCAATGCATCATAAAACATCATTTAAAATTTGATATAGCACATACATATGTAGGATATTAACATTAATTGACATTTAAGACCATGTGAGTTATAACATAAAATCTGATGTAACTACCATACTGAGGAGAGAGAGACTACTTGCCAAGGTAGACTTCGTATCATAAACATAACATGAATTATATGTGGATCCACAAGCTAAGCCATAAAGACACATATGGTGGCATGTAGTTTTGGAACTAAGGGTTGCTACTAGGGTTCTCTCGTGGACCCCTGCTATAAAGTTCGCTCAGTGCTAATTTAATCTCAATGAAATATATAAATCATAGTCATTGAAAAAGGTAAATCAACCAATCCAACATCATCAAAATACATCATAAGAATAGCTCCTTGAAAACCTTGATCATAACTTGAACTTGTGGATACTTACCTTTGTAAGTATCCAAAACATAATATCTTGTTATATGATGGTATATGCAAGGGTCCTTGTAAAATTTATTGAAATCATAAAATTGAATTCAAATCATGCATGAATAGATCATTATAATTGAATGAAAGCATACTTGAATTGACCCAATGCAAGTTGATCAAAATTAGGTTTTAGATGAAATTCATAAAAGAGAGAATTGAAAAACAATTGGGACTCCATGGATGGAAGAATGATCAATAGATGAATTTCCATATACCTTGGTTAATCAAAGCACTAAATGCAATTTGAATAAGGATACTTGAACTTGAAGATCCTTGAACCTTTAACTTGAAGAAGAAGATAGACTTGGGACAAAATTCTAGATAGATGATTTTTATGCTAAGTGAATAAGAAAGAATAAGGGATTTAGAAGGTTTTGGGGTAGTTAATTGTAACATCTCCTAAAAATGTTGTATACGATATTTTAATTTTCACCTAAAAATAATATAGCCTCTGTATTTTGGTTATAACTTTTCATAGAATGATCCACATTAGGTAATTCAAATTTCTGAGTAACCACAATATCATTACCTACAACCTTTGTAAAGATCATATTTTACGTTTCGGAGTTTAAGTAGGTCAAATAAATTAATTGGTTGATTCTTAAACTAAATGGAACTAGACTTCCATATCTACAATTCTTATGAAGACACCAAATTCTAATAAAAAATTTACCGTGTTCAAACGCAGCTCTGAAAAAGAGTATTCTGTTAAAAAGAACTCATCTCACCTACCATGGAAAGATCTAGAACCCTTTGACATCATCCATGACATCAAAATCCTCAATTGAATTTTCAAGATCATCATTTGTAATTATTTTTATTTATTGTTAGGTCTCTATTCTACTCCTATAAATACCCACCTTATTTCCTCATTTTATTCATCAAGCTTTCTCAAGTAACTCCTCTCTTTATTCACTTTTTTACTCATTCTCAAATATAGTTTTAGTTCTTAGTAGTGAAGAAATACTATTCCAATGATTCATATACTCCCGGTAGTACACAAAATGTTCCAGCGAGGAGAAAAGTTAGGACTCAAGAGTGTTCATTAAGTCCTTCGATTCCGACTAAAGCTTCAGATTCCAGGTATGTAAGGCTTCAATGAGAGTATTCCTTCCACTCTCATGTCTAAATTATTTTGATTATATGATAAATTATATTTATTTTCTTTAAACTTTACTCTAAGTTATGTGGTGTTTATCCATTGGTTCTTTCACCCATGTAGTCCAAAAACTTTTTCAATTAAGTCTCTTGATTTCAATAATATTTTCTTATGGTAATTCTTATTTTTACTTAATAATATGAATCATAGTTAAACTAATGATTATTGGTCTATTTTGATGCAACATAATTTTATATGTATGAATTGATGGTTTGCAAGTAGTTCCTCTATTTATCTATTTAAAGGCTCTTGAAATTCATGGTGGGTTGTTTAAAACATGATTTTTAATTAATGAATTTCAAAGTATTTATGTATATTTATTTACATATATATATGCAAGTTGAAGTGATTTGAACCCACCTAGTTTTACTATGTTTTTAATAAAGTTTGACTTGAAAGCTTTGACTCCAAATGAATGTTTATGAAATCAATATATATGATCAAAAGGGAGTCTTATGAAATGAAAGAATGATAAAATGATATGAATGATGGATTCTTTATGCAATAAGGATAATTCTTGCATATTTGAATTATCAAATGTTTTAATGAGTTATTTTACCGAATATGATGTTTGAATTCTCAAGTTATATGCTATGAATATTTTGAAGTATTAAACTATTCCGTGGAATTGACTTGGCACCAAATGGGGCATCGGTAAGGGAATCCTAGTAGCAACCCCTTGTCTCATTAACTATGTGCCAACATAGGAGCCCTTGTAGGCTTAGGCTAATGGATCCATAAAAGCCCTTAAAGTTAAAATTAAAGAAATGAATGAAGTTGAGGAGTTCTACCTAGCAAGTAGTCTCCCCGGCCAACATAGAGGGTTATGTTGGATTCCATGTAATAGCTCGCATGGTCTTAAATGTCAGTTATGGTTATTTTCCCACAAAATGAATGTTTTAAAGTATATCTATATGATTTATTATGCATGCATTACATTATGTTTCATATTACATAAATGTTTTAATGTTTCCTCAATGTTCATGCATCCTTACATACTTAGTACATTCAAAGTACTAACGCATACTCTTTTGCCTACATGATATCACCATGTAGGGACCAGTGCTCCTCCTCGTTCTCCTCCACGTGGCTAGTTGAGATTCCGTTGAAGAATATTTTTGGTGAGTTCCCATGTTTCGAGAACAATAATCCTTTATCTTTCTAGCTTATGATATATTGAGATATTTTACTATAGCATTTCTTCTATTAGGATTGAGGGTGAGCTAGGGACTTGTCTTAGCCCCCTTAAATCTAAAAGTTAGAGGTATTGTTGGCCATATTTAAGTTGAAGATTTACTATTATGATTTCCGCTTGTTTATTTATCACCATTACCTATGAAAGGCTAAAAGAATGCTAAGAGGCTTGTTTGAGGTACTTTCGGGTTCCTCATTCGCCATTTCACGTCTAGGACCTAGGCTTGGGTCGTGACATTAATACTAGGAACTATATCCCAAAAAGCTCCTAATACATAATTAAAATAATGGTAAAAGACCAAAACACCCCTTGGAATCACTGAATGGATTCTTGGACGAATGATCTTCACGAATCGTGCAACCCTTCATGGTCCGTGAAGTGACTTGTAAAACTGAAAGGGAAACCTGGGCTTTAAAGAGTCGACTTATACGGGCTCCTTCATAGCTCGTTAAAAGCTCCACGGATCATGAAGAGCTCTGTGAAGAATGATTTACACAGGATTCTGATGGTCGAGTTTCACGGACCACTCTACTGTCCGTGAAGTTTTCTATGGGTCGTAGATTCTGTCGTGGGCTTTGTTCTATTTTGGCCTTTGCCTGATCACTTCCACGGGACACCTTCACGGGTCGTGGTTCCTTTCACAATCCATACACCCCCTGCCCTTAGTCATAGTTTCTAGGTGACCTCCACAACCACTTTCCATGAGCCGTGGTGCCCTACACGTCCGTGAAGGGCCTCGTGAAAGGTAAAAAATTGTAATTTTTCTGAGATTTCTTTTCAACTCCATTTTCTGACTTTCCAACTTCTGGGTCTTATAGTATTGTATTATCCTCACAAATTTTTAAATCATACGTTCGTGCTATAGCATTTCGTAATACACGACTATCAACTAATGGCTCTTTCCACCAAGTAATACATAAGTAAAATTGAGATTTCGATCACAAACTTTTGGTACATTAGTTGTTATTTCTCCCTTTCTTGTCCTGATTTTATTTTTTTCTTAGATGGAACTCTAATTTGATTATAAATGTCTATTTGACTTTACTTATTTTAAGCTGCTTATAAACTGTTTTATATAAGCCAGCCAAATATACCCAATTATTTTTTTGGGCTTATTTTAAGCACAAAATGACTTTAAGTTAACTAGCCAAACACTCAAAAAGCTGAAAACAGCTTATAAGCAACTTATAAGTCAATCCAAACGGGCTCTAAATATCATATCATCATATTATATTAAAAGTAAGAAGAATGCTAGGCAAAAGTTAGATTACGATTTTATCCCTATATTAAATTTTAAATTTTATAAACTATTTAATAAATTAAATATTAAATAGTAAATCATCATATTAGTACATGAATCAACCACCATAAAGTCTCTTGAATATGTATTTTTTGTAATAATCCCATGTTAAAGTAAATTCATGAATATTTTATTTTGTTCATTTTCCAATTGAAAATATGAATGGTTATGTTTGTCCTTCACAAAAAGAAAAAAACCATACAAATCTATATTATATTCTTTTTTTTATATATAAATATTTGTATTAGTGTGAAGTACATTACATAAATTTAATCTTCACTAACTCTCCATTATGTAATATATGTAACTCCCGCTAATAATTATATTCATTATGTTTTTTACTCCCACCTCTCATTCATGGTCTCAAATGGATTAATGTCACATTCATGACAACTCTGTGTTCCTCAATCCTATCCTATAAATAGAGACATTTGACACAATATGGTACACACTTAAAACAGTTGAAAAAAATATATGAGAAAATCTCCATGCTCTCTTCTCTTGTCTCTTTTTATTTGTTTTGTTTAATGTTTATGTTTCTTGTTCGTTTTAGTTGTACATGTTTTTATTATTTTGTTATTATTATTGAGAATTTATAGTAGTTTGTTGCTTTGTATACATTATCCTAGCATGTAGTATTTTAGTATCCTCATTTGAATATTGTATTTGTACAATAGTTAGTTAGTTTTACTTCTCGCATTTTTAATCAATTTTATAATTAAGGATGTATTTTTTTATTAAAAAGATATATGTACTTTCTATCTTAAAAATGGTGATTTTTTTTAGTAAATACCAATAGATTTGAAGGGGATAAACTATGTCATTTGCAATACAAAATTTATATAAAATATTTTGGATAAACGTGCAACGCACGTTCTCAGAACTAGTAATCCAATACACCTAGACATCCCTATTAAAAATTATAACATTATCTCAAACTATTAAAATTTCTTTATACAATTATATATATTTTACTTTTACACGAATTAATAGATAATTGAAAGTGCATATACCTTAACCCATCTTCATCGATCATAAAGCCCATCTTCAAGCACCTATTCGAGATTAACAAGTAACAATGAAGCTAGTTTAAGAATAATTCTCAAGCATTCGTTGAAAGCTTGACTTATGCTCCAACTCGATCTAACATAATCAACCTTAATGAATCTACTCCTCATGATGAGTTAAAATATTTTAAAATATTGCTAACTTTTCATTACATGTTATATATTTGCTATCGGTCAAGCCTCCAACTTTCTTAGTTAAGAGAAATAAATTGTGAAAAGAATTTCTATCCGTCCTTAACTTATCAATACATGTTGTGTCACTGTCTTCCATAATACAATTCAAATGAGATATAATTTTAGAAACTCAGCTACTCGTAAGGTATCTAATCATATGCCTATTTTTTCTTATAGAAAGACCATGAATAACCATAAAAAAAATACACATAACAAGAAATTATTAGCACATATCTCCTCAAGAATGATAAAACATTCAATATTGGACTGTAGTTGATAAACCATAAGAAAACTTAATTTTAGTTAATACAGGAAAAAATCAATTAGAAAGAATCAAGGAGAATAACTTCATAATTTCAAGCACATAAAGAGAATAATTTTTTTTTAAAAAAAATATTTGGGAAGGGACTAAAACTAAAATCTTTCACATAGATATGGTACTATTTCACAAATTTCATCTAGGTAACACACATTTTCAGCAATACATATTGAGTTTGAATGTTTGTCGTTTTTCCCAATTATATGCTAAATAAAATCTACAAAAATCCTAAAATATAACATTTAGAAAAGAGTTTTGACATATGTTATTTAATAGAAAAGATCAGTGTGTCCAAATTATACAATAGATTAGAGAATTATAAATGATGACAAGGAAAAAAAGAAAAAAATTGATAACAAAATTTATTCTTGTTATATAATCGAAAATTGAAGGCTATTGATAAAGATGTTCTTCAATCACCTATATATAGCTTTAATCGAAAATGAAAGACCGAGTGTATTCAAATAAAAGGTGATAATATATATGTGAAAAGTGATAAGAGGTTTAAAAGGGAATTTTGTTGTTTAATAAGTATATCTCATGACAAATTATGATAGAATTATAATATCATCCAAAGGGAGGGATACTTTTATCTCGATACAAATTATTAATTTCGAAATAAATTATTTCAAACTTGTCAATCAAACAACAAATTAAGTGGCATCATAATTTAATCACCAAACTATTTGATGTTATCCTTCACACAAAAAGATCTCTTAAAGATAAATAAAGAGAATAGAGTGTAAGAAAAAAGAGTACTCAAAAAGGATAATAATTAATTTAAATTTTTTTTATTTATGTAAAATAAAATAAAAAAAATGACCCATAATTAATCCACTTGGACCAGAAAAAAGAATCCGCACTTGGGCGGGAAAGAAAAGAATATCTACTTTGGGCAAGGTGACTTCTACTCCTAAATCCTAATGTCAAACTGATTAATTTTTGTGGTTCTCAACTTCTCATGCGACCAAAGGTTTCTCATATTATTTTCACAAAAATTCAAAGAAAGGCTGCTGTCGCCGTCGCCGCCACCAGTACCGCCGGTCCCTTTTTCTCCAGTAAGACCCCACGGTCTCCATGGATCTTCCTCCTTATCATCACCACCACCACCACCACCATCAGCATCACAACAGGTACGTTCAACGCCCTCCAAACTTTTCCAATAACCCTAATTTCTTCCACCACCTACCTCCTCCTCCGCCGCCGCCGCAGCAACGACCACCACCGCCACCACCTATCTCCAATCTCCCTCCACCACCACCTCAGCGCCACATCTCTCATCCCCCTTTTCCTCCTTCCCCACCCCCTCTCTTCCACCACAAATCCCAGTTCTCCTTTCCTTCTCGCCTCTCAGAAAACCCTCGATACGATTATCTCCCAAATCGCTCTCCCCCTAGGGTTTCCTCTAATCTAACCCTAAATCAAACACCATACCAGCCCCCTCACCCGCATCCCCAAAATTTTCCTTATAACGACCATTACCATAACCCTCCTCCTCCTTCACCGAGGTTTACTGTCGATAGTTTTATCTCAAATGGGTTGAGAGAGAATCGTGCTAGCTCTGTAAACGATAGTCAAGAACCTCTTTGGGTTAGGAGAGATGTGAATTGCAATTATGATGATGATGAAAGGTACCGTCTTGAGAGGCGTAGAATGGATATTGATGTCAACCCTTCGAGGGATTTTAGATCGAGTCCGGGTAATTATGAGCTGCGTGATGATAGATATGAAGGTGTGAGGTGGGAATATGGTGGTAATGTTAATGAGGTTTCGGTTGGTTCTTCTTCTAGGCGAGTGTTGTCTTTGGATGATGGTAATGATTACGGTGATGTTAGGTTTAGCAATAGGTTAAGAGCGGACAAGGAGGAAATTCATAGGTCTCCGCAGAAGAAGCCAGTGCAGAAGAAGAGTGCATTGCTCAGGATTCAATGTGGGAAAGCTAACAACAGGAGTAGGAATCAGGACAATGACTCGAGTTCTGGTGGGGTAAGGGGAAAGCAGAAAGATGTGTTTGAGAGGTTGGAGAGAAGGGTTGAGGAAAGAGAGGGAAGTCAGATGGAGCTTGATGTTTCATTTAAATCTAATGCACTTGTGGCGAAGGCCATTATGACCCCGTCAAGCTCCGCCATTGACTCAGACAGAAGCGAAACACTTAGATGTAAGAAGATTAGAAAAGTGAATTTCTCTGGTTCTCCAACGAAGAGAATTGGGGACGATTTGGGAAAGGGTAATGGTTCAGCAAATGATTCTGGTCGCCGACCGATTTCTAACAAGGAGTCCAAATGTTTGGCAGATAAAATTACGGTTTCTGCAGTTGGAAGTTCATCTAATTGCAATTTGGATTCTTACAAGGATTCAAGACACTTGGCAGATAAAATTACAGATTCTGTTGGTGGACGCGCATCTAATGGTATCTTGAATAACAACAAGGAGTCTAAACTTTTACCTGATGAAGTTACAGTTTCTGATGTTAGTAGTGCATCTAACTGTACTTCATTGCTGAGTTCCAATGGGACAAATGATTTAACTGGAATCAAAGAAAGCAAGGAATCTCCAGAGATCAAGGTTTTGAATCAGGGTAGTAATCATGTTGGGAAGTTTAGAATACCTTTATTCATAGTTAGAAAGAAGAAGAAAGTGACCAAGAAGAAAGCCATAACCCCTTTCAATGTGAAATCGCCTTCAGATGAATTAGTTAGCAAACCAGAAAAACCTTCTAAACTGGCTGCTGTTAGTAAAGATGAGTCCGTAGAGCAGTCTAATTCTGATGGGAAGAAAGCTAGTTCAGCTAAAGTCTTGGTTAATTCAAGCATGGACTCTGAAATTAATGATGTTGCTGATTATACCAGCAGATCAGTTCAGAGTGTCCCTTCCACGTTGAATTCTGGGACATGTATGATTGAAGTACAAAACAAACCTACTAGTTTTGATGCCGATAATACTGGTCATGTTGGAGGTCATTCTGAGGATGAGCTCCGAGTGTCTGAATATGGTCCTATTAAAGAATCTTCTGAGGCCATGGCTTGTGTAGAAAGAAATGTCGATGTTGTCTTATCAAGTCTAGATGGGAGAAAAATTCACAAAGATGAAGTATCTTCATCTATTGAAGATACATATATCTCTGCTGATTCTGAGTTGGGGTTTTCTGATGGGAAGAACAATGCAGTTGCTGCTATAGGATCCTTTGAAGCAGGTTCCATGGAGCCATCCAGTTACCCCGACATTGTACCTCTGTTGACTAATATTGAGAAAGGATTCCGAGGGAGTTTCTTGAATGCAAGTGACAGTTGTTCTAATTCTGACGAGACTGGGAGAATTGTGGTTGTCAATGACCTGCAAACTGCAGAGTGTTTGAGTAATAGCGATCCAAGGGCTGGTACTTTTAGCGGTAGTTTTGAATCATGTGTTGATGGAGTCATATTGTCACCTGAGATGAGGCATACTAAAGGATCTATCAATGCAGTGATTTCTGTTGGAGACGATGTGGGGATTATTGTAAATGATGACCGTTTACCTAAGGTCACAAGGAAGAGGAAGAATATGGATGACGAGGCTGTTTTGCCCACTACGAAGATGAGTGAGACAGAGGAAAATGAGGTTAGTTCTTTGCTAGGCCAAGGTAAAAATTTCAGTTGTTTTAGAGAAGATCATGCCTCTGGAAAAGAGGATGTTACAGTTTCTGGTAATGGGACCGACTCACTAAAGGGGGGTCACTCACATGGAGGGCCTTCGGAAGTGGAGCTGTCACTTCAGAATTGTTTTAAAGATGGTTCAGATTCATGTTCTACCAAGAATCCCAAGAAAAGGGAAGTTCCTTTGCCAGCTAAGGTTAAATCTGTACCCTGTGTTACCACCTATGAGGAACCTTCTAGCAGGCCAATTACAGTGCCTTTGATCAATGATGTTTCTGTGACAGAGTTAGAATCTCGAAATACATTGTCTAATGTAGATGATAGTACACTAGCTCGTCCATCAGTCATAATGCTTGAGAGCAGCAGTACTGCCAAGGATGTATGTCAGGCTGAGCCATTTGAAGATGGCTTGATGGATCGCTTTTCAGATGTTCAGCAGGTCATTGCTCACAATTCTCAACTGGGAGCAGTGGGACAAGAAACAACAACTTCAGTTGTATCCATTGAGACTCTAAGAATGGCTTATAGAGTAAGTGATGACAGAGGTTCCTCTCTTGGAATAGATCAAAAGTTGGCCCCAGAAGGTCATGAAAGCTGTAATTATGTGCTTGACAGGGATGACACGCCTTTATTGGCAGATAATCTCTCTTTATTTGCCAACAAAGTAAGTGTCAAAAGTATGGAATCTGTGCCTGATATGTCACCGCTGGTGTCAATTCCTGACTTACCTAATAGCTCATTCTCTGAGGAACCTATTGATAAGTCATCAATGTCCAGTGAAATTGTTATTGAAAAAGCCCAAAGTGTTGATGAAAATTCGATAACAGCTTATGACAATATTTCTTCTTCAGTAAAGACATCGTCTGATACTTTTGAGTTTGGTAGAAGTTCAGATCATAAAGTTGGTGGCGATCCTCTGGTTGATGTCAGTACTGTGCCATTATCATCACAGAATACAGTAAAGTCCTCCAAGAATGTGAGTTCACAGGGTTGGAAACCAAATCTGGGTGCAAACCAGCAAAGTCCTGCTGGCTCTAGGGTTTTTTCTGTTCGCCCATCGAGTTTTATCACTCCAAGGAATGTGCCCGTTCCGAAGAAGCCACTGACATGGCATAGAACTGGTAATAGCTCTTCCTCTGCTGTTGGACAAAGTTCCCAAATGAACTCCCTGCCTCCACAAAGCCATTTACCTAAGGGCATTGTGAAAGTCGGCTCTTACATTCGCAAGGGTAACAGTCTTGTCAGAAATCCTTCTCCTGTTGGTTCCCTTTCCAAAGGATACCATGCTCAAAGTTCTTCAACTTACCGGTTGAACTCTTCTGGTGTGAATGACCTGAAGAGAAAATCTGAGAATAGGACTGAGATAACTGGTTCACCCAGCTGCAGGGAAACTCCAGAAGTAAATGCTCCTTCAGAGACACCCAAAACCCCGACACAAAGCGAATCATTTAGTTGCATTACATTGATGTCTACATCTTTACCAGTGGTTGATCATCCTGGGAATGGGAGTGTTGCTACAAGTTCAGATCCTATGGAAGTAACTGACCATATTTTGGTGCTGAAGCCTTCTGAGCATCCGTCGACATCTTCTGCAGTTCCTGAATGTCAAATTGGATTGGGAGGCAATTCTGGAAGCCAGAATACATTTGATGAAGGCAGTTCCAGAAAGAATATAGTTTATGTGAAGCAAAGATCAAATCAGTTAGTTGCAGCTTCAGATAAGACCCAGACTTCATCCGATGGCTACTATAAGAGGAGAAAGAATCAACTGATTCGTGCATCTAGCAATAATCATATGAAGCAAAGAGCTGCCACGACAAAGAATATAGTTCCTTTCCAAAGATGTACGAAAATGCTGAGTGGTAAGGATATATTTTTACAACTCATCATATTTGACGCCATAGGCATTTGCATGATCCAACTTCTGCTTCATCTTCTTTCTTTCACTTAACTTTCATGTTATAGACTTTTTGCCGCTTAAATCATTATTAATCCTTTGCAGTATGGCAATTATATTAATTTAGCATTGGTTGGATTTTCAAAGAATTTGAATTGAGAAATAGGATTTGGGGATAAAGAGTAAGTTACTAAACAAACCATGATTAAGTCCAAGCAACCTTCGCTTGAATTTATTCAATTTTTAGTTGGTGTTTTTGTATCAGACTGAAATAGACCTGAATAGAATGAAGTGGATATAAAGAAGTCATATAGCCGAAAGGTTAGTTGATTGATTGATCTGTTTTGTCTGTTTGAATTATTTGATATCATGCTTTTTTGTGATATATATATATACATTTTGATCAAGGAATTGTTCTTTATTTCACTTCAAAGAGGCTTTTTGTGGCATTTCTGTCAACACATGGAAACAAAAAACCAGCTTTACTTGGTAAAAGATATTCCACTAGTGTATGGTTCTACAAGGACGTTTTCTAACGACAGCTGAAAACTTTATTAGTTCCTCGAGCTCAAAAGTTTTGTTGTGCATACTGTGGGGAGACGGAGACCTGTGACAGTATGTAGCTGTTTCACTTGGGTGACAAGGACAGTAGTGTGATAATTCCCAACAGCTTCATGGAACATTATTTTTTGCGTTAGTTTATACTTCTGCAAAACGTTGGACTTCACAAGTTAATGAAGAAAGAGTCAATTGCAATGAGATGACAATCATAGGTTCTACATGGTCTGCATTTTAGGGTTTGTATATGGGTACGTTGAAAATATTTGAAATCATTTTATCCTGTGTTTGGTAGGACTTCTATTTCCAGTATAAGCAATATCAGAATTATCTATGCCATAGTTTATTCTGTACCTGATTTGGCATGAAAGTTAATGCCGGGATTAGCAATCCTTGGACAAAATACCTAATACGTCTTTCTTTTTTCTTATTTACTTCAAAAGTTGAAGTAAACTGTAAACAAATCTTTATCCAACTCAACCAAACATATGTTTTCCCTTACTTATATATTCCATTTTTTCAATGAAATGAACCAACCCTTTGTCAAAAAAAAAGTTTATGCAATTCAAGGATTTATTAGTTCCAATATGACAAAATCATGCATTTTAATCCTGGCAGAACTTTGTCTACGACTTAACAGCCTGTTAGGGGATAGGATTGGTGGAATTGATGATTGGAATTAGTATTACCTTCTCTTGTCAGAGAGTACAACAACATACCCATTGTAATCCCACTAGTGGGGTCCGAGGAGGGTAGGTTGTACGCAGACCTTACCCCTACCTTTATGGGGGCAGAGAGGCTTGTTTCCGATAGACCCGCGGCACTATTTTTGTCAGAGAATGTTTAGTTAAACCAAAATTACTTCATGAAGGGTTAATGCTTTTTTATTCAAACATTATGTACTTGTTTTCGCCTAGAACACCACCATTGTTTCTAAGTTAATGCCAATATTATCACTAATCAGACAAGGTTTAACTAAATTACCTTTTGCAGGTTTAGCCAAGACCTCTAAATTGTCAAAGTTCTCATTGGTCTGGAAATTAGGTGACACTCAGTCATCAAGGAAATACAGCGGCACTGTAGAATATGAAAAACTTCGGCCTTACTTATTTCCATGGAAAAGATCTAGCTATCGGAGGAGTTTCCTGAGTTCCTCTCCATGTGACAATTCCTCTATTATTAGGTGAGGAATCATTTCAGTCTTGTTCATTTCTTTTTGTTGTCAAACGTCATTCCTTAAGTATATTTTCTTTTAGACGGAAGTTACTGCTCTCAAAAAAGCGGGAGACAATCTACACAAGGTCAATTCACGGACTCTCTTTACGAAGATCAAAGGTGTTAAGTGTCTCTGGTTCTAGTCTAAAGTGGTCAAAATCTATTGAGCAAAGGTCAAAGAAGGCTGCTGAGGTTTGTCCAGCTGCACTCAGGTTTATTTTGGGGTTGTAAAATTTGCGAGTGGATATAGGAACTGAGTTGTAAAGTGAAGGCCTTTTTGCAGGAAGATGCACTAGCAGTTGCTGCTATTGACAAAAGGAAAAGGGGACAATATGGTTCTAATGCTGACTCAGTGAATGGAAATAATGTTTCTCGTAAGTTTTATAGTGTAAAGCTGCTCCCAGGTAGGCCAGTTCTCTACCCTGGTGTGGCATATTCATCTTTTTCCAAGTTTCTCGAAAATATTGTACAAAGTAATTGGATGTCAATGTATCAGCTTTGTCCTTTTAATAATTACCACAAAAGTGATGTCCTTTTTATGGACATTTTCCAAATGGTGTACTCTTTTTTAATTGAGCACTATGATGGTCTATTAACTTCTTTACAGGAGAAAGGATATTCCGCATTGGTTGCGAGCGGTATAAGATGGATTCTTCTGGGAAGACACTACAAAGAATTTCAGGTGGTCTGCTCCTTTTTTGCTGATTCATTTTTTCTCCTTCCACCCTTACATATTTTTTCTTTTGACCTTTTCAATTATGATGCTTATTTGCCTCTTTTGCCTTATTAAGTGTTGCTATGAGAATGTAAGTCTTTTAAGTTATCATATTTGTGTTTGGTACTTGCAATGTTATTTCTTTGATCTTGTTCGTGATAGTCAAAGCAATGAGCAGGACTTAATTTTGACTTATGGAGCTAAAATCTCGTCGTTCATATGTCTGTGGGAACTCTTGTACCTTCCTGAGTTCCCTGTGTTTTTTGGCTGTCACATGATTCTCTCTTCAAATGTTGGTTGGATCGCATGATCTTAGTGGATCATTGCACTGTAGTTGGCCATCTCCACTCTATCTCATAGGACTTGACTGAGAACACACCATTTTGCTTCATTTCAACCATAGATCAGCACTATCCTCCAGTTCTTTCATTTCCTCATTCCTGCACATGAATGGCACCATGCTGATTTCCCAGTAAGAGAGGGTACTTCTGAAATTAATTCTTCATCAATCGTCCAGTGTGCACTCTACAGTCAGTTGCATAGTGTATAGGTCTTGAACTTTAGTGTTAGGGACTCCACTTCACTCCATTTGTCTTGCCACACAGAAAGAAACTGAGTTAGCTTTCTTTGCTTCTGTGCTTCATTTTATATTTCTAAAGTGCAATCCCATATGAAGTAGTTACTCCATTGGTGGACCAAAATCCCTCCATTTCATACATAGTTTTGATGACCTCCATTAACAAGTCTTCCTGATCATTCTCGGAATTTAGCTGCCATTGAAGATGTTGGTTGGCTCATTTAATGGAAATAGCAGAGGCTTATGGGGAAAGAAAAAAACAGGGGGTGTTCCTATGAGTGCAACCGACATTCTAGAGCAGCTTGCAGGATTAAATTGTGGCTCGCCTGAATTGGACTTTTTGCGGAACTATTGAGAGAATTGAATTTGGTGAGATGATGTCTGGTTGGTGGCAGAGCAGTACAAGCGTCGTGCTGCTAGGCGAAACAGTTTTCTTGATCAATCCCTTTGCCCCTCATGTTTATTTAAAATGAATATTTTCCCTCTATGTTATTTTGTATTTGCTTGTTTTTAACTCCCATATCTCTGCATTTTTAGGTGCTTTGGTTGTAATCCATTTGACCATATGAATTCTTTCTTCTTTCACCAGTCCCATGCCACCTGAAATCCGTTCACAGCTTGTGAAGTTGCTTCACTTCACTGGTACACTTGGAATGTAGGGCCATAGTATATTATTAATCAAAGTGATCCCTCCCATGGAAAGATATTGCACTTTCATATAGATAGTCTCCTCTTACATTTTACAATCACCCCTGCCAAATTGAGGCTGTCCAATTCTTTCACCATGCTGTGGCGAACTAGGGTAGGCAGTGGAGAAGTATTCCACCTTTTAGTCGAATATGTTGACCAATATCTGTATATTCCCTACAGGGAACTAACTGCTTTTAGATAACCAATCAAAAAAAAGAAGAAAAACAAACCAACTTTTCTTCGATAAGTTGCATGCAGCCCAGAAGTGGCCTCAAAAACAATTTGCAACACCTTTAGTTGCTTTGCTTGTGCTCCACGAGCACATATTATGTGGCACTTCTGAATGGTTCGTTCCAGTAGGGTAAATGCCAAAGCCTCTGAACCAGCCTTTACTGATAGCAACACTTAATGCATAACTAAAGCTTCCATTGCTAATAGAAATGTGAAGGGAGGGAGACAAGGGAGTCTGTCTTTGTTTTAAGCCTTTTTGGATTGGAAAATAACTAATGGTTCAATTGATAAATATTGAGAGGTTAACAGTGGATGTACATAAATTGATCAACATGACTCATTTCTCCCTAAAACCATCTTTTCTGATAACTTAATAGAACAAAGGCTAGTTGGCATAGTCATGTGCTTCTCAGTATCTAGAGTACATAAGAGTGCAGGTTTTCAGTTTTTGCAGCCTCCGTTATGCATCTCTTGCAAGCCCTTTAGTTTCATTGTGCCCTTCAAAAGTGAAACTAAATCATGTTGATTACTTGATTCAAGAATCAATATGCTGGAACTTCAATATAAGTTGATAACATCCAACCTTACTGCATTGGCTTTTGTATAAAAGTCTAATTTCTTTTGTGCACCGCCCATATAGAGAATCTGTGAAGTTCCTTTGTCTAATCCGCTACAAATATGCCCCTGCAATGAAGTTTGAAAGGAGAAGTACATGCTACAAAGTAGATATTCACGTTTCGGAGATAGTTGTTGAAGAACTTAAAAGTTGCTAAAATTTATCTACTTAGTTACGGCTCGGCTCCTAATTGGATTTTAGGCTACTAGAGAACCTGGTTTCTTATGTCAGACTGATAGTTCTGAAACCAATCCAGTTTGGATAGTGCAAATTTTCTTAAAGGCACTAGAGTGCTTTATAAACATTAGTTATGGGTTTTGATAATGCCAGCTTGGACACCTTATCTCAATGGTAAGATTCTTTTTATAATTGTAAAACTAGTAACATCAACAACAACAACATACCCAGTGAGACCCCACTAGTGGGGTCTGGGGAGGGTAAAGTGTAATTGTAAAACTAGTAAGATTGTTTTAAAGAGGAAATGTGTTATTCTTATTGATTCAATGATATTTTTTATCAGTAAACTTTTTTAAACGAGAAAAATTCCCTCAATTGACTGCTTTTTTGAATGGAGTGGCCACTCCTCTTTCGGTGGAGACGCTGGAAGGGGTGCTAGCTCTTTGATAGAACCAAGTCTTTTAGTTTTTTTTTAATGTAATTATGGTCATGGAAGTCAACATTTTGAGAAGTTCCTTTATCAAAATAAAATTTAAAAATTATGAGAAGTTTATTGTATAAGTATTGCATGTTTATTGGAGCGTAAGTTGCAAATTGATTCTTAGTGCTTTTTACTTGAGGGAAGAACAGTAGGAGCTGTTTCTTAATGCTCTTGCTGTCTTTTGTGAATTGGCATTTTCCCTTTAATTCGTTAATTTTTTTGGGTTTTGGAGCTTGAGTAAGTACTCTCATCTTTAACTTGATCAATCATTCTTCGAAATCAGGCAGACTTGAGCTCAAACATACCAGCTTTGTCTTGTTCTTTTTATCTTGTAGAAATGGAGGTGGGGTACCTCTTTTCTTTTATTTCTAAGAGTGGTTTCGGTGAAGTTTTGGATTTATTTCTTGCAACTGCTACTTGACATTATTTGCTGCTTGACTTCCTAATTCTCCATGTTTTATGGACAGATGAGGAACCATCGGTGTCAATTCCAGAGGCAAAGAAATCTTACATCCCAAAAAGATTATTGATTGGGAATGATGAGTACGTATAATACTTTTGATTTCAGTTCATTGTCAATGATGTACCTAGTGCTGGTTTAACTTCAGGCATTGAGTTAGTATTGAATTGTTGCTTTAACTATGATATTCATTTACATAACTTTTTCTTGAAATCCCTTAGCTTTCAGGAAGCATGAGCAGTTCATAGTTCTTGGTACCTAAGTTGTTACTTATAGCTCAAATCTTTTCTATTGGATTTCATTTAGTCTCGAAAAATAGTAGGTACTCCAAAAAGGTGGCCAATATGAAAGAATTATATAAAAAAGTACTGTCTTGCTTCCAAGAGATGAAATAAGATAAATATAAATAATTCCTGTGAATAAAACTTTGCCTTATGAAAAGAATAATATAATATAAAAGCTATCATTTAATTACTTTACCAAAAAATATATATATATATATATAGAGAGAGAGAGATAATATAAAAGCTTGTAACTGCTTGTAGGTATGTACGGGTTGGCACTGGTAATAAGCTGGTTAGAAATCCAAAGAGACGAGTGCGCATCTTAGCAAGTGAGAAAGTACGCTGGAGTTTGCACACTGCTAGGATTCGGTTGGCAAGAAAGAAACAGTATTGCCAGTTCTTTACAAGGTTTGGCAAGTGTAACAAGGACAATGGAAAATGTCCTTACATTCATGACCCATCAAAAATTGCCGTCTGCACTAAATTTCTGAATGGTTCTTGCTCTGACACTAACTGTAAATTGACTCACGAGGTATGTTACTTCTTAAGCCCTATAATTGATGTGGCTGCAGCATGATTAGTTTTTGCCTTTTTACTTGTTTTCACCTTATGTATTAGGTTATCCCTGAAAGAATGCAAGACTGCTCCTATTTTCTGCAAGGTGGGTGTTATTACATGTGTAGGTGTTACCGTTAGTATATTTTGATTCAATTCGACCAGGAGAAATGTTAGAGCACTAACTTGAATCTTTTTGGCAGGAATATGCTCGAATGAGAATTGTCCATATAGACACGTAAATGTGAATCCAAATGCTTCCATCTGTGAAGGTTTTCTTAGGGGCTATTGTGTTGATGGCAATGAGGTATTCTTTGTTTGTTTTCTGCTTCCAGATTAATCAATACCAACTGTATCATACTAAAAAGGATCAAAATTCCACGTAGATAAGCTCTTTAATAGCTCACAGCTAATTTATGCCAGATGGTGCCAAGTAGAAATAATTTTTAGTTAAAAGCAGTGTTTGGATGATCGGCAAAGGTCTTCTGAAGTTTAGTTTGTTTACCCAGTTTTATGTTTGGTTGATGCCTGGACAAGCTTGTCCCTACCCCAAAATTGTTAGAACTGATGAGGCTAGTCTCTGCACCTGCCCCATGAATGAAGTAGTGGGGACCCTTACCTCTTCTTGCTTGTCATTTTTTGTTTTTGAAATGACTTCCTTGATATGGCTATATTTTCGACTGGTGATTTTGCCAAATAATTGACTTATTATGTCACCTGTGTCCTAATGCAACGATTTCAGTATTATTTTCATATGTTCCATACAACAGATAGATCATCACAAACACAACACACTAATCTTGAAACCTGTGAAATGGATCATATTTCTAAACATGCAGTGTCGGAAGAAACACTCCTACGTTTGCCCCGTTTTTGAAGCAACTGGCAACTGTCCCAAAGGTTCAAAATGCAAGCTTCACCATCCGAAAAACAGAAGGAAGGGAGTGAAAAGGAAAGATTCGAGTGAGATAAAGAATGGTCGAGGTCGTTACTTTGGCTCTCCACACATTGATATTACTGAGCGCATAACAGCTGGATCGGAGAAGCCTTCTGTCAAGGGGAATAATGACATATTCCTTGAAGGGAAGTTTGCCGATTTTATTAGCCTAGATGGTAGTGACAAAGAGGAACAGACTATTGATCAGAGAAGTGAGGAAAAGCCACTTTTCGAGAGTGGTCCCACAGAGATGCAACTGGATGATCTCGATGAGCTTATTAAACCCATGCGTCTGATAAATAGGAATAGGTCTGTAGGTTCATCTCCCTACATAGATAGCCCAAGTGATATGACCACAAGCTATGTATCAGAGGAGCCTCACCATTGTAAATGAGGTTTGTGTAATTAGGTTTATGTAGTGTTCTGCTAGTGTAGAGCAATTTTTTTTCTTTTTTTAAAATCTTTAGGCTTTTAGTTAATTACTTAGGTATAGGTTTAGGATTAGGCATTTTTTTGTTTCACAAAATCTGTTGTGTGAGATAGAACAAGAAAACTGTTGTTATAGTGAATTAAAGGAAATGAAAATTTCATCCCCTTCTATACAAATGTCTTTATTGGAGGCTGTTTTCAGTCGTAGCATTTTCAAGTCAATCCGAACTCTCTTATTGAGTCTTTATCAAGGTGATAATGAACCTGTTGATTCAATCAGCTGGAATTATGTTTATGCTTTCCAACGCTGTCACCTTTTTACTTTGACAGGCAAGCATGCCCATATTGCTTTAAGTTTTTTTTTTTTTTTTGCAGTGGTAAATTCAATAGAGTACAACAGCATAGTTAGTGTAATTCTACAAATGGGGTATGAGAAGGGTATGATGTATGTAAATAGAGTGTTTGTAATAGACCTTGGCTCAAAAAGGAAAATTTTGAAACAGGCTCCAAGAAAAACATGTCGTTAAGAAAGAACAAAATATAGTAGATGTTCCACTTTCATTAGAGGGACCTACTAAATGGCATATTGCCTTGTCTCTCTTCCTTATCCTCTGATTTTCTAGGCTATAAATAGCCTTGCAAATTAGAGAATTAAGACACAGTGAAGAATAAAACACAACTCTTCTACTTCTTTCTTCTGCGGCAGATCTCTCTTTCTTTCTCTTATTATCTCTCTTTCTTATTAATTTGCTATGTTAAGTTTGTTTTATAACACATTATTAGCACGAGCCTCCATTACTTTGAGTTATTTTAAAAAGGTAACAAAAGGGTAAGAATTCTATTTATTTAAAATGTCTAAAAATTTTAAACTTGAATTTGTCGCTCTTGATATATCTGGAAAAAGTTACTCATCATGGGCACTATTTGCCGAAATACACCTAGAATCGATGAGTCTGACAGACACAATCAAAGATGACAATATGGCATCTAGTCAAAATCGTACCAAAGCCATGATATTCCTCCGCCACCATCTTGACGACGGGTTAAAATTATAGTACCTCACATTAAAAGACCCCCTTAAAGTGTGGAAAAATCTAAAAGAAAGATATGACCACCTGAAGTTGGTCATCCTTCCACAGGCACATCATGATTGACTCAATTTGACATTAACAAATTTTAAAAATATAACTGAATATAATTTTGTCTTGTTTAGAATTATAGCACAGTTAAATTTATGCGGAGAAGAAATCACTAAGCAAGACAAACTTGAGAAAACATACTCCACATTTTCACCCGAGAGGTCATGGCCCCACTCGTGGTCGTTGTCGAAGAAGAAATTATAATCATAATGCTCGATTGACACCGTGAAATAATCAGCAATATAAAAATAAGAGTGAGAAGCAAGAGGTTATACCAAAAAAAATTTCAGAAAGTACATGTCATAAATGTGGAGGTATGGGGCACTGGTCACAGATTTGCCAAAAAATATGGATATGCCTCAAATTTTATTTGTATCAATGATCAATCACGAGGATATTTGTGTAATTGATAGTGGAACGACTCATGCCATTTTTAAAGACGAGAAATATTTTTTCTACTTGCTTTGAAGAAAAGCAAATGTTACTACAATTTCTGATAATTCAAAAGTGATTGAAGGCTCCGGAAGAGCTATTATATTTCTACCTAAGGGGACAAAGATTGTTATAGAAGATGCATTGTTCTCTTCTAAATTTCCAAAAAACTTGTTAAGTTTTAAAGATATTCGCAGAAATGTATATCATGTTGAGACACTAAATGAAATGAATATTGAATACTTTGGTATAACCAAGAGTATCTCAGGCCAGAAATATATTTTGGAAAAATTAACAACTTTGTCTCCGGCCTATATTATGCAGAAATTAGTGCAATTGAAGCACATTTGATCGTAAACTATAAGTTTACTGATTTAAATACATGTGTGCTATGTCATGATCGAATAGGTCATCCTGGATCAATAATGATGAGACAAATTCTTGAAAATTCAACTGAACATCTGTTAAAGAGCATCAAGATTCTTATGAATGATGAATTTTCATGTGTTGCTTGTTATCAAGGCAAATTAATTGTCAGACCATCAACCCTGAAGGCTGGCATCGAATCTCCTGGCTTTTTAGAGCGTATACATGAGGATATATGTGGACCTATTTATCTACCTAGTGGATTGTTTAGATATTTTATGGTCCTAATAGATGCATCATCAAGATGGTCTCATGTGTGCCTCTTATCATCTCGCAACCTGGCGTTTGCGAAGTTATTAGTACAAATAATAAGATTAATGGCGCAATTTCCAGATTATTCAATTAAAGCTATTCGCCTTGATAATGCTGGAGAATTTACATCCCAAACTTTTAATGATTATTGCTTATTAATTGGAATAAAATTGAACATCCTGGTGCTCATATTCATACTCAAAATGACCTTGCAGAGTTATTTATTAATCGCCTACAATTGATAGCAAGACCTCTATTTATGAAAATAAAATTATCGATTACTGTTTGAGGTAATGCTATCATACATACATCAACATTTGTACGTCTCAGATCAAAAAAATATAATAAATACTCTCCGTCACAATTAGTATTTGATCATAAGACAAATATAGTCCATCTACGAATTTTTGGTTGTGCGGTATACGTGCTTGTAGCACCACCACAACGTACAAAGATGGGCCATCAACGAAGGTTGGGCATATATGTTGGGTTTGACTCACCCTCCATAATTTTTTACCTTGAACCGTTGACAGGAGACTTATTTACTGCTCGATTTGCAGATTGTTGGTTTGATGAAATAATTTTTCCTCAATTAGGGAGAGAGAAAAAGAAACCCGAAAGAGAAATTGCGTGTAAAAATTTCATCACTATCTCATTTTGATCCACGTACCCGCACATGTGAGCAGGAGGTCCAGAAGATCATCCACTTACAAAAAATAACAAATTAAATGTCTGATGCATTTACTGATTTGAAACGGATAACTAAGTCACATATTCTTGCAGTGAATGTACTTATCCGGATTGATGCCCCAAAAGGACCATCTACTAGTATCATAGCTTCTGAATCCCAAACACGCCTGAAGCGTGGTAGACCATTGAGTTCAAATGATAAAAATCTTAGAAAAAGAAGCATGAGAAATAATAAAGATGACACTATAAAAGAACCTCCTGAAAAAGGTCAAGATTTGAGTAATCATGATATTCCTGAAGAAATCAGTGAACCTGAGACTCAAGTGAATGAAAAACTTTCAATAAGTTCTACTGGTGATGAGATAAATTTAGATCGATCGAAAATTATGATGGATAATGTTTTTGCATATAATGTTGCACTTAACCTCATGTAAGATAGTGAAAGTCTTGAGCATAAATCCGTTAAAGAATGTCGACGTAAATGTGATTGGGTAGAATGGCAAAAGGCAATTCAATCAGAATTAGACTCACTTGCTAAACGTGAGATTTTTGGACATGTAGTCCAAACCCCTGAAGGTGTAAAATCAGTTGGCTATAAATGGATTTTTGTGCGAAAATGAAATGAGAGAAATGAAATCATAAGATACAAGTCACGCCTTGTTGCATAAGGATTCTCTCAAAAATCCGGGGTCAACTATGAAGAAACATATTCACCTATTATGGATGAAATAACTTTTCAATATCTCCTTAGTTTAGCTGTACAAAAAAATCTTGAAATACATCTAATGGATGTAGTTACAACTTACCTTTATGGTTCACTTGATAATGAAATTTACATGAAAATTCCATAAGGATTAAAATTGTCTGAAACATGTACTATGTCTCGAGAGATGTACTCAATCAAATTGCAAAGATCATTATATGGTCTGAAACAATCAGGGCGTATGTGGTATAATCGCTTTAGTGAGTACTTGATAAATGAAGGTTATATAAATGATGTCATTTGTCCATGTGTTTTTATTAAGAAAACGAAATCAGAGTTTGTTATACTCGCCATTTATATTGATGACATAAATCGCATTGGAACCCCTGAAAAGGTCCAAAAGGCGATTGAATATCTAAAGAAAGAATTTGAGCTGAAAGATCTTAGAAAGACAAAACTTTGTCTGGATTTGCAAATTGAACATTTAGCAGATGGGGTTTTTGTCCACCAATCTGCCTACACTGAGAAAATCTTAAAACGATTTTACATGGACAAAGCACATTCATTAAGTACTTCAATGGTTGTTCGATCACTTGAAATGGACAAAGATCCATTTCGACCTCTAGAAGAGAATGAAGAACTTCTTGGTCTTGAAGTACCATATCTCAGTACTATTGGTGCACTTATGTATCTTGCTAACGCAATCAGACCTGATATAACATTTTCTGTTAATTTGCTAGAAAGGTATAGTTCATCCCCAACGCGAAAACATTGTAATGGTATCAAGCATATTTTGTGATACCTAAAGGGTACCATTGATATGAGTTTGTTTTATACTAATAAAGGTTGTACAGACCTTATTAGCTATGCAGATGCAAGTTATTTATCAGACCCACATAAAGCTCGATCTCAAACAAGCTATCTATTTACATACGGAGGAAATGCTATAGCATAGCAATTTACAAAGCAGTCTATTATTGCTACTTCTTCAAATCATGCTGAAATAATGGCAATTCATGACGCAAGTAGAGAATGCGTGTGGTTAAGATTGATGATAAAGTTCATCAAAAAAAGATTCAGCCTGGAAAATAATGTTAAAGTACCCACATTTATATTCGAAGACAATGTCGCATGCATAGCTCAACTGAAAGGTGGCTTCATAAAAGGAGACAGAACGAAACATATTTCACCAAAATTATTCTTCATACATGATCTCCATAAGAATAGTGATATTGATGTACAACAAGTTCGTTCGAGTGATAATCTTGCAGATTTATTCACAAAGTCATTACCAATATCAACTTTTGAGAAACTAAGATATAAGATTGGAATGCTTCGTCTCCAAAATATCAAATGAAGATTTCATCAGGGGGAGTAAAATACGCGCTGTACTCTTTTTTTCTTAATCAATGTTTTGTCCCACTGGGTTTTCCTGGTAAGGTTTTTAATGAGGCAGCACTCAAGACGTATTACCAGATGTGTGTACCTCTTTTTTCTTCATTAGGTTTTTTCCCCTGGTTTTTCCTAGTAAAGTTTTTAATAAAGCACATTATACGTGAACATCCAAGGAGGAGTGTTATGAAAGAACAAAATATAGTGGATGCTCCACTTTCATTAGAGGGATCCTAAGGTTTTTAATGAGGCAGCACTCAAGACGTATTACCAAATATGTGTACTCTGTTTTCTTCATTAGATTTTCCCCCCTGGTTTTTCCTAGTAAAGTTTTTAATAAGGCACATTATACGTGAACATCTAAGGAGGAGTGTTACAAAAGAACAAAATATAGTGGATATTCCACTTTCATTAGAGGGACTCACTTAATGGCATATTGCCTTGTCTCTCTTCCTTATCCTCTGATTTTCTTGGCTATAAATAGCCTTGTTGATTAGAGAATTAAGACACATTGAAGAACAATAAAACATAACTCTTCTATTTCTTTCTTCTGCCGCGGATCTTTTTTTTTTCTCTTACTATCTCTTCTTCTTATTAATCTGTTAAATTAAGTTGTTTTTATAACAATATCAATATAATGCGTTATTCTAAGGAATAATTTTCATTGGATCTATCTCTTTTTTATACTTAGACTAGACATAGGAGCTCATACCAGCACAGATTCAATAGATGTTACTTTTTTTGTTTTAATATGTGACACAAATGGAATTTGGAGAGTCATTCAAATTTTTATATGATTTTCAATATTTAGAGTTGTTAATTATTGTGATTGATAATACTTGTTATGTAATTTTAAAATAAGATATATTACATCTATTTCATTTGTCCTAATTTACGTGGGACATATAGAATTTCGAAAGTCAAGTAAATTTTGTATATATCTTTCAAATATTTAGAGTTGTTAATAATTGCTATTTGTAGTACTTTTTACATCATTTTCAAATAATATATTTTACTTCCTATGTCCCTATTTATATGGCATCAATAGAATTTTAAGAGTCGATCGAATTTCTAATATGTCTTTTAAGTATTTTAAATTGTTAATTATCGCGCTGAATAATTTATATCATATAATAGCTAAAAAAAAGCAATCTAATTTTCTTTTTCAAGATAATTCTTAAAAGACGAAATAGCCACATGGTTGTCAAAGAGAAAAGTAAACAGAGGTAACAACAAAAGCTAACGGTGTGCATCAGTCAGTGCGATTCGATTTTATGTATTAATAATTTTGTTTATTGATTTTCAGTTAGTGAACACGCTAAACTGATAACCAAATCAATAAGATATTTGTTAATGCTTTTCGGTTAAGTTCTTAACAGTTCGATTTGGTTTAAGCGATAAGAAAATGCTCATATGATCATATATACACGATGGTCATAAAAATAGAAATAGTAGCAAGAATAGAAGTCCAACACAAATTTCTACATTGATCATTTTTGTTTAAGACATAATTGTTCGAATTTCTTCTAAAGAATCATGCAATAAATTGAGGAAACAACATTAATTGTCTGCCTTTGTCACACTCAAATCTAAAACGAGAAAAGAGAATGTAATACTAGTTTGTGTCGAGAAGAGAGAAGGTGTTGCAATAGAGAGAGAGAGAAGCTAGTTTGTGTTGTCTACAACCGAAAGTAATACTAAAATTTAGAAAATAAGATTGGTAAAATATTAAGGTCATTGATATATAATAAAGAGTAAAATAATAATTTTAATATAATCTTACGGGTTATCCGATTTAACCATTAACCGAAATCATAAAATCAAAAATCGAACCGACAACTCAATAATCCATTACCGATAAATTAATAGTATTTTTTTCGGTTTGATTTATCGGTTAAATAGATTTTTGCATAGCCCTAACAAAAGCTACATGAGACATGATTCAACAAGGGGCAATTTAGTCATGATACTCAAAATATTACTCTATACTACAGGTACAACAAACAATCAAATTCCTTGTTAACCAATAGTGTTGTTCTATTTTAATTGAAATTACCAGACTACTCTCTAAATTGATTGGCAAGGATGTTGACCTCCTGCCCCTGGTTCACCTAGTTGATTTCTCTCTTATAATATAGTAGAATGAAACAGTCTCTTTTAAAAGAAATAAGTAAGTTCTTTAATAGTATTAAGGATTAATCTATATTTTCCACCACCATACAAACTTCTTAATTTCAATTTGTTGGTATTGCCTAATACATATTTTTCATGGTTCGAATTCAATTTATCTTACTCACTAACCAAACCTTTAAACTTGGTTTAATAGGATTATAAACGAATTTGGAGCTGTAATTTAATACGACACAAATAGAGAGGAAATGTTGAGGGAACGTGGGAGTAATTTGTAATTCATCTTTATTAAAGAAAGCCACAGAACAAAAAATATAAGATACATAAAAAGAACCCACATGCAAACAAGCATTTCTTATCCACAAAAAAAGGAGGATATATCAATATCCTAATACCAACCTTCAAATTAAAATACCATCATTCAAGAAAAGGCCATAAAAATCATAGATAACAAAGCACTAGAGAATAAAAAGGACCCAAAAGAAGGGGGGGAAAGCGCTTAGCCATGGCAGCAACTTCAACATATATGGCTTCAACCCATTTCAGCTTGTTAAGTTGGACGACAAAGGGAAAGAATAAACAACTCAAAAGGAGAAACTTTTTCTCAGTTTCAGCACAACAAGCAGAAGTTGACGAACTAAAAGTAGAAAAAGACGAAGAAAAGAAAGAAGAAGAAAAACAAGAAGGAGAAGCAATGAAGAAACCAAGGCCAGTAGAACCACAAATAAATGTGGAGAGCAAGAACATGAGTAGAGAATATGGAGGACAATGGCTTAGTAGTGCTACAAGACATGTTAGAATATATGCAGCTTATATTGATCCTGAAACCTTTGCTTTTGATCAAACACAAATGGATAAACTCACACTTCTGCTTGACCCTACTGATGAATTTGTGTGGACTGATGATACTTGCACCAAAGTCTATTCTTACTTCCAAGAACTAGTTGATCATTATGAGGTAATGAAAACTTCTCTTCAATACAAACCTAATTATGTAACCAATTTTACACTGTTCGTAGTAACTAATGCAACTATAGAGTAAATTCTAAAACTCCAACGTTTTTATGTAATCACTGTTGTACCAAATTGATTAGAAATAGAGATGCTAACTCCAATATTTCACCTGCACCAGGGAGCTCCATTGACGGAGTACACACTTCGTCTGATAGGTTCAGACATAGAGCACTACATAAGAAAGCTCCTGTATACTGGAGAAATCCAATATAACATGAATGCAAGAGTTCTTAACTTCAGTATGGGGAAACCAAGAGTTGGGTTCAACTACAATGGCCAAATGGAAGATGTAAACCAGTAAATTCAGGTAACTATGTTGACTATATTGAAATAATGAGTAGCGAAAAATGCAGTTGTAAGAATGTATATGAAACTTTCACCTTCTCTGTCTGTCTTGACTATATTGAAATAATGAGTAGCGAAAAATGCAGTTGTAAGAATGTATATGAAACTTTCACCTTCTCTGTCTGTCTTGAAAACTTTTCCCAAATGGATCATGCACAATAAAATTGTTATCGACCAGTAATTGAAATATTAACCTTTGGGTTTCTTCTTCTAACAGTACAATGATATGACATGAGTTGAGCTTAAATAAGGAAATATAGTCAATAAGGATTCATATAGCCGACCCCAACTAATTTGGGACTAAGGCATAATAACTGTTATCGTTGGTTTTCTTCCATCGCTTGTTTTTATGGCACACATTGATATTGGGGAATGGGAACACCTTCTAGGAAGATCCAGGCATCATCTGGAGACATTCTGCATCCTCCCAAGGCTGGAATGCATCTTGCCGAGTTAGATGCTGGAGATATTCAAACAAAGTATACTTTAGTATAAGCCACTAGCTTTTGCAGAACAAGCAATAATGTCAAAGATAATGGTGAATGCAAAAAGTTCATGCTTTTATTTGAGATGAAAGACAGTAATTATCCCTTGGTCCTTGTTCTCATTCCATTGGTCAATCTTTGTAACTACCAAAATTCCATTGGCTCAAACCTCATATATACATCAGAATTTTGACAATAAGATACATGGACGTAGAATTTAGATCTGTCATCCTTGCTGATCCTTGAAAATTTGGAGTCAGAAAAGTACATTTGAGCAAGCCAAGTAGTGTTTCCTGTTGTTTTGATGTCAAACTGCAGTACTTTCATAATTTAGAGGCAAATGGCTGATAGGACAAAAGCAACCATTGGTTCGAGGAATCTGAAGAAGCAAGTGGATTGGTGGGAAAAGGGTATTTCATACTGTGGTTTTATTATGGAATGAGCGACAGGAGATTCACATACATGGTCACTGCAAGGAACACGTTAAACACAGAAAAGAATGGAACATTCATTGAAGTCAATATATGGTAGGGAAATAGCCCTCACCTCTAACCAAAAGAAAAATCCACGCATGATGTTCAACTTTTTATCTTTGTCGTGATTCGTCCTTTTGATTGCCCGATTGACAGCTGCATTTTTGACAATGAAAATATATTAGTAATTTACAGAAAATAGCATAAATAAGAATATCAATAGCCAATACAGTAGTCGCAACTAGAAGGTTTGATATTCCCAAGAAATTCAAGTAGACAAGCAATCAAATGGTAATTTTTTCTCTTCTGTAACATAAACTATTGGAAGCTAATTGGGAACCCTATTCTTCTTGTTTTTAAAACCACAAAACTTCAAAAAATACCCCAATTAAATTGAAAGGCCGGTAACATAACACAAATGCTAAACAAAGCAGTTTACAAAAGCTTAAAACTATTCTAAAGATTCTATGAAAACCAACCTGAATTACATAGAAGCATACCCTAATTATGCATCTCTTATGTGTAATCCCACTACATTCACAACTCTTAATTATGGAAAAACTCTTAATTGATTTTTCATTGCCTTCCTTGATCAATAGGATTTACAAACAAGTGTCTCTATCCCAGTTTCTTACCTTCTCAAGTAGACTCTCCACGGATTATAATTTATCAACATAGTAAGATAAATTCTCACATAGAAGATAACAACAACAAACCTAGTGTAGTCCCAGTAGCAGGGTCCGACGAGGTACAATGTATACAAACCTTACCCCTACCTTTTGGAGGTAGAGAGGTTGTTTCCGAAGGACTCTCGGCTCAAGTAACACAAATCAGAGTAGTTAAAGGAAAATATAGAACTAAATAGGACAATAAAAATAATAGAGAAAGCATAACAAAGCATTCAAAAACTAGGAGCGATGACAATAACCAACTAATTTGATGATTGAAGAACAGTAAATAACGAGTAACAAAAATAGTAAGACAGGCAACTACGAGAAAGATGCTACTACTGGTATACACAGGAAACAGGTACAATGCAAAAAAACTACTACCAAGCATATCCCGTCTGGAAATGAAACAATGCTTAACTACCTACTAACCTTCTACCCTAATATACAACCTCCATAGCCTCCTATCTAAGGTCATGTACTTGGAAAGCTAGAGCTGAGCCATATCCTGTCTAATCACCTTTTCCAAACACTTCTTCGGCCTACCCCTACCTATCCAAAGACCCACCACGGCCAACTTCTCACACTTACTCATCAAGGTTTCTATGTACCTCCACTTCACATGCCCGAACCATCTGAATCTTGCTTCCCTCATCTTGTCCACTTTAGAGGTCACTCTCACCTTGGCCCGAATATCTTCATTCTTAATCTTATCTCTCCTAGTATGTATACACACCCACCTCAACATCCTCATTTCCGCCACTCTCATCTTTTGAACATGAGTTCTTAACTGGCCAACACTCCGCCTCATACAACAGTCTTACATAAAAACATTATTCCCTTAAAATAGCATCCTGGCATCAATACTTCCTAAAATATCACGTGCTCTCCAAAGTCCACTATAAAATAAGGAAGTGTTGCACTCTGTTGAAAAGAGTTTTCAACTCCCTTAAGTGCCTTTTGTTTTTTTATATGGTTCACATTAGCATCAAATGAGCTATTTCCCATGTCTTAATTTCCTCCTCTTCCTCCAGAAATCCACTGTAGTAACAAATCTCAAATAATTTCTAACAATCACAGATTATGCGCCAAACATATTCCACTAGATGCATTACAATCTATGTATATGATTCATATGTTGACCACCCTATTTCACATTAAGACCTGCTAATTTGAGTTTTTCTTTGTTTTTCAAGTTCTCAGAAAAGTTCCTATGCAAATGTCCAAACAGGAAGACACACTTCTCCTGGTGCCTAGACAGCCAAATTGAAGGAGTGAAAAAATTCCAGTCTCTTCTTATACTAACCTATTACGGAATGATTTTAAGGGGAAGCCATCTTTCTCTCTTTATTTTTCCTATCTCAAGGGAGTTCAATTCCCTGAGGATGAACAAGCAAGACTATAAGTCTTTCTCATTTCCATGTCCCTATCCATGAGTGGAACTTTTACCGCTTTAATAATCCAAGCCAACTACTCAGTTCACCGAATTCCTAATTTTTATGATGGTCGTGCTCATCTTGGACTTGGCCATGCCATTTGGGTCAGTCAGGTCAAGCAACACCAGCATCCTTGATGGAAATGAAAATAGGATGATCAAAATGGAGGAGGAATATGGGAATATTATGTGATAGAAAGATACCTGCCAAAGTGAAGCAAATCTTATTAAATAGTTGTAAGACCAATGATGCTATATAAGAATACATATTGGACCTCTAAAGTACAATATTTCCACGAAACGAGTCTGGCAGAAGTGCATATATTAAGATGGGCATACGGTAATAAAAGATTAGATCACACGAGAAATGATCACATTAAAAAATGGTACAAACATCACACATCTGATAAGGGATGAGCATTTCGCTTAAAATGGTTTCATCATATGTCCTACATCCTCCAAATGCAACTGACGGTAGGTGTGGAATCATGAGGATTAAAGGTGTTTGGATGAAGTAGGTTTAAAATCATATGAAAGGAAATTATCTCAAAATACCCATAATCCATTAGAATCCATGCAAATTTAGCATAAAAATAGAACACAATGGATGTAAAAGATCCTACCAACTTGTGGAGAATAAGGTTTAAAGTTTAGTGATGTTGGTACACTTAAATCAAATCCAGTGTTTACAAGGAGTCTTTTAATCTGTTTAGAGATTTGTACATCAGCAAAAGATGAGAGAACCTTCAGTATTAACGAATCTCAAACTACTGAACATTGGAACAAAATCGATCCAGATGAAGCGTGAATAGTTAGGATACATATAGCCAACTCCAACTAGCTTGGGATTGAGCCGAAATTGTTGTTTGCCAGATTAAGCGTGAATAGTTAGGATACATACCCAGTGTAATCTCATAAGTGGGGTTTGGAGAGGGAAGGATGTATGCAAATCTTACTCTTTTCTTTGTGGGGTAGAGAGGTTATTTCTGATGGACCCTCGGTTCAAAAGAAATGTTATCGAAACAGGATTGCAAGAAAAATATAACCACCAAATAACAAGATACAACGCAAATGAAGCAACAAATAGTACCACCGAAGAATAACAAATTACGCAATTACTAAATAATACTACCAATAGTGAGAAGAAGACAGAGGAGGCTAGCCCCCTATATCTCCCACATAAAGCGCGACAACACCTGCCTACCTACTAACCTTAGACCCTAATCCTCGACCCCCTACCTTCTTATTTATGGTCATGTCCTCAATAAGCTGAAGCTATACCAAGTCTTGTCTAATCACCTCCCCCAGTTTTTTTTTTTAAAATTGGTAATGTTGTATTCCTTAGCATTAAGGATATCTGGAGACCTCCAAAAATTGCTAACAGAGAGTAACATACAATGCTAATTACAGTGAACCTAGCGAATCTACTAGCTATTCTGCCTCTTCTATACATTCCTCTTTACACCTAAAATAAAAGGAGACAATACATTTCTCTTTGACTTTCTGGATGGAATTTGTTTTTTTCTCAAAACATCTTCCATTCCTCTCCTTCCATATTTTCCACCAAATGCAAGCTAGGATCATTCTCTACCATTTTTTCCGACTTTTTCTTCCTCATCTCCTCATCCAGCAGTTAAGTAAGAAAGCAATGTCTTCTATCATAGTCCACTTGCTACCTGTGAAAACAGGGACCAAAGCTGGGTTGTGACTCTGCAATGTAGAAACAAGTGGTTGTCGGTCTCATCTGTCTCATTGCAGAGGAATCATCTAGACCAATTTGTTGTCCCTTATTTTTCAGTACTTCTTGTGTGAGACATGCTCTTTTGGCCACCAACCATACAAAACATTTGACCTTGGTGCCTGACTTATCCAAACTTGTCTTCATTTAGTCAATCTAGGTCCTTGATGCAGTCCCACTTCCTTCTTATACAGTTTGTTTACAGAGAACCTTCCATCCCCAGTGTGCCTCCAGTTTTTTATATCAAACCTTTGAAGTTATTGAGCACTTGTAGTAATTTTGCCAATCTACTTAATTCCCAATCATTCAAATTCCTCCTAAAGGAAATATCCCACCCATTGGACCAACTTTCTACTATAGTGATGATATCAAGGTTGCTACAAAAGGAGAACAAACCAGGAAAAGCCTGCATAAGGGTCTCCTGTTCTATCCAGACATCCTTCCAGAAAAGAATTCTAGTCCCATTTCCTACTTTGAGCTTCATGTTTCCTGCAAGCTTATTCCAGAGAGTTCTAATTTGTAGTGACCCTGAAGATCATTTTTGGTAACTTTTGCAGAATGGTCATTTTACTTCTCCCGATAGTTGTCCCGAGTCATGTTTGATCGGTATTCGAAGTCGGTTTTGCGAAATTCTGTGAAAAGTTGAGATTTTTGAAATGATTTGAGTTTTGAAAGCTTAAGTTGTGGAATAGTGGTATTCGGTGTCATTTAGAGTTTCGAGTTTCAGAATGGAATTTCGTCGATTCCATTAGCTCTGAAATGTGGAGTTTGGTCTAGAAGAGTTGACGGAATCAGATTTGGAGCTTTATCGTGGATTTGAGGCATTGAATTGAGAATTCTTGAAATTTCAATCTTAGAGTTGACTTTGGTCAACATTCGGAATTCAGATACTCGAAAATGAATTCCAATGACTCCGTTGGTTTCAGAAGATGATTTTAGGCCTAAAGAGAGTTCCTATGTATTTTTCGGAAGCTCTGAGGGCGTTTTGGTCTTTTGAGACATAAAGTTGGTTTAGTTGCGACTTGTTGGATTCTGGGTCAAGAAGACCTCGAATTTGAATTCCGACGGTTCCATGGAGTCCGGAGCGTCAAAATTAGTATGGTAGCATATATGGTTTGTGTGTATGGGATTCCGATCGAATCCTGAGGGTCTATTCGAAAGTTTGAAAAGTGGGATTTGGGGAAGTTCTGTGATCTGGTGCCAGGCTTCGCTTTTGCGAAGAGTGAGTCGCGAAAGCGACCATCGCTTTAGCGAAGGCTTGTCACTTTTGCAACAAGGGTCACTTAAGCGAACCCGGGTCGCTAAAGCGAAGTCAGTGACACCCTTGTTGCTTAAGCGACATCTGAGAGTGTATTTTCGGGGTTTAACCCCATTTCTCACATTTTGAGTTTGGAAAACCCTTTGGAGGTGATTTTGAAGAGACTTTTTGCGGGGAATCGAATGGGTAAGTGATTTTGACCCTAAAACTTCATTTCTCCATTATCAAATGTCCTTTTAACTTCAAAAATTGAGGTTTTGATTGGCAAAATGTGGGATTTTCTCAAGAACTTGGAATTTTACAAGAATGGTGATCTTGAATTGATTTTAGCCCTGATTTCAGATTGGTTTTCACCGGTGAGTTTCAAAACCTTTGGCTTTCATGCTTTCATAAAAATTTCCAGATTTAGACCCAGTTTTCGAAATCGGATGTTTGAGCCGTTTTGACCCTTTTTCCTGAATTTCGCGTTTTTGGCGTCATTGGACCCGGTTGTTGATTGTGAAACCTTATTTGACTAGATTGTGGCAATTCGGAGTATATTCAGAAGGAGAAGGCTCACGTTGATTCATTGATCATGAATTGGCTAAGGCAAGTGGACTTCTAAAACTCCGTGAAATTTATATAATCCCTAATTTTCCTTTCTTGTGTGTATTGGGAGTAACGGGGATGAAGTTACGGATTGAATTATGATATGAAATAATCTAGATTGATCAACGGGGTTAATAAAAAGTAATATGTGCTATTATAGTGAATTAAATATGACATGTCGTGATCTTGATATCTATGTGTATTTGATGAAATACTTTGATAGTCTGATTATGATTGAGGATTATTTGACTTGATATATTCCTCATTATTTGTGTGAGCATGCTGATTGCATTGGTTCTAGAACACTATGATGAGAGGGACATGATTTCGAGGCCGACGTTACTTTCGGCGAGATATTGTTATGTCGAGGTCTTTTTCGACGAGATATTATGATGACGAGGTCATTGCTGGCAAGATATATTTATGTTGAGGTCATTGACAGCGAGATATATTTATGCCGAGGTCATTTCCGCCGAGATATTATGATGTTGAGGTCATTGCCGGCAAGATATATTTATGCCGAGGTCATTTCCGGCGAGATATTATGATGCTGAGGTCATTGCCGGCAAGATATTATGATGCCGAGGTCATTTCCGGCAAGGTTGTGAGGCCGAGGTCTTTTTCGCGCGAGAGATTGTGATGCCGAGGTCATTCCGGCGAGATTACGATGTTGAGGTCTTTGCTGGCGATTGCACACATGCATGATCATTAAGTGTGCATACACATCCCTGCATATCGAGCTGAATTACATCCACCCTCTCACTTCGTTCGAGCTTCCTTTTCAGCCCTCTCACAGGAATCTTTTAGTTTATGTGGCAGACTTGATACTTGTACTTGACTTGGGATTATTTGTATGCTATGACTTGTGACATTGAGTTGCGATTTGAACAATATTTGAACTGTTTAGCATGAGTTGTTAGGTTGGGCTGATCTTCTGTGTAGGTTGCAGTTATGGAGGTTCGGTTAGGTTGGAAAGGAGTTCGCATATCCTATTAAATTCACTTAGTTTTGTAGTCGGCTTGCTGGGTACCGTGTGTTTGATATTCACTCCTTGCTTCTACATTTGTGTAGGTTCTGAGCCCAGACTTTGATCATTCATATTTCTGATCATCTGAGGCTTCCAGGAGATTGAGAGGAGGTAGCTATTGATATCCGGCGGTTCCTCTTATTCCTGTCCCTTATGCTTTACTCTATTTGAGAGTCGAAGACATACTTGAGACTAGTATTTTTATTTCAGTTTTGTTTTAGTGGCTTGTACATGTGACAACCAATCCTTGGGGGGTATTTAAGTTAAAAGACTTCCGCTTTTGTTTATTGCCTATTTAACCTGGTTTTCGCTTTATTTTTCGTAATTGTTGGGTTTTAGGCTGACTTGTCTGGTGGAAAAGGACATGTGTCATCACACCCAACTTCGGGTCTTGACATAATTGGTCTCCAAACTAAGACTCCATACGGTATGGTGGCTTCATTGGAGCACCATTCAGTGTCTTGGCCTTACTTGCATTGTATAATTTCTTTCCACAAAGTTTGATCTTCCTTCACATAAGAGAGTTCCTTCACTTATTTGGTAGAGACATTCATTTTGAATCTTTAGGTTCCTCACTCCTAGTCCCCCTAGTGATTCTAGAAGTTGGACTGTTCGTCAATTCACCAAATAAGACCCCTTCCTTACCTTATTTCCAAACCATAGGAACTCTCTTCTCAGCCTATCCTTTTTCTTCAGAACCCTTGCAGGTAGAGGGAATAAGGACATGACATAGGTTGGGAGGGAATCTAATACTGCACTAATCAATGTGTCTGCCCCCAAGTGAAAGATATTGTGATTTCCCGATGGCTAACTTATTTTCTGATCTTTGGATTATCCCATCCCATAGTAGCAATTCTTTATGTTTACTACCCAGTGGCATGCCCAAATAGGTGGTAGGCAGTTTCTCTATGCTACAGCCTAGAATTTTTGCAAAATTTTACATCTGTGCTACCTCCTTGATGGGCAAAAGACTGCTCTTCCTCCAGTTGACCCTTAGCCCAAATACTGACTCCAGTATCACAAGTATTACCCTGGTGTATCTTATTTGTTCCTCCTTGGCTTCACAAAAATATCAGTGTGTCATCAGCATACAAGAGCTGACAAATCTCCATACTCAGGCCTGTTCTGTTGCTAACTTCAAAGCCCCTTATCCATCTATTTTGAGTAGCTACCCTCAAAATGTTGTTCAGTCCTTCCATGGCGAAAATGAATAGGAAGGAGAGAGGGGATCTCCCTGTCTCAAGCCCCTTTCGGAGGGAAAACTCCGCCACAGTTTTAATGCAAAAATCTATCCATTTAAGCCATTTGTCCCCATACCCCATCTGCCTTAAGATGCTCAGAAAAAATCCCTAGTTTACATGAGTATAGGCCTTTTCCAAGTCAAGTTTGCACATGATGCCTGCTTCCTCACCTCTCATTCTGGTATCCACACATTCACTTGCTATTAAAAAGGCATACATAATCTGTCTGCCCTTTATGAATGCCATCGGATGCTTGGTCACCAATTTACTTATCACTTGTTTCATTCTTTCCGCTAGCACTTTGGCAATGATTTTGTAAATTCCCCTAATGAGACTTATGGGTCCGAAATCCCTCAGGAATAAGGCTCCATTTTTCTTAGGGATTAGAGCCACATATGTAGCATTAATGCTTTTTTCAAAGAAATGAAATTCAGGGAAATGATGCATTGTGTTCATAATGTCAGTCTTCAGCACAACCCGGAACTCTTTGTAGAACCCCATTAGAAAGCCATCAGGCCCTGGTGCCATATCATTGGAGCTTGATACATTGTAGTACTTCATTCTCCTCAAACCGTCTCTGTAGCCATTCCTGCTCCTCCATATCAATGCTTGTGAAATTTTAAAGGTTGAAATCAGGCCTCCATTTTTCTTTTTTCTATACAAATTCTGGTAATAATTTTGTATGGACATTTTTATAGATTTTGCATCAGTGATGGTATATCCCCCTTCTACAATTGTGTCGATGGTGTTGAATCTCTTGTGTGCAGTGGCAACTCTATGAAAATATTTTGTGTTCTTGTTCCCATTTTTCAGCCATTGAACTCTCGATCTTTGTCTCCAAGTTATCTTCTCATTTCTGACCATTTCCTCAAATTCCATAGCTAAATGTGCTTTCTGAAGTAGCTCATCATCTATGAGTGTTCACTGCTCCATGATATTCTCCAATCCAGAAATTTGGTGGTTTAATATATCCTCTTCTTTGTTTCCAGTTGTTTCTGTTGTCCTTTCCCATTCCTTCAGTTTCCCTTTTAGAAGTTTGATCTTGGAAGTCAAGATATAAGGACTCGCTCAGACACTGAATGAGTTCCACCACCCTTGCACCTTATCTTTGAAGCCCTCCACCTCCATCCACCATTGCTCCAACTTGAAGTAAGACTTCTTGAAATCCATATCTCCACATGTTAACATTAAGGGATTGTGGTCAGATCCCAATTTTGGCAGTAATGACTGTTTGATTTGTAGATGTAGTTCCTCCCATTGAGAAGAGTAGAGGAACCTATCTATCCAGGAAACACTCCCATGGTTGTCACTCCTTCTCCATGTGAAAGACCCTCCAAATACAGAAGGGTCTATTTCCATGTCATTAATCCAGTTTGAGAACTCTGACATGGCACCTATGATTCTCTGACAGTTAGTTCTCTCTTCTGGATATCTGGTGAAATTGAAATCCTTCCCCCCCCCCCCCCCCATGGTCCTTCAAATTGACTTCTGATAGCAGCTAGCTTCCACCAGAGCTCCTCCCTTTCCTCTCTGTCACACTCAGCATACACTGCACTTAGATACCAAGTTAATTCTTGGTTGATGCCCTCAAACTTGCAGGTGATCGTCTGATCCCCACTATCCACCATTCCCCCCCCCCCCCCTTAAATTCCTTTTATCTCATAGTACTACTATCCCTCCACTTCTCCCAATAGTTTCCATATGCACTTCTCCCAACCATCTATTGTGCCATAGTTGTTGATACTAACTAGACTCCTTCCTTGTCAATTTGTTTCCACTAAAACATGAATATCAACCCCCATTGCAGTAGCAAATTTCTTACTAGAGAGCTTTTACTCCCCCATTTAACCCCCTTACATTCCAGGAAAGTATTTTTATCTTCACGAGTTACCTATGAGTGTGATTCTCCCTCTTACGCTTGGTTCCCCTTTTTTGAATTTCATATCAAAAGCCAAATTTCTTACCTCTTTTGGAATTGCTACTTGTAGATTCTGCTGCTTCCCTTCCCATGTTTGGTTATGCTCCATTCCTCTTCTCTGATCAATTCTATAGAGTAGTTCGTATGCTATCTCTTTACACCCTCCAAAGGCAGCCCCAAACTCCTTGCCAAGTTTGATAACATTGGAGTGAACCCATTTCATCTCGGTTAAGTATGGTAATTTTGATTTTTGAACTTGCCAAGTGAAAATTTTGTAAAACAAATAGTGCCCTAAATTGTTGTCCTCAAATTATTCCATAGTACATTCGATTCCTTCAGATTTCACACTTCATACACTAGGGCTGCCACCTACTGGGCTAAGTCCACCAAAGTTCAAGTCTCTCCTTCTCCTGCAAATGTTTGTTAATTTTGATATTTGAACATGCACTATGGAAAAGAAAAACACAACTTGCTAAGTGAAAAACTTGTGCAACTATAGTGCCTTGAATTGTCAACGTTATTCGATTATCCCATGCTACAGTTGTGTTCTCGCAGTATCTGCACTTCTTGCACACGGGCTGCTACTCGCAGGGCTATATCCACCTAAAGTTAAAAAAATCTCCTTTTCCGGTCATAGAGTAGCAAACAACTTTAGGGATTCCAAACATGCTTTCACATCAAACATTGTGAAATCAACAACAATATATGCGATGTAATCCCATATGTGGGGTTTGGGGAGCGTAGAGTGTATGTTGACCTTATACCTTGGGAGGGAGAGAGGTGGTTTTCCATAGACCATAGACCCTCGACTCAAGGGAAAAAATTCAAAGCAGGTCGAAAAAAAAAGAAACGAAACATAATTACAACAAAATAATATGATAATCAAAGTGCAAAAGACATCGAAGGACAAGAAACTCCTTGAGTAATCCTACGACTACTTGTATGGAAAGATCAACGCTCTACTAACCTTCCACATTAATTCGTATCCTCCACAACCTCTTATATAAGGTCAAGTCTTCAATAAGCTGAAACTGCGTCATGTGTTATCTAATCACCACTCTCTAATACTTCTTTGGTCTACCTCTACCTCTCCTCAAACTATCCATAGCCAACCTCTCACACCTCCGCACTATAGCATCTGTGCATCTCCTCTTCTCATGCCCAACCATCTTAACCTTGTTTCCTGCATCTTGTCATCCATCGAGGCCACTACCACCTTTAATCGGATTCTTCATCTCTAATCTTATCAGTACTAGTGTAGACACATCCATCGCAACATCCTCGTCTCTGCAAATTCCATTTCCTAAACTTAATTTTTCGACGGGCCAACGCTCCACCCCGTATAGCATAGTAGGTCTAATCACCACTCTGTAGAACTTGCTTTTTAACTTTTTGTAGGACCATCCTATCACACAACTCTAAATGCAAGCCTCCATTTCATCCACCATACACTAATACGATGTGTAACATTATCATCAATCTCCCCATCTTCTTGGGTAATAGACTCGAGATGAAACTCTTCTCATTTTGGGACAGTATCAAGCTTTACTTCTACACTAGCCTCATGTGCTGTCACTGAACTTGCAATCCAAGTATTTTATCTTAATTCTTCTCTCTAGGGTCTGTCTCTACACCTCCAACTTAGCATTAACTCCTCTACAAGTCTCATCAATCAGAGTTGTATCAGCCGCAAATAACATATACATGGTAACTTACCTTGGATTTGCCGTATCAATTATCCATCACCAAGACAAAAAAAATTGGCTTAGAGTGAATCCCTGGTGCAACTTCATCTCAACTGGGAAGTGTCACAAGTCTCCTCCCACTGTCCTTATCCGATCTTGGCTCCATCAAGCATACCCTTGATCGCTCTAGTATACGCCACAAGTACACCTCTAATCTCTAAGTATCTCCATAAAACCTCCCTCGGGACTTTTGTCGTATGCCTTTTCTAAGTCGATGAACACCATGTATAAGTCCTTCCTCTCTTTATACTGCTCCACCAATCTTCTTACAAGCTGAATGGCTTCTATAGTTAAGTGTCCCAGCATGAATCCAAATTGGTTCTCGAAAATAGACATACCCTCCTCACTCTCATCTCCACCACCCTCTCCTAAGCTTTCATAGTGTAGCTTAGCAGCCTGATACCCCTATAATTGTTGCAATTCTAAATGTCACCCTTGGTCTTGTACAAGGGGATCATTGTACTCCGCCATTCTTCAAGCATCTTTGTCGTCTTAAAAGCAACATTAAACATTCCAGTCAGTCACTCCATACATGTTGTCCTGCCATGCCTGCGCTTTTCCAAAATTACACAAAAATCTCGTCTAGCCCGATCACCCTTCCCCTGCGCATCCTACGAATACCACTCTTAACCTCCTCACCCTTAATACCCCTACCGTACCTAAAATCACGTCTCCTTGAGTGCTCCAAATTCCCCAGCACAATATCTCTATCCCCCTCTTCATTCAAGATATTATGAAATTAAGATTGCTCACTCTATCTAATGAGTGTCTCCTCTACCAATACTTTGTCGTCCTCGTCCTTCATGCACTTCACTTGGTCTAAGTCATGGGTCTTCCTCTCTCTCGCCTTGGCTAGCTTGTACAACTTTTTATCTCCGCCTTTATCCTCTAGTTCTACATAAATGTGTTCAAAAGTTGTTTTTGCCGCCATAACCTCCTTTTTCACCAACTTATACTTTTCCCTATACATATGTTTTTCTTCTTCATCCTTACTTTCCACTAACTTCGCATATGACACTTTCTTTGCCTCCACCTTCCCTTGGACTTCTACATCCCACGACCTATCCCCTTGATGCCCACTGAATCTATATCTTAAGACCCCAGCATCTCTCTATCCACATCCCTAATGCAACTAGTGGGCCTATCTCACATACTGCATGCATCCTGCATCTCCACTACTCCTCCACCCCCTACCCCCGCGTACCAACTTCTCACTCATTTCCTAGCAACCCCATTTGATCCTTGGCTGGTCATCCACAACCCTCTTCTTCATTTTCCTCTTGATCTCCGAATCCAACACCAAGAGCTTATGTTAGGTCGTGAGTTCTTCCCCGGGATAACCTTTCAATTTTTACAAAGACCTTTATCATCCTTCCCAAGGAGCCAAAAGTAAAGTCTTTGCCACCATATTGCAGAAGGTTACCAAGTTCTTATCCTTCTTCGAGAAACTTAAATTGGCTACCACCAACCCAGAAATTCTTACGAAATCCAAAAGTGAGGCTCCGCTTTTGTTCCTGTCCCCAAACCCAAAACCTTCATGCACATCATCATACCCCCTCGAAGTAGACCCGACGTGTCCATTGAAATGACATCCTATGAATAGAGTGGGTACCTCTCACCATCTCATCCAAATCCTCCCAAAAGCACTTCTTGTTCTCCTCATCCAAGCCCGCTTGCATATACCTTTTTTTAGTTATATATGTGGAAACCACATCCTATGAATAGATTCTCATCCAACCAGTTCGGGTACACAACTTCAGTAGACCTTTTTCTTTTTTCTGCATTTCCAGAACACCTATGAGATTCCAGAGCATGATGGATTGCTAAGATTCATCATTGATTACTCTTTCATAAAGAATGTCATTTTTGTCTACTATTCTTCATAAAGTATGCACAACTCTTATTTCCTTTTTCTTTGCTATCACTTAAATCAAGAAGCCAAGTGAAACAAACAGAATCTGCAAATGACAGTTCCTTCTCTTCCATGACAAATAATAACAACTCCAAAAGCGCACTAGAAAACCTAATTGAGTCAGTTAAATGGCCATTGACAGCAAGTATATTTTAAATGGCCAAAATGGCCCTACAAGATGAACACCCAATTTAAATTATAATTTCTTTCCTATCTCTATACCATGAAATCACCCTGCATCAATAAGTGCATAGCTTGGTTCTAGGATGTCAATTTAGTAATGCTAATGTACCCAAGATGAGAAGGCAACACGTAATAAGTAAGCAACTTAAATAATTGGTTGCCTACATTGAAATGCAACTTAGTGAGGAGAATTGTCCTCCATGAGTCTGTGCTTTAGGGATTAAATGAACCTTTGACAACACTGATATGAATGAGAAACCATTTTGATTATCAATGAGCTGATGACCTTCAGTATATTGGCAAGTTAAATCTATTGCTTCGTCAGTGTGGCTTTCATACTTCGAAAGCAGTTATTTCCTTCCTATAAATGTTTTCTTAGTTCCCTTTCTTGGAGTCGCAACTTATCCACTTGCATTACATGACTTTTTCTTTTTGATGAGGTTACTTGCCTTACATGACTTTTTCTTTTTGATGAGGTCACTTGCCTTACGTGACTATTGTTTCCACTGGCACTTATCTGTGAGTAAATATTATATTGTATCAAAAGATACATTGGCCATGCCTTGTTCATATTAAAAATTTAGTCAAATTAAAAAGGGATACATTGATCTATGGAAACTTTTAAAAAGAAAGATCTGAATGTTTCCGTTTTTAATTAACTAAAGGACACACTACTCTTCCATACATAGTGAAAGTAAAATCATAAAAGTGAGATGGAGATAAAAGTGTAGAGAAAACAAAAGAACATACTCTACTACGAGCTACATAAAAATGAGAGTGCAGGAATTCTATGGAATTGGATACCATCTTAAAAGTGACTACGCAAAGATTTGCTAGCAAGTTCAGTTCATTTTTTGGCAAAAGAACAAGGCAAGAAACTATTCTTAAATTGTCTAGATGAGAGTGCAGGATTTCCATGGAATTGGCTACTATCTTAAAAGTGACTACGTAAATTTGAAACCAAGGCATGGCCTGAGAAAAATTCAAAACACAAGAGAAGCATTCAAAATGCAAGGAGATGTCACGATGCTGGAAAACAAACTGTAGGCTGTTAACCTACCTTTATGGCGTGATAGAAGGGATTTTCCACTTCCATTTGTTGAGCTAGATGGTAATTGCATCTTAATGTCTTTCCAAAGCTTCTTATACTCCTCTTCATTATAGGGCCTCATCAATAGATTTAGAACCTCCTTCCTATATGCAAAATCTATGGTTGTCGCATCCAGCTTGATACATAAATTAGCGGCCAATGGTTACAAGAATTATCATGGAGAACAGGAACAAAGAGGTAACATAAAATAAAGGGAAAAAGAGGGACCAAAAGAAATAGTGAAAGTAGAAGAAGAATTGAAATCATACATTCTGGCGATGTTCAACTGAAGGTACAAATGGGTAAGAGCTACTGCCCCTGCCTTCCTCAAGAGCTTCAAAAACCAAATGACAATTATTTCCAAATGAAGATTCAAGACAACAATATCATACACAAGGTTTTTTGCAAGAACCAAATAATTCTTACAATCAGAATGTTCTTTAGGTTCTATATTTACTCCCGCGTCCATGAATTTGCTACCATTCTGAGTATTCTGCTCCTTACCAGGGATAGTCTTCACATCAATTCTTTGATTCCTGTTATCTAAATCTCTATCCTTGTTTCCTCGATTCTTACTCAAAATCCTATCTTGCATCTTCTGCTCCTTACCAGGTACAATCTTCACATCAATTCTGTGCTTCCTATCATCAAAATGCCTATCCTCATTTCCTCGCTTCTTACTTAAAATCCCATCTTCCATCCTATTCTTTCTGGCATTACTCTTTAGAGCTTTTGAACTCCTCCCCAATTCGTGTTTTGCCCTAACATTGTCCTGACCATTTTCAACTCCATGAATCTCCAACTCCCTATCCTCGTTTCCTCGCTTCTTACTCAAAATCCCATCTTTCATCTTCTGCTTCTCAACAATGAAGACACTCCTATTCTCTCTCGCGTTAGCCTTTAGATCTTTTGAACTCTCCCCCAATTTGTATTTTTCCCTAACGTTATCCTGATCCTTTACAACTCCATGAATCTCCAACTCCCTATCTTTCTCATACTTGATGAACACTGGCAACCCATTCTGATCATTAACTTTAGAAACATATGATGTTCCATCTAGCTTAGTGTTAGCCAAGAAATTCATATAATACGGGTCATCTTCAACATCATTACAAGTACAATTAGGGTTAGCCTCCTCCCCTAAAAATAATACTCTTAACAACCTGGCATAATCTTCATCCACAGATTCACATCTTTCCAATGCTTTACGAAGCCCATCATACTTGTCCCCCTTTAGACAGAGACACAACTCCCTATCTTTCTCATACTTGATGAACACTGGCAACCCATTCTGATCATTAACTTTAGAAACATATGATGTTCCATCTAGCTTAGTGTTAGCCAAGAAATTCATATAATGCGGGTCATCTTCAACATCATTACAAGTACAATTAGGGTTATCCCCCTGGTCTAAAAATAATACTCCTAACAACCTGGCATAATCTTCATCCACAGATTCACATCTTTCCAATGCTTTACGAAGCCCATCATACTTGTCCCCCTTTAGACAGAGACACAATTCCAGCTTACCAAATTTCTTCATATAATCAAAACTCAATTCCCACTAAACAATAAACCTAAACTATTACTCCCAAGGTTTCCTAATAACAAGTGACGTTTTTAGTTTGGGCACACCTCTTGAGAAAATCACTCTCTCTTAGGAGTTAAGAAGTAAAAATATCTGAACCGAGCGACATAATGTAGATGTTACCCAAATCTCGAAAATCTGCAATCGCCAGATCTGGAAGCAAACAGTTGCGAGAATCTGGAAAACCTAGACGGAATGAAATCGTAATCACCACGCAACGCACCGGAAAAAGGTCGGAATCAAGTGCAACCAGTGTCGATCTACTCAGAATTGAGGGGTGACCCTGCTGGAAAAAGAATCTTGCCGGCAAACAAATTGAAAGATGGCTCTGAACAGCAAGTGAGAGCGCATGGGCTGGCCGGTGGACACCTCTGAAATTAGAGATCTGTTCAGACAGCCAAGAAAAATTGGGGGGGGGGGGGGGGATTCTCTCCCAATATCGGTGGCCTTAACCAAGATTTGACACCATGTGAAATGGAAGAGAAAATAAGAGAGAACTCGGCTTTATTCCCTCAAGCTATTGGGGTTGATATACCTAATTTTAAATGTCTTAAAAAGGGAAGGAAATCGATACCTAATTACAATATCTTTTTTGTCCTTTTCTGGTCATAGAGTAGCAAGCAACTTTAGAGTTTTCAAAACATGTTTTCATATCAAACATCATGAAAGCATATATATTTTTTTTATAGGAACGATGAGAGCACATATGTAAGAGACAACCAGTTCGTGTACACAACTTCAGGAGACCTTTTTCTTTTTTCTACATTTCTAGAGCACTCATGAGATTCCTGGTATGATGGATTGTTAAGATAGATCATTGATTGCTCTTTTTAAAGAATGTCATCTTTGTCTACAATTCTTCATAAGGTATGTACAACTCTTATTTCCTATTTCTTTGCTATCACTTAAACCAAGAAGCCAAGTGAAACAAATAGAATCTGCAAACGGGGTTCCTTCTCTTCCATAGCATACAATAACTCCAAAGCGCACTAGAAAACTTAATCAAGTCACCTAAAAGTCCATTGAAAACAAGTATATGTTAAATGCCCAAAATGCCCCTACAAGCCGAACACCCAATCTAAATTATCTCCTATCTCTATACTGTGAAATCACCCTGCATCAAAAAGTATGTAGCTTGGTTCTAGGATGTCAACTTAGTAATGCTAAATTGGCACCCAAGATGTGGAAGTAACGCGTAATAAGTAATCTATGCAAATAATTGATTGCCTACACTGAAGCGCAGCTAAGTGAGGACAATCACCCTCCATGAGCTTTTCTGTTCTTTAGGCCTTTTAAGTGCGCCTTAAATGAGCCTTTGACAACATTGATTTGAATGAGACACTGTTTTGATTATCAATGAGTCGATGACCTTCAGCATATTTGGCAAGTTAAGTCTTTTGTTTCTCGGTGTGACTTTCAGACTTTGAAAGCAGTTATTCCTTCCTAGAAATGTTTTCTTTGTTCCCTTTCTTGGAGTCACAACTTGACCACTTGCCTTACATGACTTCTTCTTTTTGATGACTTCACTTGCCTTACATGACTATTGTTTCCACCGGCACTTCTCTGTGAGTAAACATTATATTGTATCAAAAGTTACATTGGTCGTGCCTTGTTCACAAAAAAATGTTTAGTCAATTGAAAAAGGAAACAATGATCGATGGGAACTTTTAAGAAGAAAGATCTGAATGTTTCCTTTTTTAATTGACTAAAAACCACTCTACTCTTCCACGCCTAGTGGGAATAAAATGATAAAAGTGTAGAGAAAACAAAAGGAGAACATACTCCACTACGAACTACATGAAAGTGAGATTAAAAAAAACAGTCAAAAACTTTTTATCAAACAGATAGGTAAAGATTTCCCAGCAAGTTCAGTTCATTTTTTGGCGAAAGAACCAGACAAGAAACCATTATTAAGTTGTCTAACTGAGAGAGCAGGAATCCTATGGAATTGAATACTATCTTAAAAGGGACAACATAAATTTGAAATCAAGGTATGGCCTGAGAAAAATTCAAAACACAGGAAAAGCACTTAAAATGCAAAGAGATGCCACGATGCTGGAAAACAAACCGTAGGCTATTAACTTACCTTTATGTTGTGATAGAAAGGATTTCCCACGTCCATTTGTTGAGCTAGATGGTAATTGCATCTTAATGTCTTTCCAAAGCTTCTTATACTCCTCTTCATTGTAGGGCCTCATCAATAAATTCAAAACCTCCTTCCTGTACCTAGAATCTATGATTGTCGCATCCAGCTTGATACACAAAATTAGCAGCCAATGGTTACAAGTATTATCAAGGTGAACCAAAACTAAGAGGTAACATAAAATAAAGGAACAAGAGGGACCAAAAGAACTAGTGAAAGTAGCAGAAGAATTGAAATCATACATTCAGGCAATGTTCCACTGAAGGTACAAAGGGGTTAGAGCTACTGCCCCTGCCTAACTCTGCACCTACATTCTCAAGGATTTCAACTTCACTTTGGGATATTGCCTCCTTAAGAGCTTCATAAACAAAATAACAATTATTTCCAAATGAAGATTTGAGACAATGATATCTTCGTACACAAGATTTTTTGCACAAATCAAATAACTTACAATCAGAATCTTCTTTAGGCTCAATTTTTACTTCCGCATCCATGAGTTTGCTATCATTCTGAATCCTCTGCTCCTTACCAGGTATATTGTTAACATCAATTATGTGCTTCCAGTCATCTAAATCCCTATCCTCATTTCCTCGCTTCTTACTCAAAATCCCGTCATTCATCTTCGGCTTCGTACCATGTACTATCTTCACATCAATTCTGTGATTCCTGTTACCTAAGTCCCTATCCTCGTTTCCAGGCCTCTTATTCAAAATGTTATCTTTCATCTGCTGCTCCTTACCAGGTACAATGTTCACATCAATTTGGTGCTTCGGCTTCCTTTTATCTAAATCCCAATCCTCATTTCGTCTCTTCTTACTCAAAATCCCATCTTTCATCTTTTGCTCCTTACCAGGTACAATCTCCACATCGATTATTTGCTTCCTGTTGTCTAAATCCCTATCCTCATTTCCTCGCTTCTTAATTAAAATCCCATCTTCCATCCTATTCTTTCTCGCATTAGTCTTTAGAGCTTTCGAACTCCACCCCAATTTGTATTTTTCCCTAACATTATCATGACCTTTTTCAACTCCATGACTCTCCAACTCCCTATCCTTTCTGGCATTAGTCTTTAGAGCTTTTGAACTCCTTCCCAATTCATATTTTTCCCTAACATTATCCTGACCCTTTTCAACCCCATGAATCTCCAACTCCCTATCTTTCTCATACTTGATGAACACTGGCAACCCATTCTGATCATTAACTTTAGAAACATATGATGTTCCATCTAGCTTAGTGTTGGCCAAGAAATTCATATAATGCGGGTCATCTTCAACATCATTACAAGTACAATTAGGGTTATCCCCCTGCTCTAAAAATAATACTGCTAACAACCTGGCATAATCTTCATCCACAGAAACACATCTTTCCAATACTTTACGAAGCCCATCATACTTGTCCCCCTTTAGACAAAGACACAATTCCAGCTTACCAAATTTCTTCATATAATCAAAACTCAATTCCCACTAAACAATAAACCTAAACTATTACTCCCTACAATCTCCTTAGGTTACCTAGTAAGCATGTGTGTTTAGCTTGGACACAAGAAAATCGTTCACTCTTGAGAATCAAGAACAAAAAAATCGCCCAAATTGAAATAATCTGAGAAGCAGACAAACTCAGCAAATTCGAAGAGCGCAAAATGCATGCGGATTAAGAGATTGCCCTCGAGAATAACAATGAGTTTAATTAAATTAATATTTATTGAATTTAATTATGTTTTGGAGTGTGTAACCTTCACTATTCTCATGAAAATGAGAAGGATTTTAACATTATTAATTACTTAATTTTGATCGGTAAAAAATGAATGTTTAAATTAGTTTGTATTTACGTGTTGTCGTTTCAAACTTTTGAACACTCAATTATACGAACGGAATTGAAAATTGATTTCTAATTGTAGAAGAAGAAAAATCAAAAGGATGATAATGACTTCGTGTAAAACGAATAGACTGTTTTTAATTAGAAAAAATAAAATAAAATATTTATGTGGCTAATTAAGAGTTTTATGTATTCCTCATACATGTAATATGTTAGCGTGTATAAATTTATATTTAAATTGTATTCTTCAAAAACATGTGATTAGTTACAGTTTACATGCCATGCTTTACATACAATATTCATATAAATATATTTTTGTATGTGGTGTATTTTTTCTTCTATTTTCATTCTGAAATGTCAATTAAAATTCAAGTTTAATCTCTGTAGTCAAATGATTGAAATTCATTGTTGAATCAAATCAGTGAATAAATCGAAGTGAAAGAAGAGATCTTTCTCGCTTAGCGCACTATGCTCCGCTTCAATAAATGAGAGTTTTTCATTAAATCGATGAATCACGCGAGCCGGTTAGATACTTGGGATAGAGAGATCGTAGTACCTGCTAGCGCTCCTAGTATGGAGTGGAAGGAAAGGAGCCTAAATGGACCTCTTTCTTTTTTTCCTTTGAAAAAAGCAGTAAGTTATAAGGAGAGATGGGATTAAGCAGTTTTCGATTATTCCGACGCGGTCTTGACCTTGATTAAGAATCCTCTTAAATAGGAAGAAAAAATTGAGATGAGAAAAAAAGAGGAGAAGCAGAAAAGATCGAAAGAACAATACGGTTTGATGAAGGATGAATTGAGATTGAATTGAAATACACAAGCCAATTTTTCATATCGGAAATACACTCTTCAGTTCAATTCAATTAAGAAAAGCAACGTTTTTAATAGTGCAATCTAGCTTATCGTTTTCTTTTCTTTTCTGATACTTTTGTGTTTTTCTTGACATTTTTTTTAAAATTTTCTTCTTGAATTTTTAATTGTCGTAGTTGTTTGCAAAAGTTTTTTTAATTGATTTTTTAGTTTCATCCATCATGCCATCGACTTCTCTTTTATTTCAATTGACAAGGTTCTATATTGGCATGTTGTTAAGCTGGTTGCGTTAAGAACAAAAAAATTACTAAGAAAGAACTAAAAATCGTCCAAAGATTAAAAATCAACTCAAAACTTCACTACACAATTTCAGATATACTTTTTTTCAATCTTCTATTAATTGTCCAATATGCTGAATAAATAAGGAATAATTATTGTTATACCCAAAAAAGAAAACTATTTATCATTGGATACTCATTACTTTCATACCTCTTATTTTTAACTATTTCGTGCATTTGATATCATGAGAGTATATAATATACTCTAATGGTATCAAGCAGTTTTGTCGAACCACTGTCTCTTCCTTTTTAATACCATCAAAGTATATTATACTCTGATAGTATCAAGAAGAAACTGTTTGACAAATTGTTTAATAACATCAAAGTATAATATACTCTGATGGTATCAAAGAGGAATAAAGGAAGAGGCACTGGCATAAATACACGTTTGATACCATGAGAATATATATACACTCAAATGGTATCAAAAGGGAAGAGATAGTGCTTCAGCGAAACTGTTTGATATCATCAAAGTATGTTATACTCTGATGGTATCGAGAAGAAACTGATTGATACCATCAGAGTACAATATACTCTAATGGTATCAAATAGGAGCAGTGATGATGACGTCAACATGACGTCATGCATGAAATTAAAAGGAAAAAAAGTGGGGTAAGAGGGTAAATAGTTTGGATTGAGTCCAATTTAAATAAATAGCTTCACAATTGATCTATTAGGTGCAATTTTCCCTAAATAATGTGAATATCAATATGTTTGATAATATAAGGTCTTGTTTAGTTTTTTTTTTTTGTGGGGTGGGGGGGTGGGGAGGGGAGGCGGGAGTTGCTCCTAAAAAATATAAGCTAGCGTTTGGCTCCAAATTCTCAAATATTCTTAGCAAGTTATTCTTTACAAATATTCTTTGCAAGTTTTGGTGAAGTTTTACCATGCGTTTAGCCTCAAATTTTTCCAAGAATATTTGACTATTTTAAAAAATATGATTTATACCCTGTAAGTTCTAAAAATTATTTTAAATACCCATAAGTTTGTATTATCATTCTATAATGAACATGTTCTATTAAAAAATAATCTTATAACATAATTGATAACAATCAACAATAACAAAATAATAATATGGGCAAGATCAATACATTATAATCCATTAAAAGCAAATTATTCTTTTTTCTCAATCTTGTCACTCAAATTATAATTCTAACTTTTCGGAGAGATAAATAAATATTAGTTGAAATAAATCAATGATGAATGTTTTTTATAAAATATAAAAATTTAGAGTAATTTTTAAATATTTAAAACTTTCCAAATACTATCCCAAGTTTCCAAATACTAGTTTTTTCTAGTATTTGGGAACTTGGGAACTCTTCAAATATATTTGCCAAGTTTTATGGCCAAACACCACTTCGCAAGTTTTTTCCAAATTTTTTCCAAAATATTTTGGGGTCAAACGAAACCAAATTTCTAGGAATTTCTATCTTTTTGCTCACTTAGTAACTCGAATTAGAATTAAAGGTGGTTACCATTTACGTAATCTTTTATTATCGATTTTTTTTAATATTATAGGCAACTCTTAATTTTTTCTATTATATCGATAGAATTAATTTTATATATATATTACTTTAATACTATATATAAGAGGCGACAAGCAGGCAGTTGTTCGTCAATGTAAGATTTCGGAAGTTGAAAAGTCAAAAAACGAGGATAAAAGGATGAAATTACTGAAAATCTGAATTTTTGACACCAGGTGCTAATCACGAAGGCCATCACGGGGCCATGGTCAGCACCACGCCTTGTGGTGAGCCACCATGGTGATGACCCTCAAGGAGTGAGGTACATGACAAGGCACCATGGGCCGTGAAGCCCTCCGTGGTGACCCCTCCCCTGAGACCTCATAACATGATCCCAAGTCTAGGACCACGACTGGCCACCACGAGCCGTGCAACTCTTCACCCACCGTGGTAAGCTCTGTGGTGGTCACTCTTGCAGGTCACCCTGCAGGGCCTGCACCACGTCTATGGTTCATGGACCGTGGTGCACTCTATGGACCGTGAAGGGTCCCGTGGATGAAGTTCTGAAACCTTTCCCTGCAACTCCTAAAATTCAAGCCCAAGTCAATCATCATGGACACCATCACGGGCCGTGGTGAGTGTTGCGGACCGTGATGGGTCCCCCGTGGTGGTTTCAGTTCCACTTAAATGAAGGGTACTTCAGTCTTTTTCCTATTCTTTTATCAATGTATGTGGACGTTTTGGGGACTAGATTCATTACGAAAATGTCCTAAATACTCCTTAACCTATTATTCTCTATCATTAATTTCCAATCAACTTTAAGACTTCTCTCTCAAGGATCATTCAAGGGTTCATCTTCTTCACCAAGCTTGGCTAGGGTTTCTTCAAGAATAAGTCTTCTTTTTCTCAATTCTAAGGTCAAATTCAATCAAGGTATGTAGGGATTCATCCATGGGTCCCTTTCACCCATGGAGTCCCAAGGTTTCTCTTCAGAATCTCAAGAATTTCAATTGGGTTTGTAACCCTAGTTTTATGAATCTTATTGGGTTGTTTAAATTATGTTTTTAATCATTATATATGATCATTATAAGTATGTTCCTACATGAATTACATGATTTTAAGTTGAATTACGATTGTCCATGCATGAAGCCTATTTTCAATGATGATGTTATCGAGTATGATAATGAATCTAATGATTTCAATGTATTATCATGGTTTTTCATTCAAATTGACTATGTATATAAGTTTTACTCTAAATTCAAGCATTAATTATGATCATTAATTACAAGCATGTTTAAGTTATGAATCTCATGCAAGTTATGAAGTAATGTGACTTAGGGCCCTATGTCGTGACCTAAGACCTAATTATATGAATTATGCAAGTATGATTTGTAATGATGAAAGGACAATACTCATATTGCAACTATGTTATGAAATGAGCTATTCTATTAATTATGAAGTTTATGAACAAGTTATGACATATGCTAAGTATGTTTAATATGTTATGTATTCCATAGGATTTGACTTAGCATCGAGTGGACTTGAGGTGGGGGCCCTGCCAAAAGCCTTAGTAACAGCCTCATGTCTCTTAAATTACGTGCCACCGTAGGTTGCCTTATGGCTTAGGAGGTTCGAGAATATATGAAAGGACATCTAAGGCTAAGGTTACGAAGTAAATAAAGTCCATTACTGAGAAAAGTGGTGATCTCGTCTTGCTTGCTGGGAGAGAGGAAACTTCTGGATCATCTATTCCAGCCAGATAGCGAGTGATCACTCAGCAATGAACACTAACTGAAAGCGATCGGGAATGAGTACCTATCCCTTACGGAAATCGAACACATGTCTTCGACATAAAAAGACGATGTCCTAATCACTGGATGAAAAGGACCAAAAAGTCATTTTTCATATACCTCAGCTCCGAGAATAGAAGTGGTTCATTTTTTCTATACGCAATTCAAGATTTTCCAGTGGATCCACATATAACGTATGTTCATGACCCGCCTAGCGGAGTAGAGTCTACCTTGGCAAGTAGATCCCATTTTCTACGTTGTATGGGGAGACAATGAGATTCCATGTTATAGCTCGCATAGTCTTATTGTCGGTTATGGTTCTTAGCCACATATGTATGACCTCTTATGTACTTTCATGATTTCAACTATGCTTTTCAAATACTTTGATCATTACGATTCTCTCATGACTTTACTTATCTCTTCTTACCATGTACTTTACTTAATCATTACATCTTATAATTTACATTGCATGTCACGCTCTCATACTTAGTACATTCGAAAGTACTAACGCATAGTTGTTGTCTACATTGTCTCATAATGCAGGGGTTAAGGTTGAGGATCGTATCCATCCACGTAGCTAGTTGAGTTCTTACGGCGAAGTATTGATGAGTCCTTATCCATCGAGGGCGGTTTCTGAGTTGTTCCTTTCATACTGAAGGTGAGCTAGGGATATGTCTTAGCCCCCATCCATGTTCATGGTTAAAGGCATTAATTGGACAAATGTTTGAGTCTATGTTGTCAAGTTACATTCTCCATTTACTATTCATAGTTTAAATCCTCTTATGTTGATTCCGCATTTACTCTACCTTATGTATGTTTTACGATATGTCAAGAGGCTTGGTTGGAGACCTTCGAGGTTTCGATCATCGTGTTACGACTAGGTCATAGGTCGGATCGTAACAATCAACATGCCTGCTTGTAGCCAGGGATGATATGGAAATTTACATAATGTTTTATGCTGAAACAATATTGTACTTGCTATTTTACCACTGCACTTTCTCATTTATTTGACATAAAAATTAGTCCATATTTTACTTTTTTTCTGTCCCAGCCAAAAAGTAGGTTGATTTTCCATGCATGTAGGCCACCTTTTTCAATTTTCTTTTGGACCATTTACATAAATAATATAGTATATAACATTAATTATGAGTTTTAGTACATGTTTTAGTTTTACCAAAAATGACAGTTAAACTGTTTAGCATGAGTTGTTAGGTTCAGCTGATTTTCTGTGCAGATTGTAGTTAATGAGGTTTGGTTAGGTTGGAAAGGAGTTCGTGTATCCTATTAGATTTACTTAGTTTTGTTAGTTGGTTTGTTGGGTACCGTCTTGTTTGGTACTCACTTCTTGCATTTACACTTGTGTAGGTTCTGAGCTTGGACTTTGTTCACCAGTTTTTCTGATCATTCGAGGCTTCCAGGAGTTTGACAGAAGTAGCTATTGTCGTCTGGTGGACTCTCTGATTTTTTATACTGCTATGCTTTTCTTTGTTTGAGAGTTGAAGACATATTGAGACTTGTATTTTTCATTTCAGACTTGTTTTAGTGGCTTGTACACGTTACAATCAATTTCTGGGGGTTATATAAGTTGAAAGATTTCCGCTTTTGTGTATTACTTGCCTATGTAAATTATTTTCCGCTTTATTTTCATAAATGTATTAGTGATAACATGACTCTCTAGATTTCACTGGATAACAGTAGAAAACTTACATAGTATAGCAAATAATTAAAAACGTGGGCCCACAATAAATAAATAAATAAAATTATAATAACTAACCCATAGTAATGTGTCACAATTCGAGTGTGATGACACATGTTCTTTTCCATCGAACAAGGCAGAGTAATCTATAATTTGTCATTTAGTCAATTTTCTCTTTTGAAAATAAGATTGAATATCCACAACTTATGACTAAAGCTGTTAATAAAGACTAGATCCATTGGGTCAATACTATCCAATCCATATGTTATATCCCATATTTTTTTTTTCACAATAGAACATTTTTGGGATAACGGTAACAAGTCAAGGGCAAAACTATGTTTGATTTTGTTGGATACATAATTCTTATGACTAAATTGGGATGTGGAAATATTGGAAAAGTTTAGGGGTAAAATTGGAATTTCACATGTGGAAATACTATAAAAGGTTGAGGACAAAATTGGAATTTTACATGTGGAAATACTATAAAAGGTTAAGAGCAAAATTAGAATTTCAACTTGGAAATATTAGAAAAGGTGAGGGACAAAATGGTAATTTTACCTAGAGGTCTTTATATCTTCCAACTCCTAGAACTTTCAAGAGAATTGGAAGAAGATAGAAGAGCAAAAACTCTAAGGAAAACATAGAGAAAGTTCGGCCAAGGAGAAATATTTTTACTCCTTGAAATTCCATCCCCAAAAATTATTTTCTCCTAGTATTCCTACTAATTCAAGGATCCTCTACAACATGATGAAGTTATTTTGGAAGATAGGAGCCTTGTTTGGTTGATTGGGGGTCTTGGTGAAGTGAAGAAGTTGAAAGGAAAAGGTAAGAATTAATCCAATTTCATTATGTTATGAAGTTTGTTTATGTTGTAGTAAGTAGAGATGTGTAGAATCCATGGAAATATGAAAGTTATATGGTTGGATTTTGACATATGAATAAGTTATGTGTATGTAAGATTGTTGGCAAGAAGACTTGAATTTTTGTGTAGTATTTTAGTAGTAGTTATGGAGTAGTGGTTATGGTAAAAATTTTATGTTGGAATTGGAAGTTAAATGAATTTATTGAAGTTGGAAATATGGGTTAGGTGATGAAATGGAACAAATTAAGTTTGTATAATTTGTTAGTTGTTGTTATGATTTTTGGGATATAAATAAAGTTTATATGGTGTAAGTTGGTATTAAAATGAGTTGTAGGAATTATGTAATTTTAGTATGATATTATAAGAATATGGAGGTAAGTTATTAAAAGTGTGGATTGTTGTTGTTGATTATGAAGTTGAAAGAAGGAAATGAATTTGATTATGAAGTTGAAAGAAGGAAATAAATTTGATTATGAAGTTGAAAGAAGAAAATGAATTGTAATAGTTTTGTTGCATTTATGGAATTTTTGGGTGAAATATGGAATTGAGGAATAATGGAATAGCTTGCTTGGAATATTTTTCACCTATGTTTGAATGAGTTTAAATTAGTTATGAACATGAAATATTCATATTTATTTGGAAATGTAAAGTTGGGTTGAAAGTTATTGCATTAGTTAGAAAAGAAATAGATTTATGTTATGGTGCATTTTAAATTGATTATTGATGGTATCGTTGTTGTTGTTGGCTTGGTTGTTGATATGGTGGCCGAGTTGTAATCTCGGGGTTGTCATATATATAAGGGAGATGCTGCCGAAATTTTTGTAGACAAATATTGGTAGAATTGAATTCTTAAAGTCTTGTGAATAGTAATTGGTAAATGTGACCAATTGTAGATTTTGGAGGAAACGGGAGTTGAATTTGAACAAACGTGAAAAGCCGATAAGGTATGTAAAGCTAACCTTTCTTTCTTTTGGAATGATTTATATAAAACAAACGGACGAAGGTATAAATTCCAAAGAAGCTCCTATTCTTAGAGACACTAGAATGGCTAATGTTCGTAAATTCCTAGAAATTATATCATTATATTTTGATACATGAGTTTGATTCCAGTCATCCTATTTTAGTATAATTCATAATGACAATCGAAGGTTACTTGAAATAACTATTATCTTGATTTTTAAATGATAGTTATTTCAATTATTCAATTGATCCCCATATTATGTTTCAAAATATGGAAAAATGATTTCTGAAAGACTGTTTTGACATAGACCATCGTGACATCGGAAAGAAGTACACTATGATTATAGCTCAGTTTCTTTTATATGACTTGTCATCAGAATTAAGCTATTGAGTCTCTATAAATATTTTTATATTTTAAATTGCATTTAGTTTCTCACTATTCTATTCGTGCATACTGTAACCATTCTTTCACTGAGCCTGGGCCAGGATATGTTATCAAGCGTACTTCTCTGTATTTTTTTTGCCATGCCCCGACGTGAGGGGGCAGGTATGACATGTACATGGGTTGTGGTGTATGTTATGCCACGGAGTTATGCTGTGCCATGTACATATATAATATGATATGATTTGATATGGCCATCTGATATGATATGATTTGTTACGGAGACATTTCCTACTCTGGTGTTATGATGTGTTGTGGCGCCAATGACAGGAGGGCGACCACGTTTTGTTCACCGAGTCCCATGAAATGGGGCCGGATACGGCATATGTATTTGCATATATGATTTGGGATTATGATAAGTATTTTGAAATTCTGAACATTTATTTCATTTTCTACACATACTATTCAGATTATGATTTTATTTATTACAATTCATGCTTTACATATTCGGTACATTTTTCGTACTGACCCCCTTTCTTCGGGGGCTGTGTTACATGCCCGCAGGTACCGAAGTTCGATTTGCTGATCTACCTGTTTAGGATATTTGCTACGTCGTTGAGAGTGCTCCCTTATTCGGAGCTTGTATTTTGGTACTGACTTTATCTCTGTATATTTGGATATGTTGGTCAGGGGTACGACGGGGCCCTGTCCCGTCATATGACTATGTTATCATCTGTAGAGGTCTGTAGACAAATTATGTTGTGGGTTTTGTATATATGATTTGGATTTTGTGTGTTTTGTGACGGCCTATCAGCCCTCGTGCATATATCTACTTTTATGATATATTTAGCAATTTCTTCTAATCACTACCTTTGTTTATTCGGTTAAAAGGCTAATTTGGGATAAGGGTACGTTTGGGTGCTCAATTCGGGCACCAATCACTGCCTACGGGGTTGGGTCGTGACACCATAATTTGATAGGGTTGGGCTAAAAAAAAATTTAAGCTCATTTAAAATTAGGGCTTTATAGCTTGGCTTGGATAAGTCTGCTGACCTATGAGTTTGAACAATGTGGTTGAATCGGTCTGTGGGCTACATAAATAAATTATTAAAGTAAATAGAAAATAGAATAATAAAAAATAATCAGAGGAGTCCAAACATAAAGTCTTAAACAACGTAATATAAAAATTACAAAGTTTAAAAATCAAAAATCAAAAATCAAATATTACAATTATTGTTTTAGATGATTGTACCCAAGATATTTACATAGAATGACAATGTTTTCAGATTGAAATCATATAACCAAATTTTTAATTGAAGGCAAACTTAATAAGTATTGTTAAGATTATTTTATTTGTGGATTTAAGATTTGGTTAACAAATAGTAACACTGTGTAATATTGTCTTGTCAATATTTATGTTAACATATTTAAATTAGAATTTAAATTATATAAAATATATTCTTTTTTAAAAAATGGGTTAGCTCTACGTGACCCACAACCCACATAGTGATGGATTGGACTGGCTTTTTTTGGTCCACTAAATTATTGACCATTCCAGACACTCATAATTTCAAAGCATGTATGGACTTGCCCAAATGGGTTGGACTGACCCATATTGACAATTGCTTTTTTTCTCTCTTCTTTGGACTTTCTTGAATCGTTCATTTGCAGTGAAAACTTCAATCTTTTCATTCAAATTTGTGCACTATATATTCTTGAGGTTAGATGAGTATGCGGTGTACCCTCTCGACTCTATTGAAGTCTTTATCAAGTGACCACTCTAATGTGAGTTATGATGTTTTGGTTCAATATTTTTGATTTTGTGAACTCCAATTGATATATTTTTTCTTGAAATCAAAGATCTATATCAAAATTTATTGATTTGAAATAGAACCATTTCCTACAAAGTGATTTTCTTGCTTTCGCTATTATAAACTTAAACGTAGGATAATCATGTTGTATGTTGATGTTTTTGTTTTTCTTATCTAAGTATTCTGATGTGATAGCCGTCTTAGTGTGACTTCTTCAGCTATGATATTGATTTTCTCGTTTGTGATGATTGTTAATATGATATATGTTGATTATAATAGACAGTGTTTTCGATAGATAAAACTTGATTTTTATTTAATTCTTAAAGTTAGGCTCTAACTATTTTTCTAGGTTCAAATTTTTCTAGCATGAAACAAAAGTTTAGTGAAAGTGGAGAAGCTTAATCCTCCTGCACTTTCCAACACTAAAAAATATTGAATCCTAACTTGACAATAAAAGTGCTAGAACCTTGGTGTCACCTATTAGAATATCAATGTGATTTTTCAAATTTCAGCTAAATACTTCACTTAACCAAAGAGTCTATTTCAATACATACCTTATTGAGGTGCATGACAACACAATGGTAGATTGCTTCTTTAATGTCATTTGCCTCAATGTCTGTAGATTCAGATTCTTCCCCTTGAGCATAGATCAGGTCACATTTATGATTTCTCAAACAAAATTCACAAGTATTCCTTACTGGAATTGGTGTTTAGAATTTTGAATACAGAATATATGTATGAATAATAACTTTTAATATATACTTTATACGGAAAAAGATAAAAAATGTCCTTAAACTAATGTGAGATGAATAAAAATGCCCTTCATTTATAGTTTGGTCAAAATATGCTCTTGCCGTCATACTTTGGTACAAAAAATAGATTAAAGGCATTTTTGTTTAGTACTTAATTTTCTCTCTCTATATAATATAAATATAAATATAAATTTGCTTCACTGCATGTGGCTACACCACTAACCACCAAGCACAAATACTTAGTGGGTACTAAAAACAACACATCTTTAGTCAATAACTACTTCTTCATTTCGATGCTTGAGATATTTTAATGACTCAGTCTCAATTTAACTCTTAAATAAAATTTATATTGCAAGAAAACGTAACAAAGTCATACATGACTATAATTACCTCTCTGATGAAACAAAGCTTATGTTACTTTTTATTATATAATTTTAACATCTATTAATCTCAAGATTCAAAATCACACATTTAATATAATTAAAAATTTAAAATGTCGAATAAAATAATACAAGGTCCAAAACTTCAATTACTCATTAACAGAAAGACTAAAACAACTATTTTTCCTTTAGTATGAAATTAGTTATTCTATTATTTAATCCCGATTATTTTTAAGTAAAAAAATAATATTACCTAATTAATATCCCAAATCATATGATGAGGAAGGTGACCCGCTTACCCATCACATTTTTATTAGGGTCGGGTCTCAATGATTAGGAGTCCCTCGGGAAAAGCAACATTTTAGTCAGCAATCAGTCTTGTTCTGTTCTGCCTCATCCTAAAAAGCAAAACAATTCATCCGTCTCACACTTCAAAATCATCTGAAAAAAATGGAGTTAGAGGTGAGAGTCGTCACCGGAATCGAGAGCTGCTTCGTATCGCTACCAGTGATATTAATCCAGACTCTCGAGTCCACCTCTGCTTCCGGCTACCTTCCTCCTATTCTAGCCCTCGAACTCCGCTCCGGCAACCACCTCTGGCAGTTAGCTTGGTCCGGTTCCGCTTCATCCAATCCATTTCCTAATTCAATTCAGGTTGGCACTTCAATTTCTCCGTTTATAGACTCTGTTTGAAGGCGATAGAATGATTAGGCAAACTTTAGGAGTAGTAATAAATAGAGGTAACGGAACAGTGTTCATTTTCGAATTTTCGTTTTGTGTGATGTAGATTGCGAAGCAGTATGCGGAGTGTATTGGATTGTCGGATCGTACTGTGGTTCAACTAAAAGTAGTGTCCAATTTGCCTAAAGCTACTATGGTTACCATAGAGCCAGATACTGAAGATGATTGGGAAGTTTTGGAGCTTAATGCTGAGCATGCCGAGCAGGCTATCTTAAAGCAGGTGCTTAAAATTATTGTATGTGTTATTGAGAGAGAGTTTGTTGTTTTGCTTATTTAAAGTTTTTCCTTGATGTTTGTTATCAAAGGATAGTTTTTCCTTTTTCTCGTATATCAATTTGTTTTAGTCTTTACAGGTTTTGCTGTAGTTTTTGCTTATAAATGGTTAAGACCAAAATGGAATGGATAAGAAACTACCAGGGATCTTTCATGTGAACATTATCCTTAATCAATTAAAATTTCCTAAGGATGGAGATGCATAAGACAATGACATTAGTGTTGGAGCCAGGGGATATTCTAGCAAACTGCTTATTCCAGAAAAGAAAAAAAGAAAAAAAGAAATGACAATTACAGTTGGAACAACCACCCTAATGGGATTTGTAGTCTGGGCTGATGGGGAAGGTAGATGGGGCAGTAAGAGGGTGAAAAAAGTGCAAGAGTGATTTACTGCACGGCAATATGTTTATTTGTATACTTTGGCCATGTTGCTCGGCTGATTTCTTGCATTAGTCTGAGAGATTTCTATATTTGTTCCAGTCTGATACATAAATAAATCTCAATTCATACAGTTTTTAAGAAGTATATGAGTGCGCGAAAGCTGGCCCGGACGCCACATTTATCAAAAATAAAAAAAAATAAAAAGAATTAATGTTGTGACCTATGGACATTACTAAGATAAATAAGCAAAGGGTAAACAGATGCTTTATGAGGTTTTGTTAGCTTAAGGTAACAGATGCCATTCGCCCTGAGAAGTCAAGGCTATCGGACAATTGATCAAACTTCTATTTTTAATAATCTTGTTTACAGTTGAATTTATGAAAGATCAATCTGCTGTGTGACAGTAAAGTGGGATTTGATTCTTTGGATACTTAAGTCAACCTTGTGCTGCCGGAGAAAAAGAATCATACCATTGGTTGCTGAATGGCCTCCTTTCTCTTTGCTCTTAGTTTTTGGTTTACTGCTCAGAAATCTCGCCAGAAAGTACTAAGAATTTAAAGTAGAATAAGCATGTGCATCTATAATGTTTTGGCAATTTGTGGGAGGGAATGCTTGAGATTGTTTCAGATCCTACCTACTATCTAGAACTATCTGTGTGCTAATACTGAGTCACATAGTGTGTGTGTTGATGGGAGGTAGTAGCTACCAAGTGTAGGAGTCCAGGTGAGAAAGTTGGCCCAAGTTTCACAGTAATTTAAAAGAACAACAAAGTAATTAGAACATATTACCACTTATTATATATATTTTCGTGTTTTTCCTGGTTCCACACTTTCAGTTCGCTTCACTTATTAAATCAGAAAAAATAATTTATCACTTCAACCTAGAAACCCACTTCTTGGAAGGTAATCGTGTTCAAATCAAAGTTAGTATAATATCCCGTCTATAATTTTCTTTCAAGAACAGTGTGAAGTAAAAACAGAAGAGTGTAAAGTTGAACAAAATATTTAACTTGAAACCCAGGGAATGGTAATTTTTCTTGAAGTTGACCAAGTATTCAACCATTTTATATTTTATGCAGGTTGCTATTGTCTATGGAGCAATGCGATTTCCTTTGTGGCTGCATGGGCAAACTATTATCACATTTAAAGTTGTTTCAACCTTTCCGCTGACACCGGTAGGTAAGAGGATGTTAATTCATTGGTTGATGGATGTGATTTATTGCTTATAATTGTACTCTATTTCTAGATAGAAACTTGGTTAATTTCCTTAAAAGCTTTCCCAACTGTAATATAAAGTTTCTGAAGGAAGATGCATGTCGTGGATTTAACTCTTTCTTGTATTCTCTGACAATGTTGCCTAAATTCTTGTATTACTTACTTGGAAGAGAAGGTAATTGCTGGTATCTATTACGTTATTAATAGGGACTGTCAATTGCCAAGATCATGGATTAAGGCTTCTTGCTGCGTTCATTATCAATTACCACATTGTTATTTAATGAGGGAAAGAAGATTATGGTGTGCAAAATTTTGATAAACGCTGCATATTTACCATATGCTTGTTTTATTTTTTACCTCTTCCTTTTAACTTCATGTTGGTGGAAAATGAGGTCATCAGTGGTAGGACATATAAAATGTTCTTTTCATGTGCTTAATCTGTATTTTGGAAACTTCAAAATCGTGAATACTGACTTGCCTGGTTGTTATCAGTACAACTTGTCCCTGGAACTGAAGTTGCTGTTGCTCCAAAAAGGCGCAAAAGAAATATTAGTTCGGGTGAGGATTCCATGATGCAAGACGATGAGCTTTTGGTCTCAAAGGCACTATTGAGAGTCCAAGATACTGATGATCAATGTATTCACAAATACGAGGCTGATGGAGTTGAGATGAGAGTGGTTTTGACCTCTGCTATCTTCATTCATCCTGAGACAGCCAGCATATACTCTTTCGAACCTCTTCAGACTGTGGTAATAATTCCCAGATTGCTTCCCAGAGAAACCAAGAAGAATCATGAGACAGATAGCCGTAGAGGGAAAAGTAGTGTAACTCCAAAGGAAGGGAATGTAGGGGTTCTGCCTGAAAAGCACGATATCCATCAAGCAATTGTTCGTCTAATATTTTCAGAATCAGTGGCTAAAGGACATATCATGCTTTCTCGGTCTATTCGGCTTTATTTGAGAGCAGAGTTACACTCATGTAGGTTTTTCTTTCAGAACTTAAATTGATGCACCAACTGCAGAGAAGCTGGTGTTATCTAGGCAGTCCAAGTAATTACTCTTTATTTGGCCAAGACTTGTTGGTATTCAGGAAACAATTGATGTCTATTTTCATTTCTTATTATTTTGTTTTGTCAGATACCATTTGAACTATTTTGTTCTTTGTGATCCAACTTCCATAGAAACAGAAAAATTGGGAACATCACATTCATTTTGTCAGTTGGTTCATTGATTAATAAATGTTACTTATTTTCCAACCTTCTAACACCCACTCTATAAAAACCCCTCCGGTCAGAAAAGTAATAGAAGAACCTCAAAAAGTCTTTGCAGACATTATTGCGTTTGAAATCTTTAGCGAAGTCGTTAAAGGGAGCTTTCTGAAGGTTACCTTTTGATGTATGTGAATTACGATTGACATGTTTTGGACTAAAATGTTTCTCCTGTGATGTCCAGGATGGTATGAAGATATAGGTTGGTTTGCTTGCAAGTATTTCACCTCCATTTTCCTACTGCAATCCTAAAAAGAGTTACTCTGTTTCCAGGTGTATATGTGAAGAGATTCAATGTCAAGTTGAAGAAAGAGATTCCTCTAGTTTCGCTTTCACCTTGTGAATTCAAGATATTCCAGGAGACTGGAGTTTCTGAAGAAAATAATGCTGAGGCTTTGGGCAATAATAATAATAATAAAACATTAACAACACTTCTCAGAACCAATTCAGACATTGAGATGGGTACTAGTGATTGGTCAATCCATGAGAAAATTGCCGCAGCATTTTCTTGTAAATCTAGCAAGGAAGACAAAGAAACGAGCATCAAGTCTGATATCAAAAAGGACATTGCAGCTTTTTTGCATAGATGGTGCCTTGCACAACTACATGCTATCACGATCCAGGCCGGAGTTGAAGTTAAATCGTTGATTTTAGGAAACACAACTTTGCTTCACTTCCAAGTGAAAGACAACAGATCCATTAAACATGGTGTCCAAACAATGAATGGTGGAGAAGCATCACTAGATGCCCTGTATATGTTGTCAACTTCTGATGACTCAATACGTGATGAAAAGATTGATGCTTATGAACTTGCATTTGATGAAGGAAGCAAGTTGACTACCAGCCCAGAAAGCTTCGAACCTTGGCTTGGAAAGTTTCAACTGGGCAAGAGTCTTTCCATTAGTACTGTCAGAGAGAAATTATTTGCTAAAAGCACCAGTCTTACAACTTCTTCATTGGACTGGATGGGGACGGCTGCACCTGATGTGATTAATAGTAGGTATTTCCTCATTTTATTTGCGTTAATACATTTAAGTATCTGAACCTAACTCTAAATGCATTGGGATGTATGATGAGTCTTTCACCTGCAAATTTTCCACTGTTCTTTCTTCCGATCTTCAAGGACACTCTTTTCTATCTTTTACTGTGTAATGATGATATATTCTATCAGTAAGCTTTTGGTGAAGCTGTATGAGAAAGGTATGCTTACATTTCCGAAATGCAACGTGCATCAGAGACTTAGTACATTGAAAAAGGTTTCTGTTCTATGTAAGACTTGATAAGCCGGAGTATGTTTCTGTAAGAGTAGGGGCTAGCACACAAAGGGAAAAAGGAAGGGATATGCCAGGAGATATTAAGAGTATACTGTAATGCTGGCAGGATCGGCGGATTGATGAAAGAATTAAGATGATATGGAAGACTGTTCCCTTTTGTTATTTCTGGGCTGTTTTGGCTGGAGAGAAACAAAAGATGCTTCGATAGAAAGACAATATTTCTTTTGTAAAACGTAGGCATTAACAAAATTTATACTTGTGGTGTAAGGGTTGTATGGTAGATAGTATGGCACAACTTTTATACTCTTTGGATAGTATGGGGTCATAGCTGAATTTTGCAAAATCCCCTGTTTATTGTACTATTCTCTGCACCTCTATACTTTTGTGGTACCGACTTTTTATAAATTACATTACCTTGTCAACAGCAAAAAAAGGGGAAGGAATAAGTTGGAGGGTAGTGAAGAGATTGATACTGTGAAAGGTCGATGTGGAAAGGGAAGGGGTAGGCATATGAAGAGAGGGAAGCAGCGAACACTAGCGGCAGACCCTGGAAAAGAAATTTTGGAGTGGTGAAAGATCTTGGTTATTCAATAGTGGAACTTGGGTGATAGTTGAAGGTTGCTTTCATGTGAGATGTAGAGGTAGAGCTTTCCTAATATTTCCATGTATCATTCTTCAATAACGCAGATGGCTGTCACATGCTATGTATGACAAAAGGATTAGGTTTGGGTCATTGGGCAATGGAATAAGTATTTAAGCTACAAAATTTACCAAATGGGAGAGCATGAATTGCCATATGCTGGAATAAAAGAATGCAGCGTGCAATTTTTGGTACTTGTTTGTTTATGATGCTTTTAGCAATCTTGGTTTTCAAATTCCCATTCATGTTAGTTGATGGAGAACTAAATCCACATAAAGCCAATATGTGTTTGGTAGGATAAAGGGATGGAATAGTACTTTTTGCAATTAGAAACTGACAGTCTAAGTTAGCAAACCCATTGACATCAGTGAAGATCTTGAAAGGTTTCAGCTTTAATGGAAAAGATTGTGAACGATATTTCTGTTATGCAAGTCTGTAGTATGTCGCAGAGAGTTGCGCATTCATTTATTTCTCTGTCTGCCAAGTAAATTTTGTGACTGGAGAATTTTTCTTTTTTTTTATCAGACAAGTACAATTTTTTCACCTTGACTGAATACTATCATCACTTTGCAGGGTTGGTAGTTTTGTTATCTTCTGCATCTTGGATGTTGTCCAGTGCTTATGATTTTCCGCTGCCAGGACATATCCTAATCCATGGTCCTTCTGTGAGTTCCTTTTTTCTAGTTCCTTTTGATGTGTATGCGCTGAATATTAGGATGTTGAAATCTCTGAAGAAGCTTGAAAGTGAACTGATTAGATGGTTTACAAGCTACTTTTATATTGTTTTGTGTTTTCCCACTCTGATGGTATAATGTTTGATTCCTCAGGAGATGGAAGAGTCTAGGAAATATTAACTAATTTATCTCTCCTTTCATGCCCTTCTAAGTCGAAGGAGAAACTAAGGAAGGGCCCGAAGGTTGTCATAATAAAAAGACTAACCTAGTAAAAGGGAAAAGAACAAGCTGTGCTTCCTTACGCTATTATTTTACATGCTTTGATTGTCTAGGTCATTCTTCCTATGACCCTGGTTTTAACTTGGTCCCTGCAGTTTTGGACCATTAGATTCGTGGAGCCTGCAAGATCCGGTGACCCACAATGCAGGGACGGTATAAGTAAAAGAAGACAATGCAGGGACCACTGAAGCCCACAAGATCGAGTTGCCCACGATGCAGGGACCATTAGTAGAGTTGACTTATTTCAGGGGATAGTTTATGCTTATGTCTTATTTTTCTTCTTGACCAATGAACATAGAGCTTTAGGAAGAAGCCAAAAAAAGAAAAAAGAAGAGAGAAAGAAAAAAAGTCTGAACCACAAAATGCTAGATTTTTAGGAAGGAACCCAAATGGCTTCCACTCTCTCTTGGAAGCCGACTAAGTCTAAACACTCATGTAAAATCTGGCTCCCTGGGATATAATAGATGCAAGAGTGTGACCATAGCATCTCAGCTATGGCTGATGTTCCTTGGTATTTTCAATGTAAAATAGTGATATGAAGCAGCTTAAAGGAAGCAAATATATGCCGGATGGAAAAGAAGGGGAAAAGACAGCATAAAGGCATATGGATCAGAATTCCACCTTGTATTTTTATGGGTGATTTAGAATGAAAAACGAGCTGGTGTTTGAGAATGAAGTAGCTGCAACACTTGTATACAACATAGATACACTTTCTGGACAAAATTGAAAGTGCACTTATTAGCTGTTTTGATAAATTTGAAATATTTATAGTTAATAGATACTTCGAGTTACTTCACACTCTTGAGAAGATGTAGGAGAACCTACATGTATCTTTTTTGTAACAATGCCTTCTACATATCAACACTTGTTTAGTGCATTCCAAGTTGATGAATAAAATTCTTTTTTACTTATATATTGCTTCGTTTTTTTCTCGACTTGTATTTTATGTCAGCTATAATCTTTAGATGCGACATCCCTGATCACAAATAAAAGATGCAGCTTGTCTAAGTGGTGTTTTTGGTGTTTGTTGCTTGTGGTGGTGGTTAGAACGGCCTTGTTGTATGGGGTGGAGTGCTGGCCTATCAAGAAATCTCATGTTCAGAAAATGCATGTTGCGGAGCTGAGGATGTTGAAATGGATGTGTGGGCATACTAGGAGCGACAAGATCAGGAATGAGGTTATCTGAGAGAAGGTAGGAGTGGCCCCTGTGGCAGACAAGATGAGGGAAGCGAGACTCAGATGGTTTGGATAAGTGCAAAGGAGGTGTGCTGATGCGCTAGTGAGGAGACGCGAGAGGCTGGTTCTAAGGGGTATCCGGAGGGTTAGAGGTAGGCCAAAGAAGTATTGGTGAGAGGTGATTAGATAGGACATGGTGCAGCTTCATATTATCGAGGACATGACTCTAGATAGGAAGGAGTGAAGTTTGCGTATTAGGGTAGAAGGCTAGTAGGAGTGGAGTATTGTCTTGGAGTGCATAAGTTTAGGCTCGTTAGTGCCTATCATAGTGCTAGTCTTACCCTTGTAGTTCTTGCCAAATGTTGTGTATTTTGTTTAGATTATCTCATATTTCACTATTATTATTGCTTCCTTCTTGTGGACTTTATACTGCTTTCCTTATTATCGACTATGTTTTTTATTGTTTTCTTCTTCATTTATGTGGGTTTGATGCACTTGAGCTGAGGGTCTTTCAAAAACAGCCTCTCTGCCTCCTCGAGGTAGTGGTAAGGTCTGCGTACACTCTACCCTCTCCAGACCCCACTTAGTGGGATTACACTGGGTATGTTGTTGTTGTTGTTTATCAGAAATAAAATGGTAAGATTATGAGATTCAGCATTTGAGGAGACCATGGTGATTGAAAATCAATTTTGGTTTTAGAAAAATACACTTTAGTTCACATATTTAGAGACAAACAGGTTTTAATTTTTTTTAAAAAGTTTTACAGAAGGCTTTACTAGTCTTATCACAAGAACGGAAGAAACGGTTAATGTCTCTTGTATTATTAATAATTTTAAATTTGATTTATCATAGGCTTTCAATCTACATGCCAGCTTGGTCCTTATAAAAACAGGTTTTTAATCTACATGTCAGCTTGGTCTATTTATCTAAATTGAATGCAATTAATTAGGCTTTTAACTTCCTGTTTGTCCTTAATGGAAAAAGAAAAGAAAAGATGCTAGCTAGGAAACTCTTATTTGGATCAGTAGCTCCACTAAATGCTGATTCATTGAGTTTCTCAGACTACTTAAGCGTAGACTACATATTATGTCTTTGGTGATGCTAAGTAGGAAGTCCCAAAATAAGAAAATCGTCAATTGAGAACTATTGCTTTTTAAGTTTTTCATCTCACTCCTTTTTACCATCTTGAAGGATGAAACCAAGTATCAAAATGCAAAACTTATTAAAGGTATCATTTGTCCTTTAAAAATAGTTTGCAACTGCACATTGAGGTATAATCTTTTGTATATTATCCTTGCTGATACACTCTGAGTACAACAATTATGAAAGGGATGTGTAGTAAGGAAGTGTATGGTCACAAAGTGCTGAACTTCCTTTAATAGTAATGATATCCTTTAGGATATGTCCTGGAACTTATGGATCCCTAATGAAGCAAATGCATAGAAGTGCAATTTGTGTAATGTATGAGATGTAAGTATATAAGTGTAATTCCTGTCTGTATTTTTATCTAGGTTAGTTTTTAGTATGATTTTGAGCCTGACTAATGTGAATCTTACAATATTATTACAAACTGTTGAATGAACCCAAATTGGACATTCTTCTGATTTTAGGGTTCGGGGAAAACATTATTAGCTACAGTTGCTGCTAAATTTGCTGAAGAAAGTGATGACATCTTGGCCCATATGTAAGGATTTGTTTCGTCAATCTCACCAAACCTTTGTTTTCTGTTGGACATCATCTTTACTCCATTTTGGTGCTTCAGTTTGAACATTAATGATTTTGTACCGAGGGACGAAGCTCCTGACTCTTGTTTCTTTCTGCAGAATATTCTTATCTTGTTCTAAGCTTGCTTTGGAAAAGCCTTCAGCCATTCGTCAAACTTTTTTGAGCTATGTTGCTGATGCTTTGGATCATGCACCTTCTGTTGTGGTGTTTGATGATCTTGATAGTATTGTTGCAGCCTCCTCTGAATCCGAGGCTTCTCAATCTTTATCCTCATCAGCAGTGCTTGCAGAATATTTTACTGATATCATGGATGAATATGAGGTGAGACTTGTTTGACCTGTGTAGGGAGCTACTTTAATATTTATCCGAGGCATGATGTGTTTGATTGTTTTTTGGTCTAAACGAGCTAGGACTTCAGTCTAGGGGTGTGTATCGGTCGGTTTGGTTCGGTTTTAAGTATTATCAGTTCGGTTTATCAGTTTTTAATTTTTAAATATGCTAAACCGATAACCAAACCAATAAGATATTTGTTATCGATTTTCGATTTATCGGTTTTTGGTCTTTAACGGTTCGGTTTTCGGTTTAACCAATAAGATATTTGATTTCAAAATAAATATACGACTTCTCCAACAATTTTCGAAAATCTTGAACATTACTGAAAAAGGAAAAAGAGTTTCTTAAGGAAAAAATTCAAATGCTCATCAGATTTAACCCCAATTGGGATGAAATAATCTCTTAATTGTTTACCGACGAAGTCGAATTTTTTGAGAAAGTGGGTATGGAGAAGAAGAAGAAGAAGAGAAGTCAAAAAAAAAGAGTAATCAAACTCACTACTCACAACCCTAGCCGTCGCCTAACCCTTGCCATTGTAGTTGCAACGTCGTAGTTGCAACTTGAAAACTGTAGCCATCGTTCTTAGTTCTTTAGGCTTTGAGTTTTGACTTTGTGAACCTAAAGAGGCAAAGCCTAAAGGATAAATACACTTTAAACTATGAAGTAGTGTGAAGTGTGAATTGAGTAGGGCAATGATAGTATGATATAATGATTATATATTTATATTAATATTTTTTGTTTGATATTTGTGTATGAGGAAATATTAAAATAGTAAATTATAAGTCTTAATGGGTTATCGGTTTACCCAATAACCCAATATTAAAAACCAATACCGAACCGATAACCCAATAATTTTTTTTATAAAACCATTAAATAACCGTTAACCCAATAACCCAATAACAATAAATCAATAACACTTTTTTCGGTTCGGTTTATCGATCGGTTCGGTTTATCGATCGGTTCGGTTTTTGCACACCCATAGATTTCAGAACTTCCATTGTCAGCTTGAGTTTTGTTTTCATCTTAGGATCTCCACTAACTCAGTTCCTCTTTCCGAAAAATTGGCAGAAGATATAGTTGCTTCTGAATGAGGTAGGAATAACACAACTGATGAGAACATATAGGATTTTGAAACAGTGGAATTCATGTGTCTTCTCTATTTCAATTATGATGCTACTTAGCTTCCTTCCCATATTATTTTTTCGTGAACTTAGACAAACCTAGAAAATTCTCATATTCTAGTAGTTGGTGGAATAGTCGAGGTGCACACAAGCTGACCCAAATACCACCATTATTAAAAATCAACCTTTCTGTGCGTTGATAATTTTTAGCCAAGAACATTCAAGGTTTGCAGTATTATTTGCAACGTCAGTTAGGTCTTGGGCTCTTGAGTAATTTCATCACAGATCCTTTTAACTGATAACTCTGTTTCTGTATGTTAAATAGGAAAAACGGAGGCACTCGTGTGGGATTGGCCCAGTTGCATTTATTGCTTGTGCACAGTCTCTGACTAATTTACCACAGAACTTGACCTCTTCTGGTTAGTCCGTCATCTTTCATGGAGAAATCAGTTTTATTGCATATGACAGTTTAAACTGTCGTCCTCTAGCTTTAGTATCACAACACTTTATTCTTAATCCTAATGTATTGGTTTTTATTATGATCAGGGAGGTTTGACTTTCATGTTAAATTGTCTGCACCTGCTACCACAGAGCGTGGTGCCTTGCTAAAACATATAATTCAGAAGCGTTCTTTGCAATGTTCTGATGGCACCTTGCTGGATATAGCCTCCAAGTGTGATGGATATGACGCATATGATCTGGTACTTAGTTCAGCTCTAAGTTTTGTTAATAACTGATTACAACACTTCTCTATGAATGCTTGCTTCTACCTCGACTGCATATGATTAGCTTTTAGTTTGATCTGGAATATATAAATCTGTCTCTTCCTGCTTTTCCTTCCAACTGAAACATCAACATTCTTGCATTCCCTACCAAAGCAAACGTTGTGGGTACAACGTTTCTCAATAATTTGGTGTCACCTATCTTCTACACCATTTTCCCTGATAAATTTAGTTGGTTAAGAGTGGTGTTGGGAAAATACATGTTACAGGAGACATTGAAGTATGTTCAGGAGAATCACAAATTTAGCTTAGATGTCCAAACTCCAAACTTCCTTCCTTCTGCAAACAGAGAACTAAGGAATAATGTTGAAGTAAAATAAATTAATTCAACATTTTTTTTCCTTATCAATTTTTTTTGAAGTAATTTATTTTAGGAAGTCCCCTCATGAATGGGCTTGACAGTAGAACTGGGAGCTATTGTTTTTTGTATAGAAGAGAGCACTTCATATGGTACTTTCAGACAACAACTTTCTCTTAATTTAGGACAATGCAAGGCTATCTAATTGAGAGATGGCCAGTAGTAGACAAGTAGTTCTGTCTATCCAGGAAAAAGTGGAACGAGAAACTTTTTTCTCGATTAGAAGGATGGATTCGTGAGCTACTATAACGATGTATTTTACTGCTCGTCTTTTGTTTAGTTGGGATATACCATTCTATTTACTGATTAACATGGTCGAGCCCTAATATTCCATCCCCATGTACAACATGAATTTCAATTTTGGGAGATCACGAAGTAGTTGACCTTTTATGTGCAAGATGAATTATTATGTGGTTGGTGAATTATTTCTTTTTGTGGATAGCTAACAGTTGGACCACATATTTTAAATATTTCGTTAAATCATGTACGTGATTCGGTTTTCTAATACTCCTACTCACGCTTGGACTGAGAATCAGTACAACTGCCTCTTTCTATCCACTATTCAAGCAGCAATTGTCATCCAGAAGATAGTCATGTAGACAAGCATGGCAATTAGAATGAAGTATTTGTTCCATCCGGTACTCAGAGCCCACTGGCCCGACTAATCGGAACTCACACCATAGAAAGCTCACATAGGGGGGTTTTAGCGCTCCCTACGACCCTACCAAAGGAGACTCCATCCCTAGGGCTTAAAGCCGAGACCTGTAGTTAAGAGTAGTGGAACCCTTACCATTCCACGACATCCCTTCACACTGAACTATTTCTTTTTTTGTTGAGAAATTAGTGCTGTTGTAATCTTCAGCATTGGGAATGCTGGCTACCATCAAAAACATGTTACAGAGAAAGTAGACTATAGCTTTACAAAACTCCTAGAAATTCTTTTTTTTTTTTGATAAAGTTAACATTTTATAGACAACAATACACCAAAGGTGTATTTCAATAGTAGTTACATCAGGAGTATACAGTAAGCAAAACCAAAAGATCTATCATCTATAGCCCTCCTAAACTATCTTGCAAAGCTCCTAGAAATTCTACTAACTCCACAGTTTTGTTTACACCAAAAAAATAAAGTCACCAGACAATTCCATTTCACATCATGGACTGATCTGATCTTGTCTTTAAAACACCTTCCATTTCGCTCCCTCCAGACTGACCACCATATGCAAGAGGGCATTATCCACTTCCATTTTTTCTGACTTTTACTTCCCCCTCTTTTCATCCAACAACTCATTAGATTAGCTGTATGTTCAGGCATTGTCCACACTGTCTTTGTGAGACTGGAAAACAAGTTCCACAATTGAGCTGTGAATTTACAGTGTAGGAACAAGTGAATGTTTGTCTCCCCAGTCTCATTGGACAAAAAACATCTAGTCACCGCAACTCTCCTCTTCTTTTGTAACACTTCATAAGTAAGGCATGCCTTTTTTACCAATAATCATGTGAAGCATTTCACTTTTGTAGGGGCTGTTTTCTTCCAGACATTTCTCCATATCTTCAGCTCTTCTTCCTGCATAATGCTATTCTCCCTCTTGTATAGCTTATTTACTGTGAAACTTCATTCTGAACTGTGTCTCCATCTAAGTCTGTCAGGCTCCATTGTTGTCCCACCAAAAGTATCCACTTCTTTTAGCAAGTCAACTACTCTTTCTATCTCCTAGTCATTTAAGTGCCTTTTGAAGTTAAGATCCCAGCTCTGGGGGACCATCAATCAGACACAAATTTCAGGGTTGCTAGATAGTAACATGAGATCTGGAAATTTATCCTGCAGTGGTACTTCCTCTATCCAGTTATCCTTCTAGAACCTAACATTGTTGTCATTGCCCACTCTGATTTTAGAGTTCTCCTGGAGCTTTGACCATAGACCTCTGATAGCCCTCCATACACCCATGCCATAAGTGCAATTCACTTCATTTGAGCACCAAGGACTGTTCTGTCCAAACTTGTGAACAATAACTTCCTTCCAGAGGGAAGTTTCTTCATCACAAAATCTCCAAAGCCATTTCATCAAAAGGCAACTGCTTTGAATTTCCAGATTTTTTATTCCTAGTCCTCCTTGTGCTTTTTTTTATTGGGTGACCTCCTATTCAACCAGATTATATCCCACCCTCTCTTTGTTCCCTTTCCACAAAAAAATCTTCTTAGTCTATCTAGCTTCTTCACTACACTAGCAGGAATAGGAAACAAAGACATCACATATGTAGGTAGAGAGTCCAACACTGAGTTTATTAGTATGACTCTTTCCCCTAAAGACAAATATTGTGCTTTCCACTGTGCTAGTCTCTTTTCAGACCTTTCGATAATGCTGTCCCATATCTCTACTTCTTTGTATTTCCTACCTAGTGGCATACCCAAATACACAGTGGGCAAAATACCCACTTCACACCCCAACACACTAGCCAAAGTCTGAACATTTGTTACCTCTTTGATGGGGAAGATACTACTTTTCCTCCGGTTCACCTTTAGATCAGAAACAGCTTCAAATACCACCAGCATGGCTCTGAAATAGGTAACTTGTTCCACTGTGGCTTCACAAATGATAATGGTGTCATCTACTATATCTAGACCACCTTCCCTTATTCTGAAACCCTTTAGCCAATTGTTGTGAAGTCATGCTTCTGAACCCTTCCATAGCCAAAATAAACAGGAAAGGGGATAGAGGGTCTCCTTGTCTAAGTCCCCTTTCAGAGGGAAAAAACCAACAGGTTCTCCATTCATTCAAATGGAGAACCTAACAGATTTAATATAAAAACTGATCCACTTCAACCACCTGTCCCTAAACCCCATTTGTTTCAGAACACTTAGCAAGTAATCCCAATTCACATAGTCATAAGCCTTTTCAATGTCTAGTTTACACATTAGGCCAGCTACTCGTCCCCCGATCCTGGTGTCTACACATTCATTTGCTATTAAAGCAACATCCATAATCTGCCTTCCTTTAACAAAGGCCATTTGATGCTTATTCACCAGAGTGTTCATCACCTTCTCAGTTAACACTTTAGCAAGTCTCTTGTAAATCCCAGAAATCAAACTAATGGGTCTGAAATCCCTTAGTTCCACTGCTCCTGCCTTTTTTGGTATAAGGGCTACATATGTGGCATTCAAACTTCTTTCAAAGACTTGATGATCATGAAAATATTGCATTGTTCCCATAATATCAGCCTTAGTAACCTCCCAGAATGTTTGAAAAAAGTTCATATTGAAGCTATCAGGGCCAGGTGCCTTATCTATTGCACATGTTTTGATGCTACCCCATACTTCTTCCTCTTCAAAATTTCTTTGTAACCATTCCTGATCTTCAATGGAAATAGTTGCTATATTTGGAGGATGAGATCAGGTGTCCATTCTTCTGTTTCTGCATACAAACCCTGGTAGAAACTCTGAATGACACTTTTTATTTCTTCTGGATCAGAGATAGTTTGCCCTTCTACCTCTAAAGAATCAATGGAATTATATCTTTTGTGAGAATTAGCCAACCTGTGGAAAAACTTTAGTATTCTTGTCTCCACTCTTCAACCATTGTACTCTTGATCTTTGTCGCCAAGCTATTTCTTCCTTCTTGTCTTCCTCCTCAAACTCCATGGCGAGGTGGGTCTTTTGTACTAGTTCATCATCAGTTAGAACTCTTTGTTCCTGAATGACTTCCCATGCACTCAACTGCTGCTAGATATTTTCTTTCCTTTGCTTGCAATTGTCCCTATTGTTTTTGCTCCATTGGATCAGCTCCTTTTTTAGAAGCTTTAGTTTGTTAGCTTATATGTAAGCAGGTCTGCCAGTGTTAGTAAAGGAATTCCACCAGTCTTTGACTTTGTCTTTAAAACCCTCAACTTCTTGCATCCAATTTTCAAATTTAAATATGTCTTGTGCCAACTCCAGTCCCACATGTCAGAAGGATAGGGTTGTGATCAGGCCCTACTCTTGGAAGAAGAGTCTGCCTGACCTGAAGGAAAATATCCTCCCAATCTTCTGAGTATAAAAATCTGTCAATCCTTGAAGCACTATTGTGATTTCCCCCCCTTCTCCATGTAAAGGATCCTCCAAATAAAGGAGGATCCACCAGCTCCAGGTTTCTAATGCACTCTGAAAATTCTGCCATCGATCCAGATATTCTGTGGCAGGTTGATCTCTCTGACCAACCTAGTAACATTAAAATCTCCACACACCACCCAAGGCCCCTCAAAACTGTTTCTATTCACTTCAAGTTCATTCCACAACTTCCTTCTCACTACTCTATTACAATCAGCATAAACTGCACTCAGGTGCCAGGTTAACTCCTGATTAATTCCTGTAAACTTACAAGTGATCACTTGACTGGCAACATTCACCAGTTCCCCCTTCCACTCTCTTTTATCCCCACATAATCAAGATCCCTCCCCTGATACCCCTTGCCTCCATATGTTCTTCCCCCACTCACCTATTGTCCCAACCCTTCACAATGAACAATTTGTACTTCATAAACTGTATTGTAGCTTCTGAACAGAAAGTCTTAATATTGTCCATTTTCAAGTTGTATCATATATCTCGATGATTAATGTCTTAAAATTTGTATTTCTTTGAAGTTGTGAGTCCAAAATATAGTGTTCATGTGTAGCTTTGTTCTTTGTGTTCTGGCCATAAGTTGATGGAGTTTCTGATTTCCATTCTATAGCTATCAGAGGGTACACTTGCATTTATGCTGGGCTTTATTTTATTTCAGGAAATACTGGTTGATAGGTCTGTTCATGGTGCAACTGCCCGGTTTTTGTCTAGTGATTTGGATGTTGGCAGACAGGAAAAACCTGTTTTGTTTAAGGATGATTTCCTGCGTGCCATGCATGAGTTTGTTCCAGTGGCAATGCGTGATATCACTAAACCTGCTGCTGATGGTGGCCGGTCTGGCTGGGAGGATGTTGGAGGTCTTAATGACATCAGGAATGCTATTATAGAGGTAAATGTTTATTTTCTTCTTTTCATCTTTTTTTTTGTGGTTGTATATCCTTAATTGGTAAACTAATTAATTTCATAGTTGTTCATTCTACGAGACAATGACATAATTGTAATCAATCAGTTCTTTATTTGATGTCTATGAATCGGACTTATGATTTCTGTTCCCTTTTATGTCTTCTTCTGCTTTATCTTTTGCTTTACCAGCATTAATTTGACACATGGAGGTTAAATTGTATCCTTCTTTTCTTTCAAAACTTTGGGTTCTAATAAATTTTTCGTGTAACCTTTTAATTGATTGAGTAAAATTGTTCCGAATGAAGGTATTGGATATGGAAATTTTAAATTATATGTTGGAAATGAGAGAGAAAGGAAGTGTACTTAAAAGTTTTTACAAAGTCATTTTGTTTCTGATATGAAGAGAGATAAACCTAAAGGTAAAAACTTTGTGCCCTTGTATCCATGGTTTAGACTCCATGTTTTATTTATTTTGATCATTTTGACACACTTTCCAACAACCAGAGGAAATGTGGACTTCCTTTTAGCATCTATCAATATGTTACATCTACAATTTTTGAACTATCTCCTGTAAATATGTTACATCTACAATTTTTGAACTATCTCCTGTAAATATCCCCGACAACCTTTTGTACTTTGTTCTCACTTCTCAAGTAGTTTATATAGTTGGAGGCTTGGAGTGATCTATCCCTGTAAATATTGTTATCTTTCTTTAAAAAAAAGTAAACAAAAAAACTATCCCCTGTAAACACCCCTTACACCTTTTTGGACTTTGTTATCTCCTTATTTTTAGCGTAGAACTTCATGTAATAAAGGGCAGCCCGGTGCACTAAGGCTCCCGCTATGCGCAGGGTCCGGGGAAGGGCCTGACCACAAGGGTCTATTGTACGCAGCCTTACCTTGCATTTCTGCCAGAGGCTGTTTCCAAGGCTTGAACCCGTGACCTCCTGGTCACATGGCAGCAACTTTACCAGTTACTCCAGTAATGGAGCTAACAAATTCTCTTTGGTACTTAGTAAGTGTTTGGACATGAATTGAGTGATATTTGAGAAGTAGTATTTGAAGTTAGGTTGAAAAAGAGTATTTGGAAATTGAAGTTGTGTCTGGACATGTATTTCACTCGAAAAATGTTGAAGTTTTGGGGTGGACAGGAGATGGCAGGGGAGTGTTCAAAGTCAACAAAGCCTACAAGATGATGGATCAAAAGCCAGCAGGGTACAAAATGGCCCTGGAAACAGATATGGAAGAGTAGGATACCTCACAAAGTTTCATGTTTTGTATGGTTAATGGCTAAAGAAGCAGTCCTTACACAGGACAATGTCATGAAGAGAGGGATAACCTTGTGCTCCAGGTGTTTCCTATGTGGTGAAACAGCTGAGACTGTCAACCATCTATTCCTACATTGCAAGTACACCCAACAACTATGGAGAATATTTCTCAGCCTTCAAGGCATTTCCTGGACCATGCCTAGGAAAGTGACTGAAGCCTTAATGAGCTGGGAGGATGAAGGGGTACACGCAAAGGACAGAAATAGATGGAGAATTATCTCTTGTGCTATATGGTGGGCTATCTGGAAAGAGAGGAATTCAAGATGTTTTGAGAGCATAGTGAACAGTGTGCAGGAAGTCAAACTTAACTGCATTCTAATTTTACTTTTTCAGTGTAATCAGTTATACTCAAATGACACTATTTCTATTATTGATGTTCTAGACTCAATTTAACCATAGAGAAGTGAAGTTAGGAGTTCACTTGTATATAAGGTTTCAATACAACCCATGTATTGTCTTGTGATATAATACAAAGTTACCAAGTTCAAAAAAAAAATGTTGAAGTTTTGGGTGGGAATTTGGATTTTTTTTTACTTGAGAAAGTGGTCTGAAAAACTTGAAGATTTTCAAGTTTGAAGTGAAAAATTGACAGTGTATAACCAAACATGTTTTCGAAAAAAAGCAATGATTTTTTTATGTCCAAACAGGCCCTTACAATCTTTATACTCTCTACATCTTTCTGATGCCATCACTGGAACTACTTTATCAAAAAGTTCACATTTTCTTTCACATTTCCACTCTTCTCTTCTCTTCTTTTTTCATCTCTGCCTTCCATATCAATTACTCCCTCCGTCCCAATTTAGGTGGCTCCGTTTGACCGGGGCACGAAGTTTAAGAAATAAGGAAAGACTTTTTTATGTCACTTTACCAAATTGTCCTTATTAATGTCACTTTAGTAAGATACTTTTAGTTGACTTTTCTTCACAATGAAGTACTAAGTGAGACCCAACAGCAACAAAAACACCAACATACCCAGTGAAATCCCACTAAGTGGGGTCTGGGGAGGGTAGAGTGTACGGAGACCTTACCACTACCTCATGGAGATAGAAAGGTTGTTTTCGAAAGACCCTCAACTCAAATGTATCAGCCCCAAGTAAGAGGAAAAAAATAGATATAGCATAACAGTTAAAACGAAGAGCAATGTAAATTCTACAAGACAAAAACAATAACAATAACAAAATAATGTGATAATCGAAAAGAAATAACAAAACAACTATAATGGCATGACTAGACCTATGATCAACCTTAAACCGTCATAAGATAAGACAACATTCTACCGCTACTAGCCTTCTACCCTAATACGCGACCTCCACTTCTTTCTATCTAAGGTCATGTCCTCGGTTATTTGAAGTTGCGCCATATCTTGTCTAATCACCTCTTCCCAATACTTTTTCGGTCTACCCCTACCCCCCGTGTAACTTCTAAATCCAACCGCTCGCATCTCCTAACTAGGGTGTCAACACACCTCCTCTGCACATGCCCAAACCATGTTAGTCTCGCTTCTCTCATCTTGTCTGCCACAAAGGCCACACCCATCTACTCCTGAATAACCTCGTTCCTAATCTTATCACTCCTAGTATGACCACATATCCATCTCAACATTCTCATCTCCACAAACATGCATCTTCTGAACATGTGAGTTCTTGACTGGCCAACACTCTACCACATATAACAAAGACGGTCTAACCACCATTCTGTAGAACTTACCTTTAAGTTTAGGTGGTACCTTCTTATCACACAGGACTCCATAGGCAAGCCTCCATTTCATCCATGCTGCCCCAATGTGGGGAGGTGATTAGGAAGGACATGACACAACTTCAACTTATTGAGGACATGACCCTAGATAAGAAGGTGTGGAGGTTGAGGATTGGGCTAGAAGCTTAGTAGGTAGTCGAGTGTTCTCGCACTTTGCGCGGGAGAGACAGGAGACTAGCCTTATCTTCGCTTCTCCTTATAAATAGTATTATTTAGTAGTCGTGTAGTTCCTTATTCTTCAATGTGTATTATTTTCCGTTGCTTCTTTTGCTTTGTATCTTGCTATCATATTTTCTTGCTACCATGTTCAAATTTTTTGCTTTTCTTTTCTTTTCTTTCGAGCCGAGTGTCTATTGGAAATAGCCTCTCTATCCTGCAAAGATAGGGATAAGGTCTGCGTACATCCTACCTTCCCCAGACTCTACTAGTGGGATTAACTGGGTATGTTATTGTTGTTATTACTCATAGCAAAGATGGATTGAACACCCTTTGATAGTGAATAATGATAATTGGTTGTAAATCCCTTTGAACTCTGTATTAAGTTTTGTTGAGTATTGAGCTGAACAGAAGTCGTGTTCTAGGGTTTGCATGGACCTTATTTAAAGGTGTGTTTTTATATTTCATATCAACTTTAGTTTGGATCATTTTGTTCAGCATATGAAGTTCCTTCTTTTGCCTCTTTCAGATGATTGAGTTGCCATCCAAATTTCCAAATATATTTGCACAAGCTCCACTAAGGATGCGGTCTAATGTTCTATTATATGGTCCCCCTGGTTGTGGCAAAACACACATTGTTGGTGCTGCAGCCGCTGCATGCTCACTAAGATTTATCTCAGTCAAAGGTCCTGAACTGCTGAATAAATACATCGGTGCTTCTGAGCAAGCTGTAAGTGAATTTACAACTTCTCCACTTCCTGGAGTACATATTTTTAAGATGATGATGATGCCAAAATTCCCTCACTAGACACCACTACTATCTTACCCCCCAATAAGAAAAGTAAAAAAGTAAAAACCAATAAAGATATTAAACATCAAGATAAAGTATGGAATATCAATGCTTTTGGGTCCAACTTCTTGCTCTTATCCCCATCCCAACCCATCTCCCAGAAGGTAGATTTGTTAAGTTCTAGATAAGGCCAAACTGGACAAAGTTAAACCTTGCGGTTCCTACTCACATCCTCAAGTTTTCACATAGTAGATAGGTCAAAGCCTTAAATGTGTTCCAAAGATTCAATAGCTATCTAAAGTAGGATGTGTATCATCTTTTCCCTTGTCAAAAGTTCTAATCTTCCTTATCAGGTCTAATTGTCAACCCCTAAGTCGTAGTATCTAGCTCTTCTTGGAGATTTTGGCTTGTTGACACTAATTATTTTGTTTTAGGTTCGAGATATATTCTCAAAAGCAGCTGCAGCAGCACCATGCCTTCTTTTTTTTGATGAATTTGATTCTATCGCACCAAAGAGAGGCCATGACAACACTGGTGTCACTGATAGAGTTGTTAATCAGGTTATTTCTTGTCCTTATCATTTGCTGTTTCTATCCTCTTCTTACCTTGCATAATTTTCATCCTTGTTCATTTGATGCAGTTTCTCACGGAATTGGATGGTGTTGAAGTGTTAACGGGTGTATTTGTATTTGCTGCCACAAGGTTAGCGCCTACTAACAGGATGTCTTTGTTTGTTATCGCTTTCAAGTTCTTGGCTTCACTTGAATAATGTGGTACTGTATTCCATCCATTGGCAAGTCCTGTCTGTTCTTGGCCTAATAGTCGGCTGAGCATATACAGATTGAAACAGACTCACATAAATGCATAGGATGGACAGTTCATCAGTTAGTTTCCAAGTTTATTTCTATTGAAGTCTCAAACCATACAGTGAATTTTCCTGATCACGCAGAGTGAAATTAAATTGCTAGGATGGAATTTTTTTACACCAAGACATGAACTACTGAGGAATTTATATAATAAAGCCATTCTTTGAACCTTTATCATCATCACTCTAGCAGAGACTACAGATTAAAAAAGGGAAAAAGGGTCAATTTATGTCTGTACAACTCAAATTGAGCAACTTTGCCTCCGTTAAACTTTTGGTTTAATATTATCTCCCCTGTTAGGAAAGACTATCATTTTTCTCTTGACCTCTATCGGAGCTTTAACCTGTGGGTAATTTAAGCATTGTCGAAAGTTGAAGGATAAATTTAGACCTTTTTCTTGAAGAATTTGGACACTTGGAGTGCGCCCATTTCATGCTGGAGCTTTGCTAATGTCAAGGAAAAATATGAGACGGTTTGCTTCCGGCAAAGGTATGAATGGACCAAAAGTGTAACTGAGGGCAAAATTGAGCAATTGAATAGTACTAGGGTAAGTTTGGACCTTTTTCCTTACAATAAGCACAAAGATTGAGGGTGTGTTTGGTATGAAGGAAAATGTTTTCTTGGAAATCAGTGGTTTCCTTACTTATATTTCCTGGTGTTTGGTAAGTAAGGGAAAAAATAATATCCCAAGACTATTTATATGTAATCTAGGAAAATACTATGGGGTGGGGTGGGGTAAGGGGTGGTTAGTCAAGGGTTGAGATTTGGGGGCATTGGGAAGTGGGGAGGAGACAATGAGCTTGGAATACCACTTGTGAAATTTGTTTTCCCTATTTGCACTACCGAAGTCATTTTATTAATTTTTAAGGAGCTTCTTTCTCGAAACATGTTGATCAACTAAACATGAAAAAATTGGAACCAAACAAGGCCTAATATTAAAAAATTGAGTTAAGCATTCATTTTACAATGTTACTAATGTAGTAGAAAGATTTTTTAGTTTGTTTTATATCTTTGATATATTAGTAGGAAGATAAATTTAGAAAAAAAATGAGGTTTGGAAATTTCTTTCTTATACTCTCTAGAAGTTAACTACTTCCTGGGCACCATGTGCTATAAAAAGGGGACAAGTAAGGCCAGAAAGAAACGATTGAAAGATCTTGGTTAATCTATTTATTTATTGTCTGTCTTGTTTAGAATCTTAGTTGAGGAGATTATCAAGAACAGGGGTCATATCAAGCTTAGGTGGTCCAAAAGTGTGTAATGCTTTAAAGACCAAGCTAGAGTCTTTCAAGTTGGTATCCCTATTTATCATGTGACGTTATTGGTTCTAGGCACTATCATGCTGTCTTTGGGATGACAAGAGATTTTCATTGTGTGATTTACTTCACAATTCGTGATGCGCACATACGTATATATTTGGATAGATGTGAACGTGTGAGCTCGAGCACAAGCATAATGGACATAAGATATTCTATAGACCAACATCTGCTTTCTCTTTGACTTAATCCTTTTTTAGTTACCTGCAATTAGCTTTATTATGTAATAACATTCGTCTAATGACATGGCTGCGAGAATGTCTCTACTAGAAAGTATTTCATGGATGTTTTCCCTTTTTGACCTAATGAGGTACATCAATTTTTGAATTCATTACTATAGTGTTATGTGGTCTTCTTTAAATGGAACTTTAATAGCCAAATGGATAAAAGCACCCAACCACATACCATATCTCCTACCTTTGAGGTTGTCTGATCGTGCTATACCTCTGTATTTTACTAAAGAATTGATCCTTATGAAGAACAAGGATTCATTTAGCCTTCTTTTCTTTGGAAGAATCAAAGTGATGTAGTTTTTTCTGATCAAGTTTGACCTTTGTTGTCTTCATTTTAAGCAGTAGACCTGATTTACTTGATGCTGCACTTTTGCGACCTGGAAGGCTGGATCGCCTTCTCTTCTGTGATTTTCCTTCACAGCATGAGAGGTCGGAGATTCTTTCAGTTCTATCAAGAAAAGTAAGTCTCAATTGGGCACTGATTACAATCAAATCTCAAATAGATGTTAAATACGTGTATCATGAACAGTAGGTGCCTGATATGCCTTCCCAGATTTGTTGTTGTGACTATTTCTATTTTTTTTGCAAAGAAACACGATATACAACAGTGTTGATTATCCACCCGCCCCATTCTAATTTGTGTCCTCACTGTTTTACTAGTGAAAAAAGTATGACTTCTTTCCATAAAAATGGCTAAACTTCTTTCCTCCAAACAAATTAGACAATAATATAAACTAGTACTGCTATATGAAACAGCAATGTCTCCATCCCTAACTAGGTGGGAAACTAATATGCTTTTTGTATTATTTTAAGTTGCTGTGGCGTCATAACAACTAAACTTTTGCAATCTAATATTTTATACTCTGCTCGACCAATCTCAATACAATAATTCAGTTTATCTTTTAATTTCCGTGAAAATCAATCCCAGTTTAAAGTTGAATAAGAGAGCACACGCAAGCAACATGATTGTTAGTTATCAGCTTATCTACAGTTTCAAGTTAACTCAGCAAGTTGGTGAGTGTCAAATTCGAATACATCAACTCCCAAGCTGGTAGCCTTAAGTCCTTTATGACAAGATTTATATTTTTCTTCCACATTCAGCTACATGGCAATGGGGCTTGACTTAGTCGAATTTGCTAATATTTTCCAGAGAAACTCTGGCTGAATTCGATTTAGGATAATCGTGAAACACAAATGGATGACTTGAAAGAGCTCGCAAATGAAAGATCTCATTTGTTGTATTCTCAGGGCAAAGGATGAAGAATATTAGGTTAAAAGTTGGGTTTTAAAAGTAAAGGATTTTGAGTTCTGACTTCAACTCAGGCTTCCTTAGAAGTAGAGTGAAAAGGCTTTACCAGACTTGGTTTTCTCTTCCTTCCTATCTTTGAATGAAGACGGTTAACTGATTTACTTGCTTGATATGCAGTTACCATTGGCAAGTGATGTCGATTTGGATGTCATAGCTTGTTTGACAGAAGGATTTAGTGGAGCTGACCTCCAAGCTCTTCTCTCTGATGCACAGCTTGAGGCTGTCCATGATCTTCTAGATAGTGAAAATGCGGGGAAGCCCGATAAGAAGCCGGTCATCTCTGACGCTCTTCTGAAATCTATTGCATCCAAGGCAAAATCATCTGTTTCTGATGCTGAAAAGCAGCGCTTATATGATATCTACAGTCAGTTTTTGGATTCAAAACGATCAGTGGCTGCGCAGGTACTGTGTTCTTTGCTTAGTGCTGGTATGGTTGATGATTTACATCTCTATTGCTTTCTAAAATCGCTAACTACCGACAACCATGTTTATTTACAGTCGAGAGATGCAAAAGGCAAAAGAGCAACCCTTGCTTAATGATTTACTGCTAGTCAAGCTCTGTGTGCAAGATCTTGCTAAAGACGCACTAGCCTGGTCACTTATAGAAGCTGCATTTTAGGTTGAAGTTTGTAACGAACGGCATGTATTTGGAAATGTCTTGTTGTAGCATCCTCTCTCTCTCTCTCTCTCTCTCTGTGGCAACAGTTAGAAGGCAAAAGTGACAATTATCTGCTCAATTGCTACTGTTATGGCCATTTGTCTTAGTTTTAGAAGGAGCGTAGACCAAATGTGTCAGCAGTCTCTTAGTTTTTTTCTCTGACAGCTGAAATGTGTCTTAAAAGAAGCTCATTGAATAATCAGACAATAATTGCAGATGTGTGTTTTCTCCATTTTCCCTTAAGAATGAAAGATGATTGATTGTCTGTAGAATTAGAACCACAAAAGAATTGACACAAGATGAAGCGTTGGATTATCGTTTTGGTTTATATATGAGGCAGAGTTTGATTCCCTGATTGAAATCCATTTCAGAAGGAATGGAATTAATCTTCCGCCCTCTTCCACGACTATTTGGATTTCCTATCGGGAGTCTCATTATCCTTCAATTTAAATTTTGCTCTTACAATTATTATATAAATGTCTCTGTATGAGGTGTACTTGTTGCAGGATGAGAAAAGGCTTAGCTAGATTTTAATTTTCAGGTGTTCTATATGTGTGATCGTTCTTTTCTGTGTAATTTTTTTTAGATGAAATGAAAATAAACAGTAAAAAAGGATGGTATGCATAAATAGGAGAAAAAATAGGATAAATTGTCACAAGACTATTTGTTATGTTGGAAAGTAAGTTGAACTACTAAACACATTAAAATTCGAGTTGCAAAAACAGTTGCTCTGAACGTTATTAATTTTTGGTTGGAAAAGCCATGTCCTTAACTATAAATAATTTAATATTTGTATTTTTTAATTTTTTTTGTGACAGTAGAAATAGTAAGGAAATATCTTCTTTTAATTCTTGGGTCTGGAATGGGGAGAGGTAGGAAAAAGAGGGAACAATACTTCAGTCATTTGTCTATGAATTTTGTGAATCAATTCAATTTTTAGAAATGAGTAAAGGGAAAAGTAATTAGCGACGTGTCTAGTTTATGAAAATATGACGTGAATCTTTACGCTTGTTCTTTCTAACACACGATTACAAATATCAATATAAAACCTCAATCAACTAAAACAACATTTGATCAGTACAAGAGTAATATCAAAATTCAGATAAAGATCAGAAATGCTAATGAGCCGCGTTCATCATCACTAAGTTATTTCAACACCAAAAATTGATATGTAATGAAACGAAGATGTAGTGAAATGCAAATGCAAAGGGATTGGACGATAATCTGTACACGCTTCCTTTGCCGAATAGTCGGGACCCATGGAGGACTCCTGAGGTCCATATGCACCTTGTACCGGACAATGCTTAAAAAAATGCTGGAAAAAATGCAAAGGTCAATATTGTGTGTAAGGAAATCGCTTTCAAATTGTTGAGAAAAATACTATAATATTGATATTGGACTAAAATTATAAAGTAGTAAATAACTTATTACAAACATTGTGTTGTGCCAACCGACTGCCTTGAAAGTGATTTCGGCTTGACTCTGGTGCAAATCGTTGTAGCCGGTCGCTGTCCAAGGTTGCACAGTTACTTTCAAACACATGCATTCGTGGTTGAAAGTTTGGAGGTTGCCCAAAATCAATTGCTGAAAAAATATTTCAAGAAGAAGAAAAGAGGAAGAATGTTTGGAAACAGCCTCTGGCAGAAATGCAAGGAAAGGCTGCGTACAACAGACCCTTGTGGTCGGGCCCTTCCCCGGACCCTGCGCATAGCGGGAGCTTAAGTGCACCGGGCTGCCCTTTTATGTATCTTATGTTCACCAAAGACATTTCTTATATAGAATTTGCTAGAGGAGGAGTTGCAAATAGGAGAGTTATTTTTTAAGAAACGGATTGTGAATGTTAATGGCATTAAAGACCATAACATCACATTTACAAAAACCCCATTCTTTTGTTTTTGGAACAAATATATCTTCTCCATCGAAACATATTTGTTTTATATCTTTGCATTACATTTAATTAATAAGGTAGAATTAACTAAACAGTAGAATTAACTCAACAGAAATGACTACTATCACCAAGTTGTAGTTGTTCTTTTTAGTGTTAATAGGTGTTAGAAAAGTCAAGTTTTCAATGTCAGAACTCACCAAATGATCACTTAAATTGCAATAACATCTGTTAATGGCAAACCTTGTCCAAACGTTGCTGATTTGAATTTTTTATGATACAAATAGGAGTTGCAGGGCTAAATCTACTGTGGATATGAGGAGAAGTGATCTGTTCTTCTTCTTCATCTACTATATCTGTCCATCTCAAAGCACATTGTTACTCCTTATTAGAAATAACAAAATTGAGATCTTACCTTTCTCAACTTTTTTGTCATTCCTTTTAAATATTAGTTGCTGCCTGGAATACCCATATTGCTCACCCAATAAGTTCAATGATTGGAAAGGAATCTCCTGTATCGAGGTATTTAAATTGACAAGAGGTAGATTATTAATCATAGAAACAAACTGATTTTACTTTAATGTGTTAATTAATTCTTGATTAGAAATAACCATTTTAGGAGTAGTTGGATTGATCTCATACACAATATTATCCTTAAGAACATCAAAAGTGTTAAAATATATAACACTTTTTTTTTAAATAATTATTCGAACACTTGAGTTCATAGTTGCATTATGTTGCAAATTGGTGAACCAATTTGAATTTTATACCAATTTTCCTTTAGTCCCATTGTTATGTTAACATACTTGTTGCCCAATTTTTTTGATAAACGCCGCCTCAGCAAAAGCTTGATTAGTTACCTAGCATCGATCAAGCTAGCTTGCTCTTCATCTACACTTTCACTCGACTTAGCAACAACCATAGCCAACTGATCCCTCTGGCCATCATATGTTGATTGAACATGTTCATTCCCAAATTTGTTACTAACAAATTGTATCTCTTGTTTTTCACATTCCGTAAAAATAGTTTTATCAAACGATTTTACAACAATATTCAAATTAGAATACTACTAAAAAAATCACTTGCTTGGACCACCAAATCACGCTCATCACCATTCCCAGTAATACCTATGTTTCGAACATTTAGTTGTCGTAAAACAAATCCTTTGTTGGTTAGACTAGAAGCGTTATTTTCACCACCAAACTTTTCAGCTTGTGCGTGACCTATAGCCTCAAGTTGTTCATTATCAAGCAGAAGTTATTTGTTAGTATTTTTATTTTTTATTTTTTATTTTTTAGTGTGTGAGCCTTTACATGATTGGCTCAATGTATTTATTAGGTCACTAAATCATCAAAGTTCCTCAAAAAATGACTTATATTTTATAATATGTCGTTTGTACGTGTTTATAGTTGTAACTCTATATAAAAAAGTCAATATTTTATTTATATAATTTGAGAAAAATTCTTTCAAGTAAATAAAATGTTAATTATTTGTTGCAATACAGTATCTTGGTTCTTATTCTGAAATTTTTTATTAGTAGATAATAATATTTGAGTAGTTCAATTCAAAGTTCTAAAATGTTAGACAAAATCCTACTTTCATTTAACAAAAAACTTATAAATTTGAAAATAAAATTTGTGGTATTATTAATGCCATGACTAAATAAAGAAATAATTAACTTTTCTAAATATTAATCGTAACTTTGTAATACATATACTAGTAATTTTCTAGTGGTTATAAGAAGAGTTTTGTTGGAGAATTAAGATTAATGATAACTTGATATATTGAAATACAAGAAAATTATAATTTTTATGTTAAAAAGACTTGAAAATGTTATTTAATTGTATATAATGTTGTAAAACATAAGTAATATATAACAAGACTTATAGACAAAGATATGGAGAGTAGAATGTAGAGATCGTTTTATTCATATGTCTTCAAGTCTCAATACAATAGTGAATGACAACCCTATTTATAGATTGAGAAATCACTCCAAAAGTCACTATATTAAATTCCCAAAATTAATGGACACATTCTTATTCAAAATAGTTCATAGAACCTAAAGAATGGACATACATGAATTTGCTAGTTCATGAATAAATCAAATGGACAATCCACTATTCAATGTATTTATAACACCCCCCTTGGATGTCCATAGATAATGTGCCTCATTAAAATTTTATTAGGAAAAGTCCAGTGGAAAAAACCTTAGTGAAGAAAAAAGAGTACACACATATCATAATACGCTTTAAGTGTTGTCTCATTAAAAATCTTACCAGAAAAACCCAATTGGAAAAAAATCATGGTTAAGAAAAATAGTACAACGCGTATTTTACTCCCCTAATGAAAGCTTCATTTGATATTCAGAGACGGCACATTCCATTCTCATGTCTCAACTTCTCAAATGTTGATATTGACAATGCCTTAATGAATAAGTCTGCAAGTTCACCCCTTGAACAAATTTGTTGAACTTTTATCTCACCAATTTGTTGAAGACCACGTATGAAGAACTTTGGTGAAATGTACTTTGTCCACTCTGTTTTGATGTATCCTTCTTTAATTGAGTAATATATGTTGTATTAACTTCGTACATGATGATTGAAATATTTCTTTTAAAAAAGAAAAATCTCACTATTCATGAATATGATAGGTCATTAATCTCAACCAAACACACTCCTTACTTTCTTCATGAATGACTATTTTTTATGCAGGGTTTGAAGAAGTGGCTAATAGTGTTTGCTTCTTTGAACGCCAAGATATTGTTGTGCCTCCACATGTCAAAAAATAGCTCATTTAAGAGTGAGCTTCATGCAGATCGGATGAATATCCTACATCTGCTTAACCAATCATTTCTGGCTTGGATTAATTGGAATAAAATAAATTCATGTACATGATTCACCGAAGATATGTTCTTGACGCCATTCCAACATCCTTTTATTGGGGAGGAGCTGAATCTTGCCATATAGCCACTATAAAATATTTGATCATGTATAGCAAGGTTCATCAATGCCATAATTGGCTAATATGTGGACTTTCATCACCAAGAAACTCTTTATCCTTATTTTGAAATTGATTTTTATTTATGTCAATCAATCTCACAACCATTGGGGTACTCAATAGAATCACTTTAAGACCTTTTAAATCCTTCAAGGATTTTCATATAACCTTCATCGCCTAGCTAGACATGAGAATAATTCATTACACATATTCAAAGATTTTATCTATTGCCAAATTGTCACTATCCGAAATTCGGGTGTAATGGCACTCATCCTTTCCTATCGGACAAGTCAACCTAAACCCAACAAATGCAGAAATAAAAGAGAAAAAAATTCAAATAGGTAATTTAAAAACAAAAGCGGAAAACTTAGTCAAATGCAAAAATTCCCCACGAAGTGGTTGTCACAAGTACAAGCCTCTAAATATAAAATACTAAAATAAATACAAGTCCCAATCTTTGTCTCTCGAATAGAAAAAAGTAAATTAAAGAGGAATAAAAAAGATGGCCGACATTAACAACTACCTCTTGGATCATCTCAGAAAGCCTCGGATGAAGGTAAGAGAACTGGTTACTGTCAAGGCTCGGAATGTACACAAGTGTAGATAGCAAGGGTGAGTACCACCAACATGGTACCCATCAAGCGAACAACTAAGACTAAGCTAGCAGAATACACGTACTCCTATCATACCAACCAACTACTCAGACTACAACCTGCATAGAAATCAGCCCAGTCTAACAGTTCTAATAGCACTAATGTTTGTGTGTGTATATATATATATATCAACAACAGTACAACTCAAGTCTCAATCGAATCACAATAGTCAATATTACAGATCAGGGGAATGTCAGGGGTAAAATAGTCCATAAATTTTATAGGGTAACTACAAATCCATAAACAATCAATGAAGTGCGATATAATGTAATGCAATATCAGATAACATGATGTATGTCTGTCCTATCGCTATACATCCGCTGAATCTTAGTCTAAAATCCACGAGGGACATATTTGTCCATGTAACCTGTCACGGAGTTTGTGGCTCGACCCCTCTTGTAATACCTACAACGGAGCGTGTAGGCCGACCTCTATTCATCATAAGTACTGCCACAGAGCGTGTGGCCCGTCCCCTACTTCTCATTTCTTTCTCAAGTATATCATTTTAGTAGTGCCATAGAATCAATGCAACACAGACATAATCACAGGTATAGAAATGTACAATGAAATATATATTCGCATGTAATTCGTCTCAATATAGTCAAGGAACGATATCTTAAATGTATAAATATCATCAATCATATCACTCAGTATATTCAATTGTTCAAAATAAGCCAAGGATCAATTTCTATCGAAGATAACATGTTTAATCATCTCATTTGTTATTTATTACCCCATTCTTCGTTATTAAGTTCAATTGAATATCACATAATACCATAAACCACTTTCCATTACTCCCCAACACATAAGACACGAAATACATGATCTTACAAGCTTAAGCAAAGGTATATAAATTCACTTGCCTCGAATTAACCCCGAACTACTCCGAAATTTAAGCTTTACCCGGACAGTGATATTCCGAATCAAGATAATCTATTCAAATAAGAAATTCTAATAAAAACATGAGTCTAACAATACCCAAATTGACATTTCTAAAAACCGAGCCAAAACTGACCCAAAATACCTAAAAGATTTGATTTCGAAAATGAATAAAAAATATGAAAATTTTTACATAACGATCCTAAAAATTGTTAGAAACTAATGCTGAAAACCAATTTGAATTTGGAGTTGAAATCAACCCTCAAACACCAATTTAAAGAATCAAAAGTTCTTGGTGAAACCCCCAATTTTGAAGCTCTAAAATCATGAATTCGAAGTGAAATATACATTAAAACTACAGGGTAATGAAAGATTGAAGTCAAAAAAGTTACCCACACCAAAATTCTCTATTAGCCTCTTCAAAATCGCCTCTACCGAACTTCTAGGGTTCAAAAATTGAGGAAATGGGATGAAATCCCAACTTTTGGGAAACATTTAGGTCTGCCTAGGCATTGCCCTTCGCGATTACGACACCTCTCCTCGCAATCGTGAAGAAAGAAATATGGTCAACTCATTAATTGACCATTGCGATCTTGGAGAAGGCCTCACGATTGCGATGACTAACCAAGCTAATCCTATGCGATCGCGAAGAACACCATTACAGGCACCAGAAATAAGCAAAACACAACAAAATTACTAAGTTTAAAGTCCCAGAATAGACCATCGGGATTCATTTTCGAAATCCTGAGAACACAAACTTTATATGCTACCATACTAATTTCGACGTTTCAGACTCAATGGAACCACTAAAATTCAAATTCGAGGTCTTCTTGAGCCGAAACTCGAAAAGTCGCAACTAAACTAACTAAGGCTTCCAAAACACCAAAATGACTTCGGGACCTCCAAAAATTCAAACCAATCTACTCCTATACCTAAAAACATCCCTCAAATCCAACGGAGTCGTCAGAAAACTATTCTGAGTATCGAAACTCCGAAAGTTGACCAAAGTCAAACATTGACCTAAAATTCATCAAATTTCCAACTCAAGACCTCAAATCTTCGATAATACTCTAAATCTGATTTCGTAACCTCTCCTAAACCAATTTCCATATTTTGGAGCTGCTAAAATCAACGAAATTTCATTATGTTCGTAACTCTGATTGGCCCCAAATGCAACTTTTGAACACTTTAAACTCATGAAAACTCAAAACTTCTAAAACCCAACTTTTTCATAAAATTTCTCAAAATTGAGACTCGATACTAATCTAAAATGACTCAGGGAAACTATAAGGAGGGGTTAAACGGTCATTTCATGAAAAATTCCAAAAATAACCCTCCGCATCATTACATTATCCACTAAAAAAAATAATGTTCATCCTCGAATATAAAGTAAAAGGAGGTACCTAAAGTCTAAAAGAGTTGTGAATATCGAGTACGCATGTCATCCTCTGACTCCCATGTAGCCTCTCCAAGTGTACAATGCCTACACTGGACCTTCACTGAACCTATCTTCTTGGTCCTAAGCTTATGGACATGTCTGTCAAGAATGGTTATGGGCTCCTTCTCAAATGTCAAATCTGGGCCCAACTCTACCGAATCAAAGGAGATCACATGAGACTTGTCTAGAACATACTTTCGGAGTATGGAAATATGAAATACTGGATGCACAACTGACAAGATAGATGGCAAGGACAATCTGTAAGCCACATCTCCTACTCGCCCCAAAATATCATATGGGCCAATGAACTGACGGCTAAGCTTGCCCTTTTTCCCGAACCGCATCATGCTCTTCATGGGAGACACTCGGAGCCAAATGCGGTCACCCTTCATGAACTCCAACGATCGAACTCTCTTGTCCTCATAGATCTTTTGCCTACTCTGGGCTGTCATGACCTATCCTGTATTATACGAACCTGCTTCATAGCATCTCTAAGCAAATCCGTATCTAAAGAGTCTATCTCAACTGAATCAAACCACCCGATAGGAGATCGACATCACCTTCCATATCCCTATCCGGAGGCATATCAAGAAAACGAGCTCAGGACCTCCAAAAATTCAACCAAAGCTGCTCCTAGACCTAAAATCATCCCTCGAATCTAACGGAGTCATTAGAATTCTATTTCGAGTATCGGAACCCCAAAAGTTGACCAAAGTCAAGCCTTGACCTAAAATTCCTCAAATTTCCAACTCAAAACCTCAAATCTTTGTTACAACTCCAAAACTGATGCCGTAAACTCTCCTAGACCAATTTCCATACTTCAAAGCTGTTTGAATCAACGGTATTCCATTCCGATACTCATAGCTCCGGTGGGTCTCAAATACCATTTTGAACACTTAAAGCTTATGGAAACTCCAAATTCTCAAAACCCAACTTTTTCATATAATTTTCCAAAATTAACACTCGATACCAATCAGAAACGACTCGGGGCAACTATAGGAAAGGTAAAATGTTCATTTCGTGAAAAAAAAATCCAAAAATAACCTTCGGGATCATTACATTCGGTTGGGAGGAAGTGAGTTCTAGTACCTGCTAGATTTACCTGGTTTTCTTAGTTGGCTTGCTGAGTACCGTGTTGTTTGGTACTCACTCCTTGTCATCTATACATGTGTAGGTCCCGGTCCCGGACAATGACTTTGCTTCCATTTCTTTCATCCAAGGCCAATTAGAGGAGACTGAGAGATAGTTGTTCGTTGTCGGCGACCCCCTTGGTTCCTTTTATTATACTTTGTTCTATCCGAGTGATAAAGATACTGAGACTTGTATTTATTTTCATTTCTGTTATATTTAGAGGCTTGTACATGTGACAACTAGTCATTTGGGGGTATTTTAGTTGACTAAGACTTTCGCTTTTGTATATTTATCTATCTAATTAAATTATTTCCGCTTTATTTCTGCAAATGTTGGGTTTTAGGCTGACTTGTCCGGTGAAAAAGAATAAGTGTCATTGCACCTGAATTCGGATCGTGACAAATTTAGCACATTTACTTTTTAACACATTTTTCATAGATCGTTACATGAATTCGTGTGTGCAGAATCAACTTGACCACAAATAATAATTACTCGACCATGATGGTTATTTTACGTGCTTTTCACTTTACAAGATTTCTGTGCTAGCATAAAAAAAGTTGAAAGCAGTAGTAATTTTTTTTCTTTTTAAAAAACATGTGCAGTGCTTGCTTTTGCAGATTTTACTTGAATCGCTCTCTGCATAGGAATGAGTTGGATTGTGCTCATGGCGTATAACCAGATTGTTTTGTGGATGATATAAATATTGCAAATTTGATCTTCCTTTTCGAACTATGGATAAGATGTTGTAATAGGTTGTAATGCTTTTAACTAAATTGTAATTCTCTGTTTCATTCTGTTAAATTTTCATTACAAGGGTACAAATTATTTTGCTAATGTTAACTTTAACACAGAAGATCGACATTGTGTTTAGTTTGCGTGTATTGGCTCCTAATAATGCTTGAGTTGCTGGGAGATCTACATCTCACTATTGGGCCATGCCCCTCTAGTAATTTTATATGAGGAAAATAGTAAAAGATAAAGGGTAAAAGATTGATGAAAAAAATCTAAGAACCTTCGTGCTTTTATAATATATGTATAAAATCAAAATAAGAATAAAAAAGTAGAAGAAGAAGGTATGTTTTTTATAATTTTTTGATTCAAAATATTACTTAAATAGAGTTATAGAAATTCTTTTCTACATAAGGTGAAATTCTAATTAATTTAGAAGTGTTAAATATTATAATTTCTTATCTAAATCAAATAGCCAAACATAAAAAAAATTGCAATTAAATTAATTGTGAAAGAATTTCTGTCCAAAAGCCAAAAGGACACATGAGAAACAAATAGAGAACTATTATAAAACTTTTACCTCGATTTTAGGATTTAATAACATATTTAGTTGATTTTGATGTCTTAAATATTAGGAGAATAATAAAATAATAATTATTTGAGAAAAATAATAAATGACAATTTTATCTACTATAATTTAATAAAGGTAAAAGGTTCAATCAACATTTCTAATAACCTTTATACTTTTTTAAAAAGTAACAATAATTTAAAACAAGAACAAAACTACCAAAAATTACAGTAATATCATGTAGAACATGGACAGAAAAAGAAAATAAAGGAGCACACTTACTAGACAAAGTTTAGTTTGGATAATATAATATAGATTTGACTCCTAGAAAAGTTTTTATATACGTTTTGAATAATGTATAAATGAATGGGACAATTTAAAATATATACAATAAACTAATTAGTGTAAAATAAATATAGTCATATTTTATTTATATTAAAAAGTAGCCAAATATCATAGGAAATATACAGTGACTATATAATATAGCTTGCCAAAAGATATAGAAAGTATACACCGACTTTACAATATATATTACTTGTACATGAGTTATACACTGAATATACATTATGACACATTATGTACATGAAATATACATTGAGTATACATGAATATACACCGAACATACATGAATATATACCGAATGACCATTTTTTGGTAATTAAAATGACCGAATGACCATTCTATGTAATTATTTCTTCTTATACTTTAATACAATTTAATATTAATGGGCTTTAAATAGCGTGCTACCCCCAAATCCATTATGTAGATCCGTACAAATTTAATTCAAGTCGCCATTTGACACCCCCCAAACACACTATATAAATCTGTCCCTAATTTTAATCCGTCCAAATCCAATTCAAGTAATGCCATTTAACACCTCCAAAATCAAGTCACACAATTTGACATATCAAGTCTTATTTGTTGTGTGGAGCGCGTGTGTATTTGTTTTTACTCTTTCTTTGTGCGTTACTCGTGGGGTTGCACACTCCATTTGAACCTCTTAAACTTTGTCGTGCATTCTATATAATCGGACGACCCACACTCCTCCCCTTCACTAATTATTTAACCCTCAAAAGTATTTTCTAAACTCTAATTCATTTATATTTTTCTGCTTGCCCCCAACTCTCCTCTTTCTCTCCCTTTCATCCTGCAAATCCTAACAGCCTTCTTCAAGCCCCGATTATTTCTAATTTTATTCTATGTACGAGATAAGTGTAATATCCTCGTGATCCGATTTTTTTAAAATTTCACACATATCAAGAGTTTTAACACACCATTTACAAGACTTTATAACTCAACTCCAATCCTACACATAACGGGAGCCTTAGTGCACCGATATGTTCATTTATAATGCTTAGTGTTCTTATTTCCATTATTACTAGTTTAGAGTACATGCAATGCACGTGTGTCATGATAATATTAAAATTTATATATAAAAATAATAAAGAATAGATTATAATAGATGCAATAATATATTTATTTCACTGAAAAATGATTTTTTCTTATTTTAAAATATGTGTATTATTACACGTGTATGTCATGTCAATTAATTAGTACTAAAATAGTATAAAAATAATGGTATAATAATTGAAGGAAAATGGTGCTACCCCCAAATTCATTATATATGTCCATCCAAATTTAATTCAAGTTGCCATTTGACACCCCAAAATCCACTATATAGATTTGTCCCAAAATTTAATTCGTCCAAATCCAATTCAAGTCATGCCATTTAACACCACCAAAATCAATTCACAAAATTTGACATACCAAGTCTTATTTGTTGTGTTGGACGCGGATGTGTTTGTTTTTGTTGTTTCTTACTGAGTTACTCGTGAGGTTGTACACTCCATTTGATCTTCTTAAACTTTTTTGTTCATTCTATTTAACCAGACGACTCACACTCCTCCCCTTCACTAAGTATTTAACCCTCACAATTATTTTCCAAACTCTAATTCACTTATATTTTTCTGCTCGCCCCTAACTCTCCTCTTTCTCTCCCTTTCATCATGCAAACCCTAACAACCTTCTTCAAGTCCCGATTATTTCAAATTTGGTTCTATGTACGAGATAGAGGTAATATCCTCATTATCTGATTCTTTTATAAATTTCACACATATCAAGATCTTTAACGCACCATTTTTAAGTCTTTATAACCTAACTCTATTCCTACACATAATAGGTGCCTTAGTGCACAGATCTGTTCATTTATAATGCTTAGGATTCTTAGTTTCATTATGAATAGTTTAAAGTATGTGTGATGCACGTGTGTCATTATACTATTAAAATTTACATATAAAAATAATAAAGAATAGCTATAATAGATGCAATAATATATTTATTTAACTGAAAAATAATTTTTTCTAATTTTAGAATATGTGTATTATTACACGTGTATGCCATGTCAATTAATTAGTACTAAAATAGTATTAAAATAATGGTATAATAATTGAAGGAAAATGGTGCTCCCCCCAAATACATTATATAGACCTTTCCAAATTTAATTCAAGACGTCATTTGACACCCCAAAATCCACTATATAGATTTGTCCTTAAATTTAATCCGTCCAAATCCAATTCAAGTCATGCCATTTAACACCACCAAAATAAATTCACAAAATTTGACACACCAAGTCTTATTTGTTGTGTTGGATGCGGGTGTCTTAGTTTTTACTCTTTCTTTCTGCGTTACTCGTGAGGTTGTACACCCCATTTGATCTTCTTAAACTTTTTTATTCATTCTATTTAACCAGACGACTCACACTCCTCTCCTTCACTAAGTATTTAACCCTCACAATTATTTTCCAAACTCTAATTCATTTCTATTTTTTTCTGCTCGCCCCTAACTCTCCTCTTTCTCTCCCTTTAATCATGCAAATCCTAACAACCTTCTTCAAGTCTCGATTATTTCAAATTTTGTTCTATGTATGAGATAAAGGTAATATCCTTATTATCTGATTCTTTTATAAATTTCACACATATCAAGATCTTTAACGCATCATTTTCAAATCTTTATAACTCAACTTCATTTCTACACATAACAGGAGCCTTAGTGCACCGGTCTGTTCATTTATAATGCTTAGGATTCTTATTTTCATTATGAATAGTTTAGAGTACGTGCGATGCACGTGTGTCATGATAATATTAAAATTTATATATAAAAATAATAAAGAATAGATTATAATAGATGCAATAATGTAACACCCCTCAAAATTTTTCCTAAGATTCGGGCCTTCTTTGTACACGTGTGGGGCCCATCGTATTTATTTCGAAGTACGTGCTTGAGTTAAGATGAGTCCCTGAGGAGTTTAAGAGCATTGGAGGTGATGTGGGGTCATCGAGGACGCCTAGGACGAGTTCATGTAAGGGTCGACTTTCAATGACCCTACCATCTGAAAGACGTCAATTTGGGTGGCCCTCGACCTATTAAATTAAAGGTCGTCGAGTCTTCTTTCCAACGCCACCAACAACGTAGATTTTGGAGTTCAGGGCCAAAAGATATGACAATCCGAAGACGAACTAGCACGACAGGGATTTCATTTTGGTCTGGGTTACCACTGCTGGGGAAATGGCCTTGGCGCCGTAAGGGCGCGACGCGTCACTATCGCGCCAGGAACATGCCTCAGTAGTTTGGTCCCTGGCGCGATGCGCCACTAAAAGTGTGCAGGGTTTTGGGGCCGAATTCCCAGAATTTGGAACAATAGGCTTGGCGCTGTAAGGGCGCGACGCGCCACTATCGCGCCAGGAACATGCCTCAGTAGTTTGGTCTCTGGCGCGGCGCGCCACTAAAAGTTGTGCAGGTTTTAGGCGAAATTGGCCTTGGCGCTGTAAGGGCGCGACGCGCCACTATCGCGCTAAGGGCGTTTTAGCCTATTTTCAGAACATTTTGAGGAGGGGCAATTTGGGAACTTACCCAATTATATATATGTAGCCCTTGGCCTTTTGGGAACTCATTTTGGCAGCCCTCACTCTCTCTCTAAAAAGCCCTAAGAGCTCCTCTCCCTTCTCTCTACTCTTCTTCTCCATTTCTAACAAAGGAGTCCAAGAAGCTTCAAGATTAGAGTCCTCCATTAAAGACCCAACCTCAAGGTTTTCTTCAAGTCTTCACTAAGGTATGTAAGGCTAATCAAAACATGGGTTGAGTCCACCCATGTGCCCTAGTCTTGTTTTGAGGTTAAATGTCCATGAAAATAGAGTTTTTTTTTGATATGGGCTAAGTTTGAAGAGTTTTATTCCATATTTATTTGATTCCATATGCATTGATGTTGTAGAGCTAAGAGGTTCCTAAAATGAGCCCTTATGTGAGTATGAGATGATGAAGAAATGAGTTGCTAAATATGTTTTATTGGTCTTCTTAATTATGTAGACTTGATCAAGTATACCATTTTCTTAAACATGTTGCTTATTATAAAAAAAAATGTCGATTTAAAGTCTTGAGGATGTGATGAGTCACAAGGTTTTTCTCAAATGGATGGAGGTAATGATTGTTTATATCTAAATGATGTTATATATGTGCATTTAAAACTTCCTTAAAGATGTGATTGAGATTTGATTGTAATAGAGTTGATGAGTTGACAAGGTTGTCATGAGACTTGTTGATATGAGTTGATTGAGTTGAGTTGATGGAGTTTTATGAGCATTGAGTCTTGGGAGGAGTATCGAGCACCGAATTGGGCAAGAGTATAGTCCATACTCGAACCCAATACCTGTGTTGCCAAACGTAGGGGGGGATTGAACCGTTAAAGTCGGATGCTTCCCCGAGAGCTTTTGTCCTGACATTATAGGACCTGGTTGGATTGGATCCATGAGTGTTCGTCGTTCATGCCCTGGCAAGGTATGAACGGGCGTGGCAACGACGTCATTTCATTGTACCTTCACTGGCTCATAAGTGTTGGTTGTCGGTTAAGAGAAACTCCCAAATAAGTTTTGATAGCACTCTGAGTCAGATTGAGTTGAATTGTATATGATTGGTCCAGTCTAAATCATACTCTTGTTTAGACTTAGGACATTTGATTGAGTTGTCATTCCTTTTGAGTTGAGCTCCCGAGTTGGTTGAATTATTCTTCCTTGATGTTCTTGTATTCAGCCATTTTACATACTCGTACATTCCATGTACTGGCGCTATTTGGCCTGCATCATTTCATGATGCAGAGACAGGTACTAGAGATCATCAACCGGCGCTCCATTGAAGATCCACTTACACTTCCAGCCAGTCGGTGAGTCCTCCTAGTTCCCGGAGGATATTGGGCCTTCCTGTACAGTTTTTGATTGTCCCTTTTTTTTATTTAGATTGTCGGTAGCCATGGGCTTGTCATTGGCACCTTTTAGACTTGAATAGAGGCTTCATAGACTGAAATGTGAGGAGGTCGAGCGGTCATCTTGAGGATTCCTATTTTGATTATCGTCTTGATTGTAAATGTTTGGCCTTCGGCCCTTATGATATGAGAAGTATTTCTTAAATTGAGTTTTCTGCTAATAGAATGTGCTTGAATGAATAAGCGATTGTACCAAGTGGTTCGCTCGGAGGTCAGAGATGGCCTTCGAGTGCCGGTTACGTCTAGGGTACCCTCCCGGGGTGTGACAAATAATATATTTATTTCACTGAAAAATGAATTTTTCTAATTTTAGAATATGTGTATTATTACACGTGTATGTCGTGTCAATTAATTAGTACTAAAATAGTATAAAAATAATGGTATAATAATTGAAGGAAAATGGTGCTACCTCCAAATTCATTATACATGTCCATCCAAATTTAATTCAAGTCGCCATTTGACACCCCAAAATCCACTATATAGATTTGTCCCAAAATTTAATTCGTCCAATCCAATTCAAGTCATGCCATTTAACACCACCAAAATCAATTCACAAAATTTGACACACCAAGTCTTATTTGTTGTGTTGGACGCGGATGTGTTTGTTTTTACTCTTTCTTTCCGAGTTACTCGTGAGGTTGTACACTCCATTTGATCTTCTTAAACTTTTTTGTTCATTCTATTTAACCAGACGACTCACACTTCTCCCCTTCACTAAGTATTTAACCCTCACAATTATTTTTCAAACTCTAATTCATTTATATTTTTCTGCTCGCCCCTAACTCTCTTCTTTCTCTCCCTTTCATCATGCAAATTCTAACAACCTTCTTCAAGCCCCGATTATTTCTAATTTTATTCTATGTACGAGATAAGTGTAATATCCTCGTGATCCAATTTTTTTAAAATTTCACACATATCAAGAGTTTTAACACACCATTTACAAGACTTTATAACTCAACTCCAATCCTACACATAACGTGAGCTTTAGTGCACTGATATGTTCATTTATAATGCTTAGTGTTCTTATTTCCATTATTACTAGATTAGAGTACATGCAATGCACGTGTGTCATGATAATATTAAAATTTATATATAAAAATAATAAATAATAGATTATAATAGATGCAATGATATATTTATTTAACTGAAAAATGTATTTTTCTATTTTAAAATATGTGTATTATTAAATGTGTATGTCATGTCAATTAACTAGTACTAAAATAGTATGAAAATAATGATTTAATAATTGATGAAAAATGGTGCTTCCCCCAAATGCATTATACAGACCTTTCCAAATTTAATTCAAGTCGTCATTTGACACCCCAAAATCCACTATATAGATTTGTCCATAAATTTAATTCATCCAAATCCAATTCAAGTCATGCCATTTAACACCACCAAAATCAATTCACAAAATTTGACACACCAAGTCTTATTTGCTGTGTTTGGCGCGGGTGTGTTTGTTTTTACTCTTTCTTTCTGAGTTACTCGTGAGGTTGCACACTCCATTTGATCTTCTTAAACTTTGTCGTTCATTCTATTTAACCAGACAACTCACATTCCTCCCCTTCACTAAGTATTTAACCCTCACAATTATTTTCCAAACTCTAATTTATTTATATTTTTCTGCTCGCCCCTAACTCTCCTCTTTCTCTCCCTTTAATCATGCAAATCCTAACAACCTTCTTCAAGTCTTAATTATTTCAAATTTTGTTTTATGTATGAGATAAAGGTAATATCCTTATTATCTGATTCTTTTATAAATTTCACACATATCAAGATCTTTAACGCATCATTTTCAAATCTTTATAACTCAACTTCATTTCTACACATAACAGGAGCCTTAGTGCACCGGTCTGTTCATTTATAATGCTTAGGATTCTTATTTTCATTATGAATAGTTTAGAGTACGTGCGATGCACGTGTTTCATGATAATATTAAAATTTATATATAAAAATAATAAAGAATAGATTATAATAGATGCAATAATATATTTATTTAACTGAAAAAATGTATTTTTCTATTTTAAAATATGTGTATTATTAAACGTGTATGTCGTGTCAATTAATTAGTATTAAAATGATATAAAAATAATGATTTAATAATTGATGAAAAATGGTGCTACCCCCAAATACATTATATAGGTCTGTCAAAATTTAACTCAAGTCGCCATTTGCCACCTCAAGCCAACTATGTAGATCTATCTCTAATTTTAATCCGTCCAAATCAAATTCAAGTCACACAATTTGACATACGAAGTCTTATTTGTTGTGTTGAGCGTTGAGTGTTTATTTTTACTCTTTCTTGGTGCCTTACTTGTGAGGTTGCACACTTCATTTGATCTTCTTAAACTTTGTCGTTCATTCTATTTAACTAGACGATCCACATTCCTCCCCTTTACTAATTATTTAATCCTCACAATTATTTTTCATACTCTAATTCATTGAAATATTTTTTCTCGCCCCTAACTCTCCTCTTTCTCTCCCTTTCATCCTGCTAATCATAACAACCTTTTTCAAGTCCCGATAATTTCTAATTTTATTCTATGTAGGATATAAAGGTAATATTCTCATAATCCGATTCTTTTCAAAATTTCACACATATCAAGAGCTTTAACGCACCATTTATAAGTCTTTATAACTCAACTTCAATCCTACACATAACGAGAGCCTTAGTACACCGGTCTGTTCATTTATAATGCTTAGGGTTGTTATTTTCATTATTACCAGTTTAAAGTACGTGCGATGCACGTGTATGTCACGATAATATTAAAAATTACATACAAAAATAATAAAGAATATATTATATTAGATGCAATAATATATTAATTTCAATGAAAAATGTGTTTTTCTAATTTTAATATACGTGCATTATTACACATGTATGTCGTGTCAACTAATTAGCATTAAAATAATATTAAAAATGATATAATAATTGAAAGAAAATAGTGCTACCCCAAATTCATTATATAGATCCGTCCAAATTTAATTCAAGTCGCCATTTGACACCCTCTGTAATGACCTGAATTATGAAGTGATGGCACTCGCCCAACCCACCAAGATGTGTCAGCCTAAGAATCTGAACAATTCTATATATGCAAAAATAAGAGCGGAAATGTAAAGTCTAAAACGATATAGATAAGGATAAGAGGAAATTAGATTCTAAACTACCCAAGACTTAGTGTCACATGTACAAGACACTATTTCAACAGAAATGAAAAGATACAAGTATATATGTCGTAGTTCCCAAGTAGAACAAAACATAACGTAATGGACGACGATAGTCTATCGAAGAGGACAAGTTGCTACCTCTCAAACATCTAAAAGTTCGGCCTGATCAATGCAGTACTAAATGCAAGAGGTGCCGGACTCAGATCCTACATAAATATAGAAGCAAAGGGTGAGCACTAATAACACGGTACTCAGCAAAATGGAAACTAAACCCTAAGTAAAGCAATGCGGAATACGACTACTCCTGACATCCCAACCACAATCCTCCACAACTACACACCTGCACTCAGACAACCCAATCTATACAGTTTATATCACAAATACACTAGAATACTAGACAGTACACAATAGAAGACACAAATACATTCTCACCACTATACTCAGGCAAACACATATAATCTCAGATCATGATCAATCACAGAAACAAATGAATGCAAATGCAATGTCAAATATCGTGATGTATGTCTGTCCTATAATAAACATCCGCTGATCACCTCAGACTGGAACCCATGGAGACCTCACATAGACCATGTATCCACCGAAAATGACCTCGGCCAATATCTTCCGGAAGAGACCTCGGCCAATATCTACCGGAAAAGACCTCGGCCGCCGGAAGAGACCTCGGCCGCTGAAAGAAACCTCTGCAAATCACTTCAATCGGTAGAACCTCGGTCCCAATATCCAGTACCTCACTCATATCATTCTGCAGCCATCACAGATATAATATATGCACAAGTAATGAGTGAAACAGGATAAATATTCACATAAGATGTCATATATTCCACAATCACATAATAAATCAATGCCTCGTAATTCACAACACTTAGACAATTACCCCTATTCGGATTCCACTATCACACTTCAACTCATATAATTCAATTCAATCTAAAGACCCAACACACCCTAACCCCCTTACATAGGAAAATAAAAGATTCAACATACTTAACAAAGGTTAGAATTTCACTTGCCTTAGCAAAAAAAAGTCATGAACAATCTGAAATCACCGCTTTTACTCTCTGATGATACTCCAAATCACCACAATTTAATCAAATATTGACTCACAATCACATTTTGAATCTATTGACACAAAAATCAAGAAATTCGGGTGAAAAGTGTAAAATAATCAAAAATCCCATGTTGGAAAATAATTCCAAAATTTGAATATTTTTAGATGAAAATATTCCTTAAGTAATTAGGAACCCACAGGTGAAATACGTTTCAAAAATGAGGTCAAAATGAGTTCAAAATCCCCATTTTTTTTCAAATGTTCATGTTCAAGAAAACCAAAAATCTCCAATTTGAAATCCACAATTTGAAGTTAAAATATGAAATTATTCAATGGAAATCAGGGAAAATGTTAGAAATACATTACCCAATAGTTTTTTCATGGAATATTTTGAATAAATCGCCTAAACTGAGCTTGGAAATGTTGAAAATGGTGAAAATACCTTAAACCTCGCCTAAACCCTCTCATATGTCATTTAAGCGACTGGACCTTCACTTTAGCGGGGGTTTGTTTTCGAAAACCTGGTTCACTTTTGCGAACCCCTTCTAAGTGAGTCCCTTCACTAAAGTGGAGGTTCTCTTTTGAGAACCTCGTTCGCTAAGCGGTCCATGCACCAGCACCAGAAAAAGACTGAACACAGCACTAGGAAAACTACAACTTATATTTTCACTAAAAGAGTAGTAAATCCCTCATACGATAACGAAATGACCCGATTCTTTTTCCTAAATATCTTAAATAATGATACGGACCTTCTCCTTCAATCAAAACTCAATTTTGAACTCGTTTACCTAGATAAATGTAACATCCCCTAAAAACGTTGTATACGATGTTTCAATTTTTGCCTAAACATGATACAACCTCTGTATTTTAGTCATAACTTTTCATAGGAATATCCAAATTGAGTGATTCAAATTTTTGAGTAACCAAAAGATCATTACCTACAACTTTTATGAAGACCATATTTTAAGATTCGGAGGTTAAGTAGGTCAAATAAATTAATCTTTGTAAGGTAGGATGCTGTGACGGAAATGAGTGTTTATAGAAGAAAAATCATATCTCACTGTAGGTTTATCCAAATTGGTTGATTCCTGAACGATATGAAACTAGACTTCCATATATACAATTCTTATTAAGACACCGAATCCTAATAAGGAATTTATCTTATTCAAACATAGCTCCCACAAAAAGTATTCTGTCAAAGATAACTCATTTCACCTACCATAGAAAGATCTAGATACATTTGACATCACTCATGACATAAATTGTCCTCCATTTAACATCATCCATGACATCAATATATTCCACTAAATTTTCAGATTTTTATTTATAATTATTTTATTTATTGTTAGGTCCTCTTTCCCACCTATAAATACCCACCTTATTTCCTCATTTTATTCATCAAGCTTTCTCAAGCAAATCTTCTCTCTATACACTTCTTTACACATTCTCAAATATAGTTTTAGTTCTTAGTAGTGAAGAAATACTATTCCGGTAATTCATATATTCCGGGTAGTACACAAAACGTTCCGGCAAGGAGAGAAGCTAGGACTCAAGAGTGGTCATTAAGTCTTCCGGTACCAACTAAAGCTTCGGTTTCCAGGTATGTAAGGTTTCAATGAGAGTATTCCTTCCACTCTCATGTCTAAATTATTTTGATTATATGATAAATTATGTTTATTTTCTTTAAGCTTTACTCTAAGTTATGTGGGTGTTTATCCATGGGTTCTTCCACTCATGTAGCCCAAAAACTCTTTCAATTAAATATCTTAATTTCAAGTAATATTTTCTTATGTTAATTCTTAATTTTACTTAATAGTATGAATCATAGTTAAACTAATGATTATTGCTCTATTTTGATGCAATATAATTTCATATGTATGAATTGATGGTTTACAAGTAATTCTTTTATTTATCTATTTAAAGGTTCTTGAAATTCATGGTGGGTTGTTTAAAGCATGATTTTTAATTAATGGATTTTAAAGTATTTATGTATATTTATTTACATACATATTTGCAAGTTGAAGTGATTTGAACCCACCTAGTTTTACTATATTTTTAATAAAGTTTGACTTGAAAGCTTTGACTCCAAATAAATATTTATGAAAGCAATATCTATGATCAAAAGGGGAGTCTTATGAAATGAAAGAATCATGAAATGATATGAATCATGGATTCTTTATGCAATAAGGACAATTCTTGCATATTTGAATTATTAAATATTTTAATGAGCTATTCTACCGAATATGATGTTTGAATTCTCAAGTTATATGCTATGAATATTTTGAAGTATTAAACTATTCTGTGGGATTGACTTAGCACCGAATGAGGCATTGAGGTGAGATTCGGTAAGGGAATCCTAGTAGCAACCCTTTGTCTCATTAACTATGTGCCAACATAGGAGCCCTTGTAGGCTTAGGCTAATGGATTCATAAATAGCCCTTAAAGTTAAAGTTAAAGAAATGAATGAAGTTGACAGAGTTCTACCTGGCAAGTAGTCTCCCTGGCCAACGTAGGGGGTTATGTTGGATTCCATGTAATAGCTCGCATGGTCTTAAATGTCAGTTATGGTTAATTTCCCACAAAATGAATGTTTTAAAGGATATATATATGATTTATTATGCATACATTAAATTATGTTCCATATTACATAAATGTTTTAATGTTTTCTCAATGTTCATGCATCCTTACATACTTAGTACATTCAAAGTACTAACGCATACTCTTTTGCCTACATGATATCACCATGTAGGGATCAATGCTGCTCCTCGTTCTCCTCCAAGTGGCTAGTTGATATTCCATTGAAGACTACTTTTGGTGAGTTCCCATGTTCCGGGAACAATACTCCTTTATCTTTCTAGTTTATGATATGTTAAGATATTTTACTATGACATTTCTTCTATTATGATTGAGGGTGAGCTAGGGACTTGTCTTAGCCCCGTTAAATCTAATAGTTAGAGGTATTGTTGGACATATGTAAGTTGAAGATTTACTATTATGATTTCCGCTTGTTTATTTATCATCATTACCTACGAAAGGCTAAAAGAATGCTAAGAGGCTTGTTTGAGGTACTTTCGGGTTCCTCATTCGCCATGTCACGTCTAGGCCCTAGGCTTGGGTCGTGACAATAAATATCATTTATGCTTGATAAATAATTATTTCTTATTTTGCGATAAAAGTTCAATTTTGGCTTAGCGAAAATGCACCAAACTTTACAGATAAGTCCTATAATTCATGCTCAAAATTTTAGAAGTTTCAGAATAATTTTTTGATCTTTAAAACTAATAATCAACCTTTTAGTTGCCACAATTTGCTGTAACAGCGTCAACGCACCCAAAAAGCTTAAAAAATCACCTAAAATTCATTCGGAACTTCTCGAACACAAACCAAATATGCTTACTATCTTGGAAATGATAATTCAGACTCAATGGAAATGGAATTCGAATTCAAAGCCTCTTTGATCCGAAACTCGAAAAGTCACAACTAAACCAACTTAGGCCTCCAAAATACCAAAACGAACTCGGGACTTCCAAAAATTACAATGAAGCTCTTTCTAGCATTAAAATCACCTTCTGAAACTATTGGAACCATCAAAAATCCTATCCGAGCACCCGAACCCCAAATGTTGACCAAAGTCAAACTTGGATCAAACTTTAACCCAATTTCCAACTTCAGACCTAAATTCCACATTTCAACTCCAAATCTGATTCCGACAATTCTCGCAAACCAATTTCCACATTCTAGAACTGATGGAATAGACGAAATTCCATTTCGAGACTCAACACTCCAAATGACTCCGAAACTCAAAATTTAACAACTTAAACCTTTAAAACTCATTTCTCAAGCAAAACCTCAATTTTTCACAAGATTTCCAAAAACCAAATTTCAAACCCAACTAAAAGTGACTCGGGGAAACCAACGGGATGGGTAAAATGGTAATTTTGTTTAAAATGTCAAAAATGACCTTTAGGGTCATTACATCATCCACCACTAAAACTCATGTTAGTTCTCGAACATAGAGTAAAAGAAAGAAGAATACTCGATGCTACCAAGAGCCCGAGGCATAACCTCCAAGTTCGATATTTGTCTTTCCCAATTAAACCCATCCTTAGAACATATCATCAGGATCAACCCAGGAGAGATTACCAAGCCACAGGCTAGCCCATGAACCAAAACTCCCTAAATCACAGCACAATCATCAGAATTAACCTTTTTCTCACATAACCATGAGAAGATTCTTAACTACTATCTGCTAAAGCCCAGAGTGAATCTAGAACCAACCACCAAACATTCATAATTCACACACTCATCCCTAATCTTAGTTAAATTTCTTTTTTCTTAACCTAATCCTTTCACGAGCTTTAGTTGCAAATACCTGATCTTTATACAATGCATACTCATCAAGGGAGAACCCAACTAATTTGATCCAAAGAAGGAGATGATCAAGTAACCACCTGATGAACAGTGCCTCCAAGCATACAAAACCTCTAATAACGCCGCCGAAAAATATGGAACAGTAATTATAATTATAGTCAATTCCCAAATGGAAGAACTAGGACCAATGGTCCTACAAGTATCAAATCACACCTAGTTGAACATGTTCTCAATGACCAGGTTAAAACTAAGACTGCCGAGAAACTGCAATATATAAGGTAGCTCTTCTATAAGTTCTCTTAAGCAAGATGACACTTGTAGAATTTCTGAAAACCTTCAACTACCACAAGGCAACACCAATTCTGCCACATCTGAAATAACCAAATTTGCATCAGCATCTTACCTTACCAAAAAGGGTAGGGATCGGTACATCTGATCCACCATTAGGAATCCATCTACGGAAGTGAAAACACACCCTGAATCATAGATAGAGAATTATACAATAAACCCTATTTGAAATAAGGTAGGTGGTCACATAAGAATATACAAAATCAAAGTCGAATATCACAAGATATTCCTTCCATAATGTCCATAACACACATTCCCATTCACCTGACTCCACAATCAACTGTATGGTCTCATAAAAATCATAGACACACTCAATTTATCAACTTTCTCATACTCTCTATAATACTCCAGTGAAGTTTACACTACCAATACTACTAAAACATCATAGTCACATCGGCTAGTTACTTTACTCATAAACCGCCACTAGCATCCAGCTTTTCTTAGCAACACCTTATTGTTCCCAAGATTTCAAACTATGGACCTCTCTCTTCCCATATAAGCATCCCATGACAGGTACGGGTCTCAACCAATTGTTAAAACTTCAAATTTTAAATCTCACAATATGTTTCCATTAAAATAAAATTATTGAATCACAAACAATATCAATTCCACGCAATCTTACACTTACCCAATTTCAACTACTATTCAACCATCATATAAATCATGCCACACTTAGAGTAACCCTTCATCACCCCGATAACTCTGTATACTATGAACACATGACCCAATACCAAATGCTTGAACTCTTTAATGCACTAGACTCGTGTTCCTTTCCTTAACTCAGTTATCATTATTATTTCTTGGCAAGACATCCACAACATGTTACCTTTTACCTTAAATCAAACTTCTCAAATGAAGAATTCATTGATGTCTTTTACAACCGAAAGTAATAAACTCCATAACTCAGACTAGGCACCAGATCTTCCAAATGCTCAACAATCAACCAAGCAATCCTTCTTTACAATGCCAATTTGTACCTTGACAAAAACCAACCACCATGAATGTAGACTTATGATGCAAAACTTGATTTTTTTCCATTCAAATCATGTAAACCAATTCCCTTATCAATCAACATTAGTCCATACATTGAAGATTTCCAACAAGCACATGCCTTAGCTTACCATCAAACACTTTACATCGATCTTACATTGTCCCTTATTGGGAACCCAAATTGTGCCAGTTGTCAGACTCGAGACCACTATAGAATTTACCACAACTCTAGAGCCGAATGTCCATAAGCTCCACTCTCGAAGCATGCTCAGCCCGAATGATGAACCCCAAATACTATTCCCATAACCAAATTAAGACGGATGAAGCCATGTGTTCTTAAACCCAACTTTCCAACATCCCAGAAATTAAATTCTTGAACTATGCAATCAAAGTAAGTATTATTGCCCTTATTGCCCTTGCCTCATTCTAAAGGTAAAACTACATTCCACTAATTCCCCCATCATAATTTGAAACCTTTTCAATTCTACTCGAGTGGTTCCCAACACGTCATACAACTTTCCATATAACTACATTACTCATCAAGTGGTAGGAACCGAGATCTTAGATACTCATAAGTCATCATTATCATAATGGATCCCCTTAACCGAAAGCCATCACCCTATAGTTGCATCCTAATCAGAGTACATCCCGAACTACTATTACCATGCTCAACCACCCTTGCCATCATCACGGAGTTAACCCTATCATCCACGTGATACCTCAAACTTGTTATACTATCTAATCCCATGAATTAACCAATTGTCATATGCATTCTCTTGACAGAACTTTCTCCACCCATAAGCTTATCCTTTCAATGTCAATCCACTCCTTTTGGCTCATAAAGAACTCATCAATCCCTAATTAGATCCTAGAAATACACGTCACCATTCAAACACATTAATTTCCTACCAAAGATCCACCACTATAATTTTTCTTATAAACCATGCCTAACTCCAACATTCATAGTAACAACCAGTTGGTTTCTCAAATATGAATGCAACATAAAACTCCATTGCCCGAGTAGGTGAAATAACTGATAACACCTTAATAGTTAGTATTCGCCCTTGTCAACCAATGTCTCCGTTCCCATATACCATTAGTACCATACCATGAGAGCTTGACAAATCCACCACTAAGATACATCATACCCACTGGAGAGATCATTCCCAGATGGTCTATATCTTTCTACCCATTACATAACCGCCATACCTTACCAAAACATTTCAGCCTCTAGCCGAAAATTATATGTACTTTTTCATAGTCCAAGTCGATAGCAGAAGCAACACAACCCATAACCTCACCTAAATAAACACAGGTATCATGACACTAAACTTATCATAACCCTTCCTGATAGACACCCACTCTATAAAATCCCTATAAAAATCTTGATTTTTGTTGGCTTAACATTATCATCTTAATATAATATGCAACCCATTCCTTTATGACGAATTTCATAGTCTGTAGTCCTCAAAGTCACAATGCTTACCGCATACTCATTTCCCTAATTATACCATTCTTCATTGTCAAACCACTTCAGATGTCGAACAAGCCACAACAATGTTATTTTCGTTGCTGAATAACTAACCAAATAGAATGAGATGTTCGTGAAGTCTTTTAACAATTTTTCATCTTTTAATGCCATAACCTTAAAATATATCATTGAACCATAACCTTACTCATCCCTTTCGAGTCGCAGAGCATTCAAAGTCTGACTACACATACTTCACATAATTATTTCACTTTCGCATCAATGCCAGGTTCAACACTAACACCAAGAGACGACACCTAAATTTCTCACACGCAGGACCAAGAATGAGTCATCACTATAAGAGAGAGGATGGAGTGAAATGATAGGAATTAGATCGGTTCAAGGACGCACAATAGAGAATCAAGAAATGAAGGTATTTTCAAACAGTCTTCATAGCCTCTTAAAGATAAGTATAAATGTCTATATACCGATTCTTGAGACTCTACTTAGACTTGACTTGTACACGTGAGACCAATAAACCTGGGCTATGATACCAATTTTTTATGACCCAAATTCGGGAGTGATGGCACTTTCCCAACCCACTAAGATGAGTCAGCTTAAGAGTCTGAACAATTCTATATATGCAAAAATAAGAGCGAAATGTAAATTCTAAAATGATATAGATAAGGATAAGAGGAAATTAGATTCTAAACTACCCAAGACTTGGTGTCACATGTACAAGCCACTATTTCAATAGAAATGAAAGGATATAAGTATATATGTCTCATTTCCTAAGTAGAACAAAACATAAACTAATAGACGATGAGAGTCTGTCGAAGAGGACAAGCTGCTACCTCTCAAACGTCTAGAAGCTCGGCCTGATCAATGAAGTACTAAATATAGGAGGTGTCAGGCTTAGATCCTACATAAATGTAGAAGCAAGGGTGAGCACCAACAATGCGGTACTCAGTAAAATGGAAACTAAACCCTAATAAAGCAATCCAGAACACGGTTACTCATGACATCCCAACCACAATCCTCTGCAACTACACGTCTGCACTAAGACAACCCTATCTATAGAGTTTATATCATAAATGCACTAGAATACTAGACAGTACACAATATAAAACACAAATACATTCTCACCACTACACTCAAGCAAGCACATCTAATCTCAGATCATGATCAATCACAGAAACAAATGAATGCAAATGCAATGTCAAATATCGTGATCCATGTCTGTCCTATAATAAACATTCGTTGATCACCCATGGGGGTCTCTTATAGATCATGTATCCGCAAGAAATGACCTCGGTCAATATCTACCGGAAAAGACCTTAGCAGCCGGAAAAAACCTCGTCAAATCACCTCGACCGGTAGAAACCTCAGTCCCAATATCCAGTACCTCACTCAAATCATTTCGCAACCATCACAGATATAATATATGCAAAAGTAATGAGTAAAACAAGATAAATATTTACATAAGATGTCATATAATCCACAATCACACAATAAATCAATGCCTCGTAATTCACACAACTTAGACAATTACCCCTATTCAGATTCCACTATCACATTCTCATATAATTCAATTCAATCTAATGACCCAACACACTTTAATCCCCTCACATAGGAAAATAAAAGGTTCAACATACTTAACAAAGGTTAGAAATTTCACTTGCCTTAGCAAAAAAAAGTCACGAATAATCCAAAATCACCACTTTTTATCTCCAACAATATTCCAAATCACCACAATCTAATCAAATATAGACTCACAATCACATTTCAAATCTGTTGACACTAAAATCAAAAATTTGGGTGAAAAGGGTAAATGGTCAAAAATCCCATGTTAAAAAACAATCCCGAAATTTGAATATTTTTAGATAAAAATGTTCCTCAAGTATTTAGGAACCCACTGGTGAAATTTGTTTTAAAAATGAGGTCAAAATAAGTTCAAAATCTCCATTTCTCTTTCAAAAGTTCATTTCAAGAAAACTCAAAATCTCCAATTTGAAATTCACAATTTGGGAAGTTAAAATACGAAATTATTTAATGAAAATCAGGGGAAAGTGTTAGAAATACATTAACCAATAGTTTTGTCATGAAAAATCTCGAAGTAATCGCCTAAACCGAGCTTGAAAATGGTGAAAATACCTTAAACCTCACCTAAACCCTCTCATATGTCATTTAAGCGACTGGACCTTCACTTTTGCGGAGGTTCATTTTCGAGAACCTGGTTCACTTTTGCGAACCCCTTCTAAGTGAGTCCCTTCGCTAAAGCGGAGAACCTCGTTCACTTGAACAGTCCATGCACCAGCACCAGAAAAAGACTAAACACAGCACTAGAAAAACTACAATTTATATTTTCACTAAAAGAATAGCGAAATAACCCGATTCTTTTTCCTAAATGTCTTAAATAATGATACGGACCTTCTCCTTCAATTGAAACTCAATTTTGAACTCATTTGCCTAGACAAATATCATTTCTGCTCGATAAACAATTATTTCTTATTTTGCGATAAAAGTCCAATCTCGGCTTAGCAAAAATGAACCAAACATTGCAGATAAGTCCTATAATTCATGCTCAAATTTTTATAAGTTTTGGAATAATTTTTCGATATTTAAAACTAATAATGAACCTTTTATTGCCACAATTTGCTGAAACAGCGCCAACACACCCAAGAAGCTTAAAAACTTACCTAAAACTCATACGGAACTTCACGAATACAAACCAAACATACAACTAGCTTGGAAATGATATTTCAGACTCAATGGAACTGATGGAATTTGAATTCGAGGTCTTCTTGAACCGAAACTCGAAAAGTCGCAAGTAAACCAACTTAGGCCTCCAAATAACCAAAACGAGCTCGGGATTTCCAAAAAATACAATGAAGCTCTTTCTAGTGTTAAAATCATCTCCAGAAACCATTGGAATCATCAGAAATCCAATCCAAGTACCCGAACCCCTAATGTTGATCAAAGTCAAACTTGAATCAAACTTTAACTCAATTTCCAACTTCGGACCTAAATTCCACGTTTCAACTCCAAATCTGATTCCGAAAACTCTCCTAGACCAATTTTCACATTTCAGAACTAATGGAATCGATGGAATTTCATTTTGAAACTCAAAACTCCAAATGACTCTGAAACTCAAAATTTGACAACTTAAACCTTTAAAACCCATTTCTCAACCAAACCTCAACTTTTCACAAGATTTCCAAATACCAACTTTTAAATCCAACAAAAAGTGACTCGAGAAAACAAACGGGAGAGGTAAAATGATAATTTTATCAAAAATTTCAAAAATGACCTTCACGGTCATTACACCCCCCATATCCACTATATAGATCTGTCCCTAATTTTAATCAATCCAAATCCAATTCAAATCATTCCATTTAACACCCCCCAAAATCAAGTCACACAATTTGTCACACCAAGTCTTATTTGTTGTGTTGAGCACGTGTGTATTTGTTTTTACTCTTTCTTTGTGAGTTACTCATGAGGTTGCACACTCCATTTTATCCTACTAAGATTCATCGTTTATTCTATTTAACTAGACGACTTACACTCCTCCCCTTCACTAATTATTTATCCCTCACAACTATTTTCTAAACTATAATTCATTTGTATTTTTCTACTCACCCCCAACTCTCCTCTTTCTTTCCCTTTTATCCTGCAAATCCTAACAACCTTCTTCAAGTCCCGATTAGTTATAATTTTATTCTATCTACAAGATAAAGGTAATATCCCCATTATCTGATTCTTTTCCAAATTTCACACTTATCAAGAACTTTAACACACCATTTAGAAGTCTTTATAACTTAACGGCAATCCTACACATAATAGGAGCCTTAGTGCACCAGTATTTTCATTTATAATACTTAGGATTCTTATTTTTCATTATTATTAGTTTAGAGTACATGCAATGCACGGTTCTGTTACGATAAGATTAAAAATCACTTACAAAAATAATAAAGAATAGATTATACAACAACAACAACAACAAACCCAGTATAGTCCCACCATGTGGGGTCTGATAAGGGTAGAGTGTACGCAGACCTAACCCCTACCTTGAAAGGTAGGATGGTTGTTTCCAAAAGACCCTCGGCTCAATAGAGGAAAACAAGATAAAAGGTCAGAATAGATTATAAAAGAATAGATTATAATAGATGCAATAATATATATATATATATATATATATATATATATATATTTAATTGAAAAATGTGTTTTTCTAATTTTAGTATACGTGTATCATTGCACGTGTATGTCGTGTCAATTAATTAGCATTAAAAAAGCAATAAAATAATGGTATAATAATTGAAGTAAAATGGTGCTACCCCCAAATTCATTATATAGATCCGTCCAAATTTAGTGTAAGTCGCCATTAGACGCCCCCAAATCCACTATATAGATCTGTCCTTAAATTTAATCTGTCCAAATCCAATTCAACTCGTGACATTTAACACCACCAAAATTAAGTCACACAATTTGACACACCAAGTCTTATTTTTTGTGTTGGGCGTGAGTGTGTTTGTTTTTACTCTTTCTTTCTATGTTACTCGGGAGGTTGCACACTCCATTTGATCTTCTTATACATCGTCGTTCATTCTATTTAACCAGATGGCCCATATTCCTCCCCTTCACTAAGTATTTAACCCTCACGATTATTTTCCAAACTCTAATTCATTTATATTTTTCTGCTCGCCTCTAACTCTCCTCTTTCTCTCCCTTCCATCATGCAAATCCTAACAACCTTCATCAAGTCCCGATTATTTCTAATTTTATTCTATGTACGAGATAAAGGTAATATCCTAATGATCTGGTTCTCTTCCAAATTTTAAACATATCAAGAGCTTTAACAAAACGCACGTATGTGTTATGATAATATTAAAATTTACATACAAAAATAATAAAGAATATATTATAATAGATGCAACAATATAATTATTTAATTAAAAATGTATTTTTCTAATTTTAGAATACGTGCATTATTACACGTTTATGTCGTCTCAATTAACTAGCACTAAAATAGTATAAAAATAATGGTTTAATAATTGATGGAAAATGGTGCTACCCTCAAATTCATTATATAGATCCGATAAAATTTAATTCAAATCGTCATTTGACACCCCCAAGCCAACTATATAGATCTATCCCTAATTTTAATCCTTCCAAATCTAATTCAAATCATGCCATTCAGCACCCCCCAAAATCAAGTCACACAATTTGACATACCAAGTCTTATTTGTTGTGTTGAGAACTGTGTGTTTATTTTTACCCTTTTTTGGTGCATTACTCTTGAGGTTGGACACTCCATTTGATCTTCTTAAACTTCATCGTTCATTCTATTTAACCCGACGATCCACCTTCCTCCCCTTCACTAATTATTTAACCCTCACAATTATTTTCCAAACTCTAATTCATTGATATTTTTCTGCTCGCCCCTAACTCTCCTATTTCTCTCCCTTTTATCCTGCAAATCCTAACAACCTTTTTCAAGTTCTGATAATTTCTAATTTTATTCTATGTATGGGATAAAGGCAATATCCTCATGATCCGATTCTTTTCATAATTTCACACATATCAAGAGCTTTAACGCACTATTTACAAGTCTTTATAACTCAACTCCAATCCTACATATAAAGGGAGTCTTAGTGCACTGGTCCGTTCATTTATAATGCTTAGGGTTCTTATTTTCATTATTACTAGTTTAGAATACGTGCAATGCATGTGTATTTTACGATAATATTAAAAATTACATATAAAAATAATAAAGAATAAATTATAATAGACGCAATAATATATTCATTTAACTGAAAATGTGTTTTTCTAATTTTAGTATACATGTATTATTACACGTGTATGTCATATCAACTAATTAGAACTAAAATAGTATAGAAATAATGGTATAATAATTGAAAGAAATTGGTGCTACCCCCAAATTCATTATATAGATCCGTGAAAATTTAATTCAAGTCGCCAATTGACACCCCCAAACCCACTATCTAGATTTGTCCCTAATTTTAATTCGTCCAAATCCAATTCAAGTAATGCCATTTAACACCCCCAAAATCAATTCACACAATTTGACACACCAAGTCTTATTTGTTGTGTTGAGCGCGTGTGTGTTTATTTTTACTCTTTCTTTATGAGTTACTCGTGAGGTTGCCCCCTCCATTTGATCCTCTTAAACTTCGTTTTTCATTCTATTTAACTAGATGACCTACACTCCTTCCCTTCACTAAGTATTTAACCCTCACAACTATTTTCTAAACTCTAATTTATTTATATTTTTCTGCTCACCCCCAACTCTCCTCTTTCTTTCCCTTTCATCCTGCAAATCCTAACAACCTTCTTCAAGTCCCAATTATTTCTAATTTTATTCTATCTACGAGATAAAGGTAATATCCCCATTATCCGATTATTTTCCAAATTTCACACATATCAAGAGCTTTAACGCACCATTTACAAGTCTTTATAACTCAACTCCAATCCGACACATAATAGGAGCTTTAGTGCACCGGTCTATTCATTTATAATGCTTAGGGTTCTTATTTTTCATTATTACTAGTTTAGAGTACGTGTGATGCACGTGTCTGTCATGATAAGATTAAAAATTACTTACAAAAATAATATAGAATAGATTATAATTTAAATAATGTTTTTATAATTTTAGTACACGTGTATCATTACACGTGTATGTCGTGTCAATTAATTAGCATTAAAAAGTATTAAAATAATGGTATAACAATTAAAATAAAATGGTGCTACCCCGAATTCATTATATAGATCCATCCAAATTTAATTCAAGTCATCATTTGACATCCCCAAACCCACGATATAGATATGTCCCGAAATTTAATCCGTTCAAATCCAATTCAAGTCATGCCAGTTAACACCACCAAAATCAAGTCACACAATTTGTCACACCAAGTCTTATTTGTTGTGTTGGGAACTAGTGTTTTTGCTTTTACTATTTCGTTTTGTATTACTCGTGAGGTTGCACACTCCATTTGATCTTCTTACACTTCATCGTTCATTCTATTTAACCAGATGACCCACATTCCTCCCCTTCACTAACTATTTAACCCTCACAATTATTTTCCAAACTCTAATACATTTATATTTTTTTGCTCGCCCCCAACTCTCCTCTTTTTCTCTCTTTCATCATACAAATCCTAACAACCTTATTCAAGTCCCGATTATTTCTAATTTTATTTTATGTACAAGATAAAGGTAATATCCTCATGATCCAATTCTTTTCAAAATTTCACACATATCAAGAGCTTTAACGCACCATTTACAATTTTTTATAATCAATTCCAACCTTACACATAACGGAAGTCTTAGTGCACCGGTCTGTTCATTTATAATGCTTAGGGTTCTTATTTTTATTATTACTAGTTTAGAGTACAAGAAATGCACATGTTTGTCACTATAATATTAAAAATTACATACAAAAATAATAAAGAATAAATTATAATAGATGCAATAATATATTCATTTAACTGAAAATTGTGTTTTTCTAATTTTAGTATACGTGTATTATTACACGTGTATGTCGTGCCAACTAATTAGCACTAAAATAGTATTAAAATAATGGTATAATAATTAAAGTAAAATGGTGCTACTCTCAAATTCATTATATAGATCCATCCAAATTTAATTCAAGTCGCCATTTGAGACCTCCCCCCCCCCCAAATCCACTATATGGATCTGTCCCTAATTTTAATTCATCCAAATCCAATTCAAGTCATACTATTTAACACCCCCCAAAATCAAGTAACACAATTTAACACACCAAGTCTTATTTGTTGTGTTGAGCACGTGTGTGTTTGTTTTTACTCTTTCTTTGTGAGTTACTCGTGAGGTTGCATACTCCATTTGATCCTCATAAGCTTCGCCGTTCATTCTATTTAACTATATGACCCACACTCCTCCCCTTCACTAATTATTTAACCCTCACAACAATTTTCTAAACTCTAATTCATTTATATTTTTCTTCTCACCCACAACTCTCCTCTTTCTTTCCCTTTCATCTTGCAAACCTATTTTTTAAACTCTAATTCATCTATATTTTTCTGCTCACCCCAACTCTCCTCTTTCTTTTTCATCTTGCAAATCCTAACAACCTTCTTCAAGTATCGATTATTTCTAATTTTATTCTATCTATGAGATAAAGGTAATATCCTTATTATCCGATTCATTTCAAAATTTCACACATATCAAGAGCTTTAACGTACCATTTACAATTCTTTATAATCAATTCCAATCCTACACGTAATGGGAGCCTTAGTGTATCGGTCTGTTCATTTATAATGCTTAGGGTTCTTATTTTTATTATTACTAGTTTAGAGTACGTGCGATGTGCGTGTCTGTCACGATAAGATGAAAAATTATTTACAAAAATAATAAATAATAGATTATAATAGATGCAATAATATATTTATTTAATTAAAAAATATGTTTTTTTCTAATTTTAGTAACGTGTATCATTACTCATTTATGTCGTGTCAATTCATTAGCAATAAAAAAATATTAAAATAATGGTATAATAATTGAAATAAAATGGTGCTACTCCCAAATTCATTATATAGATCTGTCCAAATTTAATTCAAGTCGTCATTTGACAACCCCCAAACCCACAATATAGAACTATCCCTAATTTTAATCTGTCCAAATCCTATTCAAGTCATGCCATTTAACTTCCCCCAAAATCAAGTCACACAATTTGACATACCAAGTCTTATGTGTTGTGTTGAGCACGTGTGTGTTTGTTTTTACTCTTTCTTAGTGAGTTACTCGTGAGGTTGCACACTCCATTTGATCATCTTAACTTCTTCATTCATTCTATTTAACTAGATGACTTACACTCCTACCTTCACTAATTATTTATCCCTCACAACTATTTCCTAAATTCTAATTCATTTATATTTTTCTGCTTACCCCCAACTCTCCTCTTTATTTCCCTTTCATCTTGCAAATCCTAAACCCTCTTTAAGTCCCGCTTATTTCTAATTTAATTCTATCTACAAGATAAAGGTAATATCCTCATTATCTGATTCATTTTCAAATTTTACCCATATCAAGAGCTTTAACACTCTCCCAAGGATGATGCATACCTTAGAGTGAGATTCTACTACTACTGCATTGATGGTGAGACCTTCTACCTCTACCCCTGTAAGTTTTCATACATGCATGCTCCATAGACCTCACATAACTAACCACCTGGGGAAAAGTAGATTCAGTCGACATTAAATGCTCTGATGCTAACTAGAGTGGCAAGGTTAATCCACCAATAAATCACTGGATCATGTCCGAAAGTGAAGTGGGATCTTGTCTAGCCCACCCAATAAACTCAACCACATACTCAGAAACTGACAAATAACTCAACTGAAGACCCACAAGTCCAACCCTAGGCTGCAAACCATCGGTGCAACCAAAACTACTCCTGCCTGTGGTACATGCTCATCGAGACATAGAATCTCCAATGCTAGATCCAAAGAAGACGAGGTGGTCATAGATACTGTCGAAGCCTGGATAGTATATGTTGATGCTCTGGCCATGCTAGTCAAAAAACTCGTACTATCCATCTAAGGAGAAATGAATTCCAAGAAAGTATTTAGAGGTTGATCAAAGAAATTTCACATGATAAGGAATCAAGAATGGATTTTCCCAAAAATGCCCTATAACCTTCAGAAGATAGGATACGAACGTCTCATCACCGATCTGCAGGAATCTATTAGGTACTTGCTTTAATACTGACGATACCGATGAATCTAAGCTCTGATACAACTCTGTCATGACCCGATTTCTCAGGTCATGATGACACCTACTATTAACCCACCAGTAGGTAAGCCAAATCCCATAGTTCGAAACCATAGGCAATGGACCATCACAAGCAGAAGAGAAGAAAACCGATAACATTAATAATAAAAAAAGGAAAAAAAGGAAAATGGAAGCAATGTAACAAACTAAACCCCAAAACCTGATATCAGTCGATAGTTGAGCTTCTAATCACAATAAGAGGACAAGCGTATACAAAAAAAAAAGATATAAGTACAGACTATCTCAGAAAATAAAATAATAACTAGTCATATCCAGTAAAGAGGGAGATAGGCAACTCTAAGCATTAGGAGCTCACCCCAGTCTTCGAATCCCAAGAGCTACTCCACACGAGATCTAAATCAGTAACAAGACCCCATATTATGATTTGTAGGGTACAGAAGTGTAGTATGAGTACCAACAAATGGCACTTAGCAGGCATCGGTTGACTGAACTCCAAAGGTAACGTAAGTATAAAGAACATATAAGCATGGAACATATATCACAAGTAACTACACAATAATAGGAAGCTCATAATAAGTAATAGGCTGATATAAATAACAAGAGTAAAAAAAAAGTAACAAGTAGATGAACTAATAGACATACATATAGACGCCAGACCAGAACCTCAACACGGTGACACTCTACGAAGGAGAACAATTAAGTGAAGATATACCAATAATATACACACAAATATCATATAAAGGCCAGAAGGCCAAACAAGACTCAATAAAGAAGAACAAGCGCAGTAACCACCTTCAAACAAGAGACCCCCCTTTATACTGCCATAAGTTTGAAAATAGTCAAACAATACCTTACCGAGCTCTTCTTTGTCTAAAAGGTTTATTCACAATCAACCAAATCGTACGATATCCCATACTACTGATAGGAACAAATAATTATGTTGGTGATAGGCAATGCATATGAATGAGAGTTATGAAATAAAAGCCAATATTACTATTAGTGCCAAGTACCTCATACCAAGATATATACACCTACTTCCAATCTCGGCTAGGAAGTAGGACCCATGCGCCTCTCTGGGATTGTCATGGGGGCTCAGGAATGCCCCTATATACCTATTTGGTCCCGATCCAGGTCTTATCTTAATATATAAATATGTATCCTCAATCCTCTAGTATCTGCTCCGCCATGATAGTCGGATATAAAAATCCAAAACAATATAAAAAAGGTCAAAAGTCTTTCCGACTGAGCTAGTATATAAAATGAACACATCCCAAATGCCTCTAGTCTATCTCAGGTAGTAGTAGTAAATGGGGTACGACCCCCATCTAGAAAATTAGTATAAAATAGTTTGGGTTATAACCTAGCTTTCTCAAATCAATGCCAAGGACCAATGCAAGCATCAGGGTCGACCACAACCAGGCAGAATTAAAAAACCAATGTGTAAGACCCCGTAAGTTGAAAAATCTAAACAAAGGAAAAACCTTTGAAAAAGTGATCTACCCCAAGTATACGAGTCAACCTATGAGTCGTAGGTACTTCTATGATTCATAGGAATAACTCGTAGAGAGGGTACTGAGGGAAGGAAGTTAGACCAAGTGAGGGGCAAGTTTATGAGTCCATATTATGACTCATAGAAGAAATGACGAGTCGTAGAAAAGACTTGTCAAGAAACTTCAAAGACCTTGAATTTGTAGGGTTTCTAAACCTAGTTGGACAACTTGAGTCAACTACTCATCGTCAAGTCTACGACTCGTAGGAACGAATTATTGAGGGAGTTTAAAGACTCAGTCCTCAGGGGTTCTCAGACCCTGCAGGACATTTGTACAAGTGTCTACAACTCGTAGAGATGGGTCATAGAAAGCACTGAGGGCCAGACTTCAGGGTATTCCCAAGACCCTGTAGGACGAGTCATTCCTAGATGCGTTGACCCTTTTATGATTCATAGGGATAGTTTGTAGGGTCTTTTTAGCTCAGATATTTAAAGAGACACTTTAGTCTTTCCGTGTGTTTTATCATCAAAGTGTGGTCATTTTGGGGACTGAATTGAATCTTCCTAAGGAACCTAAGCTATTCCAATCCCTTATTCTTACACTTAAACTCAAATACACAAAGTCCCTTGCTCTCAAAGTTCTCCCAAGGGTTTCAAGAAAAGCTAGGATTCCATTTCAAGATTCTTCATGTCTCCATTTTCAAAGCTTCATTAGGGATTTACTCCTCAAGGTATATAGGTCTTATTCAAGGGTTTTTCCACCCATGGAACCCAAGTATTTTCCTAACCTAGCAATGAAATTTGGTAGGGGAATCCTAGCAGCACCCCTTGTCTCATTAACTATGTGCCAACATAGGAGCTCTTATAGGCTTAGGCTAGTGGATCCACAAATAGCCCTAAATTTTAAAGGAATGAATGAAGTTGACGAAGCTCTACTCAACAAGTAGAATCCTTGTGCCAACGTAGGATATTATGTAGGATTCCATATAATAGCTTGCATGGTCTTAAATGTCAGTTATGGTCTTCTCCCACAAATAAACTTTTGTCAATGTTATTTACTTGATTGATTATACATACATTGTACTATGTTCGATACTATATTAATGTTCTAATGTTTTTTCAATGTTATTGCATGCCTATATACTTAGTACATTCAAAGTACTAACACATACTTTTTTGCCTATATGATATCACCATGTAGGAACCGATATTTCTCCATATTCACCTTCATATGTCTAGTTGATCCGTTGAAGGCTACATAGTTGGTGAGTTCCTATGTTTCGGGAACAACAACCCATTTTATTTTCTAGCTTATGATGTGTATAGATTACCATTAATTGAACAAGGTGACCATTAAGAATAAGTACTTAATCCCTAGTATAGATGATTTGTTTGATCAATTGCAAGGGGCAAGTAATTTCTCCATGATTAATCTTCGGTCCGGCTATCAGAAACTAAGGGTGAGGAAGTGTGACATTCTCAAGATGGCATTTCGAATTAGGTATGGTCACTTTGAGTTTGTAGTAAAGTCATTCAGGTTGACAAATGCATCGACGGTGTTTATGGACCTAATGAATAGGGTGTCCAAACCCTACCTTGATACATTCGTAGTGGTCTTCATTGATAACATCTTGATCTACTCTCAGGGTGAGGAAGAGCATAAGGACCATTTGAGGGTTGTGCCTCAAACCTTGAGGGATAGACAACAGTTTACAAAATATAGTAAGTGTGAATTTTGGTTGAAAGATGTTGCATTTCTTGGTCACATTGTGTCCGGTGATGTGATCAAGGTTGATCCTAAGAAAATAGAGGTAGTCAAGAACTGGCCTAGACCATTGTCTCCTTCGGACATTAGGAGCTTTTTGGGTCTAGCTGGATATTATAGAAGGTTCATTGAAGGGTTCTCTACTATTTCATTTCCTTTGACAAAGTTGACTTAAAGGAAGGACAAGTTCCTATGGACGTTAAATGTGAAAAGAGTTTCCAAACTTTAAAAGATCGACTTACCTCTGCTTCTATTTTGACTCTACCGGAAGGCTTAGAGGGGTTTATGGTTTATAGTGATGCTTCAAAGATTGTTTTGGGTTGTGTATTGATGCAAAATGGTAAGGTTATAGCCTATGCTTCTTGGCAATTAAAGATACAAGAGCATAACTACCCCACCTATGATCTTGAGTTGGCAGCCGTTGTATTTGCTTTAAAGATTTAGCGGCATTACCTCTACAGGGTACATGTGGATGTGTTTATCGATCATAAGAGTCTCCAATATGTGTTCACTCAAACGGACCTCAATCTAAGGAAAAGGAGGTAGCTTGAACTCCTCAAGAACTATGACATGAGTGTGCATTATCACTCGAATAAAGCCAATGTGGTTGCCAATGCACTTAGTAGGGTGTCTATGGGGAGTGTGGCTCATATTGATGAAGAGAAGAGAGATTTAGTAAAGGATGTTCATCGTTTGGCTTAATTAGGGGTGAAGTTTAGTGTTCCAGTGATGGTGATATGTTTGGACATAATGGATCCGAATCATCTTTGATAGTGGATGTGAAGTCAAAACAAGAACTTGACCCGACACTAGTGGAGTTAAAGAAGTTGGTGATAGAAAAGAAAGAAGAAATCTTTTCACAATGGGGAGATAGAGTACTTCATTACTAAGGTCAGTTATGTGTTCCGGATGTTGATGGCCTAAGGGGTTTGATCTTGAAGGAGGCTCATAATTCTTTATACTCTATTCATCTCGGTTCAACAAAAATGTACCGATACTTAAAGAAGCTTTATTGGTGGAGTGGCATGAAAAAAGACATAGAAAGGTTCGTGGCCAAATATCTGAATTGAAAACAAGTTAAGGCCGGATATCAAAGGTCGAGTGGCTTAGCACAAGACATTGAAATCTCCACTTGGAAGTAGGAAGATGTGAACATGGATTTTATAGTAGGTTTGCCTCGTACTCGGAAATATCATGACTCAATTTGGGTGATTGTTGATAGGTTGACAAAGTACGTTCACTTCCTACTGGTCAAGACATCTTATAGTGCCAAAGATTATGCTAAGTTGTATATTCGAGAATTAGTAAGGTTGTGTGGTGTGCCTTTTTCAATTATTTTGGATTGTGGTACCCAATTCAATGTCTATTTTTGGGGATCATTTCAAAGGGACTTATTACCAAGGTAAAGCTAAGTACCGTATTCCATCCTCAAATCAATGGGAAAGTTAAGCGAATAATTCAAACACTAGAGGATGTGTTAAGGGCTTGTGTATTAGAGTTCAAGGGGAGTTGGGTTGATCATTTACCGCTTATTGAGTTTGCCTATATTATTAACTACTACTCAAGTATTGATATGGCACCGTTTGAAGCTTTGTATGAGAGACAATATAGATCTCCAGTTGGTTGGTTCGAAGTGGCTAAGATGACCTTGTTGGGTCCCAATTTGGTGCTTGATGCTTTTGGTTCAAAGTGGCTAAGATGACCTGGTTGGGTCCCGATTTGGTGCTTGATGCTTTGGAGAAGGTGAGATTTATTAAATAAAGGTTGAAGATGGCTCAAAGTCGTCCAAAGTCCTATTTCGATACTCGAAGAAGGTATCTTAAGTTTAATGTGGATGATTGGGTATACTTGAAGGTTTCACCCATGAAGGGTGTAGTTCGATTTGGTAAGAAAGGAAAATTGAGCGCTAGGAATGTAGGGCCTTATAGAATCTTGAAATGTGTTGTCAAAGTCGGCTATAAATTAGAGTTGCCTTTGGAGATAGCCATGGTTCATTTGGTATTTCATGTGTCTATGTTAAGAAAATGTGTGGGTGACCCTAGTTCCATTGTGCCATTGGAAGTAGTAAATCTTGAAGAAAACTTGACCTATGAAAAGGTCCTGGTTGAAATTTTGGACCGGCAAGTTAAGAGATTGAGGAACAAAGAAGTTGAATCCGTCAAATTCCTTTAGAGAAATCAACAAGTTAAATGCGCTACATGAGAAGCGGAAGTGGATATGATGAAGCGATACCCTCATCTCTTTCACTCTACTCAAGCCTAAGGTACTAAGTTATTCATGAATCGTTTAAAGCTCCTATGTTTCAGTTTTCCTAATGTCTTCATATGCATGCATGTTCACGAAGTCAAGTTATAAAGTCATATTTTTATGCTAAGTTTAAAAATCTCATGTTCTATGCATTACAAAGTGTCATTGTATTAATATTGGGTTGCTACTCCTCGTTCCGCATCCTTTTTATGCTAATTGAATCTCTTGAGGACGAATGTTCCCATGGGAAAGATATTGTAAGACCCCGTAAGTTGAAAAGTCAAAATTAAAGAAAAACCTCTGAAAATGTGATCTACCCCAAGTCTACGAGTCAGCCTATGAGTCATAAGTACTTTTATGAGTCGTAGGAACGACTCGTAGAGAGGGTACTAAGGGAAGGAAGTTGGACCAAGTGAGGGGAAAGTTTACAAGTCCATGTTATGACTCGTAGAAGAAATGACGAGTCATAGAAATGACTCATCAAGAAACTCAGAGACCTTGAATTTGTAGGGTTTCTAAACCCTGTAGGACGACTTGAGTCTATGAATCTTCGTCAAGTCTACGTCTCGTAGGAATGAGTCATAGAGGGAGTTCAGAGACTCATTCCTCAGGGGTTCTTAGACCTTGTAGGATGAGTCACTTCTATGAATTGTAGAAGTTTCTACGACTCGTAGAGATGAGTCATACAGAAAGTCCTGAGGGTCTGTCCTTAGGGTATTCCCAAGACCTTGCAGGACGTACGACTCATCGACCCTTCTACAATTTGTAGGGACAAGTCGTAGGGTCTGTTTGGCTCAGATTTTTAAAGGGGCATTTTACTCTTTCTCCGTGTTTTGTCATCAAAGTGTAGTCATTTTAGGGAGTGAATTGACTTTTCCTAAGGACCCTAACCTATTTTAATCCCTCATTCTCACACTTAGACTCAATTACACAAAGTCCCTTCTTTTCAAAGTTCTCCCAAGGGTTCCAAGCAAAGCTAGGGTTCCATTTCAAGATTCTTTAAGTCTCCATTTTCAAAGCTATATTAGGGTTTTACTCCATGGGTTCTTCCACCCATGGAGCCCAAGTATTTTCCTAGCCTAGCAACTAAATTTCAAATGATGAGTTTCATGGGGTTTTTTCGTATTATGATTTCAAATATATAAGCTATTGAATATTTGAAGTTTATGTACTTATATGAGTTTGTATTTTCTCTTAATTGCATAAAATCTTTGCGGTATTAAAGGTATTTATATGAAGGCATTAAAGGAGTTTTAAAGTGTATTGGTGGGTTGTTTTAAAAATGTCTCAAATGATGCATTCCATTACTCTCATGCATGCTACATTGATTTAAATGACTTGAAAGTTGATTGATTAGAACCCACCTAGTTTGACTATGTCTCAAAGAAGTTTGAATTGAAAGCAAATGTATATGATTAAAAGGGAGTATTATGAAATGAAAGAATGATTGAATGATGATAAAGGGGATTCTTAGCTAAATGATGGATTCTATGTGATAAGGACAATTCTCATATTTGAATCATCAAGGTTTAATGAGTTATTCTATCGAATGATGTTTTGATGATCTAAAGCTATGAAAATGATTATGTTCTTATGTTGAATCAAACTATTCTGTGGGATTGACTTAGCACCGAATGGGGCATTGAGGTGGAATTTAGTAAGGAAATCCTAGTAGCAACCCCTTGTCTCATTAACTATGTGCCAACATAGAAGCCTTTGTAGGCGTAGGCTAGTGGATCCACAAATAGCCCTAAATATTAAAGGAATTACTAAAGTTGACGGAGCTCTACCCGACAAGTAGTCTCCTTATTCCAACGTAGGGGATTATGTTGGACTCCATATAATAGCTCGCATGGTCTTAAATGCTGGTTATGGTCTTCTCCCATAAATGAACGTTTTTCAATGTTATTTACTTGATTGATCACGCATACATTGCACTATATTCCATACTATATTAATGTTCTAATATTTCTTTAATGTTATTGCATGCCAACATACTTAGTACATTCAAAGTACTAACACATACACTTTTGCCTACATGATATCATCATGTAGGGACCGGCGTTGCTCCATATTCCCCTCCACGTGGCTAGTTGATCCATTGAAGCTACATAGTTGGTGAGTTCCCATGTTTTCGGAACAACATCTCATTTCCTTTTCTAGCTTATGATGTGTAAAGACTTTTGAATACCTGTCATGGTTCTTAGTTCTATTTTGATTGAGGGTGGGCTAGGGACATGTCTTAGCCCCCGCCAAGTCTTAAAGTAGAGGTATGTTGGACATAAATATATGATGTATGAAGTTGTTGATGACTCTTATTCTATGATGTTTTTCCCTTAGTCGTGTTTCCCCTTTTTATCTCCGCTTATTGTTTTTGAATAACACTACCTATGAAAATCTAAATAAATGCTAAGAGGCTTGGGTGAGATAGGTCCAGGTGCCTCATTCGCCATGTTGTGTCTAAGCCCTAGGCTTAGGTTGTGACACAATGCAATGCATGCCATCACCAGCACCTAAGAAACACGCACAATCACATATAATAATGTCTCTATAATCAACTTACTCTCTAGGGAATACAATCGGTCTCTGACCAAGGCCTAGGGCTCAAATCTACTCAACTAACTCAACAATAAGGCCTAAGAGGGAGGTCAACCCTAACTGGGTAACAAGGAGGAGGATATGAGAAATCAAGTGCTCGGTGCGTCAATTAAAACCCTCCATATCCAACGTGAAATACAGCCCCAAGAATATAAACACAGTTAGTCCCGCCAACGACTATATGGAGAACATAAGGGATCTTATGGCTAATTCTTAAATTAGGGGCAACAATTAACTCACGAGTTATAATAGGGTGAAAACCACTAATCTAAGGCCATAATACAAGCTCCACACTAGCGAAGGGTACTAGGTCTCAGAAATTTCCACCAGAAACGGCTACAATAGCTAAGAACTAACTCAAACTCAACCCTAAGGCACTAATTCCACCTACAAAAATAAACATCGAACAAACCACCTGAAATGGATTAACAAGGCTTAACTTAAGGCATAACCAATAATTTACCAAATACACAAAGGGTTACATAAAGACAACATAGCTAAAGGCTCATACTGGGATAAGAAAGCAAGAAACTAAGAATCGACCCTAACCGGTCACATACAATCCAAACCATAAGCAATTTATACTAAACAATACCTCCTGAATCTCAATCAAAAGAATGAAGACCGTAGCCTACCTCGAAGCCGAACACGCACGCTCTAAGTCCACTTCTCGGTATCTTTCAGTTCCAAAATTGCCTCCAATTGTCTACACACTATCAAAATATTGATCAACTCGTCAATACGGACGTTTTGACACCAAAATTGCATTTTTTAGAGAAGGACCCAAAATTAGTTCTTAAATATTATGGGAGCCGCAATTGAAATCCCAAAATTGACTCCGTAAAAAGGTTTTATTTTACGTCCCCGAACTTTTGTTCCAAAAAAAAAAATCGGGGCTCAGAACAAGCCGGATTAGAACATGCAAAAATTATGGAATTAAAACCCCATTAAAGACAAGGACAACAACTATTTTATGAATTTTACCTCAAACAGAGAGTACCCAACAGTCCCCCAGTAGGGGTGTATATAGGTCGGGTTGCTTTGATTTTTAACTAAAAAAAAATCCAAACCAATTATGTCGATTTATTAAATTTATAAACCAAATAAAACCAATATAAAGTCGGCTCTTTCGGTTTCGGTTTTATTCGTTTTATCGATTTTTCGGTTTTCTCAGTTTTGGTTTTTTTTTTTAAGAATATTTAGTTTTTTACACTAGGAAGAGCCAATAGCCCATTTCATTTCAACCTGCTTTCGATAAGTTTTTTTTATCAAGATCCTCACATGAACAACAGGAGCAATTTTTTTAATAAAAAACAAGCATAGTTAACATGGCAATTGAAAACATAGCAATTCACATTATGTTTGTAAAAATCCCTCTTAAAAAACCAATAAAAGAACTACAAAACTACTTCAATAATCTTCAACCACCATGATGCAGCTGCATAATTTCTTCATCCAAACTAATCTATACTCAAAAGAGCACCTAGACATTTTGAAAAAAAATAATTATCAGCACGTAAATGAGTAATATCCATAGTTATTAATTTTATTTTGCACTAAAATTAGACTACTGTTAATTGAGGGGAAAGGAAATACCTATATTTCAAAAGAATTGCAAAAAGCTATTTCAATAATATTCAAGTACCATGACACAACTGCATATTTTCTCTCCATCCAAACTAATCGATACTCAAAGGGGACCCTCGGCATTCTGAAAGGCAAAAAATATTAGCACATAAACGAGTAATTAGTTATTGGATCACTTTTCAACTCAACTTTGTTAGATAGCAACTAGAATAAATTTATTTTCAAAGTAGAAAACTGAAAGCAGAAACTGAAAATTAAGAATTAAATTAGAAAATTACCTTTTTCAACTTGCTGAATTTTTTGGACTTCCTCCAAATAATCTTGAACCTTCCACTCTTTAGAAGGTGATTGTATCCATTGGTAAGTGCAAATAAGAGCTTCTACCGTCTTTGGTGATAAAAAACTTTGATAAGAATCAAGAATATGACCACCAGTACTGAAAGCTGATTCAGATGCAACAGTGGACACGGGAATAGAAAGAACATCCCTTGCCATTTTATAAATAATTGGATATCTATTCGATGAAGCTTTCCACCAAGCCAAGATATTAAAATCTTATGGCTTCTCTACATTATCCATCAAGTACTGATCAAGTTCAGATTTTTTTCAATCTTTTACATCTCTTCTAAATGTTTCTCCCATTGAGAATGCAATATATCATCAACTTCACCCATCATGTTAGTGTCACCTCCAATATTATCGGTAAAAGTTTCAGATGGAGAATCATTATAGTGATCATAGAAGCGATTCAAGACACCTTCCACATTATGAGCCTTTAAATTTCCCAGTAAAGAGCCATATGATTTGTTACGAATAAAATTGACATATCTTATTTTATACCTAGGATCCAACACAATAGCAATGAACAATAACATGTTCAAATTCTCAGGTTTCTCAACATTCTCCCAATACTTATCAAACTTAACCTTCATCCTTTCAGCCATGTCAATCAAAATAAGATCATCACTACAAGTTACTTCATAATAGAACTTCGGGCATAAAAAATTCATGAAAGAATAAATTTGAAGTAACATATAAGCTCCCTAAAAATTTTAAAGTAGACTAATAGAAGATTCTAAGAAACTTTATAAAACTTTTCACAAGCTGCCAATCATTTGCAGTTGGATGTCCTTTCAATTCACTTTGTATACAATACTTTCGATAGTTGTGATCATCCAAGTACATTCTTGCAAAAGTCTTTTCAAAATTCACTGTAGTTTCTAACATTGTGTATGTAGAATTCTACCTAATTTCAACATCAAGACTCAGAAGACCATGGGTGTCTAACTTAGCCTTCTCAACATATGACTTGAAAGAGGCAAGCCTAGAAGTAGAAGACTTGACATATTTCACTGAATTTCTTATATGAGAAATGGGATTAATTTGTTCATCTAAACCTTCTTTTACAATTATGTTCAAAATATGAGCATTACATCTAACATGCAAAAACTCATTTCTTAATATTATCCCTTTCCAATCATCAATGTGTGCCTTCAAATGCTTAATGGCAGCATCATTGACAGATACATTATCCAAGATCACGGTAAACAAGTTTTCAATTTCCCAATCCAACAAACATGCCTCAATACCTTTAGCTATAGTCTCACCCTTGTGATCCGGTGTTTGAAAAAAATTAAGAATCTTCTTCTGTAAGTTCCATTCATTATCAATCCAATGAGAAGTCACAACCATATAAGTCAAACTTTGAAGTGATGTCCATGTATCATTAGTAATACATACGCGTTGATTCTTAACAAGTTTTTTAAGCTTCTCTTTTTCTTCTTGATAAATATTCAAACAATGTCTAGCCATAGTTACCCGTGAAGATAATTCAAAATTAGGCAAAGCTTTGGCCATCAATTTTTTAAAACCTTCCCCTTCAACAACTTTAAATAGTTGCTCATCAATAATGACAAATTCGGCGATGACCCTCCTAATATCCTCCACATTATACACCACTTTTTCAATAGAATTTGTTCCATTTTCTTGCCCCTCTCCCCCTACTTTGATAGGTACAGATTTCAAAGTTATTTGCCTTCTATCGACAAATCTAAAGGGAGATTTGAGACATTTTTCATTTAAATGTGACCACAATGTAGAAGTTCCATTTTTTTGTCTCAACAGCAAAGTGTTTTATTGATTCCTTATCATGTGAAATTTCTTTGATCAACCTCTAAATACTTTCTTGAAATTCATTCCTCCTTAAATGGATAGTACAAGATTTTTTATTGGCATGGCCAAAGCATCAACACATACTATCCAGACTTCGACGGTATCTATGACCACCTCATCTCCTTTGGATCCAGCATTGGAGATTCTATATCTCGATAAGCATGCACCACAGGCAGGAGTAGTTTTGGGTGCACCGAGTAGTTTGCAGCCTAGGTTTGGACTTGTGGGTCCTCAGCAATGTTCTTTATTGGTTTCTGAGTATGTGGTCGAGTTTATTGGATAGGCCGGACAGGCTCCCACTTCACTTTCTATAGAGCAGGACATGATATAGCAATTTATTGGTGGATTGACCTTGCCACTCCAGTTAGCATCAGAGCATTTAATATCGACTAGATCTACTTTTCCCCAGGCGGTTAGTTATGTGAGGTCTATGGAGCATGCATGTATGAAGACTTACAGGGGTGGAGGTAGAAGGTCCCACCATCAGCGCAATAGTGGTAGCATCTCACTCCAAGTATGCTTCATCCTTGGGAGAGTTATCCTCACCCTCAACTTACTGAATCTATAGCAAGAGCACCTCAGGTTCCAGGCAGTTCTGTGATAAGTTATGATACCCACGGTTCCCAGAGTTCATGATAGACTTCTCAGGGTATGCCTTCTGAGCATTTAGATTATGGAGTTCATTCTATTCTAGTCAGGCCATCTCAGCAGGTTACTTTTAGTGGAGGGTGCTATACATGCAGTGAGTTGAGGCATTTTTTAAGGGATTGTCCTATAGTAACATATCGCATGCGACAAGCTCAATAGGATCGAGCTCATAGGGCCCAGAGACAGTCAGTTAGAGGTAGTGCCCCGAGTGTTGAAACTAGTGGTGTGGATGTTCAGTTCAGGGTCAGACATGTTCTATCATATGCTCCTATAGGCCAGATAGAGGATGAGATTCCAAGTATCAATCGTATTTGTGTGAATTTATTTCTAGGATCTTTCTTGCTTGTAGTGTATGGTTGTTGGGGTCTTTGTGCCCATCATTACTTACTTGACTCGTTATATTCATTTTGTGAGTCTGATGATTTCTTTACTTAGATCTGTGTAGGTGTACTTACTTAGCCTGATTACTTGCCAATTGTTGCTATGACAACTTTACTTGAATTTATATGTATGTGCTTATCTTTCATAGGTGATTTGTTTTAGTAGTGGATCATATTGGTTTTACTATTATGTTATAGTAGTGGTGGAGTTATACCTTGTGGATGTTGAGCTTAGTTGATTGTTGTGGTGGGCTTGTGTTTATCTATTCTAGAGTTTTCTTGGTTTATTCCTCCCCTCTTCCTAGTTTGCCCCCCCCCAAGTGTACTTAGCTGGTGTGAGTTTACTGCCGAGAGAAAAGTGTGACAATAAATGTGGGCCCTTGTGGTCTACTATAGATCTCATTCGTCGAGCTTAGTTGATTGTTGTGGCGGGTTTTTATTTAGCTATTCTAGAGTTTTCTTGCTTTAGTCCTCCCCCCTTCCTAGTTCCCCCCCCCCCCCCTTCCTAGTGTACTTAGCTGGTGTGAGGTTGCTGCTGAGAGAAGGGTGTGATAATAGATGTGGGGCCCTTTTGTTCTACTATAAATCTCATTCATCGATTCTTTCTTTATTTGATTTCCTATTCTTAGTTCCTAGGGTGTCGAAGTTAAGGTATGTTCATTCTGTTTGGCGGGGTTGTTTCTTCATGGTAAGTTTGATGGTTAAATTATCATTTCAGTTGGGTGTATGATATTGTGTCGGATGGCTATGTTTGAGTTGGAAAGACTGGGAATGAATTGTCTTTGGTTAGTCCAAGTATGGTGATGTTTTAGCTTGAAGTGTCATGTAAAAAGGATTCTATTAGGTTCATGGAAATGGTGGTTTTCTTATGCCTGTGACCAACCAACAATTAGCAGGAAGGGGTGATTGTGGAGCGAGAGCATTCATATTGATGAGTCATGGTTTATGAGATTAGCCTCGGTGTGCTCTTGTGATTTATGGACTTTTAGGTGGTTAGTTAATATGTTTTGGAAATTTTAGTTACAGGCTTGTTTTACCTTACAACTAGGACTACCTTCAGTATCGGTGATTCGATGTTGTGCCTTGGTTCTACGAGTAAACTACAGCGGTTGTGTCGATGGTTTAAAAGGTTCAGGTTGTTAAGATGGTTCATGTGTTGGGGTGTGCATTGACGGGTTCAAACTTTAGCCTTCGTGAAGGAAAGAAAATTTCTGTTGAAAGGTTCAGCCTCAGGATAGGATCAAAATAATTTATGGGATCATCTCTTGGTTTCTTGTTCAGGGTGCGAGGCTTGCATGTGTCATTGTGGTTAGCTCGTAGTGTTCCTCGTGGTGTTCCTAGATGTGGTTCAGTTTTATTTGTGGTCACTCTAGAAAAAGGGTTTATATGTTTGTTCGCTACCTATAGGCTCATGTTTCCATTGGATTAGGGTAGTTTACTCAAATTTGCACTCGGGGAGTGGTACATGGACTTATGGCATCAGTTTTTATTATTTTTGGGTTAGATTCTCATATTAATTCAGTTATCTAAAAGTTTTGTTGGCAGCAGAGTGTCATTAGAGTTGGTGTTAGTGCGATTTTTCCACCCATGGATTGGTTGTCCCTTGGAGCAGCCTTTTCAGTCTTGGAAGATAGATTTCAGACTAAAGTTATGAGTTTTGAGACTCATTTGGTTAGAACTTTGGGCTTGTGCTCTGGACTGAGTTACTTGTTTTAGTCTTGCTGCTCTTCGATGTTCAGGTGTGCTTGCCTTTCCTTCATGGTTGTTGTTCATGTGGTTATTTGGGCAGTGTTCAAATGGTGCTAGAAATTGTTACACTAGTTTAGGATGGGTAGGATACCCATGATGACTAAAGAGTCTTGAGTTTTGACTATAAAGCAAAGAATTCAACTTGGGAGTTATTTAGCATCTTCTCTTACCTGTTGGTCGCCTAATTCTGAGGTATCTGTGTGATTTTGGTTTATCTCAGATTAGTCTGTTGCGTTCAATTGAGCTTGTTCTTGTTGGATGGAAGTCAGTATAAAAAGAGAGGATTGGAAGTTGGTTTGAGTATTGGAGAAGAGAAGTGAATTTGAGAGTTTTCCTTTGGCTTGAGTTTTGGGTTGACGTTGCTCAACCCGAAAAGGTGTCTGTAGGTCTGGCGAAGTGTACGGGCCTAGCGTTCTCATCTTTTTATGCCATTGCGTTCTTTTCTATCCTTTGACTTTCAAGGATGAAAGTCCTTTTAGTAGTGGATGTTGTAATGACCCGCTAGGTCATTTTCATCTTTTTTTATTTTTTCAGCGTTTAAACTTTCTTGTAGCAACCCAAATTCATTTATGACCTGCTGCACTAACAGTTCAGTTGTCTAGTTGTTCATTTGGGTTGTATGCCCGTTTCCCTATTTTAGAGCTCCTAGAGTTTGAATGGTTGACTTCGATTAAAACTCTAGAAAGACGACCTCAGAATGGAATTTTGATAGTTCCACCAACTCCAAATGGTCATTCTAGGCTAGTAGCATACTCGGCTTGAATCCCGTGCCTTTCGATGCGAGTTTGAGCCATTAGGTGTTTTAGTCTTTAAGCTTTAGTGTAAGGCTGACTTTGTTCAACATTTCTGGTAAACATGCTCAAATTAAAATTCCATTAGCGTAGACAGCTTAGAAATGTCGAGTTTGGTCTAGAATGACCCTTTTACAGTTTCCGAGGCTTCCAGTCTCATTTCAAACCTCTTTGTAGAATTGGCAAAAATGATGCATGGGTGTGGGATCTACTTTTTGTTGAGACGACCTCGGATAGAAATTTTGACTGGGTCATTAATTTTGAAACGTCAAATTTGATGAGGTAACATAGTTTGGTTGCGCGCATGGGATTTTGAATGAATTCCGAGCACCCCATCGGAGATGTTGGACTTTTCCAAATCTATGTTACAGCAAATATCTGGTGCAAGGAAAAAAATGCCTTCGCGATCGCGATCCCTGAAGGTTGCGTTCCTAATGCTTGACTGTCAAGCCTATGCGATCGCAAGATAACCCTCCGCATTCACGATCGTCTCTTCGTGCGTGGGCCACGATCGCGATTTTCGAGCTCCGCGATCGCGATGAGCAATCTGGGTGGGTCTTTAAATAGACCAAACGCATTTTTGGTCTTTTTTTCCAACTTCAAAACCCCATAACATGAGTTCTAAAGCTCCATTTTTGGTGATTCAAAGCCGAGCATGTCCGAAAAGTTTGTGGCTATGGATTAGAGTATTTAGGGACTATTGGCTACTCTTCATTTAAGGTAAAATTCATAAAATAGTTGTTGTCCTAGTCTTTAATAGTGTTTTAATTTCATAATTCTTGCATGTTCTAATCTGACATGTTTCGTTCCCTGAATTGTATTCCATTTTGGAACACAAGTTCGGAGAGGTAAAATAAACTTTTTTACGGAGTCGATTTTGGAATTCCTATTGCGTCTCCCATAATTTCATTTTAGACCCAATTTTAGGTCAGTCTCTGAAAAATGCGATTTTGGTGTCAAAACGTCCGTATTGACGAGGTGATCAATATTTTGATAGCATGTAGACAATTAGCAGAAATCTATCGAGAAGTGGACTTAGAGTATGCGTGTTCGGCTATGAGGTAGGATACAGTCTATCGAGAAGTGGACTTAGAGTATGCGTGTTCGGCTACGAGGTAGGATACAGTCTTCATTCTTTTGATTGAGCTTCAGGAGGTATTATTTAGTATAAATTGCTTATGGTTTGGATTGTATGTGACCGGTTAGGCTCGATTCTTAGTTTATTTCTTCCTTGTCCCAGTATGAGCCTTTAGCTATGTTGTATTTATGAAACCCTCTGTGTATTTGGTAAATTATTGGTTATGCCTTAAGTTAAGCCTTGTTAATCCATTTCAGGTGGTTTGTTCGATGTTTATTGTTGTAGGTGGAATTAGTGCCTTAGGGTCGAGTTTGAGTTAGTTCTTAGCTATTGTAGCCGTTTCTGGTGGAAATTTCTGAGAACTAGTACCCTTCGCTAGTGTGGAGCTTGTATTATGGCCTTAGATTAGTGGTTTTCACCCTATTGTAACTCGTGAGTTAATTGTTGCCCCTAATTTAGGAATTAGCGATAGGATCCCTTATGTTCTCCTTAGTCGTTGGCGGGGCTAGCTGTGCTTATATTCTTAGGGTTGTATTTCTAGTTGGATCTGGAGGGTTTTGATTAACGCATCGATCACTTGATTTCTCATATCCTCCTCCTTGTTATCCAGTTAAGGTTGACCTCCCTCTTAGGACTTATTGTTGAGTTAATTGAGTAGATTTGAGCCCTAGGCCTTGGTCAGAGACCGATTGTATTCCCTAGAGAGTAAGTTGATTATAGAGACATTATTATATGTGGTTGTGTGTGTTGCTTGGATGCTGGTGATGGCATGCATTGCATTGGTTCCTTGATTTTGCATGGTTGTGGTCAACCCCGATGTATGCATTGGTCCTTGGCATTGATTTGAGAAAACTGGGTTGTAACCCATATTGTTTTATACTGATTTTCTAAATGGGGGTCGTACCACCTTTACTACTACTACTTGAGATAGACTGGAGGCATCTAGGATGCACTCATTTTATATACTGGCTCGGTCGGAGATATTTCCGACCCTTTTTATATTGTTCTGCCATTTTATCTCTGGCCATCATGGCAGAGCGGATCCTAAAGGATCGAGGATATATTTATATATTCAGATAGGACCTGGATCGAGACCAAGCAGGTATAAGGGGCATTCCCGATCCCCCCCATGGTGATCCCAGAAAGGCACATGGGTTCTATTTCCTGGCTAGGACTGGAAGTAGGTGTATATATCTTGGTATGAGGCACTTGGCACTGATGGTACTACTAGCTTTTATTGCATAGCTCTCATTCATATGTATTGCCTATCACCAGCATAATTGATTGTTCCTGTCGGTAGTATAGGATGTCGTATGGGTTTGGTTGATTGTGAATGAACCTTCCGGGCACAGAAGGGCTCGGTAAGATATTATATGAGTATTTGCAAACTTGTGGCAGTATAAAGGGTGGTCTCTTGTTTGAAGGAAGTTACTGCTCTTGTTCTTCTTTATTTGACTTTTCCTTGCAGTGTTTAGTTTTACTTGGCCTTCTGGGCCTTTATATAATATCTATGTGTATGTTGTTGGTATATCTTCACTTAGTTGTTCTCCTTCATTAAGTGTCACCGTGTCTAGGTTCTAGGCTGGCACCTCCAGGTTTGTCCATTGGTTCATCTGCTTATTCTTTTTTACTCTCGTTATTTATATCAGCCTGTTACTTATTGTGAGCTTCATATTATTGTGTAGTTACTTGTGATATATGTTTCATGCTTACATGTTCTTTATACTTACTTTACCTTTGTAACTCAGTCGGTCGATGCTTGCTGAGTGCCACTTGTTAGTACTCATACTACACTTCAGCACCCTGCAGATCATATTACGGGGTCTCGTTACTGATTTGGATCTCGTGCGGAGCAACTCTTGGGATTCGAATACTGAGGTGAGCTCTTGACATTTGGCGTTGCCTATATCCCTCTATATTGGATATGACTAGTCTTTATTTTGTTTTCTGAGTACTCTTGTTGTGACTAGAAGCTCAACTACCGATTGGTACCGGGTCTTGGGGTTTAGTTTGTTATATTGCTTCCATTCTCCTCCTTCCTCTCTTTTCTTATTATTATTGATGTTATCTGTTTTCTCTTTCGCTTGTGATGGTCTATTGCATATGATTTCGGACTGTGGGATTAGGCTTACCTACTGGTGGACTGATAGTAGGTGTCATCATGGCGCAAGAAATCGAATCGTGACAGCGATGCACATGTATGTCACGATAATATTAAAATTTGTATACAAAAATAATAAAAAATAAATTATAATAGATGCAATAATATATTTATTTAACTAAAAATGTGTTTTTCTAATTTTAGTATATGTGCATTATTACACGAGTATGTCGTGTCAATTAATTAACACTTAAATAGTATAAAAATAATGGTATAATGATTGAAGAAAAATGGTGCTATCCCAAATCCATTATATAGATCCGTCCAATTCAAGTTGCCATTTGACCCCCCCCCCCCCCAAACCCACTATATAGATCTGTCCTTAATTTTAATCCGTCCAAATCCAGTTCAAGTCATGCCATTTAACACCCCCAAAATCAAATCACACCATTTGACACACCATGTCTTATTTGTTGTGTTGAGCGTGTGTGCTTTTGTTTTTACTCTTTCTTTTTGCGTTACTGGTGAGGTTGCACACTCCATTTGATCCTCTTAAACTTCGTCGTCCATTCTATTTAACCAGACGACCCACACTTCTCCCCTTCACTAATTATTTAACCCTCAAACCTATTTTCTAAACCCTAATTCATTATAAAATGACAATTTTATCTATTGTAAAGTTTTCTAATAAAAGGTAAAAAGTTCAATCAACATTTTTAATGACCTTTGTACTTTTTTTTAAAGTAACAATAATATAAAACAAGAACAAAACTACCAAAAAATACAATAATATTATGTAGAACATGGACAGAAAAAGAAAATAAAAACTTAAGGGACACACCTGCTAGACAAAGTTTAGCTCGGATAATATACTATAGATTTTGACTCCTAAAAAAGTTTTACTATACTTTTGAATAATGTTTAAATGAATCTTATACTTTAATACGATTTTAATATTAATGGGCTTTAAATAGCGTGCTAGCCCCAAATTCATTATATAGATCCATCCAAATTTAATTCAAATCACCATTTGACACCCCCAAATACACTATATAGATCTGTCCCTAATTTTAATCCGTCCAAATCTAATTCAATCCATGCCATTTAACACCTCCAAAATCAAGTCACAACATTTGATACATCAAGTCTCATTTGTTGTGTTGAGCACGTGTGTGTTTTACTTTTTCTTTGTGCGTTACTCATGAGGTTGCGCACTCCATTTTATCCTCTTAAACTCCATCGTTCATTCTATTTAACCAGACGGCCCACAGACCTCCACTTCACTAATTATTTAACCCTCACAACTATTTTCTAAATCCTAATTTGTTTATATTTTTTTACTCGCCACCAACTCTCCTCTTTCTCTCCCTTTATCCTGCAAATCCCAACAATCTTCTTCAAGCACCGATTATTTTTAATTTTATTCTATCTACAAGATAAAAGTAATATCTTCGTGATTCGATTCTTTTTCAAATTTTAGACATATCAAAAGCTTTAACGCACCATTTACAAATCTTTATAACTCACTCTAATCCTACACATAACAGGAGTCTTAGTGCACCGGTCTATTCATTTATAATGCTTAGGATTCTTCTTTTCATTATTACTAGTTTAGAGTACGTGCGATGCACGTATGTGTCATGATAATATTAAAAATTGCATACAAAAATAATAAAGAATAGATTATAATAGATGCAATCATATATTTTTTAACTGAAAAATGTGTTTTTCTAATTTTAGTATATATTATTACTCGTGTATGTCGTGTTAATTAATTAGCACTAAAATATTATAAAAAAATAATAATATAATAATTAAAGAAAAATAATGAAAAAAATAATCTTATCTAAAGCAAAATCTTTTAATAAAGGACAAAAAATTCAAAATGTAAAAATAGATAAAGAATAGGTTTGCTGTACTCAATCCCCATCTCTATGAGGTGAGGTAACCAACCGCAAACAGTATTTTCATTGTTTGTTCTATTCACCCGTCAACCTTTTCTCCTAGATCTCCTTCGGTATCTATATGTATCTAATAGAAAAGGTGAAAATATCTATGTGTCAGCACCATAAAAAAAATTATTTAATAATAAATTAAGAATAATTAATTAATATAAAATCTGAAGAAAAACAAACTCAAACATAACTATCCTCATAATTTCAAATTTTAAATTGTGAAGTTAGAGTAATTCAGAAAATATAAATGCGTTTAGTCGATGGAGAATTTTAAGGAGTGATTTTAGTGGGTAGTTATTAGTTTTAAAATTTTAAAAATAAGATAGTCATGTTCCCACGTTTTTTATGGTCATTTTTTATGTATGGCATATTTTTTCTTTGTGACCATTTTTCTTTATGGTTGAACTTTTGCCTTCTTATTATATTTTTGGTTTTTACATTTTCAAGAAGCTAATAAATATAATTTAAAAAATATTCTCCATACACTAATTACTTAGAATAATAATAATAATTTTCAGTTTTAAAAATTAAAATTTAAAAATCTTTTAAATCTGTGTTTTGCAAAAAGTGCTAAATATCATTACCATAAAAATATAAAACTTATCATATTCAAATTTGTATTTAAATTTAGTGTGCAAAAAAATTTAGTTTGTTTGGTAATATTTTTCAATTTGAATTTAAAAATAATCATCTATTTGAATGTAAAAAAGTGCCATTTTTCAGCACTGCAAAAAAAAAGTATTTTATCATTAAAATTAAAATGAAAAATTAAAATATAATTAATATTAATGAATTAAATAAATTGATTTTAAAATTTGAATTGAAAAATAAAAAAAAAACGAACAATTAAAAACTGAAAGATAAGAAAAAGTAATAATATCATAATTATCTAGAAGATAAAAATTTTAAAACATAATCATCACCGAGTAACCATATCATAATTATCTAGAAGTATTCAAATACAAGGATAGAAGAAAGAATTTAAAATTTTCAGGACCATTTCAGACTCTTTCAACATTTATTGGGGAAGAAGAGAAGGATTTTGACGAAGGAGAAGTGAACATTAATGAAGAGGAAGAACAGTGCACAATATTTCGGCTCTTCACCTCTCAGTCGAAATGGTAACACCCTCCAAGTAGATAAGGAAAAAAAGTGGTATATATTGAAACGACAACTTTGATAAGTAAGAGATTTATCCATAAATTGATTCAAATATAATATATATATATATCAAGAAGTTCTCTTGCGAGTTATTTTTAATTTTTAGTGATGATTTGTTGACTTACATTCTAGATTAAGAAGAATAAATAACTGCAGAAGAAGCAAGTAGGAGAAAAGAATTATGACAACCAATAAGAATTGTAAGGAGTGTTGTAGGATCAATTTCATGAGACAGTTTGACAAATTTCTCTGTAAGTAATTTGACTTTGTTTACTCACTTAGTAATTAAATTTGTTTGGATAATTATACACTGCATTTAGATCTCAATACAAACAAATGACTATTAGGCAAGAAAGCGTTTCATCTCGAACATGTCATTTATCTTTAATTTCATTTTTACACCCCCAAACTCAACAAAATTAATATTGCAACAAGATTTCTATTTAAATTTTACTTTGTCTATGTGACAAGAAGGTGCCACCACAACTTAAGGGCAAGTTCTACAAAGTGGTGGTTAGACCGGCTATGTTATATGGGGCGGAGTGTTGGCCAGTTAAGGTCTCTCACGTTCAAAAGATGAAAGTTGCCAAGATGAGAATGTTGAGATGGATGTGTGGGCATATCAGGAGCGACAGGATTAGAAATAAGGCTATTCGGGACAAGGCAGGAGTGGCCTCGGTGGAAGACAAGATGCGGAAAATGCGACTGAGATGGTTTGGGTATGTGAAGAGGAGAGACACAGATGCCCCAGTGCGGAGGTGTGAGAGGTTGGCTATGGATGGTTTCAGAAGAGGTAGGGGTAGGCCAAAGAAATATTGGGGAGAGGTGATTAGACAGGACATGGCACAGTTACAGCTTACCGAGGACATGACCTTAGATAGGAGGGTATGGAGGATCCATATTAGGGTAGAATGCTAGTACATAGTCTCGTTATTCTTCCATATTAGTAGGCGCATTAGCGCACTATAATTTCCTGTGATCTGATTTCTATTATTATCTATTACTTTCTGTACTTTGATTACTCTATTTTATCTGTGTCGCTTTCGTTATTTGATTTCTCATATTTCTTTGAACTTCTTAGCCTTATCTGACCTCTTTTTATGCTTCTATTGAGTCGAGGGTCTCTCGGAAATAGTCATTCTACCTTGGTAGGAGTAAGGTGTGCGTACACTTTACCCTCCCCAGACCCCACGTTGTGGGATTTCACTGGATTGTTGTTGTTGTTGTTGTTGTCTATATTATTTTCCACATTTTATGTTCAAATTTGAATTCTAGTTATCTTTACAAAAATCAATACTTTGCAAAATGCTCCTCCTAACAGTGGCGGACCCAAAAATTTTATGAAGGGGGTTCAAAAAAAATCAAACACGCTAATCAGAAAAAAAAATTATTTATTAGGATTCGAACCCGCGAGCTGAGACAAGCTAAGGCGAAATATTGAACCCAATTTGCCATTGAGCTAGTCTTTTGGCTTATGCTTAAGGAGTTCAATGTTAAATATATACACATAAATTAAAATTTTTATCTTATATATACAGTGTAAGTTTTTAACGAAGGGGGTTCGGATGAACCCCCTGAACTTGCCTTGGGTCTTCCCCTGCCTGCTAAGGATGTCCAATATGCTGGTAAGATTTGGAGTTTTCATGCTTCATTACTACACCTAATTATTTGTTACCATTTTATCTCTTTTGCTTCTTGAAACTCCTTATCTTTCTATACATAAATAATATTTTTATATTATTAAAAAGTTATAACACTTTTACTTTGTATTTTAGAAATGTTAAAGTCATGAAAAGACGAATAATCCAATAAGATTACTTACTTCATCAAGTTTGACGTTGGAAATGTTTTGATGATGAATGAGGGTAGAAACATGAAATGTGTCGGTAGGAATTTGAAGAAGCATAAGAATAGCTTTTATACCATATTCTACATTTAGCATGCGTTGCATCATTAATTTGCTATACGTTTGGAAAATGTGTTCACTCTTGACAGCGAGGCTAAGTCATGAATTTTACTATCCAAAGATAAAAGAATTAAATTGTCTATCATCGAGGCACAAAAGAAGATGAATGTTTAATCTGCCATCATTGCTTAAATATAATTCATAAATAGCATATAAATCCTCACAATCTATCTAAAGTAAATTTTGTTTCATAAATAAGCAATTCATGTCAAACAATATCACCACTTTAAATATTTTTTTGATAAATTTAAACAGCGAAGCAATTTTCAGTAATATAATAGAAATATTAAAATATATTAGATTTGAATTAGTACAAAATATTGTTTTTATTATATTAAAAGAGGAGTGCTTTTAATTATGATGTGAAAAATCATATTCTACAGATAAATCACACTCTACAGATAAACTTACTTAATTAAAATTTTAACAGATATTAAAAATACATAATTCAAATCCATATGTAGATGATATTAATAATTAAAACTAAAATTCAATATATCACATTGAAAATAAAATAGAATATAAGTAGTTCAAAAATATTATTTTGATTATAGGCAAAATACTAAGGGTCTATTTGAAAAGTCACCCTAATAATTGGATTTGGTGTAATTGGATGTAATTACACTGTCTGACATGTTTGGTTGACCATGTAACTACTTGGTCAGTAGGTAATTGAATGTAATTGGCAGAGGTAATTACACTCTACAATTCCTAGGGGGGGGTAGCTGTGAATTGGTGTAATTACATGATGTAATTACAAGTTGATTACTTTTTAATTTCTTTCTTTTATTTCTATTTTTATTTTTTTCATTTTCATTTATTTTTTATTTCTTATTATCTTTATCATTTTAATATTTTCTAAAAATATATTATTTAACTTTCAATTCTTTCTCATTCTCAACTTTTACTTCATGTGATTTCATGGAATTTTTCGTATTACTTTTTTTTAATCTATGTTTATTATTTCATTAGCATGATTTTGCTAGTATTCGAATTTTAAGATTAAAATAAAAGTCATTGTTGAATAAAGTTGCAGGCTTATGTTTTTCTTTTCTTTTAAATCATATTTATGTACGTTATGTTAAAATTTGACATAAGAGTAGTATTATGTTTAAAATTTTATTTTAAATTTAGAACTTATGTTATATTTTTAGTTTCATTTATTTTAGTAGTGTTGACTTATTATTTCACATTGCAAATCATTTATTTTTTAATTAGACTTGATAGATCATCTTTTTGTCAAATTACTTGATAGATCATCTTTTTGTCAAATGTTTTAATAATTTTATGACATTATATTTATAATATTAATATTTTTGTCTAGCATACATTTCATGATGTTCAAAGAAATCTTGTATTTTTAGTTTCTATGATTTTAATTAATTAAAATATACTAATTTTAAAAAATGTAAATCAATTATTTTTTTATAATATTAGTAAGAATGCATGTTTATTAATTAATATATTTTCAAAAGGCAACATATATTTATTAAATATTTAACTTAATATCATTTATAAAGGCTTTATTTGTCTAATATAAATTTTAAGTTTAGATAATTAACTTTTATTTTAAAAATTTAATATAACCTTATAATTACACTAGTGCAACCAAATAATACAATTGTAATTACACTGTAATTACATTGTAACAAACAAACAGGTCATCGTAATTACTAGGTTGTGTAATTACTAGATTGGTAATTACCATCCTAATAATTATATCAATTTTAATTACCAGGTGACTTTCTAAACGGACCCTAAATGAACCAAACTTATATATTGATTTATTTTTCATAAGTATTAACTATTATAAATGGTTATGCTGTTAAATATACTAACATCCTATCATGTAAATTTTATAATATCATTTTATAAAAAAATAAATTTTGAAATTATTTAACAAGCCTATATATTTATGAAAATTTAACCAAATCGAATAAAAAAACCGACATTTGGTTTGGTTTTGTTTGATTTGGTTTTAAATTTGAAAAATCGATAATATTTGGTTCGGTTATGGTTATAGTAAAAAATAACCGAATAAATAACCGAATCAAACCGATAATTATATACATACAATTTATAATTATTTTTATGTATAATATTAGCTTTTCATAAATAATTAAAGATATTTTATACCTTTTAATTATTAATTTAAGATGGTCGAAGTACTTTTGATTATATTATGGATTCTCTAGTTAGTTTAGTTTAAATGTGTAATTTTTTCATTTTAATGGACAAAGTTGTTTGTATTTTGAAACCTTTGTTTGACTTGTTCTTTTAAATCTAAACTGTGTTGCAAGTTTGGTCCACCTGATTTGCCATCAGCATGTCTTTCCCTCAATATGCAGCAAAGTTCGCCCTTATGGCCGTGAGAAAAAAAGAGTTTCATAAAAAATTTAAAAAATATAGAGAGAGAATATTTGAATTGTCCCGACTAGTCATAAACTGAAAAATCAAACCAAACCGAATCAAACCCACAATAACCAAATCGATGGTTATTATTTTACTTAGTTTGTTTAGATATTTAAAAATCGATTAAATTGATTTGATTATCATTTTAATCAATAATCAATCTAAACCGAACCATGAATACCCCTATTTATGATTACATGAAATCTCACATGGTATATTATTTATTACTACTTAGTTCGTCAATATCATCCGGAGGGTATTTTGGTCTTCTCATCTAATTATGTTTTGTCCGCTTCGCCTACTTTCTTTCATATTCATCGATTTTACTCGGCTGCATATTCTCTATGTATCTCTTTGGTTGTGATTTTCTGCCTTCAATTCAGGATTTCCTTCTTCGGATCAGTCTTTCGTTCACGCTTATTGAACATTTTGTTCGACGTTTTTCCTTCAGCCGGCCTATCTGATCTCAAGATATACATTTTGTGAGTTCTCATGTACTTTGATTTGGACTTTCCCCTCTCTGTTCAATGTTGCCTCGGATTTCATTATTAGTATAATTTGATTTTTCCTTATTCCTATGGAATCTGATGGAATTTCCGTTTCTTCTGGGTTTACTGTTTGCTGAGAAAATCATTCTGCTTAGCTTGAATTTTTTGTGAATGTTTAAAAAATATACACATGCACTGAAATTTTGGCTTCAATTGTTAGTTTGGCCGTTTGTACATAAAATGCATCACCTACTTTGTTAATTGTTGTTGGGAGAACATTGATGCATCCGATGTGTTTGATGAAATACCCCAATAAAAAGAGTATTAACAGATTCCAGCAGGTTTATTAACCCCTTCTCTGCAATCAATCAGATTCTTCGTATGGCATTGGGCATTGATTCTCGGTAACTGTTTTTGTCATACTACTCTCAACATTATATATTTCATACAGAAAGCATATATCTTGGACTGAAAAATTGATACCCGTTTAGCTGAATTAGGTTTTCTTTATATTTATTGCCTTGATTTACTCAAAAATTGAAAATATTTTCACAATAGTCTCTAGCTTTATACCTTGTGATTGAAGATGCTATAGTTATATTAAAGAGTACTGAATAGATAAAAGGGCCATGTTTTGTTATAGACTGTTGTGCCTGTGGCATGGAGTGGAGAAAGTTTTTGATGTTTTGCCTTTTATGCATATAATATGAAGTTTTCATTGAAAGAACTAAAGAAACTTATACCTTTAATTGTGATTGTTTTTTTTTTGTACAACTTATAAATTTTCAAGTTCCTACACTAACCAAGAAACTAAATGTCTCATTGAAGTGATGCTAAATATTCTTCAGCTTTCAATTGTTAAAGTGTTTTATAATTGCCTACACTAAACTGCTAATTTGTACTTCTCTTTACTGGCTTCCACCCGTGTCGTTGTGATTGTTGTTCTCAAGTTTGTTCGCTTTTCTGTTCCCACCCTTTTGTAAGTTTTAGTCTTTCGTTTTTGATAATTCTGCTCGCTTAGCTCCTTCACTGTTTCTGTCTCTTAATTGTTCACTACTTGCTTGGTAATTCTTCTCCTTAGTTTCTTCACTCTTCGTAGCTTTTTCCTCTTCACACAAAATATATAACAACTTATTACATTTGGTTGAGTTGATCAACTTTGCACTAGCTCAAATCAATTTCAGATAGAAATCTACGGCTCATTGTGCTTTTGGGGAGTTGAGCTTTCAAAATTTGATTCCAAATGGGCTAATTTGAACTCAATATGAAAATAAACAATGTTGTGAAAAATTTTCTTTCATCTCAAAATAAGTGTTATTTTAATATATATATATATATATATATATATTGAAATCATAGCCTTATACTTTATCTTTTTATTAGTGTTCAATTTTTAAGAGACACTTTATAGAGATAGTTTAGTAAACTACACATTGTATTTATTGATTTTTTTATAAACGTAATTTTTGCTAAACTACCACTTATTTTGAAATAAAAAGAGTATACAACAAGATACCTCTGATATATAACTAGATTGTCCAACTCTTTTTAGCTAGAGGCATATGCTAAAAAGACTGTTAGTTGAAATCTGTTGATATCTTTTTGGTAAGATTTTTGGGGAATAAACAATCAACAGACCCGAGTTGGAAATTATGTGAACTTAACTGTGAAAAAAGAAAATCTTGGGACCCTCGCAACTAAGAATTGATGTGTTGGATGATATTGGAATATCTCTTCTCCAAGGTGAAGCAAAAGTTTCAACCTCTTCTTGACTGTTAGGCCACACCTTGAGTGCCTCTGTGTATAATGATTTAGTAGCATCAAAAGTAACTGAAAAATGCATATTATGAACTTAACAGAAGTGGTTTGTGGCTGCAGACACTTTCACACTTTCAGCACATTTTTGTTTCAGGTATTGTGGGGATGGGTGATCACCTTACAGCAGCTGCAACAAAAGATCTTTGAAAGACCCTCTGTAACACATGTCTAACAGGTTTTCCAAATAGTTGGATCTATTAGAGATGAATCTCAGTCAACATCTGGTTTCACTCTGGAAAGTTCTATTTAGCATTAATAATGACATATGAGGAGGGTTTAAGTAGTCATAAAAAGACTACTAACCATTGCAGTTGAGCAACTTGTTGCTGAAAATATTTATTGCTTGTTGCCATGGCCTGATTTTAAATAGAGTGTTTCCCATATAAAGTTGGACAGTTTGATGTCATTGTACTATCACGGTATGCATTTCCCAATAAGGATGTATAGCATATGTTAGATGGTGAAATTGTTCTTGAAAGTATGCTGTGCACCTGTCTTTACTCCATCTATGTTGGGTCTATGTACCATTAGTCTTATACATGTACTTCCCTTTTCCTGCTGCTTATTGTCAACAGTTTCCAGATATTCTCCATTGCAACTACTCTAGGCCTTTTCCTGGTGGTGCCTCTTAATTTTTTTGGTCAAGACATACAACTTATTTTAAAGGTGCTGTGCGTAGGATGTGCTGGGGAAGAGCGACCGGACCTGACGAGATTCCTGGGAAATTTTGGAAGAGCGCAAGCTCGGTAGGTTTGGAGTGGCTGACTAGGTTATTTAATGTCATCTTTAAGATGGCAATGATGCCCGAAGAATGAAGGTCGAGCGTAATGATCCCTCTATACAAAAATAACAAGGAGGATATCCAAAGCTGCAACTATAGAGTTATCAAGCTTCTAAGACATACTATGAAAGTGTGAGAAAGAGTGGTGAAGATGAGGGTGAGGAGGGGCGTGTCTATTTCAGAGAACCAGTTCGGATTTATGCCAGAACGCTCAACTACAGAAGTCATCCATCTTATGAGGAGACTGGTGGAGCAGTATAGGGAGAGGAAGAAGGACTTGCATATGGTATTCATCGACCTAGAAAAGGTTTACGATAAAGTTCCACGAGAGATACTATGGAGATGTTTGGAGGCTAAAGGCGTACCTGTGGCGTACATTAGGGTGATCAAGGACATGTATGAGGGTGCCAAAACCAGGGTAAGGACAGTAGGAGGGGACTCAAAACACTTTCCAGTTGTGATGGGGTTGCATCAAGGATCAGCTCTTAGTCCGTTTTTATTTGCCTTGGTGATGGATGGATTGACGCGACAAATTCAAGGTGAGGTGCCATGGTGTATGCTTTTTCGCGGACGACATAGTCTTGATTGATGAGACTCGTAGCGGAGTTAACGCTAAGTTGGAGGATTGGAGACATACCTTGGAGTCTAAAGGGTTTAAGCTGAGTAGGACCAAGACAAAGTACTTAGAGTGCAAGTTCAGTGAGACACCTCAGGAGGTTGGCGCGGAAGTTAGGCTTGGTGACCAGGCCATCCAAAAGAAAAGTAGTTTCAACTACCTTGGGTCTATCATGCAAGGCAGCGGGGAGATTGACGATGATGTCACACATCGTATTGGGGCAGGGTGGATGAAATGGAGGCTCGCTTCCGGTGTGCTATGTGACAAAAAGGTGCCACCATAACTTCAAGGGCAAGTTCTACAAAGTGGTGGTTAGACCGGCTATGTTATATGGGGCGGAGTGTTGGCCAGTTAAGGTCTCTCACGTTCAAAAGATGAAAGTTGCCAAGATGAGAATGTTGAGATGGATGTGTGGGCATATCAGGAGTGACAGGATTAGAAATAAGGCTATTCGGGACAAGGCAGGAGTGACCTCGGTGGAAGATAAGATGCGGAAAATGCGACTGAGATGGTTTGGGTATGTGAAGAGGAGAGACACAGATGCCCCAGTGCGGAGGTGTGAGAGGTTGGCTATGGATGGTTTCAGAAGAGGTAGGGGTAGGCCAAAGAAATATTGGGGAGAGGTGATTAGATAGGACATGGCGCAGTTATAGCTTACCGAGGACATGACCTTAGATAGGAGGGTATGGAGGATCCATATTAGGGTAGAATGCTAGTACATAGTCTCGTTATTCTTCCATATTAGTAGGCGCATTAGCGCACTATAATTTCCTTTAATCTGATTTCTATTATTATCTATTACTTTCTGTACTTTGATTACTCTATTTTATTTGTGTCGCTTTCGTTATTTGATTTCCCATATTGCTTTGAACTTCTTAGCCTTATCTGACCTCTTTTTATGCTTCTATTGAGCCGAGAGTCTTTCGAAAACAGTCGTCCTACCTTGGTAAGAGTAAGGTCTGCGTACACTTTACCCTCCCCAGACCCCACGTTGTGGGATGTCACTAGGTTGTTATTGTTGTTGTTGTTGTTGTTTGGGAAAGACAAAAAGTACTTTTAAGCACTTCCTTTTAGGCTGAATGGCTTTTAGCTTTTAGCTTATAAGCTACTTAATCTATTCCCTTCTTAATAGACATATGCAGATGCATAATGCAAGTACTGATTTTGTGCCATACGAAATAGAAAGCTTTCCTTGTTAAAGTAGTTTGGCTGTTTAACTATGCCAGCTTTGTTTGTTTATTTTTGAATAGAAGATAATAATAATACATGTCCTTAGTAATTTTTCTTCAAAGCTGTTACAGATCAAGTTTTTGATCTTCCTTTAGATTTTCCAGCTGCTAGATCCATTTATTCATTCATCTACTGCTACCCACATTACTATTGGGCCTGTGCTAGCACGGGCACCACCTATCTAGTATTCAAAATCATTCTCAATTCTTCTTCTATTGCTTTTTACAGACACTTGTACAATTCTGTCGGAGTTTTACCAAAATAAATCGGCGACGGCAACATGACATCGACGGCCGATGAATTCTCTAAGCTGAACATTACTGGCGATTGGCCTTCCATTGCTCCCAATTTACACAAAAACCTCTCTCTTCTCTCCCCTCAAAAGGTTCTTATATATATATCTTTCTACAAAAGGATTTAACTTTGTACAATGTCTGTCTAATTTTATTGTCACTGTGTGAAATTTGAACAAATTGATATTGTTTTTAATCTGTTTGAAATTGAATTGAGAGTGGGTGTGTATAATTTTAGGTAGAGTTGGCGAAGGTGTTGATAGAGATGGGGCAAACTCACTTGTTTCAGCATTGGGCAGAGCCTGGAGTTGATGATGAGAAGCGAGCCTTCTTTGATCAGGTTTACTTTTTTCTTTTTTCGGATACATTTGTTTTAATGAATTCGCTAAACTGTCTAGACTATGATCAACTTTAAGTTTTCAAGTTTTCTTTTTTAACCAAATAACCAAGTTTTCTCTTACTTTCATGTTGAATATGAAATCTATCCCCAAAGATAGAAAGAAATCATAAAATGGATTTCATCCTCAATAGTTTGAGTGAGGATATTAATAATGAAGAACCCATAAACCCAAACCAGAGTCTATGTTGGTGGTCAGTATTACTGGTGGATTCGGATTACAGGCAACATGTCGTATTGGCATCGCAAACATGGTGCTTAGGCAACCCTCCACCTAGGATAATCATTCGTCTCTTCCTGGAACCGAACCCACATGGACAATTTTTCCATTCATGGGCCCCGATATCTCCCATGATGTCAATGACTAGACCAGGATTGGGATATGGAGATCTCGGTGTTCCTTTTAGATGGAAATATAGCATGTCACCCAGTAGCAATCGGTCAAGCCAGGACAGGAGACAGGCTTTGAATTGTGTTTTTTTTCCCTGTTAAATAATTCACTGACCAATTAGGCTTTAAATTTCAACTGAATTTGAACAGTGCAAGAATTTCAAACTCCCATTAGGTAGTTGTGGTAACTTATATGGTGAATTTCGCCATTTCGGGATTAAATGGTTATAATTCGCAATTCAGAAAATAAAAACTTGATCTTGTTTGTCTTTTGTGGTTAATAGATTATATGACAATTTATGTGAAGGATTTATTCTTGCTTAATTATTCAAGCGAAAAAGTAGCCAAAAAGGAGCTTATTGTATTTGTTGAATATTGTACAGCTGTTTTTCATGGCAGTCTTGTACTGCCGTAAATGTTATCATTTCCGGTTGGGATTGTTTCCCTGTCTTCTATGCTTTTATTCACTTCTAGTTCAATTTAATATTTATGAACACTGAAGTGTTGTCTGTTTCAGATTGCTAAACTTAATTCAAGTTATCCTGGGGGATTGGCAGCATACATTAACACTGCTAGGAAGCTTTTAGCTGATTCAAAATCTGGAAAAAATCCGTATGATGGTTTTACACCTTCGGTAAGTAACTGAATCCTGTGTTACTGCTTCAGCAAAACTTATTTCGCTAATTATCATTCTGTAGAAAGTAACTTTAACTATAACTTTTTTCATCAAGCAGCACACAGCTCAAGTTGTGTTTTTATCTAAGTTATTGGATTGGATGCATGTCTTTAAGTTGCAGTCGGGTTTTTATGTCTGTTAGAAATTAGTGCTGGGGCTTCTTATAAAAGAAAAGCCATCCTTCACAAATCTCATGAATACTGTTCATGCAGCTACTTTTCTCCTGTACTATACATGCTACTGTAATTTATTCTTTAGATGGAGTGTGAGAAAAATATGAAACCCCTTAAATGCTTCTAAGGTACAACTGCGGCAGATAGTAGTGGTGAATGTTACATTAGCAGAAGATTCCAAAACTACTTATTCACTTTGGTTAGGTTGCCATGCCTATTGGTCCTGTGGACATATTGAAATGCACAGTTTAGCAGATTTTGGCTATTTTTAGGTGCTTTAATCCTTTACTGAAGGTGAAACTAATTAGTTCATGCTTTTTAATCCCAATCTGATTATTTCTTTTTCCTTTTCAGGATATTGTGATATATCTCTCCTAATTCAAAATTGGAACTTTTTTATTTCAAAATACTTTTTTGCTTTAATAGTCTTTCATGTGGATTTGTGAAATTGAGATGATGCTATTTCATTTTTTATATATAAATTGCACGAGGCTTGTTATCCAACTATTAATAGTTGAAGGGTTAACTCTGACTCGGTTTCCTGAAGCAGAAGTTTCCATTCTGAGTCAAAAGAAAATTGTGTCCACAGTTTTGAATGGATAGAAGTGAGGGTGGATAGTGTAACCAATCTTAGCCTTTTGATTTGAGATTATCAAGTCTTTTGGACTTAATTTCCTCTCAGCATACTTTTTGGTAGCTTGTTATAAAGAACCTTTGACTACTGATGGTTTTTAGGACAGCTTAGGTTCTGATCAAAAACCATTTTGTTGTTCTTTAGCGTTCTGGATAAACTAGCAACACATTTCCTTGTGTTTCTTGTTAAATACTTAAATATGATAGCTGATGCTCGATGTGGTCAGATTTTGATTATATTTTCTTGCTCACTCCTTTGATCACCTTGAACAATTTGGAAGATAATGGATCACCTTATTAATACTTATAACATGCACTTAAAACGTAGAAGGCATTGATTCTCTTCTCTAGATTAGTGATGCATTCTAAGATGGATGTAAACTTCTGCAGGTTCCATCTGGAGAGGTTTTGACATATGGTGACAATAATTTTGTTCAATTTGAGGAGGCTGGCATCAAAGAAGCACGGAAGGCTGCTTTTGTTCTTGTTGCTGGAGGCCTCGGAGAACGTCTTGGGTACAATGGAATAAAGGTAGAGCACCTAAAGCTTTCATGTGGTTAGTTTAGAAGTTGTTTTGATTTTTGTCTTCATTAGGTAAAATGCGCAGAATCTTTTGCAAGTTGATTGATAGCTGTAGTCTGTCACTTCACCCTGGAACTACTAATCTAAGGATGTGTGGCTGCATAAGATTGAGTTCTTCTGACAAATCGTTCTAATTATTTGCAGGTGGCCCTTCCTAGAGAAACAACAACAGGGGAATGCTTTTTACAACATTATATTGAATCTATTCTTGCTTTACAAGAAGCCAGTTGCAGCCTTGCCGGAGGTTGGTAGAAGTGCATGTCATGATTTTGTAAATATCCATCAGGGATGAAGATTACTATTAAGCCGCTTCTTGTTTTATCCCAATTTTCCATCAAACCACTAGCCAAGTAAAGCAACAAATTATAGGTGGCAATCCCAAGCTCTGTGAGGTATCTCTCCCTCAACTGTTATGTTAGGGGCTCAATAAGGAGGTTGTAAGGGGCTGTTGAGCTAGGGGATCCCGTCACAAGCTTTAGATTTATGAAGCTGCTTCCAAGATTTATTGGCTAGTGTTTCTATTTGTGAGTTGCTAAAATTTTGGTTCTTTAGAAACCTTTTAGAAAATGTAGAGAACAATTTAAACTTTATATCCTAAGCACAAATCTGTTGGATAGTGATGGTTCATAGAGCAGACCCAAACTAGCTTGGGATTGAGGTATTATAGTAGCAGCAGTAGAAACAAAAAAAATGCTTCTTATGGATAAAAATGGTATTAAGAATTGTCTTCCTTGGCTAAGCAAAGATAGTACAAGCTAAAAATGGATTGGCTGAAAATAATATCTTTTTGCATAGAGGTACCTGCTAAAATATCATGTTTCGAGGAAACCTAAAAGTATGATACATATCCTTAATACAATAAACATGTACCCGGTAACTAAAAGCTTCCTTGTAATTAGGCGACTGCCGAGTGGAGATTCCATTCGCTATTATGACGTCAGATGACACACATTTACGTACTCTGGAGCTCTTAGAGAAAAACTCTTATTTTGGAATGAAACCCACACAAGTGAAACTGCTTAAGCAGGTGAGCAAATGATCTCGCTGAAGAATTAATTAATAGTATCAGAACTTACATATTTCTTGATTTTCTTGCAGGAAAAAGTTGCTTGTTTAGATGATAATGAAGCACACCTTGCTCTGGACCCCCGTAATAAATATAGAATTCAGGTGGATAATTCTATGCTTAAAAATCTTCCTAGGTTTAAAGATATGATTCTTCTTGTATTCAATTGATATCAGTAACTTTTTAGCTGAAACTGCTTCTATTTATTTGATTTTCGCCCTTGCCTCTGCTCTATCAGACAAAACCTCATGGCCATGGTGACGTCCATTCACTTCTTTACTCAAGTGGCCTTCTTAAAGTTTGGTATGTTTTCACTCCTCCCCCTTTTTGTTCCATCTTTTTCTTTCTCATCCACTTTGATGTTATTCTGGATGAACCAATGAACCAGCCCCTTTTAGCTTACACAAAAGTTAAACCTTTTGTGTAGCCTATATCTACATCACTAGTGCTTCCAGTTTGTATTGATTTTTTAAAAGGTGCTTTCACTTAAACAGAGAAAAGCATATTTCTGTGACTTGATGGTCCAAATTTTGTGCATTCTAGGCATGATGCAGGCTTAAGATGGGTCCTTTTCTTCCAAGACACCAATGGTCTACTTTTCAAGGTTAGTTGGATGCCTTTTTCATTTTTGTTTCTTTGTTTTTTTCAATTGTTTCGTATTCTGCTCATGTATGTTAGGCCAATTTTATCAATCTGTACATTTCTTTGTCTTCAGGCAATTCCAGCAGCACTAGGCGTCAGTACCACAAAACAATACCATGTCAATTCTCTTGCCGTTCCTCGGAAAGCAAAAGAAGCCATTGGTGGCATTACCAAGCTTACTCATAAAGATGGTGGGTAGATAAGTAGCTTACATCTACCTTTACATCTTGTAGTGGCCCAGGGAAAAGGTCAGAAAAGAAGTAATAAATGCTGAAAAGAAAAGAAAGCAGGGGTCATAGTTAGCAGAAACTCATACTAGGCGGTGGGCATGTAGCCACCGCCTACTATGCAGACGAGCTACTTCACTACAATTTTGAGTATTGAAATTCATAAACGTGGATAATGTGGTGAATAAATGCTAGAAATAAAGTGTTATGCAGGGGTAGGAAGTCCCTAAACCAACTATGGAAAGATAATAGTTGAACAATTAAATACTTGTTTAAAAAGCTGTCATTCATAATAGAAAGGACTAAATTACAATAACTGACCCCCATGAACTTTACCTCTTGACTCAATTTTTTCTTCTGAGGCTTCTCTGTCTGTATACATGAAGAATTAATTAAGAGTTGAACTATCGAAGAAACTAAACGATTTAGACAGCTTGAAGTTGAGTTGTAAAACTGCAAAAAAAAAGGGTTTTGAAATGAAAACTTAAATAGGTTACACGGATATAGTATAAGGTTTTGACCCTTTTTGTGTTTCTTCACAATCCATCATCAGCTGTATCAAGAACAAATACTGAGCTGTTGGGAGCTTGAAGTCGCTTTAGCCATTAAACTGTTATTTACCAATTCGGACTTATTGTGCTCTCCACAGATTTGGACTTCCGTGTAATCTTCCTGCTATGTTTTATTGAATAAACTAGTATGGGCCTGTAATCAACCTATATCAAAGTGGGAGATCTCGAAATGATTTCCATCTTCTGAATCATCAAAATGTAAAAACAATACAATAAGTTGCTTAGATGTCATAAATTCAATTGAGCAATGCCAACTATACGCCATAGCATGCCCAAGTCACGATATGTTGGGCCGCTTCTGCCCTATCAAGAGTAACTCATGAAGCACAGAAATTGTGTTTTCTAACAAGGGTAACATTCTAGCTCTGTAATGTGTATGTTAACGTTTATTTTGGAGTCTTTTCTGTTTCATTTGTGATATTCTCCACAATAATTCTCTTAGATTCAGGTTCTAATGTAGTAATGTTCTTTTGTGCTTGAGCTAGTGTAGGAGTACCATTTGAGAAAGTTCATGTGGTGTTTGTGCTTCTATCTGACAATAATATCAATTGAAAAATCCTTTCTAGGGTATATAATATTGTTGCCTTTCTCAAAAAAAAAATAATGCTTTTAGGGCGAACGATGGTGATTAATGTGGAATATAACCAGCTCGATCCATTGCTTAGAGCGTCTGGATATCCTGATGGCGATGTCAATTCTGAAACAGGCTATTCACCTTTTCCTGGAAATATAAATCAAGTACGTGTTAGTCTTTATGCTGAACTATCTTTTTGTTTTCTTTCTTCCCATTCTTTTCCCTGTAATGACTCAAAAGTTATTTGCTGTATTCTTTTACCACTTTGCGTAATAGTGCGGACATTCCCCAAGTTCTTGGAAATTTTGGCCTTTAATGCATAATCCCTGTGGTTACAACTATCATGGAAAACTCCATTCTTTGAGTTTTGGGTAACAAAACTCCTTAAAAACCTATAAGTTGACCAATTGGCAGTTTGATCTACTTCCTTTCCCTTTGAACCTTCAGAATAAAAAGGCATTTTATATTTGATTCTTTTTGAACTCTGTAGGCTACAATTTATATGCAAACCTCAACAAGATTATATAAAAGTTGGGATCCATATTCCTATATGTAAGAAACAGAGCAAAATAAAATGGGAAAGGTTCCACGAAGAACCAGATAAGTAGGCAGACTTCTTCGTAGGAAAAAGAAATAAAATATTGTTTTTTAGATCAGCTTCATACTTGGTTTGAAGTCTCACTATCATCTTAGGCGGTGGCTTGATTCGTCAATGTGGGATTGTGTCATTAATCTTCCAAACAATGTTTGGTGATGAAACTCTTCTACATCCTAGTTCAAAATATAAATTCACCAGTATCAATAAAGTTAGTTTTTAGATATCTTACAAAGACTTTTTAATACTAGTACTAGAAGATGGTAAAGTCTCTTTTCTTACCTACACTGAACTTCTAGTAACTTAATGTGTCTATTGTTGCTTTGCAACATTGGCAGACTTGATTTTAACATGCAGACTGATTTCAGTAAAAGAACTAAGGATTATATGAATGTAACTTTTAAAAAGAAAGTGCATTGTATTCCTAGAAAGATATCTAAGGAAACACATGAAAAGTTTGTAGATGGCATTGCAATTAAGAAAGATGACTATCTTCTTAAAATGTACAGAGCTAATTGAAAAAATCTTATACAAATAGTTATTTGGGCAGAAAATCTCATAAGAAACAGAGAGGTGAAGTGCCCCTTCTTTGTGACAGTGGTTTATAAATTTTGAGCATGTATTTACAATTTACTTTGGAGGATGTGCCATGCAAATTATGCTGTAACGTCCAAGTTCCTCTGTTGTATAACTTTCCTAATTTTGTTACTTTCAGTAGAAAAGAGATTTATTGCTTATCTATGGCTGTCTACATTGCAATGCAGTTGATCTTTGCAATTGGCCCATACCTTGAAGAGCTCACAAAAACAGGAGGTGCGATCTCGGAGTTTGTTAACCCTAAGTAAACACCTACTCTTATGTCTCTACATTTAAGATATGTTCTAAGCTGTGGTGTCACTTTTTGTTCCTTTAAAACCATATGCTGGTTATCTTCTTATGGAGTATTGACTATTTGCGGTAACTCCAGGATATTTTTCCACGATAAAAATATGTAGAGAAATAAACCACTGAATTTGATATGTTGCTAGGAATGAATAAACAAATTGCAAATGGGATGAACTTCATTGTCATAAATAGAAATACTGATCCACTTCATATGCTTTATATCCAAGATGTTCCATCACTTCTAAGACATTACAACATATAGAATACTGGAATTTATTCTGATCTGATCACCTAGGAGTTATATAATCTATGCCTTTCCCAGTCTGATTTAAACCTCTGTTCTGAGAACAAATATTTTAAGGGTTTGTTATGACATATAAAAGAGAAGACGGCGATGACGAAGTTGAAGAGAGTATAATTAGAGTGATGTGATGTTGCAATTCCTAGTGTGAGGGGAGGTGGTGGAGACTGGATTTGCTGAAAGAAGAGACACTGTTCATGGCATTTGGATGCTTTGGCCTTTTTCTTATCATCGGTCTTTGGCTTCTAGCTGTAGTACCTAGCTTAATCATCGCGAATGCCTTGATATTTTGGAGTCCGCGTTCGTCTTCCTATTCACTGTTTGGTCTGTTGAATTCAAGTGTTTTGTTCAGTGTACCAAGGTGGATGTCATACAGAAAACAGATTCTTCTAAAGTCAATCCAGCTAAGCCCTCTGGAAAAAGTTATGATTATTCACTTTCGGAAGCCGGCTGGTTTGTCCTCTGAAGATCTGGACGAGGTTTATTGATTTCAGGAAGCAACAAGTACATCTATTCCAAGAAGAAAGGAACTTCCAGCAAGCTTTCTTATCCTTCAGAGGAGACATTGGACACTAACTCATGAATACTGGCCACGGCACTGAAGCTAAAGCTGTTGCTGCTAGCCTGCAACTGAGCAGTGGGACTGGAATGTGTTGAATATCCTCAGCTAGCATTTCATAAGCTAATGAAGGAGCAGCCTGTGAAGATTTTCTTTGTATTTCAGGCCTTATGTTTGGGTTTATGTTGCTTAGAGTGCGATTAAAGGGATTCATTACTAGCTCCTATATCATAATTCATTTGTTAATCTGTTGTCACTTTGTACATGTTTCTCGTAAACTCAACAATTTCAAGCATATGCGATGTTAAAATCCTATCTTTGCGATTTCAGAAGCTGCTTAACCTCTTTTTGACTGATTTTTGCATCTTTTTGTAGGTACAAAGATGCTACCAAAACTGCTTTTAAGTCCTCAACTCGACTTGAATGCATGATGCAAGATTATCCTAAAACGCTACCTCCTTCAGCTAGAGTTGGATTCACTGTAAGTAGAAGAAATCAGTATTGCTTTTGGCTTCTGATTCTGTTACATATGTTGTGAGTCATCTACTGTCAAGTTATCCAAGTGGGAGGATCACAATGCTTCTTACAATGACTCAGGTGATGGATGCTTGGCTTGCTTATTCACCAGTGAAAAACAACCCAGAAGATGCTGCCAAGGTAGGATGAGCAGCTTTCTGCATTGAAATAATTCTGCTATCATATGTAGGAAACATAATTTCAGCAAATGTGGCAGATGTCTTTAAATTGGGGCCGGCATAACATTTTGGTTGTCATGACAAAATCCATCATCCCCTACTTCTAGTTCTTGTTTCTCGCTGAAAGATCTGATGATTTAGTGCTGACTATATATAACAAATATATTTGTTCCTACTGGTTGGTGTGGAGTGTGGACCCTTCGCTCCATTCTGAAACTTTTCAGTACACAGGCCATTGTAATGAAGAATTGTTGCTTCTGGCTTTTTCTTTCTTAGAACTCGACAGTTAATTTTATATCAAATAGTTAGCCGAAAATTTTCCTATTTAGATCGTTATCATGTGTTTTCTCGAATGATTTCGCCTTCAAGCTTTCTGCTGAGTCATTTAGATCTTGTGTATACTTGTCAGATACTGTAATTTAGTTGTGCTGGTATTATTATCACAACCAAAGTACGTTTGTGGAGGCAACATTTCTCTTTGGTCTGTGAGATAATATTGTGGAATTTTTTTTCTTGCATATGCATCATAAGCTTGAAGGGGAGCCTTGGAGTAACTGGTAAAGTTGCTGCCATGTGACCAGGAGGTCACGGGTTCAAGCCTTGGAAACAGCCTCTGGCAGAAATGCAAGGTAAGGCTGCGTACAATAGATCCTTGTGGTCGGGCCCTTCCCCGGACCCTGCGCATAGCGGGAGCTTAAGTGCACCGGGCTGCCCCCCTATATGCGTCATAAGCTTATAATTAGTTGGCAAGCTTTGCTAAAACTTACGCTAAAAGTGAAAAATGCAGTGGCATATTTCTTCTACTTTACTTTTTCCTCCATTTATTAGCCACTGTCCTAACCCTCTTTCACCATCTAAGAAAGTTGAAACTGCTTACTGACGTTCTTAAGTCTAGTTTTTTGACTTGTATTTCTTGGGCTTTACATATTTTAAAGTCTTTCTGGGCAGTTGTTACTAAAAATAACTTTTAAGTTGTTATTGCTCTTGATGTGATTTCTTGTGGTTCACTTTCTAACTGTTTTTCAATTGTCTCCCTTACAATGAAAGGTGCCAAAAGGAAATCCCTACCACAGTGCCACTTCGGGAGAAATGGCCATTTATCGCTCTCACAGCCTCATTCTAAGAAAGGTATTTCTTTTCTTCTGGGATTCCAAGTGGGAAATTGAACTTTTTCCACGTATTTCTTTCTTGACTATATGGGTATTGATGCATTATGCACTCAATTGTAGTGCAGACCTCTATAGCAGGCAGTATAACGAAAAGATTGCTGGAATCTGAAAAAAATCCTTTTTGGCTTTTACTATGTCCTTGTACTTTTTAAGTAACACGTAAACCAGCAGAAAAGACAATAGAGAAAAAAAGGCAAAGCAGAAATTGAAAAGAAGAGTTGCTGCTCATCACTGGTGCGAGAAATGTAAATCAGAACATTTTATTTAGTCCCATTTGTGAATGAGTGGTGAGCAAGCCCAAACACAAGGTTACAGTTATGACTTATGTCCATTAAGATCATTTTGTTTTGCCCCATAATAAAGCATTTTTTTTGTCCTGCAATGTACTGCTTCAAGACAATCTATTCGAACACCCTCGGCAAAAAGTTACATTCTATATAAGGTATCTTTTTTATTTTTTTTATGTATATATATATAGATTTTGAATCCCCTGAAAACAAGATAAGATGTTGGCTTAGTGGTTTAGGGGATTCATAATTTACTTCAAGGTTCCAAGTTCAAACCTTAGACACTTTTTTTTTATTTTTCGAACCTCCTAAATGAAAATCCTTGATCCGCCACTGCTTCCAGACTACCTTTGGGCTTGTTCCATGGCAAGAAAGATGGGAAGAGTTTCATTTCTGTAACTTCTATTGTGATAGTATGATAGACAACCATCGACTCTTGAAACACTTCCCTAACTTTTCCCTTCATAATTGTCACTTCGACAGTTTCATATGAGTTCAGTTGGTAAACCTGTGTCTATCTAGTGTGTGCATCAATTACAACACATCTCTTTTTATGGCAGGCTGGTTTTAAGGTAGATGATCCAGTTATCCAAGTATTTAATGGACAGGAGGTGGAGGTATGGTCTCGAGTTGTGTGGAAGCCGAAATGGGCGCTTACTTTCTCGGAAGTAAAAAGTAAAGTGAGTGGAAACTGCTCCATTTCACAAAGGTCTACAATGGCGATCAAGGGGAGTAATATTGCCCTTGAGGATCTTTCCCTGGATGGAGCTCTCATTATAGGGGCTGTTGATGGTGCCGAGGTATGTCTCAAAGTCCTTGATCAATTTGTTATCTGGATGACAATATAGTGGTGTATCAACACCAGTGATGTCTCTTAATTGATACGTCATGCCTATATGGTTGTAATTAGTCTGCCCCTGAACTCAAATTTTCTGGTGAAAATATTAGGTTGATATTTGATACATTTGCTGATAATTTTTTGTGTTTTAACAGGTCAAAGTGGGAGGTTCTGTGCAGAACAAGGGTTGGACAATTGAAAATGTCGACTATAAGGATACTTCAATACCAGAAGAAATAAGAATCAGGGGTTTCAGATTCAACAAGGTTGAGCAGTTGGAGAAAACATATACTGAGCCCGGGAAATATTCTTTGAAGCCATAAGGTTGACACATTCCATAGAAGATTTTGAGCTCTTAAATTCTGTTGGAGCTCTGAGAGCTTGGCTAAACTGTTGATATTTATAGCAGATTTTGTTGCTTAGTTTATGTTTCAGAGTTTCTTGTAACATTGTGTCATAGGTGATGATTGTTCTTTCCCCTCCAATCATTGTAACTTAGTTAACAGTTGAAACGTTTAGAAACATAATAAGGGTATTCGTTGGTATTTATTTAGTAATAAGTCGTTTTGAAAATTGTAGCTATTGGTTAGGAAGAAGTTTTATTCTGCATAAAAGATATGGCTAACGCTTATTATATGTACTCTGAGTGAATGTCACTCTAGGCCTAAGGATATATATGCTTCCTCTGTCTTGGTATAGTGCACTAAATTTGCCTTGAACAATTGTTCAATGGAGTATTCATTGTTCACTCTTTGCATTTGCGATGAGAGCATATTTCCTGCATGTAGTAGTGTTTAATTGTTGATAGTTTAGCTGCAGTAACTGTCTGGCCGGTAAGGAGGTCATTTATTAAAGTGACAACAATATGTCCATTTACGATTACAACAGCTTTAGGAAATCGAACATGAATATGAAGTAGTTTGAAATTATATATTCTACTTCTGTGGTAATATTCTGTACTTTTTGCTTCACTTTATTAATCACATGGTGGTTCAACTGATTCTTGAATTGTTTAACTCCATCACTTCCCAAGTCCTATAGGGTCAAAACCTATAAAATTATCATGCATTCAGAATTTAGAAAAAAAAAATCCAAGTGGAAATTTTATATACTTATATATATATGCCGTTTTCAAAGGCTCGCACTAGGCACTCATTTTTTTGATTGAGTCGTATCACATCGAGGTTTTTTGAAGCCTGCTTAGAGTACTTAACAATTGCAGAAATCAAGCAAGATTCAAGAATACATCTATAATCAACAAGAGACAAGATATTAGGGCGAGACTGAGACGATTCAGACATGCAAAAAAGAGATGCACAGATATTCCAGTTTGGAGATATGAGAGGTTGACTATGAATGGTTTTAGGAGAGGTAGAGGTAGGTTGAAGAAGTATTGAGAAAAGATGATTAGACATGATATATATCATATAACTTCAGATTTTCGAATATATGACCTTAGATAGGAGATTATAGAGGATACAAATTAGAGTAGAAGGTTAGTAGGTAGTTGAGTGTAGTCTCGCTTATCTTTCTATACTGGTAGTCATAGTATTACTCTTGTAGGTTCTTGTTCCTTCAATTTCTATTACCAAGTCCCAGATAATTCGTTTATCATATTATTTTGTTATACTCTCTCCATTTCAATTAGTTTGTCCTACTTTCCATTTTAGTTTATTTCAGAAAAAAATATCTCTTTTCCTTTTTGATAGCTTTTAAATTTCAATTTTTCACGTGACATGTTTAAGGCCACAAAATTAAAAGACATTTTGCTATGTTCAACCTAAATTAATTTAATACCACAAGATTTATAAGTCTTCTTTACTTCATTAAAATTTGTGTCAAGTTAAAATTACAATCAATTTGAAACGAAGGAAGTAGTTACTAATCCTTTTTCAGTATGTTTTATCATGCCTTGTGTAGTATTTTTGTCTTAATTTCCTCACTTTTATTATTTTCTTGAGCCGAAAGCCTATTCAAAATAATTCCTCTACCTCTTAAAATAAAAATAAAATTTATGTATACCTCCATAAACCTTATTTGTAGGACTCCACATGCCGTTGTATATATAATGAAAAAGAGAAACTTCGAGATTGATTTGCAGTATCATTAGTTTCATTAAGTTGAAGTCACTTTCACTTCGAATTACTAGTAAAAGTAATTTTTATATATACAAATCAATGATTTTTTTTCTTCTTTTTTCAGATTTATATGTGTAGTGTTCATTATTAATTTTTCACGATATATGTTCATTATAAATGATAATATAAATATATAAATATTTTTAATAATTTTTAGAACTTATAAATATACTTTTATTTTTAAAAAAAATCAAATATTTTTCTAAAAACTAAAATCAAACTTATGGTTAAACTTTAGGAAAAACTACGGAAAATAAACCTTTTTAACAAACTATTTGCCACTCATATCTCATCCCAAAATAGTTCATTCCAGTACCCATTCGGTCCAAACTAATTACCTCTGTACTTCCTTTAATTATTTTTAAATTCGCGCTCAGTAGGATATCAACATAGCGATGGAGTATCACAACAGATTAAGTTCAGTTCTATATGAAATCGATATGGTATCAACATACCGACGGAGTATCACAAAGAATATATTTACTAATTAGTTTAATAAATAAGATTGTGATTTTGATAATTTTCTCTTAATTATTTTATTTTTATTTCTTAAAAAAAGAGCTTAATCCTATATGATACTGATAAAGTATCAAGATATTGTTATGGTATCATTGAGGATTTTAAAAGTGTCTCATTAAAAATTTTCAATATCATGATAATATACGAATATACTGTGGTAGTATCATTCATGTAATATCGAATGACTTAGGAAAATCTTTATAATATCATCACAGTATATATATATATATATATATATATATAATGGTATCATTCAATATTTGTATGAAACGATCCTTAATGATTATATAAAACGATCCTTAATGATACCATGTCAGTAAATGATGGTTTTATGGAGATGTAGCTGAAGGATAGAAGTAGACATCAATGATACCATGACAGTATATAAATATATTATGGTGGTATCATTAAGGACTAAAGTATCCTCAATGATACTATATCAATATATTGATATTGCGATGATATCTTGATTGCGAATCTCATATTTTGGAGAATATAAATTATAAAAAGATATTTAAATATAATTATTTTATTTTTATAAGACATGGACTTACTTTTCCCTAAACTTTACCCAATAATTTTCCAAAAGTATTTGAGAATCTATTTCACCAAACACAAGGAAATTGTGTATGATAAAAAGAAAGTTTTTGAACAAAAAGAGGAAAGAAACAAAAGGAAGATGACAATAAGAAGGCGTGCATCAAAGCAAATGGCTGGGCCTGTAATGTGCCGTCACTTCGATGACCACTGCCCCAGGAAAAAAATTGTTAAATACAAAGGTTGTGTTCGATACTGTAAAAAAAATTATCTTTAATTGATAAGAAAAAATATTATTTTAAAAAAATAAATCTTTAAGAATGACAAAAATAACTTTTCATGTAAAAATAGAAAAACAAGATCTACAAATCATATTTTACATTAATCATTTCCACCTCAATAGCTTTCATTAGGGAAGTGTATTCATCATTTTGATTCGATTTTGAAATTTATATGATTTATTTATTTATTATAGATTAATAAAATACTAAATTATTATTGATTTTTATCAATTCGATTATTAATTTAATCGTTAAAATTTCATATTAAAAAATCATTGCAAATCACTTTAAAATAAAATAACAAACCAAGTGAACTATGCATATGAATTGATAGTGAAAGTATAAAACTAAACACATAATATTGTAATTCATGTATACCTGTTATTTATGTATTAATTTTATATCATATTTGGTTTGCAAATAGGATAAAAGTTATTCATGTATTAATTTTACACAATGTTTGATTGGTAGGTTTTCAAATGTTGTAATTCATGTATTAGTTTTATATGGTGTTTTGTTTCATTTTTATAATCCTACATAATTAATGCTTATATAACTTATGAGGGGATCTATGTATAATTTATGTGAGATACAAAATGAAATAAGTTATGCAGGTATTAATTATACAGGTATTAAAATAGTAAATTACACATTTATTCTTATCAATTTATTTTTAAATGTATATTAATTTACAACAAATCAAATATATTTAAGAATTTAAATATAAAAAAAAGCATTACCACTTTTTTTGCAGGGGTCCGTGGTTTGTCTTGTTAATGGCTTAATTACTTTTAGTTTCTTTGCTTAATTTCTTGTTAATTGTTTTTTTGGCCGTAAGGCAACGACTGTTAATTATTTCCTTGTTAATTTAATTAATTTATTTGCTTAGTTTCTCTACAACGCATTGCCAATACATGTATTAATTTATTTTTAGTTATTTATCAATTAATTTAATTTAAATTACTTATCTCTTTAATCCTATTCGATACAAATTACTTTTAATTGCTAGTTATTTTTTTTTTTGCTTTATTGCTTTTAAATGTTGGTATTTATTTAATTTTAATGTGTTATTTAGATAGTTATTTATTTTAATGGGTATAATAAGTATTAGCTCACTAAATATTTTTTAAATTAAGAAATACAAATTAACTCACTAATATACTGTAATTTATATATAGTTAAACCATGCATAACTAATACCTACATAACTTAATCCTTCATAACTAACAAATACATTACTAATATCTGCATAATTAATCTCTGCATAACTCTAGCCAGCTACCAAACGACTAAGTCAAGGACTTTTATACCAATTAGTGATATTAAATGTTATTCATTATTTTACTATCGGATTGTCGGTTAACCCATTAAAAAAATCTCAAATCATTAAAAATTAATAACTCGATATAAAGAAAATCAAAATTGTTATGTAAACCGTTGAACCAATAACCAATAAATCGATCATTTTTTCTCGGTTCGATTTTAAACAATCCTAGCTCCCATCCCCACCACTCCACACTTCTATCCCCACTCTCACCTCTCATAATATTCTATATTATATACATAAATATTTAAGATAATACTCCCTTAGTTTATAAAATAATGACCTCCTTTTCTTTTCTTTTTAATTTATTTCAAAAAGAATGACCCCTTTTCTTTTTTGGTAAAATTTTAATTTCAATTTTTCACGTGGCATGTTTAAGGCCACAAGATTAAATAATATTTTGATATATTTGACATAACTTTAGTTTAGGTCCACAAGATGGAAAAATCTTCTTTGTTTTCTTAAATTCCATGTCAAATCAAACTAGATCATTCTCTTAAACGGAGGGAGTAATATTTTTCAAATTGGATTCTTGAAATTTTAAAATTCACTCCAAATTCATACTAATTACTAAAGTAATCACCAGTAGTACAAAATGATCAGCATTGTTTTTTCTTTATAACAAATGAAGCCAGAGATTTCTTCTCAATGGTTGAGATGCTTAATACAACAAGAAAGGAAGGAATATACTTAAGAAATTAAACCACTCTAAGAATGTCCCAGAGGGCTATACATATCTTAATTAATTATAGTATCTCTTCTTGATTATGTCCCCCTCTACTTTCTTCCAGACAAAAAGTTGGCCTTTGTTTTTTTTCAGCTTATAGCAAAATTACATCTCAACTTCCTGAGTACAAGAGAAGAAGAATCATGGCTATTTTCCACCACATAATGCTTAACCTTTCTTTGGGAAATGGAGGTGCTCCAGACTTCATGTTCTCAATCCTTAGGATCAAAACAAAGAAAGAGGAGACCAGTTAAGATATAGGGATGCTTAGGTATTTTCATATGTATGTTACATTGCTCGGATTCTTCGAAAATATTGTTAAACCTGAGTCGAATCCTCAAAAATTAATGATTTTGGAAGATCCGACATGTTTGGTGATATTTTCGAAGGATTCGAGCAACATAATATTTTATGAAGAGTGAAGTTACAAATAATAGTCGACGTTACCTAGTACTGGATGTAGCATAAATACATTTTTCATGACCTAAAACATAAAACAATGGAAATGTTAATATAGCATATATGTTTTCCATGCCTTCCCAAACAAAAACAATTACTTCTATTTCATAAAATTGCACGTTTTGTCCTACAAATGAGCCGGTTTATAAATTTTTGTCTTTTAGAAATCAAACGTATGCCTAGTGGGGCGTAAGTTATTTAGAAACTAAAGTCATGTGGATCCGAAAAAAGAAAGAAAGGCCAAACAGATGCTTACTTGGGTTGATTTTAGTCAACATTGCAGTTCCTCCAAAATTGCAGGCAATATCAGAATTTCCATTCTGTTGGTAGTAGTTATTGAAAGCAAATGAAGCATGGGATAGAAGTGTATTGGGCTCAAAACAAGGGCCACCGGCTTGGATGGGCCTGCAATCCGCCATCCCCAATCCACAAGCCCAGTCCAATGCATTCTGCAAATCAAACTGCCGAGCCCCGGCCCGTGCCACACACCATGTTGTGCCACCAAGGAATGTTGTGTTGCCTTCAGGAGGTGACAGAGTTGTAATTGGAACGGTTGCATCCTCTTTCTCTTGCACCATGCCCTCTACTTTTACCACTATATATGTTTTATAGTAATAATGTAACAACATACAACAACTTTAATGAGTAAGAAAACACAACTTTAAAGCAATATTGTGTGAAACACTAATCTAAACAGAGATTTAACTTCTTGACACGGACTCTAGCAACATATTTGAATAGTCTGAGCAACATAGCTCCTCGCAAGCCCACTCTCTTGGTGTTACTAGATTATCAAACCAACGACAACTATATTGTTTGAGCTAAATCATAAAGAACTACTTTGGACAGCAAAACAAAAAATGAGTGTTTTCTTTAGTTCAGGAAAAGGAATTCATCTTTTAGTAGTAAATACGTAAACCATCAAAATAGCTCTGTTTCAGACTAGCATTAACTTTTTGTCAAAATTGTCTTTTCTTTATCTCATTTAACTATTATTTGGGAAGATTTAGCAATTGAATATCTCAAGTCAAAAACAAAGTGTATTGGTGTTTTTAATCATAATATTTCTTTGAAGTGATTTTTCTCTTCCTTTAATCCACCAAAAGTAAAAACACCACAGTATCAACCAAAACGAAACCATTTTCTTTATTAACCAAATCTTCTTTTTTTTCATTTTTGACTTTACCCTTATTCCTTTCTTCCCTTGTAGACATTGATACAAAACTATTTCATTCAACTGTACATTTACATCCCCACCTAATAGTCTATTCCAAAATCATTATAACAATATTCTTTAAACAAAAACAACAACAACAACATAACCGGTGTAATGCCACTAGTGGGTTTAGGAAGGGTGAGATGTATGCTGACATTATCCCTAACTTTGATGGTAGAGAGACTGTTTTTGGCAGATACTTGGCTTAAAGGAACCCCACTAGTGGGTTTTAGGAAGAGTCGTATGTACACAGACCTTAACTTTTAACTTGATACTCGGCTCAAAGGAACAATGTTCATTAAACAGTAGTGTAACCCGACAAGTGAAGTCTAGAAATGGTAGGAGGTACGCAGACCTTACTCCGTAACTTTGAGGTGTAGAAAAAATGTTTTCAATATACCCTCGGCTCAAATGAACAATGTTTTTTAAAAAACAAGCCAAGAAATCCTCATAACAATGAGTATGATGAACTTCATAAACAAAAAGCTTAAAACTTTCTCTTAGACATAACAACAATGTAATAGAAGAAAACAAGTCTATGGGATAAACTTGAAATTAAATTAGACATTTCTTTACCAAACACTAAGTAGAAAACATTACAAATAACACAAAAAACTTCATTTCAAAGATAGAAAGGCTTGAAGGAAAGAAGAAACATTACCAACAAAACATTTCATAACCAAAAAGCTCAGAAAGATCCAATCTTTAAGTAGCATGGTGTTGAAAAATAAAAATGGCACAACTAACTAGCTTCTTCTCTCTTTGTTTTTACATATGAAAGAAAGGCAAGTGTTGTAATGTCCACTTTTAAATGCAGAGTAGCAGAAGAATCAAACCATTTCTTCAAGAGAAATTTTCTTTCCTTTTTATGTGTGTATTATAATCTTTTTCTTTTTTCCTCTTTTGATGTGAGTAATGAACACTGAGGAAGCTAAGTACTTGTGCTGACAACAGCTACTTTAAGCTTAAGCCTCTTGGTGGACTTATATTTAATTTACAACATTTTCTTATTTTGTGTGTGGGTGCCATTACAACTACGGGAAAAAAAAGTTGTCTGATTTCACGAGTGGGAAAATTATAATTCATAGATCCTTGATTCAAAAATATATTTTTTCTATCTCAATTTATATGACTTATTTTATTTTTTAAGTCAATCTAAAAAAAGATGACATATTTCTATATTTAGTACTTTATTTGTCCAAATTTATGTGGCATAATTCAAATTTTAAAAATCAAACAATCTAAATTTGGAGATTTGAGTATTCAAGTTTTTTGAAATGAAATTTATATATTAGGACACTACGTAAAAAAATATTATAAATCACAATAATTAATACTTCAAAATATTTAAAAATATATGAAAAAGTTACGGTCAAGTTAGACTTATTTGAATCTCGAAATTTGAAAGGTGTCACATAAATTGAGACGGAGGAAATAACAATTTAACTTTAAAGTGCTCATTTTACTCTTAATCAAATAATTTATAGTTGCAGATGAACACAAACATCTGCGGCTTATTATTTGTAGTATAATCTGAGTCATTTTGACTGTCCTAGAATGGAAAAATAAAGTATAAAGTCGGTATTAGCAGCACTTATCAGAAGACACTTTTGATCAAAATGGAATATAACGGAAATCATTTACTAAACTCCATGCAAAACTATTTCAAAATCTCTTGAAGTTGTCTACATCCTCCTCATGGCTAACAGATGTAACTAATGACACACCAATACACATAACACAACACATCTTTAAGAGTCTATGCATTGGTTGTTAGACGATACAAAGATCCATAAACACGATCGATAAGAGAGGCTCCTAAATTTCAAACTCTAAATCGAAGGTAGAACAAAAAACTCTCATAACTTCATGTCATTCTTGAGTGGACAAAGACATGCTGATATTGATATCCTCCGATGACCACCTGCATACCTTTCAGCTATAGCTTACTCCATCACCCTTTACAACCTCACCAATCCGGTATGCAGTGCTCGTCTTCTTTACTTCCCCAAGAATCCGATCAGCTGCTTCTGGACTAACTACAAGGACCATCCCGATTCCCATATTGAAAGTCCGCATCATCTCAGCATCTTCTATTCTTCCAGCCTTCACTTCAATGACCATATTGCAAACATTAAAGAAAGAAACAAAAACTGGAAAAAAAATGCAGGTTAATTGATTTCTCAACAATATGACATGCAATAGAAGTGTAACCGATTAGTATCCCATGTGCAAGTAATTAGTGGAAGAACATTCAAACAAGTGTCAAAAGATACTCACCTCTTGAATCCATTTAAAAACAGGAGGAATTGTCCAAGAGCCCTCGTAAATAAGGGCTCCAAGGCCTTTAGGAAATATTCGAGGGATATTGTCAGTGAAGCCACCTCCTGTAATGTGGGCGATTCCTTTAACCCCTCCTTTGTTAATAATATCAAGAACCTTCATTTTCCAAATCCATGAAACACATTACTGCATACCGATATTAAAAAATGAAATTTTATTAATAGAACTTGAAGGAAAGGAACCAAAGGTGAAACCTGTTTAACATATATAACAGTTGGGGCAATCAAAGCTTCACCAAGTGTAATAGATTCACCAGGAAGCTGGTCTTTCAAGGAAAGGCCACTTTGCTTCAGAACCCTACACAGAGTAGCATATTATCATTATTCAAAGGAAGGAAAGAAAAGCATGCAAGTCAAAAGAAAATGAACTTATCAAATTATTTTTAAAGGCTTAAATGCATAATTCCTCTCAAGGTAGACAAACCTTCTAACAAGAGAAAACCCATTTGAATGAACTCCACTAGATGGTAAACCAATAAGAACGTCTCCAACCTTGATACTTTTCCCGTCAATAACTGAATCCTTTTTAACAATGCCCACAGCAAACCCACTGAGGTCATACTCGCCTTCGGCATAGAAATCTGGCATCTCTGCAGTCTGAAACGCACATTAAATCAACCGAATGCAATAAAAGGAGATTGTTTCTAATTCCATAACCATGGTTTACCAAACATATAATAATTAAAAGCATGTCATTATTCACACTCAACAAATATACTCGATCACATTAGCCAATTCTACATAAATAGAAGAATTCTTACCACACACATTTCCATGTCATGAAACAAAACCAACATTTGGGACCTTGTGAGTGAGAGAAGCTATATGCAGTAGTATACTAACCCATAATAGCACAAGAAAAAGGAAGGGTGTGACGAAACAGGAAAATGACATGCTACAAGTTTTGATAAGTGATCCAGAATGTCTCAATGACTCAATGCACACATCAACGGAAAAAAAAAAGTAGCACAAACTAATCAACTTTATGCTGAAATTCTTTTGTTAGAAACAGCAGCTCAATATTTGTCATTCATATATAATGCTTTTGCTGCAGAATATGAGTGTCACAAAAAAAATTACTAGGAGTGATTTTTAGATTAAAAATGGAGTTATAAGTACCTCTCCCCCTAGAAGAGCACAGTCAGATTGCTGGCAACCATCCACAATACCTTTTATGACCTGCATACATGTAAGAAGACAACTCTGTTTTACAGGAAAGGAGACAACACACCAGTTTGAATAAGGCTCTAGAAATGCCAGGAAGTAAGATAGATATATGTGGCCAGACGTACCTTCTCTGCAAGGTCAACATCAAGGCGGCTGGTTGCAAAATAATCAAGGAAAAATAAAGGTTTTGCTCCAGAAGTGACAATGTCATTAACACTCATCGCAACCTGGGAAGAAAGACACCATTAGTTCTTGCATATCTGCAAAAAACATAAAAAGATGAATCAAACTTACAAGATCAATCCCAATGGTATCATGAATTCCCGTTTCAAATGCCAACTTAAGTTTTGTCCCCACACCATCAGTACCAGCCACAAGATATGAATCCCCTGATCAGTACAAGAGAAAACCCACAAAGAAGAATTTACAAAATTAAGATCAGCAACAACATAAAAAAGTCCAAAAGAACAAGAAATAAAAGAAAAAGAAACACATATACTTTGACTATTGGTTACACAGACAATTAGGAAAATATAGCAGAAAATATAAAAAGAGGAAGCTAAGGATTTTAGTGGAATTAAGGGTTTTAGAACTCCATAAGACCATAACCCACAAGTCTTCACAACTATAATGTTAAATTAATTTCAGTTGGACAAACTTGTCCGTGCTCAGTTGCATTGTGACTCCATCGTTTAATGATATTCAGAATCAGTAAAAAAAGGTTTGGAACTGATATAACTTGCACTTTGGACTGGCTAATTTAGATTTTCACATTTCCAGACCAATATTAAACTCTGAGAAGAAACTGATTTTTCCACCTTATGCTTAGAAGTTCAAATTAAAAAAGAGATGTGGGTGAAAGGAAAAAGACTTGTCCACTTAGCTGGTAGAAAAGCAAAAACTTAAAAATCACATGGTACTCCTTTGGCAGGTTCTACCACTACAACAGTGAGTAATTGCAGGCACTGAAAAAGTGATTGCATCTCTGTTGCTCGGACTCTTCAAAAATGTGGACATGTGCGTGCCGTATCCTCCAAAAGTAGTGCATTCTTGGAGGATCCGACACAGGTGTAACAACATTTTGGAGAGTCCGAACAACATGGGGTTGCATAGTGAAATACTGAATGCTTAAAAGATGCATGACCTTACAAAGGAGAAAGTGGCCTAAATTCAAGAACTATTATTCGTTTCGCAAGACAAAACTGCTTTCGGGATAATTGTGGACACCAGTAGGCCAAGTTACAAGCTTATGGACCTGAACTTATGTCATTTTGGTAAAACTACACCACATTTCTGACCCTAATGTATAAAGAATCCATATGAGAGAAGGGTTTGCTACCAGTCTTACCAGCAAACCCCAATGTAAATGCAAAATAAACCTACGAAAAGACTACTTTGGTCTCACAGAACAGAGGTAGCTATGCCACTGTATAGTTGTGCACCCAAGGATGTGGCCTAGAGGTCAATTAAATGGGTTGAGAACCATGAGGTCTCAGGTTCAAATCCGATCAAATGCAAAAACACTAGGTGATTTCTTCCTATGTGTCTAAGCCTTGGTGGAGATAGTCAACCGGTACTTGTTCAGGTGGAAGGTAGTAGGTATCCCGTGGAATTAGTTGAGGTGTGCACAAGTTGGCCCAAACACCAAGATTATAAAAATAAAAAACAATAGTTGTAAATGAGCATAAAAACCTCTTTTTGATCAAATTAATTAACGTTACTGCTTCTTAATACTTGGTTTGTTCATTTCAAACTTTTGTTTATATTAACTGTTTAAAATGCAATATGCTGCTGCTGGGACAAAATAGAGTCTGCCAGGCTTCGCAGGTAGTGACACTACCATAGTGTGTGCCCATTTACTCCAGCCTAGATGAGGAGGACTACTCCTCACATGTGCTTGTACGGTAGCAAGCTGCACGTTAGATTAGTCAAGATGCATGCAGCATTACCCGGAGACTAGTGTCATCACAAATATTTTTAGAAAAAAAAAGGTACAACACTGGCATCCATCCATCATTAATAAAGCTTCCATTTTTCAATGAAAAGAAGAATACAAGCTTGATTTAAAAAGATCAAAGCCAATGTCCAGCATAGTATACAAAACCAAATCAGACTAAGCCTAAGAACATTTTTTTCTAAAGTATTCACTTTAGTCAGGGCACCAGCTTATTGATCAAACTGTCCATTTAAGTTTTATAATTTTATAACACACAAATCATGATTAAGTTTTCACTAAACAAATGAGTCAAGATTTTCAATTGAAGATGCCATGTAAAAAGTTTAACCAACAAAGAGAAGGCTAAAGGCAACAATACCTAATGGAAAGAGCCCTCCAAATCCCCCAATTCCAGGTGCCATTTTGGCTATTCTCCTCACAAGCTCTGATCCTGCATCAATGTCCACACCAGCATCCTTATATGTAAGACTGCTGGGCTCATCTGCAGCAATGTCAACCTGACTGGCACTACAAGTAACCGAGAATGTAATGCTTCTCTCTCTGTTACTTCTAGCAGTTATATCTTTGCATAAAGGCGATAGCTTCTTTGAGAAGCCTTGGAGCTTGGGTACACATGATCTTGGCTCAGAGATAGAGGATTTCAAATGAAAAATAGGGGATGCAGCAATACACCTAGATAGTTCCATATTTGCTCCACAAGACGTGTTCATGACAACCCAAGAAAAAAGCTGCTTCAAGCTCAACAAACTAAAATAACCAAACAAAAGAGAACATAGTCAGAAGCGTATCCTAAATTTAAATTTGATAGGGATCTTATTGCTGGACCCATTACTTTTGAATTATGGGTTAGAAATTTAATTTACAATTCTAATGAATTTCACATACATATCTATATGCTTCACCTACCACCAAAAATAGTTACGTCAAAAAGAAATTTTACTATAATAGTAAGCTCTTCAAACAAATAATTTCACATATTAACACATCGACTTGCTCTTGCTCCAAATATATGGAAGTCTAAATAATAGACTTGACACAAGAACAACACTAACTAAGAAAAGTGATAGCTAATAACACATTAATCAATTTCAAAACTCAATAATGCTAACAACTAGTAAGAGCAGAAAAATAAAATCGGATTATAGATGGAACAAAAAAGAAGATAAGAAGTTTTATGAACTATACATGCAGCTACCATATCTCCAACAATTAGGAACTGTGCAAAGAAGATAAGAAGTTTTATGCAATGTAATGCAATCACCATACTTGCAACGACATCATCACATTTAGCAACCAATACAAAAAAGTTGGCCCTCAAATAGCCAACACGAGATACTTAAACATTATAAATCAACTCCCCGCTCCATAGCCTAAAGCCCATAAATTTAACAGTTTATAGCTTAAAGGTTAGAATCAAATCCTGAAGATTGAAAAATAACCCACCAAAGATAAACCCCAATTCAACACTCATCTAATCATATATTATCGTGCAGCACCAAACAACATGCACCAGTTAACACAACAAAAACATCAACTAATTAATCATCAAAGTCGGCTATTTGAAGACTCAATACTAATTCTGCTCCAACTAGACAAATTCATTCATAGCTCAGTAGTGACAAAATTTAAAATTTAGTTTAAAAAACTACCTTTTAAACCAAAAATTAGCAATAGTAAACTAAAAATAAAACAGAGCAACAGATACCAAACTCCCTAAATTATCCAAATTAAGCAACATCATAGAAATTCGGAACTTATCCGACTCGAAAACAACAGGACCCAAAAACCCAATCCATCTAATCACCAAAAAAATAAGATATTAGTCGGAAGCCTTCATCTTCACGGGAAGGTCAGTAACCACTGCGGAGCAGAAAAAAAAAGTTGGCCTTCTTGATTCCTCCCTTAACAAGAACACTAAGAGATCTTTTATATAGAGCTTCTTCATGCACAATAGCTATCAAAGAGCAATTATGATTATTTATTTATTTCAACTACAGAAATTCAAGATTGAAGCACCCAATATCCCAAACAGGGCATGAGCACAAATGGATTACAAAAACCTAAACCCACAATTTCTAACACCAATCCCATGTTTATATACATAAAGATATTGCCTTTTGCAAGAATTTACAAATACCCATTTAATCAAACAGGGTATACAGAAAAAACATCATGTCAAAAATACATAGAGATTGTGACTTTTCAAGAAATTAGAGTTGCCTTTTTCAAGAAAAAGCTCCTAAATAAAAAATCAAAGAGAAAACATGGATTCCAACCCAAACACATAAAGATTGTGTCTTTTTGAAGAAAATAAGAATTACCCATTTCATGAAAAAGCTGAAATCATGAGAATTGAAGGAAATAAGAATGACCCATTTCAAGAAAGTTACCTGCACGCAGGAGGAATGAGAGAGAAGAGAGGAGAGAGAAGAGAGAAGAGAGAAGTGAGGAGTGATTAGTGATTGGTAAAAGAGAGAAGCCTAGAGCTGTGTATCGGTCGGTTCGATTTGGTTATGAAAGTTATCGGTTTTACTTATTGGTTATCGGTACCGTTAAAGAACCATTAAGATATCGGTTATCGGGTAAACCATTAACGATTCACACAATTCTTTTTTAATGAAAATCACATAAAAGAATGTAGCTAATGGACCTATTATACTAGGTGCAGGTCCTTCTGGTTTAGCAGTTTCAGCTTGTCTTAAAGAAAATGGAGTCCCTTCACTTATTCTTGAGAAAAGTGATTGTATTGCTTCTTTATGGCAACACAAAACTTATGATCGCTTAAAACTTCATCTCCCTAAACAATTCTGTCAACTCCCATTGTTTGATTTCCCTGAAAATTTCCCAAAATACCCCACTAAACACCAGTTCATTTCTTACTTGGAAGAATATGATATTTTCAGTCATGATACTTTCACCAACGACTTAAGACTGCGAAAAGATATAGAAACATCATTGATTGAACTGTTTCATACAAGAGATGGATGAACTTCTGAAGGAACTAAATAATAGCTAAAAACAAAGGCAGAACAGAAATAACAGCTAAACAAGAACTACAAACAGTCGGCTAAGCAACGAATAAAAAATATAGTTGAACAAGAACTAAACAAAGGCTGAAAAGTGAGCATTGAACAAGAACTAAACATTCATGAAATTGGGTTGAAATTTAGGATAGTTTTCTCATAAATCGAACCCATAGGTCATAGTGAAATCATGAGATTGAGTATTTGAAACTTACCAGGCGGCAGCAAGCGCAGAGAATGAGAAATCGTGAGGTTCAGTTCTGAGTTCAGAGCTTCAACCGTGAAATCGTCACTGAGCAGTGAGGCGTGAGGCTCTAAGCAGTCGAACTCTCGAGCTTCAGTTCGACCTTCGAACTCTCGAGCAGTGACAGTGAAGTCGTCGTCAGAGGAGTGAGGAGCGACTTATGAGTTTTGACAAGTGAGAATTGTGAGCCCTAATTGTCAATTGGGTTTAAAATAGAAAAATTCTAAAAAGACCTAAAATATAATAGAAGCCCTACAAATTTTCGGTAGAATTAAGCAGTCAATGAACTTTTTGACAAAATTATTATTTTTATTATTATGGATATAATAATTTTTTCATTTTAATTGTGTATTTTCTTTTTACTTCCTCATAATATGTCACACATAGTTTACCTTTAATTTGTTTGTTTTTTTTAGTGCAATAACTAGACATAACGATTACGCACTTCTTCTTTTTCGGCCCTAAGCCAAATCTGTATAAATAACTTGACTAGAACTCTAATATCTTTAGCAAGATAAATTTAATTATATTATAAAATACTAGCTAGTAGATGCTCTATTTAAAAATGGGCTTCATTTAATGTTTAGTGGCCAAATTGTGTAACTAATACACTAGAAAAAAAAAAACTGACAATTCTCTCTTTTCTTTTTGTCTTCCTTTTTTGACTTATGTCTATTCTTTTTATAATTTAATTATTTTATAACACGTTATCAGCACGAAACTCCATCACTTTAAGCTATTTGAAACAAGTGACAAAAGGGTAAGAATTTTATTTTCTTAAAATGTCTAATCTGTCTAAACTTGAATTTGTTGTTCTTGATATATCTGAAAAAGGCTACTCATTATGGATAGTAGATGCCGAAATACACCTAGAATCGATGGGTCTAGCAGATACTATCAAAGATGACAATAAGGCATCTAGTTAAGACCGTGTCGACGCCATGATATTTCTCCGTCACCATCTTGACGGAGGATTAAAATTACAGTACCTCACATTAAAAGACTCTCATAAACTGTGGAAGAATCTAAAAGAAAGATATGACCACCTGAAGTTGGTCATCCTTCCACAGGCACGTCATGATTGGCTCAATTTGAGATTAATGGATTTTAAAAATATAATTCTGTCTTATTTAGAATTATAACACAGTTAAATTTATGCGGAGAAGAAATCACTAAGCAAGTCAAACTTGAGAAAACATATTTCACATTTTCACCCACGATTATGCTCATGCAGCAGCAATATCGCGAAAAGAATTTTAAAAAATATTCTGAATTACTTTCTCACCTTCTTATTGCTGAACAACATAACGAACTGTTAATGAAAAATCATGATAGTCGGACCGTTGGTTCTTTGTCACTCCCTGAAGTGAATTAGGCAAAATATAAACAACGAAAAAAAGGTCATAGCCCAGTCATGATCGTGGTCATGATCGTGGCCATGATCGAAGAAGAAATTATAATTATGATGCTCGTCTGGCACTAAAAAATGATCAACAATACAAAAAAGAGTGGAAAACAAGAAGATATACCAAAGAAAAATTTAGAAAGCATACGTCATAGATATGGAGGTATGGGGCACTGGTCACGGACATGCCGGTCATCAAAACGTCTGGTTCAGCTATATCAAGCATCCTTGAAGAGAGCAAAAAATAATCCAGAGACAAACTTTATTTCTGAAGACAATATTGAGCCTATGCATCTGGATGTATTTGATTTCTTCAATTTTCCAGAAGAAAATGTGAATATTAATAAGCCTGATAATAGTTAAATAATTTTTTTTCATTTGTTTGTACTAAATAATATGTTTATATTTTTCTAATTCATGTAAATAAATAAAATTTATATAATGAGCCATGTTTTAATTATAATGTTTACTTTATTTCTTTTTGAAGAAAAATATGGATATGCCTCAAATTTTGTTTGAATCAATAATCAATCATGAGAATATTTGTGTAATTGACAGTGAAACAACTTATGCCATTTTTAAAGGCGAGAAATATTTTTTCTACTTGCCTAGAAGAAAAGCAAATGTTACTACAATTTCTGGTAATTCAAAAATAATTGAAGGCTCCGAAAGAGCTACTATATTTTTGCCTAAGGGTACAAAGATTGTTATAGAAGATGCAATGTTCTCTTCTAAATCTCCAAGAAACTTGTTAAGTTTTGAAAATATCCGCATAAATAGATATCATGATGAGACACTAAGTGAAATGATTATTGAATATTTGGTATAATCAAGAGTGTCTCAGGCTAGAAATATATTTTGGAAAAATTACCAACTTTGTCGGTTGGCCTATATTATGTAGAAATTAGTGCAATTGAAGCACATTTGATTGTAAACCAGAAGTTTACTTATCTAAATACATTTGTGCTATGGCATGATCGAATCGGTCATCCTGGATCAATAATAATGAGAAGAATTCTTGAAAAATCAACTAGACATCCGTTAAAGAACCTGAAGATTCTTACGAATGATGAATTTTCATGTGCTGCTTGTTATGAAAGCAAATTAATTGTCAGATCATCAACCCTAAAGGTTGGCATCGAATCTCTTGGTTTATTAGAGCGTATACATGGAAATATATGTGGACCTACTCATCCACCTAGTGGATTATTTGGATATTTTATGATCCTAATAAATGCATCATCAAGATGGTCTCATGTGTGCCACTTATCATCTCACAACATGGCATTTGTGAAGTTATTAGCACAAATAATAAGATTAACGGCACAATTCTCAGATTCTCTAATTAAAGTTATTCGCCTTGATAATGCTGGAGAATTTACATCCCAAACTTTTGATGATTATTTCTTATCAATTAAGATAAAAATTAAATATCTTGTTTGTTATATTCCGTATTTTTGCACATTAAACTATTCGTGAGCTAATGAACATAAATTCAAGGACTTTTAATTTTGAATTTTAAAATGGCACGACTTGTTTGTAATTGACAAGTTATATGAATAATATATGTGAAGTTAAAGACAACTCAAGAAGGACCCTTGACCCAAATCAAAGTGGAAGCCATCAAAAATATTTTTTTTTAAGTCACGTTTTCGGAGGATATGATTTCGGAAGGCCATAACCCCTTTGGAATTAGGAAATTTGGGAAAACTCTCAAAATGAAAGTTGTAGACAATTAAAATAACTTTCCAACCATATTCGTGGGTCTGGAGGTGACATCGGGATAAGGATATATGGACATTTTAAGGTAAAAGGGTTGAGCTGAACAATGGATTCGGCCCAACCCGATTCCAAGTCGGGTCAAGCCCAATACCCACACCATTTAAGGAAATTTTTTGGCTTTCTCCTTCATTTTTTAGATCAAAATATCCAAAAAATTTCATAGATAGAGAGAGAGGAGAATCTTAAAGGGAAACACCAAATTTGACCAAAATTTGAGCCCCGAATCCCGAAGCTCATGAAGAGGAAAGTGTTGTACATCGTGCTGCCTTCAATTTGAGCTAAAAATCAGCCAAGAAGGAGAGTGTTAATATGGTTGTTGCATACTTGAGGCAATATTAAAGTCTCTTTTTTATTGTTAACACGTTTATTTAGAGTATTAACGGATTAGAACGGATAAAATAGCGTTATAAATTTATTTGTTATTTTATTGAGATTTATGGATTAAGAGGGTGTTTTAGATGGATTAAATGGATGAAATTAGCAAAGTTATGATGTATAATAATTTTTGATATTGTTTTTGATGTTGTTGATGAGTTTTTGTTCTTAAATTTGGAAGAATAAAGTGTATGAAGATATTGTATATATTTTAGAGCTGTTTGGTATGATATTTGTGGTTGTTTTGTAATGATATTTTGGAGACTATTTCATGGTTGTTACGAACTGTTTTGTGGGGTGGAATATCAACGGATTGGCTTTAGTTGTTGTTGTTGTTGTTGTTATACAATGGATATACAGAAATAAAGAAATGAATACAAGCATTGACATCCGAATGTATGTTGGGCTGTTTTGGAAGTAACTTAAGGATGGATTTAATTCTATATTGATATGGAATTGTTGGTATTGTTGTTTTTGATATTTTAATTGGTGTTTGGCTAAATTGAAGTTTCGAGGATTATTACGTTTGCAGGAAAAATGATGCCCGAATTTTGTTAAGTTTCATTTGTACTTGGATTAGTTAGTAAGTGATGTGGATATCTAATTGTGGCCTATATCATCTTAATTTTAGACCCACGAGTTCGAGAATTAGACGTTGGACATTTAGATAGAGTTCAAGGTATGTAAAGCTAACCTTTCTTTCTTTCGGCATGATTCATATGAAACAAATGGACGACGAATGTATAAATTTCAAAGAAGCTCCTATTCTTAGAGACACTAGGATGGCTAATGTTTTTGATTCCCAGAACTTATATCATTATGTCTTGATACATGTGTATGATTCCAGTCATCCTATTTTGGCATAATTCATATTTTGGCACAATTCATATTTTGGTATAATTCATATTTTGGCATAATTCATATTTTGGTATAATTCATATTTGGTATAATTCATAATGACATTCGAAGGGTACTTGAGATGACTATGGTCTTGATTTTCAAATGATGATTCATTTTGATTATTCTATTGAATCTAAGATGATAATCTAATTGTATATGGTTGCTCATGATATTTCACTCGTGCATATTGTTATTGTATTATTCACCAAGTCCCGGGCTGGATATATTGTCATGCACAGTTTTACTACATCATTCATTGAGTCTCATGATGGGTCGGGTACGGTATACGTGCACACAACTTTATTCACCGAGTCTCTTATTAGAGGGACGGATATGGTATATGTATACGATGATATGATGATATAATAATATGATGATACGATTATGGCATCGAGTCCCATAATGGATCGGATACGATATATGATAATGATGTGTATGATTTGTTCGTAAGGCACATGTACAGTGAGTTCTTGATTATCATATTTGTCTACTGGACTCTCTACTTCAGTTATGAGCTTTCTTATTGTATTTCATGCTTTATATACTCAGTACATATCTCGTACTGACTCATTTTTTGGGGAGGGAGGGGGCTGCGTTTTATGCCCGCAGGTGCAGGTACTCGCTTTGGTGATCCGCCAACTTAGGACTTTTATTCAGCTGTCTTGGATGCTCCATTGTCCTGGAGCCTAGACTTTTGGTACAGATCCTTTTTGATGTATATATATGTTTATCTAGGGGTACGGAGGGGCCCTGTACCGTCATATGATACTGTTGATACTCTTAGAGGTCTGTAGACATAAGTGTGTGTTGTGTATAAATATTGTTTGGCATGTTCGCATGACTTATTTTGGGACATTTTCGTACGTAATGGCAACCTTATCGTCTTACGTGTATGTATATACTTTGGGATATTGTGCGTAGTGGCAGCCTTATTGGCTTGCGTATGTGGTTAGAGATGTTTCTGTATGTAGTAACAACCCTGTCGGCTTGTGTTTCATGATATTTTGGTTGATTGTTACTTCTCAGGAGACAGGCTACTTTGATACATGTGTGTAACATTTTGAGATGATGTCATGTTTTCACAAAGCCTCCATATTGTGTCTAGCTTTAGTTTGATGATGTCTAACAAATATGTATACGAGTGTCCAACTCGGGTACTAGTCACGGCCTACGGGGTTGGGTCATGACACTGTTGCTTATGTTCATACTCAAAATGGCCTTGCAGAGTCATTTATTAAGCGCCTACAATTGATAACAATACCTCTACTTATGAAAACAAAATTGCCAATTATTATTTGGGGTCATACTATTTTACATGCAGCAACATTTATATATCTCAGACCGATAAATTATAAAAATACTCTCCATCACAATTAGTATTTGGTCGTGAGCCAAATATGGTCCATTTATGAATTTTTGGTTGTGCGGTATACTTGTCTGTAGCACCATCACAAAGTACAAAGATAGACCCTCAACGAAGGTTGGACATATATGTTGGGTTTGACTCACCCTCTATAATTTGCTACCTTGAACCATTGACAGAAGACTTATTTACTGCTCAATTTGCAGATTATCGATTTGATAAAACAACTTTTTTGCAATTAGGGGGAGAAAAAAAAGAACCCAAAAGAGAGAAAAATTGCGTGAAAAAATTCCATCACTATCTTATTTTGATCCACATACCCGCACATGTGAGCAGGAGGTCTAGAAGATCATCCACTTACAGAAAATAACAAATCAAATGTCAGATGCATTTACTGATTTAAAACAGATAACTAAGTCACATATCCCTGCAGTGAATGTGTCTATTTGGATTGATGCCCCAAAAGGACCATCTACTAGCATCATAGCTTTTGAATTCAAAACACGCTTGAAGCGTGGTAGACCATTGGGTTCAAAGGATAAGAATTTTAGAAAAAGAAGTGTGAGAAATAATAAAGATGATACTACAAAAGAACCTCCTGAAGAAGGTCAATATTTGAGTAATCCTAATATTCCTAAAGAAATCAGTAAACCCGAGACTCAAGTGTATGAAGAACTTTCAATATGTTCTACCGGTGATGAAACAAATTTAGATCGATCAAAAAGTACGATGGATAATATTTTTGCATATAATGTTGCACTTAACTCCATGCAAGATAGCGAAAGTCTTGAGCCTAAATTCATCGAAGAATGTCAACGTAGATGTGATTGGTCAGAATGATAAAAGGTAATTCAATCAGAATTAAACTTACTTACTAAACGTGAGGTTTTTGGACCTGTAGTCCAAATACGTGAAGGTGTAAAAATAGTTGGTTATAAATGGGTTTTTGTGCGAAAACGAAATGAGAAAAATGAAATTGTAAGATACAAGGCATGCCTTGTTGCACAAGGATTCTCTCAAAGAACCGGAGTCAACTATGAAGAAATGTATTCACCTGTTATGGATGGAATAACTTTTCGATTATCTTATTAGTTTAGTTGTATATAAAAATCTTGAAATACATCTAATGGATGTAGTTACACCTTACCTTTATGGTTCACTTGATGATGAAATTTACATGAAAATCCCAAAAAGATTAAAATTATCTGAAGCATGTACTAAGTCTCGGGAGATGTACTCAATCAAATTGCAAAGATCACTATATGATCTGAAACAATCAGGGTGTATGTGGTATAATCGCCTTAGTGAGTACTTGATAAATAAATGTTATATAAATGATGTCATTTGTCCACATATTTTTATTAAGAAAACGGAATCAGAGTTTGTTATACTCGTCATTTATGTTGATAACATAAATCTTATTGGAACCCCTGAAGAGGTCCAAAAGGCGATTGAATATTTAAAGAAAGAATTTGAGATGAAAGATCTTGAAAAGACAAAACTTTGTCTGGGTTTGCAAATTGAATATTTAGCAGACGTGGTCTTTGTCCACCAATCTGCCTACACTGAGAAAATCTTAAAACGATTTTAAATAGACAAAATACATTCATTAAGTACTCCAATGGTTGTTCAATCACTTGAAATGAATAAAGATCCATTTCAACCTCCAGAAGAAAATGAAGAACTTCTTGGTCCTAAAGTACTACATCTCAGCTATTGGTGCACTTATCTATCTTGCTAACGCAACCCGACTTGATATAATATTTTCTGTTAATTTGTTGGTAAGGTATAGTTCATCCTCAACACGAAGACATTAAAATGGTATCAAACATATTTTGCGATACCTAAAGGGTACCATTGATATGAGTTTGTTTTATACTAACAAAGGTTGTGCAAACCTTATTGGTTATGCAAATGCACATTATTTATCAGACCCACATAAAGTTCGATCTCAAACAGGCTATCTATTTACATACGGAGGAATTGCTATATCATGGCGATCTACAAAACAATCTATTGTTGTTACTTCTTCAAATCATGCTGAAATAATAGCAATTCATGAAGCAAGTAGAAAATGTGTGTGATTGAGATCTATGATATAGTTCATCAAAGAAAGATGTGGCCTGAAAAATAATTTCAAAATTTCCACAGTTATATTCAAAGACAACACTGCGTGCATAGTTCAATTAAAAGGTGACTTCATAAAAGGAGACAGAACGAAACATATTTCACCAAAATTAGTCTTCACACATGATCTTCAAAAGAATTGTGATATTGATGTAAAACACGTTCGTTCGAGTGATAATCTTGCAGATTTATTCACAAAGGCATTACTAACACCAACTTTTGAGAAGTTAAGATATAAGATTGGAATGTGTCGTCTCCAAAATATCAATTGAAGTTTTCACCAGGGGAAGTAAAATACGTGTTGTACTCTTTATCCTTTAATCAAGATTTTGTCCCACTGGATTTTCCTGATAAGGTTTTTAATGAGGCAGCACTCAAAACTTATTATCGAATGTGTGTACTCTTTTTTCTTCACTTGGATTTTTTCCACTGGATTTTTTCTAGTAAGGTTTTAACGAGGCACAACATTTATGGGTGTTCAGGATAACTATGTATATTATTTATAGCAAAGTTTTTAATGAGGCAACAACCAATGTATTTTGAGAATCACTATATATATTTATTTTTTTACTATAATTTTTCTTTTACGTGGACATTCAAGGTGGAATATTATAAAATACTAGTTAGTAGATGCTCCATTTAAAAATGGGCCCCACTTAATGCTTAATGGCTAGCGTTTTCTTAAATATTTTTGGCAAGTTATTTTTGGTTGAATTTCACCATGTGTTTGGCCATAGATTTTTGGGACAAATATTTGTTTTTTTTAAAAAAAATATGACTTATGCCCATATGTTCTAAAAATATTAAAATTACTCATAAGTTTGTATTATCATTTTATAATAAACATATTCCGTTAAAAGATAACTTTATAACATATATAATTGATGACAATCAACAACAACAAAAACAATAATATGTGCAAGAGCAGCACAATAATTGCATACGCAAACTTGTTACTGATTCAGAATAAATTATATAACCCATTAAAAATATGTTCTTTTTTTAATGGAGTTGGTTGTAAATAGATATTATTAGGATTAACAGATGATGGTGTTTTATTAAAATTGAAGTAAATTCTAGTTTTTTCTAGAATTTTAGAACTTGAATGTTTGCCAAATATATTTATCAAGTAATGACAATCTATATAATCAAACACTAATTCTCAATTTTTTCCCCAATTTTACCCAAATATGTTTGACGCCAAATGACTCTATATCGATCTGTTTTAACTATGCAATTATTAGTTTTGAGGAAATTTGTTAAAAAGAAAAAAAAGTATGGTGAAACTCTATCATGTGTTTAACCAAATAGTTAATAGAGTACCAAATAGTCAAATAATTAAAATAGATAATTTAGATTGCACCGAATAATTGTGTCCAATTCATTTTATGGAAAAGGGCACATATACCTCTCTGCTATTCAAAATGGTTTAAATATACTCGATTTAAATATTTATATTTTTTGTTTAAATATATTTCTATTATTATAATTTGACACAAATTTATATTTAATTTTAATGGAAACCAAAGAAACAATTAATTCAGTTTACATACGTAGATATGATATATTCTCTTAGAATTAGCAATGACCTTCTCAGCCTTTATATAGGGCGATAGAACTTTAAAGAAAGCTCACAATGAAACTAAACCATATCTATGTGTTGTCAAAAAAAATAAAATACTAAACCATATCTATATCCCTATTAATGGGTATGGCAGATGGAGATAAATTGGTTACAAGCATTTTACTAATTTCTTCTTTTGCGAATTGTTTGTTTTTCGGTGGAAAACAAAGGCAGCTCTAATTTTTAACCAAAAGTGTCATCTTCTGAACCATATTTTCTTACTTTGAAGGACTAATGAGTATGCACCAATTAACACATTGGCTACTTTTTCTGGATTAGTGCCAGATTATCATATCTAATATGTACACTTTCGAGCAAATTACATTTATTTTCTTCATACATAATGAAGAATTTCGAGCAAATCACATCCATTTTGTTTGAAGAGAGACTCATATTTGGATTTTAAGAGAAAAAGATGATGAAAAGAAAAAAAAAGAAAATGAGTCAGGTCGGATCGAGTCAAGTTAAACAAGTTAAGAATTTAAAATTGGGTTGTGTCATTTAATTATGAGTTTGATATATGAGAATTCAGGACATTACATTTCTTCCTTTCAGACCGATGAAACCTTTTAATATCTCTTCTCATGAATTAATAAAATGTTACTAGTATCTAAAGGTAAAATTCCTTTCGAGTAAACAAACTTTACACATACATTTATGCGAGACAATTTACACATAAACATTGAGCATACTAATGAATCAAATAAATAGACCATTTTTTTATGGATCCTATTTATTAATCATAATTCTCAATCCATGTATTAATATAATATCACATAGTGTCAAACTTTAAGAATATTTAATGACCGAATAAATAGATCACTATAATAGCAACTATTCATTAATCACGTAATTCTTAATTACACAACATTTTATATATTCTACAGGGAAGGAAATAATTAATAACCTTGTCTTAACCTGGAAAAAAATTCTTACTGCCAGATGCTCACATAATTATTAAACAAAAAGAAAACATTCTAATGCAATGGTTTACCAGTGGCTATCACTGTCACTTACTCCGTGAAGTGCATATAATTTCATCTCCTTTTGTTTTAAGAGTTTTGACAAATTAAAGTAAAACCAAATTTAAACAAGGGTTTCTTTTCCAAAAATTAAGAAGTCCTTAACCGTAGCCACTAACACATGCAACAATTTACACTCCTTTTAAAATTAGAAAGTTGTTAGTTTGGTTCAATCACAAAAAAAATTGTGTAGTCCTAAGAACTCCAATTATGGCTAACTACCGCAGCAAAAAACAATCAGAATTACGGTTAAAATATTTCTCTTATTAATTCTTATCACATACCAATACATAAAAAAATTGATATCTATGAATCAAGAACGAAGAGCATGTTTACATATTAAAAACGTCACAGTTATGAATATCTTTTTTTATGAAAAACCTTCGTCATCTATTTAGACGTAAGTGTGGCTTATGATGCGAAAGCATACTGCTTACATGAATAATAAATAACATATACGTTTATGCTAAAACACATAAACTTGCTGAAATTTAATTTGATAAATATCTCTTGAAGCGTGAGTAGATACATTCAAGCGAATCCACAAGTTAAACTGTAGTTCTGCGGTCTTCTACAGTGATCCCAAGTTCACAACTGAACTATTTCAATACTTGGGTGGACAAGTATTGCATAGAAAACTTATTCTTTTTTTTTAGGTTTGGAGAGCCCTTACTTATAAGGACCTTTTCCTAGTCCAAAAAGGAGAAGAAAACCCACGTGTTTTTCTTGAACCAGAAAACCCACACATTATTCTTACTTTTTTCTAGAAAATAGAATTTTGAGTTCTAGTTAAATATGGGCACTGTAGGAACGACATAATTAATTACTGAGGCTCCCTATTATGAAAATAATTCAAATAATTAATTTAAATTATTCTTACCATAATAAATTACAAATCATTCCACTAGAAATTTGTAATTGCACTCCTTCATTTATATTTCAAAAATTTCCCATTAAACACTTTTGTAATTCCTCATGTTAAGATTAAAGACACTAATCAATAAATTAAATTACTGACGAATTTAATTCAATGATTAATTTTCTTTAGAGCATTGCTAACTTATTTCATGTGTCGGGTTCATAAATTCACTTGCAAGGTTTGACACAATGAAAATTTATAAGCTTCTCAAAAAGGCATATCATCAATATCTATATCGAGATATGAATTCCATCAACTAACTTATTATTTCACCAATATATATTATTATCATCCAATCTTCCAGACATATTGACCCATCTCAGAATCTCACCTTTTAATAAATCAAAACGATAATTAATATATACAGATCATAATAGTTACATCAAGATTGATAATATAAGTACATTTAACAGTTTGGAGGATATGCTTTTGTCAGTCAATCCAAAACAACTATCTCTACTCGGTCTAGTTCAATACATACAAAATCAACTAGCAGAAGAAGTTGGAACTATACCATTCTCATAATCAAGATAAATTATATATAATCTTATGCTACAATCATACCGAGGGCTTATCCAATTTCTATCTTAGATTGTGAACAAAATTTTTTATACTTATAAGAACCAATGATTTAATCCTCTGTACATAAGCTAAAACTCTATACACTAAATCATCTACTATATAAGTAAATGGACACATAAACAAAAATATGATATGTTAAAACTTTTATTAAAATTTAATAAATAATTATTCTATAATAAATAGTATATCTAAACTCATAATTAATAATATATATTCCATAATTAATAGTATATAGCAATAGGTTCCGATATGAATATTCTCTTTGAGCCTACCTTAAACGTTAAAATGGTGAGAGAAAGCTTAAAATTGAGAAAACGTTAATATAATGCCTTGTATTATTAAAATTTCAATCTATTTACAAGTGAGTAGTTTAGATATTTATAGACAACAACTAAAGTACATGAGGTAATGAAATTGCTCAAGTTGGGTCTTGTCGTACATCGTCAATAGAAGCGCGCCATTTGGACATACCATTATGTTCACTGGCTAGCTGTGAACTCGTCGCGATTAGAGGAATCTGTAAACATTAAAATTATATTAGATTTAAATCTGTAAATTAATTTGGATTATATTAAATTTAAGAAAATAGTCTAAATGATGTGGCAATCCAAATCAAATAAATGAACCACTAAAAGCACACCATGTGTCAAAGTTATGTGGCAATCCAAGTCAAATTAAATGAGCCACTAAAATCACACCACGTGTCAAAGTTATATGGCAATCCAAGTCAAATTAAATAAGTCATTAGAATCATGCAATGTGCCAAAATTATGTGACAATCCAAGTCAAATTAAATAAACCACTAAAATCATGTCACGTGTCGAAGTTATATGGAAATCTAAGTCAAATTAAATGAGCCACTAGAATAATGTCACGTGTATATGTGACATGTTCTGACCAATCAAATTAAAGCTTTTCACCAAGGAAATCTGATTGGCCAGTTCAAACCAACCAATCAAATCACACCATCATACCACTCCCTATAACTATAAATAGGGGTCCTCATTATTCTCAGAGGGGAGATTTTCAAGAACAAGAAGTAAGAAGAGAGCTCGTGGATCAAAGAGCGCAAATTCTCTACAAAGCTACAAAGTTCAAGTAATCAAATTCAAGTTCAAATTCAAGATCAAGAACGAAGAAAAATATTAAAAAGTTCGAGATCATGTTACTTGTTCATATTTATTACTCGCCATAACCGTACAAATGCTCGTGACGAATAATTCAAATCCAAATTTGAAGACGAAAATTCAAGATCAAGTTTTTCAAGCCCTTGACTCTAAATCAAATTCAAGTCCAACATATTTCATATTATTTGAAGAATCAGAGGATTATTATAGAGATTTTAACATGCACTACATTTTGAAATCAAATATTACACTTTGTTACTCTAATTTTCCGATCTTGATTATTTTTTTTCTCGGTTCGAAAATTTGTTGTTTACAAATTTTGGCACGCCCAGTGGGACAATCTCTACCTCTCATCTCCTTACATCGATCATCAAACTTCAAGAATACTTAAATGACATCTAAGAAGTTTGACTCCAGGACTATTATTGCTAAGTCTACTGATTCCAAGTTTTCCTCTGAGGTGGAGAACATGCTGGATGCGACTATGGGAAGTTTGGGACCCATCACTAGGAACAGAGCAAATTTGCTAGGACAAAAAACACTTTAAATGTCGTCCGCATCAGTTCCTATTTTTGATCTTCCATCTTCAAAGGGGGAAAGATTCTTTCTGAATGAATTGGAAGAAGGAGAGAATATAACTGATATTGTTGAAAATACGTTGGCTTGACTTAGTCCTTTTAACATAAGAAATTGCACTATTCAAGATGAAGATCATGTCTTAATCACTAGATCTTCCCTAGTCACTCCACGTAACTTATTTCAGACAAATTTTAATTTGAGGGAAAATCCGTGCTTTACTCCATCATCCATAACAACCATCCAAGCGATGATGACTAACGCCTTAACTATTGAAGAATAACTGGCGAGTTTGACAAAGACAATTGAAGGTCTAACAAAATATGTACAAGATCAGGATAATTGAATTGTCAAGTTGACGGACAGAGTTGAAAATGTTATGGATGGGAACTCAAGTCATACACCTGGAAAACGTCCAATGATACAAGAAAAGGGAGATTCAGTTACAAAGCAAATAAATGTGGGTGATGAGCTGCAAATATCTGCTGAAGGAGGAATTTCCATTCATCAACTGAAGGTCTTCATTATGGAAACTATCAAAAATAAGTATGACATATCTTCAAAGTTATCATCTACGTATGTAAAGCCATACACTTCAAGAATCGATGTTTTGAAGATGCCTACAGGTTATCAACCTCCAAAATTTCAACAATTTGACGGAAAGGAAAATCCAAAGCAACACATTGCCCATTTTGTTGAAACTTGCAATAATGCTGGAACATATGGAGATTATCTGGTCAAACAATTTGTGCGCTCCTTACAAGGAAATGCCTTTGACTGGTATACGGATCTCGAGGCTGGCTCTATTAATAGTTGGGAACAACTTGAGCATGAATTTCTCAATCATTTCTATAGCATAAGGCGTACTGTGAGCAAGGTTGAACTCACAAATACACGTCAATGGGAAGATGAACATGTCATCGAGTTCATCAACCGATGGAGAAATACAAGCCTCAATTGTAAGGATAGGCTTAGTGAAACTTTCGGAATAGAAATGTGTATTCAAGGAATGCGTTGGGGACTTCATTATATCCTAAAAGGTATTAAACCCAAATCATTTGAAGAACTAGCCACACGTGCTCATGATATGGAGTTGAGCATGTCTGTAAGCGGAATTGAAGGACCACTTATTTATGAGCCTCGCAAGGGAAAAGATAAAATAGAGGTAAAGAAAGGAGGAAAATCGGCACCTAAGTTTGGAAATAAGGAGTCCATGAATGTTGATGTCATACCTTTGAAAGTGTCTACAGATCTAAGTAAAAATCAAAGGGTGAAGACCACGACTTTTCAGAATAATGCTGGTAGAAAGCTGACTTTGAAGGAAATGCAGGCAAAAGAGTATCCATTCTTGGACTCAGATGTTCCAGTAATTTTTGAAGAGCTTCTGGCGTTAAAACTTTTTGAGCTACCTGAAATGAAGCGTCCAGATGAAGTTGGGAGGACTAATGATCCAAATTACTGCAAATATCATCATTTGATGGGCCATCCTATTGAAAAGTATTTTATCTTTAAGGAAAAGATCATGGACTTGGCCCGTGAAGGAAAGATATTGCTTGAACATGAGAAAGAGAGTTCAAATCAAGTCACTGTCACTTTTGGTTTACTTAATCCCATAGTTCTTTGCAACTTTATCAAAATACATAATGATGGCGATGTCCTAGCCACATCATCATAAAAAAATGATTAAATTTGGTGACTTCGAGCCGATAGATGTTAACACATCATCGCTCGTTCCCTTGATGAATGAAGTAATAGGGGAAGATAAACCTCTGGAGGAAAATCAATCTTGCGGTGCTTATACTGATAATGAGGGATGGATTTTAGTAACACGGCGAAGACATTGTAAAATGAGCTCGCAAAGAGAGCCAAGTAAGCAAGTGAAAAGAGAAAAAATGAAGAAACTACCTAAAACTCAAAGGGTAAAGAAGAATATGAAGAAGTCAAGAGTTGAGGGGAATTACTATCAAAAGCAACGTTCTTCGGTAACATTAGAGGAATTCTTGCCAAGTTGGTTTCGTGAAAAGATTTCTCATTGTGACACTAAGGCCTCATGTTGTAACATTGATAAAGAAGAGACAATGGGAGTAGATTCATCGCCATCATTACTTCCATCACATGAAGGCCCTATCAATTCTCACTCTGAAGAAGTGGACACTTGTGATGCGAAGTTTACATTCACTAATGATGATTTTTTATTGGGTGAAGTGTTGCATAATCGTCCTTATATATGGTAGATTTTGTGCGTGGACATAAAGTAAATAAGATCATGTGGATGATGGATCTAGGGTCAATATTCTCCCTATTCGCACTGTGAAGGAACTTGGAATCTCGATAAATGAATTGTCTGAAAGTCGTCTGATGATTCAAGGATTTAACTAAGGGGGAAGAGAGCCATTAGCGCTGTCAAATTATATATAACAATGAGAGATATGCGTTCGGGTGCATAGATGCATATTATTGACTCAAAGACCTCGTATAATATCTTGTTAGGAAGGCCATGGATATATGAGAACAAAGTGGTACCATCCATCTACATCAATGTTTCAAATACTTTAAAGATGGGGTTCAAAAGAAGGTAGTTGTTGATGATGAACCTTTCACCGAGACAGAAGGGCACTTTGCTGATGAAAAATTCTACTTAAAGAATCATGTCTCAAAAGAAGTCAAAGTTGATAACGCGACACTAATCAGAAAGGCTGATATCACAAAAAGGTTGATATAGCACCTGATAATGCGAGGGTCATCATTGAAAAGAATAAAATGCCTTCAGATATGAGTAAAATACCTAAGACAAGTGAGGCATCTTTAAGTAAGAGAGCGATTCCTATTTCTCACTATGTCTCAAAGACAAACAAGGTCAAGATCTCACCCTCTGAGTTGCAGAGTAGCAAGTTGACATTTCCTATCAAGAAAATTGATACAATCAAATCACCTTTAAAAATGATAGAAGGATTTATCAGACCATCAAATCATGATTCATATGAATCACTTTCTAAAAAGCATACAAATGAGGGTTTTGACCCAAATGCATATAAATTGTTGGTAAAAGCAGGGTACAATCCCAATGAATCTTTTAAAGTAGGGAAACTTCCAAATGAAGTTATTGAAAAGGCAAATCATGGCCTAAATCCAACTTAAAGGATGATGATAGAGAGAGGGTATGTTGTCAAGCAATCGCGTGAAGGCTTGGGTTACAAATAACCATCACCAGTCTGAATCTCTATAAAAAGGATGAGCATCAACTACATTACCCCCGTAGAAGAACCTATGATGTTCAATAAGAAGCCTTCTGTGTTTGATCGACTTAATGGCATGACACCTAATGTTTCTGCATTTGATCGGCTTATCGAATCAACTCCAAAAACTTCAGTGTTTGATCAGTTGGGACCAATGAAGAAGAAATACAAGCACCAAGAAAATTATAGAACGATGGAAGAACGGGTACATGCTCGAGAGCAGAATTCACCCAAGAATTATCCCAGTTTGATTCCTTCTAGAATGAGGCGAGAAACAAAACTTGTAGTTTCATGTGGAAATGTACTGAGAGCAAGAACTCATACCATAATTCACACTAGGAAGCGAGATGAAGATGAAGAAAGTGTGGGATCATTAAATCAAATCACAATTTGTAACGAGGAAAGTACTTTACTATATGCAAAAATTGAGGATAGGTTTGTTGATATCTATGCATGCCATCACGTATCTTTTAATGATGGTGATCCTCAAAAAGATGAGGATGCTGAAGATGCGCCACCTGAACTCGAGGAAGGGGTAAAGAATATTGTTGATGCATTGAAAGAAGTAAATCTTGGGATTGATGATGATATAAGACCTACATATGTAAGTGCTTCAATAGATGACGATAAAGAGAAGAAATATATTGAGTTGCTTATGGAATTTAAGGACGTATTTTCTTGGAGTTACAAAGAGATGCCAGGATTAGACCTTAAAATTATAGTTCATCGTCTTATCGTGAAACAAGGGACTCGTCCTGTTAAACAAGCTCAATGTCGCTTTAGACCTGAACTGGTTCCTTTGATCGAAACTGAAGTTAACAAGCTCATTGAAGTAGGTTTCATTCGTGAAGTCAAATATCCTACATGGATTTTGAGAATTGTACCTGTAAGAAAGAAGAATGGCCAAATTCGAGTTTGTGTTGACTTTAGAGATCTTAATAATGCATGCCCTAAGGATGAATTTCCTCTTCTAATCCCTGAGCTTATGATTGATGCCACGACTGGGTATAAGACAATGTCTTTCACGGATGGTTCATCTGGATACAATCAAATTCGTATGGCACCAAGGGATGGACAACTTACTGCATTTTGCACTCCTAAAGGTATATATTGCTACAAAGTAATGCCTTTTGGTTTAAAAAATGCTGGGGCCACTTATCAATGAGCCATGCAGAATATTTTTGATGACATACTTAATAAAAATATTGAGTATTATATCGATGATTTAGTGGTAAAATCAAAGAAGAGTGATGACCACTTGCAAGATTTGAGAATGGTGTTCGAGTGACTTCGAAGATACCAACTCAAAATGAACCCTTTAAAATGTGCCTTTGGAGTTACTTCGTGAAAGTTTCTCAATTTTATTATTCGACATCGAGGAATTGAGATTGACCAAGATAAGATAGATGTTATTTTGAAGATGCCTGAGCCAAAAAATATTCATGAGTTAAAAAGCTTACAAGAAAAATTAGCATACCTTAGAATATTTATCTCAAATCTGATTGGGAGATGTCAACCATTCAGTCGCCTTATGAAGAAAGATGTTCCTTTTGAATGGGACCAAGCTTGTATCAATGCTTTCGAGAACATATAGTCTTATCTGATGAAGCCTCCAGTACCTGTAGCTCTTATACCTGAAAACCATTGATTTTATACATTGCAGCACAAGAAAGGTCAGTAGGAGCACTTCTCGCATAACAAAATAATGAAGGGAAATAAAATGCCCTATATTACTTGAGTAGGATGATGACACAAAACGAGTTCAAGTATTCACATATTGAGAAGTTATGTCTGGCACTCGTATTCTTGATTCAGAAGATGAAGCATTACTTCCAAGTTCATATTATGCAACTTGTCTCTAAAGTGAATCCTATCAAGTTTGTCATGTCCAAGCCTATCTTAAGTGATTGACTAGCAAGGTGGTACCTCCAGTTTCAAGAATTTAAAATTGTGTATATATCTCAGAAGGCAGTAAAAGGACAAGTGCTAGCAGATTTCATGGCCAATCATCCAATTCCGAATGATTGGGAGTTATATGATGAATTACCTGATGAAGACGCAATGCTAGTGGAAATTCAGTCACCTTGGAAGATGTATTTTGATAGTGCTGCACATCATGAAGGAGAGGTGCTGGAGTGGTATTTGTCACTTTTCATGGAGAAGTTTTGCCGTACTCCTTCACTCTAACACAACACTGCTCCAATAATGTTGCTGAATATCAAGCACTCTTACTTGGGCTTGAAATGGCCATTGATATGAAACAATTGCAACTACAAATTTTTGGGGATTTTAAGTTGGTGATCAATCAAGTCTTGTGTAATTATGAAGTAAAAAAACTTGAGTTAATCTCATACTGCAATTATGCTCAAAAGATGATAGGATGGCTTGGAGAGGTGACTATTCAACATGTCTCAAGAAAGAAAAATAAAAAAGCTGATGCGTTGGCAGCTTTAGCTTCTGCATTAGTATCGCCTGATGAAATACAAGTTGTGGTTTGCCAAAGATAGATAACTCCGCCACTAGATGAGCATGAAGAAGAATTTCGACAAGTTATCGCCACTTCGGAGGCTGAAATTGACGATTGGCGACAACCAATAATAAATTATTTGTGTTATGGAAGATTGACAGAAAACCTTCGAAGAAGGAAAGAAATACGACGATGAGTCCCTCATTTTCTTTATTATAAAAATACACTTTACAGGCAGTCGTTCAATGGAGTTCTCTTACGATGGTTGGGTGACAGATTTAATTTTCTTGAAGTCAGCCCCTCTACAGATTCATTACTATCTTGTGGCTTGCTTTGATAAGAAGTCTCCAACATGCTAACATCGTTTGCATGCAAAATAAAATAAAATAATAATAATAGTAAAAGTAAAATAATATATATATATATATGTATATATATAAATAAATAAATAAAAAAAGAAATATCATAGTTAGTAGAATAATGGAATGAAAAAAATCATTACCTCTTTAATAGCTGTCAAAGTCTTTGAAGAACTAACATTGTTGTCGGAAATCTCTACTGGATGTGAACTAGCATCGTTTGGCATGTCAGAAAGTAGTTTCAATTACTTCCAACAACGATCACTACGGGTGCTACTACTTTCATCTTGAGATGACCGCTTGTGAGAGGTCCGTTGAATTTGAGTTGAATACTTTTCTTTTTGAACTTCCTCAAGGGAAGATCCCTTGATCTTGTCTGGAACAACAACTTTAGACTTCAAAATAGTAGGTTGACTCACAATTAAGACCTCCTCATCTTGCTTTTGAAGAACATTACTATCCAGACCAACAGCACTCACCAAGGACTATATATAATTTTTAAGAAAATTTCCATGCACCTTTTTCCACCAAGACTTGTAACTGAGCAAAATGAATTTCTTCAAGTTGGACCTGCTAGGAGGAAATGTTGCTCTTGCCCTAGATTTTTTCAGCCACACAAATTTGTGCAAGCCTTAAGCCCTCGGCTAATGAAGCTTCACGAAAATCTCGATCTAATTGACTAGGAGCATTTTGAAAAAAGCCAAATTGATGACTGAATCTATGGGGACTATAAGGCTCCACAATAAAGATATTTTCGTCTCTTAAAGTGCGATAATTTAAGCGAAGGCTCATAAAGAAATTCAATTGAAATTTTTTTTCAATGCCGTCGTTGCGTGGTGGAATTAGGCCTTTTGATCAATGTTGTATCCCAGGCAATGGTTCCCCCTCCATATATACGCTTCCTCGCATCCTCTTTTTCAAAATACCTGACAGCACCTTCGCCAGAAAAAGAAGCCATAAGAGGATCAACCGGTCCACCTACTAATGGGTAATAAGTTTTAAAGTAATAGGCCAACCAACCATACACGTAATGAATTGAAAAACAAGTTTGAATGAGATCAAGTCGTGAGCATCTTGAAATCGTGTTTAGACCTTTGTAAATGCTGGCTAAGAATGAAACTGCAAGGCTAACTCTTCGTTCACATGCTAAATGACAGGCGGTTCTGAAGAGCCCGGACAAATAAAGCCATTCTCCTTCTTAGGAAGCACAAATACATACAACCAGCAAGATAAAAAGGTTGTCAAGTATGTTTCATTTTTCTTATGACTCTTAACTTCTAACTTGTGAAATAAAGCTTTTTCAGCAGGAGACCAATTAACAGATTCACCAATTACACCATTTGGGTTATGCGATGACTTAAGACGGGCAGACTTCTTTTCTCTTCTTGGTGGGGGTTGTCTATATTTTGTATCTTTCTTACATCAAAACTCTACCCATCTTTCCACAGAAACATTAGGGTCATGATTATTCTTTACTCGGATCCGATGAAAGGCATCAAATAAATGCTCACAAGAGTAAGGAAGAAACCTTTTTCCCTTATCAAATGTGCCTAAATGTTCTGCATCATTTGGCATAACTTCCTCGTAAAGACTTCCTGCTATGGGTAGACCACCAATCACGTGTAAATCCCAAAGTGATATAGATAATGTCCGACTGAAGTAAGCAGTGTATTTGTAACAAGACACCAAAATTTGCAGAAGGCTTGCAAGATGTTAGTTTTACGATCATAAGTAAAAAGTGAATCATATACAGCATCATATATTTTTGCATTCTTCAAAGTATGGCGGTTCCTGCTTAAGGATATCTTCAGCCTACTCCCAATAGTCTAAAATATAGTAAAACTCTCAATCAAGTCTGAAAGTATCATCCCATCGAGTCTCTCCATTAATGATTCATCGCCTCAAACATGGTAAAGAAGTTTCAATATTTTTGGTACGATAATTAGGAGTGCAAAGTACCCACGTCTTGGGAGGACGGCTGTTATATTCAAGAGTCCAATCATCTAAACTAGAAAGTTTCCCCAAAGATGGCCATGGAGCAGCATATTGGCCAACTAAGGACGTACTTACAAGCAGTTTGGTCTCGACCTCACTGTCTTTATGATCTGATATCACAAGGTATCACAACTCTGAAAAAGAAGAAGTCAAATCTCTAAAGTAAACCATGATTTAATCTGCAAAAAAAATATATATGTTTTGTTAGCTCTTAAATTAGTAATTCAATAATCATGGTCATGAATCTCAATAATGAACTATAATATTCTTTGAGAAAGACCTATGCCTAATCTAGATGGTGGAAAATCTTTACAAATCATGTAAAGTATTTGTCTTAGACGGTGTAAAGTCTTTGGGTTGGAATATGAGATGCCTTTGACTCAGACAATGTAAAGTCTTTGCCACAAATCATGTAAAGTCTTTCCCTTAGACAGTGTAAAGTCTTTAGCTTGGACTATGGAATGTCTTTTACTCAGACGGTGTAAAGTCTTTGCCACGAATCATGTAAAGTCTTTGTTTTAGACGGTGTAAAGTCTATAACTTAGACTATGAAATGTCTTTGACTCAGACGGTGTAAAGTCTTTGCCACAAATCATGTAAAGTCTTTGCCTTAGATGGTGTAAAGTCTTTAGCTTGGACTATGTAATACCTTTGACTCAGAAGGTGTAAATTCTTTGTCACAAATCATGTAAAGTCTTTGCCTTGGACGGTGTAAAGTCTTTAGCTTGGACTATGGAATGCCTTTGACTCAGATGGTGTAAAGTATTTGCCACAAATCATGTAAAGTCTTTGTCTTAGACGGTGTAAAGTCTTTAGCTTGGACTATGAAATGCCTTTGACTTAGACGGTGTAAAGTCTTTACCACAAATCATGTAAAATCTTTACCTTAGACAGTGTAAAGTCTTTAGCTTAGACTATGAAATGCCTTTGACTCAGATGGTGTAAAGTCTTTGTCTTGTACTATGGGATGCCATTGACTCATACGATTAAAGTCTTTACCACAAATCATGTAAAGTATTTATCTTAGACAATGTAAAGACTTTGGCTCGATCAAAGCGGCACCTTCGGGTCAAATGGTGTAAAGTCTTTGCCAAGATTAATGTAAAATTATTGGCTCAAACAATGCAGCACCTTTGACTCTAATAGATTAAAAGTTCATTGCATATGAAGTAATATTTTCACTTGTAAAAAAATAAAATGTACCTTGTATCGTGATGAACTCAAGAGTGTATTGTCACGCCCCGGAAGGGTACCCTAGGCGTGGACGGCACTCGAAAGCCATTTCTGGCCTCCAAGCGAACCACCTGGTCTAGTCACACATTCATTCAATCACATTCTCTCAGTGGAAGACTCAATCAATGCAATACTAGTCATAAATTAGGGCCGAAGGTCAAACAACTATCAAATCAACAACAATTATGGAAGAACTACTCAAAAGAACAATCCAACATTTCTACACTCCGATCTATGAAGCCTCTATCAATAATCTAGGAGGTGCCAATGACAAACCCATGGCTACCAACAATCAAAATAAAGGAAACAACACAAAACTATACGGGAAAGCTCAACATCCTCCGAAAACTAGAAGGACTCACCAACTAGTTGGGAGTGTGTGGATCTTCAATGGTGCGCCGGTTGATGATCTCTAGTACCTGTCTCTGCATCATGAAACGATGCAGGTCAAATGACGTCAGTACATGGAATATACGAGTATGTACAATGGCCGAATGAAACAACATCAGAAAAGACCAAATCAACTCGAGAATCTCAACTCAGAAAGAAGTACACCTCAATCAAGCATCCTAAGTCTAAGCAAGAATATAGTTTAGACGGGACCAAATCACATACAATTCAACTTAATCCGACTCAGAGTACTATCAAGACCTATGTGGGAGTTTCTCTTATCCGACAACCATTACTTATGAGCTAGTGACAGTATAATAAACCGACGATGTTGTCGCGTCCGTTCATACTTTACCAGGGTATGAATGAATCAACCAATCATGGATCCAATCCAACTAAGTCCTATAATGTCAGGACAATAATTTTGGGGAAGCATCCGACTTTAATGGTTCAATCCTCTCCTAGGTTTGGCGACATAGTTATTGGGTTCAAGTATGGACTATACTCTTACCCAATTCGGTGATCGATACTCCTCCCAAGACTCAATGCTCATAAAACTCTATCCAATCAACTCAATCAAATCATATCGACAAGTCTCATTTAGAACCTTGTCAACTCATCAACTCTATCACAATCAAACATCTCTCAATCATACTATCCGATCAATCCCAATCATACCTTTCAAGAGTAAATTTAAATATACGTTTATAGCAACATACAAACATATCCAATCATTCCTCTATTCATTCAACACATCTTTGGAACTCATTACAACTCCAAGGTTTTAAACCAACAATTCAAGATGAACAACATATTTAAGAGAATTAACATTTTTTTCATAATCAAGATAGTTAAGAAAATCAATAAAGCATGTTTAACAACTCATCTTCATCAACTCATACTAACATGAAGGTTCTTTTTAGAAATTCCTTGACTCAACAACATCAACACAACAAGAATCAAGTTAATAGATGACAAGACTCATTTGGACATAAGCCTATCAAGAAACTCCATTCTTATGAACATTTAACCTCAAGAAAGTGTAGGGCACATGGGTGGACTCAACCCATGTTTTTGAGTAGCCTTACATACCTTGAAAGTAGATTTTGAAGGAACTTTGTTATTGGGTCTTTAATGGGAACTTGAACTCTTGAAGCTCTTGAAGGCACTCCTTGTTGGAGAAGGATTTGGAGAAGAAGGAGAAGAAGAGAGGGACAAGCTAGGACTTTTAGAGAGAGAGAGAGGGACTGAAAAATGGTTCCAAAACGTGTGTATATATAATTTGGAGAAATACCCAAATTGCCCTTTCTCCAAAAATCTGGAAAATAGGCCAAAGCACCCTTGGCGCGATAGTGGCGCGTCGCGCCACTGCAGCGCCAAGTCGAATAGGCGTAAAAAACCTGCAACCCAATAGTGGCACGTCGCGCCAGGGACCAAACTATTGAGGCTGTTTTGTGGCGCGATAGTGGCGCATCGCGCCCTTACAGCGCCCAGCCAAATTTTCTGGGTTCTGGAAATAGATCTCAAAAACCCTGCTAAACCTAATAGTGGTGCGCCGCGCCAGGGACCAAACTATTGAGGCTGTTTCCTGGCGCGATAGTGGCGCGTCGCGCCACTGCGGCGCCAAGCCCAGGTTTTCTATAGTACCCGTCCATCTTAGGATCGTCATATCTTTTGACTCCAAACTCCAAAAATCACATTCTTAGTGGCGTTGGAAAGAAGACTCAATAACCTTTAATTTAATAGGTTGTGGGACACCCATATCTTCATATTTCCAACGATATAGTCGTTAGAAGTCGACCCTTATACAAACTCCTTTGACAACTTACCCCAAGACGAATTCTTTTGGGCTTAGCTTAGTTCTAGGGATCCCTTATAACCCCACATCACGTCTAACACTCTTTAATTACTTGGGAACTCATCCTAACTCAGGCATACGCTCCACAATAATTGAGTTCGACCCTACACGAATACAAAAAAGGTCCGAATCTTAGGAAAAAAATTGGGGGGTGTTATATGTATGCAAAAAAGAGCATCAAAATTGCTAATATAATGATAAAAATAAATAAAAGGAGAGGGTCTATTTATAGACAAATAGTGATGGTAAGGAAGTCCTTCTCCCAAAGTAACTATAATTACTTTTTGGGTTAGGACTCAAGTGGAATGATACAAATTTATTCTCTTCACTAAAAAAATGGCCTAAACAAAAAAAATGTACCTCGTATCTTGATGAACTCAAGAGTGTATGCAAAAAGGAGCATCAAAATTGTCAATGTCAATGATAAAAATAAATAAAATGAGAGAGTCTATTTATAGACAAATAGTGATGGTCCCAAAGTAACTATAATTACTTTTTGGGTTAGGACTCTAGTGAAATGATACAAATTTATTCTCTCCGCTAAAAAAATGGCCTAAACAAAAAAAAACATATCTCGTATCTTGATGAACTCAAGAGTGTATGCAAAAAGGAGCATCAAAATTGTCAATGCAATGATAAAAAATAAATAAAAGGAGAGAATCTATTTATAGACAAATAGTGATGGTGAGAAAATCCTTCTCCCAAAGTAACTATAATTACTTTTTGGGTTAAGAATCTAGTGGAATGGTACAAATTTATTCATTCCAAAAGAAAAAACTTCAGCCCAGACATAAAAAAAAGAGAGGAGAAGAAATTACCTTATATTGTGCTCCCTCGTTGTGGCTTGTAACACTGTAATTGATGCAAAATATGAAGAACATATCTCTATTTATAGAGATCCCTAAGATTGTTGTGGAAGTATTTGTTTTCATGTGAAACACTTAAAATAATTATACTTCTAAAAGAACTTGAATTATTGGACTACTAATTGTAGTCATTGACCGACATTAACTATCCCTCTAAGTGAATTATGGTTTCAAGCTTGAAGAATATAATAATTATTATTATTATAACTTCGATCATCATGCTTATATAAGGTCCTTTAATTTTTAGTCTTTATCTGATTATGGCGTGCGAGATTTACATGTATAATTTAATATTGATCTCAATTAAAATATTTCAAGCCAGTCTTCAAAAAAATAAAATATTTTGACAAGACTTGAAGTAGGGGGCATTTGTAAATATTAAAATTATATTTAATTTAAATCCGTAAATTAATTTGAACTATATTAAATTTAAGAAAATAGTCCAAATGATGTGGCAATCCAAATCCAAGTCAAATTAAATGAGCCACTAAAAAATCACACCACGTGTCAAAGTTATATGATAATCCAAGTCAAATTAAATGAGCCATTAGAATCATGCAATGTGCCAAAATTATGTGACAATCCAAGTCAAATTAAATAAACCACTAAAATCATGTCACGTGTCGAAGTTATATGGAAATCTAAGTCAAATTAAATGAGCCACTAGAATAATGTCACGTGTATATGTGACATGTTCTGACCAATCAAATTAAAGCTTTTCACCAAGGAAATCTGATTGGCCAGTTCAAACCAACCAATCAAATCACACCATCATACCACTCCCTATAACTATAAATAGGGGTCCTCATTATTCTCAGAGGGGAGATTTTCAAGAACAAGAAGTAAGAAGAGAGCTCGTGGATCAAAGAGCGCAAATTCTCTACAAAGCTACAAAGTTCAAGTAATCAAATTCAAGTTCAAATTCAAGATCAAGAACGAAGAAAAATATTAAAAAGTTCGAGATCATGTTACTTGTTCATATTTATTACTCGCCATAACCGTACAAATGCTCGTGACGAATAATTCAAATCCAAATTTGAAGACGAAAATTCAAGATCAAGTTTTTCAAGCCCTTGACTCTAAATCAAATTCAAGTCCAACATATTTCATATTATTTGAAGAATCAGAGGATTATTATAGAGATTTTAACATGCACTACATTTTGAAATCAAATATTACACTTTGTTACTTCAATTTTTCGATCTTGATTATTTATTTTTCTCGTCTAAAAAATTTATTGTTTACAGAATCATGTACAGACTAGCTAACGTATGTCTCTTCTTTCTTAAAATGACTTCAGGACATGAATTTCTACCTTTATTAATTAACAGAAGCTCCGATTGACATAATGTTATGATGGAAGTGAAAGGTGTCAAATATGTAATGATCTTCCAAGAGGGCTTTACCTCCAGAACTTCATTCAGCCCATTTTTAGTATTATTCGACTGCCAAATGTTGTGTTTACAATATATATTTTTTCATACAATAATTATTTATATTATGCATCGAAAATAGTGAATTTAGATGGATGAATCCGGTGTCACAATTCTGCATTCACCCCTGCATGCAGTTTTAGAAACAAGTAGCTAGAGTACTAGTTGTTCTTGTTCACTTGACTTGAGATAGGACATGTTTCTGAATGCAAAGAGGGGAAAATGGGCATTCTCAAAGAATCATATATAGGAAGCAGCAGATTTGATGAATAAATGGAGAAATTAGGAGTGTGCTCAAATATAGGTAATTCGTACAAACTTTTATGGGTTGGGCTCAAGATGATTTATATTGGATTCAATCTCAACCTATTTTAAAAGAATCGCTCAACTTAATCTCCAATTTCAACTCGTTTTAAAACTCTTTATTAAATGTATGAATTACTATATATTTTATATCTTTTAGGATTAATTTATCTATTTGTAAAATTTTATTTTCTTGAGTTGAAATTTAAACTGTGGTTATAAAAGGTAAATAATAATTTGTTAAAATTTTTGAGATTAAATGGGTCAAATTGGGCGGTTCATGACCTCACCCAAATTTTAGCCTAATTGAGAATTTGGGTGAGTCATGATCCAATCCGATTTTAATTTCAACTCATTTTAATATTCTCAATTTTAACTCAACTCACCCATTTGACACCCCTGGGGGAAATCATCAAAGATATTGTAAAAGAGAGTCAACTATGATTTTGCTCTTGTTGGAGAAGGAAACACCACAACTAAAGTTTGATATGATGATAAATAATGAAAATAAATTAGATACGAGAATTTTACATGGAAACCCTCAAACAAATAGAGGGAAAAAATCATGGGGTAGAAGGATTTTTACTGTTATGATATGGAGTACACCGCTCTCAAATACAAGAAGAAAACAACAATTAACACTTCTCTCTTGTAAAAGGAACAACTCACTAAAAAGGACACTCAAGACTACAATATTTATCTTGGTGTATAACTCTCTTTGTATTCTTACTCTCTCTCTTTCTGAATTGTGGATGTTCTACACAAAACTCTTCAAGCCCTTAGGACAACATTGTGAATGCTCCAAGGACTACATTGTGAGTGCTGTCATGTTAGAATGAATGGACTTATATTTATAGAGTGATAAACCTTTTCCTATAAAAAAAGGACTAGCCAAATATATAAAAACTTTGTGTTTTCCTGGACCACTCAAATTGTTGTGAGTCAAACCACTGGAGAAAATATCTCATTGAAGTCTATACCTTCTTTCTGAGCGAATCCTTTCACCACCAATCTTGCATGATACTTTTCCACTTGATCATTACCATTGTGTTTGATTTTGTAGACCCATTTATTTCCAATGGCCTTCCTTCCTTGTGATAATTGAACAAGATCCCATGTTTTATTTTTATGAAGAGCTTCAATTTCTTCTTGCATTGTTGCCATCCACAGAGATGATTCTTGGCCTTTCATAGCCTCGTGAAAAGTTGAAGGCTCTCCATCTTCTGTTAATAGACAGTATGCAACATTGCTCTCCATAGAATAATCTGAGTGCCAATCTGTTTCTCTTCTCTCTCTAGTTGACTGTCGAACTTGTGGAGTTTTAATCTCAGCTTGCTCTTGTTCTTCGTGCTCTGGTACTGCTTCAGTAGAAACTGGACTTCTTTTATTTCTTCAACTTCAACTGTAGTAGTCTCTGATTTTTTTTTGAAGTGCTACCTTCTTATGCTTGTATCTTATTTTCAACAAACACAATATCCCTGCTGATTACCACCTTACGGGTAGTGGGATCCCACAAACGATACCCCTTGACTCCATCAGCATACCCTAAGAAAATGCATTCCCTGGATTTTAGATCCAACTTCGATTTTTCTTGGGTGTTGTACATAACATAAGCAGGAATTCTGAATATATGTAAGAGAGAATAATCAGCTGGTTTTCCTGTCCACATCTCCATTGGCGTTTTTTGATCAATTGCGGTTGATGGTGACCGATTGATCATATAACAGGCGGTTTTGACTACTTCTACCCAGAATTGTTTTTCCAACCCTGCAGTTGCCAACATAGCTCTTGTCTGTTCTAACAAGGTTCTGTTCATCCGCTCTGCCTCTCTATTTTGTTGTGGAGTATATGCCACCGTGAACTTCCTTTTAATACCTTCTTGTTTACAGAAGTTATCAAATTCATCACCAGTGTATTCTCCTCCATTATCTGTCCTCAAACACTTGATCTTTTTCTCAGATTCAAGTTCCACCTGCGCTTTGAACTATTTGAAAACTGAAAAAACATATGCCTTTCTCTTGATTGGATACACCCAACTTCTCTTGGAGAAATTGTCAATAAATGACACAAAATATTTTGCTCCTCCTAGGACTCCATCGGTGCTTGCCAAATATCAGAGTGGACCGGATTTAGTATTTCCTTGCTCTTAGCAGAGGAACTGCTAAACTTCAGTCTATTTTGCTTACTGGTAACACAATGCTCACAAAAGGGTAGTGAAACCTTTTTGAGCCCTAGAAAAAGCTTTTGCTCAGCAAGAATCTTCAAACCTCGTTCTGACATATGGCCAAGTTTACGATGCCATATCATCGTTGATTCTTCAAATGAACTTGCTGACGCAGTTGATGCTTCTCCTTCTTGGTGTATTTCACCTTTAAGCACATATAGATTTGCAACAAGTTTTTCTGCTTTCATTACTATAAGTGCTCCTTTTGATATTCTCATGACACCACCATGAGTCTTATACGAACATCCATTATCATCTAGTTGTCCTAAAGACAATAGATTCTTCTTCAAGTATTTTACATGTCGTACCTCCTGGATGGTGCGTATTGTGCCATCATACATTTTTATTTTGATGGAACCAATACCAATAACATCCAAAGCATAATCGTCTTCCATGAACACAGACCCTCCTGAGATAGGATTATATTGATGGAACCATTCTCTCCGGGAAGTCATGTACCATGTTGCTCCTGTGTCCATGATCCAGACATCAGTGAAACATTTTTTGCCTTCATTATTTGATATTGCTTCACTACATAAAATATCGCCATCATCCGAGGTACATGCAACATTTCCTTGAGCATTTGATGGCTCAGGGTGTTCACTCTTCTTTTTGAACCGACAATCTTTCTTAAAGTGCCCTTTCTTGCCACAGTTATAGCATTTGATATTCTTCTTACTTCTTGATTGAGATCTACCATGATTGTGACTCCCACTGGGGCCACATTTCATTGGTCTTCCTCTCACCATCATCAAAGCTTTAGCTTGCTGCGAACTTGCTTGTCTATCTTCCTTATTTTTACGCCGATTTTCTTCTTCTAAGACAGCGGCTGCAATTTCATCAAAAACTAGACTATCTGTATTGTTCGTCAGGTTGATGATAAATTGATCATACGAGTCAGGTAGACTTTGAAGTAGAAGCTCCGCACGTTCAGTCCCTTCTATTTTGCAACCCATTGTTGTAAGTTGCGAAAACAGAGTATTCAAAGTATTGATGTGTTCAGTAACTAACATAGACTCTGCCATTCGAAGAGTATACAATCTTCTTTTTAAGAAGATTTTATTATGCAAAGACTTGGCCTCATACAATCTTGTAAGAATATCCCATATTTCCTTCACCGTCCGTTTTTCAGCCACACTAGACAATACTTGATCAGCTAGTGCCAAGTGTAGATCGGCAACTGCGTTGCTGTCTATGTCGTTCCACTTGCTGTCATCAGTAAAATCTTTGGGCCTGCCTTCAATTGCAGCTAAGCAATTATCTTTTCCCAATATCGCTTTTATTTTCATTTTCCACAATGAGAAATTAGTCTCATTGAATTTCTCAACGTCAAACTTTGTTGTCTTCGACATTGTTATTTGCTTCACACCCTTCTAGACCGTTTCTGAATATTTTTGCGAACAATCATGACAAACTGCACCATCACCAAAATTTACTATTCACATGAATAGTACTTTTCACTGAATTTACTATTCACAAAAATTTACTATTCACAAATAGTACCTTCGCATAAAACAGATAGAATAACCGAGGGCTCTGATACCACTGTTGGGGGAGGAAGAACCACAACTAAAGTTTGATATGATGATAAATAATGAAAATAAATTAGACACGAGAATTTTATGTGGAAACCCTCAAACAAATAGAGAAAAAAAATCACGGGGTAGAAGGATTTTTACTTTTATGATATGGAGTACACCGCTCTCAAATACAAGGAGAAAACAACAATTAACACTTCTCTCTTGTAAAAGGAACAACTCACTAAAGAGGACACTCAAGACTACAATATTTATCTTGGTGTATAACTCTCTTTGTATTCTTACTCTCTCTCTTTCTGAATTGTGGATGCTCTATACAAAACTCTTCAAGCCCTTAAGACTACATTGTGAATGCTCCTAGGACTATATTGTGAGTGCTGTCATGTTAGAAGGAATGGACTTATATTTATAGAGTGATAAACCTTTTCCTATAAGAAAAGGACTAGCCAAATATATAGAAATTTTGATGGTATTGAATCTTAACTTATTTATTGTCTTGAAAATATAATACCTTTTGACCACAATAATAACCTTTTCTTCTGGCACCCAAAGGGTTAACTTTCTTTTTATATTAAATAATTTAGTCTAGTGATCGCTAAACTGAATGCAAAATTAAATCAAGATTAAATTTTCAATACAGACAAAACTTATTGAGTATTTTTTACTAAAAACACACTGGATGATTTCTCTTTTATCTAAATCTTAGGTAGACAAAACTATCTATTTTCTTGTAGTGTTTATTGTTTAGTACGTTAAGAGTAAAACAAATTAATTTCATTTGCAGAGCTATCAAAAGAGTTGAAACTATCGAAAGGCCGTTTCTTATACATAATCAATAGTAACGTTTAAAAAGAATCTATAAATAACTTGATGTTATGATATTAATTAACTTGATGTTTTAATTATATGATTTATATATTATAGTCCATGATGTTCTGGAGCCAATTAGATTAGCAAATTGTAAGAGTAGTTGAAGAAGAATCTTCAAACTTATTATCGTGTAAGAAATAGTGGTATGTTTCTCTTTTCATGGTTAAACACCATCTTGGACGGCTAGAAATAAAAGAATGAAAAAGACTTTTTATGAGCATCTTCTAGTTTTTTTTCTATCCAAAATCATTGATCTGACTTATTCAATTTCACATTATATAAAATTCAATATGAAGGATTTTAATACTTTTTATTGATAATAAAAGGACTCAGTTTTATAATCAAATTTAAATTCTCTAGTAATTGAGGGTGAAAAGATTTTTTCTATCCCATCAAATTTTTTGATAGTATAACATTTTTTTTTTTACTATGAGCCTTATATAATTGACATTAATTGTGTGAGGGTTTTTTTGTGAGAAAAAAATTTGACCCAAATTTTACACTTTTGAGTCTATAAAATCTAGGTCCACTTTTTTGTCTCGAAAAAAAGGAGTTTCACTGTCAATTAATGTTAGTTGAGATACATACTAAAAAGAAATCGTCTTATAAGTATCCATGCTCATTTTAAAGGTGCAAACAAATTATTTACTTGGTGTCAAAGCTTATTAAAGATGAGGACATACAATATCATCCTTTTAGGATCATTTATTGAAGATTGTAGATATTTATTGCGTTTGAAGATTCTTCTTCAACTACTCTTACAATTTGCTAAACATAGTTGGACAGAAACAAACCAATATATCGACTATCAGACTTTTTCTAAACATATCTGGACTATCAGACCTTTTCTAAATCATATAAATCATATCTTGAAAATCATGGACTATCAGACCTTTTCTAAACATATCTGGACAGAAACAAACCAATACATCGATAATGATTCGATAATGTGAGAAAATTTACTCAATAATATAAAAAAATTTCTCCTGACAAACCTAAGAGACATTGCGTTTGAAAGACGTAAACCTTTTGTCTTTTCCATTATACCAAAAGAATAATATATCATGCTCATTTTATCTAAGAACCTCTTTGACAAGGTCCCAATACTATCAAATAGTTAAGTTGATATGGAGAATTTAACAAAGAACATTTTCTTTGGTTGTTATGTTGCTGAGTTTTTCAAGAATCTAAAAAGTCCAAACATATGCCTAGCTAGTTAGATTGATTGAGACAGGAAAATGAATATGGTCTTGTCGATGCTTTTATAATGGAACAAAATAAAAGGTCTACATTTATCAAAAGCAAGTGGAATCAAATTATATAGGTAAGAATTTAAAGTCATGTCACCCACAATTCGATACCAATTGGATAATGTTATTTAATATGTTAAAAGTCAATAAATCCTAAATTGATGCCCAACCCAAGTGTTTGTGTTTAGAGTTGAAAAATCTCATTTATTTACGAATAATAGAAAAATTCAATTAGTTAAGAACATTTTAACAATGAATTAGTTAGAATCCGTCAATAAATTTCGGTGCTAGTTTCATGTTTTTTTTCATAATTAACATACTTTATTTTTGGAAAAACTACCTTGTTAAACATACATCAATACTACATATATATATATATAAATTCTACCTATACTTTCAAATAATTATATATCTTACCGCTAGTTAAAAGTTTTCTACCATATTGAAGATTATACACCTAGATACATGTATTTTTGTTACTAGATACACTAAGAATAGAGAGAGACGAGCGAAATGGGGAGGGAGGTGAGCAAGATAGACATGTATCCAAAATACATGCGAATTACATTAGATACACACTAGATACATGTATCTGTATGTATTTGGTGTGATTCACATATATCTGGGATACCAATTATATAATAGAGTGGTGAGTAAGATAGGAGAGAGGCGAGCAAATTTGTCTATATATCTGAGATACATGCGAATTCACTTGGATATAATGTATCTATAATAATTTACATCTAATTTCGACCTCATTTATCTCGAGATACATGTATTTGGACACACCAAAATTTGATAAAATTTGTAATATTTCAAACTAAAATATATTTAAATAATTAGCTTCTAAACTAGTGGGTAAATTTCTCTTTATTTTTTAAGTAGTAGAGTACATAATTTTATCCTCCTTTTTCCTATAAAAACCCCTCAACCTATGGTTCATATTTCGTCACAACTACAACAAGAACTTACTTGCTTTAGTGATTAAACTATTTTACAACAAATATCTCTTATTTCCCAAAACAAATTAAGAAAACATGTCTTGCTGTGGAGGAAGCTGTGGCTGTGGATCTGGCTGCAAGTGCGGCAACGGCTGTGGAGGGTAACTTTCATTTGATTACCTACTTACCAATTACATATTAATCTGTTTGATTACTTGAATTCATAATCTTAAAGTTAAAAATGAAAAATGCTTACCACTCGAGTAATCTCTTTTACTAGATTTTTTTCCACCGCAAATCAATAGAAAATTTGTCTGATAGAACATGATAATCCCGCTCATTTCTCATCGAACCAACTCACTGGAAATATGCATGATGGGAAACAAATTCTCATTGTAATAGTGAGGAACTTCCTAATTTTTTCGTATGAAAACATTACTATATTTTCTTTTCTTGCCGATTGAATCAATCTGTTGGAATAGCCGTTGAATATTTTTCTAAGTGATTTTTTAGTAAAGAGAAGATAACAATTGTGTGTTTTGATGATATATATTATTGTAGATGTGGGATGTACCCAGACATGGAGAAGTCCACAACCTTTACCATCATTCAAGGTGTTGCACCCATATTCAACAAGTACGTATATGTTTTTTTTTTGTTTAAACATATACTATATATTTATTAAATTGGGAAATTAAAGATTAATTGTAATATAATGTTGCAGCTATGGAGGGGTCGATGAGAAAGCAGCAGGAGAAGGAGGAAATGGATGCAAATGTGGATCAAACTGCACTTGTGACCCTTGCAATTGCTAAATTACTGACTCCACACTAATAAATGTGTGTGTTGTTATAAAAGCTTTATGTAATAATAAAATACAGCCATGGAACTGATCACATGATGCTCAGTTCTTAGGTTTGTGTCTTTCCTCTATGTTTGTTTGATTTCTATCTGATATATTTCTGTAAGTGTGATTTGCATTTGGGGTGTAACAGAAACATATCATATATACAATTATATAAGTTTGTTTATTCCTTCCTTCTTTTAGAGATCTCTTTGCGACTTTATAGTCTGTTTGGCTAAGTTTTTGGACGTCGAAAGTGTTTTAAGCTTTTGTAAACTGTGTTCTAGCTACAACTTACTTTATTAACATGATGCCTTTCACTGTGCTTAACAATAAGTCACAATATGAAATGTTGTATGAGCATAGAACTTCCATCAATCACCTTAAGCGTTTTAAGATGTCTTTGTTTTGACAAGACAGTAAAAGTCTGATAAGCTTAAAAGAAAGGCTTTACCTGCAATACATATGGGTTATTATAACACCCTGAAGGGCTATATACTATTTGATTTCACTAATAGTTTGTTCTTTGTCAACAAAGAGGGTGAATTCAGGGAAACTGTTTTCCCCTTTCAAACCCTCCAGAAAGATCAACCAGCTTCATTCCTTGATGTCTTTAGTGATCCATTGATGTTGTCCTCTGATTACACACAACTGCTCTATAACTTTGCCATTTGATCAACCATCACTTTCTTTTCTGGTGCGTACCTCTCCAAATGATCTACCTCACTTTAGTGAAATAGAAAATTTTTCTCAACAAATAGTTGATACCTCATAAGCACTACATAAAGATCATCTAGAACTAAGACACGGGTGAAATTGAAAGGTTCAAGGCTAGCTTAGTAGCAAAGGGATACAGTCAACAAGAGGGCATTGAATACCAGAAAACATTTTCTCATGTAGTCAAAATGGTTAAGAGTAAGATCAACTCTGGCCATTGCTTCTATGTACATAGATGTACACAATGTTTTCCTTCAAGGAGATCTTCATGATGAGATCAACATAGATCTTCTATAAGGTTTTCAGAGCTAGGGGAGACAAGACCAGTATGTTAGCTTCTTAAATCCTTGTATGGCCTAAAACATGCCCCAAGACAATGGAAGCAATCCTACAACTTGGGCTCAAACAAAGCCAATATGATTTTTTTTTATTCTTGACAAAAACTCGAAATGATCTGATAGTCATCCTAGTATATGTGGATGGCATGCTTATCACTGGTAACAACTTACAACTAATTGAAGAAACCAAGACAACACTACATCAAGCCTTCAAAATGAAGGACTAAGGAGAGCTAAGGTATATTCTAGGTATTTAATTTGCCAGATCAAACTCAGGATTACTACTGCATCAGAGAAAGTATGTCTTAGAACTTATTTCTGAGACAGGACTGGGTGCTGCAAAACCAATAGCCACACCACTGTAGACAAATATCAAATTAACCAACAAAGAAGTAGATGATCATGTAAATAGATCATACGAAGAAGTTACTGATCCTGAAACAAATATGGCTGCATACCAAAGAATCATTGAAAAACTTCTATATCTAACCATAAATAGACCTGACATATCCTATAGTGTACGGACACTTAACCACTTGCTACATCAGCCTAAGAAGTCACCCTTGAAAGCAGCGATGAGGATAATAAGATATGTCAAGCAGCAACCAGGTCAGTGAATACTCCTATCAAGCAGCAGCAAGGAGCAAGTCTCAGCTTACTATGCTGCTGATTGGGCATAGGAGCGATTCAATATAATTGGAGCCTCAAGCGAAATTTTAATTAGAACCTAAGTATATTTTAGATTAATTTTTTTAAAATGATTTCTTCGAATATTTTTTTTTTCAATTATTTATTTTAGGTAAGATTTTATCAATTTAATGTTGAAAACCACCCTTTCACTAATGCAATCATTATAAGTAATAAGTTGACAAATTTTAAATAAAATTAAGAGTTAGAACCATAGCTTGTATTCCCCATTTTAATATGCTTGCTTATTCCTTGGAAATCTAAGTAGAAATATAAAAGAATATGCAATTCACTTTGTTCACCACTTTTTGACTATTGATTCATTTTTTTGACAGAATATTACTCTAAATTATCAAAGATTTGAAGAAAGAGTGTACAAAAGGAGTTAAAAAAAAGAAGAAGATAATGTTAGTGTTAGCTGACAAAATGTAAAATGACAAATCAATGTTTTCTTGATTTTTTCTATTTGAAAAAAGTTTTAAAAAATAAAAGAACTTACACATAATTTGTTCTTGATTAAAATTTGAGGCCCCCAAAATCGGGGCCTAAGGCATATGCCTTATTTCCTTAAGCATAGAGCTGCCCATGATTGGGCAGCATGTCCAAACTCCAAAAAATTTGTGATAGGCTTTCTAATCAAACTAGGTGACTCTTTTAATCTCTTGAAAGTCAAAAAAAGCAAAGCACAATGTCTAGAAGTTCAGTTGAAGCTGAATACAGAGGCTTAGCATCTACTGTAGCTAAACTAACATGGATTCTGGGATACTTGAACAAAATTGGAGTTCAAGTGAACATTGACAGTAAAGCTACAAGCAAGCCTAGTGTTCCATGAAAGAACGAAACATAATAGATTGACACTTTATAAGGGATAAATTCAAAATGGCATGATCGGAACTGAATATGTACCTACATCAACAAGCTGATCTAGTTACAAAAGGACTGAGCAAAATTCAGCATGAATACATTTGTTCCAAGTTAGGAATGCTCAATGTATTTGCACCACCTAGCTTGAGAGGGAGTGTGGAGAGTAATAAGACTTATGCTAATAAGGGTAAAATAGTCATCTCCTAGAGATAGTTACTAATTCTGTTAGTAGATTAGTTTGCTAAGTTAGTTTCTTGACGGTATATATGTAATGTTAACAGAGCTTTCAAGTTCATTATGGGACCAACTCTTAAATTTTGTTATTGACAAACTAATCTGGTCACTGAAACGCATATGATTAGATTTTGGATTAAAATCTCATTAGCAGAACTACAAAGGGCAGTTCGGTGTACTAAAGCTCCCGCTATGCGCAGGGTCGGGGAAGGGTCCGACCACAAGGGTCTATTGTACGCAGCCTTACCTTGCATTTCTGTCAGAGGCTGTTTCCAAGGCTTGAATCCGTGACCTCCTGGTCACGTGGCAGTAACTTTACCAGTTACTCCAAGGCTCCCCTTCCCCATTAGCAGAACTATATCACAACAATATAGTTACTTTATTGTTTACACAACCCTTCAAGATCCGACATCCGTAGCAAAAGATATAAATTATCCACCTAACACTAGAAAAATTATAAGAAACTTGACAACTTGTATCTTGACTTGCTGAACACTTCAAAAGCTGCAAAAGATGCATGATATATTATTTTAGTAGAAAATTGTTTAAATATTTTTGTAAGTTTACATCTAACAGTAATTTAAACATTCACCACAGTTGGCTTTGAGCATCACTATATCATCGCCATGTTCAACATGAAAATTTTAAATCGGACCTTGTGGTTCAACCCTTCCCTAGCCCCCCAAACCCCACACATAGCGAGAGCTTTAGTGCACCGGACTCCCCTTTTTAACTTTCATAATCAATGTCTTGAATACTCGCTGACAAGATTTCTTGTTTAAAGCTGTTTTCTCAATCACGTCTATGACATATTAACCAATTATAAAAGATAGAGGCGTGTCAATCAGATATACACTTTGAGAGCAATTAGGTCTGTGAAAAAAATAAAAGCTCAATAAGTTGTCAGACAAAGAGCAAATAACAGAGCTAACATATCTGTTTATGAACCTACCAAGTCATTGGTGAAACTATAACTAAGTTATACTTCCAACTATTAGCACAGTGAGACAAATTAGACAACATGTGCATACAAACATTAAGGATTGAATGCGATAGAAAAGCTCTTTCTTAAATTCAACTATGAAAAGGAAAAGAGTTGTCATATCAAACTTCCAGCCATGTTAACACACTCACACAGCAAATTTACATGACAATTATCAATATCACAGAGTAAAATGCAGGTCAACAAAAGGAGCCATGAGACGGTAAAACTGAAATAGCAAATTTACTTGATTATGAAAGTCGGTTTAACTTACATAAACGGATAAAAGAATGGATGCATGATTACCTGAAAGAGGTTTTGGGCTGCAATTGTTTCATATGGTGTTACAGAGAGATTATGATAATCAGTCAGTTGTCCCTGGATAAGGCTGATATATCATGACTTAATGCTCCTAAAATCTGATTTAGCAGCAGAAAGATTGAACACCATTTACCTTAAATAAAAAATGGTGTCTATCTTAAATATGTAGAACATAAATAACGTAACATGGAACGAATTAATTCCTTATAATTTTGTCTTTGTTTAAAGTTACGTTTCTTTGCTGATCATTCAATAGTCAAAATTATGGGGATTGATTGTGACCTACTGTGCTCAATATCCTACCTTCTATAAAATACATGGATCGTGGGGAAGAGTTGTTTGTAGCCATAAGTATTTTGTTAATGGCACAAGTTTCTTTGGTTCAAAAAGTTCCTCAAGGCACTTCTCCATCCAAAGAAGTTTTTAAATCAATCAACCATGCTTCAATCTCAATCTTCTTTTCGCTATTAGGAAAATCTTCATATTTTAGTTAGTTGACTACCAATACTTTCATCGTGTTGGTGAGAGTTCAATTCCCATCTTGTAATTTTCTCCCGCATTTCCTTTTTCCCTTCCCCAAACTATTTGTTTTCAGGGTTCTTCACTCAAAGAAAAGTGAAATTATTTTGGGGAAATAAAGTAAATAAACAAACATAGAGCCCGTTTGGATTGGCTTTAAGTTGGTCAAAACCAACTTAAAGCCCCTTTTTAGCTTTTGGATGTGTTTGCCTAATGCTGACTTTAAGCCATAAAGTTCTTAAAGTCAGTCAGAAATGAAAAGTTAGGATTCCTAACTTTTTTTTCCAAAGTGCTTAAAGTCATTTTTTTTGACCATGGAAATTACTTTTATATCCTTTATATTTTAACTAAATTTTCAAACTACCTTTTTTTATTCTTTTAACCCTAAAATTCACATCATAAGCACTTTTATCCAAACACTCAACTGCTTATTTATAAAAATAACTTTCAGCACTTGAAAGTTCTAAAAGCACTTTATACATAAAAGTTACTTTTTTTAAGTCCATCCAAACGGGCTCATAAACTAGTTAATTACTTAACATGGCTATAGTTTAACTAATTTACAATTCGCCGCTAATATTTAGCGTTAATTACGGTTCGAATTTGTATAATTCGCACGTTTGTATAATTCGAAATTTGTATAATATAATTTATATAACTTTTGTATAATATAATTTATATAACTGTTTAAAGTTCAAATGTTTGTGTTTGCACAAATTCGTTATTTCGAGTTTATTCAAAAATTGCCCAATCATCCGTGAATTATACAAATCCGCAATTATACAAACGACACAGCTCAAACTATTGTTACACCCATAAATATGCAAATTATAACTGAAAAGCCTAATTAAATTTATTATAGTGGTTATTTGAGAAATTTCCCTCAGTTTATCTAAATGTTAGGATTGGAGCTCATATTGAAGATCCAATCATTTGCCCACTATTAGGCGGGGAAGTGCACATATAGCCCATTTTAAGGTTTTGGACTCACCCCAAGAAAAGCCCATACACGTTGTCCCACATCGCATACAACAGAAGAAGCAGCATGTGCAACCCTTATAAAAACAACTCCGCTGCTGATAGTAAGTCTCACGCAGCCATGCAATGAGTACAATGCGAACTATTCTTTCGCCTTTTACTAAAGAATACCGTGTGCGCATTGCAAATAGTGGCATATGCTAATTTTTTGAGGGGATATCTTAGTTGAGATCCCCAACAATTCTAGTTAAAACTTATGTATGTTTTAATTTCTAGTAGCAGACATGAGCTCAAATATATGATTATATTTTAATGTAATTTCACAAATTGTTTGTTGTTTCTTTTCTGTTACAACCAGTTGAAATATATGATTATACTAAGATAATTTTGGATAGTTGAGTGATTTTGCTAAGATAATGACAAGCTTCACATAACCCCAATTTATAATAGAAGACAAATTTTGCTCTAATTCACATACCAGCAATAATATATTTAATGTAATTTCACAAAAAGACGTCTATTTAATGTAATTTCACAAAAAGGCGTCTGGGTTTCGGTAGTAGGAGGAACCCCATAATGGCAATAGCCCTTTCTATATTTAATGTAATCTCACAAAAAAAGTCTAATCTCTCAAGAAAAAACATATCAAAAAAGAAATAATAAAAATGATAGAGATATTGCAAAATAGAATGACTCTGAATATCCACCAAAATATATAAACAATTTGGCTCTGCAGATCTTGCAATACTTAATCAAATGTCTAATGAACATGTCTCAAGATGCTCTTATCTTTGCCAAATGCTTAAACAATACTCACGACTTTGGAGCTCACATATTTTATAAAATTCTTATTAACGGCCTCTAATTCTGGTTAGGACTATGATGCAATTATATATTTTTTGGAAGATATTTTAATTTGTCATTTGTCTTATAAGCTACTAATTTGTCAAAAGGATACTTTCATGTATACGCTGTTTTTCTCCTCCTTTGGTAGATTTTACCTTGTATTCTCCCTGCACACACATATAAACCGGGTTTAAAAAGGGAAAGTTACACATTCAGCCATAATTATTTTTGCTAGTTGTAATGACCCAAGTGGTCATTTTTATATTTTTGCGTGTTTTTATCGTTTTACTCCTTTCCGTAGCTTTCTTGTAGCCTTTATGTGGTGTTGAGATGGGTGAGGCGCTTTTCGAGATGGTTGAGAAAGTTTGGTGCGAGTTTTTTTATTTTGGAGGCTTATGATGTGAAATGATTGACTTTAGTCAACTTCTGGAGATTCTAATGTTGGATGAGGATTCTGTCGTTCTATCAGCTTCAGAAGGGTCATTTTAGTCTAATGTGATGGTTGGTTCGAGTTTCGAGGCATTCGTTTGGAGTTTGTGTAGTTAGGCATTTTAACTTTGAAATCTTAGTTAAAGTTTGACTTTGGTCGAAATTCTTGATAAACGCACTTAGATAAAAATTCCAGCAGCGGGGTTAGCTCCAAAATGCGAGCTTGGTTTAGGACAACCTTTGATTCGGTTTTCGAGTTATTTGAAATGAGTTTGCGGCTTTTACCGTTTTGTTTGATATTTTTTTATAAATGTTGGCTTGAGTCAACATTCTAACGAGACGACCTCCATTGGTTGTTTCCTCAATTCCCTTGAGTTTGAAATATCATTTAGGAGTGGATAGCAAAAACCATGAATGAATTTTGAGGGTCCGTTCAAACTTGGAGCATTGTGCTCCAAACTGGTAATGCAGCAGTGAGTGCTATGGCTTTAGCGATCCTTGACCGTTTTTGAAGTAGCGGCCAAGGGGTCGCTTAAGTGAAGGGCATCGAGAGGGGGGAGGGAGGCGCCGTTTTGCGGCAGGCGCCTCTAAGCGGCCACTTGGTCCTTTTTGCAGTCATTGTTTAGGATTTAATTCATGTTCCTCCTTCATTCTTCAAGGAAAGAACCAATTGTTGAAGGAGCTCGAGCAAGGGGATATTTGCTCATTTCTTGATCAATTCAAATGATTCAAAGGTAATTTCCTCTCTTTCCATTTTCTAAACTCAATTCTTGCTTTATTTTCATGATTCATTTCTGTTTTTGACCTCAATTCTCTTGAATTCAAATTCTTTAAAGTATAGTATTTAGACCATTTACAAATTGAATCTCGTTTTTGACCAACTTCTGGACATGTGATCCTTACCTCGAGGGGAACATAATGATTGATTTCATTTCTCAATTCGCTATTGTTGTTTATGGGTCTATTTTTGTCCCAATTTTCAATCCGAATTTGTAAATTGCAATATGGATATCATTTTTCTTATTTTGTTGTTCTCTAGACTAGTTTGATAGAGTAGCACTGTTTGGAGGCTGCTCGAAAAAGAAAAGGTCTAAAATAGAGGTTTATGTGCGACTTTGATCTTGAGGTAGGTTATGGTTTCTTCTTTTTAGACTTGACTTAGATGAATTTTATATATAATGAGTAGTATTATCATTAGGTAGGTCTTAGGATGAGATTTTAGGCTTGTATGATTCTTAAACTATAAATTGACCATTTTTTGGGTGATTTAGCTTAGCTTTTAACCGATAAGCATTTGCTTAAGTGATCCTTAGGCATGGCTGACTTGATTGACGTGTTTAGATCCTTAGAATGCTTTTAGGTGATATGAAACTTAGTATTATACGCGTTGAGTGCTTTGAAATGTTGGATGCCTTTGTGTTTACTTTCCGTGTTTTATTCTATTATTATTGTTTGGTTGGGACTGAGGCCTTGGACTTTGTTATATTCCGTATTTTTGCTTCTTGGACTATCCGTGAGCTAACAGATTTTGACACCCTGGAAAATTTTTCGCAAATAATCAAACATTTCTTCATGTGTGGGTAGACTCGGGCCGGAGGACTTGTAATTCTACATGTGAGTTAGGATTAATTCCTAAGTATTTGAAGTGTGTTAGATGTGTTTAGGGGTCATAAGGGATCTCTAACACCAAGTCGAGTCCAAAGAACTCCAATCGATTAAGTTTTCGGACGAGTTAGTATAAGGGTCAACTTCAAATGACCCTATCTTTTGAAAGACGTCAATCTGGGTGGCCCACGACCTATCAAATTAAAGGTCGTCGAGTCTTCTTTCCAACGCCACCAAGAACGTAAATTTTGGAGTTCGGAGTTAAAAGTTATAGCCATTTTACTACAGGCTAGTACAGCAGAGATTTTCAGGCCTGAGTTGCAATTGCTGGAAAACTGGGCTTGGCGCCGCAGTGGCGCGATGCGCCACTATCGCGCCAGAAACATGCCTCAGTAGTTTGGGCTCTGGCGCGACGCACCACTATAAGGTGTGCAGGGTTTTCCAAGCCAATTTCTAGAACCAAGAAAATATTGGCCTTGGCGCCGTAAGGGCGCGACACGCCACTATCGCGCCAAGAATGTGCCTCAGTAGTATGGTCCTTGGCGCGGCGCGCCACTACGAGGTGTGCAGGTTTTAGGCGTAATTAGCCTGGCGCTGCAAGGGCGCGACGCGCCACTATCGCGCCAGGTGTATTTTTGCCTATTTTTCAGAACTTTTAAGAAGGGGCAATTTGGGAATTGTCCAAAATTATATATGTATCACCATAGACCATTTTAGGATCATTTTTCAGCCCCCACTCTCTCTCTAGAAAAGCCCTAGGGGTTCCTCTCTCTCTCTCTTCTTCTTCTCCATTTCCAACAAAAGAGTCCAAGAGCTTCAAGATTTGAGTCCTCCATTGAAGACCCAACATCAAGGTTTTCTTCAAGTCTTCACTAAGGTATGTAAGGCTAACCTAAAATATGGATTTAGTTCTTCCATATGCCCATATATGTGTTGGATAGAAGTACTGAAAGAGTTGAACCTTCTAAGAAGGTTTTCTTGAAAGTTTTCCTAAACTATGGAATGTTTTTAAGTACTATTAGTTGATTGATGTTTTTAATGACTTGAGTTACTAAATAGTTATCTTTCATATTTTTGGCTACAAATGTATCTTTGTATATAGATTTATAGGTATTGACGATATTCTTGAGTTGAGTTTTGTTGAGAGTATGGGTCCATGTTTCATTCACATGAACTCAAGATGAGATTTCTTGTCATAAATGTCTTGAGGTTGAGATGGATAGTTATGTGTATATATATGTATTGATTGGAATGAAAAGAATGAATTGATTAGTTAAGAATGTCCCTTTCGCTTCTATAAAATGAACATAGGACAAAAATAAGGATTTTGGAGTAGATGTTTGATGATTGATGTGATGATGATACTTGACAATGATGTGATGATAATGTTTGATGATGATGTAAATAATAATATATGATGATGATGTGATGATGATGTTTTGGTGATGATGTGAGTGATGATGTGAATGGTGCTTATTTAATATATGTAGAATGGTTGACGAAGAGGTATATTGATGAGGATGTTATGTGATGAAGTGGATTGGAGTCTAATGTGAGTTTGGGGTATGTGATGTGCATAATTTGAGTTGATTGGAGTCTTAGGAATGTTTTGAAAATAAATGATCTTTTGAGGAGGAGCTTTAAATAAATTAATTGTGAACCTTTTTGCATAAACTACTTATACACTATTTTGAGTCTAAAGAATTATTAGTTTTATCTTTGATTTAGAAAAGAGTTTAAGTATGAGTTGAGTATGAGGAGCCTTTAAATGAGTTGAGTGTTTTTACATTAAAGTATCTATTTTGAGTTTGAGTTGAGGAGTTGAAATTATATTTTTATGTACATAATATTTTCTGCAATCATTGAGTTGAGATTGTATAAATTTTTAAAGAGAAGAGTTTGATGATTTGAGAGGAGTCGATTTGAAAGAAGGTCCAATTAGACTCGTCATTATGAGTTAATTGAGTTGAAATGAGAACAGAGTTGATGAGGTGGCAATGTTCCACATGAAACTAGCCGTGAGGGCTTGTTTGAGATGATTGGAGGAGTTTTATGAGCATGGAGTCATGGGAGGAGTATTGAGCACCGAATTGGGCAAGAGTATAGTCCATACTCGAACCCAATACCTGTGTTGCCAAACGTAGGGGGGATTGAACCGTTAAAGTCGGATGCTTCCCCGAGAGCTTTTGTCCTGACATTATAGGACCTGGTTGGATTGGATCCATGAGTGTTCGTCGTTCATGCCCTGGCAAGGTATGAACGGGCGTGGCAACGACGTCGTTTCGTTATACCTTCACTGGCTCATAAGTGTTAGTTGTCGGTTAAGAGAAACTCCCATTTAGGTCTTGATAGTACTCTAAGTCAGTTGAGTTGAGTGAGTTGCTCTATGCTTATGAGTTAGTCCTATCTAAACTATTTCTTGTTAGACTTAGGACACTTGAGTGAGTTGCTACATATTTATTGAGTTGAGTCCTTTGAGTTGAATTGTAAAACGTTGCATAATTTAATTTGCATATTTACCGAGTTGAGTCCTTTGAGTTGATTGTTGAGTTGAGTGTATATAATCAGAGTGTACATGATTGAAAGGGATCGAATTGTAAATGATTTGATTGAACTGTATTGTGTATGATTGGATTGGACCGTATGGTATATGATTGGTCTTTGTCTAAAAATGTATTATTACTTTAGACTTATGATGCCTTGTTGAGTCTCTCTCACCTTTTCAATTTGAGATATTTGGACCGCTGCTATTCTTCCTTGAGGTATGCTTCATTCTGCCATATTACATACCAGTACATTCCACGTACTGACGCCCATTTGGACCTGCATCATTTCATGATGCAGAGACAGGTTTAAGAGATCGTCATTAGGAGCATCGTTGGGGATCTATTCGCACTCAGCGTGTTGGTGAGTCCTCCCCTACATTCGGAGGACACCGTCTGTGTATTCTTGCATTGAGTTAGCCCTTTTCATTTTGATTTGAGGTAGCCATGAACATGTCATTGGCACCAATTAGATAGTAGTGATAGAGACTTCATAGACTAGATAGTGATGAGTCGATTGAGTTATTCTTGTCAAACTATTTTTAAATGACAAATATTTTAGTTGATCTGTCGGCCCATGGCCTTTATTCTTTGAGTTGGATGGGTGATTTGAGTTGCCCGCTAAATTATTCTTTATTTTTAAATTTTCCGCTGAATGAATGAATGAACGGATGTGTGATCAGGCTATGTGGTTCGCTTGGGAGCCAGAAATGGTTTCTGAGTGCCGGTTACGTCTAGGGTACCCTCCCGGGGCGTGACACAGATATAAATTCAAGGATTTTTAATTTTGAATTTTAAAATGACATGATTTGTTGTAAATGACTAGTTATATGGATAATTAATGTGAATTAAAAGATATCTCAAGAAGTACCCTTGAGCCAAATCAAAATAGAAGCCATCAAATATTTTTTTTCTTAAATTCACGTTTCGGGTAAGCTGACTTCGGGAGGCCATAACCCCTTTATAATTTGGTAATTTGGAAAAACCCTCAAAATGCAAGTTGTAGAAAATTGAAATATATTTCCAACTATAGGTCGTGGGTCTAGAAGTGACATCGAAATAAGGAGATATGCATGTTTTAAGACAGAGGGGTCAAGCTGGATAGTAGATTCGGCCCAACCCGATTCTAACTCGGGTCAGGCCCAATAACCACATCCTTAAAGGATTTTTTAAGCTTCTATCTTCATCCTCAAATAAGAAAACATCCAGAAATTTCCAGAGAGAGAGAGAGGAAGTTCTTGAGAGAAATACCAAATCCGACCAAAATTCGAGTTCCGAAATTCGAAGCTCATGAAGGGAAAATTGTTGTGCGTCGCGTTGGCTTCAATTTGAGCTAGATATCAGCCAATAAGGAGAAGATTTAATGTGTTTGCTTCACACTTGAGGTAATATTAAAGTCCCTTTTTCATTGTTAACAAGTTTAGTTAGAGTTTTAATGGATTAGAACGGAGAAAATAACGTTATAAACTAGTTTGGTGATTTGTTGAGATTTATGGGTTAAAGGGTTGTTTTAGGTAGATTAAATGGATGGAATTAGCTTAATGATGATGTATAATAATTGTTGATATTATTTTGATGTTGTTGATGAGTTGTTGTTCTTGAATTTGGAGGAAAAAGGTATATGAAGATTGTGAGTGTTCAAATCCATTTTTGGGATTGTGTAGCTGGTAGTAATTCTAGAATATATCATTGTGTAGACCTTTGATTTTAGATATTAAATATATTTTGGAAAGCTAATACACGTACCTACAACTCATATATTTATGTTGTAGTCTATATCTGCTGTTATTATGTCAAAAAAAGGGGATGAATCATAAGATAAATTCTGTCCAGATTCTGGATTGAAAAATCCCTCATGTATAGCTGTTAGTGTTTTGATGATATCTTTTTGTACAAAATGAGTTTTGAATTGATTTATTTTGGGTTGCAAACTTAAAACATAGCTCTAAAAGTTTTATGAAGGTCATCAAGTCCAGTTTTGCCGTTTTCAATTTCAAAATTTGGATACAACGTGAGGTACTCGATTTTCTGAACTTACTGTTTTGGGTAACATAATTCGGGTGGCAATATTCTAGGCTTATTGTCAATAATAAATCTTGTTTTATGTCAATATTTTAGATGGTTGATATTACTTGATGATTATATGGCTGATTTAAAAGTGGGAAGAGTGAGCGGTATAGGGAAGGTGCTGTCCAATTTTTTTAGAAATAACCTACTAACGGTAGAGTACATTTTATTCTTGTCCATAGCTTAATCATAGTGCTTAACGTTTTTATATAGGTTGAGAAAATATTGGGCAATATATTCGTGTAAACGCTAAAGGTATGTAAAACTAACCTTTTTTCTTTTGGCATGATCTTATTAAACAAATGGACGACGAATGCATAGAATTCCAACGAAGCTCTTATTCTTAGATATACTAGGATGACGAATGTTCTCAATTTTCAGAATTTATATCGATATGTCTTGATTCATATGTATGATTTTATCCATCCAAGTTGGTATAAGTTGTATTTTAGTATAAATCATACTTCTGTATAATTCATATTTGGAATAATTTATAAGGTCAATCGGAGGTTACTTGAAATGAATATTGTCTTGATTTTCAAATGATTATTTATTTGAATTATTCTATTGAGTCTCAAATGATGATTCAAATGCATATGGTTACTCACTACTCTACTCGTGCATGCCTTAATGTATCTTTCACCGAGTCCCGGGCCGGGTATGTATTCGTGCACAGTTTCACTGCATAATTCATTGAGTCCCTCAATAGAGAGTCGGGTACGGTATATATGTATATGATGATATAACATGAGGACATAATGACATGATGATGGTGCCGAGCCCCTGATGGGCTGAATATGATATGTATGTATACGATAGATTCACCGACTCTCTAAAGGGCCGGATATGATATATGATATAAGCATGCATGACTTTATTTTATAAGGTATAGGTACAGTGACTTCTTGAGTATCATACTTGTCTCGTGAAACCTCTACTTTAGCTATGATTTTTCTTACTGTATTTTATGCTTATATACTCAGTACATGTGTCGTACTAACCCCCTTTCTTCGGGGGGCTGCGTTTTATGCCCGCAGGTACAGATACTCATTTTGGAGAGCCACCAGCTTAGGATTCTACTCAACGGGTTTGAAGTGCTCTATTGTCTCAGAGCCTGAACTTTTGGTACTAATCCTTATAATGTATATATTTGTGTATTTAGGGGTACGACGGGGCCCTGTCCCGTCATATGCTATTGTTAATCCTCTTAGAGGTCTGTAGACACATGAGTGGGTTATATATAGATGTTGTTCGGTGTACTAGTATGGCTTATGTTTTTTGGACGTTTACATTCGAAGTGGAAGCCTTGTCGGCTTACGTATTATGTTATCTTATTTTTGACAATTAAGACTCCCCAAAAGATAGATAATTATGATATTTATATAAGTGACAGTTTGAGGTGAGGTGCTGCCCGTATAAATCCTATATCATGTTTAATTGCCGATTAACTATAGATAATAGGTGTGTATACAAGTGTCACACCCCGGGAGGGTACCCTAGACGTAACCGGCACCCGAAGGCCATTTCTGACCTCCGAGCGAACCACCTGGTCCAGTCACTCATTCATTCATTCACATTCTCTTAGCGAAACTCAATTAATGAAATACTTTTCATACTATAAGGGTCGAAGGCTAAACATTTACAACCCACCAAGAATAGTAAATTAAGACTCCTCAAGATAACAGCTTAATCCTCCCCATACTCCAGTCTACAAAGCCTCTATTCAAGTCTAAAAGGTGCCAATAACAAGCCCATGGCTACCAACAATCTAAATAAAAGAAGAGACAACAAAACTGTACAAGAAGGCCCAATATCCTCCGGGAACTAGGAGGACTCACCGACTGGCTGGAAGTGTATGTGGATCTTCAACGGAGCGCCGGTTGATGATCTCTAGCACCTGTCTCTGCATCATGAAACGATGCAGGCCAAATGGCGTCAGTACATGGAATGTACGAGTATGTAAAATGGCCGGATGAAACCACATTAAGAAAACATCAATATCAACTCCGGACCTCAACTCATACATGTATACATCACAACTCACTCAATGTCCTAAGTCCAACAAGAATAGTTTAGACATGACTAACTCATAAGCCACTTAACTCAACTGACTCGGAGCACTAACAAGGCCTAAATGGGAGTTTCTCTTAACCGACAACCATCACCTATGAGCCGGTGATAGTACAACAATCCGATGTTGTTGCCACGTCCGTCCATACCTTGCCAGGGTATGAACGCCTCTCTAATCATGAGTACCATCGATTAGTCAAGTCCTATCATTTCAGGACAATACAAATGGGAAACATCCGACTTTAACGGTTCGATCCCACGGGAAGCATCCAACTTTAACGGTTCCAATCCCTCGGGAAGCATCTGACTTTAACGGTTCCATCCCTACCTACGTTGGCGGCGTAGTTTCTGGGGTTCGAATATGGACTATACTCTCACCCGCTTCGGTGCTCGATACTCCTCCCATGACTCTATGCTCATAAGACTCCTCAAATCATCTCAAACAAGCCCTCACGGCTAGTTTCATGTGGTACAATACCACCTCATCAACTCGGTTCTCATTTGCAATTCAATTGAGGCACAATGACAAGTCTCATTTAGGACCTTGTCCACTTGCCAATTCCTTCCTCATATCAACTCAATCAAGCCTCCTCTATATGAACATTTATGACATCTCCTCAAGATTTAACACAACTCTATGACTTCAACTCAACCATTCAAATAGAATAGCGCATTTAAGGAAATTGACTTAAACAACACATTCACATGGCTAAAGAGGTCAACAAAACATAACAACAATTCATCTCCATCAATTCATACTAATCATGAAGGAAGTTAAGGACTTCTTGGCTCAACAACATCAACACATATAGCATTATATAAATAGGAGACAAAGTTCATATAGACATACAGCATACCAAGAACTCTATTTTTCATGAATATCTAACCTCAAGCAAGAATAAGACACATGGGTGAACTTAGCCCATGTTTTGGATAGCCTTACATACCTTGTTTGAAGACTTTGAAGAAACCTTGATGTTGGGTCTTCAATGGGGGACTCAAATCTTGAAGCTCTTGGACTCTTTTTGTTGGAAATGGAGAAGATGAAGAAGAGAGAGAGAGAGAAGCTCCTAAGGCTTTTTAGAGAGAGAGTGGGGGCTGCCAAATGGGTTCCCAAAAGACCAAGGGTTACATATATATAATTTGGGTAAGTTCCCAAATTGCCCCTCCTCAAAAGTTCTGAAAATAGGCTAAAATGCCCTTGGCGCGATAGTGGCGTGTCGCGCCCTTACATCGCCAAGGCCAATCACGCCTAAAACCTGCACAACTTTTAGTGGCGCATCGCGCCAGGGACCAAACTACTAAGGCATGTTTCTGGCGCGATAGTGGCGCGTCGCGCCCTTACAGCGCCAAGGCTAAATTTTCTGGGTTCTGGAAATTTGGCCTGAAAAACCCTGCACAACTTTTAGTGGCGCGTCGCGCCAAGGACCAAACTACTGAGGCATGTTTCTGGTGCGATAGTGGCGCGTCGCGCCCTTACAGCGCCAAGGCCATTTCTCCAGCAATTGCAACTCAGGCCAAAAAATGAAATTCCTGTCGTGCTAGTTCATCTTAGGATCATCATATCTTTTGACTTCGAACTCCAAAATTTACGTTCTTGGTGGCGTTGGAAAGAAGACTCGACGAACTTTAATTTGATAGGTCGTGGGCCACCCAAATTGACGCCTTTCAAAAGATAGGGTCGTTTAAAGTTGACCCTTACATGAACTCATCCTAAACTTAGCCACAACGGATCTCTTAGACTTAGCTCGGTCCTAGGGGTCCTCAATGACCCCACATCACCTCCAACGCTCCTTATTTCTCAGGGACTCATCTTAACTCAAGCACATACTTCGAAATAAATACGATGGGCCCCATACGTATACAAAGAAGACCCAAATCTTAGGGAAAATTTTGAGGGGTGTTACAACAAGTGTCCAATTCGGATACTAGTCACGGCCCACGGGGTTAGGTCGTGACAAAAAGTGGTATCAGAGCAGTTCATCCATGGAGTGTCTACAGACCGTGTCTAGTAGAGTCTTGTTTATCGGTGTGTTGTGCACCGCATCTATAAACAGGAGGCTACAGGATATTTAGGATGTTATCTTTTTTCTTCTTCTTTTTTAAATCGTGCGATAGAGCTGTACTATCAAGATAATTTCTCCCTGATGTATTATTATATTTACAGTGATGTCTCCAAGAAAAGTGACAGCTGCCCAGAAGGAAAAGTCAGTAGGAGGAGAGACTAGCCGGACCCCAAGAGTTACTAGGGCCTGTGCCCAGTCTATGCCTGAGGTTGTGCTCCAGTCGGCGAGCTTTACTACGCCACCACCTTCAGAGGAACTTAGAGCAACAGCAATTGCAGATCTGGATACCTCAGTTCCTGAGCCTCCAGCTCCCCAGCCAGGGGAAGTGGATAGGGCCATGAGAGATGCAGTTCAGTTACTAACTAGAATAGCGGAAGGGCAGGCTCGCAAGCATGGATTAGGAGTTGATTATGCTGATAGACATGATAGTTTAAGGATTCGTAATTTCTTGACTTGTAATCCCTCAGAGTTTTATGGGTCAAGGCCCGGGGATGACCCGCAGGAGTTTGTCCGATAGGTGCAGTGTACGTTGCAGATAATTAAGGCCTCTGAGACAGAGTCTGTTGAGTTAGCTTCCTATCGACTGTGTAATATAGCTGTTAATTGGTATGAGTCATGGGAGTTGTCTAGGGGCGAGGATGCTCCTCCAGCGGTGTGGGGTGAATTTGAGGAGGCTTTCGTTGGCCACTTTCTACCTCTGGAGATGAGACAAGGCAGATTAGATAGATTCTTACATTTGAGGCAGAATGGCAGGAGTGTTAGAGATTATAGCCTTGAGTTCGATCTGCTGGCGAGACATGCACCTACTATTGTAGCTGATATGACCGACATAGTACATTGTTATGTGATGGGGCTGGATTATTATTTGATTGATAAATGTATGGTAATAGCTTCTCAGCCAGGTATGAATATTGCTCGGGTACAAGCATATGTACAGGGGGTAGAGGATCGGCACAGAGGGCGTCAGCTTGATAGAGATCATGATCAAGGCCAGCGCAAGAGAGCTAGATCGACTGGTTATTTTAGTGAGGTTCGAAGCGAACAGCCTCAGCAGTATAGTAGATATCCTTCTTAGCCAGCCCAGAATGCACCCCCTCAGTTCACAAGAGATTTGATAGCATAGGGTATTCAGGAGCCGCTCAAAGCTCCAGGGCTTCAGGTTCATAAATGCCCAAGAGTTCGATTCAGTCGAGGCCACCTTTTCCTCGGTGTTCTCGGTGTGGTAGGCCCCATTCTGGAGAGTGCCGTCTCGCTACTAGTGTTTGTTTTTCTTGTGGTCGTCAAGGCCATATTATGAGGAATTGTTCATTCAGGGGTAATATAGGTGGTGCAGCTCAGCCTATTGGGTCAGTTGCTGGTTCATCTTCTTCTGTAGCTATACGCCCTGTAGGGAAGGGTATTTATACATCAGCAGGCCGTGGAAGAGGCCGTGGCGGAGCTTCCAGTTCTAGTAGTCCTTCGAACCGTATATATGCATTGGCTAGTAGGCAAGACCTGGAGACGTCACCAAATATGGTTACAGGTATACTGTCGATCTTCTCTCGGGATGTATATGCATTGATAGATCTAGGCTCACCTTATCATATATATCTCCCTTTATTGCAAATAGAATCGGAATAAAATCTGAATTGCTAGAACCATTTGAGGTAGCTACACCTATAGGAGATTCTATTATAGCCAAGCAAGTATATAGAGAATGTTTGGTGATCATATATAGTCGTCATACCAAGGCTGATTTGATAGAGTTAGATATGACAGAATTTGATGTTATTATGTGTCACGCCTTGGGAGGGTACCCTAGACGTAACCGGCACTCAGAAACCATTTCTGGCTCCCAAGTGAACCACATAGCCTGATCACACATCCGTTCATTCAATTAATCCGCAGAAGATTTAAAAATAAAGAAAAAATCCGGCGGGCAATCTAAATTAATGCTCTAACTCAAGAAAGAAAGGCCATGAGCCAACAAATCAAACTCCGATCTTTGTCATTAAAATAGTTTGACAAAAATAATTCAAGAAAAGAAAATACTCAATCGACCCATCACTATCTAGTCTATGAAGCCTCTATCACTACTATCGATTTGGTGCCAATGACATGTTCATGGCTACCTCAAACCAAAATGAAAAGGGCTAACTCGATGCAAGAATGCTATAAGTGGTGTCCTCCGAATGTAGGGAAGGACTCACCAATACGCTGAGTGTGTATATATCCTCGATGATACTCCTATTAACGATCTCCTAAACCTGTCTCTGCATCATGAAACAATGCAGGTCCAAATGGACGTCAGTACATGGAATGTACGAGTATGTAATATGGCAGAATGAAACATATCTCAAGGGAGAGTAACGTTGGTTCAAATATCTCAACTCAGAAAGATAAGAAAGACTCAATCAAAGTGTCATAAGTCCAAGGTAAGAATACAATTTTTTTGACAAAGACCAATCTTATACCATACAATCCAATCCAAGCATACACAATACAGTTTAATCAAATCATATATCATCCGATTCAATCCAATCGTATACAATCGGTTCAATCCGGTCATATACGATCCGATCCAATCCAATCATATACCCTTCCATCATACACTATCCAATCACATATCATATAATCCAATCCATCGCACATCACCTAATCCGATCATATAAAATCAACTCAACAATCAACTCAACAATCAACTCAAAGGACTCAACACAATAAATATGCAAATTAAATTATGCAATGTTTTACAATCCAACTCAATCATCAACCAATTTCAATTGAACCAATCATATCATGCACAAACCACTCAATTTAGGAGTTTCTCTAATCGACAATAATCCCACCACCTATATATAGGTGATGCATAACGAGTCACGCCGTTGCTCCATCCGTTCATACTTGCCAAGGTATGAACAGTTCAAACCAATCATGGATCCATCAATCAATCAAGTCCTATCATTTCAGGACAATGAAATAGGGAAACATCCGACACGATACAATCCCTTCTTACGTTGGCAGCGTAGTTTATGGGATTTGAGTATGGACTATACTCTTACCCAATTCGGTGCTCAATACTCCTCCCAAGACTCAATACACGCATAGCTATTAAGTGAGTAAAATATTTAAAATACTCATTTAGCCTCATTGGACACTTTCAAATCAACTCATTTAGTCTCATTGTACTCTCTTCAAAACTCAATCAAATCTGGTCTCATTGGACCCTCTTTCAAATTGACTCATCTCCAATCATCAAACTCTTCTCTTTAAAAATTTATATAAATCTCAAAATTTACATTTTTAAGGAAAATAATGCTCAACTCATTTATACTCCAAATACTCATGTTCAAAAATAATTAAAAGACTTCTCAAACTCAAATCATGCTTAAACTCTTTTTAAATCGTAGATGAAAATAATCATCCTTTAGAACTCAAAATAGTGGGTAAATAATTTATGCAAAAATGTTCACAAAACATTTATTTAAAACTCTTTCTCAAAAGGTTATTTATTTTCAAAATATTCGTAAGACTCCAATCAACTCAAATTATGCACATCGCATACCACAAAATTACATTAGACTCCAATCCACTTCATCACACAACATCCTCATCAACATAGCCTCTTCATTCACATCATCGTCAAATACCGTTATTCACATCGTCATCAAACATTATCATCACATCATCATCATCATCAAACATCATTATCACATCATTATCAAATATCATCATCACATCAATCGTCAAGCATCTACTCCAAAATCCTTATTTTTTTGTCCTATGTTCAATTTATAGAAGAAAAGGACATTCTTAACTATCCAATTCATTCTTTTTATTTCAATCAATACACATATACACAAAACCATCCATCTCAACTCAAGACAAATTATGACCAAAGAAATCTCATCTTGGGTTCATGTGAATGAAATATGAATCCATACTCTCAACAAAACTCAACTCAAGAATATCGTCAACATCTATAAATCTATATACAAAGATACATTTGTAGTCAAAAATATGAAAGATAACTATTTAGTAACTCAATTCATTAAAATCATCAATCAACCAATATTATCTAAAAACATTCTATAGTTTAGGAAAACTTTCAAGAAAACCTTCTTAGAAGGTTCAACTCTTTCACAACTCCTATACAACACATCTATGGGCATATGGAAGAATTAAATCCATATTTTAGGTTAGCCTTACATACCTTGTGAAGACTTTGAAGAGACCTAGTTGTTGGGTCTTCAATGGGAGACTTGAATCCTTGAAGCTCTTAGAACAAATCCTTGTTGAAAATGGAAAAGAAGAAGAAGAAGATGAAGAAGAAGAGAGAGGGATTTTCTAGGGCTTTTTAGAGAGAGAGGGACTGAAAAATATGGTCCCAAAACGTCCAAGGATAGGTATATATAATTAGGGAAAAAGTCCAAGTTGCCCCTCTTCAAAAATCTGGAAAATTGGGCAAAAATCTTGTTGGCGCTATAGTGGCGCGTCGCGCCACTGCAGCGTTAAGACAAAATAGGCTTAAAACCCTACACATCTAATAGTGGCGCGTCGCACCAAGCCCCAAACTACTGAGGCTGTTTTCTGGCGCTATAGTGGCGTGGGGTGCCACTGGAGTGCCAAGCCTGAATTTCGCCCAGGCCTGAAATTTCTGCAGTACTAGTCTGTAGTCAAATGGCCATAACGTTTGACTCCAAACTCCAAAAATTTCAATCTTGGTGGAGTTGGAAAGAAGACTCAAAGACCTTTAATTTGGTAGGTCGTGGTCCATGCAGTTCATTATATTCTAGGAGATATGGTCGTTTGAAGTTGACCCTAATACTAACTCATCCAAAAACTTAATCGATTGGAGTTCTTTGGACTCGACTTGGTGTTAGAGATCCCTTATGACCCCTAAACACATCTAACACACTCCAAATACTTAGGAATTAATCCTATCTCATATATAAAACTACAAGTCCTTCGGTTCGAGTCTACCCACACGTAAAGAAATGTTTGAGTTTTTGCAAAAAAAAATCCGGGGTGTTACATTATGGGCATGGATTGGTTAGCCTCTTGTTATGCTAATATTGATTGTAGAGAAAAAGTAGTTCGATTTTAGTTCCTAAAAGAGCCAATCCTAGAATGGAAGGGCAATACAGCATCGCCGAGGGGTAAGTTTATTTCATACCTCAAGGCCAGGAAGATGGTTAGAAAGGGTTATATTTATCATCTTGTTCGTGTCCTTAACTTGGAAGCAGAGGTACCGACTCTGAGTCAGTTCTGGTAGTTAATGAATTTCCAGATGTATTCCCAAATGAACTTCCAAGTCTTCCTCCTGAGCGGGAGATAGAGTTCACTATAGATGTATTGCCAGATACTCAGCCCATCTCTATTCCCCCTTATAGAATGGCACCCGCGGAGTTAAAAGAGTTGAAGGAGAAATTGCGAGACTTATTAGAAAAAGGCTTCATTAGGCCCAGTACATCACCTTGGGGAGCACCGGTGTTGTTTGTGAGGAAGAAGGATGGGGCACTGCGAATGTGCATTGATTATTGGCAACTGAACAAGGTGACAATAAAGAATAAATACCCTCTTCCCAGAATTGATGATTTATTTGACCAGTTGCAGGGTGCTAAGTGCTTTTAAAAAATAGACTTGCGGTCAGGCTATGACCAGGTACGGGTAAGGGAGGCAGATATTCCAAAGACTGCGTTCAGAACTCGATACGGGCATTATGAGTTTAGGGTGATGTCTTTTGGACTGACTAATGCTCCAGCAGTGTTTATAGATCTAATGAACGGGGTGTTCAAGCCATTCCTAGACCTGTTCGTAATTGTATTTATTGATGATATTCTGGTCTACTTACGATCGGAAGGAGAACATGCTAATCATTTGAGAACGGTACTTAGGGTGCTTCAGCACCAGAAGTTGTATGCTAAGTTCTCTAAATATGAATTCTGGTTGACTTCAGTAGTATTCTTGGGGCATATTATTGGAGCTAATGGTATTCGAGTAGATGCACAGAAAATTGAGGCCGTAAAGACTTGGTCTAGACCTACGATACCTACGGAGGTACGTAGTTTTCTGGGGCTAGATGGATATTACAGGAGATTCATTGAAAAGTTTGCTTCGATTTCAGCGCCTTTAACATGACTAACTCAAAAGGCAGCTAAGTTCCAGTGGACAGATGCGTGTGAAAGAAACTTTCAGTTGCTGAAAGACAAGTTGACCACGGCCCCAGTTCTAACACTTCTTGAAGGACCGGATGGCTATGTTATCTATTATGATGCTTCTGGTGTTGGTCTAGGTTGTGTATTGATGCAGCATGGTAGAGTCATAGCATATGCCTTACGGCAGCTAAGAAAGCACGAAAGAAACTATCCAACTCATGATCTGGAGTTAGCAGCAGTAATTCATGATTTGAAAATATAGAGGCATTATTTATATGGCGTACATGTTGATATCTATACGGATCACAAAAGTCTCCAATACATCTTTAAACAGAAAAAGTTGAATTTGTGTCAGAGAAGGTGGCTAGAGTTGCTGAAAAATTATGATGTTGACATCCTATACCACCCGGGAAAAGCAAATATTGTGGCAGATGCACTTAGCCGTAAATCCATGGGTAGCTTAGCATATGTACAACCAGAACGAGAAAAGATAGTCCATGAGATTTTCCAGTTAGCTAACCTTGGAGTTCGATTGGTGGATTCTAGTAATGGTGAAGTTTTTGTTCGAGGATTTGCTAAATCCTCTATCATGGAAGAGGTAAAATAATGCCAGTATGAAGATCCTATCTGGCACAGTATAGGGATGCAACCCTTCAAAAGGAAAAGACCCCATTAGAGCTCACACATGACGAAGTGCTAAGATATAATGGAAGATTATGTGTACCTGAGATTGCCGAGCTACGATAACAGGTTATGGGAGAGGCACACTATACCCGATATTCTGTTTATCCAGGGTCAACAAAGATGTATCATGACCTTAGATATTTATACTGGTGGGATGGCATAAAGAAGGATATAGCAGAGTTCGTAGCCCAGTGCCCAAATTGGCAATAGGTTAAGATTGAGCATCAGAAGCCTAACGGACTATTATAGGAGATGGAAATCCCGACTTGTAAATGAGAAGCAATTAATATGGATTTTATTATAGGCTTACCTCGCACTCCACGAAAGTATGATTCCATATGGGTTATTGTAGATAGGCTGATAAAATCAGCCCATTTTCTTTCAATTAGAACCACATATTCAGCTGAAGATTATGCGAGGTTATACATCAAAGAGATAGTAAGACTTCATGGGATTCCTATATCTATTATCTCAGACAGAGGGGCTCAATTTACAGCTAGCTTCTGGAGATCATTCCAAAAGGGATTGGGAACATAAGTAAATCTTAGTACAATATTTCACTCTCAGACTGATGGACAGGCTGAACGTACCATTCAAACGCTAGAAGATATGTTACGGGCCTGTATTATTGACTTCAAAGGTAGCTGGGATGATCATTTGCCACTTATTGAGTTTGCTTATAATAATAGCTACCATTCTAGTATCCAAATGGCCCCGTATGAGGCTTTGTATGGCAGGAAGTGTAGGTCACCTATTGGTTGGTTTGAGGTTGGTGAGACTAAACTAATAGGCCCAGATGTGATTCAGCAAGCCGTGGATAAAGTGAAGCTCATTCAGGAGAGATTATTAGCAGCCCAGAGTCGACAAAAATCATATGCAAATAATCGACGTCGACCTTTAGAGTTCCAAATTGATGATTGGGTGTTCTTGAAGGTGTCACCCATGAAGGGGGTAATGAGATTCGGTAAGAAAGGGAAGTTTAGCCCGCGATACATTGGACCTTATCAGGTTATTCGTAGAATAGGCAAGGTTGCCTATGAATTGGACCTACCATCTGATTTGGAAGCAGTGCACCCTGTCTTTCATGTGTCGATGCTTCGCAAATGTATTGGTGATCCTTCTAAAGTATTCTCCGTGGATGACATCTAGGTGATGGAGGAGCTGTCTTACAAGGAAAATCCTATAGCTATACTTGATCGCCAAGTCAGAAGGTTACGTACTAAGGATGCGACTTCCATCAAAGTATTGTGGTGGAATAAAAATAGAGAAGAGATGACCTGGGAAGCCGAGGAAGAGATGAAGAATAAGCATCCTCACTTGTTCTCTACGCCTACAGATAATCTAAACCTCTAGATCAATTATATTGATTGATATATGAAACTATATGTTGTTGCATTAAAAAAAAATATTTCCCCAAATTCCTTATAATACTTTATGAGGCGGATTTAACATTCGAGGACGAATGTTCTAAAGGAGGGAAGAATGTTATATTCCGTATTTTTGCTTCTTGGACTATTCGTGAGCTAACGGATATAAATTCAAGTACTTTTAATTTTGAATTTTAAAATGACATAATTTGTTGTAAATGACTAGTTATATGGATAATTAATGTGAAGTAAAAGACATCTCAAGAAGTACCCTTGAGCCAAATCAAAATAGAAGCCATCAAATATTTTTTTTCTTAAATTCACGTTTCGGGTAAGCTGACTTCGGGAGGCCATAACCCCTTTATAATTTGGTAATTTGGAAAAACCCTCAAAATGCAAGTTGTAGAAAATTGAAATACATTTCCAACTATAGGTCGTGGGTCTGGAGGTGACAACGGAATAAGGAGATATGCATGTTTTAAGACAGAGGGGTCAAGCTAGATAGTAGATGTCACGCCCCGGGAGGGTACCCTAGACGTAACCGGCACTCAGAAACCATTTCTGGCTCCCAAGCGAACCACATAGCCTGATCACACATCCGTTCATTCATTCGATCAGCGGAAGACAAAAGAATAAAGAGAATATTCAGTGGGCAACTCAAACCTCAGTCTAACTCAAAGAATAAAGGCCATGGGCCAACAAATTCAACTCTAATATTTGTCATTATAAATAGTTTGACAAGAATAACTCGATCGACTCATCACTATCTAGTCTATGAAGCCTCTATCACTACTATCTAATTGGTGCCAATGACATGTTCATGGCTACCTCGAATCAAAATGAAAAGGGCTAACTCGATGCAAGAATACACAGACGGTGTCCTCCGAATGTAGGGGAGGACTCACCACCACGCTGAGTGCGAATAGATCCCCAATGATGCTCCTATTGACGATCTCTCAAACCTGTCTCTGCATCATGAAATGATGCAGGCCAAATGGCGTCAGTACGTAGAATGTACTGGTATGTAAAATGGCAGAATGAAACATACCTCAAGGAAGAATAGCAGCGGTCCAAATATCTCAAATTGAAAAGATAAGAGAGACTCAACAAGGCGTCATAAGTCTAAAGTAATAATACATTTTTAGACAAAGATCAATCATATACCATACAGTCCAATCCAATCATACACAATACCGTTCAATCAACTCATTTACAATTCGATCCCTTTCAATCATGTATAATCCGATTATATACACTCAACTCAACAATTAACTCAATAATCAAATCCAATCTAGTCACATACCATTCCATTCATTCCAATCACATATTCATCTACTCCAATCCAACCGTATACAATCTACTCGACATTCAACTAATACAATCAGCTCAAAGGACTCAACTCAGTAAATATACAAATTAAATTATGCAACGTTTTACAATTCAACTCAAAGGACTCAACTCAATAAATATGTAACAACTCACTCAAGTGTCCTAAGTCTAACAAGAAATAGTGTAGACCGGACTAACTCATAAGCATATAGCGACTCACTCAACTCAACTGACTCAGAGTACTATCAAGACCTAAATGGGAGTTTCTCTTAACCGACAACCAACACTTATGAGCCAGTGAAGGTACAACGAAACGACGTCGTTGCCACGCCCATTCATACCTTGCCAGGGCATGAACGACGAACCTCATGGATCCAATCCAACCAAGTCCTATAATGTCAGGACAAATCTCTCGGGGAAGCATCCGACTTAACGGTTCAATCCCCCCTACGTTTGGCAACACAGGTATTGGGTTCGAGTATGGACTGTACTCTTGCTCAATTCGGTGCTCGATACTCCTCCCATGACTCCATGCTCATAAAACTTCTTTAATCATCTCAAACAAGCCCTCACGGCTAGTTTCATGTGGAACATTGCCACCTCATCAACTCTGTTCTCATTTCAACTCAATTAACTCATAATGACAAGTCTCATTGGACCTTCTTTCAAATCGACTCATCTCAAATCATCAAACTCTTCTCTTTAAAAATTTATACAATCTCGACTCAATGAATGTAGAAAATGTTATGTACATCAAAATATAATTTCAACTCCTCAACTCAAACTCAAAATAAATACTTTAATGTAAAGATACTCAACTCATTCAAAGGCTCTTCATACTCAACTCATACTTAAACTCTTTTCTAAATCAAAGATGAAACTAATAATTCTTTAGACTCAAAATAGTGTATAAATAGGTTATGCAAAAAGGTTCACAAATACTTTATTTAAAGCTCCTCCTCAAGAGATAATTTATTTTTAAAATATTCCTAAGACTCCAATAACCTCAAATTATGCACATCATGTACCACAAAATCACATTAGACTCCAATCCACTTCATCACATAACATCCTCATCAATATACCTCTTCATCAATCATTCTACACATATTAAATAAGCACCATTCACGTCATCCATCACATCGTCATCAAAACATCATCATCACATCATCCTCATATATTATCATTTACATCATCATCAAACATTTACTCTAAAATCCTTATTTTTTTGTCCTATGTTCATTTTATAGAAGCAAAGGGACATTCTTAACTAACCAATTCATTCTTTTCATTCCAATCAATACATATATACACACAACTATCCATCTCAACCTCAAGACATTTATAACAAGAAATTTCATCTTGGGTTCATGTGAATGAAACATGAACCCATACTCTCAACAAAACTCAACTCAAGAGAATCGTCAATACCTATAAATCCATTACAAAGATACATTTGTAGTCAATAATATGAAAATTTACTATTTAGTAACTCAAGTCATTAAAAACATCAATCAACTAATAGTACTTAAAAACATTTCATAGTTTAGGAAAACTTTCAAGAAAACCTTCTTAGAAGGTTCAACTCTTTCACAACTTATATCCAACACATATATGGGCATATGGAAGAACTCAATCCATATTTTAGGTTAGCCTTACATACCTTATTTGAAGACTTTGAAGAAAACCTTGTGTTGGGTCTTCAATGGAGAACTCAAATCTTGAAGCTCTTGGAACTCTTGAAGGCACCCTTTGTTGGAGAAGGATTTGGAGAAGAAGAAGAAGAAGAGAGGGAAAATATCTAGGGCTTTTTAGAGAGAGAGAGAGGACTGAAAAATGGTCCAAAAACGTCCAAGAATGGTGTATATATAATTTGGAAAAAGTCCAAGTTGCCCCTCTTCAAAAATCTGAAAATTGGGCAAAAAATCTTGTTGGCGCTATAGTGGCGCGTCGCGCCACTGCAGCGCCAAGCCAAAATAGGCTTAAAACCCTGCACATCTAATAGTAGTGCGTCGCGCCAAGCCCCAAACTACTGAGGCTGTTTTCTGGTGCTATAGTGGCGTGGGGCGCCACTGGAGCGCCAAGCCTAATTTCGCCCAGGCCTGAAATTTTCCTGCAGTACTAGTCTGTAGTAAAATGGCCATAACTTTTGACTCCGAACTCCAAAAATTGTAATCTTGGTGGCGTTGGAAAGAAGACTCAAAGACCTTTAATTTGGTAGGTCGTGGTCCACCCAGTTATTTATATCCTAGGAGATATGGTCGTTTGAAGTTGACCCTTATACTAACTCGTCCTAAAACTTAATCGATTGGAGCTCTTTGGACTCGACTTGGTGTTAGAGATCCCTCATGACCCCTAAACACATCTAACACACTTCAAATACTTAGGAATTAATCCTAACTCACATGTAGATTTACAAGTCCTCCAGTCCGAGTCTACCCACACGTGAAGAAATGTTCGAATCTTAGCGGAAAATTTTGGGGGGTGTTACAGTAGATTCGGCCTAACCCGATTCTAACTCGGGTCAGGCCCAATAACCACATCCTTAAGTGTTATATCCCGTATTTTATACAGTTGGATATTTTAAAGTAACCGTGGTAAAGTTAAGGGAATGACCACCTTCCAAATTTTTTTTATACAAGTTGGTTATGAATATTATTTATGAACATTAGTAGTGTGGAAATATTGGGAAAGGCTAAGGGCAAAAAGGAAAATTCGCAAAGTGGCTTATGGTAATATTGTGGAAGGCTAGGGGTAAAATAGGAATTTCACAACCAAAGTGTTCAAGAAATATTCATGTAGGGGTGGGCCCCACATGCCACATGGCAGCCCTCCATTGGAGGAGAGAGAGGTGTTGGTCCAATGAAGGCTTGACACTTGTCCCCACTTAGGACTTGACATGTGTCACCACTTAGGGGTTGACACATGTCACCCCCTTAAAGTAGCCTATATATATGTGTCCCTTGACTCATCAAGTCCACACTACTCTAGAAATTTCAAGACAAAGAGAGAAAATTCTAGAGCAAGAAGAAGAAAAGAAACTCTAGGAAACTAGAGAAACTAGTGGCGGCCAAGAGGAAAAAAAAATTGAGTTTTCCGATTTCATCCCGTGAATTAATTATCTATGGTGTACCATGATGTCATGAAGGTATTGGTAATGAAAATTTATGGTTTGGAGCAGCCCGAAACGTCACCAAACAGCCCCAAAGTTTTAGCCGCGCTAGGCGAGCTTCCGAGGCAAGTTTTGGCGAGTTTCGGGAAAGGTAAGGTCTCTCCTTTCAAATTTGAGTTTATGACGTTGTTATGAGGCGTATTACATGTCCTAAATATGGCTGGAAGTAGAGAAATTGTACTAGGATGCTTGACGTTAAAAACAAGCTAAATTAAAGTCGTAGTAGTTAAATCGAAGTCGCGTAGTGTGTTGTCGTTGTGGTGCTGCGGTTGCAGATAGTTGGGTTGTGTGTTGCAGGGATTTAAAGTGTTTTAAAAAGGGTGTGGGTGCTGCTGGTTGCATCCACACAACCCCCTGGTTGGTATGGTTAAAGATTTTACGAAATAAAGGTTAAAAACTCTATTTCGGTATCGTAGTTTTATGCTAGTTGTTTGGAGCTTGTGTTGTGTAAATTTGAGGTGATTTGATTGTATATATAATGCTGGTTGTTGTTGTTGATATGGTTGTTGACATGGTGGCCGAGTTGATATCTCGGGGATGGTGTATTTATAGGGGAGATGCTGCCGAAATTTCGACAAATTGGAAATTAATTTGTTTGAAGGATTAGGACAAGTATATGGTGGTGAATCTAATGACCATTTCAACTCTCTTGAATGTATAAAAACAAGTTGGACGCATAAGCGTAGCTAGTAAGGCGCGACACAGGTATGTAAAGCTAACCGTTCCTTCTTTTGGCATGTCTTTGGCATAAGTATGTAAGGCCTACCCTTTCTTTCAAGGCATGTTCCCGATGTTATGGTTTCATAAGTGCTTCCATATTTTCTTTGTTTTCAAAAGTTAGGTGTCAATGGTCCCAAGGAAATGACTACTTTTCCTATAACCCGTCAATGTTTCCAAAATGTCTATAGTTTCCCAAAATAAAGGTTTACAGTATTACAAGCTTTTATGACAATAACGATGGATATGTTTTATAACGACATTGATGATGTCGAGGATGAGAATATGTCTATGATGGCTATGATAAGAACGGCTTCATGTATGTAAGGTTTACCCTTCTTTCTCTTTACATGTTTTGACATAAGTATATAGAGCTACTCTTTCTTTTGGGCATGGTTTTTATGAAATAAGTATATGACATTTTATACAATTTCAAGGAAGTCCTATTCGTAGAGCCACTAGGATGGCCAATTTTCTTGAGTTTCCAAAGGATATTTTCTCGTGCTTTGATACGTGTATATGATTCCAAAAGTTTTATTTTGATATAATCCATAGTAATTTTTGAAAGGTACTTGACATGACTCTTGTCCTGATTTTTGAATCATAGCTCATTCCGATTATTCTACGAGTCTTGAAAATTGGTCCTATGTGCATATGTATACGATTTGGCGCCTTACGAGATTGTGACCTTATTCTACGTTCTCTTAATATTATCCTTCATTGATAGTCTCATCTTATAATAATTGTTCCTTCAAGGTGAGACAAAGCGACCATGGTTAGTCTATAATACAATCGGAGGTTACCGACCTTCCGTCACTCCGATAGATACATGACTTTCGTTGAGCTCTCCTGCATGTTGTCTATATGTATATGTATATGTATATGTATATGGGGGATATGGGGAGGTGTATATGTGGCGCTATAGACGCATTCCCACCTGATCAGTTGGAGTAATTTCCATCCCGGACGCGGGATGCCCGGACGCGGGACATATGTGGGTGATATGACATGTTCTATTTTCTATGTATATGAAAAAGAAATGTTTTTAAAGGAAAGACAAGCATGCATGGCATCCGGCCTAAAAGGCACTCATATGTACAAGTTACTCTCTTATCTCACTATATATTCTATGATTCTATGATATGGTTGTTCATACCTTATGTTCTTTGTTATGCTGATTTTCATGCCTTACATACTCAGTACATTACTCGTACTGACCCCCTTTTTTCTCCGGGGGGCTGCGTTTCATGCCGCGCAGGTACACCAAGATGAGTAGAAGCTATTAGAGAAGATGTTGCAGCGGGATTAGCAACTCCACTTGTTCCTAGAGTGCTGCCGAGTCAGAGTCTATGCGCTATGATGTTTCATTCAAAGTTAGAGACTTTGCAGACAGAGTTGTGGGTATAGAGTGTCATCTTTGTAAGCGGCGTCACCAGCCGATGGGTTATTATGTCGTATGTCACAAGTTTTATGGGAGGATAGATTTTGGAAAAAAAAAGATTAGGGAAGCTTATCTATGGTTTTCATTTCTTATTGATGTAAAAGTCTAAAGAGATTAAGTATGTACTATGAAACAGCGGGTTCGCTCGGCTCCAAGCAGGAGGTCGGGTGCCCATCACACCCTGTTGATATCGGGGTGTGACATTAAGGGATTTTTTTAAGCTTCTATCTTCATCCTCAAATAAGAAAACATCCAGAAATTTCCAGAGAGAGAGAGAGGAAGTTCTTGAGAGAAATACCAAATCCGACCAAAATTCGAGTTCCGAAATCCGAAGCTCATGAAGAAAAAATTGTTGTACGTCGCGTAGGCTTAAATTTGAGCAAGATATCAGCCAATAAGAAGAAGATTTAATGTGTTTGCTGCACACTTGAGGTAATATTAAAGTCCTTTTTTTCATTGTTAACAAGTTTAGTTAGAGTTTTAACGGATTAGAACGGAGAAAAATAGCGTTATAAACTAGTTTGGTGATTTGTTGAGATTTATGGGTTAAAGGGTTGTTTTAGGTAGCTTAAATAGATGAAATTAGCTTAATGATGATGTATAATAATGATTGATATTCTTTTGATGTTGTTGATAAGTTGTTGTTCTTGAATTTGGAGGAAAAAGGTGTATGAAGATTGTGAGTGTTCAAATCCATTTTTGGGATTGTGTAGCTGGTAGTAATTCTGGAATATCTCATTGTGTAGACCTTTGATTTTAGATATTAAACATGTTTTGGAAAGCTAATACACGTACCTACAACTCTTATGTTTATGTTGTAGTCTATATCTGCTGTTATTATGTCAAAAAATGGGAATAAATCATGAGATAAATTCTGTCCAGATTCTGGATTGAAAAATCCCTCATGTATAGCTGTTAGTGTTTTGATGATATCTTTTTGTACAAAATGAGTTTTGAATTGATTTATTTTGGGTTGCAAACTTAAAACATAGCTCTAAAATTTTTATGGTCATCAAGTCCAGTTTTGCCGTTTTCAATTTCAAAATTTGGATACAACGTGAGATACTCGGTTTTCTAAACTTACTGTTTTGGGTAACATACTTCGGGTGGCAATATTCTAGGCTTATTGTCAATAATAAATCTTGTTTTTTGTCAATATTTTGGATGGTTGATATTACTTGATGATTATATGGCTGATTTGAAAGTGGGGAGAGTGAGCGGTATAGGAGAGGTGCTGTCCAATTTTTTTTAGAAATAACCTACTAACGGTAGAGTACATTTTATTTTTATCCATAGCTTAATCATAGTGAAAAATCTCATTTATTTATGAATTATAGAAAAATTCAATTAGTTAAGAACAGTTTAACAATGAATTAGTTAGAATCCGTCAATAAATTCCGGTGCTAGTTTCATGTTTTTTAATAATTAACATACTTTATTTTTGGAGAAACTACCTTGTTAAACATACATCAATACTATATATGTATAAATTCTACATATACTTTCAAATAATTATATATATTACCTCTAATTAAGAATTTTCTACCATATATTGAGGAGGATACACTTATATACATGTATTTTTGCTACTAGATACACTAAGAATAGAGAGAGACGAGCAAAATGAGGAGGGAGGTGAGCGAGATAGACATGTATCCAAAATACATGCGAATTACATTAGATACACACTAGATACATGTATCTGTATGTATTTGGTGTGATTCACATATATCTGGGATACCAATTACATAAAAGAGTGGTGAGTAAGATGGGAGAGAGGCGAGCAAATTTGTCTATACATCCGAGATACATGCGAATTCACTTGGATATAATGTATCTAGAATAATTTAAATCTAATTTCGACCCCATGTATCTCGAGATACATGTATTTGGACACACCAAAATTTGATAAAATTTGTAATATTTCAAACTAAAATATATTTAAATAATTAGCTTCTAAACTAGTGGGTAAATTTCTCTTTATTTTTTAAGTAGTAGAGTACATAATTTTATCCTCCTTTTTCCTATAAAACCCCCTCAACCTATGGTTCATATTTCATCACAACTACAACAAGAACTTACTTGCTTTAGTGATTAAACTATTTTACAACAAATATCTCTTATTTCCCAAAACAAATTAAGAAAACATGTCTTGCTGTGGAGGAAGCTGTGGCTGTGGATCTGGCTGCAAGTGCGGCAACGGCTGTGGAGGGTAACTTTCATTTGATTCCCTACTTACCAATTACATATTAATCTGTTTGATTACTTGAATCCATAATCTTAAAGTTAAAAATGAAAAATGCTTACCACTCGAGTAATCTCTTTTACTAGATTTTTTCCCACCGCGAATCAATAGAAAATTTGTCTGATAGAACATGATATTCCCGCTCATTTCTCATCGAACCAACTCACTAGAAATATGCATGATGGGAAACAAATTCTCATTGTAATAGTGAGGAACTTCCTAATTTTTTCGTATGAAAACATTACTATATTTTCTTTTCTTGCCGATTGAATCAATCTGTTGGAATAGCCGCTGAATATTTTTCTAAAAATAGTGATTTTTTAGTAGAGAAGAAGATAACAATTGTGTGTTTTGATGATATATATTATTGTAGATGTGGGATGTACCCAGACATGGAGAAGTCCACTACCTTTACCATCATTCAAGGTGTTGCACCCATATTCAACAAGTACGTATATGTTTTTTTTTTGTTTAAACATATACTATATATTTATTAAATTGGGAAATTAAAGATTAATTGTAATATAATGTTGCAGCTATGGAGGGGTCGATGAGAAAGCAGCAGGAGAAGGAGGAAATGGATGCAAATGTGGATCAAACTGCACTTGTGACCCTTGCAATTGCTAAATTACTGATTCCACACTAATAAATGTGTGTGTTGTTATAAAAGCTTTATGTAATAATAAAATACAGCCATGGAACTGATCACATGATGATCAGTTCTTAGGTTTGTGTCTTTCCTCTATGTTTGTTTGATCTATCTGATATATTTCTGTAAGTGTGATTTGGATTTGGGGTGTAACAGAAACATATCATATATACAATTATATAAGTTTGTTTATTCCTTCCTTCTTTTAGAGATCTCTTTGTGACTTTATAGTCTGTTTGGCTAAGTTTTTGGACGTCAAAAGTGTTTTAAGCTTTTGTAAACTGTGTTCTAGCTACAACTTACTTTATTAACATGATGCCTTTCACTGTGCTTAACAATAAGTCACAATATGAAATGTTGTATGAGCATGGAACTTCCATCAATCACCTTAAGCGTTTTAAGATGTCTTTGTTTTGACAAGACAGTACAAGTCTGATAAGCTTAAAAGAAAGGCTTTACCTGCTATACATATGTTATTATAACACCCTGAAGGGCTATATACTATTTGATTTCACTAATAGTTTGTTCTTTGTCAACAAAGAGGGTGAATTCACGGAAACTATTTTCCCCTTTCAAACCCTCCAGAAAGATCAACCAGCTTCATTCCTTGATGTCTTTAGTGATCCATTGATGTTGTCCTCTGATTACACACAACTGCTCTATAACTTTGCCATTTGATCAACCATCACTTTCTTTTCTGGTGCGTACCTCTCCAAATGATCTACCTCACTTTAGTGAAGTAGAAAAATTTTCTCAACAAATAGTTGATACCTCATAAGCACTACATAAAGATCATCTAGAACTAAGACACGGGTGAAATTGAAAGGTTCAAGGCTAGCTTAGTAGCAAAGGGATACAGTCAACAAGAGGGCATTGATTACCAGAAAACATTTTCTCATGTAGTCAAAATGGTTAGAGTAAGATCAACTCTGGCCATTGCTTCTATGTACATAGATGTACACAATGTTTTCCTTCAAGGAGATCTTCATGATGAGATCTACATAGATCTTCTATAACGTTTTAAGAGCTAGGGGAGACAAGACCAGTATGTTAGCTTCTTAAATCCTTGTATGGCCTAAAACATGCCCCAAGACAATGGAATCCAAAGTTATTGGAAGCAATCCTACAATTTGGGCTCAAACAAAACCAATATGATCATTTTTTATTCTTGACAAAAGCTCGAAATGATCTGATAGTCATCCTAGTATATGTGGATGGCATGCTTATCACTGGTAACAACTTACAACTAATTGAAGAAACCAAGACAATACTACATCGAGCCTTCAAAATGAAGGACTAAGGAGAGCTAAGATATATTCTAGGTATTTAATTTGACAGATCAAACTCAGGATTACTACTGCATCAGAGAAAGTATGTCTTAGAACTTATTTCTGAGACAGGACTGGGTGCTGCAAAACCAATAGCCACACCACTGTAGACAAATATCAAATTAACCAACAAAGAAGTAGATGATCATGTAAATAGATCATACGAAGAAGTTACTGATCCTGAAACAAATATGGCTGCATACCAAAGAATCATTGAAAAACTTCTATATCTAACCATAAATAGACCTGACATATCCTATAGTGTACGGACACTTAACCACTTGCTACATCAGCCTAAGAAGTCACCCTTGAAAGCAGCGATGAGGATAATAAGATATGTCAAGCAGCAACCAGGTCAGTGAATACTCCTATCAAGCAGCAGCAAGGAGCAAGTCTCAGCTTGCTATGCTGCTGATTGGGCATAGGAGCGGCTCAATATAATTGGAGCCTCAAGCGAAATTTTAATTAGGAGCCTAAGTATATTTTAGATTAATTTTTTTAAAATGATTTCTTTGAATATTTTTTTTTTCAATTATTTATTTTAGGTAAGATTTTATCAATTTAATTTTGAAAACCACCCTTTCACTAATGCAATCATTATAAGTAATAAGTTGACAAATTTTAAAAAAAATTAAGAGTTAGAACCATAGCTTGTATTCCCCATTTTAATATGCTTGCTTATTCCTTGGAAATCTAAGTAGAAATATAAAAGAATATGAATTCACTTTGTTCACCACTTTTTGACTATTAATTCATTTTTTTGACAGAATATTACTCTAAATTATCAAAGATTTGAAGAAAGAGTGTACAAAAGGAGTTAAAAAAAAAAAAAAGATAATGTTAGTGTTAGCTGACAAAATGTAAAATGACAAATCAATGTTTTCTTGATTTTTTCTATTTGAAAAAAGTTTTAAAAAATAAAAAAACTTACACATAATTTGTTCTTGATAAAAATTTGAAGCCCCCAAAATCGGGGCCTAAGGCATATGCCTTATTTCCAAACTCCAAAAAATTTGTGATAGGCTTTCTAATCAAACTAGGTGACTCTTTTAATCTCTTGAAAGTCAAAAAAAGCAAAGCACAATGTCTAGAAGTTCAGTTGAAGCTGAATACAGAGGCTTAGCATCTACTGTAGCTAAACTAACATGGATTCTGGGATACTTGAACAAAATTGGAGTTAAAGTGAACATTGACAGTAAAGCTACAAGCCTAGTGTTCCATGAAAGAACGAAACATAATAGATTGACACTTTATAAGGGATAAATTCAAAATGGCATGATCGGAACTAAATATGTACCTACATCAACAAGCTGATCTAGTTACAAAAGGACTGAGCAAAATTCAGCATGAATATATTTGTTCCAAGTTAGGAATGCTCAATGTATTTGCACCACCTAGCTTGAGAGGGAGTGTTGAGAGTAATAAGACTTATGCTAATAAGGGTAAAATAGTCATCTCCTAGACTTAGTTACTAATTCTGTTAGTAGATTAGTTTGCTAAGTTAGTTTCTTGACGGTATATATGTAATGTTAACAGAGCTTTCAAGTTCATTATGGGACCAACTCTTAAATTTTGTTATTGACAAACTAATCTGGTCACTGAATGTGATTTATGGGACTATAATTGTGGTCCTAATCTTTTCCTAAAACTTAACAATAGTATAAAGTTTAGAGAATCAAACGCATATGATTATATTTTGGATTAAAATCCCATTAGCAGAACTACAAAGGACAGCCCGGTGTACTAAAGCTCCCGCTATGCGCAGGGTCCGAGGAAGTGCTCGACTAAAAGGGTCTATTGTACGCAGCCTTAAATTGCATTTCTGCCAGAGGCTATTTCCAAGGATTGAACCCGTGACCTCCTGGTCACATGACAACAACTTTACCAGTTACTTCAAGGCTCCCCTTCCCCATTAGCAGAACTAGATCACAACAATATAGTTACTGTATTGTTTACACAACCCTTCAAGATCCAACATCCGTAGCAAAAGATATAAATTATCCACCTAACACTAGAAAAATTATAAGAAACTTGACAACTTGTATCTTGACTTGCTGAACACTTCAAAAGCTGCAAAAGATGCATGATATATTATTTTAGTAGAAAATTGTTTATATATTTTTGTAAGTTTACATCTAACAGTAATTTAAACATTCACCACAGTTGGCTTTGAGCATCACTATATCATCGCCATGTTCAACATGAAATTTTTAAATCAGACCTTGTGGTTCAACCCTTCCCTAGCCCCCCAGACCCCACACATAGCGAAAATTTTAGTGCACCGGACTCTCCTTTTTAACTTTCATAATCAATGTCTTGAATACTCGCTGACAAGATTTCTTGTTTAAAGCTGTTTTCTCAATCACGTCTATGACATATTAACCAATTATAAAAGATAGAGGCGTGTCAATCAGATATACACTTTGAGAGCAATTAGGTCTGTGAAAAAAATAAAAGCTCAATAAGTTGTCAGACAAAGAGCAAATAACAGAGCTAACATATCTGTTTATGAACCTACCAAGTCATTGGTGAAACTATAACTAAGTTATACTTCCAACTATTAGCACAGTGAGACAAATTAGACAACATGTGCATACAAACATTAAGGATTGAATGCGATAGAAAAGCTCTTTCTTAAATTCAACTATGAAAAGGAAAAGAGTTGTCATATCAAACTTCCAGCCATGTTAACACACTCACACAGCAAATTTACATGACAATTATCAATATCACAGAGTAAAATGCAGGTCAACAAAAGGAGCCATGAGACGGTAAAACTGAAATAGCAAATTTACTTGATTATGAAAGTCGGTTTAACTTACATAAACGGATAAAAGAATGGATGCATGATTACCTGAAAGAGGTTTTGGGCTGCAATTGTTTCATATGGTGTTACAGAGAGATTATGATAATCAGTCAGTTGTCCCTGGATAAGGCTGATGTATCATGACTTAATGCTCCTAAAATCTGATTTAGCAGCAGAAAGATTGAACACCAGAGATAAATAAAGAATGAAAAATAGTAACACAACCCATCTCCTCACTGCTAACTCAACTTGTTAAACCAACAAAAAATGGAAGTACAGTTTTAAACTATCCTACACCTCTCCACTTCACCAATTAATAAAGGGAAAAGGCTAACATACCAGCCTTATACCATCCAAGTTGTCTACCTCTCCTTTTCTTCGACATTAGACCCCTTGTTTGAATCTGAGAAAGGCTGAATAATTTGTACAAAGTTGGTATCAATCAGATAAACGTTCAAGTCTTATATGTGGGCATTTTATTGGAAAATCATACACATTCTATTGAATAGGTCAGACATATCCTAAAAACATCTGCTAACATTATCAAGAGCCTAAACCCATCATGTTGGAAAACTCAAACTAAACATCTCACATACCAAATGGAATAGAGATATTGCGTAAAACAATTTCCTTGGAGTGAAAATGATGTATATTGCAGAATTTCAGGAATCATTAACAACTTTTTCAGTTGCAGAATCAGACGTTATTGATTGACACGTACAATCTCCACAAATAATTATTAATCGGAGCTAGAGAAATGGAGAACCGAAACCCATGGTGGTTGAAGAAAAAGAGGAGAACCAACAATAATTAATTCTAGAATAGTGCTTTCATTATTTTCAATCTTCATCACAACAATCATGGCACAAATTGAATGTTAAACCATCATTAACAGAACAAGAAAACAAAATGTTCTTCAGCGCAGCATTCAAGAGTCATCTGCAAACTTGTTTAACATTTACCTTAAATAAAAAATGGTGTCTATCTTAAATATGTAGAACATAAATAACGTAACATGGAACGAATTAATTCCTTATAATTTTGTCTTTGTTTAAAGTTACGTTTCTTTGCTGATCATTCAATAGTCAAGAGTTGTTTGTAGCCATAAGTATTTTGTTAATGGCACAAGTTTCTTTGGTTCAAAAAGTTCCTCAAGGCACTTCTCCATCCAAAGAAGTTTTTAAATCAATCAACCATGCTTCAATCTCAATCTTCTTTCTGCTATTAGGAAAATCTTCATATTTTAGTTAGTTGACTACCTACACTTTCATCGTGTTGGTGAGAGTTCGATTCCCATCTTGTAATTTTCTCCCGCATTTCCTTTTTCCCTTCCCCAAACTATTTGTTTTCAGGGTTCTTCACTATTTGAATTCACTTAATAATCAAAGAAAAGTGAAATTATTTTGGGGAAATAAAGCAAATAAGCAAACATAAACTAGTTAATTATTTAACATGGCTATAGTTTAACTAATTTAGAATTCGCCGCTAATCTTTAGCGTTAATTACGGTTCAAATTTGTATAATTCGCACGTTTGTATAATTCAAAATTTGTATAATTGTTTAAAGTCCAGATGTTTGTGTTTGCATAAATTCGTTATTTCGAGTTTATTCAAAAATAGCTCAATTATCCGTGAATTATACAAACCTGCAAATTATGCAAATCCGCGAATTATACAAACGACACAGCTTAAACTATAGCTACACTCGTAAATATGCAAATTATAGCTGAAAAACCTAATTAAATTTATTATAATGGTTATTTGCGAAATTTTCCTCAGTTTATCTAAATGTTAGGATTGGAGCTCATATTGAAGATCCAATCATTTGCCCACTATTAGGCGGGGAAGTGCACATATAGCCCATTTTAAGGTTTTGGACTCACCCCAAGAAAAGCCCCTACACGTTGTCCCACATCGCATGCAACAGAAGAAGCAGCATGTCAACCCTTATAAAAACAACTCCGCTGCTGATAGTAAGTCTTACGCAGCCATGCAATGAGTACAATGCGAACTATTCTTTCGCCTTTTACTAAAGAATACCGTGTGCGCATTGTAAATAGTGGCATACGCTAATTTTTTGAGGGGATATCTTAGTTGAGATTCCCAACAATTCTAGTTAAAACTTATGTATGTTTTAATTTCTAGTAGCAGACATGAGCTCAAATACCTCTAATAATTAACCCTAGAAGAAATCAAATTGTTTGTTGTTTCTTTTCCTGTTACAACCAGTTGAAATTGATTATACGTTTGAGTGATTTTGCTAAGATAATGTCAAGCTTGACATAACTCCAATTTATAATAGAAGTCAAATTTTGCTCTATTTCACATACTAATTAGCAATAATATATTTAATGTAATTTCACAAAAAGGCGTCTGGGTTTCGGTAGTAGGAGGAACCCCCATAACGGCAATAGCCCTTTCTATATTTAATGTAATCTCACTCACAAAAAAAGTCTGATCTCTCAAGAAAAAACATATCAAAAAGAAATAATAAAAATGATAGAGATATTGCAAAATAGAATCTGACTCTGAATATCCACCAAAATATATAAACAATTTGGCTCTGCAGATCTTGCAATACTTAATCAAATGTCTAATGAACATGTCTCAAGATGCTCTTATCTTGCCAAATGCTTAAACAATACTCACGACTTTGGAGCTCACATATTTTATAAAATTCTTATTAACGGCCTCTAATTCTGGTTAGGACTATGATGCAATTATATATTTTTTGGAAGATATTTTAATTTGTCACTTGTCGTATAAGCTACTAATTTGTCAAAAGAATACTTTCATGTATAAGCTGTTTTTCTCCTCTTTTGGTAGATTTTACCGTGTATTCTCCCTGCACACACATATAAACCGGGTTTAAAAAGGGAAAGTTACACATTCAGCTATAATTATTTTTGCTAGTTGTAATGACCCAAGTGGTCATTTTTGTATTTTTGCATGTTTTTATCGTTTTACTCCTTTCCGTAGATTTCATGTAGCTTTTATGTGGTGTTGGGATGGGTGAGGCGCTTTTCGAGATGGTTGGGAGAGTTTGGTGCGAGTTTTTCTATTTTGGAGGCTTATGATGTGAAAGGATTGACTTTAGTCAACATCCTGAGATTCTAATGTTGGATGAGGATTCTGTCAGTTTTATCAGCTTCAGAAGGGTTATTTTAGTCTAATGTGATGGTTGGTTTGAGTTTCGAGGCATTCGTTTGGAGTTTGTATAGTTAGGCGTTTTAACTTTGAAATTTTAGTCAAAGTTTGACTCTGGTCGAAATTCTCGGTAATAGGTTAAGATTGAGCATCAGAAGCCTGACGGACTATTACAGGAGATGGAAATCCCAACTTGGAAATGGGAAGCAATTAATATGGATTTTATTACAAGCTTACCTCGCACTCCACGAAAGTATGATTCCATATGGGTTATTGTAGATAGGCTGACAAAATCAACCCATTTTCTTCCAGTTAGAACCACATATTCAGCTGAAGATTATGCGAGGTTATACATCAAAGAGATAGTAAGACTTCATGGGATTCCTATATCTATTATCTCAGACAGAGGGGCTCAATTTACAGCTAGCTTCTGGAGATCATTCCAAAAGGGATTGGGAACATAAGTAAATCTTAGTACAACATTTCACTCTCAGACTGATGGACAGGCTGAACGTACCATTCAAACGCTAGAAGATATGTTACGGGCCTGTATTATTGACTTCAAAGGTAGCTGGGATGATCATTTGCCACTTATTGAGTTTGCTTATAATAATAGCTACCATTCTAGTATCCAAATGGCCCCGTATGAGGCTTTGTATGGCAGGAAGTGTAGGTCACCTATTGGTTGGTTTGAGGTTGGTGAGACTAAACTAATAGGCCCAGATGTGATTCAGCAAGCCGTGGATAAAGTGAAGCTCATTCAGGAGAGATTATTAGCAGCCCAGAGTCGACAAAAATCATATGCAGATAATCGACGTCGACCTTTAGAGTTCCAAATTGATGATTGGGTGTTCTTGAAGGTGTCACCCATGAAGGGGGTAATGAGATTCGGTAAGAAAGGGAAGTTTAGCCCGCGATACATTGGACCTTATCAGGTTATTCGTAGAATAGGCAAGGTTGCCTATGAATTGGACCTACCATCTGATTTGGAAGCAGTGCACCCTGTCTTTCATGTGTCGATGCTTCGCAAATGTATTGGTGATCCTTCTAAAGTATTCTCCGTGGATGACATCTAGGTGATGGAGGAGCTATCTTACAAGGAAAATCCTATAGCTATACTTGATCGCCAAGTCAGAAGGTTACGTACTAAGGATGCGACTTCCATCAAAGTATTGTGGTGGAATAAAAATAGAGAAGAGATGACCTGGGAAGCCGAGAAAGAGATGAAGAATAAGCATCCTCACTTGTTCTCTACGCCTACAGATAATCTAAACCTCTAGATCAATTATATTGATTGATATATGAAACTATATGTTGTTGCATTAAAAAAAAATATTTCCCCAAATTCCTTATAATACTTTATGAGGCGGATTTAACATTCGAGGACGAATGTTCTAAAGGAGGGAAGAATGTTATATTCCGTATTTTTGCTTCTTGGACTATTCGTGAGCTAACGGATATAAATTCAAGTACTTTTAATTTTGAATTTTAAAATGACATAATTTGTTGTAAATGACTAGTTATATAGATAATTAATGTGAAGTAAAAGACATCTCAAGAAGTACCCTTGAGCCAAATCAAAGTAGAAGCCATCAAATATTTTATTTCTTAAATTCACGTTTCGGATAAGCTGACTTCGGGAGGCCATAACCCCTTTATAATTTGGTAATTTGGAAAAACCCTCAATATGCAAGTTGTAGAAAATTGAAATATATTTCCAACTATAGGTCGTGGTTCTGAAGGTGACATCGGAATAAGGAGATATGCATGTTTTAAGACAGAGGGGTCAAGCTAGATAGTAGATTCGGCCCAACCCGATTCTAACTCGGGTCAGGACCAATAACCACATCCTTAAGGGATTTTTTTAAGCTTCTATCTTCATCCTCAAATAAAAAACATCCAGAAATTTCCAGAGAGAGAGAGAGGAAGTTCTTGAGAGAAATACCAAATCCGACCAAAATTTGAGTTCCGAAATTCGAAGCTCATGAAGGGAAAATTATTGTACGTCGCGTTGGCTTCAATTTGAGCTAGATATCAGCCAATAAGGAGAAGATTTAATGTGTTTGCTTCACACTTGAGGTAATATTAAAGTCCCTTTTTCATTGTTAACAAGTTTAGTTAGAGTTTTAACGGATTAGAACGGAGAAAAATAGCGTTATAAACTAGTTTGGTGATTTGTTGAGATTTATGGGTTAAAGGGTTGTTTTAGGTAGCTGAAATGGATGGAATTAGCTTAATGATGATGTATAATAATTGTTGATATTATTTTGATGTTGTTGATGAGTTGTTGTTCTTGAATTTGGAGGAAAAAGGTATATGAAGATTGTGAGTGTTCAAATCCATTTTTGGGATTGTGTAGCTGGTAGTAATTCTAGAATATATCATTGTGTAGACCTTTGATTTTAGATATTAAATATATTTTGGAAAGCTAATACACGTACCTACAACTCATATATTTATGTTGTAGTCTATATCTGCTATTATTATGTCAAAAAAAGGGGATGAATCATAAGATAAATTCTGTCCAGATTCTGGATTGAAAAATCCCTCATGTATAGCTGTTAGTGTTTTGATGATATCTTTTTGTACAAAATGAGTTTTGAATTGATTTATTTTGGGTTGCAAACTTAAAACATAGCTCTAAAAGTTTTATGAAGGTCATCAAGTCCAGTTTTGCCGTTTTCAATTTCAAAATTTGGATACAACGTGAGGTACTCGATTTTCTGAACTTACTGTTTTGGGTAACATAATTCGGGTGGCAATATTCTAGGCTTATTGTCAATAATAAATCTTGTTTTATGTCAATATTTTAGATGGTTGATATTACTTGATGATTATATGGCTGATTTGAAAGTGGGGAGAGTGAGCGGTATAGGAGAGGTGCTGTCCAATTTTTTTTAGAAATAACCTACTAACGGTAGAGTACATTTTATTTTTATCCATAGCTTAATCATAGTGAACAATCTCATTTATTTATGAATAATAGAAAAATTCAATTAGTTAAGAACATTTTAACAATGAATTAGTTAGAATCCGTCAATAAATTCCGGTGCTAGTTTCATGTTTTTTTAATAATTAACATACTTTATTTTTGAAGAAACTACCTTGTTAAACATACATCAATACTATATATGTATAAATTCTACATATAGTTTCAAATAATTATATATCTTACCTCTAATTAAGAATTTTCTATCATATATTGAGGAGGATACACTTATATATATGTATTTTTGTTACTAGATACACTAAGAATAGAGAGAAACGAGCAAAATGATGAGGGAGGTGAGCGAGATAGACATGTATCCAAAATACATGCGAATTACATTAGATACACACTAGATACATGTATCTGTATGTATTTGGTGTGATTCACATATATCTGAGATACCAGTTACAGAAAAGAGTGGTGAGTAAGATGGAAGAGAGGCGAGCAAATTTGTCTATACATCTGAGATACATGCGAATTCACTTGGATATAATGTATCTAGAATAATTTAAATCTAATTTCGACCTCATGTATCTCTAGATACATGTATTTGGACACACCAAAATTTGATAAAATTTGTAATATTTCAAATTAAAATATATTTAAATAATTAGCTTCTAAACTAGTGGGTAAATTTCTCTTTATTTTTTAAGTAGTAGAGTACATAATTTTATCCTCCTTTTTCCTATAAAACCCCCTCAACCTATGGTTCATATTTCATCACAACTACAACAAGAACTTACTTGCTTTAGTGATTAAACTATTTTACAACAAATATCTCTTATTTCCCAAAACAAATTAAGAAAACATGTCTTGCTGTGGAGGAAGCTGTGGCTGTGGATCTGGCTGCAAGTGCGGCAACGGCTGTGGAGGGTAACTTTCATTTGATTCCCTACTTACCAATTACATATTAATCTGTTTGATTACTTGAATCCATAATCTTAAAGTTAAAAATGAAAAATGCTTACCACTCGAGTAATCTCTTTTACTAGATTTTTTCCCACCGCGAATCAATAGAAAATTTGTCTGATAGAACATGATATTCCCGCTCATTTCTCATCGAACCAACTCACTAGAAATATGCATGATGGGAAACAAATTCTCATTGTAATAGTGAGGAACTTCCTAATTTTTTCGTATGAAAACATTACTATATTTTCTTTTCTTGCCGATTGAATCAATCTGTTGGAATAGCCGCTGAATATTTTTCTAAAAATAGTGATTTTTTAGTAGAGAAGAAGATAACAATTGTGTGTTTTGATGATATATATTATTGTAGATGTGGGATGTACCCAGACATGGAGAAGTCCACTACCTTTACCATCATTCAAGGTGTTGCACCCATATTCAACAAGTACGTATATGTTTTTTTTTTGTTTAAACATATACTATATATTTATTAAATTGGGAAATTAAAGATTAATTGTAATATAATGTTGCAGCTATGGAGGGGTCGATGAGAAAGCAGCAGGAGAAGGAGGAAATGGATGCAAATGTGGATCAAACTGCACTTGTGACCCTTGCAATTGCTAAATTACTGATTCCACACTAATAAATGTGTGTGTTGTTATAAAAGCTTTATGTAATAATAAAATACAGCCATGGAACTGATCACATGATGATCAGTTCTTAGGTTTGTGTCTTTCCTCTATGTTTGTTTGATCTATCTGATATATTTCTGTAAGTGTGATTTGGATTTGGGGTGTAACAGAAACATATCATATATACAATTATATAAGTTTGTTTATTCCTTCCTTCTTTTAGAGATCTCTTTGTGACTTTATAGTCTGTTTGGCTAAGTTTTTGGACGTCAAAAGTGTTTTAAGCTTTTGTAAACTGTGTTCTAGCTACAACTTACTTTATTAACATGATGCCTTTCACTGTGCTTAACAATAAGTCACAATATGAAATGTTGTATGAGCATGGAACTTCCATCAATCACCTTAAGCGTTTTAAGATGTCTTTGTTTTGACAAGACAGTACAAGTCTGATAAGCTTAAAAGAAAGGCTTTACCTGCTATACATATGTTATTATAACACCCTGAAGGGCTATATACTATTTGATTTCACTAATAGTTTGTTCTTTGTCAACAAAGAGGGTGAATTCACGGAAACTATTTTCCCCTTTCAAACCCTCCAGAAAGATCAACCAGCTTCATTCCTTGATGTCTTTAGTGATCCATTGATGTTGTCCTCTGATTACACACAACTGCTCTATAACTTTGCCATTTGATCAACCATCACTTTCTTTTCTGGTGCGTACCTCTCCAAATGATCTACCTCACTTTAGTGAAGTAGAAAAATTTTCTCAACAAATAGTTGATACCTCATAAGCACTACATAAAGATCATCTAGAACTAAGACACGGGTGAAATTGAAAGGTTCAAGGCTAGCTTAGTAGCAAAGGGATACAGTCAACAAGAGGGCATTGATTACCAGAAAACATTTTCTCATGTAGTCAAAATGGTTAGAGTAAGATCAACTCTGGCCATTGCTTCTATGTACATAGATGTACACAATGTTTTCCTTCAAGGAGATCTTCATGATGAGATCTACATAGATCTTCTATAACGTTTTAAGAGCTAGGGGAGACAAGACCAGTATGTTAGCTTCTTAAATCCTTGTATGGCCTAAAACATGCCCCAAGACAATGGAATCCAAAGTTATTGGAAGCAATCCTACAATTTGGGCTCAAACAAAACCAATATGATCATTTTTTATTCTTGACAAAAGCTCGAAATGATCTGATAGTCATCCTAGTATATGTGGATGGCATGCTTATCACTGGTAACAACTTACAACTAATTGAAGAAACCAAGACAATACTACATCGAGCCTTCAAAATGAAGGACTAAGGAGAGCTAAGATATATTCTAGGTATTTAATTTGACAGATCAAACTCAGGATTACTACTGCATCAGAGAAAGTATGTCTTAGAACTTATTTCTGAGACAGGACTGGGTGCTGCAAAACCAATAGCCACACCACTGTAGACAAATATCAAATTAACCAACAAAGAAGTAGATGATCATGTAAATAGATCATACGAAGAAGTTACTGATCCTGAAACAAATATGGCTGCATACCAAAGAATCATTGAAAAACTTCTATATCTAACCATAAATAGACCTGACATATCCTATAGTGTACGGACACTTAACCACTTGCTACATCAGCCTAAGAAGTCACCCTTGAAAGCAGCGATGAGGATAATAAGATATGTCAAGCAGCAACCAGGTCAGTGAATACTCCTATCAAGCAGCAGCAAGGAGCAAGTCTCAGCTTGCTATGCTGCTGATTGGGCATAGGAGCGGCTCAATATAATTGGAGCCTCAAGCGAAATTTTAATTAGGGCCTAAGCATAGAGCTGCCCATGATTGGGCAGCATGTCCAAACTCCAAAAAATTTGTGATAGGCTTTCTAATCAAACTAGGTGACTCTTCTAATCTCTTGAAAGTCAAAAAAAGCAAAGCACAATAAAAAATGGTGTCTATCTTAAATATGTAGAACATAAATAACGTAACATGGAACGAATTAATTCCTTATAATTTTGTCTTTGTTTAAAGTTACGTTTCTTTGCTGATCATTCAATAGTCAAAATTATGGGGATTGATTGTGACCTACGTGCTCAATATCCTACCTTCTATAAAATACATGGATCGTGGGGAAGACTTGTTTGTAGCCATAAGTATTTTGTTAATGGCACAAGTTTCTTTGGTTCAAAAAGTTCCTCAAGGCACTTCTCCATCCAAAGAAGTTTTTAAATCAATCAACCATGCTTCAATCTCAATCTTCTTTCTGCTATTAGGAAAATCTTCATATTTTAGTTAGTTGACTACCTACACTTTCATCGTGTTGGTGAGAGTTCGATTCCATCTTGTAATTTTCTCCCGCATTTCCTTTTTCCCTTCCCCAAACTATTTGTTTTCAGGGTTCTTCACTTAATAATCAAAGAAAAGTGAAATTATTTTGGGGAAATAAAGTAAATAAACAAACATAAACTAGTTAATTACTTAACATGGCTATAGTTTAACTAATTTACAATTCGCCGCTAATATTTAGCGTTAATTACGGTTCGAATTTGTATAATTCGCACGTTTGTATAATTCGAAATTTGTATAATATAATTTATATAACTTTTGTATAATATAATTTATATAACTGTTTAAAGTTCAAATGTTTGTGTTTGCATAAATTCGTTATTTCGAGTTTATTCAAAAATAGCTCAATCATCCGTGAATTATACAAACCCGCGATTATACAAACGACACAGCTCAAACTATTGTTACACCCATAAATATACAAATTATAACTGAAAAGCCTAATTAAATTTATTATAGTGGTTATTTGAGAAATTTCTCTAAATGTTAGGATTGGAGCTCATATTGAAGATCCAATCATTTGCCCACTATTAGGCGGGGAAGTGCACATATAGCCCATTTTAAGGTTTTGGACTCACCCCAAGAAAAGCCCATACACGTTGTCCCACATCGCATACAACAGAAGAAGCAGCATGTGCAACCCTTATAAAAACAACTCCGCTGCTGATAGTAAGTCTTACGCAGCCATGCAATGAGTACAATGCAAACTATTCTTTCGCCTTTTACTAAAGAATACCGTGTGCGCATTGTAAATAGTGGCATACGCTAATTTTTTGAGGGGATATCTTAGTTGAGATCCCCAACAATTCTAGTTAAAACTTATGTATGTTTTAATTTCTAGTAGCAGACATGAGCTCAAATATATGATTATATTTTAATGTGATTTCACAAATTGTTTGTTGTTTCTTTTCTGTTACAACCAGTTGAAATATATGATTATACTAAGATAATTTTTGGATAGTTGAGTGATTTTGCTAAGATAATGACAAGCTTCACATAACCCCAATTTATAATAGAAGACAAATTTTGTTCTAATTCACATACCAATTAGCAATAATATATTTAATGTAATTTCACAAAAAGACGTCTATTTAATGTAATTTCATAAAAAGGCGTCTGGGTTTCGGTAGTAGGAGGAACCCCATAATGGCAATAGCCCTTTCTATATTTAATGTAATCTCACTCACAAAAAAAGTCTGATCTTTCAAGAAAAAACATATCAAAAAGAAATAATAAAAATGATAGTGATATTGCAAAATAGAATCTGGCTCTGAATATCCACCAAAATATATAAACAATTTGGCTTGCAGATCTTGCAATACTTAATCAAATGTCTAATGAACATGTCTCAAGATGCTCTTATCTTGCCAAATGCTTAAATAATACTCACGACTTTGGAGCTCACATATTTTATAAAATTCTTATTAACGGCCTCTAATTCTGGTTAGGACTATGATGCAATTATAATTTTTTTGGAAGATATTTTAATTTGTCATTTGTCTTATAAGCTACTAATTTGTCAAAAGGATTCTTTCATGTATACGCTGTTTTTCTCCTCCTTTGGTAGATTTTACCTTGTATTCTCCCTGCACACACATATAAACCGGGTTTAAAAAGGGAAAGTTACACATTCAGCCATAATTATTTTTGCTAGTTGTAATGACCCAAGTGGTCATTTTTATATTTTTGCGTGTTTTTATCGTTTTACTCCTTTCCGTAGCTTTCTTTTAGCCTTTATGTGGTGTTGAGATGGGTGAGGCGCTTTTTGAGATGGTTGGGAAAGTTTGGTGCGAGTTTTTTTATTTTGGACGCTTATGATGTGAAATGATTGACTTTAGTCAACATCTGGAGATTCTAATGTTGGATGAGGATTTTGTCGTTCTATCAGCTTCAGAAGGGTCATTTTAGTCTAATGTGATGGTTGGTTCGAGTTTCGAGGCATTCGTTTGGAGTTTGTGTAGTTAGACGTTTTAACTTTGAAATCTTAGTCAAAGTTTGACTTTGGTCGAAATTCTCGATAAACGCACTTAGATAAAAATTCCAGCAGCGGGGTTAGCTCCAAAATGCGAGCTTGGTCTAGGACAACCTTTGATTCGGTTTTCGAGTTATTTGAAATGAGTTTGCGGCTTTTACCGTTTTGTTTGATATTTTTTTATAAATGTTGGCTTGAGTCAACATTCTAACGAGACGACCTCCATTGGTTGTTTCCTCAATTCCCTTGAGTTTGAAATATCATTTAGGAGTGGATAGCAAAGACCATGAATGAATTTTGAGGGTCCGTTCAAACTTGGAGCATTGTGCTCCAAACTGGTAATGTAGCAGTGAGTGCTATGGCTTTAGCGGTCCTTGACCGCTTTTGAAGTAGCGGCCAAGGGGTCGCTTAAGTGAAGGGCATCGAGAGGGGGGAGGGAGGCGCCGTTTTGCGGCAGGCGCCTCTAAGCGGCCACTTGGTCCTGTTTGCAGTCATTATTTAGGATTTAATTCATGTTCCTCCTTCATTCTTCAAGGAAAGAGCCAATTGTTGAAGGAGCTCGAGCAAGGGGATATTTGCTCATTTCTTGATCAATTCAAATGATTCAAAGGTAATTTCCTCTCTTTCCATTTTCTAAACTCAATTCTTGCTTTATTTTCATGATTCATTTCTGTTTTTGACCTCAATTCTCTTGAATTCAAATTCTTTAAAGTATAGTATTTAGACCATTTACGAATTGAATCTCGTTTTTGACCAACTTCTGGTTATGTGATCCTTACCTCGAGGGGAACATAATGATTGATTTCATTTCTCAATTCGCTATTGTTGTTTATGGGTCTATTTTTGTCCCGATTTTCAATCCGAATTTGTAAATTGCAATATGGATATCATTTTTCTTGTTTTGTTGTTCTCTAGACTAGTTTGATAGAGTAGCACTATTTGGAGGCTGCTCGAAAAAGAAAAGGTCTAAAATAGAGGTTTATGTGCGAATTTGATCTTGAGGTAGGTTATGGTTTCTTCTTTTTAGACTTGACTTAGATGAATTTTATATATAATGAGTAGTATTATCATTAGGTAGGTCTTAGGATGAGATTTTAGGCTTGTATGATTCTTAAACTATAAATTGACCATTTTTGGGTGATTTAGCTTAGCTTTTAACCGATAAGCATTTGCTTAAGTGATCCTTAGGCTTGGCTGACTTGATTGACGTGTTTAGATCCTTAGAATGCTTTTAGGTGATATGAAACTTAGTATTATACGCGTTGAGTGATTTGAAATGTTGGATGCCTTTGTGTTTACTTTCCGTGTTTTATTCTATTATTATTGTTTGGTTGGGCCTGAGGCCTTGGACTTGGATTGGTTGGAGCATCATGTTAGCACTACTGCTTTGTGACGGATGTCTATCCGGTTGTTGTACGGTGTGACTTGATTTCTTTGGGATTGGTTGAAAGTGTTTTAGTGTGTATTCATGTGCATGATTTTGGTGATCAACCTGTCATAGTTGGAAGCAAGGGAAATGATGATTTTGAATCATTTAAAAGGGTTTTGTCACTATTTTTCTATTTATTTGGGCTCTGAGGGAACGAGTATTTATTTTTAACTTGAAGGAACTTGTTTTTTAAGGAAAATATACCATTTTTTAGTTTGTGTGCCTTAAAATGAGATCTTTGCTTGTTACTATTGGTTTCACGTTCGAGGCCCAAGTTCGGACAAATCATTGAATTTATAAGATTGTGGATAATACAAAACTGCTTTTCTGATAATATCGTGGAGATACATTGAGGCGACTACCTTCCCGATAAGCTTGAGGAGTTACTCCGAGATGGCCTGTAGACTAAATTCCGGGTTATATTTCCACTTGTAGTTCACCTGCTGACGAGTTTGAGGTATCATTTCGGGCGGCTCGAAGGTCCTTCCAGACTTCTACTTTTAAGCATTTGGTCACATTGCATTGTGTCATTTTATACTATTGTGTGGTTGTGATTTCCATGTATTTGGGTGCTACTTGTTTGTTAGTGTGTGATCTTCTCTTTTCTCAGTGTTATTTAATGTTTGTTGAATTGGTAGATTGTAGCGGTAGCACTATCATATTCTTTTAACTATATATATGATATTTCTGAACTCGATCGGCCTATAATGCCTACTAAGTATCCATTTTTTGATACTCATTACTACATTTTTACATCTATTTTTTTTATGCAACTCTCAGTGAGCGTTGGATCTCCCGTGGCTGTCATAGACTTGGATCATGGTGGGCTATTGGCGTCCAGAGACTTGTTGCTTTCCCTCTTTTGTACTGAATTGTATTTTATATTTTGAATAGTTAGTTCTCTTGTATATATAGCCTTCTATACTTAGTAGCTCCTGTTCCAGTGACACCAGGCCCGGGGATTTGATCTTGTGTTAGTTTGCCATCTTAGTCACTTTCGGGCCTCTTTTGTATATTGTGTATCGTACTTACAAATATATACTATGGCCTGTTTCTATATTTTTATTCCGGTTTCCGCATGTTATTAGTATTATGATTAAATTGCTATCTTCATCAACTTTTAGTTTTGATTTTGTCTTGCCAACTCAGAGTTATATATAGGCGTTATCATATCCCAATTTTGAATCGTGACACTAGTTATATACTTCCTATACTATTATGTATAAAATATATTTATTTGTAGGCTATTATTTTGATGTACGAATTCCTAAAAAAATGAGTTTTTTTTCTTTCTATATCACTTGCGCAAGATTAGAATCAAAATGAGCCCACTTCCCCTGTTTAGCTCATTCTGTAATTATTTGAAATATTTAGGGAAAATGTAATAATTCCTTATCCAACTTTTAAATATCATTTTTAAAAAAAATTTCACTGAAACATGGCCAAACCCACGTACTTTCTGATTATGATATTTATTTTTATGCTTAGAAATTAATTGAGGTGACAATCATGTTTATCATCACATATTTAAACAATGTTGTGTGAATTAAAGTGAAAAAATTTAAAACCCATTATTAAAATTTTTAGAAGCTTGAAAAACTCACAAATGTGATTTGTTGAAATTTTCGACAAATTGATGATTGGGGTTTGTCGGTAATGTTTTTTTTTTGTTCGTCGGTAATGTCATTTTGAAGTTGTGGTTAAAATTTGAAGCTATTCAATGAAGATTTGAGTTATTTGGTGATATTTTTGACCCATTTCAAATGAAGTTTCACAAGTTGAAGTTTGTAGGAGATGAAATTAGTTGTTGTATATTGTATAATAGGGTAAAAATGTGTATAAATATCGTTTATGTATAATTATATACTTTTATATAAGATTGACATGTTTTATATTACAAGTTCCGTCCCTATTGACATCCCTAGTTGCATGTTTCCATCCTGCTCCACATGATACATAATGGCAATACTTAATCAAATGTCTAACGTGTCTCAAGATACTCTTATCTTGCAAATTGCTTAAATAATACACACAACTTTGGAGCTGAAATATTTTATGCATTTCTTATGATCAATTTCCTCTGAGGCATCCACTTGACAAGTATTTAACTATGTAGCCTTTCGCTTCGGACTATGATGCAACTATATAATTATATTTTTTGAAAAATATTTTAATTTAATTTTTCATTTATCTTTTTACCTACTAATTTGTCGAAAGGATAAATACATTCACGTATCCCCTGCCTTTCCTACCTTTTTAGTAGAATCTTACGTTCTATTTTTTCAGACACATATACATATCGAGATTAAAAATTATTCACACTAAATATTTATATCAAATCAATAAATACATGACATGTATTAAAAAATACACATTGCGAATAAATATTTTCCAACATACTAGCATATCTCGCACTATATGATTACAACCCTCCCCTCCCCCCCCCCCCCCCCAAAAAAAAAATAGAAAAGAAAAGTCATGAAATAAGTTCCATTCATACTAAATCAAATAAACACTTATATATCCACCACGCACAACGTTTTTTTATTATTATTGAAATTGGACAATGTGCTTACCAATATAAATTATTGATTCATGATGTAAATAAAATCAGACTAGTGGAACTCATGTCAATTAATTAAAAAGCATAATAGTAAGACATAAAATAATTTTTTTTTTAAAAAAATGAATAAATGAAAAACACATGGTAAGCTTTACTAATATAAATACTCAATGCTAGAAACTCAAACATTACTACAACAACAATTAAAAATGAAGAATGTACTTGTCTTACTACTTTTGAACATTGTTATACTATCAAATGGTAGATGTGGTGGCCCTTTGATTTCTCGTTTATACTTTCTTCATGGTGGCCAAAGAATTTGGATGTCAAGTTGGTTACAAACCGTTGGCTGTCCAATCATTCTCATCCCTCTAGCAATCGCGTATTTTCAACGTCGCAAAATTGAGCCCAGAATTATTTTTATTACTCGTCAAGAATTCCTAGGCGCCAAATTACCTGTTTCGACTTCCTCACTTATTAACGCGACCCAACTAGCGTTTACTGTGCTATTCGCTGTTTTACTTGTTAAGCAAAAACTAATATATTAATTATATTATATTAAAGACATAACTTTAATAAATTTTATAAGTTCAATTGATGAAACTAAAAAGTCAAAATTCTTGTGTACTTGGAAAATTATCTAACATACGCATCTTATTTTACCATAATCTCTAATATTTTCTATCATTTAAAAAAAAATCAAAATCCCCTCTCGTTGATACATCCTATTCCCCTCGCGGATACGTCTCTCTTCTATGTATCTGAATTTCCTATCCCCTTTCTGATACATCTTTATTCCCTCTCTGATACACCCCTCCCCTCTCGAATACATCTTTCCCCTATGTATCCGGATGTCTGCTAATGTATCTGGAAGTTCAGTAATGTATTCGAAATTCATAAATTTTAAGAGATTTTTGTAATTTGAATAAGAGTAGGGAAATAATGTAATTAACTTTTAAGAGATTTATGTAAACAATTCTTTTAATATACCAAAATTCTTGTGAACTTGAACGTCAAAAGATTGAAAAATTGATCATTTGGGTAAAATTTTGTTTATAACTGTCCGATAAGATTTAAATATCAAATGTTGTTATACTCCTATAACAATTCATCATTATAATACGCAATTATTATTTTTGGAATAAATGAAATTATTATTTACAACTAATTTAAATTTTGCCAGGCAATTCCAGAAGAGGCAAGCCAATATGATATTGGAGAAGCTAAGTATTATTTGGTTTTAGTGTGTTGTGCCATTTTTTGGCAATTCTCACTATTGGGAATAGTTGGAGTAATTTTCTATTCTTCATCTTTACTCTCTGAAATTATTGGCGCTTTCTTACTTCCCATCACTGAAGTCTTAGCTGTGATTTTACTCCATGAAAAATTTCAAGCTGAAAAAAGGGGTTGCTATTTTTCTAGCTATTTGGGGATTTGTTTCCTACTTTTATGGCGAAAATGAGCAAAGTAAGAAGGAGAAGCAGAAAAAATTAGATGAGGGTCAATCCCAAGCTTTCCTATTGCAACCCAAATTGAGTGTGTAGTCAGGGATGGAGTTAAGGTGTCAGCTACAAGGTTCGGCTGAATTCAGTCCCACAAAAGTCCGAAGGTAATCGATGACAAGGCAAGATAAGCGGATCAGAGTTGTGACATGATATGTCACATACATAACTAAATTATTTCATGTTCTAATTATTCAAATTTTAATTTTTTTTGTACATACCTATATTTTTATGATGATAATTTAAAATATATTTTTTTCTGACTTTTTTTCATGTAAATAAAGTGAGTACTAAATTGACATTAAGCTATTTTTAAAATTTAAGCATATGAAATTCATATATATATATTCTCAATCCAATTTAAATTGGACTTATATATCTATATTTTTACGTTGAAATTTAGAGTTAGATTTAAATTTCTTCTTCTTTTTCTTTATTTATATTAAGTGAACTCTAAATCAATAGTAAACCTTGTTGCATTGCCTATTAATATTATAAGAAGATTTGCATGCAATTCATTTTTACTTTCTTCTTAATTTAATATCCCTGCTTACTGCTTACTGTTCTCTTTAAAATACAGATGCAAATTTTTTATTTAATGTGGATTCTTTTTATCTCGTCACTTAAAAAAAATATTTATTGAATTTACAATAAAACAAGAGTTATAATGTATAACAACATATATAAAATAATTTCTTTTTTGATTAGCTAATTGTCGACTAAACTTATTCACAGGTCTTTAAATTTAAACCTTTTAATATTATTTAAAATTTGCTAAGCGAATGTTATCATATTCCTTGAAATTTTAAATTAAAAATAATAAATATAATTCAGATTAATCTATGTAAATTTTTTGCTCACATTTCCAATTATTTATTATATTTTAAATAAAAATAGTAAAAAAATGGAATAGCCATATCCTTGTGAGTGAAATTTCATAAAAACAATTGTACAATTTGTTTAAATATCGCTCAACAAATAATTCATAAGATGTCTTTTGAAGGACAATCAAAAAGAAGCACATATACATTTAAATAAGAAGACATTTGTCAGTTATTAATCATAAGATGTTGGTTTGAAACTAAATTCAATTTCAAATTTGTATCTGGTTTCTCTCTTAGCAGAGAATATAGACAATAATAATTCAATTACAAATCTGCATTTCGTTCTCTCTTAGCGGAGAATTTACGTACACAAATGTTTCTAAATTTCAAGTCATCTTCCCATTTCTTTTCTCTCAATCAAATCATCAACCACTTGTGACAGCATATATGGAATTTAAGTACCTTAAAAATCTCAAAAAATCTGTCCCTAATTTTATGCACAGCGAATTCTCTCTCTCTTATAAAATTTTACGTCAAATCTTTTTATATTTTTATCTGAAGTGTTTTAAATGTTATTATTATAATGATCATACTTAACATTTTTCATTTAATGTATTTTATAATGCATTTAATACTGTTGCTATGATATGTAAAGCTAAAATACAAATGGAAAAAAAACAAAAGAGACTACCTCTTTATATTTTTTGTAGTAACCTTTAGCATAAGAGGAAAAATATTATAAGAATGAAATCATGCCAAATGAATAGATAAAAAAACATGAATCATACTTATGAAAATGCCCCGTTAAAATTGAATGTTTACCCCATAAAAATTAAATCGGGAAATCTATCAAAAAAAAACGATTTAAAACGATTTATATGGAATCAAAAATTCTAAATATAAACATGGATATTTAATTTTATCTGTCTTTAACAATTTCTTTTATGCTTTTCTTGAATCTTGCCGATGTAGTCATGTGAATCATCCCAATCCCATATTCTTCTGTACCCAAAGTGAATGATCAGTTGCAAATAAATTATTTTTATAAGTAGTAGCAATAATATTAAGTTTTATTAATCTAAAGATACACAATTTACTATGTTCGGTATTTTTATGTTGAAGGACAAAAAAAACACATTCTATGTCAATTTTTATAGTAAACATAATATGGCTAACAGTTGAAATTTGTTTCACAATTTTGATGTCACTTTAATTTTAATCACATAATTTATGTCAAGTTAGTCCTTTTAACAATTTAAATAACACGTTTGAGATATGTCCCTTAATTTTATTTTTATTTCAAATTATTAAAAATCGGTCCCTTTATTGTTGGAGAAATGTCCTTTTTTTTATAGATTTTTTTTGTTTCAGATTTTAAAAAAATATATTTTCACGACTTCAAATCTTATTTTTCGTACATTGTTTCATTTTCTTTTAACAATATCTTAATTTTTTATTGTTTGAGCTTTTTTCGTTTTGATAAATTTTCATAATCTTATAATTGGTGAATTCAAACTCAAATGATCATGATAAGATCATCAAAGTCCATTAGCAGGCAAAACACACGTTCATAGACATGCGTAACTGTAAAAATATGGTAAATATTAGATAGATTTTAAATAGAAAATTTAAATTAATTTTTTAATTTTAATAATAAATACTATTTCTTATGATGCTGACATGTGATAGTTTTTACCTCGTCTATTATATATAAATATAAAAAAAAATAAGTTTTTTTCTCTTTAATATTTTATATTAAATATGAAATTATAATTCATTTTTAATTATTAAAATATCTTATATAAAAAATTAATTATTTTCTTTAAAAAATTTATCACGTTGCTTGAAATTCTTTCAATTTGATTCAAATTATTATTAGATATCAGTTATGCGATATCATGAACAACATAAAATTTTCACATTATACTCTAAAAAGATCTCATCATATTATCATTTAATATTATTATTTTCTTTTGTTAGACAATTATCTTTTTTTGTGTTACCAAATATTATAACATGATGTGCTTTTTTATTAATTTGCATATCCACTTACAAATTGTTTGTCCTAGCTTTTGGGTATACCATAGTATTTTTAATCTTCTTTTTTATCATACACAAATTTATTTTTTTAAAGACTAACAAAGTATCTTTTCAAATAAACTAACACACTGTGTGTAGGGAGAATATGCAAAGTTTAGCTTTAAAAAAGAAAAAAAAATATTCTCTCTCTATATATATAAAGAAATAGATGCATTCATAACACAACAAAAAAAAAAAAAATGAAATAACATAAAATATTTTTTATTTGGACAATACTTTTGAAGCAATGAATAATGGTAAATAAAAGAACTATTGTCTATTCATGCTTATTTCTTGAACGGATGAAATATATGAAACTCCTTTATATATCTCAGGATTTTTCAAAGTTCTTAATATGGTTGGTAGAACTTTGCTAAGATTTTTCACTGTTTCGAAATATTTAATTTTATGAAAAGAGCACTTGATAATAGTAGATATAAAGAAAATCAATTTATTAAGAAAAAATTAGAAGTGAAACAGTTTTAATTTGATCATATTTTATCCTTATATAATGCAACTAAGAATTGCGTAGATTATTTTTTAAGGATTTTGTATATAGTTATTGTGATATAATATTTTCTTGAAATCAAGTATAAAAAATGTAGACTTTCAATCAGCAAAATGGTTTTCTGAAGCTAAAGAAAAAAAAACACAATATCCAAAAATATGTGTTCGTGTATTTGAAGATGATTATGCCTTTTTAATTAGTAGAGGCAAAGAGGACGTGGGTGGTTTTAGTGCATGACGTGGAGTTGTGGAGGTTGAATAGGGGTAATTTTGTTACTTTTTTCTCAATTTGTTTTTTTAATTCCTTTTTCTTTTAAAGATAAATAACAAAAATACAAAGATAAGAAAATAAATAAAAATAGGAAAAAATATTCATTGTAGCATCCTCTTTTAGGAGAATGCCACTTACAAAACAAAAACTAATTATTACTATTATTTTACCCTAAAAAAAAACTTATTGAAATACGATATAGGAGTTTTATTTTTAAAAAAAACATGATTTTCAATTCAACAATACTGCAGGTCCATAAAATACACAAAACTTCAAATAAGTAATTATCACAAAAATATTATCTTCCTTCGTGCATAATGACAAGTCAAAATATAACCTAGTACATTGCATAACTTGAGTTAAAAGCACACTCTAAAATAACAAAATTAGTCACTTGGTTCAAGTTACAAGCCTTCAAAATTCCGTACATAAGTGTCACACATGTATCATGTACAAGTCCCCAAAATAATATATAAAAACTAGATGTATATGCATATGTGATCTTCAAAAGAGCTCCCAAAAAGTCTACTCCACATGACCATCTTCATATCCCGTCTCGCACATCACCTACGATAGGAAACAACTATCGCTAAGCATAAAGCTTAGTGGTGTATAACCTTTGGACTTAAGTATATCAAGCATCGAATACAAATCTTGGAGAGTTTCAAAATATCAATAGTAATATTCAAAGGCTTAAGTACCAAGGATGCTTATAATTCAATTCAAAAGAGTAGTCAAATAATCAATTTCACCCAATATGTACGTCATGCCTTCACACTAAGCACAATCAATATCAAGACGGACCGAAGCCCCGAAATCAAGAAGTGTCCATATCAAGAAGGGTCATCACCCAATATCAAGAAGATCAAAGACCATATTGAAAGTGGTTTTTCACTCATACTCGAAAATGGACGAAAGTCCATCGGCAAGACGAAATGTAAATCCAAAGTCAATATGGGCAAGATCTGAATCGAGAGGCATGTCAATATCTATGACAAGTCACCGTAACAAGAAGGACAAATTCCCAACAAGAATGCAAAATGATCAAGCAATTCGTACAAGTGGGCGATTCAGCGAAAGTTTTGCAATACTTGAGATAATAGTCATACCAAAATACAAAACAAGGAGTAAGGAAACAACCCAATAAAATACTTCAAATTTCAGAAAAATAAAATATTCCAAGTTCAAGTTTATACACGAACCTTGGCGTTTTAGCACACAACAAGTTCTACCACCACTCGAGGAGTTCAATTTCTCTATGTCATAGATCAACCAAAATCCACTTCGTCAAACAGTTCCTCTTAGCTTGTATAAGAGAATATACACCTTAAATACACAATCAAATATCTACTTAAGTTTAAAAGTTCCAGCATATCAAAACTAAACATAAAATCACTGAAAATCAACCCAAAGTATCAAAACGGAATTTCTAGGCAGCACTACTGCCTTGTATTGGTGCTCAGTTTCGAAGGGGTAAATGGGAGAAATAGGCTTTGTGTCCTCAAAGAAAGTTATAGCTATATGTCTTAGGGTCATATACAACTTTGAATCACCTCTACAGCAATTATGTACAACAAGATATGCTCAATATACCCACAGCAGTCCAAGTAGGATTTTTAGACCAAAATCTGGGCAGCACCTCCCCTGTACTTCATCACCCTTTTTCGAGTCAATAAAAGCAAAACTGGATTTTGGATCCTAAATAAAAGTTATAGCCCTATGAAATATCTTTCCAAAACATCTTTAATCACTCCAAACTAAGTTTTACACAAGGAGTTATACTACAATTACTAACAGCAGTCCCAACCAAAAACGGGTTTGCAAACAAAGTTTATTCCCCCAATTTCGACAACAACAACTTATCAAGAACATCAACAACAATATAAACAATCATTCTACTTTATAACTTAACTAATTCCACTCATTTAATCCAACCAAAACATCCCCTAATCCATAAATTCCAACAAAGCAACAAACAAGTTTATAACACTATTTTCTCCATTCTAATCCGTTAAATCTCTAAACAAGCTTGATAATAAGGAAAACCAACACCTCAATCTTACCTTGAAGTATAAGTCAACCACCTTAATACACTCCTTCTTCTCTGATTTTTAGCTCAAAGTAAAGACAACGCAACGTGCAACGTTTTTCTCTTCACGAGCTTCGGAAATCGGGACTCGAATTTGGGTCAAAATGGCTTTTAATTCTCTCTCTCTCTCTCTCTCTATATATATATATATATATGGTGTTCTGGAAGTGTATTGAATGAAAGTAAAGAGATAAGGCTGAACTTATCTCTTACATGGTAAGAAATATGGGCTGACCCGACTTGGAATCGGGTTGGGCCGAACTTTCTGCACATCTTGACCCTTTTGCCTTACAATGTCCATAACTTTTTATTCTGATGTCATATATAAGCCCATGACCTATGGTTGGAAAGGTATTTCAATTATCTACAACTTTCATTTTATGGGTTTTTCCAAATTTTCAAATTTTGATAGGGTTATGTCCTCCTGAAGTCAGATCACCCAAAAACATAACTTAAAAAATATAAATATTTTTTTTTTGAAGAAAATAAAATAATTCTTAAAAATAAATTGGGGTGTTACATGCATCATGTATTATTTTAGTTGATATTGTATCAGTTTTACAAATGATGCTAAGTTGCCATGTATTAAAATTGGATTAAATAGATAACCATCCCTATGATATTAAAATTATAAGAATTTGATTATTTTCTTAAAAAAGAACTGTAAATAATTAAATAACTATAAAAAAAACTGTAAACATTTAAAATAGTTGTTATGTCAGAAAAAGATGGTTTTAAAATTAATTTCAACTCTATAGAAAAAAAATCAATTTTAGAAAAGAGGAGTCGCCACTTAATTTTTTAAAGAAATTAAGAAAACTTAATTTAAAAGACCCTAATAGATTTAAGTCTTAAAAATTCAGAGAAAAAGGTACGAGGTTCTTATTTCCACTTTGAGAAGGTATTAAGCATTTAAAGTGGCCGCTAACGCGCGGTTATCCGACGATTTGAAAATTATTTGACTAACTTTTAAAAATATTAATTTAAAAGAAAACGAAGACTTTAAAATATTTTTTTGGAAAAAATGATCAAACTTAACATTGAAAATAATATACATGTATATAAAATAAAATAAAATAAAATAAAAAGAAGTAAAGTTTACTAAATGCCTAAGTAAAGGTAGAAAATCATCTAAAGAGTAAATTAACTTGAATTGGTTTATCTTTAGGGAAATCTAATTAAGTTAAAACAAATTAAAATTAATATCTAAGCAAACATAAACAACATAAGTGAATAAATTATTACAACCCGAATTAATATAAATAAACAATAAATAACACATAAAAATATTGCCCGACACTTAATTTCTGTACACCTGGACTAAGCTATTGGGTCATCTGCGTTTTGGGCCCTATGCACAATTTCACTGTATATCGCAGCTGTATACACACTATATATCGAAATGTATATATACTGTATACAGCGTATACAACTTTATTTCTGTATACACACAGTATACCACCTGTTTGTTCCCTATATCTGTTGTATACCACTGTATATCAGACTGTATATATACTGTATATCAGCATATACGATACTGGTTTCCACCTGTATTCCGTGTATACAGCCCAATATTAATATATAAATAATGAATATTACCTTATTTTTCATTTATCAACTTTCCAGCAATTCAAACAAGATGACGGGAGACTCAAAACTCAACGATATGCAACAATGGGGTCCAAAGATAGACTCGAATTGATATCACATACACCAAAATAAAATTACATAAGCATTTACTTATTTTAAGCTAGACCAAGGAACATATCATGATATTTTAAGTTATCAAATTGATGAGCATCCTAGAAGTGATCAACAACATGCATATATGTGGACAAAGGAAATGAAAGAAGAAATATATTCAAGTAACTAAAGAACACGGATTTAATATATACGTTATACTAACTCAAATATCTTTCATGAAATAATCATAACACATGATGGCTAATTAATTCTAACACATGCTAACTATAAAAAATTTCTATCATTAATCTAATTATTCTTAATACATGCTAACTAAAAAAAACAAGACTACGAATCAATTAAATATAAAACATGAAATAATTAAATAAAATAAAGTTGAGAAAATATTTTACCTCTTTTCGGGCAGCAAGACTGAAGACGATGAGCGGAAGACAACTTCACCACCACCCAAGAGCTTGATTGAACTCCAATTTACAAAAACAAAAAAAATAAATTTAGACTCGAACCTTCATGAGTTCGACGTTATAAGAACACTGTTCTTAGCCGAAATTTCGACTTCAATCTCCTATTTTCCTTGAAGAAAAATATAGATTGAAAGCTAGAAATTTTCACAACTTTTAGGCTGGGGACAAGAGTCCAAAATTCTAGCCAAGTTAAGAAAATTTCTAACTCTCGGGTGGCTAAAAAACCTCCCCCTTCTTCCATATTAATAAGAATATGAGCCTTTATATAGGCTTCAAAAACTTCAAATTTTCATACAATTTTCGATGTAGGAGATTGGAAATTTTTTTATTTTTATTTATTTATTCTTTTTTTTTAGAAAAAACTAAAATTTTCACAAATGCAAACTATAATTAAACTAACCTAACTAACATTATATTTAGTTAAAAATAAAATCTTTTTGAGATGATTTTCAAATAACTACATAAATAGTAATCAAAGATATAGTTATAGAAATATGTATATTATACTAAAATTTATAAAAAAATAAAAAAAGTTAAGAATAACATGAAAATATCTTTGTTTTTTATAAAAAACTAATTATTTCAAAAATATTTGAAATTCAAAGAAACTCGATAGCTAATTTGCGTTATGGAGGGTCAAAATTGGGTGTCAACAATAGTTATCAAATTCAAAATTTTAAAAAATCTGTAAAAATTAAAGGAAAAAAATAACTAAGTAGATAGATAACAATCAATTTGATTTTAAAACGGATAGAATTTGAATTTACAAAAAAAATGTAATAATTAAAATAAAATAAAAAACAGTAAAAAGAGTAAAGTAACTATAAATTTTGAATTTTAAAAAAAAAACTGAAAAAATTAAAAGCAAAAACTAAGGAGGATATTTTTTCTCATTTTTAAATAAAGTATAAATACCTTTTTGATTTTAAAAATATGACTACACTACTTTTGAATTGAAAGTGATATAGTTTTGTATTTTATAATAATAGCATTAGTGTGCGTGATTCAATGGGAAATGGAGGTAAATCGTGCAAGTATCACGTGTATTTTAGAATTGGATTAAATAGATAACCATCGATTGAGTGGTTTAAGAAAGTTTAGAATTTGAATTAATAATTAACAAAATTGAAAATAATAAAAATAACAAAAAAAAAATTAGTAAAAATCTAAAGTGACGGTAAAAAATTTGAATTTTAAAAAAAGTTGTAAAAATTAAAAGCGAATACTAACTGGTTGTTACCTAACTAACTAAATTTTATCTTAAAACTAACACATGTCTTGATCCTATGCAGTCACTTGGCATGATCATAAGCTAGACTTTCTTCCTTTTTAATTATATATAGATATATAGATGACTAAAAAGATTATATGAGAGAAATAAATTTCTAAGTCCCGTCTAATATAAAGTACAAATAAGTGTTAAAGGGTGACTCAAGACCAAGTTGAATTGGTATTATTGCCGAAACTAAGGTGTTGTTTCGCCCCAACTTTCCAAATATTCTTGGCAAGTTGTTCTTGGGAGAAATTTCGGTGAAGTTTCACCATGCGTTTGACCACAATTTTTTTCAAGTTTTGGTGAAATTTCAAAAAATATTATTTTATACCCGTAAATTCTAAAAATTATTTAAAATACTCATAAGTTTGTGTTATTATTTTATAATGAACATGTTTCCTTAAAAAAAACCTTATAACATAATTGATAACAATCAACAATAACAAAATAACAATATAGGCAAAAACAATGCATTAATCGAATTAAAAATAAATTATTCTTTTTTCCCAATCTTGTCACTCAAACTGTTCTTTTTTGGAGGAGGTAATAACAAACTATTCTTTTATAAAATCTTTCCATATTCTACGGACAATTTCTTTTTGGCAAGCTTTCATTTCTAGATCAGATGACCGAGAAGATGAAACAATATTGTTACTCTGAGTCGATTGTTCATCATTTTCATCAACGATCATATCATCACTTTCATATTCAGTGAATATTCTATCACTATTTTGATTTTCACCCAAAAAATTATGTAATACAGCATAAGCAGCTACTATTCTCACCTGTATGTCTAAGTCATAGTTGTTCATGCCTTGTCGTAGTATTTTGAATCTACTTTTCCACGCACCAAATGTTCTTCCAATTACATTACGCAAAAAGACATGTCTATAGTTAAATAATTTTTTGTCATTCTTAAGCTCTCTTTCACTTCTCCTGTATTCTTGCAAATGATATCACATTCCTTTAATAGAAATATGGTTGTTGGCTCATTGAGAGAAGTTTCATTAAAGAAGGTCGGTGGATATTCCGAATCACCTCACCCTTTACATCATCACCCCAAAAAATTCAAATTTTATCCGGTGTGTTACAATACGCATTTTGCATACTTAACTTTCTCTTGTAGTTGTTGATCTCCTATGGTCCATGAAAAGGTTCCATAAGAATAATAAAACTGTATTTATGACGTTTATTTTGATCCATTAATCTCTCAAACACATTTTGAGTTTTAACAAATCTTATATTTCAAAATATAGCTTTTTCAATCATTGAAAAACTCCGTCAGTCCTATCTCTGCTGCTCCTTATTTTTACCTATAGTGGTATGAATGTTTTGACTCGATTTGGACCTCTTAGCACCACTCTCTAAAATTTTCATATGTCTTGGTAATAAATCCCCCCTCCCTCACTATTTTCTCCACATTTCCTTCTACATCATCATCCTCTTCCTTCTCTCCTCTCTATTGAATTTCCTCCTATGTAGGCTCTTCTAAATCCAGTAAACTTTCATTTACCGTCTCCTTTTCCCCCTCCCCCTCCCCCTCTACTTTGCTATCTCTCCTTTTTGCAGAATGCTCCATGCGATTACTAATTTCCTCCTTGTTATAGTTTTTATCCTCTATCATTAAACTCCCTTCTCTTTTACTACCACCCTCTCCCTCCATAGCAATTTTACCTTTCTTTTTTCCTTCAATGTTTATTGATTCGCTCCCCCTCCCGTATCTTTCTTTTGAAAAACTTTTTCTACCCATTCCTTAGTGTTTTTGTTCTTCTCCTTTTCCTCTCCCTTCTTCCCATTATTTGCTCCAATGTCATCTTGTGTATTTAATATCTCATACTTATTTTCCGTTGTAACTCCCTCCTTTTCATGCTGTGTAGCCTTCTTGTTCCACACTTGTTCAGGTTTTTCTTCTCCATATTTTCTCCCATCCATTTCTTTTCCTTATCTGTATTTTGAACTCCTCTATAGACGATCGACGAAAGGCATCTCTGATCCATTGATTCACCACTGAACGGCTTTGGCTTTCTTTTTCTACTCGATTGATGAGGGCTCATTTGGTTTCTGATTACCCTCAGTTTCCTTTTTCTTCCCTTTGTTCTCCATTTTGTTCCCCTTCACATCTTTTCCCTTTTCGTTTTCTTGCTTTTGGGTAAAGTTCTGGATGAATTACAAAGCATTGTTCCTCATCATACCCCTTAAATTTTGCAAGTTTTACAATATTTAGGTACATGATCGTAATTGATTTTAATCCACTTCTCCAGTATCTCTCCTGATTGCATTCTCATCCCCACATTGATCCTTTTTGAAGTTTTCCTCAGTAATTCAACTTCTACCTTGACACTACCATAGCTTGGTCGTGTTTGATTCCTGGTTGCTTGTTATGATGAATCTTATGATTGTTGATTGTTGTATTTTGCATGTTCTATTATTTTGTAAGTAATTTACCAAAGTGTGTGAAACTCATGTACATGTGAATTTTTGATATATTGGTGTTGTGTTGATCAATGTTCAATAGTCTTTCTAAGAGGTGAGACCAATATTGTTCATTTTTTATTAAAGGGTCAATCCGTTCCAACCCGCAACCCGTTTAGGACTGGATTAGACTACTATTTTATAGATTCTTTAGGTAAAATGATTAGTTCGTACTAACCCATTTAACTCACTAACATTTTAAGATTGAGTTGAATTGAGTTGGACAGCCCATTTTGACAACTCCACCTGCACCCATACAAATTTATTTACTTTTTGTTTATACTGCCCCCGTCCTACACCTACATATATCTAAACCCGCTCCGCCCCGTCCCTTATCTATTTGAACCCGTTCCGATTCACATTCGCTCCGCCCCGTTGTCATCGGCACACGCAAAACCACTTGCCGGATGGTTTATGCTTCATTGCTAAGGAAAAGGCTATGAAATAGTTAGGGGTTTTGTCGTTGATTATCACTGTAGCACCATCAAACATCTCCCGCCGCCTACTGTCCTCCGTTCGCCGGATCCGAGTCTTCAGCTGTAACTCTTTCTAAATTCTATCTGTTTCTCTTTTTTCTTTTTCATTTGTTTGCCTTTTAATCTGTGAATGGTATTTAGTATATACATGATTCTTTTTTGATGTTTGGGACTGGAAAACATGAATTATTTTGAAGTTTGTGGGTTTTCAAGATAATGCAGGTGAGGTGTTTGAGAAAATTACTTTTAACCTAGAAGTAATAAGTTGTCTAGTATTTAAGTTACTTGAGATAAAATAACAATGGAATATAAATTTTTTAGACAGAATGGCAAACCATTGTGTTGTTGAACTTTGATGATAAGTGTGATTTGTTGTTAGAGAAGTGGATAGTACTTTCTCAAATTTGAAAGGATTTGAAGATTTTCTTATGTTGATTTCTTATTGCTATTTTATTTGCTTCAGTTGTAGTTCAGTAAATAAAATTGATTCACCGTATGTTTCTGCCAGAAACTTGTTATTCCTTATGTTTTGATTCACTGTAGCAAATAAAATTCATTCACAGTTATTTCATAATTCAGAAACCTAATTTAGATACATATGGTAGGGCTCCAGTAGACAGAAATGGTAGCCTAACATGTCTGTTGAGCCGAAGGGAAGGAAACTCGATGGTGAACCTCCACGCAGTTGTTTCATTCGGCCACCAAAAAGGAGAGCAACCTCGGTGACTGCAGCACAAGCAAGCAGCATCAATCTCAAGCAACTACATGATAGGAATTCTGCAGTAGCTCAAGCACAACAAGACGGCTGCACAGGCAATTTTAGGATATTTGATTCTCCATTTGGAAATTTTCTTGTACCTGTAATTCCAACTCCTGCTGAACTGGGCAGAGTGGATAATCCATCGATGCTTACAAGTAAAGGTAATCTTTGAGTTTGTTTAATGTCCCATTGGTTGCCGCCTTTGATATGATCTTATTAATACTTAATACCTATTCCGTGGTTAAAACTACATTGTGTGGTAGCTCTTTGATTTTATTCTTGAAAGAATTTGATGCAATTATTTGTTATCATACATTCATTAGGCACTGCATATTTAACAGATCTCATACCAAAGTATCGGGGTGTCGCTCATTTGCTAATTATCCTGTGTTGGTCTAGCTTCCTAAAAAATTACAGCAATAGTTGATCCATTGAAGACATTCTTTTTTGCTAAGGCATGTGCTAGTTGCATTCCGCCATAGTCTTTCTAAAAAGATAAATGTGGGATGTTTTGTTTGATCTTCTTTGAATACCTAGACTGAGTTGCCTTAATTTCTCATTGTTATCTATATCTGCTTGAATGTTAAATATATCACTTTGCAAAACTTTTAAATATTTCCAGCCTTTTTCTGTCACTCATGCTAGCAGGTGATGATATCTAAGAATCAGAACTGATTTTTTAATAGTGTGGAACCTCAAAGACTTGGAAAATTACAGAGTAGAACAGGGCCATGTCATTTAGCAAGAAAGTCCTCTACTTGAAGGATTGGCGAAGATGCTTGTGGTCTCCATGGCTAATCCAAACCTATTCTTTCTCAGACATTGTCCACAAGAAAACGAAGCTTGCTCCTCTACAGGTTCGTGATACTTCCACTTCTCTTTGCTCACATTTATACCCCAGTACGTATTTGTCTGTTTATACAAGTTTACATACAGGAACGTAGAATGATTGACCGCTTTCGCATATGGGCCAAAGGAGGTGATGGTGGCAACGGTTGTATTAGTATTCGTCGTAGTCGACATGATCGCCGTGGCACACCTGATGGTATGTCCTCTAATCAGTTTATAACTCAGTGCTGGTAGGGTCGTAGGGAGGAAAATATGTATCTAGTTGACTTCATCTTCCACTTGCATCTTTGGTTCTTTTTCTTTCTCTATTGAAGTTTTACCTGTTCTCTTATTTAGTTCTTGTTCTTCTCTTATGTTGCTCTTTTTCTCCTTCAATTTTCTTTCTGTTATTACATTGCTTGGCTGCGCATATCATCTCTTGGTTCCCAAAAGATCTTTTGGTAACTATTCTCTTTTACTTGACATGATGGATATACAAGACGACCTGCTCAGGTACTGAATAAATAATTAAGATACTGTTAACTTTAACATTCTCAAAAACAAAACAAAAAACAATTAAAATTCTGTCAACAAATCAAGGTACACGCCAAGTTACCAACCCATGGTAAATATGAAAGTTAGGCAAGCAATATGTTTTATATATATATATATATCCTGAATTTAACATATCAACTGTTTACTAGTAAAGTTTGAACTTTAAACCAACTATTCCGGAGGCTTTAGGTCCAAGACTAACTACTTCATTTGTTGGTTGGATGAAATGCTTGTTTGAAGTGATGTATCAGTAAACAAAAAACCAATTATTTGTAGAGTTAGAATTCTCCTAAACCTCAATTACAGAAAGAGAAATACAAGATTGAAAGAAAATAAACAAAAAGTTGATACACCACAATGGAAAAGATAGCTGTACTTTGTTCACTTGCCTCGTGAGAGGTATGTTAACCTAAGAGAGAACGAGAAATGTAATTTAGTTTGATCTGATTTAAGTTATTGTAACTCAACTTTTATGAGAACAGGGATTGAGAAAGCTGAAGGGTAGGTTTATAATGAGCTGAAAATTGCAAGTTCGTGTCTTAGTAGCAAATCTATATGGTTCAGGGGTAATATGGTATGCGACGGCATAAACAACAGGTCCATGGATTTTCCAGTGAGAAGTGAAGCGCACAATTAGCCCAGTTAAAAACTCCAAACATACATGAATGATCAAATTGCAATTGAAGTACTTATTCAGCATCGGATATGCAATAATACTGATACTAATCCGTCTCTTCAAGTTTGAGATTCAAATTTGCGACCACTTCTTGTTGGGATCACTTTGTGCATCATTGTTTTAGGCGCACACTTCCTTGAAGAACATGCTTCACTCCTGAAATGGTTTCCCCCATTTTGCATTGGTTCATCCCTTCTAGTGATGAAACGATGGCTGTTATAACACTAACCTAAAGAAGGTCTTTTCATTCTTGGCCTCCTAGCTAAAGTTACTCCACTTTGTTTTTCCCAGAGAATTTCCTGAAAAGGTTTAGCATCTGTATATGTTCCTAGTCTGTCCTTTTCTTTTTACCTCTATAATTTAATTGCTTTTTCCTTTCTTTCTATTTTCTTCATACATTTTGTTTAACCAATATAACTCATTTTATGATAAACAGTCAAGCTTGATTTTCTATGATGACCAGTTGTAGGGTTTCCTCTTTTCTTTACCTCCTTTGTTGGACTGAATGCAGGTGGGAATGGTGGACGGGGTGGTGACGTGATATTAGAATGTTCCCCTACAATGTGGGATTTGAGTGCTCTGCAGCATCACATTGTGTGTTTTTTCTTCCCTACTTGCACGATACCTGTTGCACAATTAACTATTGTTTGAATTTACCCCGTTATTGATTAATATATGCGACACACTTTGTATTCTGGTTGCATAATTGGTTGTGACATGTTTCAGAATGCAAAGAGAGGGGGAAATGGGTCTTCCAAAAATATGATAGGAAGCAGAGGAGCCGATAAGGTTAATTTTAGTCTTTCTTGATCTTCAGAGTCTTTGGCATATGTATATCGTTTTTCTTAATCAAGCCTAAACTAAGGACGGCTCGTTTGTGTGGCAGGTGATCCAAGTTCCTGTTGGTACCGTCATTCATCTAGTAGAGGGTGAACTTCCATCTGCAGTGGAGAAGAGTTCAAGTTCTAAGTTGGACCCTTGGGAGATACCAGGTACAGTTGATACTGATTCGTCAGAGTTTTCTACACAATCAATTTCGGCCGACCAAACCAGGTCAAAAGTTGAGAAGAAAGTCAAATCAAGTGGACGTCGAGCTTCTCGTGGTGAAGAATACTCTACAGCTAGGACAAGAAATATTTGTTTGCCAACCAATTCCCCCATTCAGTGCTCGATTGCTAGAGACAAATTCAAAAGTGATGATGGTTTGAGTGATTGGGAAGAAGAAAGCTGTGGACAAATGGAAGATCAAGATGGTGATGATATTATGGGAACCGAATGTGAAGATGAGTTGGAAGAAACTGAACTTATAGAATACAATGTGGCAGAGTTAACAGAACAAGGCCAACGAATAGTTGTTGCTCGTGGAGGGGAGGGTGGCTTAGGCAATCTGTCTATGAGGAAAGTGTCAAAGATGACGCAAAAGGGAGCCGATTCTGATGATGAAGTATCTGATGATTATGATCATGCATCACCAAGTGTTGGCTTGCCTGGCTCAGAGGTGCTACTTGTTCTAGAACTAAAGAGCATTGCTGATGTGGGTCTTATTGGGATGCCAAATGCCGGCAAAAGCACCCTTCTTGGGGCATTGTCAAAGGCTAAACCTGTTGTCGGTGATTATGCGTTCACAACATTGAGGCCTAACTTAGGTAACGTAAATTATTACGATTTTTCTTTAACTGTAGCTGACATCCCAGGACTCATAAGAGGAGCCCATGAAAACCGTGGTCTTGGGCATGCTTTCCTTCGGCACATAGAACGTACAAAAGTTCTAGCATATGTGGTAGACTTGGCTGCAGCTCTGGGTGATAACAAGGGAATACCACCATGGGAGCAGCTAAATGACTTGATTTTGGAACTCGAGTACTATTCTGAGGGTTTATCTGATCGACCATCCTTAGTGGTGGCTAACAAAGTCGATGAAGATGGGGCTGAAGAGGTATATAAAGAACTAAAACGCCGTGTATCTGGTGTGCCCGTTTTCCCAGTTAGTGCAGTCCTAGAGGAAGGAGTACCAGAACTGAAAGATGGTTTAAGGATGCTCATCAGTGGTGAACAAACACACAGGCTAAAATTAGATGGTATAGTTCTTCACCAGGATGCTGCTTTTGTGAGCATCTAGTCTTGTATCCTTTCCCTTGAAATGAAATAATTTTATTGACTTTAAATAAAATTGCCTATTTTCGCTTAGCATATTATGAAGTGAAAATGATCTCTTATGACCGGTCACTTACAAATTGAATAAGAAAATAATTTTTTTAGAGATCTTATAAAAAGGACATAAAACTTAAAAACAAGTTTGCAAAGAGCTACAAAATCAAATCGCCCCGTATTGAATAACCAATCATTTTCAAATATCTCAAATGAGTTACCAATCATTTTCTAATATCTCAAATGAGTTTAAACTATGTGAAAGATTGTTTATTATACGTAAGCAACATTACTTGATAATGTATAAATTATATTGAAATAACTTAATGTTGTATATGATTTATATTATAGTCTATGTTGTCATGGAGCCAATAAGATTAGCAAGTTGTAGTAGAAAAAGAAGAATCTTAAACTTTCTATCGTGTAAAAAATAGTGATGTGCTTCTCTTTTTATTAGTACAAAAGAAGAAGACATATGCTTCCTCCTTTGGTAAAAGATACGTGAAAGCCTTGGTAAGCATTTTCAAAAGCAAAAGGGGATTGATGATTGATAAAAACACCACTTTGAAAGGCTAGAAAATAAAGTAATATTGAGAAACTTTGTATTGGTATGTCATATTCATCTCAAAGAGTTTTTGACAAAAGAATTTTTTAAACTAATAATACTTTAGTTAAAAACTACAACCTATTTGACAAGATCCTGCAACTATCAATTAATCAGATGTTATATGGAGAATTTAACAAAGACATTTTCTTGTGTAATTAATATTATATAAAATTCCAAATAAGCCTACTTTAATTGAAAATAAATAAATCCTATATTAAAATCACTTTGTAAAAGTCTCCCAACATTGCGATACCAATTGGATAATGTTTTTTATTATATTATTAATATTAAATACAGAAAAGTTTATAAATGCTAAATTGATGCCCAACGCAAATGTCACGTCAGTTTTATTATTTATACAAAATAGGGAAAATTGCACTAATAGTCCTTGAAGTTCAGTTAGATTTGCACTTCTCAAACGATATTAATCACTCTTAAAACATATCCTCTTCGATCCAATTTATGTGATGTAGTTTGACTGATACGAAATTTAATTAATATGGGAAAATTTCCTTTATATTTTGATGAAAAGTTACTTTTTTATAATTTAAATTTTCTTAATAAAAATTCTAATTGCTAAAAAATAATGAGTAGCTTACATAAATTCTACTAGTTTACGAGTTAATTACTTAGATACACATCAGTTTGCAATATTACGAATCTTATCAGATTTTGATGTGTCTCGATACATATATCTGAGTATACATTGGGTTAAAATTATAAGTATTTTGTTCTAAATACACTGTATCCAAGTGGACCCGCGTGTATCTGAGACACATAGACAAATCTCGCTCGTATCTCTCACCTCCCTCCCATCTCGCTCGCATATCTGGCATCCCAAATATATGCGAATTATACTAGATACATAGAATCTAGTGTGACTTGCATGTATCTGGGATACATAGACCAATCTCGCTCGCCTTCCTCGTTTTCTAGCTTGCCTCTCTCCATATTTTAGTGTATCTGATAGCAAAAAAATGTATCTAAATGTATTTGAATTTGGTATGAAAGTATTAATTAGTGATATACAAATATAAATTAATGATATACAATATAATTATTTCAAATTATAGAAAAATTAATAAATATAGTATAAATGTTTATGTAATTACGCAGTTTCTCCAAAAAATATTGGAGTCAATATTGAACACTAGTATACAAATTCCCCATTATTATTATGTTAACGTGTCACGTATAGAATCACCAATTTTATCCTCATTTCTCCTATAAAAATCCCCCAACTCTATGCTTCACCTTTCATCATAACTACAACAAGAAGTTGCTCTAGTCACTAAATTTCTTTTAGAACAAATTAAGCTCTTTTATATATCAAACGACAAATAATTAATTAAGAAAATATGTCTTGCTGTGGAGGAAGCTGTGGTTGTGGATCTGGCTGCAAGTGTGGCAGTGGCTGTGGAGGGTAAGTAGAGATTATTATTATCTCGGAAAAGTCACTTTTCTTCTCGATTTTAATTTTTTTTCACAAAATATAAATTAAAGATGTCATTAATTTTGTTATAATGTTACTGTAGATGTGGTATGTACCCGGACATAGAGAAGTCCACTACCTTTACCATCATTCAAGGTGTTGCACCCATATTCAACAAGTACGTATATGTTTTTTTTTTGTTTAAATTGGAAAATTAATTAAATACTATAGTATATATTTAGAAATTGGAAGACTAAATTAAAAATATTACTTAATTTTAATATAATGTTGTTGCAGCTATGAAATGGCTGAGGAGAAAGCAGAAGGAGGAAATGGATGCAAATGTGGATCAAACTGCACTTGTGACCCTTGCAATTGTTAAGAACTATTATGTCTCTTTATTAATTAAAACTATGTTTTAAAAGCTTTTATTTTCTGTAATAATAATGATAAGACTATTACTACAGCGATAGAACTGATTAAATATATATATATATATGATGATCATCATCATCAGTTCTTAGGTTTGTATGAAACATGTCTTTCTCTAATTGGTATATTTGTGGAGTGTGATTTGGGGTTGTAACACAAATGCATCACATCATTTATGCCATTTAATTATGTTTAATTTGTAGTTGTCTCTGAAGAAATATCTCATATTAATTTCTTTCACACCATATATACTCTTTCTATTGCAATCTTAATGAGTAATGAGTTTTGAGATATAGTCTACACATCTATGCAATTTTATCTACTTATTTATCATAGTTAGTAAATACATATTTTTACTGTATTGAATCACTTAATCATGGTAAATTATCGAAATATTAAGTATATTTTCACCGTCTGACCGTACTGAAAATTTTACTACACATTCACAACTCATGGTTCTTTGATTGAATGTTGCTAATCAACTTTTAAGAGTCCGGAGGTAAAATCGCCACTTTTTTCTTCTAAAATGCACAAAGGATACCTCACTAGCATGAAAATGTTTCTATTTAATTTTTTAACGTTAAAATTTAAAATTAAAAAATAAATTAAAAATTATATTTTTCACTTCCGTTAGATAAAAGGGTATATGTGAGCCATTTTTATAATAATAGGAGTGTATGTGAGTAATTTTTATAACGATAGAGATATATATGAGCTACTTTTATAATGAGAGTTATATCAGATCAAAATCACGAAATTAAAGGGATACATTAAGCCCTTTTCCCTTGATTTGTTTTGCCCCATTCGAACTTGTGCTTGTGTTTGAGGTGCTCTCTTAGAACGTACATGTGTGCTGATGGGTTGGAGTTGTAGGTACTAGGTAGAAGTAATAGTTATATTTGTGACCATTCTATTTATTTATTCAGAGATCAACAAAATCCTTCCTTACCCTATTACTTTTGTAAGTCATTAAAATAGCTCGAAGTCCATGTTCTAAAAATTAATTTTCCGCAAACCATCTTTGTTTTGAGTGAATGATATCTCAAAAGAACTGAAATGTCAAAGGGAGTTTAATCTAAAATTTGCAACTATTTGAATAAGATCTGAACTAATTTTAGACTGAATTTCAATTGTAGTTCATTGAGTTTCGAAATTACAATCGGATGGTATTAAATTTATATTAAAGTTGTAGTATAGTAATATACTGAATTGTATGAAAATAATATTTTAAGTTTGTATTTTATTGTAATTGTATTGAAAGTTGTATACAATGTTGTTATAGTTGAATTAGCTATCCAAAAATCAACTTGAACGTTATATAATATTTATACGGTTATATACATATTTCATGGAGAATTTATCTAGCTTTTATACATAAATCATGAGTGTGATTAGATGTGTAGTTTTTTTCTTTCTTTTTTCAGAAATTTAACATGAAATTTATACAAAATTTGTATAATTATATACATATTCCATACCTATTTTATACAGTTTTCATACATGAAATTATAAGGGAAACTGTAGCAAGAGTGAGTAGGTCATTGTATAAGTATGTGATCTCCATCTTTGGAATTTTCACCACTTTATAGTTAGTTTCACTATACCCCAAACTAAAAGATAAAGGATTTCAGCTACATTATAACTGTCGCCTAACTTTATATGACAACAGGAAAGTTGTTTAATTTGTCTTGCTAACTCCAGTGACGACAATGAATTACCCAGGATAGGAAATTCCAACTCTGTCAATGAACATGTCTTAGGTCAAAAATGAAGAATAGGTGGTTCATTTTGATGCTAAAAGATTGTTGTTAATCCCACTCTTCGGCCAAGGATCTTGATTTTAAGAGCATCCGACCAGTTGTGGTATATGCACTCTTTATCAGTGGAACTTAAAGGGATGAAGTTATCAGTTCCTAGTGGATTATCTGTTTCATCTGAGGGGTCAATCCCCCTCTATGTTGCTTTGTAACTATCACTTAGTTTCCTGTCTGGGTTAGCTTATTAGTGATTTCCTTTAATTTATTTAGGAAGGTGATCGTATTGGTACTTGTAGAAAGAGGTTGATTGACCTACAGTAGTATTTTGAGGATCTGACATCGGTGTATCAATATTTTTGGAAGGTCCGAGGAACATAGAAAAAGACAATCTTTTTACCTGTTATCTGGATCGATTTCATGTGCTTTCTTGATATCAAATTCTGTTAGAAGAAATACAGAGAAATTCTAAAGCTTTGAGGCATTATAGATCACTATCTTTCAAGAGTTATTGCTTGTATTACTTTGAAGGATTACAAGCAACGCTCTATCAGGATACAACAAAGCCTAAAATTTATATGCAATCGAATTATGCTACAATAGGGAATTCATCGTATTTATAGAGTCTGTTAAGGAGAACTTTCAAAAGAGTCACTCCTTTTCTAAATATACGCAACCTTTCTGTTTAATTAAAATTTAAATATTAATTCAAATTTTAAATAAACAAATTGGTTAAAATAAATTACAAAATAAAATCTTTAATTTAATTACAAACTACTTAACAATCTCCCACTAGTTTGTAATATGTCTCATAATATCACACATATTGAAAGTATCTTTTCTAGTGTTAATTGATGCTTAGCTGTTGAGAAGTTGTTATTAGATGGTTAATTAACAAAGTTAGTTGGCCAGTTAGTTAGGCAAGTTATAACAGAATTCTGTTAGTTAGCTCACACTGTTCAATGAGCTTTCTTAGACCACAAGATATTGCTCACTATATAAAGAGCATGTGTAGTGTGTGATCAAAATTAAGTAACACATTAATCAGTCTATCTTCTTTTCCCTTAGTTTCCTTTCAATTGCTTCTCATTCATCAATAGATTAGATAGTTAAAATTTCATATGGTATCAGAGCAGAGATTGCAGTGAGTGTATTTACAGAGATGATACATCATCATTGCTGAAGCTCGAGAAGAATTGAAGCCATGGTTACTTCAGAGACATCAAGGGAAGAGACTACACAGATTTCACAATTAGATTACACTCATCCATTGTTCTTACAACCATCAGACACACAAGAAGCTGTACTGATTGGCTTGGAGTTAACAGAACCAAAAAATTATACACTATGGAGCAGATCAATGGAACTAGCTTTGTTGGGAAAGAACAAGTTAGGTCTTGTAGATAGAAGTTGCACACGAAATCTATACAAAGGAAAATTAGCAAAGCAGTGGGATAAATGTAATGCACTTGTATTGTCATGGATCAGTGGAGTAGTTGCACCAAAATTAGTATCTAGCATAATTCTGACTTCGACTGCAAAGAGAGTATGAGATGAGTTTAAAGAGAGACTTCACAAGTCAAATCTTACTAGAATTTATCAATTATGGAGAGAAATTTCTATGTATAAACAAGGTACAAATTCAAAATTGAAGGATTACTGAATAAATTGGATCTATTGGCTCCTCATCCTCCTACACGTGAGTGTGCAGAATCAAGTGCGTATGTTATACATTTGAACAATCAAAGATTGCAACAATTCCTCATGGGAATGAATGAGAGTTATTGTCATGTGAGAAGTGATATTCTTCTTAGAACATCAGTCTTAAGTGTTAATCAAACCTACTCTATGGTAGTGCAAGAGGAAAGTCAGAGGAGGTTAGGTGTAGTTGATGTCAATCGAGACTCCTTTAGTACGCTAGCTAGAGAGAGATAATAGTTTTAGACCTAGGAAAGCTATGACTGGTGGAACGATAGGGACTATTCCTAGAACAATATGTGATCATTGTGGTTACAAGGGACATTTGAAAAAGAATTGTTATATGTTGGTTGGATATCCACCTGATTTTAAGAGTAAGAAACATTTAGGAACACAAGAGGCAAGGACAATGCATAAGGACAACAGAAATTTCCACATGCACATCATGCTACTGTGGGGGGGAGGTGAATCTAGCTCAGAATCAACAACGAGACACTATCTTTTAAAAGAACAGTACCAACACTACATGAGCTTAAAGGGCAAAGGACAAGTTTAGAATTCTACAGGTGATTATCACTGCTATTTTGTAGGTATATCTTCCTTATTATCCAAAGTAAAACAATATGATTGGATTATAGAAATCACGAGCTTCACATCACATAACACCACTTAGAAAAGTATTGAATGATCTTAAGGTTACTGATAGACAACAAAGCAGTGGTATTCAAGTGCCTACAGGTGATAAATGCAATATAACTCATATAGGGAAAACTATTATTTTGCAGAATCATAAGCTAGGAATGTATTGTACGTGCCTGACTTCAAGTTCAACTTATTATCAGTGTCCAAAATAACAAAGAACTTTGTTGTTCAGTCAATTTCTACTCAAAATTTTGTATATTTCAGGGACTTTACAACAGCAAGGTGATGGAGATGGGTAGAGAGTATGATGGATGATATTGACTGCAAGAAGATGAATCAATAAAAGTAGAAGTAGTAATAAAAGATCAGCCAGATTCAGTGTTATGGCATAACATGCTTGGTCATCCTTCTATGGGAGTAATCAATAGTATTGTTGATTTGAATGTTAAGATGTGTAATTTGATTTGAATGTAAAGACGTCTAAAGAAAAACAACAACATTGTATAGTATGTCCTATGTCTAAGCAACACAGACTCAAGTTTTCACTTAGTAGGTCTTCAACCAATAGTTATTTTCAATTAATTCATGTTGATGTTAGGGGACCTTTCAAGGTTCCTACCTATGATCGAAGGTCTTATTTTATGACAATTGTGGATGAATACAACAGATACACTTGGATGTGTTTAATTCAATCTAAGTGTGAGGTTATTATTGTGTTGAAAGATTTTCGATTTAGAGTAAAAACTCAGTTTGATAGGACTGTTAAAATACCAAAAATTAATAATGGAAAGGAGTTTTTTAATTCAAGTTGTCATGAATTATTTTTCTTCTCTTGGTATTGTTCACCAAAGTAGCTGCCCTTATACTCCACAAAAGAATGGAGTTGTGAAAAGAAAATATATACATATCTTAGAAGTGGCAAGAGCTTTGAAGTTTCAAAGTAATCTTTCAAATAGATTATGGGGTGATTGTGTAAGAACATCTGTCTATATTATTAACAAGTTGCCTTCTATTGTATTAAAAGGGAAATCTTCTTCTGAAGTTCTGCATGGCAAATCTGTTGTGTTTGACCATCTCAGAGTATTTAGATATCTTTGCTTTGCTAATATGTTACCTAGGGGAGACAAGTTTGCATTCAGAGTTAGAAAGACAGTATTCCTTGGCTATAAGGAGACACAAAAAGGATACAGGTTGTTTGATATGAAGGCTGGGACCTTTCTTGTGAGTAGAGGTGTCAACTTCAGAGAGAACATATTTCTTTTTAAAAGAGCAAAAAGGGTTCTTGATGACATATTTTATCCTCTCTCTTAAGAGTGTATAGAGAAAACTCTCTTACCAATTATAGTTTCTCAGAAAGATGTGGTCACTCTTGACATACCTAGTCCAGTTACAATGGATACAAATGCCTTGCTAGTAGAGGTACATGTAGAGGTAATGGACACTAGAATAGCAGATGAGGCTGTAGTAGACACTACAGTAGTAGATGAGATAAACATTTCACCAGCAGAAGTAGTACAAGCTGACACTGTTGAGGCAGAACCAATAACTATACATGTAGAGTCTGAGCAATTAGCCACAAGAAGAACCAGTGGTAGATCAGCTAAACCTCTTATATGAATGAAAGATTATGTGTTAAACAAAAAGATAGTTGGTCAAGCTTCATTGTTTCCCATTTCTAAATTCTACCTTATCCTCTACTTATCAGACATACCTAGCTGATTTTTCAGCTCTTCTTGAACCTCAGTCATTCTAGGAGGCATCTCAAGATCAGAGATGAATTGAGTTAATGGAATAGGAGATTCATGCATTAGAAAACAACCATACTTGGGACATAGTTGATCTTCTAGCAGACAAACAAGCCATAGGGTCTAAATGAGTATATAAGATTAAATACAAGTCAAATGGTAAGGTGGAAAGATTCAAAGCTAGACTAGTGGCAAAGGGATATAGTCAAGAGGAAGGATTAAATTTTCATGATACTTTTTCACCTGTAGCTAAGATGGTTTCTGTAAGGACTTTGATAAGCATAGCTGTATCTAAGAACTGGTCTATCTAAAAAATGGATGTAAGTAAAGTTTTCTTACAGGGAGATTTATATAAAGATGTCTACATGCGCTTGGTTCAATGCTTCTATGGTAAAGAAGAGAAAAAAGTATGTAAATTAGTCAAGTCTCTCTATGGTTTAAAGCAAGTCTCCAGATAGTGAAATATCAAGCTCACTGATACATTTGTCACTGCAGGATACTCTCAAAATGCTTATGATAATTCTTTATTCACTAAGAAGAAGGAGCTGGATATAGCCATTATTTTAGTGTATATGGTGACCTCTTAATTACAGGTAGTACACCTGAATTGATTGAAGAAGAAAAGTAGACCCTGCATCAATGCTTCAAAGTAAAAGAATTGGGAGATTTGAGATACTTCGTTGGTATTAAAGTTATGAGGTCAGAAAAGGGAATACTCCTAAACCAAAAGAAGTATAGTTTGGAAATAATCTAAGAAGTAGGACTGAGCAGTGCTAAATCAGTCCTTACACTATTAGAGGCAAATCATAAACTTACCACAGTAGACTATGATATTCATATGGGGGAAAAAGTGATCCTGAACTAGAAGATGTGGTTGGTTATCAAAAGCTAATTGAGAAGTTGTTTAATGTTTTTCACATACTAGATTAAGATGGGATGTTAATTGATGCTTAGCTATTGAGAAGTTGTTATTAGATGGTTATTTAATAGAGTTAGTTGATTAGTTCAGAGAGTTAGTTGGCCAGTTAGTCAGGGAAGTTATAACAGAATCCTGTTAGTTATCTCACACTGTTTAGTGAGCTTTCTTAGATCATAAGATATCGCTCTTTATAACTCTTTAAGTCTTTGTTTGAAGCGGCATCACCTCAATATTTATATAGGTGAAATTAGACTCCATGTTCCTATTACTACAAACATTTTCTAATTTCATTAAGAGTTAAGTCACCCTCTTTCTTGTAACAACATGTACTTTGAAGTTTGTTATTATGCGCCTATTATTTCATGCATTTAACAATTTCTGAACTCCCTCTATAACAACACACAATATATTGGAATCAAGGGTTCTAATGAGGAGTTTCGTGCTTAACAACATAAATAATTTATTATTCCCCATTGAAAGTATATTGTTATAGTGTATACTAACTCAAAGTTGGATTTCTGTTATTTGTTTTTAATTTAAGAGTTTCAGCCTTATTCCTTCGCTAGTTTGTTAGACTGCATCTCTATTTAATGCTTTTGTAAGTGGATCAGCTAGATTCTTATTTGATCTCACATACACTATATTTATAATTCCGCTGGTAACTAACTCTCTTATATAGGCATGTCTTAAGCTTATATGTCTTGATTTTCCATTATACATTTTATTGTGAGCTACACACATAGTAGTTTCTGTAATATCTTGGGTATTTTAAGGTTGAAATATGATATGATATGGTTTAAACATTGTAAAAATGGCCTCGATGGATTTTCAAGTATCCTAGAAGATAAAAAAATTTAAAAATTGCTTTTTTAGAAAGGTGTACGATAGATCTTGTATCAGACATGGTACTTGAGCCAATTAAATGATATTCTGTACAAGGCATAGTATCCGAGACAACCGATAGATCTTGTATCAGACATGGTACTTGAGCCTATCAAATGATATTCTATACCAAGCGTGGTACCCAAGCCAATTGATAATATGTACCAGGCGTGGTACCCGAGCCAACCAAGAGATATTTTGAACCAAGTGTGGTACTCAAGTCAACCAATAATCTGTACCAAGTATGGCATCCGAGTCAAACAAAAAATATCATGTACCAAGTGTGGTACCCGAGTCAATCAATAATCTGTATCAGATGTGGTACCTGAGCCAACCAAGAGATATCACGTACCAGGCGTGGATTCAATCGATAATTTGTACCAGACATGGTACTTGAGCCAACCAGCAATCACAGCTATCATACACAATTACACATACAATGAAACAATCATACTTGTAAAGGCACAAGCAAAACAAACAAGCTCATTACATAAGATTGACAACTTGATATCATTTCATATTCATTTCTTTATTTCGTGAACATGCATTACAAAAGTATTACACATAGATAGTCAACACACACACAAAGCTTAATGATGGTTTTTATTATGAGTACACATTTATTCCCAAAATTTTTCTTCCTTATTTCCATGAATGAATACCCTTTTCTTTCGTTCTGTTTCCCGTTGACTACCACAAGTCCTAGAGTTTTGTTGTAACCTAGATATTACGCTTAATCCTTATAGTACCATCAACTCACCTCAACAAGGATCCCTAAAGATTAATGGTCATGAACTAGACAAATCACCTCTAGTTATAGAATAATCACTACCTACATAGTATATTTCTGCCCTAAAAATGATAATCAACAAGCTACTAGCTATTCAAATTCTGTGCCCGAAGGCCTAGGCATGCAATCTTCCGTCAATCTACAAAATATCATGCAATTGAAAACATGTCTAAATTACTCAGTTAAGCCTAACTTACTTCACCAAGCAACTGCTGCATAAGTTTGATCGTGAACTTTGACTCCTTAGCGAAGCTTTAGCCTGCTTTCGGTCTAAAATAGTAACACATAACGTAATCAATGAACAATGGTCTAAATATGCCCGGACTATAACTTAATCCCAACCACAAGCCAATTTCATGATTATTTCACCCAAACGAGGAATTTTCCACCATTAACTCAAGTCAAAGCCCCCTTTAAAGTTACCCACCAAAGATTTTATGGCCTAAGAATCAAATTACTAAGTTAGGGGAGTAAATTAACTTACCTTTATCGATAAATACTATGAAAAACAAGTGAAAATGGACCTAGGTCGCCTCTAAACTTGCCAAAAACAAAATTGTCAAATAATGAGTGGTTTTAGAGATTTTATGTAATTTTAGTGACTTAACCCCGCTATAGAGGGCCTTAACCCGCTATAGCGGCCCCATCATAGAAGGATCACACCGTTGTGTCGGCTTGCATGGTACAGAAACTCAAAAATCCTCCCAAAAGTAGTCATTTCGCAACACACTTTTAAACCTTGACGCTCTAAACTAACCCCTTAACGTCAAGTTCGATATCGAGAGTTCTACTTATCTGAATTCACTTTTAAAAATTCTACGAACTCCTTAACGTCTTAGATACAAGGAAAACAAACTCTACTTAGATGTTTCACCCAATTCTTGCTCTGAATCGCCCTATACTTCACCTTGCTTAGATTTCATTCGAGACTAGCATAGTCTGAAATTTTCAACTTACTACGGCGAAAGTTTGCTAACCCAATTTCTTTCACCATTAGTTTACCCATAACGACTAGAGGGATCGTTACAGTTAGTAATGTTAGGATTAATAATGTTGAAATTAGTTATGTTGAGATTATTTTCTACCACTGTTTGGTTTAGTATATTAAGAGTAGTTATGTCTTTACTCATACTTATCCATGTATTAATAGTCCATGTATTAATAATGGCGCATTTTTTATGTATTAGTTATACACCTCATAATTAATACAAAATATAGCATATAACTAATACATATATTAATTGTACATAGGCTCAACATTTTACCAAACAAAAGATCAAATAATATGATGACTAATACATGTATCAAATTTTCTAATAACATCCTGCCAAATAATCCCTTAATGAATATAGGAGCAAAAATAAAAGACCATTATATTTGAGGAAAAAAATTAAAAACTATCCTGAAATAGGAATAACCATACAAAATTTGAATAATATGTTAAAAAATAAATCATGAACCATTCATTAATTAACTTAATTTATTTTGAATCGCCCTAAATTCTATTTATTAGTAGAATTGTTCCATTCCCTTCGATAGCCGCAAACTCTTATACTAGAGTTGATCAACGTTGACTTACTTATTCACGCTTTGCACGTCTTCTCCTTCTACTAATATTTTTTTTTTTGGGCCTAAATTAATCGAAGTATGTTTTTCACGAGTAATGCACAAATAAAAATAAAAATAATTTTAGTTAGTGTGTACCCAATACACTAAAAGACGAAGATTTGGTCCATGGCTATAAGGTATGGTTCTATATTCTATATAATGACAACAAAATTCTTGATTGCATAGTAGAATCTATGCAAAAGACGAGGAGGAAAGGACGATTCCACTTAGGGAATGAATTCTCCTTTCCCCATATATGTGGATAAAATGAACAAACCTAGAATTTAATTTTCTCCATTTATAGTGGTATCTTCTTATCATTATTTCAACCTAGAAGCTTCATTTTGAATTTCCAAGCAAAGGAAAATGTAAGTTTCCTTTTACTTTAATTTGTTCTTCATACATACTTGACTTATAACGCACGTGTATATATATAATTTGAAGCAATAGATTGTTGATTCAAACGTTATTGTTGTTGCAGTTCTTTGTTTGTTGAGTTAGAATGTCTACGTTGAACGAAAGCCACATCCAGAGGATATTCGACAAGCTTGATGAAGATGGTGATGGATTAGTGAGCTTAGATGAGCTGAAAGGCCTACTTGATAAGATTGGAGCTTGCACGGGCCTTGAAGAGCTTCAATCTTTGGTAGGTAAAACGAGCCTTAACTTCATCGACTTCTTATTCTTTTACGAGGCTATGGTGAAGAAAAATAATGGAGAAAAGATAAAAGAGGACAAGAATATAGATAATAATAATAATAATTTGGAAGATGATCTTGTTGAAGCATTCAAGGTTTTTGATTTGAATGGAGATGGTTTTATTTCATGTGAAGAGCTTCAAAAAGTGTTATCAAGATTAGGATTGTGGGATGAGAAAGAAGGAAGTGATTGTAAGAACATGATTAACATGTATGATACTAACCTTGATGGAGTTCTTGATTTTGAAGAATTTAAGAACATGATGTTGGTTTCAAATTCTTGATTTTTGGGTATGCCTAATTTGTAATTAATTATATTATTGACTTTTTCATGTATTTGAAACTTTCTTGTGAACATTGTTATGATGACTTTATTAACCTCTTGTTGTATTATGCTTTAACATATTCCACGGTACGCAAGACTTGTATATTTGTTGGACAAATATTGTTTCTCTTCAAATAAGTAGAATATTAACTACATTTCAGCAAAATGGCGGGTGCTTAAGCACTACCCAATCTCTTTGACGCAAATACTTACAATTTATAGAGAAAACTATATCTTTTGTGGTTCGGCGCTTTTTCATACCCATGTATAGCGCGGGAAGCTTAGTGAATTGAATTATTCTTTTTTTTTTATTGATTTTGGATCATCCACGTTGGTCAAGACATGAATAAATAAGAATATATATTTATTATTTATATGTATAATAAAAAAAGAGAAAAAACACGATTATTGAATAAAGTCCTCAAACAGTTAAGATCGAGACAGATCCATGATATAAATTCTAGAAGTTCTACCTATAATGTTCCTAGCATTGAATCTATTAAATTTTTAAAATTATGGGTTTAAATCTACTATTTATTACAATTTTGATGAATTTTTACATATAAGATTATACTCAGCATCAAAAATACCGAGTTCATTTCTGATATTATAATGTTGCATCGGCCACTAACTGTGCCTATTCAAGAAACATAAAAGAAGTTCTGAACTTAGATTGTGAATCTTCATAGAGTAATCCGTGTTTGTAACATGTGATTATATTATCCACTAGTGAAACAAATATGAAGAATCTTGAAGAAATGTACTCAACTTATTGTTTTCCTTCAAACAGGATTAAATACCCATTTCATGAAATTTCTTCAAACAGGATTAAGCACCCGTTTCCTTTCCATGTTGTGATTACTAAAACAATTCCTTCGTTTAGGCATTTTTGTTTGGTTTATAGGTAGAGTAATTATGCATATTTTAGTAATGTAGAAATTAGTTACATAGGATTTAGTTATTTTATCTTTTTTCTGTATAAAATAATACATAATTTTTTTCATATCCTTTATATATAAATAACTCTCTGATCAGTAACCAAACGACCCCTTAGAATCTTCTTAATTTATATATATGCTAAAAAAACAAAACAATATGATACATACATTGCATTAGCAATGCTATGTTTTATGTGGAAATGAAAAAAAAACCAAACTTCATATACCTTAAGCTATTCTATATAGAAATTATTTCCCCCCATTTTTATAACCAAATAATAAATAAAAGTATATTAGTTTTAATGCATAAATAACTCTCTCTGGCCAATAATCAAACGACCCCTTAGGATCTTCTTAATTTATGTGTGTGTGAGTTCCATGTGCTCTTATTGTGTAGAAATTGCATCAAGTAGCCAATATGTTCCATGTGTTCCTCAATTTCTAGACACAATTAAAAGTTTAGTCAAATTTGACAAACGTTATATCGCTCCTCCATTTCTTCCTCCTCCCTTTTTTGGATCATTAGGTCTAAAGTTTTAAGTTTCTATAGCTAACATCAAATTTATTGGACTGTCAAAATCAAACTTCAAATTTAATTTCGAATTTGAATTAATTAGATTTTGATAGTTCAAACTTTAAACCTTTGGGTTTGAAGTTTAAAACTTCGAATTTGAGATATGAAATTTGATTTTATAAATTTTGATTATATTTAAAAAAGCAGCCTTAATAGTGAATATTTATTCTCTTCATCCGGTTATGGACATAGAGCACATGTTTAAAATAATATGACTTGGATCTCGTATTAAACTTCAACAACAACAGTAGCATATCAAATGTAATTTCATAAGTGGAGTTTGGAAAGATCGGTGTGTACGCAATCTTATCCTAACATTGTGAAGATAGAGAGGTTGTTTTTTGTAGACCTCAACTCAAGTAAAGCTAGTGGTGTCAAATGAACGGTTGGGTTGAAATTGGAGATATAAAAATGGGTTGGAATAAAAATTGGATTGAGTTATGACCAATCCAAATTTACTTTGGGTTCAAATGGGTTGGGCTCAAATGGTCTAAAAATTGGGTTGGGTCATGACTTGCCCAATTTGAACCGATTAATCTCAATAATATTAACATACTGTTATTTATCTTTTATAACCACAATTTGAATTTCAACTGAAGAAAATAAAAAAAAAGTTACAAATGTATAGATAAATCTTAAAAGATATAAAATATATGGTCATACATTCAATATGGGAACATACATTATACCAATACAAATAAAGAGTCTTAAAACGAGTTGAAATTAGAGATTAAATTGGGCTCAACTGAAGATTCTTTTAAAATGGGTTAAGGCTTGAATGAGTTGAAATTGACCAAATTCAAATTATCTTGAGCCCAAACAGGTTGGGTGAGTTAACTATATTTGAACTCATTTTGACACCTCTAAGTAAAGCATATTAAAATCGAGTATGAAAAGAAAATACAATAGTGAAGAAGTCATGCGGGAAATCATGGAGAAAAGAACATTAGTGTCACGCCCCGGGAGGGTACCCTAGACGTAACCGGCACTCAGAAATCATTTCTGGCTCCCAAGCGAATCACATAGCCTGATCACACATCCGTTCATTCATTCGATCAGCGGAAGACAAAAGAATAAAGAGAATATTCAGTGGGCAACTCAAACCTCAGTCTAACTCAAAGAATAAAGGCCATGGGCCAACAAATTCAACTCTAATATTTGTCATTATAAATAGTTTGATAAGAATAACTCGATCGACTCATCACTATCTAGTCTATGAAGCCTCTATCACTACTATCTAATTGGTGCCAATGACATGTTCATGGCTACCTCGAATCAAAATGAAAAGGGCTAACTCGATGCAAGAATACACAGACGGTGTCCTCCGAATGTAGGGGAGGACTCGCCACCACGCTGAGTTCGAATAGATCCCCAATGATGCTCCTATTGACGATCTCTCAAACCTGTCTCTGCATCATGAAACGATGCAGGCCAAATGGCGTCAGTACGTGGAATGTACTGGTATGTAAAATGGCAGAATGAAACATACCTCAAGGAAGAATAACATCAGTCCAAATATCTCAATTCAGAAAGATGAGAGAGACTCAACAAGGCGTCATAAGTCTAAAGTAATAATACATTTTTAGACAAAGATCAATCATATACCATACAGTCCAATTCAATCATACACAATACCGTTCAATCAACTCATTTACAATTCGATCCCTTTCAATCATGTACAATCCGATTATATACACTCAACTCAACAATTAACTCAATAATCCAATCCAATCTAGTCACATACCATTCCATTCATTCCAATCACAATTCATCTACTCCAATCCAACCGTATACAATCTACTCAACATTCAACTCAACAATCAGCTCAAAGGACTCAACTCAGTAAATGTGCAAATTAAATTATGCAACGTCTTACAATTCAACTCAAAGGACTCAACTCAATAAATATGTAACAACTCACTCAAGTGTTCTAAGTCTAACAAGAAATAGTGTAGACCGGACTAACTCATAAGCATATAGCAACTCACTCAACTCAACTGACTCAGAGTACTATCACGACCTAAATGGGAGTTTCTCTTAACCGACAACCAACACTTATGAGCCAGTGAAGGTACAACAAAACGACGTCGTTGCCACGTCCATTCATACCTTGCCAGGGCATGAATGACGAACCTCATGGATCCAATCCAACCAAGTCCTATAATGTCAGGACAAATCTCTCGGGGAAGCATCCGACTTAACGGTTCAATCCCCCCTACGTTTGGCAACACAGGTATTGGGTTCGAGTATGGACTGTACTCTTGCTCAATTCGGTGCTCGATACTCCTCCCATGACTCCATGCTCATAAAACTCCTTCAATCATCTCAAACAAGCCCTCACGGCTAGTTTCATGTGGAACATTGCCACCTCATCAACTCTGTTCTCATTTCAACTCAATTAACTCATAATGACAAGTCTCATTGGACCTTCTTTCAAATCGACTCATCTCAAATCATCAAACTCTTCTCTTTAAAAATTTATACAATCTCGACTCAATGAATGTAGAAAATGTTATGTACATCAAAATATAATTTCAACTCCTCAACTCAAACTCAAAATAAATACTTTAATATAAAGATACTCAACTCATTCAAAGGCTCTTCATACTCAACTCATACTTAAACTCCTTTCTAAATCAAAAATGAAACTAATAATTCTTTAGACTCAAAATAGTGTATAAATAGGTTATGCAAAAAGGTTCACAAATACTTTATTTAAAGCTCCTCTTCAAGAGATAATTTATTTTCAAAACATTCCTAAGACTCCAATCAACTCAAATTATGCACATCACATACCACAAACTCACATTAGACTCCAATCCACTTCATCACATAACATCCTCATCAATATACCTCTTCGTCAACCATTCTACATATATTAAATAAGCACCATTCACATCATCACTCACATCGTCACCAAAACATCATCATCACATCATCATCATATATTATCATTTACATCATCATCAAACATTATCATCACATCATTGTCAAGTATCATCATCACATCAATCATCAAACATCTACTCCAAAATCCTCATTTTTGTCCTATGTTCATTTTATAGAAGCAAAGGGACATTCTTAACTAATCAATTCATTCTTTTCATTCCAATCAATACATATATATACACACACTATCCATCTCAACCTCAAGACATTTATGACAAGAAATCTCATCTTGAGTTCATGTGAATGAAACATGGACCCATACTCTCAACAAAACTCAACTCAAGAATATCGTCAATACCTATAAATCTATATACAAAGATACATTTGTAGCCAAAAATATGAAAGATAACTATTTAGTAACTCAAGTTATTAAAAACATCAATCAACTAATAGTACTTAAAAACATTCCATAGTTTAGGAAAACTTTCAAGAAAACCTTCTTAGAAGGTTCAACTCTTTCACAACTTCTATCCAACACATATATGGGCATATGGAAGAACTAAATCCATATTTTAGGTTAGCCTTACATACCTTAGTGAAAACTTTGAAGAAACCTTGATGTTGGGTTTTCAATGGGAGCTTGAGGTCTTGAAGCCCTTGGACCCCTTTTTGGTTGGAAATGGAGAAGAAGAGAAGAGAGAAGGGAGAGGAGCTAGGGCTTTTCTTTAGAGAGAGAGTGGGGGCTGAATAAATGCCCCCAAAATACACAAGGCTCGTGTATATATAATTTGGGAAATTTCCCAAATTGCCCTTCCTCCAAATTCTAAAAATTAGGCAAAAATGCTCTTGGCGCGATAGTGGCGCGTCGCGCCCTTACAGCGTCAAGGCCAATTAGGCCTAAAACCTGCACAACTTTTAGCGGCGCGTCGCGCCAGGGACCAAACTACTGAGGCATGTTCCTGGCGCGATAGTGGCGCGTCGCGCCCTTACAGCGCCAAGCCTATTGCTCCAAATTCTGGGAATTTGGCCTGAAAAACCCTGCACACTTTTAGTGGCGCGTCGCGCCAGGGACCAAACTACTGAGGCATATTCCTGGCGCGATAGTGGAGCGTCGCGCCCTTATGGCGCCAGGGCCATTTCCCCAGCAGTGGTAACCCAAACCAAAATGAAATCCCTGTCGTGCTAGTTCGTCTTCGGATCGTCATATCTTTTGGCCCCGAACTCCAAAAATTACAATCTTGATGGCGTTGGAAAGAAGACTCAAAGACCTTTAATTTGGTATGTCGTGGTCCACCCAGTTCTTTATATACTAGGAGATATGGTCGTTTGAAGTTGACCCTTATACTAACTCGTCCGAAAACTTAATTGATTGGAGTTCTTTGGACTCGAGTTGGTGTTAGAGATCCCTTATGACCCCTAAATACATCTAACACACTTCAAATACTTAGGAATTAATCCTAACTCACATGTAGATTTACAAGTCCTCCAGTCCGAGTCTACCCACACGTGAAGAAATGTTCGAATCTTAGCGGAAAATTTTGGGGAGTGTTACAATTAGCAACAACAAATAATACGATAACCAAGCAAATAAAACAATATGTAATATTAAAATTGAAGGATAAGATAGTAAGAGAGCAATAATGATAGTATTAATAAGAGAAACTAGACAACACTCGACTTCTTACTAACATTCTACTTTAATCCTCGACCTCCATATTATCTTAATCATGCATACATTATATTGCATTAATTAAAATAATAAATAATAAAATTACATGTTATAGACTACACTAATAAGTAGTAAATATTGAGCAAACATGAAAATACATATCTATTTATAAAAGAAGAAATTAAACAAAAAGAACCATTCAGAAAAAAGAATCGTCTACTGCACAAAGCATTTTACGTTTATCTAGGGTCACAGAAAGGACCACATCCCACGAGGTATACATGTAAACAATCTACCTAATAGAAGTATTAATGAGTACTTTAACAATTCAAATTCATGAATTATAGATCACATGAAGATAACATTACCATGGCTCCAATATCCCCTTTCAATTTGTATCCTATTGATATTGTACAGGATAAGGAGAAAAGTCAAAGCGTACAAATGTAGGGAAAAGGTTTAAGAATATAATGCAAGGTCCACGAATTTAGAAGTTATGGACATAAATGGTATACGTCTATGCCATTTGTTTGAGAATATAATGCCAGGTCCAATTTAAATATATTAATTTTACTGTTTGTAGTATTAATTGATTGAATATCTAAGATCCATAATTATTTTTATGAACACGTCCTACGCTGATAGGCATAATTACTTTCACAAAGCTCACTACATAAATTCCCTTTTGATTTAAAAATAATTAGGTACAATATCATATATTTTGGACGAAAATCAGCTTTAGTAATCCAACGATGTCAAGTGAAAGAGCCATCGCTCAACGGATAAACACCTCAACATACCACTACACACCTTTAAAGAAAAAATATAATATTCACACTTCATATTTACACCAAAATAGTTAGTTTAGCAACATAATTAGTGCGTGAGAGAAAAAAATGGAAAACTTACAGAAATTTCACTAGTTTAAGAGTTAATTACTTCGGTATAATTTAGTTTGCAATATTACGAATCTTGTCGGATTTTGGTGTGTCCAGATACATGTATCTCGGGATACATGAGGTCAAAATTAGGTGTAATTTATTCTAGATGCACTGTATCCAAGTGCATTCGCATGTATTTGGGACACACAAATAAATCCCGCTCGCCTCCCTCCATCTCACTCACCACTCTCCTATGTGTTTGGTATCCCAGATACATGCGAATCACATCAGATACATATAGATAATGTATCTAGTGTATATCTAATGTGATTCGCATATATCTGTGATAAATGACTATCTCGCTCACCTCCCTCCCCATCTTGCTCACCTCCTTCCCTATTTTTAGTGTATCTTGTAGCAAAAACATATGGATCTAGATGTATCTTCCTCAATATATGATAGAAAAATCTTAATTATTGATAAAATACGTAATTATTTAAAAATATAGATAAAATTAATATATATATATATATATATATTATGAATATATGCCTAATAAGGTAGTTTCTAAAAAAAAATTACCCTCTAAGTAGTGCAATCAAGCTCTTAATAATCAAAATGCATTAATGATGTCATGGCTAGAAATTTCACTTTCATAAACAGCTTTTTTAACTATTTATTCTCAATTATTCCTTTAGATAACTTTAAGAAATCTGATATTTTTTGCTAGAATTGTGGAGTACTATATCTAGAAAGGATTTTCCATTAAGAAAAAGAACTTGCATTACATGTTCCAGTTAGTTTAATCTATTGTTCCCTCCGTTTCAATTCAAAATGTTTTTTTTTTCTGTTTCTAAAAAGAATATCTCATTTTGTTTAGTAATTTTTTCTATTTCAATAATCTATATAATAAATTCAATACCACAAAATTTAAAGAACTACACACATCTGATCATAAGATTAAGAAAATCTTTTTTTATTTTTTAAATTTGATTTCTAATCAAATTAAAATATTTAAATTGAGACAAAAGGAATATTATTTTATGGGGCACACGTAATACACGCCGGGGAGTATTGTTTATTGGCACACGTAATGCACGCCAAACTGTAACGTCATACAAAAGAATTGGAAAAAACAATTGGACTTTAATTTTAGATACATTTTCTAAGTCTTTGGTCTGGCTGCACTAAATTTCTGAGATTCATTGCTTCCATAAGCAACGAACATTAGTTTGTCGATCCCCTCAATGCCTTTTGAGTTGAGCCGTCGCATAAAGCTTATCTAAAGCGATTTATATTTTTTGTGTGATTTACAAGTTATTACACAATGAGAGATTTACTCAGTGCGCACAAAGTGTTCACCACAGAATACTCACACGAAGGATAGAAATTGTGACAGATAGTGTAGCGGCGGATTATTTAGAAATTCCAAAAAAGAAACATTAGTTTGTTAATCCACAAACTTCTTATGTTGCGGGTTATTGAGAAATTTCCAAAAAAGAAACATTAGTTTGTTAATCCACAAACTTCTTGGGTTGATTATCTATAATTTGTTTACTCAAAATTTTTAAAATTATTTTATGTATTTTGTGAGAAATAATTTGTGTTTGGCTAATCAATTTGAAAAACGTTTTTGAGTAACTGTTAGTGTTTGACCGACCAAGCTTTGAAAAGTATTTTCACAAAAGTGTTTTTCAAAAAAATACTTTCGAAGCAAAAATATCTTTTTAGTTTCTGAAAACCATTGTATGTTACTCCCAATTATTTTTTTCTACAAGTTTGATCAAAAACTTTTTTTTTCAAAATAAGTACTTTTTAAGGAAAAAAATACTTTTGACTTTTCAAAAGCTTGGCTAAACAGATTATAATCTTACGACAAGCTAAACATGTATAACGACTTTTCTAGAGAAAATTACATGTTCAACGAATAGTTTATGACGTGTATTACGATTTCCTGTTTTTCTTTCACCGTACGTGTGGAGAAAGTGCAATTTGAAGTGGGCAAATTTGCTTATTATGATAACATATGTTTACGTAAGTGAATTTCTGGTGTTATTATGTAAAGTGGAAGTACAAATTCACAGGCTTAGGGAAGCCAAGCCAATTTCCCAAATTGGAAAGGATATTGCAAATATCACTTTTAAGGTTTTGTTGGGGAATCAAGATGACTCCATAAGGGATTAAGGGTAGAAATGGTGAATGAGATTGCTTCGATTAGAATTATTGGATAAAGTAAAATGTTAGAAGAGTTCTGTTTGGAATTCAGGCTTAATTAATAAATGAATTGATTAAAAAAGACTAGAGATTAAAAAGAAGTGTCGTAAAATAAGTCAAAAAGTGGATGTCCAAGGGGTCCACTTTCACCGTAGTGAATAGTATTTCCACTGTAGCTCGATCATTTTTTTCAACGAAATTTGCCTATATAAGGCAATGAATCTGGAATGAAAAAAGACACTGAAATCTCTCAACTCTCTTTCTTTCTCTTTCTATCTCTCCTTCTTATTAATTTCCTAAGTTAGTTTATTTTATAACATGTTATCAGCACGAGCCTTCATCACTTTGAGCTATTTTTAAAAGGTAACAAAAGGGTAAGAATTTTATTTATTTAAAATGTCTAATATCTCTAAACTTGAATTTGTTGCTCTTGATATATCTGGAAAAGCCTACTCATCATAGGCACTAGATGCAGAAATACACCTAGAATCGATGGTGATGCATCTGGCAGACACCATCAAAGATGACAATATGATATCTAGTCAAAACCGTGCCAAAACCATGATATTTCTCCGCCACCATCTTGACGAAGGTTAAAATTACAGTACCTCACATTAAAAAACCCCTTAAACTATGGAAGAATCTAAAAAAAAAGATATGACCACTTGAAGTTGGTCATCCTTGCACAGGCACGTCATGATTAGCTCAATTTGAAATTAATGGGTTTTAAAAATATAACTGAACAAAATTCTGGCTTGTTTAGAATTATAGTACAGTTAAATTTATACGGATAAAAAATCACTGAGCAAGACAAAATTGAAAAAACATACTCCACATTTCCACCCGCAAATATGCTCCTGTAGCAGCAATATCGCGAAAAGAGTTTTAAAAAATATTCTGAATTACTTTCTTACTTTTTTATTACTGAACGTCACAACGAACTATTAATGAAAAATCATGATAGTCGGCCCGTTGGTTCTTTGTCACTCCTTGAAGTGAATTAGACAAACTATAACTAATGAGAAAAAGGTCATGGCCCCTGTCGTGATGGTCGAAGAAGAAATTATAATCATGATGTTCGGCTGGTACTGAGAAATGATCAGCAATATAAAAAAAAGAGTGAGAAGCAAGAATCTATACCGAAGAGAAATTCAGAAAGTATATGTCATAGATGTGGAGGTATGGGGCACTGGTCATGGACCTGGCGGTCATCAAAACGTCTGGTTCAACTATATCAGACATTCTTGAAAAGAGCAGAAAATAATCCAGTGACAATCTTTATCTCTGAAAAAAATATTGAGTCTATGCATCTTGATGTAACTAATTTCTTCAATTTTTCAGAGGAAAATATGAATATTGATAAGCCTAATAATATTTAAATAATTTTGTTTTTATTTGTATGTACTAATTAATATGTTTATATTTTTCCAATTCATTTAATAAATAAAATTTATAAAATGAACCATGTTTTAATTATAACATTTACCTTATTTCTTTTTGAAGTAATATGTGGATATGCCTCAAATTTTGTTTGAATCAATAATCAATCACGAGGATATTTGTGTAATTAATAGTGGAACAGCTCATGCCATTTTAAAGACGAAAAATATTTTTCCTACTTGCTTTAAAGAAAAGGAAATATTACTACAATTTCTGGTAATTCGAAAATGATTGAAGGCTCCGAAAGAGCTACTATATTTCTGCCTAAGAGGACAAAGATTGTTGTAGAAGATGCACTGTTCTCTTTTAAATCTCTAGGAAACTTGTTAAGTTTTAAAGATATATGCAGAAATGGATATCATGTTGAGAAACTAAATGAAATAAATATTGAATACCTTGGTATAACCAAAAGTGTCTCGGGCCAGAAATATATTTTGGAAAAATTACCAACTTTGTCGTTTGCCCTATATTATGCAGAAATTAGTGCAATTGAAGCACATTTGATCGTAAACCAGAAGTTTACTAATCTAAATACATTTATGCTATGACATGATTCAATAGTTATTCTGGATCATTAATGATGAGACGAATTCTTGAAAATTCAATTGAACATCCGTTAAAGAACTTGAAGATTCTTACGAATGATGAATTTTCATGTATTACTTGTTATCAAGGCAAATTAATTGCCAGACCATCAACCCTGAAGGTTGGCATCGAATCTCCTAACTTTTTAGAGCATATACATGGGGATATATGTGGACCTATTCATCCACCTAGTGGATTGTTTAGATATTTTATGGTCCTAATAGATGCATCATAAAGATGGTCTCATGTGTGCTTCTTATCATCTCACAACCTGGTGTTTGCAAAGTTATTAGCATAAATAATAAGATTAAGGGCGCAATTCTCAAATTATCTAATTAAAGCTATTCGTCTTGATAATGCTGGGAAATTTACATCCTAAGCTTTTGATGATTATTGTTTATCAATTGGGATAAAAAACTGAACATCATGTTTCTTGTTTATACTCAAAATGGCCTTGCAGAGTCATTTATTAAGCGCCTACAATTGATAGCAAGACATCTACTTATGAAAACAAAATTGTCAATTACTATTTAGGGTTATGCTATCTTACATGCAGCAGCACTTATACATCTCAAACCGATAAATTATAATAAATACTCTCCATCACAATTAATATTTGGTCATGAACCAAATATAGCCCAGCTACGAATTTTGATTGTACGGTATACATGCCTGTAGCACCACCACAACGTACAAAGATGGGACCTCAACGAAAATTGGGCATATATGTTGTGTTTGACTCACCCTCCATAATTCGCTACCTTAAATCATTGACAGGAGACTTATTTACTGGTCGATTTGTAGATTGTCAGTTTGATAAAACAATTTTTTCACAAATAGGGGAGAGCAAAAGGAACCTGAAAGAGAGATTGCATGGAAAGTTTTATCACTATCTCATTTTGATTCATGTACTCGCACATATGAGCAGGAGGTACATAAGATCATCCACTTACAGAAAATAGAAAATCAAATGCCAGATGCATTTACTAATTTAAAATGGATAACTAAGTCACATATCTCTGCAGTGAATATGTTTATCCAAATAGATGACCCAAAAGGACTATCTACTAGTATCATAGCTTATAAATCCAAACACACCTGAAGCATGGTAAATTATTGGGTTCAAAGGATAAAAATTCTAGAAACAGAAGCGTGAGAAATAATAAAGATGATACTACAAAAGAACTTCCTGAAGAAGGGCAAGATTTGAGTAATCCCGATAGTTCTGAAGAAACCAGTGAACCCGAGACTCAAGTGAATGAAGAACTTTCAATAAGTTCTACCGATGATGAGATAAATTTAGATCGATCAAAAATCACGATGGATAATATTTTTATATATAATGTTGCACTTAACCTCATAGAATATAGTGAAAGTCTTGAGCCTAAATTCATCGAAGAATATCGACGTAGATGTGATTGGACAGAATGGCAAAAGGTAATTCAATCAAAATTAGATTCACTTGCTAAACATGAGGTTTTTGAACCTGTAGTCCAAATCTCTGAAGGTGTAAAATCAGTTGGCTATAAATGAGTTTTTGTACGAAAACAAAATGAGAGAAATGAAATTGTAAGATACAAGGCACGCCTTGTTGCACAAGGATTCTCTCAAAAACTCGAGATTAACTATGAAGAAACATATTCACCTGTTATGGATGGAATAACTTTCTGATATCTCATTAGTTTAGTTGTAAATAAAAATCTTGAAATACATCTAATGGATGTAGTTACAACTTACTTTTATAGTTCACTTGATAATGAAATTTATATGAAAATCTCAGAAGGATTAAAATTGTCTGAAGCATGTACTTAGTCTCGGAAGATATACTCAATCAAATTGTAAAGATCATTATATGGTCTGAAACAATCAGAGTGTATGTGATATAATCGCCTTAGTGGGTACTTGATAAATGAAGGTTATATAAATGATGTCATTTGTCCATGTGCTTTTATTAAGAAAATGAAATCAGAGTTTGTTATACTCATCATTTATGTTGATGACATAAATCTCATTGGAACCCCTGAAAAGGTTCAAAAGGCGATTGAATATCTAAAAAAAGAATTTGAGATAAAAGACCTTGGAAAGACAAAGTTTTGTCTGGGTCTGCAAATTGAATATTTAGCAGATGGGGATCTTTGTCCACCAATCTGCCTACATTGAGAAAATCTTAAAATAATTTTACATGGACAAAGCACATCCATTAAGTACTCCAATGATTGTTCGATAACAGTGGATAAAGATCCATTTACGACCTCCAGAAGAAAATAAAAAACTTTTTGGTCCTGAAGTACCACATCTTAGTACTATTTGTGCACTTATGTATCTTTCTAACGCAATCAAGCCTGATATAATATTTTCTTTTAATTTGCTGGCAAGACCTTATTGGTTATGCAGATGCAGGTTATTTATCAGACTCACATAAAGCTCGATCTCAAACATGCTATCTATTTACATTCAGAGAAACTGCTATATCATGGCGATCTACAAAGTAGTCTATTGTTGTTACTTCTTCAAATCATGCTGAAATAATAGCAATTCATAAATCAAGTAGAATGTTTATGGTTGAGATTGATGATACAGTTCATCAAAGAAAGATGCGACCTGAAAAATGATGTCAAAGTACACACAGTTATATTCGAAGACAATGATACGTACATAACTCAATTGAAAGGTGAATTCATAAAAGGAAACAGAACGAAACATATTTCACCAATATTATTCTTCACACATGATCTTCAGAAGAATGGTGATATTGATGTACAACAAGTTCGTTGGAGTGATAATCTTGTAGATTTATTCACAAAGGCATTACTAACATCAACTTTTGAGAAACTAAGATATAAGGTTGGAATGCGTCGTCTCCAAAATACCAAATAAAGTTTTTCTCATGGAAAGTAAAATATGCATTGTACTCTTTTTTCCTTAACTAAGGTTTTGTCCCACTAGATTTTTCTAGTAAGGTTTTTAATGAGGCAGCACTCAAGACGTATTATTAAATGTGTTTACTCTTTTTCCTTCATTAAGCTTTTTCCTACTTGGTTTTTCCTAATAAGGTTTTAACGAGGCACATTATCTTTTAATGGACTCCAATCAAGAAGGTAACTTGCAAGTAACTCAAGTAGAGAGGATGGAATTATGGTCTTCATCATGAAAGTAAAGAGGGAGCAAATAATGTGTATTACAAATAATTATGTACATATTTTTCTTTTGTACATGAACATCCAAGGGGGAGTGTTGTAAAAAAATCAAAAAGTGGATGTCCATGGGACCCACTTTCATGTAGTGAATAGTATTTTCACAGTAGCTCACACGTTTTGTACTGTAGATCAGTCATTTTTTTCAACGAAATTTGCCTATAAAAGGCAATGAATCTGCAATGAAAAAGGACACACTAAAATCTCTCAACTCTCTTTCTTTCTTTTACCATCTCTCTTTCTTATTAATTTGTTAAGTTAGTTTATTTTACAATAGAAAGAGGTTTATGCAAATTATTATGAAATGTATGTGTCTTTCATCCTCTTTTCCTGAGTTTTATCGGTGCTCTTTCCCTTCTATGTTTGTTATTAGCAATTTCCCTTCAATTCATAATTTACTTGTGTATATCTATAGTTTATTTGAGTTTGAATTGTGTTGATATTATTATTGGGTTTGCTACATTGATGTTTTCATTGTGAGGTCTTGGACCAAATATTTTCAACGATAAGGTCGTGAATAATTTGTGATTAAAGGATATTTCTGAGATTCAATGTATGTTACAAAAGGTGGTAGGAAAAATGTCTCTGACCACTCCTTAGATTTTTTTTGGTTTGCGTTCGTCCATAGAAGCTACGTTGATGAAAATTAAATACCCAAATTCAGTGGTACTCAAGACTAGGGCTGTCAAAATCAAGCTCATTCTGTTCAAGCAAGACTCGCCTATAATTAACTCAACTCTTTTCAGCTCAATTCATTTTACTCCATTAAGAATCAGGTTGATGTGTAGCCTAAATTGATTCATGAGAGATCTTGTCAAAATATTTTTTAAAAATGTATATATTTTTTTAATTTGATATGTTATGTATATTTTTTTGTTAAAACTTTGGGGGTGTGGGAAGGAAAAATAGAGAGGGGATTATAATGTGGGGAATCGAACCCTCACCAACAAGGTGGAGTTTAGATAGCCAACCACTGAGCTATTAAAATTTCTCTATTTGATATGTTAGATATAGTCATAATAAAGAAAAATAATAATTTTATTAAAAAACTATCTGATTACACAAAAGAGCTAGGATGCTTGCTTTTGAAGATGAAGTAAACATGGTCATGGGCCAATATCCCCGTGTTGTTGAAGGTATGAATGAACACTTTACCCTAATTGGTTGGGGGTGGGTGGAAGCTTAGTAGTTGCTTAGTCATTCAAAAGTCAAACTGTCGTAAGTCCGACACTATTTTATTTACTCTCTCAAATAGGGGCTGATTTATTTTGCTATAGGGGCCATCTCCTGTCATCCCTTCCCTATGGTTCAGGAAAGAGATTGACTAGAATGATTGCAATGAGACGCACCAACACCACTACTTAGAGGTAGAAAGGGGGCGATCTGGAGGATGACAAAGCAATCACTCAATATTCCTATCATATTTACTAATTCTCCATATAATTTGAAATAATTAAATATTGTCTTACTAATTAATAATTTCATATCATATTTCAAATCAGATACACCTAGATACATGTATTTTTGCTAACAGATACACTGAAATAGAGAGGAAAGCGACAAGATAGTCTATGTATCTCAGATACATGTGAATCACACTAGATACATATATCTGGGATACCAGATACATTACACGTCGACGAGTAAAAAGGGACTGCCTGGGATTGAAGAAAACCAACATCCACAGAAGCAAATTTGGCAAACCATACATAGCGAGAGAGGCAAGTGAGGAAGTCAGATACATGCGAATTCACTTGTATACAGTGTATCTAGAGAAAATTACACGTAATATTGACCCATGTATTCGAGATACATGTATTTGGACGCACCAGATACATGATTTCGAATTTCAAATTCTGTTACGATTCGCAATATTGGAAACTCGCATGAAGGGAAGTCTTTTGTTTATAAACTAGTGAAATTTGTGTTGTTTGCCTTAATTTTATTAGATACTAAAAGTTTATAAAATAACAAATAAACCAATTAAAACTTAGTAAGAATTGAACGGATTGAGTTATGACCCGCATTTGAGCCCATTTCAACTCAATCTATTTCAACCCAAGTAGCATTTGGACGGGACAATAAACCAACCATTTATTAACTCAATCCAATTTGACTCGCTTAAACTCAGTCCAACCCTATTTGACACCTCTAAATTCATGACCATGTAGCATGGAATTTCAGGTAGAGCAGTATTTTGCTCACTATGACAATTTTTAGATCATAAATTGCCATTGACTTCTTTATATTTGGATGGCGAAGCTTTGAATTGGTAGTGTTGCTTTATTTCAAAACAAACTTGTGGATTGGGACCATTTCTATTTATGCTTAGAGGTTAGAAAAGAAGAGGTTTATGCTATATTATGCATTTTAAATATTTCATGAATTTTTTGTGGATATAAAAGGTCATTAAAAATAAAATAAAAAATTAAATTAAACTATTATCAAAAGATAAAGAAATAATATCAAAAAAAGAAGAGGATGGAATAACTCAGTATAATACTAAATATTTTCTTCATTAATTGGGAGGGGAAAAAATATAGTTGCAAGTTATGTTGTTCGACTTTTCAAAAATATTATCGCACCCATTTTAAATTCTCTAAAATATATTATTTTTAAAATATTCAACACACATCCCTCGATATTTTTGAAAAGTTCATGTAGAAAGTAGTCTAAAATGAGAGGTGAATTTGTTGGGGTCAAGGTCCCTCAATTAGCCCAAGGGGCAAGGAACAAAAGAACCAAAAGATAATAAAAACAAAATACTTGCAAGGCAAAGTTAAAGATTGAAAGGCACAAAGAAAGATTTTTTATTCTTTGTGGTCCTTTCATTATGGAACTGCCAAAATCCAAGGGTACTTCTTCTTCTTGAATGATATGTGATAGCTCTTTGTTAGATTTCACATCAGTACGTTTTTTATAAAATTATATTTTTAATAAACGTAAAATTTTTAAAATTATTAATAATAAATTTTAATTTTTGACTAAATTGAAATATTAATACACCATGTATGACGAAGAATATTACATGAATAGATAATCTCATAATTAAAAATTTATTCTACTGAAGATGTCCATAAATACATAATTCTATTCCGTTTGGGCAAAAAAAGTTTTCATTTTGTATATAGTTTAAGATTTTTAAATGATACTTCCTTAATTTTTAAGAAGATTTAAAAAGAATGTCTTAGAGTTTAAATTTTTGGGCATGTAGTTATGAATTTATTAATAATGTATTAAATTTATTTAATTTTAATTAGTGAACAACATATAGTTTTTAAAAATCTTTTATTATATTAAAAATTAATTTTCATCTATAATACTCAAATACTTTCTTTGTTTTATTTTAGTTGACTCGTATTAATTCGGCACCAGTGTTTAAAAAGCAGACGTATTATCAGGTATGGAATGAGGGGTAAGTTTCGAGGCATTGAGATCTTTAAGTTTTAATATTTTATAAATTAAAATAATGAAAATAAATTATAAAAAAAAGAAGCTAAAATTACATTTAAAAAATTCAAGAACATATAAAATAATTGAAAATGTACATAGAATTGTTTCATCTTAAAACATTAATCAAAATCAACAAATTAGCTAAAAACAAATAATAAAAAATGTTCATCTCAAAAATTAATTAGACTTATTTAGAAAATTTCGTTGAAATTTATTAAATTAACTTGAGGAAAATAAAATGTGAATAAGGTACCTACAATCACAAGCATCAAACCAAAGCAAGTGATAAAGAATAATTCTAAATGTAAAGTAAGTCTCCGTATCTTATTGGTGAAATTGAAAATGCACTTTTGCTTTATATTTTGCATATTGATCATGTTTTTCTTTTACCTGATAAAAGACTAAGAGAAAAAATAAAATTAGGGCTATCCAGATTTTTTTTAACTTCTTAAAATTGAAAAGAATGTTTTCAAATTTGTGTTTTTTGCATTAATCTTAGGACTTATTTAGTCATTTTAATTCAAAACATGCATAAGTGTACATCCGAATTGATGGGGTTTATGGGTAGCCCGGTACACTAAAGCTTCCGCTATGTGCAGGGTTCAGGGAAGGGTCTGACCACAAGGGTCTATTGTACGCAGCCTTATTTTATATTTCTGCCGGAGGCTGTTTTCAAGACTTGAACCCGTGACCTCCTCGTCACATGGCAGCAACTTTACCAGTTACTTCAAAGTTCCCCTTCAATTGAGGGGGCTTATGCTTCACGATATTTTCTCTCCCGTAGATTATTCGGTGTGTTTTTACTATGCCTCACTCTATGGCTCGCCTTGTATTTGCTTTAAAAACACAGCTTGGCACTTTCCTTAAGAACATATTTATTATGTATTTGTTTTATTAAATTAATCTTATTCATTATATTTGAAAAAATTGATTACTAATATTTTATGTAGTTATATAAAGATAAAGGTGATATTGAAAAAAATATATATATTTTTCTTGATCTATTAAAATAAACAAGTAAAAAAAGTGGTCAAGTAAAATTAAACGGAGAAAGCAATTTTCGATAAGTATATAACAATCAATTATTATAAAAAAATTTAAAAAAATATTGAAACAAACGCGATACTTCCTCTACCATCATTTATGTGGCACCATTTTCTTTATAGTTCATTCGAAAAAAGAATATTACCTTTTTATATTAAAAAATAACTTGAGATTAAAACTATCATTTTACCTTAATAAAATAATTTATAATCGTACAAATAGCTTAGATTTGTTTTACACCACAAATGATGTGTCATAAATTGAGATCGAGAGAATATAACACAAGTTTGATTGTATTACCTGTTATCAGAGGCGGATTCAGGATTTTGAATCTTTGGGTGCCACTCTGCTTTGAATAGTAATCTATGGCAAAAATTTCAGTGTATAGCAAGATAATATTTAATATTTATTAGCAAATTTGTATACAAAATTTAGATTTATACTATTGGTTTAGTTAAGATTTTACTTATAAAAAGTCTAGGCTCTAATCTACTTATTCACAATTCTTTTTACAATAAATTCACTAGCCATGTTTTGCATGATAAATTTTTTTTTAAGAAAATACACCCCACAACAAGGCTCAAACTTGCATTCGTACGGTAATAAATCTAAGCTTTAACCCCTAGCACCACAAGCCTCATTATTTCTATGGGTGCCACGTTTAATATTTATACTTTCCTTATAAATATATATATAAATATACATATATATACAGATTTTCAATCGAGATTAGGAGGTGGTGTGGCACCCCTCCGGTCAACGTAGATCCGCCTCTGCTTGCTATGACATCGTATCTCGAACGAATGAAATTCTGTTTTACGTATTTCTGTTATTCTCCTTTTTTTGGAAGTTGATAAAGACAAAGGAAACTTCTGTTCAAGTCAAGCTAACGAAAAAACAGAGAAATTACTACTAATACAAATTTGTTTTTAATTGAATCTAAAAATGTCTGCTTATTTTCTTATAAAAAAACCTTCTTCCAAGAAACTTCCTATTTAATAATTCGTCCAATTTCAACCACAAGTAATGTCTTGTGATTGTTAAATTTTTTTAGGTACATACTAGTCCGTACAAGTAAAGGACAAGGGATATTTCCTCTCAATTCTTGATTGACATACTATATATATCACATCTTCTTGAAGTCTTTCTCCATTGGCGGCAGAAATTTTTTGGCTCGACTAATTCAGAAAATCCCAATAACTTCATTGTTCAAATTGCACCAATTAAAATCATGTCTCCAATCAGCTCAATTAATTTGTCAAGAATCTTCTCAAAGCTTGACAAGAATGGTGATGGCCTTGTGAGTCATGATGAGTTAAAGGGATTTCTTGATACCATAGGAATTATTGCAAGCCAAGAGGAGCTAGAGTTGCTAGTTGGGAAAACAAGCCTAGACTCTATTGATTTTTTCCTCTTCTATGATGCTATCACAAAAGCAAATATTAATAAAGGAAGCAATTATAAGTACCAGGACGATGATCATCGAGAAAATATTTTCTTGAAAAATGACCTTCAGAAAGTGTTCAGAGTATTCGATTTAAACGGGGACGGATTCATATGTTGCGAGGAGCTGCAGAGGGCATTGTCAAGATTAGGATTATGGGATGAACAATGTGGGAAAGATTGTAAGAGCATGATTAATTTTTATGACAAAAATTCAGATGGAAAACTTGATTACGAGGAGTTTAAGGACATGATGTTTGATAATTAATTAGAATTAGATAGAGTAATATAATCCCGCTTCCAATCTACCTTCAAAAAAATGTTTTAGTTGTATTTATGCATTTGGATTAATGATGTTAGATGGTTTGCTGGGGGTTGAATTTTATAGTCTTGTTGAACTTTATTAATAATAGACTTTTAATATGGTATACTAGAAATATTGAGTTGATGACTTTTCTCTCCTACTTGTTTGTTCGTACTTTCAACATTTGAATTTGAAAGCTTATATTTGCAAGAATTTGACTTTAAATCTTCAACCAGATTTTTTCTTGCAATATCAGCAATCTTAAGGAGGTCTATTAAATAATTATAATACATAATATGAGTTGCGTACTTTTAAGGGCAGATTATTTATGCGTAGATTAGTTATACAAAATTTAGTTATTCATGTATTTTATTCCAACTTTCTTAAAATAATATATAAATTTCCTCATAACTTATATGTATCAATTATGCAAATTTTTAAATTACAAATCAAACACCATATGAATTTTATATAGAGATAACTTACTTGCTAACCATCTATCAAACGTGATATTACTTATGCAGGATAAATACTTATATCTACATAATTCATCTTCAACTCGAACAACCAGCTACCGAAAGTGTTAGTAATATTTTTATACAATCAAGTCACTTTTACCTATTGTAGCATATAACTTGTCTTATTTATAGTGATGTATATAACATAATAAAGTAATACTCAAGTTCAAATACAGATTATGCATATGCAAAAATGAAATGATTGGAGAAAGGATGAGAGAAAATAGCAACTGAAATACTGAAAGTAGTAATCTCTCTGTTAGAACTAAGTAACAAATTGCTCAATTATTTACAATTAAATAAAAAAGAGAAAAACCGAAAAAGATTTCTATCCAGAGACAAATAAATATCAATGGTTTGGATCAGTTTTGAGGCTTTGGGGGCGGGGGGCAAGAGGTTATCTACATCACACCCCTTGCAACCCTTTCCCAGACTTTTAACCGGGGATGCTTGGTGCACTAGGCTGCTCTTTTTTATTATAGACGCTTTTCGCCAATCAAAAGCTTCCAATTGGAATGAGGTCCCTCGCTGCTATCAAATTTAAATGGCACCCATCCTAAGGCTGGTGCAATTTCTACGAGCTCTTCGATAACAAGTGTGGTGTCACGAATATAAACTCGTCCCCCGGGTCGAAGAATTCTGTCCATTTCAAGCATGATAGTGGTCACATTGCATCTGCATGAATGAGATGCAAGTATATATAATCAATCAACTTCACATAAAATGAACTGCTTTGATGAATCACATTGATCGATAAGTTAGGGCAAGGTGAAGAAGTACATACCTGTTTTTTTCTACTGAGAAAAGAGCAGCTGCGTGGATTAAATCGTACGTTCTTGGATAAGTATCAAAGGGCTCACACCTGGAGTTCAAAACAATAGGATTGAAACAGGTCAAGCTTTCCGTTGTTCACGTTCTAATTTGATGGTAAGAAGTTGTTTTCAAACCACTGAAATTGATTTTTGTGTAAGCCAGCCCCGTTATTCGTTTGATACATGATCAACTAGAGTGCAATCTAAGATGTTCAAATCCACAGAGACCAGTTATCAAATCTACTAACGAATAAAAGAGAGTATTCTATGATCTACAGTACAAGCCACATCGTGTAGTGCGCTGATTTTTGTCCGTACATGAATATCATGTACTTGTTTGCTTTTAGTATATGATCCATCACCAACTATGATTATTTGACTTCAGAAAAAGCTTAAAAACATTTGATGTAAATACTATAGACAGAAAGAGAAGTGTCTTTTACCAGTCATGCATGACTCCAATGAAACCCCGGTCATATAGAACAGGCAATGTGTTAGGACCACTAATGGGAACAACATTCATAACCCAGCAATCGAAGTTGAAATCATGCAATGCAGCTGCAAACCTACCAAAACATCTCAACAGTTAGGAGCATTACAGCTTAAAATGTTTTTTGAATAGAAAAAACTTTAGATGTCAGCAGAGCATATAGAAAATGGAATGAATAGATCCAATTCGTTTATGAAACATACCCCCCATATACAGCTCTCATGTCCAGCACGTTTCGTAGGTTTAACGTTTCCCAACGGAATGCACCAATATATCCTTTTATTACGGCATACCAAAATTTTGACTCTGCTCTATAAATTTCCCTCCTAGATAATTCAGCATCCATTTTTATACTAAACAGCCTGTCCGGTGGAGAGTGAAGACGTGCAGGCCAAGCAGTCACGTTAGCTCCATAGCCATTCTCAGGTAATTGTGTGATACATTTCGTTAGGTTTACATTCCTGCCACAAAGAATCAGTAAAACAAGCATCAGCCACACATAATTAGGAATTCAATTACGACCTTGTCACTATGTATTCGGCTTTCTTAAGACCCCTATCGCATTCACCCACTGGACCACTAAAACTTCGGTAAGGAAACAAGATGTATATACACACAAACATACTCTCTTAAGATAAATTCAAGCAGAAAACAAACAACAAATAGGCCTAAAGACATTGGTGAAATTAGATCGTGCTACATTATGAAATTGGCAAAAGAGAGTAGGAAATACCAGACATTATCTGGATCATCACCGGCATCACATAAAGAAGATTGAACTGCTGGAACGCGACTGAGATAGAAACTGTTATTCAATGGCTTCCTCCAAATAAAAATGTCACCCTCCTGCTTTGATAACTCCCAACATAGGCGTTGAGTAAGATCCTCCATTTCTGCATAACAGTAAGGAACATAAAGCATAAGCAACATTTCGTCTTAACGCGGTTAATAGAACTCACAGTAAAGATATAACTGTTAAGAAAAGTGACCAAAATGGACATAGCATTTAATTTAGAAGAAGAATTCTAACTCATTAAGATTTCTGACTCTCCTTGTGCTACATAAAGAGAAAGCTAAATATAGATGCTTTGCGCAATTCGCTAACAGAAACAAGTCCCGATGATTCATGTCTACATTTTAAACTCACATCAACCTCTATTTGATGGTGCTCTATTGATAGATAATTATAAAGCAGTTACCTTTAAACGGTGCAAACAAGTTTTCTTCATGTTTGTGAACAGGTTCTGCTGCCCAGATAAAATATCCTCCTGCCCTAAGCATTCTGTTTACCTCTAGAAGCAGAATGCCATCTTCACCGGAAAATCAAAGAGCAATAGACGAGAAGCGAGAGATTAGGTTGGCAATAAGATCCACCCCTTAAACAATGTATATAATGCAGCAAAGGAAGAGAAGAAGCCCCAAAAGATACTTACATTGAGATGAAAATACAATTAACTTATTAAAGAAGAATACCTGTAAAACTCACAAGATGTTTTTTTCTATTTTCGATATGTTCCTTTCTATTTCCTACATTATGTTGGCTGCCCATATGTCTACCGATTTCTTCTTTTTACAGAGGGAAGATAACACTGATTTTAGTTAAAAGGAAAAAGGAGCTGTTTAAGACAAGTCACAAGATCAAAACCTAGTTTTGCTTCAGATAATTTGTACCATAATAAAACATTTCAACTTTTGTCTTGGAAGTAACAGAATTCTAAACAATTCTTGGACCAAAACTTGATGATGAATAGCAATCTATCGTGAAACAAAAGAGATAAATACCATCACGGGTCCAATTTATGCTACATCTGGAACAATGTATCAAGTCAAATGCCTGGCTAGGGTACAATAGACGGTGTGTAGTAAATGCTGCGAACATAGCAGGCACTCCACGTTCCAATGCAAATTGAATCTGATTGTTATGCACATCTTTTGTTGCAATGGACAATGTGCTAACATTGCGGTCCATCAGATATGCCCCAAAACTCGCTATTCCACAACTAATATCCATGACAACTCTTGTTCGTTGGCCAAAAGCAATTTCTGGAACCATCTATGGTTGCATGAAAATAGTGGCATAGTCAAGTAATATTTTGATGAAACATAAACCAAGTAGGAAGTGGAGAAAGCAAAGTACCTTAGAAATCTGATCCAGGTATTGATTTACACCCTGGGCAGATTGTGTCCCATCTCCTGGAAATATGTACTTGTCACCCTTCCTTACTACCCACTTATCACCTGATTTGCCTTTGGCAAAGGATGTACGGGGCACATTGGATAACCATATCTGTTTAAAGTTACAGCTTTAGAACTAATGCCTTGAATCTTCAAATAAAGCAAAAAGCACCACACCCTTTTTTGGTTTCTAATATCAATAATAATGGTTTACTTGTGCCAAGGGCCTATCGAGAACAACCTCTCTACCTCCACAAAGTAATCGTAAGTTCTGCTTAAACTCTACCTTCCCCCGACCCCACATTGTGGGATTTATTGGGTATGTTCTAGTTGTAATATCAATAATAATGGCGGATAAGACTAAATTTTAATATTGTTCTCTCAGTCATTTTAAAACATAGAAATGATTGTTCGTACATCTAGTCAAACTGTGATACGAAATGTGAAGAAAAAGATTGTGGATTAATAAGTGTCATCACAGCTCACACCAAAGAATAAATGATCACATATTGAACCAATAGAGGAACAGCAGTGGCATTCTCCCTCTAACGGGAAAATGAAATAGAATAAAACAGAAGATAGTGACCGACAATGGTTAGAGAAATACCACAATCTTAGGAAATAATTAGGCCGGTTTCTAATAAATTGGATGACTAACATAGGTGGTGAGTTCACTGGCAATAATATTGATCAGAGAATCAATAATGATATTTATCCAAGAATAGCTAGTGCGAGAATCAATAATGATATTTATCCAAGAATAGCTAGTGCGAGAATCAATAATGATATTTATCCAAGAATAGTAAGGTCAAACGCAAGATCAATTTACATAGCACATGGTTAGAAGACAGAGGCAAAATTAGGTGACGAAAGCATGGGGTGTGTGCCTATCAACTAGCAGCTGCCACATTCTTAATACTAAGTAGTTATTGAGAGCATTCAATCACCATGATAACACAGTAAAGAAAAGTCTAATACCTAACATACACCACCTCAGAGAGTTTGGTAGGACCAACTTTACCCATAACTTACAACTCCCCCAAACCTGTCTCATGCAAGTATGTAGCGTGGAAGAAACTATAACCTAGTCAAGCACCAAAAGTCTTAGACAAGCCATTTGCAACTATTCCCCTAATTCTAAACTATAAGATCAACCATATTCCATTCCTGAAAATGAGCATCCACGAAAATAAAAGGGCAGCCCGGTGCACTAAAGCTCCCGCTATGCACGAAAATAATACTTGTAATTCAATTGGCCAAATTCACCATCACCATTAATTAAAGATGGAGCAAAACCAAATAAGAAACCTAAATAACTAAAGTATGTTAGTAATTCAATTCACTTTCACCATTAACTAAAGATGGAGCAAAAACCAAACAGGAAACTTAATTCAATTGGCCAAATTCACCATCACCATTAATTAAAGATGGAGAAAAACCAAATAATAAGAAACGGGAACGACCTCTTGACTAAACAAGAGTTGCTTCAATTTGGTCAAAAGTCGAAAAGAAGGCAGCAGATAAGCAGCTAACATAAACTACTACCGTACAGCGCATCCCACGGGCGGCCTTCAAAGGCTATCATTCTCTAGCCCTAGTAGAAGTCCGAATAGACTAGACTATAAGGAGGACCATCCAAGGACCTGCCAGACTGCTGATCTCACTTAACCATTCGATGTCACAAATAGCAATAAGAAGTGGTAGGGTTAAGAATCACTCACGCCACAGGCAACAGATCCTATGAGCTCAGCATTAACTAAAAGTATGCTAGTAATTCAGTTGAGTCAAATTCACCTTCACCATTAATTAAAGATTGAGCAAAAGTGCAAAACCCAAACAGGAAAACAATTAACTAGAAGTATAATAATAATAATAATAACAACAATAATAATAATAATAATAATAATAATAATAATAATAATAATAATAATAATAATAATAATAATAATAATAAATAAAACATAAATCCAATACCTCATCCCTGCTCTTTGGCCATGGTATTCTTAGTTTGTAAGCTTTGGGCCATGGCACCAAACAATCCAATCCTTTTCCTTTTGGAGGGCAATGCCTTTCAAAAATTTCCTCCATATTATCCAAACAAGGAATATAATCCCTCATACTCTCATCACAAGCTTTAAATTTCCCAATTTTACCACTTAAAACTCCTCCTCCATTCTTATCACTCTTCAATCCCTCATCACTCCCATTCTTCCCATCCACCACATTGTCTATAACCTCCTCATCAAACTCCCCCACCACAAAGTCATTCGTCATTGCCCCATTCTCATCAATAATCCCCGTCCGCTCCACCTCCATCCTCTCCGTCGCCGGCGGTGGAGATGGGTTTTCACCGGCGGTGGGTGTGGAAATGAAAGACATTGGAAATTTTTGAGAAGGGATTGTGGGGTTGGTGACAGTAGTGATATCTGATGAAAAACTTCGGAGAATGATGAAAAGGGAAAGGGAAAGAAAAGAAAAGACGATAATTTTGACAAAAGCTGGAGTCTTTGTGAGTGAAAAAAGATTATTTTCTGAACCTGAGAAGCTACTACTCATCCCCTTCATTGTTTCTCCCCACCCACACCAAGAAAACGAAAATTCTTCAAGAACTGAACTTGGGGTTTCACAAAGGGTTGAGTTTTTTCTGAATAAATTCTTTGCTGGTTTTACAGAGCATTGAAACAGTGGACTTTTGGGGAGCGTAAACGTGACGATGGGAGAAATGCTAACATAGAAAAGTATATAATCACTCCATCCCAATTTAAATGTCATGTTAATTTGAATAATTTTTAAAATAAAAATTATATTATTTTAATTTATTATTATAAAATAAAAAAATAAATATTTAAAAATCATATGAAAAATATCATAAATTACAAGTTTTTTTATATTTATGATAAAAAATATATTTATCAATATTAATTAAAATTTGTATAATTTAACTTTTAAAAAATAAATTATGACAATTAAAATGACACGAATGGACATATTATTTCACTTATTTCAAGGAATTGTAAAGTTCGATAATGGCAGAAAATATAAGGAAAGAATGAAATGGAGAATCAGCTGAACTGAACTTTATTCGTGGGTCCTACATTTTCCTATTTTGGATAGTGATAATTGGGTAAGTGGGTCAGGTTTGGTCCACGAACCACTTGTTCGACCCGTACGCTCCGGGGGAAAAAAAGAAGGTAATTGGCATAACTATAGAAGCCGGATATTGGGCAAAAAAATAAGGGGAAAATCACATAACAAATAATATATAAGTTATTTCTTATTAATAATATAGTTTTGATTTAAAGGAGATAGCCATGACAAATAGTTATTGAATTACGATTTTGAATTGAAAATGGGTTGATTTTAATATTCATGAATAGCTAGGTGATGTATATTAGTAATATATATGATGCAGAACTCATCAACAGACATATATAGTTGACACGATTTTTTATTTAGATATTTTAATTAATATTTATATCATTTAAACACCCAAAGTAACATCCAATTATTTCTTTTTGATATTTTCCGCTAATTTTCACCTCAAGTAGAAGCGTGGAGAACCTAAAAATATTTTATTTTTTTGTTCTTTTTATTTCCTCCTCCTCCTTTTTTATTCTTCTTTATACTTTTTCTCTTTCTTCCCGCTTAAAATTATGTAATTAACAATTCTTCCACCATTAGTATTTTGTTCGCTGGAAAAATAGAGATCATCACCATTTTCTGAGAATATGTAATTTTTTTTATATAAAATCAAAATTATAAAATGAATTTTAAGTTGTTAAAAAATCATTCGAAAAAAAAGGAAGGGGATATCACCCGCCCCTATTATTTTTCTTCTTCATTCTTTTTTACTATTCATCTCTCCACCGCACACCACCAATCAGTCTATACTATCATCATCGTCGTTGATGGCATTACAATTCTAATAATTATTGTTTCGGATCTGAAAATCACTATCATCTCCTCCTCCTTTTTATTTAATAAGTATTTTTATTTATTTATTGTTGAAAAAAAATATTATTCTATTCTATTTTCTAATAATTTATTTTAAAATTATTATTTTGCACACAAATACTTGTCCTCTTTCAATTAGTCATCATTCCATGTCACTCGCAAGTATAAGACACACACTTTCTAATTTTAGTTGACTATTAAAAAAGTATTTAATAATATAGATTTTAAGTTGTATATAGGTACAAGGATTAGTTAAGATGTCTAAGTAAAAAATTGTGTCAATTTTAAGTGTCTATGGATGAATTACGCCTACGCAATATAATATACATGTGCGTAGTGACGTTTTTCAAATTTGGATTTTTGAATTTAAAACAAACTCAAATTACCTTCGTTTTTTCTTAAATTGTCTATATAACTTTGTAAGAGTTTTTAACCAATTTCAACTACTCTCTACTTCATTCTTGGCACTCTCGAATGCCTTCGAATGAAGTAGTAGTTCATGAAAAAAAAAATCTTTGACTAAAGAACTTCTATTAAAAATAAATTTTTAATAATGGGGGATAGTGATACGGACAATTTGGCATACTCATTTTTCAATTAATCATAGAATTGGATGAAATCTCTTTAGGTCGTGGATCAATTCGATCACGCCCCGGGGTACCCTAGACGTGGCCGACATTAGAAGATCATTGTTGGTCTTCAAGCGAACCACTTAGTCCAATCACACATTCATTCAATCACAATCTATCAGTAGAAGACTCAACTCATTAAGAATACTACTCATAAATAAGGACAAATGTCAACTATCTATCCAATTAACAACTAGTAAGAACGAAACTAGTCAAAATGATACGAATCAACATCATCAACAACCTAGTCTATGAAGTCTTTATCAACAATCTAAGTGGTGCCAACGACAAGTTTATGACTACCACAAATCAAATAAAGAAAAGCTAACTTAAAGATGGAAAGATAAGTGCGGTATCCTCGAAAACAGTGAGGACTCACAAACTAGCTGAAAGCGAATAGATCCTCAACGATGCGCCTGTTGATGATTTCTAATACCTGTCTCTGCATCATGAAATAATGCAAGCCCAAATGGACGTCAGTACATAAAAGTACGAGTATGTAAAATAGCAGAAGGAAACATACATCAGGGTAGAATCAAATCAACTCAGAATCTCAAATCGGAAGGGTGAACAACTCAATCAAGATGTCCTAAGTCTAAACAAGAATAAGATTTAGACAAAGACCAATCATACACAATCCATTCCAATCCAATCCAAATTAAGTACTATCAAGACCTATATGGGGGTTTCTGTTATCCGACAATCATCACTTATGAGCCAGTACAGTACAACAAGTCGACGTTGTTTCCACATCCGTCCATTACCTTGCCAGGGTAAGAACAAATCAACAATCATGGATCCATAACCAATCAAGTCCTATCATGTCAGGATAATAATTTAGGAAACATACGAATCTAATGGTCCAATCCTCTCATACATTTGGCGACGTAGTTATTGGGTTCGAGTTATTACTTACTCTTACCCAATTCGGTGCTTGATACTCCTCCCAAGACTCAATACTCATAAGACAATCAATCCAAATCAAATCAAATAAATAAGTCTTTTTGGACTTTTTTCAACTCATTCGTTCTATCAAATCAGTCCTTTCAACCAATCAATTTCCTAATCATTTAGTTAAGAGAGATTTTAGACAATCATTTATGACAATATTCAAGACTATCAACTCGTCAACACTATCAATACTATTATCATGCTCACATTCCAATCACAATCATGCATTCACAGTTCAAGGGTCTAGACTAAATCCTTAATCATATTCATCCAATCATTAGTCAAATTATCATGAGAGTTTATGACGTAAATAGTCAAAATCATTTGTTCAAGAACAACTTTATAGAAAATATCAATTACGCAATATTATATGAAAATATGATAAGTTTATGGAAAATTCTCAAGAAACACAATCATGAGAACTCAATTCATTCACAAATCGACCTATCACAATCATGGGGCACATTAAAAAATAATATTCATGCTTTAGTTTGCCTTATATACCTAGTTAGAAGATCGGACAATCAATCTTGCAAGATATTGCTTCAATCTTTTGAACTCTAGTCTCTTCTCTACTCCTTCACCCTAACTCTTAAGTTAATTTAGCGTAAAAGACTTAGAAATACGTTTAGAAACTCTTTTAAGGTCGAAAATGACCTATATCAGTCGTGGGGTAAGCATAGGAGGGATGAAAAAAAGACCGAAATGCTCCTCCTTAAGAATAAAAATAGGTAGAAAGTTGGCCTATGGGGGACCAGGTACACGATGTAGACTGGTTCCTTATAGTGCAATTTTTTTTTAAAAAAAATTTTGATCGAATTCTAACCCCATAGAAAATAACTAGGACAAATTTAAGTCCAAGTCTGCAGCAGGTCAGCCACGCGGACGTGTCGCCCACTTCTCTATTTTTATCGCTTCACTCCGAAAATTTATCTTTTGATCCGGTTGGCCTAAAATTCAACCAAGACCATTTTTCCACACAATTTCTCACCCTAATCAATATTCCATCCTCGGATTGACCAAAAAAGTTAAGAAAAATGCATTGTGCGAGCATTCTTTAGTCTAGGAGTATTTTGATAATTTTATCCAGTGTAACATTATCTCCCACTTGAAATCATTAGTCCTCGAATAAAGAGCCATTAGAAATGGACTCAAGTCATGAATAACAATAGAGACTCAATCAAATCGACTAATTAATCTAATCAAATAATCTAGACAATCAATTATTCAAACTCATGATTAGACAAATCAGTTCAAGTCAAGAGTAGAGATATTACCTTCATCATTCTCATCATTAGGCACGAATAGATGCAGGTATTTAGCTTTCATATCATCCTCAGCTTCCCACGTGGCTTCTTCAATAAATTGATTTCTCCATAGAACTTTGACTAAGGCAAGATCTTTGGTTCTCAATTTGTAAACCTGATGATCAAGAATTTGAACCAAAATTTTTTCATAGGACAGACTATCTTTAACTCCAATACTATCAATGGGGACTACCAATGACGAGTCTCCCAAATACTTTTTCAACATCAAGATGTGAAATACCGGATGAATAACAGCTAACTCAGAAGGTAACTCCAACTCATAAGTGATACTTCCAATCCTCCTCACAATTTGGTGTGGACCAATGTATTAGGAACTAAGATTTTCCTTCTTCCCTAACCTCATGACACCCTTCATGGGTGACACTTTCAGGTACACCCAATCATTCACCTCAAATTCTAAGTCTCTTCTTCTCACATCAGTATATGATTTCTGGCGGCTTTGGGTTGTCTTCAGCCTCTCTCGAATAAACTTCACCTTCTCCATAGCTTGGTGAACAAGATCAAGCCCAATCAACTCACTTTCACCATTCAAATCATCCAATTGGTGATCTACATCTCCTCTCATACAAAGCTTCATAGGGATAAGATCAATCCCAATCAACTCACTTTCACCATTCAAATCATCCAATTGGTGATCTACATCTCCTCTCATATAAAGCTTCATAAGGAGCCATCTGAATACTTGCATGATAGCTGTTGTTGTATGCAAACTTAGTGAGAGGTATATGTTTATCCCAATTACCTTCGAAGTCAAGTACACATGCCCTCAACATATCCTTTAATGTCTGAATGGTGCGCTCTGCCTGGCCATCTGCTTGGGATGAAAGGTTGTACTAAAATTCACTTTTGAACCCAGTCCTTTCTGAAAAGATCTCCAAAATTGAGAGGTGAATTAGGCTCCTCTATCTGAGATAATAGAAAAGGGAACCCCATGCAATCTGACAATCTCCAGGATGTACAATCTTACGTAGACCTCTTCGATGTCAGTAGTCTTAACTGCCAAGAAGTGGGCTAATTTAGTCATTCTATCCACAATTACCCAAATTGAATCATGCTGTTTATGGGACCTCAACAAACCTATAATGAAATCCATATTGATCATCTCCCACTTCCACTCTGGAATATGTATATTCTGAGCTAACCCATATGACCTTTAATGCTTAACTTTAACCTGTTGATAATTTGGGCACTTGGAAACAACTCATCAATATCTCTCTTCATTCCACTCCACCAATAAACTTTTGTCAAGTTCTAGTACATCTTTGTAGAACCAGAATGAATAGAGTATCTAGAACTATGAGCTTCGACCATAATCTTTTCTCAGAAATCATCAATATTCGGAACACACAATCTATCATAGTACCTCAACAGACTATCTCCCCTTTTGGGGAAAACCATCACCTCCTTTTTATGGACAACTTCCTATAACTGAAGAAGGACAGGATCTTGATCTTGCCTCTCTTTCACTTTTTCCACAAGGGATGACGCAGACCCATTTTGAACATTAACTCCTCTTTTATTATTCTTCTCAAGTTAAGCTCCCAACCGAGCTATTCTATGCACTTTTTTAGCCAATGCTTTCTTTCCCTCCTCTTTATGGGCAGTGCTACCCATAGACAACCTGCTAAGAGCATCCCCACCAATATTAGCTTTACCTGGGTAGTTGTCATGACTCATTCCCGTAGGCCGCGACTGAGGTCCAACCAGGACCCCCGTGTATATAACTATCAACTATAACAACAAATATAAGACTCATACATTGGGACCCTAATGGGTCATACATTTTCACATACATGTAGCCGCTTTCATTTGTCTCCTGAGGAGTTACATTACTCAAAATATGAAAGAGCGTGCAAAACGACAAGGCTTTCATAGCGTAATAATGTTACAACACGCCGTATAGGCACAACTGGAACAACTTACAAATGACCCACATATATATGTCTACATACCTCTAAGAACAGCAACCATATCACATGGCGAAACAGGGCCCCCGTTGTACACCTAAATAAGCAAATATATACATCTAATACTAAGTACCAAGAACTCAGCTCCAGTACAATGGAGCTTCTTCCAAACTGGTTGAGCAGAATCCTAACCTGGTGGACTCCCAAAACCTATATTTGTACCTGTGGACATGAACACAGCCCCTCAAAGAAAGGGGGGTCAGTATGAATTATGTACTGAGTATGTAAAGTACAAAACATCATAAGGAAATTACAGTTACCATAGGGGTGCAGGGGACAAGTATAAAATTTAACAAAGTACTATACCTGCACCTTACAAAATAAAGTCATGTATATCATTATCATATACCGTATCCAGCCCGCTTGGGGAACTCGGTGTTACAAATACATCATTTTATCTTCGTAGACATATGCATAATATTAATGTTGTGGAACATACAGCCCGATCCATATATATAACAGGTTAGTGCCGAGAAGCGTTCGGCCAGATCCATATATATAACAGGTTAGTATCGAGGAACGTATGACCCGATCTATATACATATAATATTTTAGTGCCGAGGAACGTACGGCCCGATCCCTATACATATAATACGTTAGTACCGAAGAACATACGACCCGATCCCTATATATATAATACGTTAGTACCGAGGAACGTTCGGCCTGATCCCTATATAATATAATAATGCATATACATGTACGTAAACCTTGGTAATATATCAGACATCTCCCGAATATCATCATAAGATATGTCAAAGAGCCTCTAGGTATAAGAGCCTACACATCCAATTATCGTTCAGTATGTAGAAGGCTCGAGGGTCATAGTTCAACTACTTCAAGGCCCTTATCATTTAAAAGTGAGTACAAGTCATGAGTTATACCCGGAACCTATAAATGGAATCACCTCTAACTCATATCATATATCACTTCATATACCTTAAATTGTTTCAAAAGAAGGAAGGGATAGGTTTCACATGTACTACTTTTCATCATGTAGAAGACTTACAAGTCCATAACTCAACTATCGCAGGAGTTCTAATATCAAGAAGTGAATAAGATTGACTAACCATACTCGGGGTTCTATGAATGGAATTATCCCCATATTACATACACAATCCACTTAAGACTAAGACATGCCAAAAGAAGGGAAAGATAAGTTTTACATACTTATGCCAAAAACATGCTGAAAGAAGGAAACGTTAGCTTTACATACCTCTTATGGATTCTTCTTAATCGTGATTGTCTCGTCGTCCTCTGAATCTATTTAACACGAAATTAATATTGATATTAATAAATTTCAAACCTCCATCCCCTTAATCCAAAACTAATCATCCGTAGAAATTATTTCCTTATTTACTCTTCTTGACTAGTCTATTAGTTAGTTACGGAGTTAACGAAAATCGGGTAGCACCTCCCCTATAACTTGCCCTATCAACAATTCCATTTTACCCTCAAAACTTAGCAGACACAACAACCACAACAACCAGCAGCTATACAACACAGAAATACCACAATACGATGCAATATAAGTTCCAAACAATTCACCCAAAACTACAATACCAAAAGAGGGTTTTTAATCTTTATTTCGTAAAATATTTAGCTATACGAAACGGAGGGTCGTGTGGCTGCAACCAGAAGAACCCACACCCTATTTAGACCATACTCCATCCCTGCAACATACCACCACACACCTGCAGCCGCACACCACAAGCACAACACCTTGCTTCGACTATAATTTAACTATAGCGACTCTAATTTAGTTTGTTTCAATCGTCAAGCATCCTTATGAAATATTTATACTTTAAGCCATAACAAGGAATATAAACACTCCATAACCATCCCATAACCTCCAAATTTAAAGGAAAGACCTTACCTTACCCGAAATTGGCCAAAGCTTGCCAAAATTCTTCTCGGAAGTTCTCTAGTTGCGACTGAAATGTCGTGGTTGTTTGCTATCCATTTGGTGCTGATATAAACCATAAATTTACATCATTAACACCCTCATAAAATGTATAAACCCTTACCAAAATATGGGAGAAGAGAACCAAGCCATACCTTGCTAAAACTTACTAAAACTTATCTCGGAAGTTCTCTTAACATGCTGGAAATTAGCGGACTATTTGTATCTCTTCCTTGCTACCCCAAAATAAAATTTTTACGTTATTAAACACCTCTATATCACCGTAGGATACCCTAAATAATTAATTCACATAACGAAATTAGGAACCTTACCTTTTCTCTCTTGGTCGTTGCTCCTTTCTCTCTAGGTTTAGGGTTCCCTTTTCTTTGTTCTTGGCTAAAGTATTTTTGGATATGAAATGACTTTAAGAGTCATAAAATATGTATATATGGGCTGCCTTGGAGGTGACACATGGCATCCTCTAGGGGTGACACATGGCAGCCCCTAGGGTGCCACCTCAGCCCATGCGGAGATTCACACGCTACCATGTAGCAGTGGGGTCCACCCCCAGTAGGCAGGTGAGTCACCTCCTTTCTTGAGATACTTCCATGTGGCACTTCCTCTTGCTGCCACATGGCACTCTCTTATTCCTGTCATGTGTCTTCCTCTTCTCTCCCTCGTGGGTTCGTAATCTCGTCTTACCTTAAGAACCCGTATAATCCCAGCTACACAAGCTTAGTATATACTCAAGTAGCTTAAGTATGTAAAACTTCTAAGTTAATAGCTTATGTAGGTGAGTCGATTCCTACGACTCATTACTTGGCCTCCAACTCCTTCCGACTTCTCATGACCCTATTTCCAACCTTCCCTACTATGGGGTATCACATTCTCCCTTCCTTAGAGTTATTTGATAGAGTAGTAGATTATCCGTCTCACATGATAACTTTTAAGAATCTTAAGATACATTCCGGACTCTAGAGTGTGGGGTGCAACAGTGTAGAGAATGCTTATATCATAATTCTTGAGCAACTCTAGCCATCTCCTCTACCTCAGGTTGAGCTCTCTCCGATTGAAGACATATTGTAGGCTCTTGTGATCATTGAACATTTCAACATGTACTCCATAAAGATAGTGACACCAAATTTTAAGTTGGGTAATTACTCTTATATTTCTTGAGCTGACTAGAAGCATAAGCTGTCACTTTTCCTCTCTACATCAAGACACAACCCAAACCGACTCTAGATGCATCACAATAAATTAAAAAACCCTCTTTTCCATCAAGCAAAGTCATGACAAGTGCGGTGGTCAATTTGATTTTTAATTTCTAGAAACTCTCCTCACAAGCATCGGACCATTATAACTTAGCCTTTTTTGGGGTTAGCTTAGTCAATGGAGATTATATGGACGAGAATCCCTCTACAAATCTTTGGTAATAGCCGGCCAAACCCAAGAAGCCTCTTATATCCCTTGGGGATGTGGGTCTGGGCTAATTCTTCACTTTCTCAATCTTCTGGGTATCAACTCGAATACCATCTCTAGATATAATGTGGCTTAGAAAAGCCACTGATACAAGCCAAAATTCACATTTTGAGAACTTTGCATAGAACTCCTTATCTTTCAAAGTCTGGAGGACAACTCTAAGGTGATAGACATGCTCTTCCTTATTCTTGGAGTAGACCAGAATATCATCAATAAAGACAACCACAAACATATCAAGATATAGCTCGAACACCCAATTCATGAGATCCATAAGGGTTGCAGGTGCATTAGTTAACCTAAAGGACATGACCAAGAACTCAAAATAGCCTACCGGGTCCAAAAGGTTGCTTTCAGAATATCACTTTCTCTCACTTTCAGCGTATGGTAACCCGATCTAAGGTTTATCTTTAAAAAATAGGAGGCACCCTAAAGCTGGTCAAATAAATTATCTATCTTGGGGAGAGGATACTTGTTGTTTACTGTGACCTTATTCAGTTGTCTATAGTCAATGCACATTCTAAGGGATCCATTTTTCTTTCGCACGAATAAGACAGGAGCGCTCCAAGGTGAGACACTCGGCCTAATGAAGCCCTTATCTAACAAATCTTTCAATTGCTCTTTTAATTCTTTCAACTCAGTAGGAGCCATTCTATATGCGGAATAGAGATAGGTTGCGTATTAGGAAGGACATCAATCCCAAAGTCAATCTCTCTAATAGGAGGGATTCCAGGCAGATCCTCAAGAAATATTTTAGAAAACTCATTAACAATCGGAACTGACTTAAGAGATTGAGACTCAACACTATTATCTTTCACTCACATGATATAATAAATACACATTTTCGATATTAACATCCTTGCCCTAAGGTAGGAAATAAATTTACCCTTAGGCACAACAGGACTACCCTTCTATTCTAAGATAGACTTATTCGGGAATTTGGACTTAACAATCCGAGTCCTATAATCAACAGAGGCATAACAGGCATAAAGAAGTCCATGCTAACAATTACATCAAAATCAACCATATCCAACTCAATTAAGTCAACCATAGTATCCCTATGATAGATTAACATTGTACAATCTCTATAGACCCTCTCAGCTAAGATAGACTCACCAAAAGGAGTAGATACACTGAAAGGCTCAAGAAGACACAGAAATACTATCAAATCTACTAGACACATAAGGAGATACAAAGGATAAGGTGGCACTCGGATCCATCAAAACATAACAATCAAGAGTAAAGACACGAATCATAGCCATTACAACGTCTTGGGAGTTCTCTTAATCCTAGCGACTACTCATGGCATAGAGACGATTTGTACCTCTGATCATACCTAAAGTAGTACCCCTCTGATTACCTCTAGCCGGGGGTACTGTGGTAAAGGACTGGGCTCTATTGCCTCAGGTCGGACAATCTCTCTGAAAGTGACTCACTTGTCCACATTTATAACAATCATTTTTCCCCTCTCTACACTTTCCCAAGTGGAGCTTACCACACTTGTTACAATGCGGTTTTTCCTTCGAACCTTGAGCCACACTAGCCTACAATTGAGAACCCTGGACTTGGGAATTCTGGTGACCATTACCAGCTGATCATACCTATTATATGGTGCAGGTGCACTTGCCGTTGATGGAGTATAGTTGGAAGACCTCTTTTGAAAGAAGGACTTGTTGCCCTTACTCTGCCTTTGTTCATTCTCATGCCCAGCTGACTTTGCTATCTTGCTCAAGTACTCTTCCTTATCTTTCCTCTTATCATCCTCTACTTGATGAGCATACACCAATAACTTGGAAATATTCATGTTAGAAATCAGCAGTGATGCTTTGCACTCCTTCTTCACATGTTTGCCCAAGGCGGAGACAAACTTCTTCATCTTTGATCTCATATCAGGGATCATCTCTAGAGAATATCGGGATAATTGGATGAACTTCAAATTATACTCTTTCATTGTCAAAGCCTCTTATTTCAAATTTACGAACTCTTCCACGTTCACTTTTCTTAATTTTCTAGGAAAGAAGTGATTAGGGAAGGCTCCCTCGAACTTATCCCAAATGGCAGGCTCAGCATCCTCGCCCCTACCTTCTTCTCACTGATTGTACCAGAAATTAGCAATATCCTTGAGCTGATAGAAAACCAACTCTATCCCTTCAATCTCAGTAGCATACATAGCTTTCAGTATCTTCCACATCTCATCAATGAAATTCTGGGGGGTCCTCCTCAACCTTGGAACCCATGAAGATAGGTGGGTTCATCCTCAAGAAGTCTTGAATTCTCATCAAAGCTGATGGCTCTTGAGAGCTAGAGCTGGGAGCCAGTGAACTTTGGTTACCCCTCTAGCCAACTATCAATTGGGTGAGCATAGTGATGGCACCTCTAAACTCAGCTTCTGAAATAGGAGTTGGTTGAGTAGTAGGATTTTGCGGTGCCTCAGTAGACCTTGTGGGTCGACTCCTAGTACTCACTATAGATGGTGGGGGTATCTCATATTGTGGAACCTCAGTATTAGCGGCGTTCCTCTGACTGGCGGTGCATTTAGAAGGCATTATCTACAAACATATAACATATGAATTAGGAAGGAACTTTCATAGAGTTAAACTCTATCACACGAACTCAGAATATGAAGCAGTAAAATAATTTCTAACATCGTATAGCCTCCTGATTATAAGTGTGGTGCATGATACACCCATAAGCAAGACTCTACTAGAAACGGCTTCATAGACTCTCTACGACTCTTGAACACTGGGCTTTGATACCAAGTTTATCACGCCTTGGGGGTACCCTAGATGTGGATGACACTCAAAGACCATTGTTGGTCCTCAAGCGAACTACTTAGTCCAATCACATATTCATTCAATCATAGTCTATCAGGAAAGACTCAACTCATTAAGAATATTACTCATAAATAAGGCAAAAGGTCAACCATCTATCCAATCAACAACTAGTAAGAATGAAAATAATCAAAATTATACGAATCAATATCATCAACAATCTAGTCTATGAAGCCTCTATCAATAATATAAGTGGTGATAATGACAGGTTCATGGTTACCACAAATCAAATAAAGAAAAGCTAACTCAAAGTGGAAAAGATAACTGCGGCATCCTCCGGAAACAGGGAGGATTCACCAACTAGCTGAAAGTGAATAAATCTTCAATGATGCACCTATTAATGATCTCTAGTACTTGTCTCTGCACATGAAATGATGCAGTCCCAAATAGACGTCAGTACATGAATGTACGAGTATGTAAAAGAGCAGACGAAAATATGCATCAAGGTAGAATTAAATTAACTCAGAATCTCAAATCGGAAGGGTGAACAACTCAATCAAGATGTCCTAAGTCTAAACAAGAATAAGATTTAGACAAAGACCAAACACACACAATCCATTCCAATCCAATCTAATCCAAATCAAAGTACTATCAAGATCTATATGTAGTTTCTCTTATCCGACATCCATCACTTATGAGCCAGTGACAGTACAACAAGCCGACGTTGTTGCCATATCCGTCCATTACTTTGTCAGGATAAGAACGAATTAACAATTATGGATCCATAACCAATCAAGTCCTATCATGTCAGGACAATAATTTAGAAAACATAAGATTTTAACGTTTCAATCCTCTCCTACGTTTGGCGACTTAGTTATCGGGTTCGAGTTATTACTTACTCTTACCCAATTCGGTGCTCGATACTCCTCCCAAGACTCAATGCTCATAAGACAATATTTGTGTTGCTCACTATTTTATGCCCAAAATATAGCATATGAGATGTCTATTTGTTCATGTTTCATGATTATTATAGAATTAGGAAATCCTCTATTTACTATTCATTGAATAATAATTTTTTTTTGAGTTTTTTTTTGGATTGATTACGAATATGATCTCAGATTTATTTTCGGATGAGTGTCCTACGTCTTTTTCATACGAGTTCAAGGTTATTTTTGGAAGTTTGAAATTACTTTTTGAATCATTTAATATTATTTTTGACCATTTTTCTCATGGGTCTCAGCTAGCTACACTATGACAATGGAAATATACAAATTGTGATCCAATAGGAGACGTGCATCATATACATTATTTTTATTTGATATGTATTGAGTATGATATAAAAAAATGCTATGTGATTATGAAAATGCATCTATTGTTCTTGTCTTAATCTGGCTAAATTATGAGATGTTCAAACTACCTTATTTACATATTGTTGTTGACATTAGTTGCTAGTCTGTGTATGTGTAGTGAAAAGAGTACTAATTATGACAAGTAACGAGTAAAATAGTTAGGACCGATTTCAACACTACTTTGAATCGAGTTAGTCGACGATGTTGTTGGGTACATGTGAATCGTACTCATGCTTGTTTATTTTATGTACTTATTGTGAAGATCATGAACCTTGTTCTTTAGGCTGGTAATTGATTGTTGTCTATTGCTTTCCACCAAGATCTCCGAGGTAGTTGTGCTCTTGATTGATCCCCAGCCCTCTTGTGTCTCTTTCATTTTTTTCGTTTATGTCATTTTTTTACTCTTTCGAATATTGTTTTGAAACTCCAACAAGTAATGAACTTTCTTAATGGTAGTAATCAATATGTATATGTTCTTAGGGGAGGAATATTATTTGGAGCCATGAGTTGATTCAAAGATATATGAAAAATATGTATTACATAGACATATGATTAAAATTGATATGAAAAAAATTTATGATTTTGTAGAATGACAGTTCTTGGAACAAGTGATTAGTTATCGAAATTTTTCTGTTAAGTTTGTAAGTGGATCATGATCGGTGTGACCACTGTTTCTTATTTTGTAAACATTAATGGTTATCCTACCCCCCACCCCCTCCTACTACAAAGAAATTAATATAAAGGAAACCTACATCCCTCTTTTTTTTAATCTTACAATGAAGTATTTCTCATGAACTTTAAGAAGCTCAAACGGATCTCTGATTTCAATTTTCATCTTAAATGTCATTCTTGAGATCAATTAACTTTCATTATTTTTTTCATGTAATGTTATTCTTGACATTTTTCGGCCAACTTTCATGAAATTAAAATCACAATATTAATAACAATAACAATAATATATTTAATTTAATCTCACAAGTGGAATTTGAAAAGAATAGTGTACATATTCTTATCCTGCCTTGTGAAAGATGGAGAAGTTATTTTCGATAGATACTCGACTCAAGTAAAATATATAAAAAATCATGAATATAAAGTAAATTGCCTATATCCAAAATTCAAACCATGAGATTCGATATGTCAACATTAGACGACACATTTGATACTCTTAACTATGAATAAATGCTAGTTCTTAAATAATGATATGTGTCGTTAATGATTTTTCCATTGTTATAGACAGAAAATTTAACAACAAGAAAAAAGAAGTAAAATAAAGTTAAGGCTAAATTACACCACTGACGAGAGACCTAATGGACCGTCACATGTTCGACGGGTAGTCAAATCTAGCATCAGAGGCAATTAGAAGTATCGTCAAAAAGAGATATCTAACGGTCCACCTGATGGACCGTCACACTCGCGACAAACCGTCAAGCAGACTATTACTAAGGGCCTTCGCACTAAGTTACTGATATTAGCTGACGGTGAAGATGATGGACCTTCACACCTGTGACGGACTCGCACATGTTTTAGAGGGCTAACTTCTTAAATTTCAAATTTTCTGGGATTATAAATAGTATTTGCTAGGGTTTATTTTATTATTTTTGTTTTAGTGAAGAACAGTGCAAGTTTGAACGAAGTTTTTTTTCCTGAGTTTACTTGATTTTTGAAATCAAAATTTGTGTGATTGTCTTAACTTTTGTAAGTAAGTTCTTATTTAATGAATGCAATCGCATACTGTCACGACCCAACCCATCGAATTGTGCCAGCACCTACTCTAACACCTAAATAGGAGAATCATTTATCCCCTAAATGGAATTAACATGCAGAAGTTAAATAAAATACAATAATAAGCCAACAGAGTTATAAAAACAAAATAAAATACAATAATAAGCCAACAGAGTTATAAAAACAAAATAAAATACAATAATAAGCCAACAGAGTTATAAAAACACTTATATTAATTTACAAATTCAAATCTTATACAAAAATCATCTAACACATCAAAGATATTAGTCTAATACAGGTACAAGAGCTTTTACAGAGGCAGAGTATAAATAAAATAATGACATAACTCCAACCATAAGGAAGGGAAGGTAGAATCTGTTGGAGAATCACATTCATCTTCACCTAGGAAACGTCACTGACCCTACAACCAGACTATGCCAAGTGGCATAGCAAGAGTAGTATCAGTATAAACAATACATACTGATAGATATCATTAGTCAACCTGATACCCACCGCATAATATATAGGAAACAACAGAAAGAAACATAAACAATAAGGATGTTACACCACCGACAACTATTAAGTCACAAATATCTCCTCTCTCAAACCCTTGTGGTATGTCCCTCACCTATTAGTTACTAGTCCACTGCTAACTCCAACTTATGAACTCAAGATATGCCTGCTATAACCTAGGGAAGCCTCACAAACCACCAGACTATACGATATCACATTAATGTTAACCAGTTTCGCTAGTCAATAATGTTTTACTAAATATTCTACCAGATACTTTTTGTCAATTCAAGAACTAGTCCCCCCCTCCCCCACTTTCACACGTTCCGGCTAGTTCTAACTCTCACTTACTAAATACAATAACTACTACCTCCTAGTTGAACTCTAAATAGTCGAACCCAAACCTAACAACTCCACCTCTATACTTATGCTCGAACTCCATAGAATATCCTGGACACTACTATCTGGTCATACAAGGAGTTCATAGTGGTACCTAGATAAGTGTACACTACTCTTAATCCTCTACTTGAACCAATCACAGAATCGATGGGGTTATTTATATCTTACCCTTCAGCCTCTAAACAAGTAATCTCTCTATTCCACAGAATAATAGATATCAACTAGTCTTCTCATGGGACTATCAACATATACACTTGGTCCTCTTATGGGACCCAAACTCAAATAATCTGTGTGTCGAAATGCGACACTCGGTCCAATTATGTGTCGGAACGTGACATCCAATTCAAGGATGTATCGAAACATTAAAATCGATCCAATTATATGTTGGAACGTGACACTCAATCCCAACAAGCACAACCAATCTATAATCACAATTACAATAAGTAAACATGAATGGTCAAAATTACCCAACATATATTCTTTGCGCACAATCACATTCGAATGTCAGCTAATATAGTTTATTTCATACTTTTTCATCTCTTTACCAATATACATATGATTGAAGCAGTTATGAAGCACGTATAACACAATAAGGGAAGACGAGACCACCACCTTCCCCTAATTCATCAAACAGTGCTTTCTTACCCATGTCACATCAAAATTGATCACTAAAGATATTTATTTTTCTGCCCATACCCCGTGCCCTAGGGCCTAACCGTGAAACCTCCCGTTAATTTCCCTTATACTAAGAAATGGACACAAATTTAAACTACTCAGAGAAGATGGTGGGGACCGATTTGATATATTTTTTCTATGAATTTCTCTTTCCTAATTAATAACGGTTTGGATCGTTACACGTACTTTGTTTCAGTTATCACGAGGCTAAACTCCACAACCCAGAGTTGTGGAATCCATGACGATTTAACCTAAACAAAGGGTGTTTACAGAATAAAATATGTATTGTGATTGCATACCTTCTTAGTTATTTCATCTTGATGGATTGCTAATGGTTGTAAATATTTGAACCTGCCTTGGGTTTGACTTTTTTTTGAGTAAAAATGTGTAAAATCTTGAAAAAGAGCTAATAACGAGGATTTGAGATTAAAAAAAACTCATCTAATGATTGATGTTGTAACAAGATCAACCAATTCAAAGTAAACGTCATTGGTTTGAGGTTAACACTTTTAGTTTGAAAGAATAAAAATGACATGCATTGAGTGTGGTTGAGAAACAATTAAATGTAATATGAGATTGATAAGCTGGCATCTAGTACTGCAAGATCAAATTTCGTATTAACCCGAAATAAGTCATATGATCATGGTAAACACAATCCCGATTTCTCTCTTTATAAAGTTCCCAATCCAAATTAACATTGTTGAAGTTACAAGTTACTAAATGATACTATGAATCATTCAAATCCCCTCAAAGTAACAATAAATAATTGCATACGACTTAGTTCTCGCCTTATTTTTCATGGGATTCAATTCCAACCGCGTTGGGTTCTATATTTGACAATGATCGCATTATACTTTTTTATTAAAAGTGTAATTTAGGTATATCAAGATTAAAAGCTCCAACGCAATTGGAAGGTCCGTTTCTCATATACTTTTTCAAATAGAAAAATGTTAACTTAACATGTATAAAATATACATCACAAATTTATACTATATGACAAATAATATAGAGAAATCAACATTATGCACAAAATTGTTCATACTTAAAATTTGAATTATCCTTCTGTAAAGTGTTTGGCTCCATTTTTTCCCTAAACAATCCATTTTAGAAGCTAACTAATTTGAATTTCATTAGTGAGTGAAATAGATTTTTTTTTTTGCTAATAGTTAATTCAAGAGAAGGATATTCCCCCTGACAAAACAAGAAATCACACATCTGTTCCAAAATTTTCCGGCATGCGCTCTATATTCAATTAGATTGAATTTTTAAATTGAAAAATTACTAACTCATTATACTCCATAATTATATTTTATAGTGATATTTTTAAATAATTATAAAATATAACTATATTTTATGTTTTATAGCATATAATTGATACTCATATTTCTAAATTATAGGCACAATTTTTATACGTATGTGCATAGTGTGTATACGACATCAATGTATATACATTGACAATATATATATATATATATATATATATATATATATATATATATATATATATATATTATATAATATTCTAAAAAAATCTATTTTTTTAAAAAACTTTCTACTATTAAAGTTTTTTCTTTTGAATTTTATAGGTCGAACTTTGAATATATTAATTTTTTGGCGTCATGAAGTGTTTTACTTTAAAATAATATTTTAAGTGAAATGATTATAATTTTCGGTGAAGTTGTATTGACAAAATGATATTTTGATAAAAATTAGTGAAAGTTTATGATTTTCCAGGTAGAAGAATAATTTTAACAATTTTATTGTAATCATATCAAAGTTTAATGACCTTTATAAAATCAACCCAAAAGTATTTCTTCGCACAAATTATTATTTCCTTCTTTAGTGATATATCTATAAATATCTTGTCTCTAATATAGATAGTTCCTGAATATTTAATTTACATAAAAATATTACTATACTGACATTATACTATAAATTCAATTGTATTTCTCGATTATGCATATGAACAACATCTCTAATATCTTGGTACAAATAGTCTATATTTCTGTTATCTGGTAAATTTGTTTGTCATTGATCTCAAAGAGATAGAGAGAAAAAATTTGGGCGGAGAGGGAGGAGGGGTGGGGGGAGAAGGGGAGGATTGCGGTGTTTACCAACATATAAAGAAGAAAGGGGTAACTTTATATCCAGACGTCAATCGTAATCATGATACTGAATTATCAGTATAGATCAACAAGAAAACAATATACATCAATGTAGTTTCAAAATTATTATTATTAACTTTTTGTGTTTGCAAAATAAGCTATCTATAAGTATATAACAATGCTTTATCTCTATCTTTTATATATATTTATATATATTTTGTTAGAGGCGTTACCCAAGAGCTATCAACGCCATCTCCCTTCTCAAGAAGTTTCACATGGGCACCGCGGATATAGAGTTGAACCAATTCTTTATCGAGAGGAAAAAAAGGATAAGTTTTCTAAATTAATATTTGTTTTCCACATAACTCTGTAGAGAAGCCAAGAAAAAAGGATTACTACCTTATATAGAGATGATTGCGATGAGAGAGAATATGAGTAGGATTTTATTTATTTTTTGAGAAAGAAACAAGATAAACATATTATACAGTACTAGTTGAAGCATAACAATCAAATTACATCATTAGACTCAAAGTTGGTATTCCATAAAGGATAGAGAAGAAACTAAGAATTATGCATACAAAAAGGTAACACTCAAAAGATAAAAAAAGTTATTTCAAGAGTTCATGTAAAGGATTATCAAACTTTGTTGGTATTTTGACTAGCAGAGTGCTCAGAACAAGGCCATCTTCTACCACTTTCGTACGCTTACATCTTTTATAGGTTCGACAAACAACACTTGATGAGCCAGCAAGCTTTGTATCACCATTCTCGTCTTCATCTGGGTGGCTCTTCAATTTCTTTACAGTTTGACTATTTTCAACCAACAAACCCAGTGCAACATTAGCACCATCGCTCTTTCTTTTATCTTCACCAACCACTTCTGCCTCCTCGGCAAATCAACTAAAACCCCTAATTTCAAAATCTTTATAGCCAAAAAAAAAAGTAAGTTTTCATTACAAAAATCCCAATTTGCACAATAAGATGCTTCAAATTTCTCTATCAATCAACAAAACATAATCCATTTCACTTTTTTGGCACTAAATTAACCTTTATCAATCTTAAAAAAGTAAATTTCAAAATAGAATATCAACAAAACACTATCAATAGCAAAGAAACTAAAAAATCACATGTAATTTCGTGAGAAAAAAATTCAATAAAAACTTCTCACAATCAATACATCACTACTAAGGATAAATCTATTGTTATTTTTACGAATATAAGTATTTGACTCTAGCTGATGCTCTCAACATATTTATATTATAATTAACTAAGAATAAACCTATTGATATTTTTATCAAAAGGCTTATCAAAGTGTAATGTAAGTATTTGACTCTAGATTAAATGTTCTCAACATGTTTACATTATCATTAACTTGAGAAGAATTCAAGATAAAATATATTAAGGTTGTTTCATTTGTCTATAAATAAGCATTTGAATTCAAATTAAGTTTTTTTTTTGAATTACATCAAATTGTATTTCAGAATTTTTGTCCAAAATTTTTCTTTGAAGAATTTGATAGTGAATTAATTACAAATATAGTGTTATAACTGAGAATTTGGTGACCCTTAATATTTTTATTGTGATTAAAATCATATTTGAATTGTTAAATTAATGTTAGTGTATTAGTTTCTTTGAATCTTATATGATAATTTAACAAAAAATTTTTTTTTTTTTACGTAGATTCTGATTATATCTCATTTCATAATTATATAATAACAAAAGATCAGTGTAGTCTCACAAAATGAAGTCAGGACTTTCCTCCATAATAGTATATTATTTATTTGATGTTTTATGATGCTCCATCCATTCCAGATTAATTGTCATGTATACTAAAAATAGTTATCCCAAAATAGTTGTCAATTTAAACAATCAAGAGAGAATTAATTAATTTTTTTCCAACTTGCCCTAAGCATTAATTATTCTAGAATAAAGAAGCACGTAAATAGATAAAGATTAAAGAATTAATAAGGAGTATCTTAGTTAAATAACGTTCCTCATTAATATTTTCTTAAGGATTGTGTTAACCATAGCTAATATTGGCAAGCAATCATGGTTAAGAAGTTGTTAGAATCAGTTGGAAGTTAGTTATAATTTGTTAGATATAGTTAGAAAGTTGTTAGTGAATTGTTAGTGAGTTGTTAGTAGCTATTAATTAGTTACTGTGTATAACTGTACAAATACACAATACACTACCATGTACAAGAGGTAGTATATAAGGGTGCAATACCCCTTGGATGAAAGAATACATTTTTCAGTCTACTGATATTTTTCTCTTTCTACACTTTACTCTTCCTTTTTCTCTCTACACTCTTCTCTTATTTCCTTCATCTTCTCCGCTGCAATCTTTCTGTAACTCATCTCTTTTCTTTCTATTTCTTCTATTTTTTGCTCGTAAAGACTCCATTGATGGAGTCATCATGGTATCAGAGCCTGCAAGAACTGTAGGCCAGAAGAAGAACGCGTGAAGTTCTCGTTCAACCTAGAAGAGGCAGTCAACCAGCGATCCAGACTCTAAACCTTCAACAAAGATGTACACAGCTGAAGAAACCTCTGGATCTCTAGAAACTGGCAATATGAACCTGAACACACCTCATGCAACCACCATCCAGCTATGAAGCTCCAGTCATAGGTCACAACCATCCTCTATATCTCCACCCCAATGACACTCCAGGTAGCTCTCTAATCTCACTTCAACTTACTGGCTCCGAGAACTATGTAGTGTAGAGCAGATCTATGCGTATTGGCCTCCTAGGTAAGGGCAAAATTGGTTTTGTTGATGGAAAGTTCCCAAAAACTCAATTTGCACCTGAGATGTTTGACATCTAGGAAAGGTGTAACGCTATGGTACTATCTTGGATAATGAATGCTATCACACCGAGATTGTTGAGTAGTATTGTCTATGCTGGTAATGCACATAAGGTATGGAGTGATCTAAAGGAGAGATTCAACAAAATTAATGGAGCACATGTGTTCCAACTGCACAAGAAAATTCACAGTTTGACTCAAGGAACTATGACAGTTACTTAGTACTACACTCAACTTAGAGGACTGTGGAATGAGTTTGATTCCATCATGCCGTACCCAGGGTGCTCTTGTGCTGAATCAAAAAGGTTCCAAGAGCACTTTGAATATCAGAGACTGCTTGAATTTCTTATGTGACTCAATGAGTCATATTCAGCTGCTAGAGGTCAAATATTGATGCAGTCTCCAATTCCCAATTTAAACAAAGCATACTCTCTAATAGTAGATCATGAGAGCTAAAGAAATTTGGCAAGTACAAGTCGTGAAAATATGGTGTCTAGAATTGTAGAAAGTACTGCCCTATTCACTAAGAGAGGTGGAGGAGGCCCTATTCATAGTGGCAGCTTTGGTCATCATCCAGAGGGTGATGACAACTCAGGAAGAGGACACTATGATAACCAATACAAACCATCAAAATTCTAGAATCAGAAGTCATCACTTGTGTGTGAGGTGTGTGCTTACAGGGGGCACTCTAAGGAACAATGCTTTAAAGTAAAAGGCTATCCAGTTGGATGGAAGTCAAAGAAGAAAAGGGAATTCTCCAACTCCAACCCATATGCTAATCAAGCTGAGGTCACTAAACTTACAAGCTCACAGTCCAATGTTGATGCACCTACAACATTCTTTACACAAGATCAGTACTATCAGATCCTACAACTGCTAGCCAAGGAAGGTGAAAATGGAGGAGAACACTCAGCTAAGGCAGTTACTACAGGTAGTGCTTTATCTGCTTTAGTATCTAAATATGTAGATAAAAGTTGGATAATTGATACTTGTGCCACAAATCATATGACCTCCAAGACTGAGCTACTACATACTTGTCAAACAATACCACCTTCTGAGAGGAGACAAGTACTCTTACCCACTGGAAAGGTTGCATCAGTCTCACATATTGGAAGTACTCAAATCCTTGATAATCAACTTATTAGCAATGTTCTGTTTGTCCCTGACTTCAAATGCAATCTCTTTTCTATCTCACAACTCACCAAAGAACTCAACTGTATGGCAGCCTTCTTTCCTGACTTCTGTGTTTTTTAGGATCTCTTTAGTGGTCAGGTCAAGGGAATTGGTAAAGAGGATCAAGGACTCTACATTCTGAAGGAAGGTGATCTAAAGGCAGCAGTCAAGAATGTAGTCCCTACTCTCTCTACAAGGAGCAATGTTACCTCAATTTGTAGCTCTACTTCAGCCTCTCTATGGCATCTAAGACTAGGCCATATACCTGTAGATGTAATAAAAAATCTTCCAATATTGAAGTATTAAACAATGAACATCCTGCTTGTACTATTTGCCCACTTGTTAAGCAAACTAAACTTCTTTTTCCTATAAGTACTCATGTTTCAAATGCTATATTTGAGTTGGTTCATTGTGACATTTGGGGCCCCTACAGAGTACCTACTCATAATGGGAAGAAGTACTTTGTGACTGTGGTAGATGATTACTTCAGGTTTACATGGGTATTTCTTATAGCTTCTAAGGCAGATGCCATTGTGATATTAAAAGATTTTTTTACACAGGTCCACAACTTCTACTCCATAACTGTTAAAACTCTGAGAACTGATAATGGAAGTGAATTCTTCAGTGTTGCTTTTTAGATCATGCTGTCCACTCTGGGAATTCTACATCAGAGTACTTGTGTATACACACCTCAACAAAATGGTGTTGCGAGAGAAAGCACAGAACCATCTTGGAGATGGCCAGGGCACTCAGGTTCCAATCCTCTGTCCCTTTAAAATTCTGGGGTGAATGTGTCACCATTGCAGTCTATCTCCTTAACAGAGTCCCCTCTAAGTTACTCCAGTATAAGGCTCCATTTGAACTACTCCACTTACATCCCCCCTCTTTATCCCATATTAGAGTCTTTGGCTGTCTCTGCTATGCCTCTTGCCCCCATATTCCTGACAAATTTTCTCCAAGAGCTATCCCAGTGTTCTTATGGGCTACTCCTCTTCATAAAAGGGATATATGTTGTATGATTTGCACTCTAAGTCCTTCTTTGTTAATAGGTATGCTGTCTTGAAAGAAGACATTTTTCCCTTCAAGGATGTACAAGTCTCCTCTAATCCCATATTCCCAGTTCTCACACTCCTAAAGTCCCCTCCCCCTCCTACACAACTTACCCCAACTCCCATCCAACTCCCTACTTCTACTGCAGCACACCCTGACCCTGAACCATCTCTACCTCCCACTACCTCCCCTAATATATCTATGCCTCAACCTGCTCCTCTTCCACCCAGAAAATCCTCCAGACATAGTAGACCTCCCTCTTGACTTCAAGACTTCATCACCACCCCTGCAGGCAACTCCTGTTCTTTTTTATTGCTGATCACATCTCCTATGCTCATCTCTCTCTCTCTTAAAACTCTTGCCTAGCTGTCTACTGAGCTATCTCTGAGCCCACCTCATACAGAGCTGCCTCCCTTGACCCTCAATGGGTCCAAGCCATGCAGTTAGAGATTGATGCCTTGGAGGCTACTCATACATGGTCTTTGGTTGACTTGCCACCTAACAAGAAACCTATTGGCTGTAAGTGGGTTTACAAGATCCAATATAAATCAACAGGTGAGGTTGAAAGACTGAAAGCTAGACTAGTGGACAAAGGATTCAATCAGTAGGCTAGCCTAGACTATAGTGAAATCTTCAGCCCGGTTGCAAAGATGGTCACTGTGAGGGCAGTGGTAGCCCTTGCTACTTTTAGGGGATGGTTTATCTATTAGATGGATGTACATAATGCTTTTCTCAATGGGAACTTGGTAGAGGAATTGTACATGACTATCCCTGATGGGTTTGCTAGATAGGGGGAGTCCTCTACTAAGGTCTGCAAACTCCACAAATCTCTATATGGGCTCAAATAAGCCCCAGACAATGGAACTTGAAGCTGACTGAATCCTTGTTGAAGTTGGGCTTTCACCAAAGTCATCATGACTACTCCCTCTTCACCAGGCAAACTGACATGATATACTTGTGGTACTAGTCTATGTAGATGATCTACTAGTCACTGGGAGCAACACAGGGTTAGTAGAGGCCACAAAAAGAGATCTACAAAACCAATTCAAAATGAAAGACTTAGGTGAGCTGAAGTTCTTTCTAGGCATTGAATGTGCCAGATCCAATCAAGGAATTCATATGTCCCAGAGGAAATATGCTTTGAAACTGATTGCTGAATGTGGCTTAGGAGGAGCTAAACCTGCAGGAACACCATTAGAGCAGAATAAGAAGCTTACATCAGTGAAATATGATGAACTCATTCCATTTGAGAGTAGTGTTGATGATCACTTACTGCAGCAGCCTAAAAGATATCAAAGACTTGTGGGCAGACTCTTGTATCTCACCATGACCAGACCTGATATAGTCTTCCCAGTCCAGGTACTGTGCCAGTACATGCATAATCCCAAAGAATCACACATGAAGTCAACACTTAGAGTTGTCAGATACCTTAAGAAAGCTCCAGGTCTTGGACTGCTAATGCCATATGATAATACAAATACACTAACTGCCTACTGTGATTCAGACTGGGGAGCTTGTCTTGAAACAAGAAGATCAGTTACTGGATATCTGGTAAAGTTTGGTGGAGCACTGATCTCTTGGAAATGAAAGAAATAAGAGACAGTGTCCAGGAGCTCAACAGAAGCTGAGTTTAAAAGCATGGCCAACTGTGCAGCTGAGGTCACTTGGCTGGTAAGCTTATTCAAAGAACTAAGAGTTCCCATTGAGCTTCCCGTGAATATGATATGTGACAGCAAAGCAGCAATCCAAATTGCTGCAAATCCCATCTTCCATGAAAGGACCAAACATATTGATATAGACTGTCATTTTGTAAAAAAAAGGATATGTCAAGGAATGCTAAAAACCAGCTTCATTCATACCAAGGACCAACTAGCTGATATTCTCACAAAAAGCTTAGGCAAAACTCAGCATCAATAACTACTGAACTGTCTTGGAGTGCTGAATCTCTTCAAACCATGAGCTTGAGGAGGAGTGTTAACCATAGCTAATATTGACAAGCAATCATGGTTAAGAAGTTGTTAGAATCAGTTGGAAGTTAGTTATAATTTGTTAGATATAGTTAGAAAGTTGTTAGTGAATTGTTAGTGAGTTGTTAGTAGCTGTTAATTAGTTACTGTGTATAACTGTACAAATACACAATACACTACCATGTACAAGAGGTAGTATATAAAGGTGCAATACCCCTTGGATGAAAGAATACATTTTTCAGTCTACTGATATTTTTCTCTTTCTACACTTTACTCTTCCTTCTTCTCTCTACACTCTTCTCTTATTTCCTTCATCTTCTCCGCTGCAATCTTTCTGTAACTCATCTCTTTTCTTCCTCTTTCTTCTATATTTTGCTCGTAAAGACTCCATTGATGGAGTCATCAGATTGTACATAACCTTATCATGACAACTAAAATAAAAAGGAGGGAATAATATTAAACCTGAAATCTTGATTATGATTTTTGCAAATAGAGTTTATAAAGAATTAATATTATATTTTAATTTTAAGAATAATATCTAAATTGAGATTGAAAAATTAGATGGTTTGACAAAATTTCCAACTGGTACCGACATTAGCCGGTCCCTCCCAAATGCAGATAATAACCGTTACCGTCAAATTCCGATCAGCAGTGAAACTGCAGAGAAAAAAATTATTTTTTCTACTTAAACTACACAAAAAAATGGAAAAAGCCCTCTTTTCAAAATTTTAAAGTATGCTCTAGGATAAGTTCTAGTTCTCTCTCTTAAATTTTTCATTTTTATGATTATTTTTTGTATAATTTCTATGAATGCAGTCTTTGTAAGTTGATCAATTTGGTCAAGTTTTATTTTTTTTTGTTGAAATGTTGAAGTTCTTTTATGATTTTTGAGTTGTTTAGATTAAGGGGTTTTATTTTGTTGCCTGATTGAGGAGTTGGAATGTTTTTGATGGATCATGTTGAGATTTTTTTTTGGTTGTAGAATTTCAGTTTTCTTTGATGTAGAGATTTAGGAATTAAGGTTTTTGCTTGATTTATTGAGGAGGTAAAAATGGTTAATGATGTTGTAATTTTTTTTTGACATATTTTTTTTTTACCTTCTTTGCTTTTGATTATTTTTTTAAAAATATTACAGTTCTTTTATGATTTTTGAATTGTTTGAATTAAGAGGTTTGTTTGGTATGGATATTTGTGAAAGGCTTGTGATTTTGGTTGCCTGATTGATGAATTAGAATATTTTTTGATAGATCATTTTTTTGTTATTGTGGAATTTTATTTTTCTTTAATTTGATGTAGACATTTAGGAATTATAATTTTTTGCTTGATTTATTAAGAAGATAAAATGGTTAATGATACAAAAATGTAATCTTTTCTTGACATGCTTTTTTACTTTCTTTGCTATTGACTGTGTTTTGTTGAAATGTTGCAGTTTTTGTATGATTTTTGAGTTGTTTGGATTAAGGGGTTTGTTTAGTATGGATATCGTGAAATGCTTGTTGTTTTGTTGCCTAGTTGAGGAATTAGCTGTTTTTTGATAAACCACATTGAGATTATTTATTTTGTGGAGTTTTAGTTTTCTTTGATGTAAAGATTTAGGAATTAGATTTTTTTTGATTGATTTATTGAAGAGGTAGAAATGGATGATGATGTAAAAATGTATATCTTTTCGTTCACATGTTTTTTTAGTTTCTTTACTATTGATAGTGTTTTGTTGATATTCTATTTTGAAACCTTTTCAGGATAGATTTTTTTTTTAATTTTAGCGACCCTTAGGGGGGTTAGGGGCTGAGCAACAACCCCAAGCGTTACCATTAATATAAAAACACAAAAGTACAAGGAGGGGACATAAACATTATCTCCAATCCTATGATGGTTCATAAGTCGATCTCCCTACTAAGATTGATCAATCTATCCCCAATACTACAAAAGAAACTTAGAAACTAAGTACCTAATAGAGAGGACTCCTCTCCAATACAAAAAATCTAGGAAATGCATAAACAAGGTAGACTCTCTTTACAAAATAAAAAGTGAACCATTATACTAAACTAATCCTAATTCAAGACAGCTATAACTTAGAAAAGAATAGCTAAATTGAAAAGATTAATTAAAAACAAAAGGACATAAAAAATTCTACATCATAAGCAAAATTGAAAAATGATCGGGGTGGTTGCTTGGTTCTCTTAAGTCTTCTTCTTCCTAGATTTACCATTTTTATTTTCTCCAGTAGATAGTTTCCTCTAGCTGTTGTATCCCACCCTCACCTCAGGATGAGAGGACTTCTTTGAGCCCTAAGCTTTGTTCCCTTCGCAAGTAGTTGTTGCTGTATGTAAAAAAGTTAGGGGATATTAGTTTTGTAACTCCACTTACATAAGTAATCTGTAGTGCAATTGAGTATTGGCATTGAAAAAATTCTAACTAAAAGATGAGGTCTTGAAGCTCCTTTATATACTGCTGTAACTTTCAGAGAGTTTTACAAATGGATGTGAGCCATTTTTTGAGTAATTCAGAGTTAACCTCTAATAAGATCTTCTGATATTCATGCTATAAACACCAATTTACTCCATAGATGGCTGACAGGATTTGGTTATTAGTCCTCCATCCCAAAGGAATAGTGAATGTAAAAATAATGATACCTTGGTGGTCTCTTAGGATCCCCCTTCTCCAATTCTTTCCGGATTCCCTAATGCACCCCATTAGTGTTAGGTTTATAGATGCTAGCAGGTGGCTTTGTCCAGTTGACTATGACAATCCTTATTTCATGTTTGCACCTTCAATCATGATGATTAAGTCTCTCCAATTGGTAGGCCAGTTCAGGTAAGGAAAAACAACATTAAGAATGTGAACTGTCTCTTTGAAAATCAGAAACTTAACCTTTAAAACACTAGACTGATTTCCTCCATATTTTGTTGAACACCTATTCTTCCACAAGTTCCAACAAATAAAAATCGGAAGAGAGTGGAAAACAACCTTTTTGACCTCATTCTTAGGTTGCATACTCCACCATCTCATCAGTAAATTGCTCAAAGGGATGTGGCTATGTACAATGCCCATATGTTCAGAAAAAACCCTCCAAATGTTCAGAAAGATATGTGCAACATTATCCAGACCTGATCTGATACAACAAGAGCATGTAGCAGGTTCTAAACCAAAAGTAACAAATCTATCAATGGTAGAGCTGGGCATAATTTGGTTCAAATCGAAAAAACTGATTGAATAGAATTTTTTTTAATTTTGGTTTCGATTTTTCAGTTTGATCGGTCAGTTTTGATTTTAAATTTTAAAAATTTGATAATTTGATTCGATTTTTAATTTTTAATTATTTTATTTCGATTAAACCGAAAAATCGAATTAATTAATACACGAAATCTATACCAATAGTCCAATACTATACACAACAGGGCCCAATTCAAATAGTGGCCCAATTCCAATTTCCTTATCTGTAATCTAAAATATCCAAATTAATTCTCAATTCCCAAATTGAAATCCCTAAATTCTCAATTCCCAAATCGTCTCTCGACTCTCCGTCAGTCACTCAGTCCGTCTCCAATATCGTCTCTCAACTCCCTTCTCCTCGTCGCCATCTCAAGCTCCAACATCTCATTTTGCTTTAGAAGAAATCTTGATGTGCCGTTCTTGTAACAATCTGAAAGAGACTCAACTTTGACTAAAGAGAAGGTATGGTTTTTGTTGGTTATCTTCCATTTTGGGCTACAATGTGAAATCTCTTGCAGACTCAAGTTTGTGTTTTTCATCTAACTTTTCATTTTGTGTTCCTGTGTCTATTTCTTGATTTCTGTTGCTTCCTTTTTTTACAGTTCAAGTTATGCCTTGCCTCATCTTCCTCCTATTATTTATCTATTTATTTGTTGATTTCTAAGTTGCGGGCGAGTTATTCACTTATTCTGCTATGTATTATCTGTAAGGTTTCTCTATTATTTGTTAGTCATATTTGCTATGCCTTGGAGACAGTCTTTCGAAAAGTGTAACGTATTGTTGAGAAAATCATGCTTTTCAAATGTCTTGTTGACAAGAGAAGATATATCATTTCGAGGGCTAATGGAAAAATCTCACAAACTGAAAACCGAACCGAAATAAACCGAACCAAATCGAATTTATTTTAGTTTGGTTCGGATTAACATTTTCACCAAGCCGAAAAATTGAACCGTAAACCGAACGCCCAGCCCATTGGTAGGAAGTTTCTCTCTTAGAGCCCTCCATACAAGAAAGGAAATTTTATTGGGGATATGCTTATGCCAAGTAAAAGTGCTGATCACAGACTTGTTTTTCTTCAATCTGATGATCTCCCAAGCTGAAGAACAAGAGAAATTCCCATCATCAGTAGGCTTCCAAATTGTTGCATCCAGAACCCCTTCTTGGACGTGAAACCAAGTGCCTAGGATCTTTGGAACTAAAAGAGGAGGGGCATGTTGTCTCACCATAGTTCATTCCAATGACCATTCACTAAAAACTGAGAAACTTTAATGTTATTAGGTCTAACATTATAAGTTCTATAGTTTGCCAAGGCTCCTATTCCCAACCAATCATCCCACCAAAATTTCAACTCCCACTGTTAATTTGCCAAGTAATGTGAGCCTCCACAAGATATTTATTCCTCATCATGTATTTCCAGACAAGGGACTGACCAGTGTGCCATTTTTTGGCCACTAGATTTGCTCTTTGACAATATTTTGCTCTTAAGAACTTTCCCCACAGAGAGTTTTTGGTTTTGAAAATACACCATTGCTTATATTGGAGCTTTTTAGGATAGAGGTTAATTTATTGCCAGAAAAGTGAAATGGATTATGTTTTGTTGATTGATAGAGAAATTTGAAGCATCTTATGGTGCAAAGTGGAGTTTTGTAGTGGAACTTACTTTTCTTTTGCTATAAAGATTTTGGAATTAGGGTTTTGGTTGATTTGCCGAGGAGGCAGGCATGGTTGGTGAAGATAAAGGAAAGAGCGATGGTGCTAATGTTGCACTAGGCTTGTTGGCTGAAAATAATCAAACTGCAAAGAAATTGAAGGGCCACCCAGTTGAAGACGAGAATGGTGATACAAAGCTTGCTGGCTCATCAGGTGTTGTTTGTCGGACCTACAAGAGGCGGAGGCGTACGAAAGTGGTAGAAGATGGCCTTGTTCTGGGGCACTCTGCTGGTCAAAGTACTAACAAGGTCTGATAATCCTTACATGAACTCTTGAAATGACTTCTTTTTATCTTCTGTGTGTTACCTTTTTGATGCATACTGTCTTAGTCTCTTCTCTATCCTTCATGGAATAACAGTTTTGAATCTAATGATGTAATTTGATTGTTATGCCTCAGCTAGTACTGTATGATATGTTTATCTTGTTTCTTTCTCAAAAATAAAATAAAAATCCTACTCATGTTCTCTCTCTTTACAATCATCTCTATATGAGGTAGTAATTCTTTTTTCTTGGTTCGTCTCTAAACTTAGGTTGTCTACAACGTTACGTGGAAGGCCGATACTAATTTAGAAAATCTATCATTTTTCTCTTCTCGATAAAGAATTGGTTCTAATCTATATGAGGGGTGCCCATGTGAAACTTCTTGAGAAGGGAGATGGAGTTGGTGGCCCTTGGGTTACCTGCCTAACCAAAAAATAAGTTTTTAAAATATATAATAAGGTAGACCTAAAGAATTGTTATCCAGTGGCGGATAGCTTATTTTGCAAACATAAAAAAATTATTATTAATAATAATAATTTTGAAACTTCATTGATGTATATTGTCTCCTTGTTGCTCTATGCTGATAATTCAGCGTCATGGTTATGGTTGGCATCTTGACATAAAGTTACCCTCTCTTCCTCGCCTGTTAGTAAACACCGCAACCCTCCACCCCAATTTTTTTTCTCTATCTCTCTGAGATCAATGACATATAACAATGACGAACAGATTTACCAGATAACAGAAGTATAGACCATTTGTACCAAGATATTAGAGATGTCGTTCATATGCATAATCCAGAAATACAATTTCATACACCATTTATATTTTGAAAATAGACAGAATAGAATGTGTGTTTTATCTTCCAAGGTTGATTCTCCTGTCATCAAATGTACAAGTATTTTTTTCTTCTCTGCTTCTGGTCCTAGAACCAATATCAAGCTTGAAGTACGATAATACTATCATCTTATTAGCACCAACTTCTACCAAGTTCCCAGATGGAGATCCATTGCGACGGTCATCATATGATTAACTCCTAAGTAAAAAATTAAGCTCTGTATCTGCTATCTGTAATGTGCTGCGAGGAAGAAATTCCTAGTTGTCTCTGTTTTGTTTACACAAGAAACACCTCGTAACAATTTTTCTCCACAAATTACTTTATACATAAAGATTTTCAAGCCACTAGAGCACAAGTGAAGCCACCCTCAGTGACTTTTTGTGATTCCCAATGGGAGAAAGGATTCTACTCAATCACATAAATGCCAGTTTTAGATAGATCTAATAATTCGTGATTCCGTGCCCCTGCGTCTTCTTACATTCCTTTGTCCCCAACTCTTTTTTCTTGATAAATTAAATCCTAAACTCATTTTCATATCAAATAATTTGGATGCTGCCCAGGAAGACCCTTAGTTGCTTAGATTAAATTATGGGGGGTGGATGCAACATTATGTTACCGGGTTCATCTGAATCTAGTACTTTCAACGTGGAACCCAAATTTATGTGTAAAAATTCGCTGAAAGTGCAACAAATAGTAGATTTGTACCCATAAGTTACATATATAATGAGTTCAATACTAAGAACCTTAAAAGTTGAAACCTTTAAGCATAATTCTTAGACCCGCCTCTGATTAAGTAACTTGTCTTCTTTTCACTTCATTTAGATGATGCCACCTTCGACTATTGGGATTTGTGATTTTTTTATAAGGTAAGGTTTATTAAATATGTACCAAGATGGTACTAAAAGATACAAATGATCTGCAAGGGATGGCCAATTGGCCATGCAGTCAGTTACATCCTGCTTCCTAGCAAGTCAAGGAAGTCTATATATTAACTAGGATTACCCAGCATACACCTTTTACTCCAAAAATACAAGTTATGGAGGCATTTCTCTTCGATTCTACCGACATGGATTTTCTGGCCCTCAAAACATGCCCTGATCTTTCTTTTTTTGCATGCCTCACGTGTGTCTTTGGCATGTTTTTCTTGTAATTCTTTAGTTTTGCTTCCTTTGTGTTTTCATTTTTGTCCTATATTGAAGCTTTACTTTCTGTTCACGTTTTCTGCCATTTCGGCATGTAAAGATGTTCTTTATGGATATTATTTGATAAAATTTCAAAATGAAGTGTGAGTTATGCTGTCAAATAGAAATATGTACGGTACAGACTTTTATTTGAAAGAAATGTTGTAATAGGTAGAAAATGAACTGCGGTTTTTGGTGATGTGCCAGTTGGGTTAGCCATTAGCTGCTATGTACAAAATGAAATCTCCCTTGGAGAACTGCAAGAGCTATTTGGTTTCTAATGTTCCATCCTGCTTTCAAGTGATCAGCACTACATGAAGTATTAACAGCTTAGTGTTGTCCAAGGATAAAAGTACAGGAAGGGCAAAGATCTATTGACATTTCAAGTGCAAAGCTCAATTAAAGGAAGAAATTAGTTCAGAAGTGTGCAGAATTTAGGAAAGATGAAAGAATATACGACACAAGAAAATAATTCGATAATGTACAGCAACAATGATTTTGATAGAGAAATCAATATATTGTGATTAAGTGGATTTATGAAGTAAAAACCATGTTAATCAAGGTGGAAAAACATATCAAATTTTGGTTCAGATGCAAAGGTACAATTTCAAGTTTTCTTACTCTAAGTTTCTAATTTCCTATTATGAAGTATTCACCTAGTTTATTTTCTTTAACGATTATGTTATATATGTACTGCTCTATTTTAATGAGAGCCCATGAGCCTACGGAATTATCCTGATTCTTCAAAAATGCTATTTGTTGGATGGTTCTTGCTTAGGGTGCCTCATATCATCACTGCCTGTAATACGCCTTGCTTCAAGGCTTAAACCACACTCTTGACAATGTCACATTTACTCTTAGGTGATGCACTTCCAATTAAGAAATCTCGTCCTTTAAGTACTTATTGGTGGTTTTGTTTTTGTTTCTTCCTCTCTGTTTTTTCTTTGTCCATTTGCACTATACTTTTCTTGTTCTTTGATATACAACTAGTTTTCTTTTTGGTATACTCTTTGTCCATATGTCGTGTGGTAGGTTTTTACTTTTTGGTATACTTGTATATGGCCAATTTGGCCTTTTGATTAATATAATTGCTTACCTGATCAAGAAAACAACTGTTTTGCTTGATTTTATGCAGTCAATGAATGAACCACTAGTTACAGCTCTTAACAAAAGTTCTTGCACGCAAACTGATGAAGCTCATATGAAACCGCATGGTCTTCTAAGTGATTCCAGTGATTGGCTTGTCAGAAATTGGAAGGGTGCTGCTCTGAAGCAGATGTTTCAATCATTAGAGAGTGATGGTGGTTTGAAAGGATGTATTCAAGAGGTACTGGCATCACATTCAGAAGCCAGTTGTGCTGTTGAAGCTAAGGTATTTTTATTGCAAGTATCTGGATAACCTAATATGCAATATTAAACCACTATTTACTTGGTTGTTGACTGTTCTTTGATAGCTTGTTGCTTCTTTTTTTTTTTCAGGAATCGGAAAAATGTTGTGAAGATGGGAACCGAGAATCTCTGCCATCAGAGTCTGTATCTCAAGGACTCCAGAATGGAACAAATGAAGTGCCTAATGGATCAGTAGATGAGCCAAAAAGTCACACAGTGACAGAGCTCTGTCAGCGCATGTTTGTTGATATTGTCAAATCAGAAAAGTTTGCTCAGCTATGTCACGTGCTCTTTGAAAATTTTGAAGGAATGAAGGCTGACAAATTTTTTGATATCAGTCGTATTCACTCAAGGATGAAAGATGGATCTTATGAGGGCTCATCCCTCCTTTTTCACTCAGATATTCAACAGGTACTGTTTTATTTTCTTCTGTTTGCGCTTTGGATTCAGGAAAGCAGCCATGCTGTGCATTACTTGGACTTAGCTAACATCTAGCAAGAACATCTTAAGTTCCTGCATTATGATTTTGCTGTAATGTACTTAATCCATCTTTCATCCTCTCTGCTTGGTTTCTCATTTCTTGGATATGATAAAATGAATTCTCAGCCTGGGCGTAGCTTTAAGATACTTGTTATTGGCATTTATTCATTGTCTGCTTTAGCTTGTGCATGTGTTAAGTTTTATGAATCTTCACGTTGCATTTTGAAAACTGAGCGAATTTAACTGTTTTGACTTTTCGGAATGGTAGTGGTTGGGTAAGAATACTAAAATCTGGTACCTTCTATTCCAAACCTCATTGCAATTCTTCATGGTTTTTCCATGGTTAAGAATTCACGCGTCTCAATTCGTAGACACTCTTAAAGGATTGATACAATCTGTTATGGGTTCCATATGTTGTGCTGTTATGCTGCATTAACTTCATACGTTGAAGCATACAGCTAACATATCCAGGAATTTATTGCACATAGGAAACACACTTACTGAAACTTTTTATGAAGACTTAAAATTACAAATATATTAAAGAAATTCAACTGATCAAACAAGAACAACAACAACAACAACAAAACACACAAGCAATTCAAATCAAAATCAATAGTCCCTAGATCTGCTTCTATTCGTACTGACCTCATGGGAGACGAGCATTACGAAACTCAATGCAATTTGTTATATTGATAAAACTGTGATAAATATAAATGAACTGTCAATTTACGTGTGGGCACACTCCTATTGGAGAAATTTTATAATGGGTGAGACACAAGTATGACTAGTTGTGTGAGGGATTTTCAATAAAAGGATGAGTGTAAGGTGGGACCAATTATGACGGGAAATAATATGGGACCCATTATCTCTTCTTTCCACTTTCTTCTCCTAATTCCCCAAATTCATTTCTCAGTGAATTGCCTGCTACTTGAAACACAGCTCATTAAAATAAAAGAAGTGTCCGAAGTCGTTGGTAATGCAGCTTGTTACAACAAGAGGCATCCCCAATGGGGATAGAAGAAACTTTTCCTTTTATGGTATAGCATGCCTTGTATGTATTTTTGGTGGTAGAACATACCTTTCTCAGAGATATTGAAAGCAAAATATTTGCAATTGTAAGATTCCTAGTACAACAACAACAACAACAACAACAACATACCCAGTGAAATCCCACAAGTGGGGTTTGGGGAGGTAGGGTGTATGCATACCTTACCACTACCTAGAGAGGCTGTTTCCGAAAGACCTTCGGCTCAAAAGTCATAGTTCCAAGTTTGAGAGAAAATGTAAGATTCCTAGTAGTCTTCTTTTATTGTTTTTTTTTTTTGAAACTACTCATTTGTATTCTTAAGCATTAAGGGCTATGCAGACCACCTCCAAAAAGTTTACAGTAAAAGAGTGAAAAGATACTTACAAAGATCCTATAAAATCCACTAGTTGGATTTCCTCTTCTATATTCTGTTCTTTACACCAAAAACCTAGAGAAGTAATAACTTTCCACTTAATCTTCTGTATAGAGCACTCTTCTCCTTTAAAGGTCCTCTGGTTCCTCTCCTTCCAGATGTTCCACCAGATGCAAGCTGGGACGGTCTTCCACCATCTTTTCTGGCTCTTGCTTCCTCCTCTCCTGATCCTCACAAGGAATGCTCCTCTTGGGCAAATCTCCAAAGCCATTTCGTGAGCAAACTCTTATTTTGCAACTTCAGGTTCCTCACTCCCAATCCTCCAAATTTCTTACTTTGCTGGACTGTGATCCATTTCACCAAAGTTAAAACTCTTCTCAATCTTGTTTCCTTGCCACAAGAAGTTCCTCCTCAGAGCGTCCAATATTTTCACCACCTTGTCAGGGATGGAAAATAAGGACATCACATAGGTTGGCAAAGAGTCTAGGACTGCATTTATCAATACAACTCTACCACCCAAAGAGAGGTACTGTGATTTCCAGAGAGCTAGTTTCTTCTCTGTTTTCTCTATTATTCCATCCCATATATACATTGCTTTGTGTTTGGCACCCAGTGGCATTCCCAAATAGATTGTGGGCATCTCCTCAATCTTGAACTTCAAAATATCTGCCAGTATCTGAATTGTACCTTTTTAACTGGAAAAATGTTGCCTTTTCTCCCGTTAATCTTCAAACCAGAGCAAGCTTCAAAGATTACTAAGATTACCTTTAGATAGCAAATTTTTTGTTGTTTAGCTTCACAGAAAACTACTGTGTCGTCAGCGTATAATAGATGAGTCACCTCCAATGTTTCGTTGTTTCTGTTCTTAATGGTGAAACCCCTTATCCAGTTATTTGTTGCAGCCTTCCTCATCAGATTGTCCAGTCCCTCCATAGCTATAATGAACAGAAAAGGGGATAGGGGATCCCCTTGTCTAAGGCCTCTTTCAGCTGGAAAAAAACCTGCAGGTTCTTCATTTATCAGAATGGAGAACCTGGTAGTTTTTATACAGAATGCTACCCATTTAAGCCACCTGTTCCCATTTGCCTGAGTGTATTCAACAAGAAATCCCAATTAAGGTGATCAAAGGTCTTTTCTATCTCTAGCTTGCACTTAACTCCCGGAACTTCTCCTCTAATCCTAGTGTCGATGCACTCACTAGCAATTAGAGCAGCATCCATTATTTGCCTCCTTTTGATGAAAGCCATCTGATGGTTGTTTATAACCCTGTTGATTACTTCCTTTAGTCTCTCAGCCAACCCCATTGCTATGATTTTATAGACCCCAGAGATAAGGCTTCTGGGTCTGAAATCTCTTAGATCATTTGCCCCTACCCTCTTAGGGATCAAAGCTATAAAAGTGGCATTGAAGCTCTTCGCAAACTTCTGGTGCGAGTGGAATCTATGGAGTGTCTGCATCAGTTCCCTCTTTATTGTTACCCTCTTAGTCTTCCTTTATTGTTACTGAATAAAAACCATAATATCAGAAAAGAAGAAAAAAAATTCTACCAATTTGAACCAATAATTCTTCAAGATGTTCCTCATTTGCAACCTTCTTTTCACTTCCGCTAAATACCCATTTTCAGTTTCCGAAGTTTTTAATAATACCATCATTTGTTTTACTCTCCCAATTCTTTTTCCATTTTCACTACCTATATTATCAATTCCTTGCAGATGCTTGTGTTTTTCTAATTTTTTGATAATTCATTACCCAAATCAAAATAAAGAGAGGAAGGGAGAAAATATGGATGATAGAGTTGTGGATGAACAGTGGCATCCCCATTTCTGATTTTGAAATCGGGGCTGGGGTTGTATTGGGATTTGGGGACTGTTCTGATGAAGAGTGAGAAAAGATAGAGTAGGAGGAGGATTGGTGGTGGGGATTTGGGGGGAGGGGGTTCAGGAGTAAGAGATGTGGAGAGGGGATAGATTCGCAAGGGTGAGGAGAGGAGGGGGGAGTGAGAGAGAAATTGATATTGAAATTAGGGGTTCCACAATTTACACTAGTCATGAAATGTGAATCTCATACAACTGATAATACTTGTGTCTCACAGAAAATAAAATTTCTCCTCCTGTCGAAACATACAGGTAAGTTCTTGACTAGAGAAGGTTACACAGTTCTTTAAATCTAGGAAACTAAGCTGTCTTAATGCTGCCAAACTAACAGGGGAAGTATTCGGTGTGTTCTCCCCCATCTTAATTTAGTTACCTGTTTTGAGTGTCTACGTAGTTATCTTTTAAGTTAGATTATTGTATGCCATCAGAAACTGGGCTGTAGATGAATGGGGAGTTACAGATGGTCCGAAGATTACACAGCTGAGAGACAGTCAAGTTTTATTCCGATTTGCACGTGAGAAGCAGGCTGTTGAAACTTTTCATAGAGGAAAGAGGTGGTTTGGTGATTGGATGGGCTTTTTTAAAGTGGCTTTTAAGCATAAGTCATTAATGGGGTGTTTGGATGGGCTTTTTTAAAGTGGCATATAAGCTAAAAGTTAAAAGCCATAGGTTGGGGACACCCAACTTTTGGCATTTTTTATCTTTTTCTCACTTTTCAACCTAAAAAAAAGTGCTTAAAAGCACTTTTTACGTTGCCCAAACACTTCCAAAACTAAAAAAGAGCTGAAAAGCCAAAACCAATTAAAATAAGTCAACAATCCAAACACCCACTAAGTTGGGAATCCCAACTTGACTTTTGTCTTTTTTTTTGGTAGTAGTTGTTATTTTGGCTTAAAATCAAGTGCTTAAAAACACTTCTTTTACCTTATCCAAACACTACACAAGAGCTTAAAAGCTTTTTTTTTTTGGGGGGGGGGGGGGGGGCTTAAAAGCACTTAAAATAAGCCAATCCAAAGGGACTCTTATTTCAAATAATTTCAAAAGATTGGTATAAAGGAGATCCTGTCTAAAGTAAGATGCTCTTGTAATACATACATACAAATAAAATGGATGCGCTTGTGATAGATGTGGACTGGGGAAGAAATCCTCCAGCAAATTGATTACCTAAAAATCACCCATTCAATGCTTTGTGAAATTCTTCGTTGGTGAAGATATGTTACTGTTGGGATGACCCTGCTAAAATTAGATTGTTGGATTCATTGTTTGTATTGTTGGACTGGTACCTCTATATTGGGGCCCCTTCTTTTTTGTTGATAAGGTCAAGTTTTATTAATAAAGTACCAAGACGGCGCAGAAAATTGCTAAAACTGACATCTAGTAGTCCCTCCTAGCAAGCTTAAGAATCCTTGTACTGATCCAGGCTATCTACCCTACTGTTATGATGCCAGAATATATATTGGGGCCTGACAGTTCGACAGGGTATATAATGGTCAACCTTTTTCTTAATGACATATTTGCTCTGATATATTGGTAGCTTTGCGATCTTGTTGGAAAGGATGTATCACTTTTAATTGACAGAGTGCGAAAACTATATTAGTGGATTCGTGATTTGTGTTGGCACATCAGTACCGATATATTTGGGGGTATGTGATATTCTTAGTTGGTAGGACGTATCCCTTTGGATTTACCGTGCTAAATATAAAATTTAGTTTCTGAGGATATAACACTGATGATATATAGGGAGCTATATCAAATTCTTGGTTGGCGATGATAAACTTAATTAGTAATTCATTGTGTCAACATCCACAATGATATATTCAGAGCTGTGGCAAATTCTTAGGAAGAGAGAGGGTGTGTCACCATGGGGGCAGGACTAGTATAATGGATTTTATAGTTTCTGATGATTTAACTGTACTGATATATCTTGAGCTATGACGTTCATAAGTCTTAATGAATTTGGTAAGGCACTACAAAAAACTGAGGTTTTTTGCTACTTTCTTTTTTATCTTAAAGTAAGAGAGTTAATATAGGGGACCATGAGAACATGATTCTTTATCTGAAGCAACACATTGATGATGAAGCATTTCTTAATAGTTGATAATGTAATTACGCAATGGATGGTTTGAACGACTAACGTGGGACTTGAATTTGCATGGATTGTCCTATTTTTATTTGCTGGAGATAGTCATCTCTCCTAACTCATGTATCTTCATCCTGAATTATTTGCAGATGTGGACAAAGCTTCGTGAAGTTGGCAGTGAAATGATTTCTCTTTCAAGGAGTCTGTCAGAAATATCTAGGGGTTGTTTCCGAGCTCAGGTATGTGGTTTCTTGCTAATACTTGGTTCATTGAGCTGCTTCTGTCTTTTGCACACAATGCTGGTAAAACTGACTATGATTTTAACCTGTTACGTCTTTAGGTGAGCGGTTCAGTGCATGAAAACGCTGAAGATGCAAAAGAGGAGGCAAGTCTTCTTTTCTGTCATGCTTTTGTGTTTCCTTTTTTAGTGGTAGACTGTTCTTCAAGTCATTTTGGTTGTTCTCTAGTTAGCTGCTTGGAGGAGAAACAACTTTATGAAAATTGTTGGCCCAGAAATTTCAAATCCTTCACTGTTCTTGGAGCATAAAATTTCTCATTCTATGTAATATCTCCCAAATCTGGAAATTTGGTTGTGGCAACTGGCAAGTGCACGTCAGTGAGGATATATAGGTACCTGCCATAACTAGTGCTTACTGGACCTGAGGGTATGACCTACGGTCAGTGAGGTGCCTTGGAGACCAAGGTTCAAATCCCAGAAGCACCAAAATTACATTAGGTGATTTCTTTCCATGCATGTAAGCCTTGGTGCTGAGTGTACCTGTGCTAGTTTAAGGTAGTACCCAATGGAATAGTTAAGGTCTGTGCAACTGGCTTGAACACCACCATTATAAAAAGCTCGCCGTATACTTATTTTGCTGTTGGTTTCAAACCTTGATGTCCACATCATTGGAATTATTCTCTTAGTTTTAATATGAAAGTATAAGTAAAAAATTCTTGCTTTTGGCTGGACTCAGTGCTGCAATTTGATATCTATTCTATGAAACCCACAAAGTAAAAATCACAAAAAATCTAGGAGTTGCCTTGGCATTGTATTTTATTTCTTTCTACAACTTGAAACTGACAGATATATGAGAGTATTAGAATTCAAGTTTACTATATTTTCTTTTCTTTTTGATGTTGACAGTTAGTTGCTAAAATGGAACAAGCAGAGACCTATGGTGTAGGTAAAAGATGTGCTTGCCGATGTTGTGGGGAGAAAGCGGATGGCAGGGATAGTTTAGCTTGTGATTCATGTGAGGAGATTTACCATGTTTCTTGTGTTGATGAGCCTGTTAAAGAGATTCCTGAAAGAAGTTGGTATTGTGCCAAATGTACTGCCAAAGGAATGGAATCTCCCCATGACAACTGTGTAGTATGCAAAAGACTCACCATGTCTAGTTCAGTGATAATTGAAGATGAGGTTGAAGACCTTACATCTGAAGATATGCTTCTGGAGTTGGAGGATAGCACAAATGGTTTAGTGGATGGTGAACTTAAACTATGTGAAGGAGTTGAGGATATGCCCTGTTGTAACATATGTAGAACCGAGGTGAGTAATGACAATGTTAGAATATGTGGTCATTCCTTCTGCCCTCACAAATTTTACCATGAGAGGTGCTTGACCAGAAAGCAGTTGGATGCTCATGGCTCCTGCTGGTATTGCCCCTCGTGTCTGTGTAGAGCATGCCTGAAAGATTGTGATGATGACAAAATCGTACTTTGTGATGGCTGTGATCACGCTTATCATATTTTCTGCATGCAGCCACCACACACTTCAATTCCTATAGGGAAATGGTTTTGCAGAAAATGTGATGCGCAGATACAGCATATACACAAAGCTAAAAAGACATTTGAGACTTCACAAAATGAAGTGAAGAAGAGAAAAGAACAACGTGGAGAATTAGGTGTACCACAAGGTAAGGATGAGGAAGCTTTAAATGAATCTGGAGGTATGGAAATGCTTCTAGATGCTGTTAAAACTCTTGAACTACCAGGATGATTTAGCTGTTTTAGGATCAAAAGACTGTTTGGACTCAATCATTGCATGAATTATGGTAGCTCTGTATATGTGAGATGTGATTCAAGTCCAGTGGACAGTGAGTGGTACATGACCTGTTTACTGGTGGTTTGTGGCCTGTAAGAAAGATACTAGTGGTGAACTCTCAGATTTTGGTAGCGTACAATTTCTTGTCTAACTGATAGTCCTAACAAGCCATGCCTGTAGTGTTTCAGATTGTATTTTCTAAGTACATATTGCTTCTTGGGGTTATCAGCAACTGATTTTCCATGTGTTGTAAAATGAGGGAAGAGCATATGGACTAACCGACTTTCTGAATATCAAACGGAATTACTCTATCCTGATTTGTTGTTTATGCCATTTGTTTAACAGGGCGGTTGCGGGGCAAATCCGTGTAAACCTGTGAAGACTTCAACCCCACTCCCCCCTCCTCCTGCATAGACAAATTTGTTGTTTTTAACCTGTCCTCGCCTTGCATAATTTGCTGTTTTTTTAATAAAATGAGAACAAGAAATTCCAAATTGAAGTTTTTTTTTTCCAACTGTGTAATAGAGTGGCAGGTAAATTTCCATGCATACTTTTCCTTACTCATGCATGTGGAATGATGTTATGTGTATAGTTCTAATTTGTTGTGTGAATATATTTTTTTGAGATTGAGAAAGAAAGAGATTAGTTTTAGGTCCATCAAGAATGAAGTGAAGAATGGTAAGATTGAGTTTTTGATGTCGTAAAACGTCTTTATACAAAGTTAACAATCTGTGTATATTTTTGCACTTTATTTGGTCAAATTCTGAGAGTAAATTTCTGCTCTCTTCTCTGTACTATACACTTAATCAATTCTTTTACATGCGATTACCATTGTAAAACAAAATCTTTCACTGGCTAGCATCTTTCAGATGTACTTTTTGGATGTAAAAAACGTCATTCACTTATTTGCCAGCAGAACCTGTAGATATTACTAATCTGAATTATCAAATTAGCAGTGTCATAAAGTAACTCTTTAAGTTAGAGGCCATAGAGGATCATCTATATTACAAGTAGACATTTCAGTGTCCGGGAATCATGTCTTATCATTGTCAACACTTCTTGCTACTCTCTCTCCTCCTCACTGATATGCACACTTACAACTCTTTCTTTCTATTGCTGCACCGGCAATTTGAGAAACTGTGACTGAGAAGTCAAATGTGGCAGAAGATATTCCCTAGCTCAAGATTTTCAGGCTTATCGGAACAAAGCATCATCTGTAATAAGATTACCCCTATGTTTTCAAACCTTCAAGCACTCTCAGTTTTGTCCACTACAGCAAAGCGGTTTTGGTTCATGCTCAAACCTGATGTCTGTAACTGTTTTCTCCTCTGAATATGATGCAAGGCAGCTTGTCGATCATTGCGTGCCTCAGCAGAATCTGGCTGCAAAACAAGTCCCATTTACTTGCGTGCATAACTGGTCTACTAAACACACGCAAGAATCATATACAGAGGCAGTCAATCTGACAAGCTTAGCACAATATTCTACTGAACATTTCAAAACTAGGATGTAATAAAAGCAAGATCAATAGAGTTTGGCAATTGCTTAGATTTCAAAAGATAGTTCGTTCTCTGGATACAAAGGTAATATTGACCTTGGGCCTTGGGGTATTACATAAAAAGCAGAGAATATCCATTTACTCAAGAAGGAAATATATCAATGAAAAAAGGATCCATAGAGGAAACAGGCGTGAGAATTTGTAATAAATTTAATCTATACCTTGATGGCTAGTGCTCTGTCTAAGCTTTCGATAGCACTATCAGGCTCACCATAATTCAGCTGTGCTCTACCAAGGGTGACCCACGCCTGCAACAACAGAAGAATTAGCAATAAGCACTGGAGTAAAGTACTGTCCATTCTAAAGAGTTGAATTTGACTGTTGCCTAAGAATCAGAAGCTTGCAGTCAACTGCTTTTTAGTCTAAGCTTTCATTTTCCAAAGCTGTAAATACTTCACAAAAAGAAAAGGAATAGAAAAGAGCCTGTGCCTTTTCCTTGATCATTCCATAGAGCTCTAAGCTTAACTATGTATGCAGGTATGACCAGGAAACTCAAAGTGCAAAGCTACTTCTATCGTGAGCTAGCTAGTCAGTATATCAACAATTACTAATCTTACACTCTGAAACCAGTAATTTATTACCATGTGAAGACAAAGAATTATTAAATTTGCATAGTCTAGGGAATAGATGCAGGAAGAGGTAGAACAGAAAGGATGTAACGTGCACATTGAGTGAACAATTAAAGGCTGAAAGTCAGAGGACTTGTATATGAAAACTAGCCCATGAAACTTATAGATAGTTGAAGTTTGACAAATTAGTTTTGGAAGTATTGAAACTGAACAGATTACAGAAAAATTCTTAAGGATCCCCCGTGATATTAAGCAAGGATGGCGTGGGTTCCCAATTATTGCAGTGCATTAAGAGTTGCATTTACATCCCTAAAGCAGGTATATTAACAACAGCTGAAACAATAGCAAAACTGAATGATAACAGTTTCACACACCTCACCCCAGCTTGGCTCCAACTCAGTTGCACCTGCTCAAACAGGAAGCAGGTTACATGAGTGTTATGAAATATATCATCTAAAGTTATTTTATACACAAAAACAGATGACTTAAAGAGGGCATTAGTGACCATGAAAGTAGGCTAAAATCCAACTTAGATATCTCTATGCCAGATATAGATTTACAACGGGAAGAATGTGGAAAATAAAAATCTTCTAATGCTAAGGAAAAGATAAATAAAAAATAAACTTAGTCTTACTCTAGGTTTCCACATTTGGCTGGTAACAAGATCATATTTGAAATGATATATTTGTCAGATTTGTCCATAACCTTTAAGATGAGCCAAAAGTAAGCACTAAGAAGCTTCAGAGCTTAAAAGTAGGTGCACAACCTTTCATGAGATATAACATTGAAAATAAATCCAAGTAAAATATATTTGTTAATTGACATCGTCCAGCATAATTTGCTCAGCAAATGAGGAGAATTCATTCGAATTAATGCGAGTGTCAAAACATACGAGTAGCAGCTTTTACAGCATTCCATGTTTCTCCAAGTTCAAGTAAAATTTGAGCCTTCTGTTCATGCAGAATGGCACGATCTGGCATCAAAAGTAGAGCAGATTCCCACTTCCCAAGTGCTTCACGATATTTCCCTTCCTTCAAAAAAAAAAAAGAAATGAAGAGAGACTTAATCCCAGCTGCTGGAAATGATATCAACAGTCAATGAAGTGTTTGAAATCACTTATACAAAAAAATATTCCTCAAGGACCAAAGGCGTATTCAGGATTTCGAGAGGATGGGTGCACTATTACGAAAGATGGATCTAAAATATAAATTTGATCGGTTTGACATTTAGGTTCTTATCATTAAAATCGGTTAAAATTTTAAAATTATAGGTCCAAAACTAATTCTTATCTATTTCAAATAGTATTTTTTTTATATATGTAGTTATATTCCATGCCGAAGGTATTGAAATCAGTTGAACCCATTGATTGTATGTTATATCATATAGTACTATTAGTTTTAATATACACATTTGGTTTAATTATATACAAATTATATAGTGCTAAAAAAATTAGTAATTTCCAATGTGATAGACTTGAAAATTTTGAAAGATTAAAGCAAAATATATAAAAAAATATCAGTTAAAACGCAAAAATTGTTACCAATAACCACTTAGAGAGGTTTTACCTAATTTTAGAAAGAAAAATAAAACAAGATAGGTATAAGATTCAAAAATTTAACCTCTTTTAGAGAGGTGCACCCAATTTTACATTATATGATACTGAGTGTGAGTTCACATATCTATATTTAAATATATTTTAAAAAGTATAACACTACTATATATGATCTCGAGAGGGGAGCATGGGTTCACGTGAACCCGGTGACCCCCCTCTGCATATGCCCCTGTCAAGGACTCAATGAGGTTTGAATGACCAAATGTGGTAAGAGTCTCACACCCTTATCCAGAGGTGAAAAGATCCTTGCAACATGGATGTTGAGGTTTCCAAGACAGGTCATGTGTGCATAGCCTCACTCTCTGAACCGCAACCAGGCTATCTACAAGAGAACTTCTGACATCCAACTCACCTCAACATATACCTTTTTTTTTAAACTGGTAATGTTGTATTCCTCAGCATTTAGGATATATTGGAGACCTCCAAAAATGGTTCTCACCTCAACATATACTTCCTTACCAATGTGTTGATTCTCACCTTTAATTGTTAATGTAACTTTTGGTACTAAAAATCTGTACATAGCCTTAACTTTTTATTCTATGCGGAAGCTATTTGTAAGGCTTCCTTTCGACACCATAAAATAAACTAAGCACTGTGTAGCCTCAGCTCTCAGTGTTAATGCAAAATGTAGTACAACCTACCTTTATACAAGCAACTGTATTAAGTTTTACTTTCTGCAGTAGATTTACCATTGTGCTTAGTGTTGCCTTAATGTATCATGCAAAATATATTCATATTGAGGTCATTTCACACTCAACTTACCATCGCGCTAAAGTTCATCTTTAAGATAAAAGTGTTAGTGAAACACTGCTTATCCCCCATTCCTCCTCAAAAAATGTGTTAGTTAACATGACAAGCAGCTGTGCATATTCTTACTTTCTACAATACAAAGAGGCTAGTTTCAAGAATCAACTCGTCAATTCAGTTCACCCTCCTACACTAAACTTACTGCAGTGCAAACTGCAGAACAACCGTTTGGCAAATAGCCTTCCTTTTCCACATAGCAAGACAACTATTTGAAAGACTGAACTTTTGACCTCAACTCCATGATACAATTAATTTCTAAGGGGTTGTTCAGTCCGCAAACAAGTTACACCCAGGATTATAATGTGGGGATTATATAATATATATATTCTTTTCTTTGTAGATGTTTGATTCATTGGATTAAAAATGAGATATAAGGAGGACAGCATATACCAAGTGCTTGATTTTACATTAGATAAACTTCAATTCACAATTTTAAATCTGGCCTTCTTAAAAGACTTTGGAAATAACATTTTTGTCATTTAAATAGTTTATCCCGGACATCTAATCCTTGGATTGTTATCGCGCATTGAATGTCAATTTTAAAAAAATACTAAAATTGTGGTATAACTAATCTGAGAATTGCTTATACCAAAAGCAAAAATTCAATCAAACAGGAGATTAAATAATCCTGCAATGAGTGCATTCTATATATATTTTTTATCCCATGAACCAAAATACCAAATGATTCCTAGATATTTTTTTTTGGGTGCAATATGGTTTAGGTAATGGGATATACAAATCTGGAGTCAGGGCATGCCCCAGTCCTCAACGAAGAGTTACCCTGGGTTGATAAAATGCCCAACAAAATGAATTGTTGGCAGCAGGAAACGATATAGGACTTTCACACGAAACATACGATCCTTACCTGTAAACCATCATTTGTAAATCTTGATTATTGTTACATGTGACAACTTCACATGATCAAATACAAGATGCTCAATTTACCTCAGAGACATAAACTGCTATGTTAAAATATTTATTCTTACTTACAATGACTCTTTCCTACTAAGAGCTTACAGAAGCAAAAATTAATATGTTGAGATCTTCTTCATCCAAAAAGAAGAGGAAAAAAAGACAAACATATAGAAGAAAACAAGCTATCCAGTTAAATATGTACATCCAATACATGTCTATCAATAGAACAACTACTTTAATTAAGCTCAGATGAAATAAAAACCTCCTAATACTAACAACACACCCAGCCTGCCTTATTCTAGAGTTCCTAAGAAGATATAGAGTTATTACTGATGTGAAGTAAGAAGGGGAAAAAGGAAGAAGAAAAGAGAGAGAGAAAGAGAAAGTGACGAAGAGATAGAGAGAGATAGAGAGACTAGATGGGAAGAAGGGAACCAAAAGGGGGGACGACAATGCACCCAAGGTTGTCACTAAGCAGCTCGAGGAGCCAATGAAGACCATGGTACATGAGGATTCAATGAAACTGAGGCAAAAAGTTAAAGAGATTCCTTTCCATTTGCTTAAACCTCGGTAAACGGCATTATTATGTATGGATGTATGGATCAATCGAACACTTAACATTGGTCCAGACACCACGTTTATCTCAGACTAACCGGCATACCAATTTAATTCTTAAATATTCAAGTATGTCCAACAAAGTAAATCAAGGCTAAATAGGGGTGATAAACAACTTAAAATCCCTATCACTAACATAAGATAATTTTTTACTTTATTTCCAACTAATAAATCTAGATAATTTTTTTTTATATCAAGTGATTACCATACCATCCAGCTGCAATTTGCTAAAACTAATCACAATCTATTTTTCACAAACAACAATTGTAAATTATAAGGCAGTGAATAACCTCATACAGATTAAAAAAAAAGAAGCAAAATTAGATAAAATACAGAAAAAAGAAAAGAAACCCATGTGAGGAAATACCTCAGCAAGCTTATTTCCTTGTTGTTGAAAGGACTCAACAAGCTTGATTGCATCATCATCATCATCTCCATTAACATGAGAAATCTCTTCGTTTTTAGCAAGTTTTTCCTTGGGAAACGTGGAATCGTCGAAAGGGAGGTCTTGGAATTGGGAAATAGGTCTCTTGTTAGGTTTCTTTTTGCTCTGATTCTTCCATGTCATCTTCATCTTCTCTACTCTTACCTTTTCCTCTGTTTCTCTCTTTGGGTTGCCAAGCTCAATCAAAAGGTTAATTTCCATACAACTTTTGTCCTTGTAACAAAAAAAAGTGTTTGCTTTTTAAATTTTGAGATAATTAGTCTGTTTGGATCTATTTATTTTTAAGCATAAGTTAAAAAAAAAAATTGGAAAAAAAGGTAAGTGCAAGTCAATTTTTTTTTTTAATTTATAAACTGCTTAAAATAAATTTATTCAAATAAACTTAACTATTTATTGAAGCTTATTTTAAGCACAAAATAACTTAGATTGACCAGTCAAACAATCAAAAAAAGTCGAAAACAACTTATAAGCAGTTTATAAGCCAATTCAAACGGCCTCAATATTACTTTGATACTTTTTTATCCGTCCTAATATATGAGATAATATTATTTCATTATATATTATTTAAATATCTTAAATTATTAATTATGATACCTAAATCTACAATTAAAATTAAATTATCTTACTCGGAAAATTAGAATTTGCCACATAAGCTGTGACAATTTTTTTTTGTTTGGGTCAAATTAAAGGAATGGAATTTTTAATATTTATCATATTAAAGGTGTGAAATTTTAATCATTATTAGGTAAACTTATAAAGATATTTTTCTTATCATTTAAAGTAACAATTTTACCAATTATAACTATAAAGTAGTAATTTTTTGGGAAACTTTAAAAATAACAAAGATTTGAAATGTGATTATTCTCCTTAATTACAATTTGCTTAATTATGTTTCATAACTATAATTTCAGTTGTTATATCAATTTTCGTTTGTATATTTCGCTGCATTATACAAATTGAGCTTTCCTGTTTGTATATCTCGCTGCATTATATAAATTGGATTTTCAAAAATATTATATATATTTACTTCTAGATTTACTTTAGAGATTGTATATGTTTACTTCTAGATTTACTTTAGAGATTTACATATTCGCTTCCATATTTGTATATAAACTCCTAGATTTGTATAATAACAAATTTTATTTAACTGTAGAAATTATACCCTTATCGCATAATATAGGAGTAATGTTTGCCATGTAATTTTCCCTAATTTTTTAGCCATTATAGTATAAAATTATCACGATGGGTAGATTTTATCATTTTTATTGGTAATTTTTAGTAACTTTATATATAGTAGTGATAAAGTTTGAAATTATTTTAATGTGATAAAAACTAAAAAGTAATTTGTACATGACTTTGTTGCAGTGGGTAAAGTTTACTAACTTTAATGTTAAAGAAGTTAAAAGTTTGATATTTCATAAAGTAACTGAATATTAGATATACGAACAAAAATATTTATTTTTTATTCGATGTCTGATATCTATATTGGAGTCCGATTAAATTAGAATTTAAATCCATATTAAGAGATAAAATGCTTTTTAATAAAAACAATTACATACTCAAGAGACTCGAATCCGAGACCTTTGATTGATGATGAACTCATCTATCAATTTGGACTTCATAGTGAAGAAAAGAGGTGGAGGAAGAGAAGTAGATGATAAACTTTTCAGTTGAGAGTAGTAGTTTTTGATAGAGTGGAGCCAATATATTTTTTTTAAACAGAAAAGGAGAAGGGGAAGGGGGTGTTTTTATTTTTACTTTTATTTTTTCGCCTTTACTTAATTTTTCCTGATTTATATGTATATTTTTAATGAAAATTATCAATTCATGCTCTTAATATGCGTGTGCATCAAACATTTTTTCAATTCAATATTAATGTCACATGAGTTCTATCAATGGTCAGAAATACTAAAAAGGTAAAGGTTTTATTGAGTGTAAGTGTTTAATTGGTAAAGTCGTGAGAAGAAAAGTTCAATTAACAATTCGAGTCAAATATAAAGATCTCTTATATTGTTCCATTTAATAAAATTGAAAATAAAATAGTAAAATGATAATAATAATAATAATAATAATAATAATAATAATAATAATAATAATCCAAAACAGTTTTAAATCATTTTTAGAGTGTTTGAATAAATAAAAAAGTACTTATAAACACTTATCTTTAAGCTAAAATGATAAAATTAATCAAAAATTATTCGTTAAAAATTCTAACTTTTGACTTATAAATTAAAAGTCAATCCAAACAGGCTCGAACAATATAATCCACAAATTTTACAATGAATTCCCTTGCCTACACAAAAAAAGACAACCAAAATATGAGAACATGGTAAACGAATTGAACCCAACAACATTTAAACAGAATTGGCCCACACGCTTATAGCATTAATAAAATCTTTTATGTATTATTTTTTGGGAAAGTTATGCTAATAAATAAATATATACTAGTTAATTAGCTAACATAGCTACAGTTTGAATTAATTTTGGCTCGCGGTAAACATCTAACTGTAATTACAATTTGAGTTTTGCGTATTTCGCGCGATTACTACAAACGTTGTGTGCGAATCAAATTGTATAGCAAAATATACAAATATTACAAATCGTATAACGAATTATACAAACGTTGTGTATGAATTGTATAGTAAAATATACAAACGTTATACAAAAACTGTGAATTGTATAACTACTTATACAAACGTATACAAATGCTGCACGAATTATACAAACGCTGCTATAACTATAGTTATGAATTGTAATTAGTAAACTATAGCTATGAAGCATAATTAAAATATTTTTGAATGGCTATATGCGAAAATTCTCCTTATCTTTTAATGCCATCAATACACATTTTAAAACACATTAAGCTGAATATTTGAGCACAAGATATTTTTTCATGTAACTATTATGGTAGGGACATTTTTCCTTTATGAAAACTACTCCTTCCATCCCATGTAAATTTGTGAGACAATGCATATATATTAAGAAAAATATTTAAGGACATAATTTAAATCATACTTTCTACTGTAATCCTTTGTAAAATCATAAATATAACTTTGAAAGTAGTGTGATTATCTCTTAAAAAATATAAAACTTTAATAAATGAAAGGACAAATATAAAAAAAGTTTCAAACATTTATATTGAATTTTAAACAATAAAAAATTTCTCAAAAATTCGCTTTAACATAAAATGAAGGGAATACTATCTACAAATCTTATCAGACAAATTAAATAGGAGTCAAACCTAATTAATCCACACCCACACAAACCCACAAAACCCACTCCTCCTCCAACACACACACACCCCATGCGATAATATAATTTGCTCAAACTTTTTTTCCTTTTGGAATTATTAGCTTTATTAATTTGTAGTACTTTTTTTGTAATTTTGAATTTGCAAATTTTGTTGTAAATATTTGAAAAGTCTTTACTCAAATTCATAATCAAAATCAAATATGTTGATCCTTGTACTAACTCTGAACCCATTCACATAAATTGATGTAGACAAATTACTAAATAAAAGTTACTCAGTTTTTAGCAACTAATTAGATTTTAATTAAAAATCAATAGTTTCATGGGGATTGACGCATCTATACGAACTTACACTTTTTAATAACACAACACTTGAGATATAAATAAATACGAATTCCAAACACACACACACACACAAACACACTACACAAACGTATTCCATATGCACGTAAATGTTCTCAAAATCGTACATGAGCTAACTTAGAAATTGAACAAGAAGTTACATGAAAACATTCAGAAAAATACCATAAACAAAGGCCTTAAAACTCCTATAAATACCTCAACATATGAACTCCTCAAAGCATCACAAGCTAAAGCAACAAACCAATAATACATTACACTTCCTCATATTCATATATAATTAATTCTAAGAGAAGAGAAATGGAGAATAATGGAAAGGGAAAAGAAAGCAAACCAAAGAATGGCAGTGTGTTTCCAAAGAAAGACAAGAAGTCAGTGAAGGCAATGGCTGTTGAAAAGATAGGCAAAGCTGTGGTGTCCACTTTCAAGAATGATAAGAAAAAGATTAACCCCTGTGATGGCACCTCTTAGTCCCCTTACTATAATGAACTTGCTTTTATGATTGTGCTTATATTATATATTGAATAAAATATTTATGTAATTCATATGTATTTAGAGGGTTTAACTTATATACATCGCTAGTATTGTAAAAAATGTTTACACTATTTGCTGATTCTTTATAATATTGTTGATATATATATAAGTTAAAATAATTAATAAACTGTGGTGTCGTATTTTTTTTCTTCTTCTATGAGAGTGATATTTCCTTTATTAATTAACCTTCAGGGATTTTGTAAGTTGTAACACAAGTCTTCGTTTTCGTTTGTTAATTTTCCTCTTCAATAGTGTTATTCCGTTGTTAATTCCTAAATTTAATCTAAAGTGAAGTAATTTGAATTTTGAGGAATTTTAGTAACTTAATTGGTTGGTTATCTAAACTTTCACCTTGTTGGTGAGAATTCGATTTCCCTCCTTATAGTCCCTCCCTCATTTCCATTTTCATTTCCCTTCTCCTATCCTCTAATATATTTTTTTTATAAAAAGAAATAAGTACTCGAATTTTCATTATGATAAGAGGTGAAAATTTAGATTTACCAAGATAAAATTATATAAACCACGGACATGATCTGCTTCGATAAAAATAATTTAAAATTATCTTACAAAAATCAAGAGACAAAGTCAGGTTATTTAATTAATTAAATATCTTTTTTTGAAAAAACAAAACAAAAAAACAAATAGAATTCATTTATTTTTATAGTCTATCCATCTTAATTTATGTGATATAATTTGATTGAGCATAAAATTTAATTAAAAAATATGGAATGATTTTTCAATGTTCCTAAATTATCCTTAAAATAAATAAATTATTATTTCAATTCTCGACGAAAATGATACTGCTTCTGTATTTTGGGCATAATTTTTTATAAAATAGTACAAATTAGGTGATTCGAATTTTTGAATAACTCCAACGACATTACCTACAACTTTCATGAGACCATATCTTAATATTCGGAGGATACGTAGGTCAAATAAATTAATTTTGCAAGACAAGGTGCTGCGATGAAATGGTGTGTTTGTAGAAGAAAATTCATATCTCATGGTAGGATGTTCCAAATTAGTTGATTCTTAAACGAAATGAAAGTATACTTCTAGATCTACAATTCATATGAAGACACCAAATCCTAATTAGGAAGTTATCTTATTCAAACATAGCTCCAAAAAAGGTATTCCTTTAAAAAAAAGGTTCATTTCACCAACCATGGAAAGATCTAGAACAATTTGACATCACCAATGACATCAATAGTCCTCCATTTGACATCATCCATGAGATCACAATCCTCCATTGAATTTTCAAGATCATCCTTTGTAATTATTTTTATGGATTGTTAGGTTCCTCCTCCACATCTATAGATACCCACATTATTTTCTCATTTTATTCATCAACCTTTATCAAGCAACTCTTCTCTCTATACACTTCTTTACTCATTCTCAAATATAGTTTTAGTTTTTAGTAGTGTAGAAATACTATTCCGATGATTTTTATACTTTGGATAGTACACAAAACGCTCCGGCGGTGAGAAAAGGCTAGGAGTTCAAGAGTGGTCATTGAGTTCTTCAATTCAGAGTAAAGCTTCGAATTCCGGGTATGTAAAGCTATTCATAGCATTAGATTGAGTTCGTCCATGCGCCCAATAATTAAATTCATCATAATTGAGTTATAGTTGAGTTTTATCCTAATTCTTGAATTCTAAATGAGCTAATTCTTCTTCTATTGAGTTAGATATATTTATGCATTGAGATTATTATTATTTTTTATCTCTCATATTGTTGAAATTATTGTTCGTGGCTACTTTCCCATGAACCCTAATTGATTTGATGTTCATGAAAATACAGGTGTTAGAGATCCTCAACAGGCGCATCGTTGAAGATCATTGCTTTCCAGCTATTTGGCGAGTCCTTCTTGTATTCGGAGTAACTCTTTATCCTTTTATTATTCTTGAGTATTATGTTTCTTTTGAGGTATCCATGGACATGTCATTGGCACCGTCTGATAGTGTTAGAGGCTTCATAGACAGAGTTTGATGATGTAATTGTAGTAGTTCTCCTTTGAAACTACTTATTCTAAGGATTATTTCTTTCATTTGATGTTGATGATGACGAGCCCACATAAGTATTCTTATTTTCACTTAAGTCTTCCGCTGATGAACGAATGAGTGATGAGACCAAGTGGTTCTCTCGGAGGCTAGAGATGGTTTCTGAGTGCCGGCCACGCCTAGGGTACCTTCTCGAGGCGTGACAGTCAATTTCTTGAAACCGACCCAAGTTAAATTGACGTTGTCCAATACATCGATAGAACATCAATTTTTTCGACATAAGTGAGGTTGTTTGTCGGTTTTGGACTTGTTTTAGTATGCGGGTCAACTCTTGTATCAAGATCAAGGTTGGGTCTCAAATCGAGTTATAATGTTGGGATTGGGAGTCGTATTCGAGGACGGGGTCAATATCGGAGTTGGGTCTCGAGATAGAATTGGGAGTTGGATCCCGAGTTGGGGTCAGGTGATGAGGCTGAACGGGAGTTATGTAAATCTTTTTTCTTACTTTATGCATGAAATTATTTTTCTTAAATTAGAGAAAAATAAGTCCATCAAAAATATTTTTAAAATTTTTTAAATCCAACCAAACATACAAAAATTAAAAAATCTTTAATTTCATACCAAACACACCTGTTCTCTCAATCTTACATGACCTAATTACTTAGAAATTCAACCAGAAATTACATGAATAATTTGTTAATTCTAGAATGTATTCTATGTATTAAGCATAAGGTTTTCAGTATATGGTGAATTAAGTGCTCTCAACAGTGGATTTATTTAGACCACGTTGTCATAGATTTAGACTTTAACTAAGATCTTCGTGCGGCACTTGAAAACTTACTCACGAATTTTTCACAATCTTGCAAGCTCAAGTAAGCCTTTAAGACTAGATCGCTAAAGGAACGCTAGATTGTAAGAAACACAAGAGAACTTTTATGAAAAAGGCTTTTGTATTGCTTTTGGAAGAATGCTTGATTGATTGATGATTTCCTACAAATAAATGCCCCCTTTATTTATATTACTCCTAAGTGATCTAAGTGTAAATAAAATTTACTATAGAAGTCCTTACATATTTACAAAGAGGTATCTACTCTAGAACTCTCGACACATTGTAGAGAATTTCAAGTCTTTCAAATTCTCTAAATCTAGAGTCTTTCGCTAACTTCTCCAAAAATCTAAATTCTTTCACCTTTTCAAATCAAGTGGCGAGTTCATAACATAGGCTACCCCTTCCCCTCATCAATTCCAACGATCATGAATGTTATCACATCACCACCAGCAACGGTAACATCTCCACCCAAGCAGCCATTGAAATCGATAGTTCCGCCAACAATAACTCCACTATCCCATCAACCCCTCTCACTCTCGATTCTGAAGGAGAAAAGGGATCCAAATACTCTAACTCAAGAGGAATCGGACAGTGAAGAAGAAAAAAATCAATCCTCACCCAATAGCTCAATCATCCCCAGTCATCACTAACAATGCATATTCCAAAGTTTCGACCAATTTCGGTAAACCCAAAGGAGCCAAGGACAACCTTCGGAACATGCCAAAAATATACAACTCCCGATAGAGGAGAAAGCCAAGTAATCTATTGAACTCGTAATCTCCAAACCCTCCTTTGCTGCAGCGGTTGGAGCCAAGCTCAATGAAACAACCAAAAACATAACCCCGGTAGAGATTAAACATGGAACCCACCTAGGTAAGCCGGCTGTTTATTTTACCGCTCATGATTACTTTGTTAATCTGGCGAGTGAGTGTAAATTAACGATTGTTGGGAAGTTTGTCAAAGGTAGACCTAGTATGGAGGAAATTCGAAAAGTTTTTGCGACAAGGTACGGTTTAAAAGATTCTGTGAAGGTCGCGTACTTCAACAGTAAACACGTCTACTTGGATTTTGCAAATGAAGTGGATTACCATCATATTCTGTTTAAGAATTTTGTTCCTAAAATGGAGTCCAGACTTTAAACCGCAAGAAGAAACGACTACTGTGCCAATATGGATATTAATACATGAACTCCCATGTATTAAACTCTGTGGGAACAGCTGTAGCACCGGATATGGCCACTTATTCCAAATCTAGGGGGAATGTGGCAAATATCAAAGTAGAAATACATCTTCTCAAACCTCAACTAGACAAAATATGGTTGTGATTCACTAGACTTGATGGAACCGAGGATGGTATGTGGCTTAAGATAGAATATGAAGGCAAGCCTGATTATTGTATGTATTGCAAGTTGCAAGGACACTTGGAAACTTCTTGTAGAAACAAGGCCCGAGATGAAAGGATTAAGGCTCAACAACAACAAGAGAAACTGGAGAAACATGCTCAAGAACACAACAAGGATACTGAAGATGGCTTCATTTCTGTGAACAGAAAAGGGAAAAACAATACCAATAGGAATATGATGAGAGAACAAGGAAAAACTCATTCTGACCATAACAATATCAAGGTCAATGATGATACTATGAAGCAGGATTTTACAACGGAGATTATAAATAAGAGAGAATATACAGAAGAAAGACAAACTGGTGGTGAGCAGAAAATAGCGGGCAGAGATAAAGGTAAGAACGATCAAAAGACTACCAGACAATCAGTTGAAGCCACACAAAAGCAAATCGCCAAAGGACAGCAACAACAACAACAACCCAGTAAAATCCAACATGGGGTCTGAGGAGAGTAAAATGTACGCAGACCTTACTCCTACCAAGGTAGGACGACTGTTTCCTGGAGACCCTCGGCCCAGTAAAAGCATAAATGCATAAAAAATGTTAGATTAAAATAGAAAATTAAAAGCTTTATGAGAAAAACAACAAACAAACAACGAATAGATAACAAATAAATACAAATAAATAAATACAAATAACAAATAACGATTAAATAAATAAATGAAAGCGTTACAGGTAAAATTGAGTAACAAAAGCATAGAAAGTAATAAATAATAACAGAAATAACAGAAATCAGAAGTCAAAGCGCAAGAGATCGTAATGCACTACTACGCCAAAGGACAGCAATCTACAAGAAATAGTATGGATAATAGAGAAATTGAGCAGCACAAACAGGAAAGTACAGGGGCCTCTAATAGAACAAACATCGTGAGTAACATCCACCAGGAAATCCAACATAAGATCATGGAGAAAACAAAAAAGAGAAACAATTGGCATAATGCTGAACACACAAATCAGTCAAAGTCTATTCTCCGAGAAGAAGGGATCAACAAAGCGGACAAATACAAAGACCACAATATTAACAACAAAAATCAAGAGAAAGGTACCAAGCAAATGACCAAAAGACAAGAAAAACAACAAAAAAAGAGTAAAGAACAAAGCATGAAGGATAGGCAAAAAGAACACATCGACAATGAATCTGAAAGTGAACCGGAATCTTCACAGAAGGATAGTCAGGAAGGTCAACAACAAAACAACACCAAGGAGGCAGATGGAAGAAAAGAACATAAAGTTGATACCTTTGGCATAGAATACTCTGAAGAGGAAGATTCTAACTATGATTCTGCTACTGCTTCCGATGATAATGAATCTGACCAGTACCAATCAGACAACGATAGTGATGAAATTGTTGAGACTACATCTGAGGGCCCTATTAGTCATTCTCAAAATGATGACATATCCAAGGCACTTGGAGATATCGCTGAAAAAATAAATCTCTCCCCTAGAGGAGGAGCCTCAACCAAGGGTGGAAGAACCTCTTCTAGAGGTAGAGGAAGCAAAACCAACTCTGAAAATCAGAACAAGCCAAATAAGAGCAAAGACACAACAACACCAAAAGCTAAATGATTAGTGCTCTATCATGGAATATTAGAGGCATCAACTCCGGAGGTGCCTTTGGCCGATTGAAACAACTCAAAAGACAATACAATTTACCTTTCATTGCTATTCAGGAACCGTTTGTTAAGGGCAACAAAATTGGCAAGTATAGAAGGGTTCTTAGAACTCAGTTTGCGTTTGCCAATTGCTAATAAAAATTGGATCTTTTGTGATGATTTCCTTGATTGGAGTATCATTTCGGACACTGAGCAGCAAGTCACCTTCATTGTCAAGAACAATGAGGATTGTATTAGTATTACCATTGTTTATGATAAATGTGATGTCAACTTAAGAATGGTTCTATGAGATGATATTAGAAACATGGCTACCAACTGTAATAATCCTTGGATGGTCATTAGAGATTTTAACTGCATCTTGGATTCTTGGATTCTAAGGAAAAGAAAGGAGGAAATGTTTATAATTCTTCAGAGGGCATCCCTATTCTCAAATGTATGCAGGACTGTGGTATGATGGACATGGGCTATAGACTATAGTGGTTTTAAATATACTTGGTGCAATGGATGGGCTCCAAGACACATAATTTGGAAAAGGCTTGATAGGGGGCTGGCAAACCATCAATGGGTTCAAAGATTTAATAACACCTCTATTAGCCATTTGGTTAGAACAGGTCAGATAATGCCCCTCTTCTTGTCTCTATTGCTTCCACCACTAATGTTACTGCTAAGTATTTTAGGTTTCTTATCCTTTGGGTCGAGGAGCAGGACTTTCAAGAAGTGGTCAAAACAGCGTGGACAATTCCAGTGGATGGATCACCTATGTGGAGATTCCATCTTAAGCTCAAAAACACTTGTAAACAGTTATCTTGGTGGTTCAAAAACTGCTTGGGAGATATCTTCAATAACACTAAGGAGAAGGACAAAATTGTTGCGGATATGGAAGAAAAATGTCAATTGGACAACAAAGAGATTAATAGGATGAATCTCAGTGAAGCAAATGTGAGATTAGTCAGACAATACAAGATAGAAGAGTCATTCTAGAGACAAAAAGCTGGCATCAAATGGCATAAAGAAGGTGATCTGAATACCAAATTTTTTCACTCGATTATGGCGTCCAAGAGAATAAGGCTGATTTTGAAAAAGGGTTCAACATGATAGAGGACAGTGGTTGGAAGGAGACGAAGCTATTGCTAAAGAGGCTATCTCTTTTTTCGAAAAGCAATTTACTCAAGATAACGATCACAAGGACTTTTCTATTCTCAGATGCCTTCCTAAAGTAGTTGAAGATGTTTACAATCATGAACTTTGTAAAAATCCTTCTATTCAAGAAGTTAAGCAACTGGTTTTTAGAGGCTACTCCTAAGTTGGATACTAAATTCATTATTTGGCAGAAGCCACATACAAACATGTTCAAGCTAAATACAGATGGCTGCTGTAAAGGTAATCCTGGTGAAGCTGCAGGTGGAGGTATTCTAAGGGACCACAATGGCAACATGAAAGTGGCTTTTTATTCATATTACGGGATCTCGACTAACAACAATGCCGAGGCCAACGCCTTACTTAAAGGGTTACAATGGTGTGAGGCAAACCACCTTGACAATGTAATCATAGAGACTGATTCCATGATTCTAGTCAACTGGATCAAAGGCACATGCAAAGGAATTTGGACTATGAGAAAGGAATTGGAGCAGATCGTCAACCTCCTGGAAAAAGGGAACTTCTAGGTGAAGCATTGCTATAGGGAGGCTAATTGTGTCGCGGATATTATAGCTAATTTAGGAGCAAAGGAAAAGAAAGAATTTTTCTTCAATAATGCTAATATGTTGCCAACACAAGTTAAAGCTGCTGTGAGGATTGACCAAGATCAACTCCCTAATCTCAGAGTTAGAATCAAGAGGAAGCAATTTAACTTTAATAACCATCTTTTAACCTTTTTTTTCTGTAGCCTTTTAGCTATGTACATGTACCAAAAAAGGTCTTTTGCTACTTACTTTCAGCACACAGTTATTCTCAGTCAAAATGCTAATGGCTATAGGGCATAAGTTGTACGAGGAGGACCTATTTATCCTATGCTCTCCTCATAGAGGCAAGGATAAGACGACTCCTAATTGTATATCTCTCATCATATTTGATATATACAGGTTGGGGTCTGGTGGTTTTTTTTTAAAAAAAGCACAAGGTTTTCAAGCAAATGTATAGACATGAAAAATTGAAGTTGAAATCAACAATTTGAGTGCTTATCCCCGAATTTGTGAACCATTACATCTTATATACTTACATATCAATTACTTTGTGCCATCAATATATCTTTTAAAACACATCTAGCTAATTATTTCTGTTCTAAGATACTTTTTCATGTAAGACGCTTCCTTTACAAAAAAACTATGATTTATAAATTTTAACGAGGTGAGATGGTAATGAAGATAGTGAAAATTACATGGAAAAGTAAAATCAATTTTCTCTCTGATTGGCTAAGTATATTTTGAAAATAAACTATTATCCTAGAAATGTATAATAATTTCGTCGTCATGAGCTGAAAATTATTAAATACACAGTAAAAAACAATTAAAATAGAAGTCATCCTAATTAATCTACAAACCCACACAAACCTATTACTCCTCCAACACACAGACACCTATTAGTTTTCAGTAATTTAAATTATCTTGAAAATTAAATTCCTAATTTACTGGCTCATGATCCACACGTACATATGACTTCATTTATTAAAATGAACAATCCGAGACCACACTGTCACGACCTAAAAATCGAGGTCATGATGACACACATCCTAAAACCCAAACTGATGTGTAAGCCTAAAAATAAAATTCATACGAGAGTCCCAAAGGGAAAGTCATGCCATGATTTAAGTGAAAAGAAAGACAATGAAGAAATTATCCCAAAACCTGGTGTCATAAGTATAAAGAACATCTAATACAAAGTTTGAATCTGAAGATACCTGAATAATACAAAAGACTGAGAAATAAAGATAGACTAGTGACGATCCGAATTCCGGGACCTCACCACTAATCTCAGAATACACAATACGCTAGAATATCAGCTGCCACGTGAGGTACCCTGACTAATATCTGCATAAAAAAGGGACATAGAAGTAGAGGTGAGTACAATTCACATGTACTCAGTAGGTTTTAGTCGTCTGAGTATAAGGAATTAATCAAACCTATGAAATAAACTAAGGAACGCTTCCACCTGCATATAGAAAACTCCCACTTCGGCATCGGTGCCGTCAGTTTATATATATATATATATATATATATATATATATATATATATATATATATATATATAATAGCGCGAGTAAAGTAAACCCATAATAACAACTCATAATCATAATTAACCAGATAATTTAAGCAGTACAAATATCAATGCAATGTAATGCAATATGATGATGCAATAATGTGGTGGTACAGTGGAATCAATACTGTCGCACAACCTGTCGTATACACCTGCCGAGCTGTGCTACCAAGCAGGACCCATGGGGGTCTCGCAGACCATATACCTCAATCATAATATCTTATTATCCTTGCCACCTCCTTATGGTCAAGGGATCACAATGCATCCACTACCCTGCCGTAAAACTGCCTCGGTTAGGGACTCAAGATACAAAGGTTTAAAGGTGTTTCATTTTCTTTCTCAAAAAGAATTTTCATATTTCTCAACTTTCCATATTTCATGATATGATGAATGAGGATGAATGCATCAAAATACATATGGCATAGAAGTAATATTCAACTCAGATGTGGTAGAAGGTTCAAAGTTCTCAAAACTTACCTACACGTGATATTCACCCTCAATAAATAGTAATAGAAAGGAAATACTTTCATTTAAATATTCACCCCTTTCTCAACAATATTTCAATACTCAAGTATTCTCAAAACCCCCAACTCAACCTCTCAGGCGAGCATCACAAGTCCAATAATATACTCAATCCTCTCTCTTAGGCAAATCACGAATCACATGCTCTTAAAGCAAATAAGATAACAAATAAGGCCCCCACACTGGCTATGTAATACAAATAAACCCCCACATGACAATACATTAATAAATAAGCCCCCACACGGGCATCACAATATATATAACATTCTCAACTCATACTACTACCCCATTCCAAAGTCTATAACATATGAATGACTAATTACCCCATCTCAATCTCAAAGAAGGATAGCCAAACCTACCTCAATTGCCGAAATTGCACTCGAACACCTCCACCAAACAAGAAGCTCTTAAATTCAACTCCCATAATGATAACCCACTATCAACAATGAAATATATACATCATAAGGAGTCCAATGATATCCATATTGATTTTTTTTATGGGAACAGACCCTACACGAGGCTCCCACCTCTCGTGCACAGTCAGGCGTTGAGCATCACCCCTAAGCCTTAACATAAAATAAAACAGAAAAATACAAGGAGAGGGACATAAACCTTACCTCCGATCCTATGTTGGTTCATAAGTCGGCTAACCTATTAAGGTCGGCTAACTCATCCCCATAGCAAAAGGAGCTATCTATAACTAGAAAGCAGTAAACCTATGAGAGGACTCCTCCCGATACAAGTCGACTAAGAAAGCATAAATGAGGGAGACTCTCCTCTTCCATGAGAAGACAAGAAAGTAACCTACACTAGTCCTATTAAACTATGCTACGTACCATACATAGCTAAATTGAGGAAGAACAAGTATATGAACCTTCTATCTCGCATGAGGTGAAGAAGCTCTTTTCATATTTGCCCTTTTTCGTCTTGTCATACCAAGTAAGTCCAAGGGAAGTATGCAACAGCATCGCAATCATGATTATTAGCTAAGGAGGATGAAACGAGAGGAAGTATATAGATCTATAATAACCAGCAATGTTGGAGTTGTTGTTGAGGAAACTAGTAACTGAAGAGCAGCAAATTGTAACTTGTAGGTGATGCAGCCATGGCATGAGCAGTTGCTTGGGTGTTTTTCCTTGCACTTTGCATGATTCCAGATCAATACCCACAAACAAACCAACAAGGAGCTCAAAGTAACTTGGAGCTGCTGTAAGAAGGCCCCTACATGAATGGTTGCTGTCTCCCTTTATTTGATTCTTTGTGGACCTGCACAAGAAAGTAGCCAAGGAAGCAAACCAGTGTGTGGGGGTTCTGTAGTGCCCATTGGAGGGCTCCTCAATTGCAAGTAGATGGAAGTTGAAGATTATTGGTGTTAGATTGTTGTAGTTGTATGGTTGCTGCTGTACGTTCTGAATTCCAAGGTGCTGTGGTTGGTTGCAACCCCTCTTATTGATAGTTGCTGCACTGCACAGCTGTGAAGCTGTTGTTGCTTCAAAAAATTCAGCTTCAGCACTCTGCAGCATGGTATCTGCAACTGCAGCTTCATGGATTTTGCATGTTCTGATGTTCCAACAGCCTGCATACACAGATAAACAAACACACAAACAAGAGCAATGGCCTCCCATAATGATTGATGGGTGTTGCTGCTGCCAGGAGGTTTAACAGATGGTGCCTTAGATATTGGAGGGTTCTTGTATGCCTGCACAGAATCCAGGAGGGCTATTGCAGGTGTTGTAGCATGGTAGCTGTTGGCTGCATCTACAAGTGCAACTATTCACTTTGTAATCCCTGCATCTGCAAAGAAAAACAACCCTGTTGCCACTGCTGTTGCTGCAGTTGTAGCCCATCTGTTGCAGGTGTGTCTTGATGTTACTTTATGTACTAGTGAGTGGTTGTATGCTGAAGTACTTGTTCTTGGGGATTGTAGTTGTGTATTGTACCTGCACAAGTAAAAGAACAAGAAGAAAAGTACCTCCAATACTCCTGCACAACAAACACTGTGCTGTGGTTCTGCAGGTCCATTGTGGACTTGTAGTTTATCCTTGTATGCTACATGTTGTTGGAGTTTTTGTGTGTTGTGGCTTGTAAACATATCACCAACTGTAACATGCTTTAATGTATCTCCAGATACCTGCAAATGCATAGACACAAGCCAACAAGACCAAAAACAAATAGACACCAACCTCCTCATTATGCTTACGTCGGCTAACTTTTTCAAGGTCGCTCGACTAATGTTTCCAATTATCCATTTGAGGTGGAACTTCTTGGGCCTTGTAGTTACTATATTTTCTGTGTTCTTACAACATTTGGAGGCCTTTTAGACAAGCTGGAAGCTCCAAGTAGTGAATTGCTCCATTTGAAGACTTAAGTCGGCTAACTTTTTCAAGGTCGCTCGACTAACGTCTCCAATTATCCGTTTGGGATGAAACTTCTTGGGATTTGTAATTACAGTATTTTCTATGTTCTTGCAACATTTGGAGGCCTGTTTGACAAGCTGTAAGCTCCAAGTTATGGAGTGCTCTATTTGAAGACTTAAGTCGGCTAACTTTTTCAAGGTCACTCGCCTAACGTCTCCAATTGTCCGTTTGTTATGAAACTTCTTGGGCCTTATCCCGATAGTATTTTCTGTAATCTTGCAAAGTTTGGAGGCCTTTTGATATGTCATGATGCATTTGTTGATTTGCTGCTGCTGTGGCTCAGTTACATTCACTGTTGCTCCTATAATGTAGCATATGCAAGTGATGTTGCTGAGATGCTGCAGGTCTATGGTAGGTTGTTGGTCCAAGAATTCCAATCCCAGCTGCTGAAACTCCAATACCAGGCTAAAAGCTTCATGATACCTGCACCAGATAAACAAACAAAAGGAAAAATCCCTTTGTTGATTCCTGTGCTGTATCTCTACAGCATTCTTGCAGCTCCAAAGCCATCTCCAAGTTATCCATTGGTTCATTTTGCAGCTGCTATGCCAAGAAGAAAACCTCACCTAGCTTGCAGTTGTTTGTTCCCATTTTCCAAATCTGCTGGTACCTACACAATCAAGAATGAAAAGAAAAAAGAAACTATCTACTCTAATCCTTACCTCTAGGGGTAGGTTGATTGCTCTAGGAAGGCAATAAACAAGGGAGACTCTCCCCTTTACAAAACTCCTAACTATGAATTTATACATAGGGAGTTCTGTACTACTATTAATGGTATACAATTCAAGGAGGTTGTTTGATCCTCTTCAGTTTTGTCCTCCTAAAATTTGGCATCCCCATTTTGTCTAGGATGTAGTATCCTCTTATTTCCTTAGGAAGCTGTTGAGCACTATAGAATTGAACTATGCTATCTACACTGTGGCTATGCTTGGAAAGTGTATCTGCAACAAAGTTAGCTTCCCTATAGATGTGCTTGTATTGAAAGAAATCCAGCATTATGATCAGCTCCTGCAGGTCTGTGATGTAATTCCTGATAGTCCAGGGTGGTGTAATCTCTTATTTTAGCCATTTCATAAGTAATTCAGAGTCAACCTCCAGTAGGACCCTACTGTAGCCATGTTGAATGCACCAAGTGATGCCCAGAAGTGCAGCCTGTACCTCAGCTTGGTTGTTAAAACCAACTCCAAGTGGTACAGCAAATGCATAAAGGAGGTTTCCTTTGTGGTCTCTTAGGATGCCCCCAGCTCCAATTTTCCCACGATTATTCAAATCACTTCCATTAGTGTTAAATTTAACCACATTGTAAGTTGGTTTGTGACAACTAACTTGGGTGATTTTCAGCTTCTGACTGCAGCTTTCCACCACAATTATTAGCTCCTTCCAGTCACTTGGCCAGCTAAGGTAAGGGAAAGATGTGAAGATCAGCATGTAAAGTTCTTTGATAACTGAGAACTTCACTCTAGTACTGCTTGACTTTTTTCCTCCATATTTGCTAGCACATCTGTTCTTCCATAGGTTCCAACAGATGAATATGGGGGTAGCTTGCATTAAAAGTTTATGGACTTCATTATTTGGTTTAACCAACCACCATTTCATCAGAGTGCTCCTCATGGGGCTGCTGCTGTGATGTATACCCCAACAATCAGAGAAATAATTCCATATATGTCTAGCCATGTGTCCTGAGATGAATATATGATCTATATTATCCCATCCTGACCTGTAGCAACAAGAGCACTGAACAGGTGCATGACCAAATTTCTCAATACTTTCATTAGTGGGCAACTTGCTTCTGAGAGTTCTCCAAACTAGAAAGGATATCTTAAATGGTATATTCTTATGCCATACATAAGTGTCAGTCATGGTTTTGTTCCTTTTTGGCCTGATCTTGTTCCAAGCTGAAGCACAAGTGAAGTTTCCATCTGAGGTCAGCTTCCAGTAGGCTGTATCTGGGATGTTAGGTTGATACTTGAAGGAAAAACTAAGAATCTTCTGTATCAGATGCTATGGTGCATGTTGCCTCACCTTCTCTTCATCCCATTCTCCATTCTTCAGGAACTTGGAGACAGTGGTATTGTTAAGTCTAGGTAGACTGTCTTTGTGATAAGCTAGGGGGCCAATTCCTAGCCAATCATCCCACCAAAAACTGCAAGAGCCTGAGTTAAGGTGCCACTGTATATGAGGCTCAATCTCAGCTTTGTTTGTCATCATGTGTTTCCACATAATTGATTGACCAGTGTCCCATTTCTTGATTACTGGATTTTCCCTTTGGCAATACTTGGCCCTCAGAAATCTCCCCCATAGAGTCTTCTTAAACCTGAAAATCCACCATTGTTTATATTGCATTGCTAGGCAGACATCTTTCAGATTTTTCATGCCAACACCGCCTTCATCTATTGGGTAGCTGAGGGTCTCCCATGATGCCCAATGGTATTTTCTTTTTTCTTTGTCCCATCCCCAAAAGAAGTCTGCTATTAGGGACTTTATTTGTTTGAGTGTAGTGGAAGTTGGAATCACAGCAGATAAGAGATGAATTGGGAGGGACTGCAACACATACTTCACAAGAGCAGCTCTCTCCCCATAACTGAGAATTTTGGTATGCCATCCTCTAATTCTGGATGTTACTTTGGACACCATACTAGTAAAGTATATGATCCTTTGACCTCCAATATATAAGGGGCAACCCATGTAAGTAATAGGGCTATGAGTTATTTTGAAACCAGTGGTAGAAGTGACCCTTTCAGTGATCTCAGGATCAGGATTCAAAGGGATCATGCACTGACTCTTTTGTGTGTTAATAAGCTGGCCTGAAGTCTGCTTATTGTCACGACCCAAGCCTAGGGCCTAGACGTGACATAGCGAATGAGGAACCCGAAAGTACCTCAAACAAGCCTCTTAGCATTCTTTTAGCCTTTCATAGGTAATGATGATAAATAGACAAGCGGAAATCATAATAATAAATATTCAACTTACATATGTCCAACAATACCTCTAACTATTAGATTTAATGGGGCTAAGACAAGTTCCTAGCTCACCCTCAATCATAATAGAAGAAATGCCATAATAAAATATCTTATCATATCATAAGCTAGAAAGACAAAAGAGTATTGTTCCCGGAACATGGGAACTCACCAAAAGTAGTCTTCGATGGAATATCAACTAGCCACGTGGAGGAGAACGAGGAGGAGCACCGATCCCTACATGGTGATATCATGTAGGCAAAAGAGTATGCGTTAGTACTTTGAATGTACTAAGTATGTAAGGATGCATGAACATTGAGAAAATATTATAACATTTATGTAATATGGAACATAATGTAATACATGCATAATAAATCATATGGATATCCTTTAAAACATTCATTTTGTGGGAAGCTAACCATAACCGACATTTAAGACCATGAGAGCTATTACATGGAATCCAACATAACCCCCTACGTTGGCCGGGGAGACTACTTGCCAGGTAGAACTCCGTCAACTTCATTCATTTCTTTAACTTTAACTTTAAGGGCTATTTATGGATCCATTAGCCTAAGCCTACAAGGGCTCCTATGTTGGCACATAGTTAATGAGGCAAAGGGTTGCTACTAGGATTCCCTTACCGAATCCCACCTCAATGCCTCATTCGGTGCTAAGTCAATCCCACGGAGTAGTTTAATACTTCAAAATATTCATAGCATATAATTTGAGAATTCAAACATCATATTCGGTAGAATAGCTCATTAAAACATTTGATAATTCAAATATGCAAGAATTGTCCTTATTGCATAAAGAATCCATCATTCATATCATTTCATCATTCTTTCATTTCATCATTCTTTCATTTCATAAGACTCCCTTTTTGATCATGGATATTGCTTTCATAAACATTTATTTGGAGTCAAAGCTTTCAAGTCAAACTTTATTAAAAACATAGTAAAACTAGGTGGGTTCAAATCACTTCAACTTGCAAATATGTATGTAAATAAATATACATAAATACTTTGAAATCCATTAATTAAAAATCATGCTTTAAACAACCCACCATGAATTTCAAGAACCTTTAAATAGATAAATAAAATAATTACTTGTAAACCATCAATTCATACATATAAAATTATGTTGTATCAAAATAGACCAATAATCATTAGTTTAACCATGATTCATACTATTAAATAAAATTAAGAAGTAACATAAGAAAATATTACTTGAAATCAAGATATTTAATTAAAAGAGCTTTTGGACTACATGGGTGGAAGAACCCATGGATAAACACACACATAACTTAGAGTAGAGCTTAAAGAAAATAAATATAATTTATCATATAATCAAAATAATTTAGGCATGAGAGTGGAAGGAATACTCTCATTGAAGCCTTACATACCTGGAAACCGAAGCTTTAGTTGGTACCGGAAGACTTAATGAACACTCTTGAGTCCTAGCTTCTCTCCTTGCTGGAACGTTTTGTGTACTACCCGGAATATATGAATCACCGGAATAGTATTTCTTCACTACTAAGAACTAAAACTATATTTGAGAATGTGTATAGAGAGAAGATTTGCTTGAGAAAGCTTGATGAATAAAATGAGGAAATAAGGTGGGTATTTATAGGTGGGAAAGATGACCTAACAATAAATAAAATAATTATAAATAAAAATCTGAAAATTTAGTGGAATATATTGATGTCATGGATGATGTTAAATGGAGGACAATTTATGTCATGAGTGATGTCAAATGTATCTAGATCTTTCTATGGTAGGTGAAATGAGTTATCTTTGACAGAATACTCTTTTTGGAAGCTGCGTTTGAATAAGATAAATTCCTTATTAGGATTTGGTGTCTTCATAAGAATTGTAGATATGGAAGTCTAGTTTCATATCGTTCAAGAATCAACCAATTTGGATAAACCTACAGTGAGATATGATTTTTCTTCTATAAACACTCATTTCCGTAACAGCATCCTACCTTACAAAGATTAATTTATTTGACCTACTTAACCTCCGAATCTTAAGATATGGTCTTCATAAAAGTTGTAGGTAATGATCTTGTGGTTACTCAGAAATTTGAATCACTCAATTTGGATATTTCTATGAAAGGTTATGACCAAAATACAGAGGCTGTATCATGTTTAGGCAAAAATTGAAACATCGTATACAACGTTTTTAGGGGATATTACATTATCTCCCCCTTGGGAACATTCGTCCTCGAATGAGAAAAGACTTAGCTTGAGTAGAGTAGAGTATTAACAAACAACCTATCATTAATGCAACAGTGTAATTTAAAATATCGTTTAAAAAAAATATTTCATAATTTTGCAAGCATGTGACAAGAAAAGTTGAGATGTAAGGATTTCAAGTAATTGAGCAAGGACAACTTAATACCTTAGGTTTGGGTAGAGGGGAAAAGATGAGGGTATCTCTTAATCATATCCGCTTCCGCTTCCCATGTTGCACTTTCTATTTGTTGATTCCTCCAAAGGACTTTAACAGATGCAATTTCTTTGTTCCTCAATCTCTTAACTTGCCGATCCAAAATTTCCACAGGAACTTCTTCATAGGTCAAGTTTTCTTCAATATTCACTACTGCCATAGGTACAATGGAACTAGAATCACCCACATGTTTTTTCAACATAGACACGTGAAACACCGGATGAACCATGGCCATTTCCAATGGTAATTCCAACTCATATGCAACCTTACCAACACGTCTCACAATTCTATAAGGCCCTACATATCTAGGGCTCAATTTCCCTTTCTTACCAAATCGAACCACACCTTTCATGGGTGAAACCTTCAGATACACCCAATCATCCACATTAAACTCAAGATCCCTTCTTCTAGTGTCAGAATAGGACTTTTGACGACTTTGAGCCGTCTTCAACCTTTCTCTAATGATCTTCACCTTCTCTAAAGCATCAAGTACCAAATCGGGGCCCAACAAGGTCATCTCACCTACTTCGAACCAACCTACCGGTGATCTACATCGTCTCCCATACAAAGCCTCAAACGGTGCCATCTCAATACTTGAGTGGTAACTATTATTATAGGCAAACTCGATGAGAGGTAGATGATCATCCCAATTCCCTTTAAACTCCAACACACAAGCCCTTAACATATCCTCTAGTGTTTGAATCGTCCTTTCGGCTTGCCCATCCGTTTGAGGATGGAATGCTGTGCTCAACTTTACCTTAGTACCGAGGCCTTTTTGAAATGATCTCCAGAAGTGAGAAGTGAATTGGGTACCACGATCCGAAATAATGGATAATGGCACACCATGCAACCTCACCAACTCCCGAATATACAACTTGGCATAGTCTTCGGCACTATAGGAAGTTTTAACCGGTAAGAAGTGAGCTGACTTAGTCATTCTATCAATAATTACCCAAATCGAGTCATGACGTTTCCGAGTATGAGGCAAACCCACTACAAAATCCATATTCACATTTTCCCATTTCCAAGTTGGGATTTCAATGTCTTGGGCTAGGCCACCCGGTCTTTGATGTTCGGCCTTCACTTGTTGACAATTTGTACATTCGGACACAAACCTTGCTATGTCCTTCTTCATGCCACCCCACCAATACAACTCCTTTAAGTCTCGGTATATTTTTGTTGAACCAGGATGAATGGAGTATCTAGAATTATGAGCCTCCATCAAGATCAAACTCCTTAGGCCATCAACATCTGGAACACATATCCGACCTTGGTAGTATAGAACCCCATCTCCCCCTTGGGAAAAGACTTCTATCTTCTTTTCCTTTACCAACTTCTTTAACTCGATAAACTTTGGGTCAAGATCTTGCTTTGATTTAACATCCACCACCAAAGAGGATTCAGAACTATTTTGAACAACCATACCCCCATCATTAGTACTACCCAACTTCACCCCTAATCTAGCCAATCGGTAAACATCTTTCACCAACTCCCTCTTCCTTTCATCCACATGGGCCACACTCCCCATAGATATTCTACTAAGTGCATCAACAACCACATTGGCTTTACCCAGATGATAGTGCACACTCATGTCATAGTCCTTAAGGAGTTCTAGCCACCTCCTTTGCCTTAGATTAAGGTCCTTTTGGGTAAACACATATTGAAGACTCTTATGATCAGTATATACATCCACATGCACCCCATAGAGGTAATGCCTCCAAATCTTCAAAGCAAAAACAACAGCCGCCAATTCAAGGTCATGGGTAGGGTAGTTGCGCTCATGCACCTTTAATTGCCTAGAAGCATAGGCTATTACCTTGCCTTTTTGCATTAAGACACAACCTAAACCAATCTTTGAAGCATCACAATAAACTACAAATCCTTCTAATCCTTCTGGGAGAGTCAAAATAGGAGCAGAGGTAAGTCGATCTTTTAAGGTCTGGAAACTCTTCTCACACTCATCTGTCCATATGAATTTGGATTTCTTTTGGGTCAATTTTGTCATAGGAGATGAGATGGAAGAAAAGCCTTTGACGAACCGTCTATAGTACCCGGCTAGACCTAAGAAGCTCCTAATGTCTGAAGGAGATAATGGTCTAGGCCAATTTTTGACTGCCTCTATTTTCTTAGGATCAACCTTGATTCCATCACCGGACACTACGTGACCAAGAAATGCTACCTCCTTTAACCAAAATTCACACTTACTAATTTTTGCAAATAATTGTTTATCCCTCAATGTTTGAAGCACAACTCTCAAGTGATTTTTATGTTCTTCCTCACCCCGAGAGTAAATTAAAATATCATCAATGAAGACTACTACAAAGGTATCAAGGTAAGGTTTGAACACCCTATTCATCAAGTCCATAAACACCGCTGGTGCATTCGTCAACCCAAAACTCATCACCACAAACTCATAGTGACCATACCTTGTTCGGAAGGCTGTTTTGGTAATGTCACACTCCCTTACCCGTAGTTGGTGGTAGCCGGACTGAAGGTCGATCTTGGAGAAGTGACTTGCCCCTTGTAATTGATCAAACAAGTCATCTATTCTAGGGAGTGGGTACTTGTTCTTAATGGTCATCTTATTTAATTGCCGATAGTCTATGCACATTCGAAGTGACCCATCCTTCTTTCTTACAAATAGAACGGGAGCACCCCATGGCGAAATACTTGGTCTTATGAACCCCTTCTCTAACAAGTCCTTTAATTGTTCCTTCAGCTCTTTCAATTCTGCTGGGGCTATACGGTAAGGAGGAATAGAGATAGGTTGGGTATCGGGGAGGATATCAATACCAAAATCAACTTCCCTTTCGGGAGGGATACCGGGAAGGTCATCAGGAAAGACATCGGGGAATTCATTGACTATAGGAACTGACTCAAGAGAAGGACTTTTGGAGTTGACATCCCTAACCCTCACAATATGGTAAATACATCCCTTAGAAATCATTTTGCGAGCCTTAAGATAAGAAATAAACTGACCCTTAACCACCGAATCACGACCCTGCCATTCAATAACAGGCTCATTTGGAAATTGGAACTTGACTCGACGATTCCTACAATCTATGGAAGCATAAGATGCATGTAACCAATCCATCCCAAGAATGACATCGAAATCTATCATATCAAGCTCAATGAGATCATAAGGAATAACTTTATGCAAGATAGACACAAGGCAACCCCTATAGACCTTTCTAGCAATAACTGACTCACCAACGGGGGTAGACACCAAATAAGGCTCTAATAACATTTCAGGTAAAACATCAAATCTATTAGCAAGGAATGGAGTAACAAAAGATAAATTTGCACCCGGATCTAATAGTGCATACACATCAAAAGAAAAGACCTTTAACATACCGGTAATGACATTGGGTGCATCCTCAACCTCTTGTCTCCCATGCAAGGCATAAAAGCGGTTGGTGCGTTGGACACCTCCTTGGACTTGTTGACCATGAGCAATTTGGCCTTGAGTCCTACCACCACCATCTCTACAATCCTTAGCATGGTGGCCCAGCTTGCCACACTTAAAGCATGCATTGGAGCCAACTAAGCATTCCCCTTTGTGAGTCCTTCCACACTTCTTGCAAGCAGGGAAAGTTTGAGTAGCAACATTCTCTCTGGGAATCATTGGTTTACCACTCTTGTCCTTGTTGAACCTTGGAGGAGGAGTATTGGTGGAACCTTTCCCCATAAATCGTTGCCCACCTTGGCCTTTGCCATTGTTACCATAATCGGACCTTTGAGGGTTAAACCCTCCACCATCCACTCTAGCCGTTTTGAACCCCCTTGATCTCTCTCTAAGCTTCTCTTCTTCAATTTGTTATGCATAAGTCATTAACCAAGAGATATCCATCTCCTTGATCAACATGGCCGTTTTGCACTCCTTGGACACCAAGCTTGAGACACCGGAAATAAACTTGCTCATCCTAGCTCTTGGGTCGGAAACCATAAAAGGAGCATACTTTGACAACTTAGTGAATTTGAGAGCATACTCCCTCACGCTCATACTCCCTTGACGGAGGTTGATGAACTCTTGGATTTTGGCCTCCCTTAGCTCTAATGGGAAGAAGCGGTCTAGGAAGGCACCTTTGAACTCTTCCCATCCTATCGACCCTATTTCTTCATCCCTCTCAACAATCCATTGTTCGTACCATACTCGAGCCACACCTTTGAGTTGATAGGCCACTAGCTCGGCCTTCTCATTTGGTGGCACACCCATAGATAGCCACAATCCGGTACACCTCATTAATGAACTCCATAGGGTCCTCATCTAGTTTAGAACCATCGAACTCGGGTGGATTCATCCTTTGGAAATCCCGAATCTTAGAGGCTGGATTTTGCATTTGGGGAGAAGGAACACCTAGATTCCCTTGGTTAGCTACGACTTGAGCTAACAAAGTAATAACACTGCGAAACTCGGCATGGGTTACCCCATCCTCATGATGTTGGGCATTAGGAATCGGAGGAGTTTGGTCCTCATCGTCAACCCTTGCTCTTCGAGGTGGTCTTCCACGAGTCATTATCTAGAGAACACAAAATGGGTCGTTAGTTAAAGGAAAGCTTAGGACACTCTAAGGCACGACATGAATTTGAAAGAAGTGAAAATTTTCCTAAATGCCTCATAGTCTCTTATTCATAATTGTGGCGCGCTTCACAACCATGAGCAAGAACCTATTCGATGCGGCATGTTGGACTTCCAAGGATCATTCAAAACCTCGGGCTCTGATACCAAGTTTGTCACGACCCAAGCCTAGGGCCTAGACGTGACATAGCGAATGAGGAACCCGAAAGTACCTCAAACAAGCCTCTTAGCATTCTTTTAGCCTTTCATAGGTAATGATGATAAATAGACAAGCGGAAATCATAATAATAAATATTCAACTTACATATGTCCAACAATACCTCTAACTATTAGATTTAATGGGGCTAAGACAAGTTCCTAGCTCACCCTCAATCATAATAGAAGAAATGCCATAATAAAATATCTTAACATATCATAAGCTAGAAAGACAAAGGAGTATTGTTCCCGGAACATGGGAACTCACCAAATGTAGTCTTCGATGGAATATCAACTAGCCACGTGGAGGAGAACGAGGAGGAGCACCGATCCCTACATGGTGATATCATGTAGGCAAAAGAGTATGCGTTAGTACTTTGAATGTACTAAGTATGTAAGGATGCATGAACATTGAGAAAATATTATAACATTTATGTAATATGGAACATAATGTAATACATGCATAATAAATCATATGGATATCCTTTAAAACATTCATTTTGTGGGAAGCTAACCATAACCGACATTTAAGACCATGAGAGCTATTACATGAAATCCAACATAACCCCCTACGTTGGCCGGGGAGACTACTTGCCAGGTAGAACTCCGTCAACTTCATTCATTTCTTTAACTTTAACTTTAAGGGCTATTTATGGATCCATTAGCCTAAGCCTACAAGGGCTCCTATGTTGGCACATACTTAATGAGACAAGAGGTTGCTACTAGGATTCCCTTACCGAATCCCACCTCAATGCCTCATTCGGTGCTAAGTCAATCCCACGGAATAGTTTAATACTTCAAAATATTCATAGCATATAACTTGAGAATTCAAATATCATATTCGGTAGAATAGCTCATTAAAACATTTGATAATTCAAATATGCAAGAATTGTCCTTATTGCATAAAGAATCTATGATTCATATCATTTCATAATTCTTTCATTTCATAAGACTCCCTTTTTGATCATAGATATTACTTTCATAAATATTTATTTGGAGTCAAAGCTTTCAAGTCAAATTTTATTAAAAACATAGTAAAACTAGGTGGGTTCAAATCACTTCAACTTGCAAATATGTATGTAAATAAATATACATAAATACTTTGAAATCCATTAATTAAAAATCATGCTTTAAACAACCCATCATGAAATTCAAGAACCTTTAAATAGATAAATAAAAGAATTACTTATAAACCATCAATTCATACATATGAAATTATGTTGCATCAAAATAGAGCAATAATCATTAGTTTAACCATGATTCATACTATTAAGTAAAATTAAGAATTAACATAAGAAAATATTACTTGAAATTAAGAGACTTAATTGAAAGATTTTTGTACTACATGGGTGGAAGAACCCATGGATTAACACCCACATGACTTAGAGTAAAGCATAAAGAAAATAAACATAATTTATCATATAATCAAAATAATTTAGGCATGAGAGTGGAAGGAATACTCTCATTGAAACCTTACATACCTGGAAACCGAAGCTTTAGTTGGTACCGGAAGACTTAATGAACACTCTTGAGTCCTAGCTTCTCTCCTTGCCGGAACGTTTTGTGTACTACCCGGAATATATGAATCACCGGAATAGTATTTCTTCACTACTAAGAACTAAAACTATATTTGAGAATGTGTATAGAGAGAAGATTTGCTTGAGAAAGCTTGATGAATAAAATGAGGAAATAAGGTGGGTATTTATAGGTGGGAAAGATGACCTAACAATAAATAAAATAATTATAAATAAAAATCTGAAAATTTAGTGGAATATATTGATGTCATGGATGATGTTAAATGGAGGACAATTTATGTCATGAGTGATGTCAAATGTATCTAGATCTTTCTATGGTAGGTGAAATGAGTTATCTTTGACAGAATACTCTTTTTGGAAGCTGCGTTTGAATAAGATAAATTCCTTATTAGGATTTGGTGTCTTCATAAGAATTGTAGATATGGAAGTCTAGTTTCATATCGTTCAAGAATCAACCAATTTGGATAAACCTACAGTGAGATATGATTTTTCTTCTATAAACACTCATTTCCGTAACAGCATCCTACCTTACAAAGATTAATTTATTTGACCTACTTAACCTCTGAATCTTAAAATATGGTCTTCATAAAAGTTGTAGGTAACGATCTTGTGGTTACTCAGAAATTTGAATCACTCAATTTGGATATTTCTATGAAAAGTTATGACCAAAATACAGAGGCTGTATCATGTTTAGGCAAAAATTGAAACATCGTATACAACGTTTTTAGGGGATATTACACTTATACACTTCCAGTGTCTTCATGATCAGCTTGAGAGAGTAACTACATATTGAAGTGAAAATGATTATATCATCAACAAAGCTCAAAGGATTAATCAATGGACCTTTCTTCTCCATGTGGAAACCTTTGTACAAATAGTGTTGATGAAGATTATTGAGCATTCTTGATAGTACCTCAGCACCTAAAATAAATAGGGCTGGGGATAGTGGATCTCCCTATTTGAGGCCTCTTGTAGAGTGGAAGAAACCATGCCTACCTTCATTCACAATAACTGAATACCAGTTATTAGCCATATGTCTCCAAACCATGTCAATAAATACTTCTCCAAATCCAAACCTTCTCATGACTAGACATATAAATGCCCAGGACACCCTGTCATAGGCTTTGACCATGTCTAATTTGATCACAACATTATCTCCAAGCTTTGGTTTTTTAATGCTATGAGTGATTTCCTGTGCCAACATAATGTTTTCAGATATACTTCTTCCCTTAACAAAACCTAACTGATTTTCAGAGATCAGTTGAGGAAGAATAGGAGCAAGTCTGAGACATAGGATCTTTGAAATAACTTTATTGGTGAAGTTACTTAGTGATATAGGCCTGAAATCTGATAACTTATTAGGATGATCTACTTTTGGGAGTAGGACCAAACAAGCATGTGAGATGAACTTGGGAATAGAATGCCCACAAAAAAAGTATTTCACCAAATTGAATAAGTCTTCACTGATGATATCCCAGTAAGTTTGGAAGAACTTGCCATTAAAACCATCTGGACCTGCAGCAGATACATCACTGAGGGAAAATACAGCTTCTTTCAGCTCCTCTTTAGTAGGCATAGCATTAAGAGACTGGTTTTGATTATCTGTGATGGATTTGGGGATACATCTGAGGATATCTTCATTGATAGCATCATCCTTACCAGTAAAGATCTTCTCAAAGTAGTCACATGCAGCAGTAGCTATATTCTGATCACCTTGAATAGTATTATCTTGTTCATCAGTAATCTGATGGATGAATAATCTTCTTCTCCTTCCTCTAATAATAGCATAAAAGTACTTGGAATTGGCATCTCCCTCCTTAAACCACTGAAGCTTAGTTTTTTGTTTAAGGATGGATTGTTCAGTCTTTAAGTATTTAATGTACTGAGCATTCACAAGATTCAGCTTGATCTTGTTATCCTCAGACTTGTCTTGGATGAGATCAACTTCAGCTTGCTTTACCTTCTCTTCAAACTCTTTAACAGCTTCATATATGTCCCCATACTGTTGCCTTGACCAGCTACTAAGGGTATTAGCCACCCTCTTAAGTTTTAAGTGGAATATTCTCATTGGATTACCCTCTACTGGTCTTTCCCAACAGACTCTAACAGTGTACTGGAAAGTCTCATTATCCACCCAACAGTTGAGGAACTTGAAGTATTTGATAGGATTACTGTGAGTCTCCTTACATTCAAGTAATAGGGGGAAGTGATCTGAACCTATTGAAGCAAGATGAGCCACAGTAGTCATGGACATCATCTCTAACCACCTATTATTCACCATGGCCCTATCCAGTCTCTTCCAAATTCTAACTTCCATGTCCCTGTTGTTGCACCATGTAAATTTCTGCCCATGGAATCCCAGATCAGTGAGACCACATGCCTCAATTACACTTATGAACTCTAAGCTTTTGTTCATATTGTATGGTTGTCCTCCTAGTTTTTCATCAATATCAGTGATCATATTAAAGTCTCTAATAATGCACCATGGCTTGTTTGTGTCAGCATACTGCAACATTTTATCCCAAAGAGTTCTTCTCATGTAATCCTTACACTTGGCATAAACAAATGTAATAATATGAGAATTAGGATTAGCCACATATTTGATTTCACAAGTACACTATTGTTCATCTTGGTCTACAATAGAGCAGTCCACATCCTTAGTCCAAAACAACCAAATCTTGTTATTGGGATTATGAATGGCGCTGTCCATTCTTAGCTGAATTCTGTAGTGGTTGAGATGTGATTGATTAAAAAATGGTTCCAGGATTGCCAACATAGTTAATTTGTGATAATCTTTGAGTTTTTGGAGTCTATCCAAGGCACCTTGAGTATCAATACTCCTTGCATTCCAGCATATTGTATTCATCATCAAAGTTTCAGGGATTTGGACCTTGTGTTGATGCCACTCTTACAAGTAGCATTATTTGAACTGGTGGAGATGTCATGTTTCTATTTTTTCTTCTTCTTCTTTGTTTGCTGACCCCTGGGTGATAAACCCTGCTTCTCAGTGACCTGTAACACTTCATCCTGAGTTGTAGAATCTGTGATATCATCCAATGCTCTAATGGGAGAGGCACTAGTTTCCTCATCCTCATCATGTGTTTGTTCCCTTTGATCTAGGTCCTCTTCATCTTCAGATTGAATAGGTCTATATTCATCCTCCAAGTCATCTGATATGGCTCTCTTATTAAGAACACATAACTCAGTAGAGCTGGATTGAATTTGAAGAGGTGTAACATGAATCCCTGCTTGTTCATCAACCAACACATAGTTCACTCTGTGTTGTGTCTTTTCAGACAGAGATTTTTTACTTTTTTTTCTATCTTTTTCTTCAGTGCCTCCCTCTTCTTTTTACTCAAAGAAAGAGTATATTTATTGTTCAGTAGCTGAATCACTGCACCTGTATTTTGTTCACTAATTTTTGGAGATTCAACACCTCCCTTATCACTGTCCTCTAAAAACTGTTGAACATCATCTTATTGCAATGGCATGTTGGACCTTATATCTGCTGGAATAGTGGTGGCAGGGGCTCTAGGGTCTTTCCTATGGTCAACCAATAGACTTTCCCTCCCCTTGGTTTCCCCTTCCTGCAGATTATTGATTTGCTCCTGTATTCCTCCAACCTGACCTCCACAGACTTCTCCAGCTATAATATTAATACTATTTAAGATATTAACGTAATTGGGGGAGCCATGGGGGTGTGGGAGCATTAAGTCAATACCTGGGATTTTTCCATTGGCTTTGTTGCTTTCCACATTATTCAAACCAGTATTTGGTGCACACCTGGCAGTAAAATTTTGCTCTTTTTGTTTGTCTGCAGGTCTGCTATTTTCATTAACATGTAATACCTGCTGTATGGGATTATGGGGGCTGGGATCCGATATTGTATGGGAAGTGGGGAGTAGGCTCTGGACTCCAGAGTCTACATTACAAGCTTGGATATTACAAGTATTAAAGTTAGAGTTATTAAGCATACCTGCCTGCTGTTGAGATTTTCCTTTTTGCTGCTGCCTATAATATGCTGGGGTGGTACTGAACTTTCCCCTTTTGTCATGGATACTTGTGTTTTATGTTGTTGTGGTTGTTGTTGGTTGTGTTGTCCATCTTTTTTGCCTTTCCTCCTTTGAATTTGCCAACCTGCATGTTCTTGGTCTCTTTTTTCAACTTCAGCTTTGCTAGTGTTTTGTTGTTCCTTAGTTTGTTTGTCTTCTTGGTGTTTTAGCTCCTTGTTCTGTTGTTCCTTATTCTTTTCATTGCTGGACTTATCTTTGTTTCTTGCTTCTTCTTCTTGAACTTGCTTTTTCTTATTATCTTCATCCCTTCTTTTCACAGTACAAACATGAATGGTGTGACCTTGATGTTTGCAGTGTTGACAGTAATTTGGCACCCCCTCATATTGGATAGACTGCCACCTTCCTGCTCCATTTTCATCTTCACCATAACCCATCCATACATGCTGTGGTCTTTGTTTTGTAAGGTCAATTTGTACTTTGACTTTTGCAACACTACCCCTTGTTTTCTTGTAGGTTGCCAAATCCAAGAACAACACCTTTCCAATTGGGGATAGTAATGGGGTTACCACTTCAAGACGATAACAGTGCCAAAGTAATTCAGGTAATATAGCCCATATAGGAACTAGAGATGTTTCTTCTTCAGGCTTGAAGGTGGGGGTCCACAGCTGGAGTCTCATAAGTTGGCCATTTATGTACATTTTTCCTTTGGACCATACAGTAGAGTGATCATACTCATTGTCCAAGTCTATGTACAGATGCCTAGAGTTAAAATGGGTAAGTTTTACTCCTCCTCTGAGCTCTGTTTGCAAGATGAATTCCTTTCTAATGGTTTCCATCTTAGGCATAGTATTTGTGAATTTTCCTATTAGAGTATACTTACAATCACTAGCCAATTTCACCAGGAAATATTCTTTTGTAAATACTATAGCTGGATAGCTTTGCTTTGTGGTAATTTTGGGGGGTTCAATGTCAATAATGTCTGTTTTCATAGCTTCTTGGGCTCTCAACTTAGTAGCCAGAGTTTGGTGGATGACAGGATTAGGAGGGGTTGGAGTATTAGTATTTGGGTGCTTGGTTTGTTTGTCAGGTAAATTAGTATTGGGAAGCACCACATGATTATTAGGAGTAGGAGTATTAAAACTTGGAGCTCTAAGTTAGTTTGAGTTTTTGGAACCTAGGTTGCTTTCAGTATTCAGAGCAGCAGGTTTGTTAGTAGATTTAATAGCATCAAAATTATTTGACACTTTCATAGGATTTCTATTAGGAACATAAGGTCTATGGACAGGTTGAGATTTCACATTGAGCCCCCTGTTCAACTGGGCAGGTTGTTTGTTTTTTTCAACATTACCAAGTATTATGTTCCCCTGCTCCTTGTGCTTAGCAACAAGATCAGCATCAACATTGTGACTAGAATTCTGAATTTCCTCATTATTCTTGGTCACAGCAAGATGCAAATTAGTAGGCTTAAAAAGTAGCAGCATTAGCTAAATTTCCTTTTTGTACATTATTATCAAGTAAGCTAAGTTCATGAGGTTCGACAGTGTCACTATGCATTTGAATAACATTGTTACTATGATCAGCACTTTTTACTAGATATTGGTTGAAATAGTTAGAAGACTTACCTAGATGAGCCACAGTAGGAGCATTGTTCCATTGCTTATCAGTGAAGTTCCCCTTCGAAATTTCTTTTGGTGCATGACCATTTTCTTCAATGCCTTCCAATATTAGCATTCTATTTCCTTGTTGGTGATTTTGAACATGATCCAATACAACAACCACAACTTCAGATCGAACAACACTGTGACAGTGTTCTTCAGGGAGATGCAAGTCTTGACGACTTTTTGAATTTGAGCTTGTTGATGGTGATTCGAGGAACTCTATATAGCTTGGAAGCTTCATAACACCTTGATGAGTCTTTTGGAATTGGTCTCTTGCCAATTGGTTCACCGGAGCTCCGACACCACTAAAGTCGTCTTGACGACTTTTTGAATTTGAACTTGTTTGTGGAGATTCGAGACATGTGTTATAGTTAGAAACCTTATCCACACTGTTACGCACCTTTTGGTATTGGTCTTGGATGAATTGGCTCGCCGGAGCTCCGGCGACTCCATTGTTGTCAGAGCTCAAGGATAAATTCAAAGAGTGTGGCAGTGATTCGAGGTGGCGCACATGGCTGGGGAAATTGATAACAGCTTGAGGAACATTTTGACATTCATCTTGTGCGTTATGGCTTGCCGGAGCTCCGGCGCCGACAACAATTTGTTTGCCAGAGTTGATTTCATCGGAGATTTTTGTTCCTAGCGGGGCGCCTTATCCTTGCGAACAAAGCCCAGGTGGTTTGAGGGCTCGAATATCGCCGGAGGTGGCTGGAAATTGAAGGCGCAGTGGTGGCGCACTGGTGGAGATGCTGAGCTGATGCGCCTCTGCATTTCTCTCAATTGGGACTAAATTGTTTTGTGAATTTTGCACTGTGGTTGGCATATGGGATGAAGAATCATCTCCAATATTGTTTATAACCTTTAGCAATCCACTATTTCTCAAGGATATGATTTTTTCAGCTTGCAGCAGCTCCTCACTCGAACAATAAACAATGATCACTTCAGTCTTTTGCAAATTTGAGGAGCTGTAGGTGGAATCTGAGGGTGAGGTAACTTTCGTTATGTTCGTATCGACGGAATCTACGATTCCATCTTTCGAATGAAATTTTTCGAGGTCTGGAGGTGGGTCCCACCCCATTTCGTTTTTGTGACTAAAATGCCCTTTCTTGAGAGCTTTCCTTAGAGAGATGTTTTAGAGAGAAGATGAAATCATAAAATATTGATAGGTTTTGGAATTGGGGGTAAAATGGTCTCAAATTTAACTATTTTCGAAAAGGGTCAAATATGGAAATTTATTGGACAATCACATTCTACTTGTAATAAGGAACTCATGGTTGAAAAATCCATAACAATAGAGCTCAAAATAAGTTAGAAATCATCATTTTTCTTAAATTCGGATTAGGAAAGAAATAAAGATTTTTTGGGGTTTGAAACTAAAATTTAGGAGTTAAAATCATCAAGTACTTAATGAAAAAGGAAGGTTTTAGGTCAAAAATCACTTACCCAACACTTTTCCACGAAAATCTCTTCTCAAATCACCTCAAGAAGTTCAAGAACTCAAACAAATGGTGAAAAATATTGAAATGGGAAGAAAAGGACATTTTCTGTCCAAAAAGTTACTGTTTGTCTCCATTCTCATATAAAGGATCAAGCCTATTCAATATATTTATCCAACTCTTATTCATTAAATATATAACCTATACATATAGCAAACAAGAATCAAATAATAAGTTTTTTTGGCAAAAGCTGCGCATATTGTTATTATTTTGGCTAATGAAGATGCACATTTTCACTTCTAAAAGTTTCACTTTAAGAACATACCAGACCATATAATACATATTTGCGGCACACGTAATATACAAAAACTCATCTTATAAAGTTAAAACTTCAAACAATGTTCTGCCTCCATCTTATATGTTGATATTTTATAATAGAACTTTTTTTAAGAAGCACTGCTCTGTTCTTTTTATTAGATACTATGAAAAATCCGAGAAACCCAAAAAATCCAAAAAAATCCGAAAAAACCGAAAAAAATTGATATCGAAAAACCCGACTTTTATTGGTTTGGTTTGATTTATAGATTTAATAACACAACACAAATGGTTTGGTTTGGTTTGTAAAAAATCCGAACCAACCCGGTCCATGTACACCCCTACCTGTAACAATCTCTAAAAAGAACTTCAAGTAATATACTCACCTCAAGAACAACCAAAAGAGCTTCAATGAAAATACTAAAAATTATGGGTTGTCTGAAATTTTAATTGATAAAGAGAACTGTGATTTTCAGAATTGAAAGGAGGAAGCCCTAAATTGGAACTGAAAGAGGGAAGCCAAAAAACTTACCGCCAATTTCTTTTTTTCCTTTGTACGTATCTGATCCATAATTATCGCTTCAAATCTGCAAACTTCCATATTTGTAGATGACTTTAATTTATGGAGAGAAAATTGTATAATTGAAAAGACTTGACCAATTTTAAGGAAGATAGGACTAAGTTTGAGAAAATGAGTCAAATTGAGAAGACCCAACTGTTATACCCCCCACTTTGGTACCTTGAGACGTGTTCTTAAGCTTCTTGAAAGTGGTAATGAGATCCCTACTTGCTACAATGTGACTAAACAATCCTAAGGAAGGGAGGATGAGGCCGTCCCAAATGATTGAAATAGATTTAGAAGGATGTGAAATGAGTTGGAGGCTAAGTAAAAAGTCATGGAACCCGACTTACTCGTGTAAGCAACCAACTTAGACGTTTTACTAAATTAAGCTACTTGATTATATGTCGAGATTAAGTAGCAAAGATTATATAGATTCTTAAACTGAGACAAGATTACGAACCTAAACTAGATTCTGAACTTACGAAAAGAAGCAAGTAGGTGACAAGCAGGTGATGCACCTACTTAGGGTAAGTAGGTGACACACCTACTCAAGGTGGGCCTTACGCTACCACGTGGAAACATATGAGTGGCCGCATGAATGAGGTGGCACCCTAGGGGGCTGCCATATGTCACCCCTAGGGGCTACCACGTGTCACCTCTTAAGGAGGTCAATATATATGTGTTACATGCTATATACACTTTGTTCTTCAGCATTTTGAAGACAAAAAAAAGTCAAAAACCCTAAGAGACTAAGGGAGAAGGGAAATGGCTTTGTCCACTTTAAGTAGCACCAAATGGACAACAAACAACCACGACGTTTTAGCCGCGCTAGAAGAACTTCTGAGGCTAGTTTTGGAAAGCTTTGGCCAATTTCGGGTAAGGTAAGGGTTCTTCTTTTAATTTGAAGTTTATGGTATTTTTATGGAATGTATTACACGTATTATATGTGGCTGGAAGTATAAAAATTGCACAAGGATGCTTGACGTTAGAAACAAACTAAACTAAGGTCGTTATAGTTAAATCAAAGTCGAGTAGTCTGTTGTGGTGGTTGTGTTGCGCTTGCATGTGGTTTGATTGTGTGTTGGAGGGATAGTAAGTGTTCAAAAAGGGGTGTGGGAGCTGATGTTTTCATCCACATGACCCTCTATTTCGTATGATTAAATATTTTGCGAAATAAGGAGCTAAAACCCTACTTTGGCATCATAGTTTTGGGTGAGTTGTATGGAACTTGTATTGCGTGATATGGTAGTGATTTGATGGTGTATGGATGATTCTTGTTGTTGTTGATATATCTGCTAAGTTTAGAGGTTAAAATTTTAAGTTCGAATAGGGCAAGTAATAGGGGAGATGCTGCTCGATTTCCGTTAACTTTGAAGCTAGCCAATAGACTAGTTGAGGAAGGCGAGTAAGGAAATGGTTCCTATAGATACTTGAGTATAGATTTGGAAGATGGAAAGTTGAAAGTTAGTAATATTGGTATTACTCTCATGTTAAATAGGTTGAGGGAAAAACAAAATAAGCTGGACTACAATCGAGCTACTACAAGTATGTAACGCCTATCTCTTCTTTCTTTTGGCATGTCTTAGTCTTAAGTGGATTGTGTATGTAATGTGGGAACAATTCTATTCTTAGGACCCTGAGCATGATTCGTAAATCTTATTCACTTTTTGATGGTAGAACTCCTACGATAGTTGAGTTATTGTCTTGTAAGCCTCTTACGCAATAAAAAGTATTATACGTGAAGCCTATCCATTCTTTTTCTTGAAATGGCTTAATGTAAGTGAAACGATGTGTTATATAAGCTAGAGATAGTTCCATTTATAAGTTCCATATGTGACTCATGACTTGTACTCACTTTTGAGTGATAAGATGAACTACGACCCTTGAGCCTTCTATAGGATGAATAGTGATCGGATGCGTAAGCTCCTGTACCTAGGGGCTCTGGAACATACCTTATCGTGATATCTGAGTCATGTTTGATAGGCTACAAGAGTTTTACGTGCACGTATAATCATTATAATATATATGGATCAGGCCGAACGTTCCTCGGCATATTGTATGATATAAGGATCACGCCGAACTTTGCTCGACATATTTTATGATAAAAGGATCTGGCCAAACGTTCTTCAGCATATTTTATGATATAAGGATCGGGCCGTATGTTCCTTGGCATATATTACTATATAGGGATATGGACGTAACTTTCTCAACATAATTTACTATATAGGGATTGAGCCATACATTCTTCGGCATCATTATACTATATATGGATCAGGCAGAACGCTCCTCGGCACTAACCTGTTATATATATGGATCGGTCTGTATGTTCCACAACGCTAATAGTATGCATATGCTTGTGATGTTAAAATGATGCATTTGTAACACCGATTCCCCGAGTGGGCCGAATATGGTAGGTGATAACGGTATAAATGACCTTATTTTTTAAGATGCAGGTACAATACTCTGTTAAATGTTATACTTGTCCCCTGCATCCCTATGGCAACTATAATTTCCTTATGATGTTTTGTACTTTACATACTCAGTACATATATCGTACTGACCCCCTTTGTTTGGGGGGATGCATTTCATGCTCGCAGGTACAGGTACTTACTTTAGAGATCCATCAGCTTAGGGTTTCCACTCAGCTATTTGGAAGCGCTCCATTATGCCGGAGCCCAAATTTTGGTATTGACCCTTGATGTATATATTTGTTTATATGTGGGTACAGCGGGGGCCCTGTTCCCCCATATGTTACCGGTGATATTCTTAGAGGTCTATAAAAATATGTATGGGTTGTGTAAATGTGGCCCAGCTGCACTAGTATGACTTATGTTTCAAAAAGTCCCATTCATAATAGCAGCCTTGTTGTCTTACGTATATGCATATGCTATGTATTGCAAGGTGCTCCTATATGTAATGACAGCCATATTGGCTTACGTGTTATATCATCTTGATGTTGTAATTCCTTAGGGGATAGATTATGTTTGGGATAATATTCGAGATGGCTTTATATTTCCTTGAGTCCCATGCCATATTTATTTGTAATTTGGTTATGGTTAACAAGTATGTATACGGGGGTCCAGGTCAAGCCTCAGTCGCGGCCTACAAGGTTGGGTTATGACAAAAGTGGTATGAGAGTAGTTCATCCTTGGAGTGTCTACAGACCGTGTCTAGTAGAGTCTTGTTTATCGGTGTGTTGCGCGCCACATCTATAAGTAGAAGGCTACAGGACATTTAGGATGTTACCTTTCTTTCATATCTAAGATTGTGCGATAGATCCAAGTCATAGTAAAACTCCTTATACTAACCTTGGACTTTAGCAGAAGGATGACATCTACAAGAGGACGTAATTGACGACATTGGAAGTTACAAAACGTGCAGGTAAGCAAAGGTACAAAAAATATCTATTGGGTAAGGTATTGACATATGATTGACATACGAGTGAAATGTTAAGTCAAAAACTGAAAGGAAAGTAGACCAAAAATTGTAACAGATGCAGGTTGAGTTGGACATACTAGGTAAGTCCATCATTTTCATACTATTCTTAATATTAAAAGCCTTGTGTGGCTGCGATATGAGATGATGTTGAAAGCCCTGTGTGGCTGTGAGATGATATATATATATATATATATATATATATATATATATATATATATATATATATATATATATATATTGGCCCTGTGAGACATTATTGGTATTTTCTGCGTACAGGTTTTGGGATAGTATGAAGTATAGAGGAAAATCTGCCAAAATTTTCACAGAAAAAAGGGAATGAAACATAGATTCTTAATATGTCTTGGAAGTTGATACCGAGTACCTCTATTATGTTGAACTAAAGCTGTAAGAGGTACTATCCATGTCGCCAGTAAGGGTCACCCTTTTTATTTGGGGAAGGGATTGGACGAATTTGAGACTAGAAATAGAGACATAAAGCAAGGTATAAGTAGATAAAGGTATAAGTACCCTCTAAAGGGGGAAGCAAATGAGAAAACTACAAGGGTAAGGTGGAGGCAATTGATATGGCAACATATTTGAGATGGATGTTTAAACTTCAATAAGATCCCTTGTTGAGCCAAGTTAGGAAGGTCTGGAAGTCACCAATAATTGGATAAAAGTCAGAATGGTATGTAAGGCAGTGTTAAGAAGTTTTTAGCAGGACCTTGAATGACATAACACTAGAAGGTGGGTGAATATAAAAAGAAAAAGGGTATAACCATGAAAGGATATCGAATAACTTAAGAGACACTACGAAGTATAATGACATCATGCTAGACCAAAAGACAAAATATTAGCTATAGAGTTGGTCGCAAATGATGTTGCGATAGATAAAAACCAAGAAAAAGGAATAGAAAACCTCCTATAGTAGGAGATAAGAAGAGCAAAGAGTGAATAAGGGAAAAAAGAAGTGCGACAAGGTAGGATGAGCGAGTTTCAATGTGAAGAAGATAAATACAACAGAATGAACTAGGAGACGAAAAGAGTACGTCCACCTCATACAAGTTGTATCAGAATGGTTAGACAACTTATGATTGTATATGTTAAGTATAGGGCCAAGTAAGAAAGTGCATGATAAAAGGAGTTAGGATATTTTGGATATATTGCAGAAAGGTGCAAAGATAGGTTGAGTCAACTATCGAGAGGGAATTAGTACTACAGGAAAAACAGGACATAGCCATGGTTGGTGTAACATCCCCTAAAAACGTTGTATACGATGTTTCAATTTTCGCCTAAACATGATATAGCCTCTGTATTTTGGGCATAAAGTTTCATAGGAATATCCAAATTGAGTGATTCAAATTTCTGAGTAACCAAAAAATCATTACCTACAACCTTTATGAAGACCATATTTTAAGATTTGGAGGTTACGTAGGTCAAATAAATTAATTTTTGTAAGGTAGAATGCTGTGACGGAAATGAGTGTTTATAGAAGAAAAATCATATCTCACTGTAGGTTTATCCAAATTGGTTGATTCTTGAACGATATGAAACTATACTTCCATATCTACAATTCTTATGAATACACTAAATCCTAATAAGGAATTTATGTTATTCAAACACAGCTCCCAAAAAGCGTTTTTTGTCAAAAATAACTCATTTCACCTACCTTAGAAAGATCTAGATACATTTGACATCACTCATGATATAAATTGTCCTCCATTTAACATCATCCATGACATCAATATATTCCACTAAATTTTCAGATTTGTTTTATAATTATTTTATTTATTAGGTCCCTCTTTCTCACCTATAAATACCCACTTTATTTCCTCATTTTATTCATCAAGCTTTCTCAAGCAAATCTTCTCTCTATATACTTCTTTACACATTCTCAAATATAGTTTTAGTTCTTAGTAGTGAAGAAATACTATTCTGGTGATTCATATACTCCGGGTATTACACAAAACGTTCCGACAAGGAGAGAAGCTAGGACTCAAGAGTGTTCATTAAGTCTTTCGGTACCAACTAAAGCTTCGGTTTCCATGTATGTAAGGCTTCAATGAGAGTATTCCTTCCACTCTCATGTCTAAATTATTTTGATTATATGATAAATTATATTTATTTTCTTTAAGCTTTACTCTAAGTTATATGGTGTTTATCCATGAATTCTTCCACTCATGTAGTCCAAAAACTCTTTCAATTAAGTCTCTTGATTTATGGTTAAATTAATGATTATTGATCTATTTTGATGCAACATAATTTCATATATATGAATTGATAGTTTGCAAGTAATTCCTCTATTTATCTATTTAAAGGTTCTTGAAATTCATGGTGGGTTGTTTAAAGCATGATTTTTAATTAATGAATTTTAAAGTATTTATGTATATTTATTTACATACATATTTGCAAGTTGAAGTGATTTGATCCCACCTAGTTTTACTATGTTTTAATAAAGTTTGACTTGAAAGCTTTGACTCCAAATGAATATTTATAAAAGCAATATCTATGATCAAAAGGGAGTCTTATGAAATAAAAGAATGATAAAATGATATGAATGATGGATTCTTTATGTAATAAGGATAATTCTTGCATATTTGAATTACCAAATGTTTTAATGAGCTATTCTACCGAATATGATGTTTTGAATTCTCAAGCTATATGTTATAACTATTTTGAAGTATTAAACTATTCTGTGGGATTGACTTAGCACCGAATGGATCAGTGAGGTGGGATTCGGTAAGGGAATCCTAGTAGCAACCCCTTGTCTCATTAACTATGTGCCAACATAGGAGCCCTTGTAGGCTTAGGCTAATGGATCCATAAATAGCCCATAAAATTAAAGTTAAAGAAACGAATGAAGTTGACGGAGTTCTACCCGGCAAGTAGTCTCCCCGGCCAACATAGGGGGTTATGTTGGATTCCATGTAATAGCTCGCATGGTCTTAAATGTCGGTTATGGTTAATTTCCCACAAAATGAATGTTTAAAGGATATATATATATATATATATGATTTATTATGCATACATTAAATTATGTTCCATATTACATAAACTTTTAATGTTTCTCCAATGTTCATGCATCCTTACATACTTAGTATATTCAAAGTACTAACGCATACTCTTTTGCCTACATGATATCACCATGTAGGGATCAGTGCTCCTCCTCGTTCTCCTCCACATGGCTAGTTGATATTCCATTGAAGACTACTTTTGGTGAGTTCCGATGTTCCGGGAACAATACTCCTTTATCTTTCTAGCTTATGATATGTTAAGATATTTTACTATGGCATTTCTTCTATTATGATTGAGGGTGAGCTAGGGACTTGTCTTAGCCCCGTTAAATCTAATAGTTAGAGGTATTGTTGGATATATGTAAGTTGAAGATTTATTATTATGATTTCCTCTTGTCTATTTATCATCATTACCTATGAAAGGCTAAAAGAATGCTAAGAGCCTTGTTTGAGGTACTTTCGGGTTCCTCATTTGCCATGTCACGTCTAGGCACTAGGCTTGGGTCGTGACAAAATTTGCAGCTCAATTGGTGAAAGGCGATCCTCTTAAGGTGGATGTAAATGAGCCAGAGGTTCCGGGTTCGATACCAGTAGCGCTGCAGCGTGAAGAGGGATGAAGGTGTGAACTGGCTGATCCTAGCATAGACAATACCTAAATATGTGGGCCTAAGAAGGGTGTCATCACAGTTGGACCAAGGATCTATCCGAATAATTATTGTAAGAGAAGAGAGGGAAAGGCAAGGTAAAACATGAAGACTAGCGAGATGATGCTAAGGTATTTCTTGGGCTAAGTTGAGTACCTTATCATATTCTAGTAACGGAAAAGAATGACACAAGAATGCGTCTAGAATGTTATAAGTTGGGATAAGAGAATTGTGAAATGGTTTAAGCAAGACGAGCAGAATTAGCTGGTTACTAAAAGATGGCGAACTCATATGCCAAATTTTTCAGAATTATACCAGTTAATGATAGGTAAAGTACTAGTTAAAGTTTTCTAAGGAAGTTGAGAAGTAATACATGAGGTCCCCACATATATTGTCTCAAGTAGAGGGGCTTAAATTACAACTAGCATTTGGATATCTGTCCAAGAAGAGATCGGGAATACAAATAGGTCTTGGTACCGCCTGTCACCCTCAAAATTGATGAACAGGCTAGGCGTACTACTTAAACGCTGGAAGGTATGTTGTGAGATGGTGTTGTTGAATTTGAAGGTATATGGGACGATTATCTACCTATAAGCTTAGTTAACATTCGAGGACGAATGTTCTAAAGGGGGGAAAGATGTTATACCCCACACTTTAGTACCTTGAGATGTGTTCTTAAGCTTTTTGAAAGTGTTTATGTGACCCCTACTGGCTACAATGTAACTAAACAATCCTAAGGAAGCGAGGATGAGGCCGTCCCAAATGATTGGAAATAGATTTGGAAGGATGTGAAAGGAGATGGAGACTAAGTAAAAAGTCGTGGAACCCGACTTACTTGCGTAAGCTACCAACTTGGACGTTTTACAAAATTAAGCTACTTGATTATACATCAAACTTAAGTAGAAAATATTATATATATTCTTAAAGTGAGACGAGATTATGAACTTACGAAAAGGAGTAAAAACTAGATTTCGAACTTACGAAAAGAAGCAAGTAGGTGACAAGTAGGTGATGCACCTCCTTGGGGTAAGTAGGTGACACACCTACTCAAGGTGGGCCTCACGCTTCCATGTGGAAACATATGAGTGGCTGCATAGATGAGGTGGCACACTAGGGGGCTGCCACGTGTCATCCCTATGGGCTGTCATGTGTCACCTCCTAAGGAGGTCAATATATATGTGTTACATGTTGTATACACTTTCTTCTTCAGCATTTTGAAGACAAAAAAAGAGAGAGAAACCCTAAGAGACTAAGGGAGAGGGGAGACGACTTTGGCCACTTTAAGTAGAACCAAATGGACAACAAAAAACCATGACGTTTTAGCCACGCTAGAAGAACTTCCGAGGTGAGTTTTGGAAAGCTTTGGCCAATTTCGGGTAAGGTAAGGGTTTTTCTTTCAATTTAGAGTTTATGGTGTTTTTATGGAGTGTATTTCATGACTTATATGTGTCTGGAAGTATAAAAATTGCACAAGGATGCTTGACATTAGAAACAAACTAAACTAAGATCGTTATAGTTAAATTGAAGTCGAGTAGTGTGTTGTGGCAGTTGTGCTGCACTTGTAGGTGGGTTGATTGTGTGTTGCAGGGATGGGAAGTGTTCAAAAATGGGTGTGGGAGCTTTTGATTGCATCCACACCACCCTCCATTTCGTATGGTTAAAGATTTTGCAAAATAAAGAGCTAAAACCCTACTTTGGCGTCGTAGTTTTGGGTGAGTTGTGTGGAACTTGTATTGCGTGATATAGTAGTGATTTGATGGTGTATGGATGCTGCTTGTTGTTGTTGATATGGATGCTAAGGTTAGAGGTTAAAATTGGAAGTTCAGATAGGGCAAGTAATAGGGGGGATGCTTTTTCTAGATCTAGGACAAGCCTAATTGAGAATACATTTTTTATAAATGTATTTTTGAACAACCTTTAAGACAAAAAAAAGATATGACCTCTGACATTCTATTTTTTAATTTTAGTTCATTATTTAATCACTTTTACAAGATTATTCATTTTATTTTGCTCTCTTCCATTAATTTTTACTTATTCATTATTCTAAAAATAATTTTTTGATTTTGATTTTCAGTTTTAACGTATCAAAAAACTACAATTATTCTTTTTTTATTTTATGCTTAATATCAATTACTTGTTTCCCGAAATCATTTCTGAAGACCTAAGACTATACATCAATTAATGTGGAGATTGTAATAAATTATTCATACTAACCATTATTTCTTAAGGTCAGAGACATGCAAAGTCTAAAGTGAAAAAGTAAAAATAGACGAAGGATGTAACTTTTAGATTTAATTCATTGTTTTTTATTACTTTTACAAAACTATTCACTTATTCTAATTGGGGGTGTTCATGGATTTTTTTAAAAATCATGTCAAATAGAAAATTAAATCAAATTAAATCAAATTTAGAAAAAATGATACATTTTTTGTTCAATTTAATTTTGGGTGCGATAAAGTTTAGTTTGGTTTTAATTTAAGAAAAACATAAATGAAAAAACTAAATCAAAGACTGTATAATATTTAATCAAATTTATAACAAAACCTATATATATATATATATATATATATATATATATATATATATATATATATATATATATTTTCTATTAGATGCCATATTTTTTTCACTATCGTTTTTATTTTTCATTACTACTTTGATTTGCTTGCTCACTTGAGTCGAAGGCCATTCGAAAAGAACCTCTGATCTTCACCTCCGCGAGGTAGGAGTTAGGCCAACGTATACCCTACCTTTCACTGTCTAATTATAGTCAATCTTTATATTGATAATTTCAACTTTCAAGTTTGAAAAATAATTACTTAATGATAATACACTTGAGAAAAAATTGTAATGACCCTCGAAGTTATTTCTTTATTTTTGTGTGCTTTTACTATTTTGCCCTTCCCCTATCTTCCTTGTAGCTTTTGTGTGGTGCTGGGTTGGGTGATACGCTTCCCAAGGAGATAGATAGGGTGAGTTTTAAGTATATTTTTCTCTTTGGAGGTTCTAAAGTGAAAGAGTTGAGTTCAGTTAACATCCGAAGATTTTGATATCATATGGGGAATATGACAATCCCACCAGCTTCAAAAAGGTCATTTTGGTTTAGTAGCTAGGATGGTTGGTTCAGGTTTCGAGACATTCATTTGGAGTATGGTTGTTAGGCGTTTTAAATTTGAAGTTTTGGCCAAAGTTTGATTTTGGTGAACATTCTTAATAAACGTGCTTGAATTGAAATTCTATCGGTGCAGTTAGCTCCAGAATGTCAAGTTTGGTCTAGAATGACCTTTGGCTTGATTCTCGAAGCTTTCGGGATGACTTTATGGCTTTTTGTATTTTCTTTGGTTTTTCTTTGTAAGTGTTGACTTTGGTCAACATTTTGACGAGACGACCTCCGTTGGTCATTGTTTTTGATTTTATTGAGTCCAAAATGTCATTTCTTATTGGGTAGCATAGTTTGTTTGCATGGATGAAATTCCGAATGAATTCTCACCCTCATATGGGAAATTTCTAATCTTGGTGAACTATTTTAGCGATATTTTTTCAAAATGTCACTAAAATTAATGATATTTCACAATAAATGTCATAATATATTCATTATTTGTATCAAATGTCATCATTTAAATGACATTTTCGCTAAATGTCGCTAAAACATGACATTTTTCAATAAAAGTCGTTATTATAGGGACACTTTGGACCAAATGGTATTGTTGTTACGACATTTGACATAAAATGTCATTGTTTTACGATATTTTTCATAAAATCTCATAAAATTCTTTATTTTCCGACATTTATTTCAATTGTCGCCAAATTAATGTTGTCGTGTGTCCATTTTCTTGTAGTGACAGGTTCATCACAACAAGCCAGCAATGTAATCATTTATATAAAAACTAACCTGTTTCCCTTATCGATACACATTTATGCATATCATAAGTAACACAATTACACTTTAAGACGATTTCGGGAACCCAACCAACACCCACATTACCAAACCCTTAGGGTTTATCATTAATCTCTACTTAATTTATATTCCTGCACATAATATTATGTCTATTATACAATAATCGTCTGTAAGCAATAATATCACCACCGAAAACACTTTCCCAAGTCATTATAGCACCTTTTTACCGGGTCACATGCGAATCAGATGCTAACACAATCGAATTTCTACCGATGACCCATGACCTTCAGCTTAGTTATATGATTTCTCATTAAATTCCCTTTGATACTACACAGTAGGTATAGATTTACTACTTAGAAAAGAGAAGCCTAGCCTATATGGGCGCCAATCAACTGTGGAGAAGTAGTACGACTGCAATCCTTAGTTCCAGATATTCTACGGGCAAGGCTGGATTGAATCGTACCGGTTGAATCCTTCTGAATGAAGAAATTTCGTCCCCTCTTTTCCACAGGTCAACAACAACCTTTTCGGAGGGTTTTACAGAAACCCCCGCTTATAAATTCCACGTTGGAGTAGTGGGGGAAATTAGTAATTCACAACTTAAGTTCTTGCAACACCCCCAAAAACAAATTCTACACCAAGACCCGAACCATTTTTTCATATACGTATAGGATCAAAATTGATGAATTCTAGTTGTATATATGAAGCGTGTTGGATGTGTTTAGGGGTCATAAGGGATCTCTAACACCAAGCCGAGTCCAAAGAATTTCTATCGACTAAGTTTTCATATGAGATCGTATAAGGATCAACTTCAAATGACCATATCTCCTATTATATAAGGAATTAGGTGTTCCATTACCTATAAAATTAAATGTCTTTGAGTCTTCTTTCCAACTCCACCAAGATTGCAATATTTAGAGTTCGATGTCAAAAGTTATGACCATTTTCCTATAGACTATCACTCCAAGAATTTTAGGCCTGGGGCTACAGTGGCGCCCGACGCCACTATATCGCCAGAAACTAGTCTCTGAAGTTTGTCCCTTGGCGCGGCGCGCCACTATAGCACCAACAGGGTTCTTAGCCCATTTTCCAAATTTTTTGATGAAGGGCAACTTGGACATTTTCCCTAAAGAGATATACACGAACTTGGCCATGTTTGGGGGTTATTTTTTTGGTCTTTCACCTCCCCAAAACCCTAAACTTCATCCTCCTCTCTCTCAAATCATCCCCTCCAATTTTTCTCTCAAACTCAAAGGATTCAAGGCTCCTCATTGAAGACCAAGAATCAAGCTTTCTTAAAGTTTCCCTCTAAGGTATGTAGGTTTTCATCCATGGGTCCTTCCAATCATGGAGTTCAAATGTTTCTCAACATAGCATTTAAATTTTAAATGATGAAATCCTATAGTCTTTTACATAATGGTTCCAAATGCATAGATTATGGTATATTTAGGTTATTTACTCCTATTGATATATATGTATATTGACTCCTAATTTCAAGTGATGAGTTTTTCTTTGGATTTTCATACTATGATTCCAAATTTATAGATTCTTGGATATTTGAAGTTTATTTACCAATATTGACTTATGTTGATTCTTATTTACATGAAATGGATGATTTATCAAGGTACTTATATGAAGGTTCGAAAGGTAGTTTTAAAGTGCATATGGTGAGTTGTTTTTAAGATGTTTGATTTGACGTATTCATATCACTCTCATGCATACAAGTATTCTTTAAATGTATTTGAAAGTTATATGAAATGAACCCACCTAGTCTTCTTATGTTGAAATGAAGTTGAATTGGAAGTTTGACTCCAAATGAAAGTTTATGAAGCAAATGCCTATGTTTAAGGGAGTCTTGTGAAATGATTGAATGCTTGATTGATGAAAGGACTTCTTAGCCAAAGTAAGGTTTCAATGTGAAAGGAAAATTCTCACATTGAATCAAATGAAATATTTAAGGTTATGATATGACATGTTTGACCTCCCTATAGGCCGTCAATGCTTTTGAACTTTTTTTCAAAATGGAAGGTCCGATTAACATGGTACCCAGAATACCATCACTGATTGTAGACCTAATTTTCTTATAAATCAAGGTTCATTAGTAGAACGGTAAATAGGGCATGATAGTCATGATGATATTATAAAGCAAAGGTTTTAATGAGCTATTCCACCGATGATGATTTGATGTCTAAAATTATATAATGCCTATGTTATTATGATACTTAAATGTTATTTTATGGGATTGACCTAGCACCGAATGTAACATGTAGATGGGGACTCAACCTAAGGGGTCCTTAAGTAAAGTCTCATGTTGCATTAACTATGTGCCACCATAGGAGCCCTTGTCGGCTAGGCCTTTGTGGCCACCAAATATTAAATAATTGAATGTAATCTAAATAGAATTTTACCCGACAAATAGTCTCCTCGTGCCAATGTAGGGGGTTATGTTGGATTCCATGTAATAGCTCGCATGGTCTTAAATGTCGGTTAAGGTCACTTCCCCACAAAATGAATGTTTTAAGGTTTTTTATGATGATGTTCAATGCATGCATTCATTATACATATTTCTTACTCATGTCTCTCTTATGTTCTACATTTCATAGCATACTTACATACTTAGTACATTTAAAGTACTAACATACTTTTGTCTGCATGATATCACCATGTAGGAACCGACGTTGCTCCTCGATCTCCTCCACGTGGCTAGCTTGAATTAATTTAAAGATTGTTGTGGTGAGTTCCCATGGTTCGGGAACAACATTTATTAAGACTTTTATTAAGCTTATGTTATGTAGAACATTAAGACTTTTATTAAGGCATTTCTTGACATTTATTTTGAGGGTGAGCTAGGGACATGTCTTAGCCCCCGCCAAGTCTTTAGTGTACAAGGTATGGTTGGACATAGAAAAAATGTTATGTTGTCTTTGACTCTTATTAAATGTCAAGCCTCTTAGTCCCTACATCCCTTTTGTTTTCTGCTTGATTTGTTTATCATTACCAATGAAATGCTTAATGAATGCTAAGAGGCTTGGGTGAGGTACCTCAAGGTGTCTCATTCGCCGTGTCATGTCTAGGATCCAGGCTTGGGTCCTGACAATTCTGTCCCATGACCTCCCGCTCTGGCGGCCATATTCCCTCTTTGGTGACACCGCTTAGGCAGGATTATCCCGCTCTTGCAGAGTGGTAAGATCCAGTCAAGCCAAATTCTTGTAATTTCTTTTTAATCATGATTAACGACAGTTCCGATCGTTATACAATAATATACTGCACTACCTCATAATTACTTCTATGAGAAGAGAAATGAAGAATATTGGAAAGGGAAAAGAAGGCACATTAAAGAATGGCAGTGTGTTTCCAAAGAAAGATAAGAAAGCAGTGAATACAATGGCTGTCGAAAAGATAGGCAAAGCCGTGGTGTCCACTTGCAAGAATGATAAGAAAAAGATTAACCCCTTTGATGACACCTTTTAGTCCCCTTACTATAATGAACTTGCTTATATGATTGTGCTTGTATTATATATTGAATAAAGTAATAAAGTATTTATTTGATTCTGATGTATTTCGAGGGCATAACTTAGATACATCGCCGATATTGTAAGAAATATTTACACTATTTACCAGATTATAATACTGTTGATATATATTAAGAGTCAAAAACACACTTAAACTATCACCTCCTTTTGAGTTTCATATCTAAACTACTGGGAGTATATATATGAGTTTTATACCTGAATTATCATTTATTAGTTTGAAAAATATATGTTAGTGATGTGTAATGACCTCTCTCTTTTAATTGAAAAAACCTTGACACAGACATTGCACATGAATAAAATATTCCACCTTGTCAAAATAAAATAAATTTTAATATTAGTTAAAGTTAAAGATCAAAGTATTACTATTCAATTTTTTTTATAATGTTTTTTAAAAAATAAAATCTAAAATATTTTTCTGATCAAAATCTACCACCTTCCCCTACCCGATCCACCTCGTCCGCCACCCCACCCCTAACAATTCCCCGCCTTTTAAAAAAATAAGATTCCTTTATAAAATATTTTTGAAAAATTCTGGCTTCACTTCCTTCCTACTCTTTCCTAAAAAAATTGATATCATTTTTAGTTTTTTAAAAAATAAAATTCTACCACTCCATCAAACCCTCCACTCCTATTTTTGTTTTTACATTTTTCTCATTTTTTGTTACTTTTATATATATAGCTAATGATTAGGTGATTGTGCAAGTGATTAGGTGGGTGGGATAAAATTATTTTTTTAAAAAAATTAAAACAATATCTAAATTATTATATGGAAGGGGGTGTAGGTAGGGGTGGAGATGAAGTAAGAATTTCTTTTAAAATTTTCACAAAAAAATTAAAAATTAAACTAAAATTTTGGAAGGTGGGGGAGGGGGTTACGGTGAGAGAAAGTGATGGAGTGGGGTGAGAAAATATTTTATATTTTATTTTATAATTTTTTTGAGATAGTAATACTTTAATATTTAACTTTAACTAATACTAATAATTTATTCAATTTTTGTCAAGGTGGAATGTTTTGTTTATGTGGAGTGTGATGTGACTAAAAAACAAAAAATAAAAGTTAGAATATAGTACACACACCATGATGAGAGTATACTAATAGAGAGAGATGTGTTTCTCAAGCTGTAATATCCCCTAAAAACGTTGTATACGATGTTTCAATTTTTGCCTAAACATGATACAGCCTCTGTATTTTGGTCATAACTTTTCATACAAAAATCCAAATTGAGTGATTCAAATTTCTGAGTAACCACAAGATCATTACCTACAACTTTTATGAATACCATATTTTAAGATTCGGAGGTTAAGTAGGTCAAATAAATTAATCTTTGTAAGGTAGGATGCTGTTACGGAAATGAGTATTTATAGAAGAAAAATCATATCTCACTGTAGGTTTATCCAAATTGGTTGATTCTTGAACGATATGAAACTAGACTTCCATATCTACAATTCTTATGAAGACACCAAATCCTAATAAGGAATTTATCTTATTCAAACGCAGCTCCCAAAAAGAGTATTCTGTCAAAGATAACTCATTTCACCTACCATAGAAAGATCTAGATACATTTGACATCACTCATGACATAAATTGTCCTCCATTTAACATCATCCATGACATCAATATATTCCACTAAATTTTCAGATTTTTATTTATAATTATTTTATTTATTGTTAGGTCATCTTTCCCACCTATAAATACCCACCTTATTTCCTCATTTTATTCATCAAGCTTTCTCAAGCAAATCTTCTCTCTATACACATTCTCAAATATAGTTTTAGTTCTTAGTAGTGAAGAAATACTATTCCGGTGATTCATATATTCCGGGTAGTACACAAAACGTTCCGGCAAGGAGAGAAGCTAGGACTCAAGAGTGTTCATTAAGTCTTCCGGTACCAACTAAAGCTTCGGTTTCCAGGTATGTAAGGTTTCAATGAGAGTATTCCTTCCACTCTCATGCCTAAATTATTTTGATTATATGATAAATTATGTTTATTTTCTTTATGCTTTACTCTAAGTCATGTGGGTGTTAATCCATGGGTTCTTCCACCCATGTAGTACAAAAATCTTTCAATTAAGTCTCTTAATTTCAAGTAATATTTTCTTATGTTAATTCTTAATTTTACTTAATAGTATGAATCATGGTTAAACTAATGATTATTGCTCTATTTTGATGCAACATAATTTCATATGTATGAATTGATGGTTTATAAGTAATTCTTTTATTTATCTATTTAAAGGTTCTTGAATTTCATGGTGGGTTGTTTAAAGCATGATTTTTAATTAATGGATTTCAAAGTATTTATGTATATTTATTTACATACATATTTGCAAGTTGAAGTGATTTGAACCCACCTAGTTTTACTATGTTTTTAATAAAATTTGACTTGAAAGCTTTGACTCCAAATAAATATTTATGAAAGTAATATCTATGATCAAAAAGGGAGTCTTATGAAATGAAAGAATGATGAAATGATATGAATCATAGATTCTTTATGCAATAAGGACAATTCTTGCATATTTGAATTATCAAATGTTTTAATGAGCTATTCTACCGAATATGATGTTTGAATTCTCAAGTTATATGCTATGAATATTTTGAAGTATTAAACTATTCCGTGGGATTGACTTAGCACCGAATGAGGCATTGAGGTGGGATTCGGTAAGGGAATCCTAGTAGCAACCTCTTGTCTCATTAAGTATGTGCCAACATAGGAGCCCTTGTAGGCTTAGGCTAATGGATCCATAAATAGCCCTTAAAGTTAAAGTTAAAGAAATGAATGAAGTTGACGGAGTTCTACCTGGCAAGTAGTCTCCCCGGCCAACGTAGGGGGTTATGTTGGATTCCATGTAATAGCTCGCATGGTCTTAAATGTTGGTTATGGTTAGCTTCCCACAAAATGAATGTTTTAAAGGATATCCATATGATTTATTATGCATGTATTACATTATGTTCCATATTACATAAATGTTATAATATTTTCTCAATGTTCATGCATCCTTACATACTTAGTACATTCAAAGTACTAACGCATACTCTTTTGCCTACATGATATCACCATGTAGGGATCGCTGCTCCTCCTCGTTCTCCTCCACGTGGCTAGTTGATATTCCATTGAAGACTACTTTTGGTGAGTTCCCATGTTCTGGGAACAATACTCCTTTGTCTTTCTAGCTTATGATATGTTAAGATATTTTATTATGGCATTTCTTCTATTATGATTGAGGGTGAGCTAGGAACTTGTCTTAGCCCCATTAAATCTAATAGTTAGAGGTATTGTTGGACATATGTAAGTTGAAGATTTATTATTATGATTTCCGCTTGTCTATTTATCATCATTACCTATGAAAGGCTAAAAGAATGCTAAGAGGCTTGTTTGAGGTACTTTCGGGTTCCTCATTCGCCATGTCACGTCTAGGCCCTAGGCTTGGGTCGTGACAAACTTGGTATCAGAGCTCGAGGTTTTGAATGATCCTTGGAGTCCAACATACCGCGTCGAATAGGGTCTTGTTCATGGTTGTGAAGCGCGCCACAATTATGAATAAGAGACTATGAGGCGTTTAGGAAAATTTTCACTTCTTTCAAATTCATGTCGTACCTTAGAGTGTCCTAAGCTTTCCTTTAACTAACGACCCATTTTGTGTTCTCTAGATAATGACTCATGGAAGACCACCTCGAAGAGCAAGGGTTGACGATGAGGACCAAACTCCTCCGATTCCTAATGCCCAACATCATGAGGATGGGGTAACCCATGCCGAGTTTCGGAGTGTTATTACTTTGTTAGCTCAAGTCGTAGCTAACTAAGGGAATCTAGGTGTTCCTCCTCCCCAAATGCAAAATCCAGCCTCTAGGATTCAGGATTTCCAAAGGATGAATCCGCCCGAGTTCGATGGTTCTAAACTAGATGAGGACCCTATGTAGTTCATTAATGAGGTGTACCGGATTGTGGCTATCATGGGTGTGCCACCAAATGAGAAGGCCGAGCTAGTGGCCTATCAACTCAAAGGTGTGGCTCGAGTGTGGTACGAACAATGGATTGTTGAGAGGGATGAAGAAATAGGGTCGATAGGATGGGAAGAGTTCAAAGGTGCCTTCCTAGACCGCTTCTTCCCATTGGAGCTAAGGGAGGCCAAAATCCAAGAGTTAATCAACCTCCGTCAAGGAAGTATGAGTGTGAGGGAGTATGCTCTCAAATTCACTAAGTTGTCAAAGTATGCTCCCTTCATGGTCTCTGACCCAAGAGCTAGAATGAGCAAGTTTATTTCTGGTGTCTCAAGCTTGGTGTCCAAGGAGTGCAAAACGGCCATGTTGATCAAGGAGATAGATATCTCTCGGTTAATGACTTACGCAGAACAAATTGAAGAAGAGAAGCTTAGAGAGAGATCAAGGGGGTTCAAAAAGGCTAGAGTGGATGGTGGAGGGTTTAACCCTCAAAGGTCCGATTATGGTAACAATGGCAAAGGCCAAGATGGGCAACGATTTATGGGGCAAGGTTCCACCAATACACTTCCTCCAAAGTTCAACAAAGACAAGAATGGTAAACCAATGATTCCAAGAGAGAATGTTGCTACTCAAACTTTCCCTGCTTGCAAGAAGTGTGGAAGGACTCACAAAGGGGAATGCTTAGCTGGCTCCAATGCATGCTTTAAGTGTGGCAAGCTGGGCCACCATGCTAAGGATTGTAGAGATGGTGGTGGTAGGACTCAAGGCCAAATTGCTCATGGTCAACAAGTCCAAGGAGGTGTCCAACGCACCAACCGCTTTTACGCCTTGCATGGGAGACAAGAGGTTGAGGATGCACCCAATGTCATTACCGGTATGTTAAAGATCTTTTCTTTTGATGTGTATGCACTATTAGATCCGGGTGCAAATTTATCTTTTGTTACTCCATTCCTTGCTAATAGATTTGATGTTTTACCTGAAATGTTATTAGAGCCTTATTTGGTGTCTACCCCTGTTGGTGAGTCAGTTATTGCTAGAAAGGTCTATAGGGTTTGCCTTGTGTCTATCTTACATAAAGTTATTCCTTGTGATCTCATTGAGCTTGATATGATAGATTTCGATGTCATTCTTGGGATGGATTGGTTACATGCATCTTATGCTTCCATAGATTGTAGGAATCGTCGAGTCAAGTTCCAATTTCCAAATAAGCCTGTTATTGAATGGCAGGGTCGTGATTCGGTGGTTAAGGGTCAGTTTATTTCTTATCTTAAGGCTCGCAAAATGATTTCTAAGGGATGTATTTACCATATTGTGAGGGTTAGGGATGTCAACTCCAAAAGTCCTTCTCTTGAGTCAGTTCCTATAGTCAATGAATTCCCCGATGTCTTTCCTGATGACCTTCCCGGTGTTCCTCCCGAAAGGGAAGTTGATTTTGGTATTGATATCCTCCCCGATACCCAACCTATCTCTATTCCTCCTTACCGCATGGCCCCAGCAGAATTGAAAGAGCTGAAGGAACAATTAAAGGACTTGTTAGAGAAGGGGTTCATAAGACCAAGTATTTCGCCATGGGGTGCTTCCGTTCTATTTGTAAGAAAGAAGGATGGGTCACTTCGAATGTGCATAGACTATCGGCAATTAAATAAGATGACCATTAAGAACAAGTACCCACTCCCTAGAATAGATAACTTGTTTGATCAATTACAAGGGGCAAGTCACTTCTCCAAGATCGACCTTCGGTCCGGCTACCACCAACTACGGGTAAGGGAGTGTGACATTCCCAAAACAGCCTTCCGAACAAGGTATGGTCACTATGAGTTTGTGGTGATGAGTTTTGGGTTGACGAATGCACCAGCGGTGTTTATGGACTTGATGAATAGGGTGTTCAAACCTTACCTTGATACCTTTGTAGTAGTCTTCATTGATGATATTTTAATTTACTCTCGGGGTGAGGAAGAACATAAAAATCACTTGAGAGTTGTGCTTCAAACATTGAGGGATAAACAATTATTTGCAAAATTTAGTAAGTGTGAATTTTGGTTAAAGGAGGTAGCATTTCTTGGTCACGTAGTGTCCGGTGATGGAATCAAGGTTGATCCTAAGAAAATAGAGGCAGTCAAAAATTGGCCTAGACCATTATCTCCTTCAGACATTAGGAGCTTCTTAGGTCTAGCCGGGTACTATAGACGGTTCGTCAAAGGATTTTCTTCCATCTCATCTCCTATGACAAAATTGACCCAAAAGAAATCTAAATTCATATGGACAGATGAGTGTGAGAAGAGTTTCCAGACCTTAAAAGATCGACTTACCTCTGCTCCTATTTTGACTCTCTCAGAAGGATTAGAAGGATTTGTAGTTTATTGTGATGCTTCAAAGATTGGTTTAGGTTGTGTCTTAATGCAAAAAGGCAAGGTAATAGCCTATGCTTCTAGGCAATTAAAGGTGCATGAGCGCAACTACCCTACCCATGACCTTGAATTGGCGGCTGTTGTTTTTGCTCTGAAGATTTGGAGGCATTACCTCTATGGGGTGCATGTGGATGTATATACTGATCATAAGAGTCTTCAATATGTGTTTACCCAAAAGGACCTTAATCTAAGGCAAATGAGGTGGCTAGAACTCCTTAAGGACTATGACATGAGTGTGCACTATCATCCGGGTAAAGCCAATGTGGTTGCTGATGCACTTAGTAGAATATCTATGGGGAGTGTGGCCCATGTGGATGAAAGGAAGAGGGAGTTGGTGAAAGATGTTCACCGATTGGCTAGATTAGGGGTAAAGTTGGGTAGTACTAATGATGGGGGTATGGTTGTTCAAAATAGTTCTGAATCCTCTTTGGTGGTGGATGTTAAATAAAAGCAAGATCTTGACCCAAAGTTTATCGAGTTAAAGAAGTTGGTAAAGGAAAAGAAGATAGAAGTCTTTTCCCAAGGGGGAGATGGGGTTCTATACTACCAAGGTCGGATATGTGTTCCAGATGTTGATGGCCTAAGGAGTTTGATCTTGATGGAGGCTCATAATTCTAGATACTCCATTCATCCCGGTTCAAAAAAAATGTACCGAGACTTAAAGGAGTTGTATTGGTGGGGTGGCATGAAGAAGGACATAGCAAGGTTTGTGTCCGAATGTACAAATTGTCAACAAGTGAAGGCCGAACATCAAAGACCGGGTGGCCTAGCCCAAGACATTGAAATCCCAACTTGGAAATGGGAAAATGTGAATATGGATTTTGTAGTGGGTTTGCCTCATACTCGGAAACGTCATGACTCGATTTGGGTAATTATTGATAGAATGACTAAGTCAGCTCACTTCTTACCGGTTAAAACTTCCTATAGTGCCGAAGACTATGCCAAGTTATATATTCGGGAGTTGGTGAGGTTGCATGGTGTGCCATTATCCATTATTTCGGATCGTGGTACCCAATTCACTTCTCACTTCTGGAGATCATTTCAAAAAGGCCTCGGTACTAAGGTAAAGTTGAGCACAGCATTCCATCTTCAAACGGATGGGCAAGCCGAAAGGACGATTCAAACACTAGAGGATATGTTAAGGGCTTGTGTGTTGGAGTTTAAAGGGAATTGGGATGATCATCTACCTCTCATCGAGTTTGCCTATAATAATAGTTACCACTCAAGTATTGAGATGGCACCGTTTGAGGCTTTGTATGGGAGACGATGTAGATCACCGGTAGGTTGGTTTGAAGTTGGTGAGATGACCTTGTTGGGACCCGATTTGGTACTTGATGCTTTAGAGAAGGTGAAGATCATTAGAGAAAGGTTGAAGACGGCTCAAAGTCGTCAAAAGTCCTATTCTGACACTAGAAGAAGGGATCTTGAGTTTAATGTGGATGATTGGGTGTATCTGAAGGTTTCACCCATGAAAGGTGTGGTTCGATTTGGTAAGAAAGGGAAATTGAGCCCTAGATATGTAGGGCCTTATAGAATCGTGAGACGTGTTGGTAAGGTTGCATATGAGTTGGAATTACCATTGGAAATGGCCATGGTTCATCCGGTGTTTCACGTGTCTATGTTGAAAAAACATGTGGGTTATTCTAGTTCCATTGTACCTATGGCAGTAGTGAATATTGAAGAAAACTTGACCTATGAAGAAGTTCCTGTGGAAATTTTGGACCGGCAAGTTAAGAGATTGAGGAACAAAGAAATTGCATCTGTTAAAGTCCTTTGGAGGAATCAACAAATAGAAAGTGCAAATGGGAAGCGGAAGCGGATATGATTAAGAGATACCCTCATCTTTTCCCCTCTACCCAAACCTAAGGTATTAAGTTGTCCTTGCTCAATTACTTGAAATCCTTACATCTCAACTTTTCTTGTCATATGCTTGCAAAATTATGAAATATTTTTTAAACGATATTTTAAATTACACTGTTGCATTAATGATAGGTTGTTTGTTAATACTCTACTCTACTCAAGCTAAGTCTTTTCTCATTCGAGGACGAATGTTCCCAAGGGGGAGATAATGTAATATCCCCTAAAAACGTTGTATACGATGTTTTAATTTTTGCCTAAACATGATACAGCCTCTGTATTTTGGTCATAACTTTTCATAGAAATATCCAAATTGAGTGATTCAAATTTCTGAGTAACCACAAGATCATTACCTACAACTTTTATGAAGACCATATTTTAAGATTCGGAGGTTAAGTAGGTCAAATAAATTAATCTTTGTAAGGTAGGATGCTGTTACGGAAATGAGTGTTTATAGAAGAAAAATCATATCTCACTGTAGGTTTATCCAAATTGGTTGATTCTTAAACGATATGAAACTAGACTTCCATATCTACAATTCTTATGAAGACACCAAATCCTAATAAGGAATTTATCTTATTCAAACGCAGCTCCCAAAAAGAGTATTCTGTCAAAGATAACTCATTTCACCTACCATAGAAAGATCTAGATACATTTGACATCACTCATGACATAAATTGTCCTCCATTTAACATCATCCATGACATCAATATATTCCACTAAATTTTCAGATTTTTATTTATAATTATTTTATTTATTGTTAGGTCATCTTTCCCACCTATAAATACCCACCTTATTTCCTCATTTTATTCATCAAGCTTTCTCAAGCAAATCTTCTCTCTATACACATTCTCAAATATAGTTTTAGTTCTTAGTAGTGAAGAAATACTATTCCGGTGATTCATATATTCCGGGTAGTACACAAAACGTTCCGGCAAGGAGAGAAGCTAGGACTCAAGAGTGTTCATTAAGTCTTCCGGTACCAACTAAAGCTTCGGTTTCCAGGTATGTAAGGTTTCAATGAGAGTATTCCTTCCACTCTCATGCCTAAATTATTTTGATTATATGATAAATTATGTTTATTTTCTTTATGCTTTACTCTAAGTCATGTGGGTGTTAATCCATGGGTTCTTCCACCCATGTAGTACAAAAATCTTTCAATTAAGTCTCTTAATTTCAAGTAATATTTTCTTATGTTAATTCTTAATTTTACTTAATAGTATGAATCATGGTTAAACTAATGATTATTGCTCTATTTTGATGCAACATAATTTCATATGTATGAATTGATGGTTTATAAGTAATTCTTTTATTTATCTATTTAAAGGTTCTTGAATTTCATGGTGGGTTGTTTAAAGCATGATTTTTAATTAATGGATTTCAAAGTATTTATGTATATTTATTTACATACATATTTGCAAGTTGAAGTGATTTGAACCCACCTAGTTTTACTATGTTTTTAATAAAATTTGACTTGAAAGCTTTGACTCCAAATAAATATTTATGAAAGTAATATCTATGATCAAAAAGGGAGTCTTATGAAATGAAAGAATGATGAAATGATATGAATCATAGATTCTTTATGCAATAAGGACAATTCTTGCATATTTGAATTATCAAATGTTTTAATGAGCTATTCTACCGAATATGATGTTTGAATTCTCAAGTTATATGCTATGAATATTTTGAAGTATTAAACTATTCCGTGGGATTGACTTAGCACCGAATGAGGCATTGAGGTGAGATTCGGTAAGGGAATCCTAGTAGCAACCTCTTGTCTCATTAACTATGTGTCAACATAGGAGCCCTTGTAGGCTTAGGCTAATGGATCCATAAATAGCCCTTAAAGTTAAAGTTAAAGAAATGAATGAAGTTGACGGAGTTCTACCTGGCAAGTAGTCTCCCCGGCCAACGTAGGGGGTTATGTTGGATTCCATGTAATAGCTCGCATGGTCTTAAATGTCGGTTATGGTTAGCTTCCCACAAAATGAATGTTTTAAAGGATATCCATATGATTTATTATGCATGTATTACATTATGTTCCATATTACATAAATGTTATAATATTTTCTCAATGTTCATGCATCCTTACATACTTAGTACATTCAAAGTACTAACGCATACTCTTTTGCCTACATGATATCACCATGTAGGGATCGCTGCTCCTCCTCGTTCTCCTCCACGTGGCTAGTTGATATTCCATTGAAGACTACTTTTGGTGAGTTCCCATGTTCCGGGAACAATACTCCTTTGTCTTTCTAGCTTATGATATGTTAAGATATTTTATTATGGCATTTCTTCTATTATGATTGAGGGTGAGCTAGGAACTTGTCTTAGCCCCATTAAATCTAATAGTTAGAGGTATTGTTGGACATATGTAAGTTGAGGATTTATTATTATGATTTCCGCTTGTCTATTTATCATCATTACCTATGAAAGGCAAAAAAAATGCTAAGAGGCTTGTTTGAGGTACTTTCGGGTTCCTCATTCGCCATGTCACGTCTAGGCCCTAGGCTTGTGATACAGCCTCTGTATTTTGGTCATAACTTTTCATAGAAATATCCAAATTGAGTGATTCAAATTTCTGAGTAACCACAAGATCATTACCTACAACTTTTATGAATACCATATTTTAAGATTCGGAGGTTAAGTAGGTCAAATAAATTAATCTTTGTAAGGTAGGATGCTGTTACAGAAATGAGTGTTTATAGAAGAAAAATCATATCTCACTGTAGGTTTATCCAAATTGGTTGATTCTTGAACGATATGAAACTAGACTTCCATATCTACAATTCTTATGAAGACACCAAATCCTAATAAGGAATTTATCTTATTCAAACGCAGCTCCCAAAAAGAGTATTCTGTCAAAGATAACTCATTTCACCTACCATAGAAAGATCTAGATACATTTGACATCACTCATGACATAAATTGTCCTCCATTTAACATCATCCATGACATCAATATATTCCACTAAATTTCAGATTTTTATTTATAATTATTTTATTTATTGTTAGGTCATCTTTCCCACCTATAAATACCCACCTTATTTCCTCATTTTATTCATCAAGCTTTCTCAAGCAAATCTTCTCTCTATACACATTCTCAAATATAGTTTTAGTTCTTAGTAGTGAAGAAATACTATTCCGGTGATTCATATATTCCGGGTAGTACACAAAACGTTCCGGCAAGGAGAGAAGCTAGGACTCAAGAGTGTTCATTAAGTCTTCCGGTACCAACTAAAGCTTCGGTTTCCAGGTATGTAAGGTTTCAATGAGAGTATTCCTTCCACTCTCATGCCTAAATTATTTTGATTATATGATAAATTATGTTTATTTTCTTTATGCTTTACTCTAAGTCATGTGGGTGTTAATCCATGGGTTCTTCCACCCATGTAGTACAAAAATCTTTCAATTAAGTCTCTTAATTTCAAGTAATATTTTCTTATGTTAATTCTTAATTTTACTTAATAGTATGAATCATGGTTAAACTAATGATTATTGCTCTATTTTGATGCAACATAATTTCATATGTATGAATTGATGGTTTATAAGTAATTCTTTTATTTATCTGTTTAAAGGTTCTTGAATTTCATGGTGGGTTGTTTAAAGCATGATTTTTAATTAATGGATTTCAAAGTATTTATGTATATTTATTTAAATACATATTTGCAAGTTGAAGTGATTTGAACCCACCTAGTTTTACTATGTTTTTAATAAAATTTGACTTGAAAGCTTTGACTCCAAATAAATATTTATGAAAGTAATATCTATGATCAAAAAGGGAGTCTTATGAAATGAAAGAATGATGAAATGATATGAATCATAGATTCTTTATGCAATAAGGACAATTCTTGCATATTTGAATTATCAAATGTTTTAATGAGCTATTCTACCGAATATGATGTTTGAATTCTCAAGTTATATGCTATGAATATTTTGAAGTATTAAACTATTCCGTGGGATTGACTTAGCACCGAATGAGGCATTGAGGTGAGATTCGGTAAGGGAATCCTAGTAGCAACCTCTTGTCTCATTAACTATGTGCCAACATAGGAGCCCTTGTAGGCTTAGGCTAATGGATCCATAAATAGCCCTTAAAGTTAAAGTTAAAGAAATGAATGAAGTTGACGGAGTTCTACCTGGCAAGTAGTCTCCCCGGCCAACGTAGGGGGTTATGTTGGATTCCATGTAATAGCTCGCATGGTCTTAAATGTCGGTTATGGTTAGCTTCCCACAAAATGAATGTTTTAAAGGATATCCATATGATTTATTATGCATGTATTACATTATGTTCCATATTACATAAATGTTATAATATTTTCTCAATGTTCATGCATCCTTACATACTTAGTACATTCAAAGTACTAACGCATACTCTTTTGCCTACATGATATCACCATGTAGGGATCGCTGCTCCTCCTCGTTCTCCTCCACGTGGCTAGTTGATATTCCATTGAAGACTACTTTTGGTGAGTTCCCATGTTCCGGGAACAATACTCCTTTGTCTTTCTAGCTTATGATATGTTAAGATATTTTATTATGGCATTTCTTCTATTATGATTGAGGGTGAGCTAGGAACTTGTCTTAGCCCCATTAAATCTAATAGTTAGAGGTATTGTTGGACATATGTAAGTTGAAGATTTATTATTATGATTTCCGCTTGTCTATTTATCATCATTACCTATGAAAGGCAAAAAAAATGCTAAGAGGCTTGTTTGAGGTACTTTCGGGTTCCTCATTCGCCATGTCACGTCTAGGCCCTAGGCTTGGGTCGTGACACAAGCTAATAAGTGGTAATTTAGGTATGAAGCTCACACTCCCAACAGTTCAGGTATGAAACTAAAAAAGAGAGAGGATAATTTAGGTGTATTTTTGACACTTATCTCATATATATATATATAAGTTAAAATCATTAGTAAACTATGGTGTAGTATTTATTTTCTATTAGAGTGATATTTACTTTATTAATTAACCTTCAAGGATTTTGTAAGTTGCAACACGAGTCTTCATTGCCGTTTGTTCATTAGCTTCCGCTGTTAATTTTCAAATTTTTTAATATTATTTGTTTTATTAGGCCTAATGTCTAAATTTAAATTAAAGTGGAGTACTTGAATTTTGGAGAATTTTAATAGATTAGTTGTTTGTCTATTTGAACTTTTATTTTTATGGTGAGGGTTCAATTTCCCGCCTCCTAATTGTTGGGTTTAAGTGAAGTGTTAATGAGAAATAAAAATTGAGAAATGTGGGGGAACCAAGTGAAGTGAAAATGAAAAGTCATTTCTCTTTCATTGGTAGAAGAAAGAAAAAGTCTTGTCTTATATTATGAAATACTTTCTTTAACTCATAAAGGATTAAGTAGAGGGTGCCCCCTCATGCCGGCTCCGGCTTTGGCTTTGGCAAATAATGTGATTAATTGATAGTTTTTTAGATAAAATTTATTTATTAATCTCATTAATTGATTTCCTTTTTCCTTAATATTAATTCAAAATTATTGATTAATTAATTAATTAATTCATGGATTAATTGAATTAATTTAATTAATTTAATTAATGGAATTAAATAAAATTAAATAATTACCGAATTAACTAATAAATGCAATTTTAAAGTCTCAGATTTGGAAGGGACCTGTTCCTTCCAAACAAATGTTTCCCTTCTCAAATTCGGAAAGGACATGTTCCTTCCGAAAAAACACTTTCCTTCCCAAAATAAACCTTGTTGGCTATAAATTGAGAGGCCCCCTCTCAGTTTTGATCATCGAAATCTCTCCCTCTTCTACATATTCTTACAAACAAAGTGGTGTCTTTGTGTGATTATGTTGATGTTTTTTATGTTTTCGGAAATTGAAGAAGTATGAAGTACCGATACTTCTTTAATGTTATATCCATTTTATTCTGAGAGGAAATAATCCATAACTTCGGGTACAGTGAAGGGATTAAATTTCTTAAGAACACACAGTGAATTCTGTGGACTCAGATACTATTTCTGTCTTTTCATCTTAATTATTTCTGGTTTACTATCTTTTAATATAGGAGATAACAAACTTAAGGAATTTTGGTTTTCTACTCTGTTTGAATCTAATACTGATTTGAAAAATATAAAAACTTTATCAATATTCAAGATTCATTCGGTTTAGGATTGGAAGAATATAAAAATTTCATTGTTAAAATATAAAAACTTTATTAGTATTCAAGATTCATTCGGATACTATTTCTGTCTTTTCTACTCCTGTTATTAATTTGGTTCAAAGAAATAAAATCTTCATCACGTTAATTAAGTTTTTGTTTTGTCGATTCGAAGAATATAAAAACTTCATCGAGTTGAATTTTTTTTCTATTTGGTTATTCTGTTGTTTAACACTACTTTTGTTTGTCAAATAGAATGGGAGATACAAATGTATTAGGTTTTGAAGCAAACACAATGCCTTCAACTAGTAGAACATTAATTTCTACAGCAATGGCTACTGCAGAAAAGTCCAAAAAGTTCACCTATTTTGACTTCAAATGGTGGCAGCATAAGATGTTCTTCTATCTGACTACACTCAATCTATAACCATTTATCAATGAAGATGTTCCTTTGGTAGAAGAAGAAACTCCTGAAAAAAAAGTTTATAGTGACTGAGGCATGTAAATATTCTGATTTCCTTTGCAAGAACTACATACTCAATGGATTGAAAGATGACTTGTATAACATCTTCAGTGTTTGTAAAACCTCTAAAGAACTCTGGTATGCTCTTGAAAAGAAATACAAAATTGAAGATGCAGGCTTAAATAAATTTGTGGCTGCAAGATTTTTGGACTATAAGATGGTTGATAGCAAGACTGTCATGTCTCAAGTCCAAGAAATACAAGTCATTATTCATGATCTCCTGGCAGAAGGTATGATCAAATTTAATAGTTTTATTGTTAAAATTATTGAATATGTTATTGATTTTAAATTATGCATTATAGGTATGATCATAAACGCAATATTTCAAGTAGCAGCATTAATTGTGAAACTGCTTCCTTCATGGAAAGACTTCAAAAATTATTTGAAGTACAAACGAAAGGAAATGACTCTTGAAGACTTGATTATTCGTCTCAGGATCAAGGAAGACAACAAGGCTGCGGAGAAGAAGGCTAGAGGAAATTCAACTATTATGAGAGAAAATATTGTTGATGATGGTCCAAATAAATCAAAAAAGAGGAAGAAACCTTATGGACCGAAAAGCTATCCTAGTAAAAAGAAGTTCAAAGAAGACTACCACAATTGTGGAAAAACTGTACATAGGCGATGGAATGTCAGGCTCCCAAAAAGGAAAAGAAGAAAGGTCAAACCAACATGGTTGATACAAATGGAGATGTTGAAAACTTGTGTGCAATGTTGACCGAATACAACTTAGTAGGAAATCCCAAAAAATGGTGGCTTTAATCAGGAGCCACATCACATATTTGTGCGGTTCGAGAAACCTTTGCTACTTATTCGCCTACTGCACCTGATGAGACTATCTATATGGACAATTCTACAACAACTAAGGTTGAAGGATATGGTAGAGTATTCCTAAAAATGGCATCCGGCAAGGTGGTGACTCTGAATAAAGTTTGTCATGTTCCAGAAATGAGAAAGAACTTGGTTTCAGACGGTCTTCTAATCAAAAATGGATTCAAGTGCGTTCTAGTTTCAGACAAAGTAATAGTTAGTAATAATGAAATATTTTTAGAAAAGTGCTACCTCACTAAGGGACTTTTCAAACTGAATATAATGGTTATTGATAATAATAAAATTCAAACTTCTTCTTACTGACTTTAGCCAAATAATTTATGGCATTCCGCTTAAGACATGTCAATTATAAAACCTTACGAAAAATGATCAACTTAAATGTATTGCCTAACTTTGAGTGCAATAAATCAAAATTTCAAGTGTGTGTTGAATCTAAGTATGCTAAGTATCCTTATAAATCTACTGAAAGGAATTCCAGTCCCTTAGAATTGGTTCACACAGACATTTGTGATACGAAGTCAACACCAACTCGTGGTGGAAAAAGTATTTTATAACTTTCATTGATGATTGCACTAGATACTGTTATGTCAATTTGTTGAATAGTAAGGATGAAACAATAGAATCATTTAGACAATACAAAACTAAAGTTAAAAATCTGTTGGATAAAAATATACAAATGATAAGAAGTAATAGAGGTGGAGAGTATGAATCTACTTTTGCAAAAATATATTTAGAAAATGAAATCATCTATAAAACTATTGCCCCTTACTCACCTCAATCTAACGTGATTGCAGAAAGAAAAAACCAAACATTAAAGAAAATGATGAATGCCTTACTCATAAGTTCAAGTTTACCAAAAAACTTGTGGGGAAAACCATCCTTATAACAAATCCAATACTCAATAGAGTTCCCCACAACAAAACACATTCTATTCCATATGAGAAATGGAAAGGAAGAAAACCAAACTTGAAATTTTTCAAAATGTTGGGGGTATCTAGCCAAAGTCCAAGTTCCTAAACCTAAGAGGGTCATAATAGAACCTAAGATAGTGGAGTGTGTTTTTATTGGATATGCTACAAATAGTAAAGCATGTTGATTTTTGGTTCATAAGTTCGAACGTCTAGATATTCGTGACAATACTGTAATGGAATCAGATAGTACTGAATTTTTTAAACATATCTATCCATATAAAACTAGACTTGAAGTATCTAGTGAAGGGTCTAAATGACCTCGAGAATAACCAAAAGAAAATGTACCTAATAAAAGAGAATTCAAGGCGTAGTAAACATCAAAGGATATCTACCTCATTTGGATATGATTTTGTAACATATCTTTTTGAACATGAGTCTCAAACATTAAAATAAGCTATGTCCTATGTGTACTCATCCTTTTGGAAAGAAGTTGTCAATATTGAGATTGATTCAATCTTGAGCAATCATACTTGGGAATTGGTTGATCTTCCTCCAAGAAACAAACCTTTGGGTTTAAAATGGATTTTCAAAGGAAAAATGAAAGTTGATGGAACTATTGTCAAATATAAGGCAAGATTTGTCGTCAAAGAATTTAGATAGAAAGAAGGTCTTGATTATTTTGATACATACTCACCCTTAACAAGGATTACATCAATTCGGATGTTAATTGCACTAACTGTGGTATATGGGCTTGAAATCCATCAAATAGATGTAAAACAACTTTCTTAAACAGAGAATTGGAGGAAGAAATTTATATGTAACAGCCCGAGGGCTTTGTGGTTCCTAGTAAAGAAAATAAAGTGTGCAAACTTGTTAAGTCACTTTATGGACTAAAACAAACACCTAAATAGATGTAAAACAACTTTCTTAAACAGAGAATTGGAGGAAGAAATTTATATGTAACAGACCGAGGGCTTTGTGGTTCCTAGTAAAGAAAATTAAGTGTGCAAACTTGTTAAGTCACTTTATGGATGACATGCGAAGTTTGACCAAACCATGTTGGCAAATGAATTTAAGATTAATGAGTGTGATAAATGTGTTTATATTAAAGACCCTGCAAACAAATTTGTCATTGTTTGTTTATATGTGGATGATATGCTAATAATGAGTAACGACATTGCAAACATAAATACTACTAAACGTATGCTTTCTGGTAAGTTCGATATGAAATATCTAGAAGTTGCCGATTTGATATTGGGAATTAAGATTCACAAAACTCCTCTAGGTCTAGCATTGTCTCAAACTCATTATATCCAAAATGTACTTGAAAAATATAAGTACTTAAGCTTCAAAAGTGCAAAACACCAATTGATGTGAATCTTGATCTTCTTAAGAATAAAGGTGAAAATGGGACTCAATTGAATTATGCAAGAGTGTGGAAAGTTTGATGTACATCATGAACTATACACAGCCAGACATAGCTTGTGCTATAAGTAAATTAAGTTGATACACAAGTAATACCAACCAAAATCATTGGATGGCAATAAAACGAGTTTTGGGGTATTCAGAACACACTTAAAACTTTGTTTTGCATTATAATAAGTATCCAACAGTTGTTAAAGGATATAATGATGCAAATTGGATTACTGGGTCAACTGAAACTAAGTCACGAGTTTATATATTTCACCATTGGTGGAGAAGCAATATCTTGGAAATTATCCAAATAAACATGTATAGCTCACTCTACATTGGAGTCCGAGTTCATAGCCTTAGACAATGCCGATGATGAAGCCGAATGACTTCAGAATTTCTTAGAAGATATTCTATTTTGGCCCAAACTAATGGCTCTTATATGCATACATTATGATAGTCAAGCTGCAATAGGAAGAGTTGGAAGCGTTATGTATACCGGTAAGTCTTGTCACATACGACGAAGACATAATACTATTAGGCAACTATTCTCTAGTAGAATTATCATAATTGACTATGTAAAGTCAAAGGATAATGTGTCGGATCTACTTACAAAAGGTCTAACTAGAGAGGGAGTTGACAGATCATCAAAGAGAATGTGACTATAGCCAAGGATAAATCATCGTAGCGGTAAGGGATCAAACAAAGTCATTGATGATGGTTCAACCTTGTAAAAATAATTTTTATGATCTATTCTCATGATGCGACAATGTTCAGTAACATGGATAAGGCATTAGGACCTTTTAATGATATCTAAGTTTGATACAGGGCATATCAAATGTTGTTTCTACGGGATGACACATTTATATATCACTTATGTAAGTGTGAAGCGTAAGCCGCTTAAACGAGAATCCAGTAATGTAACATCTCAAAAATTTCTATACCGAGGCTCGAACCATTCTTTTTATGCATATAGGATCGATATCGATGAATTCTAATTGTATGTATGAGTTAAGATCAATTCCCAAGTATTTTAAGTTTATTAGATGTATTTTAGGGTCATAAGGGATCTCTAACAACAAGCCAAGTCCAAGAATTTCTATTGGATAAGTTTTTGAATGAGTCTATATAAGGGTCAACTTCAAATGACCATATCTACTAAATTATAATGAATTGGGTGGCCCATGACCTATCAAATTACAAGTCTTTAAGTCATCTTTCCCACCGAGTTTACCTCATTTAGAGTTCGGAGTAAATATTAATGACCATTTTAACAAATACTATCGATGCAGTGGGTCTTAGCGTGGTACGCCAACAGAGCACCCGAAACTATCCTTAGTACTTTGTCCCTTGATGCGGCACGCCACCATTGCGCTAGTAGGGTGTTAAGCTTATTTTCCAGATTTTAGGGTCATTTTAGTCTTTTCGTATGTTTATCCCATAGTAAGGTTGTTTTGAAGGCATATTTCACCTATCTAAGAGACCCCTAAGTCTTCTACACTCATTCACTTACACTCTAAGAATAAAAAAACCTAACCCCTCAAGTTCCTCTCAAACCTTCTCCCTCAATCTCACAGAAGATCAAACCTCCATTTCTTTTCAAGTTTTTCATTCAAGAGTTGACTCCTCAAGGTATGTGGGTTTTCATCCATAGGGTATTTCACCCATGGAGCCCAAATATTTTCTCAACTTAGTATTTTAATTTTAAATGATGAAATCGTATGGGATTTTACATGGTTTCAAATGCATAGATTATGGTATATTTTAAGTTTATTTAATCCTATTGATATATATGTATATTGACTCTTAATTTTAAGTGATGTGTTTTTATGGATTTTTATACTACGATTCCAAATGCATAGATTCTTGAATATTTGAAGTTTATTTACCTATATTAACTTATGATGATTCTTATTTACATAAAATGAATATTTTATCAAGGTCCTTATATGAAGGTTTGAAAGGTAGTTTTAAAGTGCATATGATGGGTTGTTTTTAAGATGTTTGATTGGATGCATTTATATCATTCTCATGCATACAAGCATTCTTTAAAATGTATTTGAAGATCTTTATAAAATGAACCCACCTAGTTTCCTATGATAAAGTAAAGTTGAAATGAAGTTTGACTCTAATGAATATTATAAAGCAAATGCTTATGAAAGGGAGTCTTTATGAAATGATTGATTGATGAAAGGGCTTCTTAGCCAAAGTAAGGTTTCAATGTGAAAGGACAATTCTCACATTGAATCAAATAAAATGTTAATGGTTATGATATGACATGTATGACATCCCTATAGGCCATCAATGCTTGTGAATATTTTTCCAAAATTAAAGGTCCGATTAGTATGGTGCCCGAAATGCCATCACTGATTGTAGACCTAATTTTCTTATAAATCAAGATTTTCCTTTATAATTATTTTATTTATTGTTAGATCCCTCTTTCCCACCTATAAATACCCACCTTATTTCCTCATTTTATTCATCAAGTTTTCTTAAGAAACTCTTCTCTCTATATACTCATTCTCAAATATACTTTTAGTTTTAGTAGTATAAAAATAATACTCTAGTGATTCTTATACTCCGGGTAGTATACAAAATGCTCCGGCGAAAAGAAAAGGCTAGGGGTCCAAGAGTGTTTCAATTCGAAGTAAAGCTTCGGATTTAAGGTATGTAAGGCTTTTATAGCATTGGATTGAGTTCGTCCATGCGTCCAATATTTAAATTTATTATAATTGAGTTATAGTTGAGTTTTATCCAAATCTTGAATTCTATATGAATTAATTCTTCTTCTATGGATTTAGATATATTTATGCATTAATATTATTATTATTGTTATCTCTCATATTATTGGAATTATTGTTCATGGCTACTTTCCCATGAATCTAATTGATTTGATGTTCATAAATATTTTTACACATGTTTTGAGTAAAGATGTTGGCTTTTTAATATTTTGAGTTATAAAAAAGTGATATGAATTAATACTATATATGTATTTTATTGAGTTTTGAAAGATCAAAAGAATTGAGTTTAAATGAATTTGAGTAAATGATGTTTTGAGCAAGATGTTTTGTGAGATGTAAATGATTTTTTTGAAGTATAATGATTGATAAAGAGGTAATGAGATGAGTTTGATGATTTAAATTAAAGTCCAATGAGACTAGATGATGAGATTAATATGAGCACATATTTTGGGAGGAATATTGAGCACCGAGTTGGGTAAGAGCTTAATTGACTCAAACCCAGAACTACATAGCCAGCGTAGGATGGAGGCTATGCCTCTTAAGTCCCAAAAAGAGGACTTTGATGAGTGGATCCAAGATGGTGATGTCCTTTACCATGGCAAGGTATTAGATGGATGCGGCAACAACATCGCTTCATTGTATCATCGCTAGCTCATAAGTGATGGTTGTCGGTTAGAGAAACTCCTAACTGAGTAAGTATTTCTTATTATTATTTTAAATTTGCATTACATATTAGTGTTGAGATGATGTTGAGTTCTGAGCTGAGTTTTCTTGAGAGGAGTTTCTTGATATCTGTCTTTACCTTCCTGCCATTTTACATACTCGTACATTCCACGTATTGACGTTATTCGACTTGCACCATTTTATGATGCAAATACAGGTGTTAGAGATCCTCAACAGGCACATCGTTGAAGATCAATATTTTTCAGCTATTTGGTGAGTCCTTCTTATATTCGGAGGAACTCTTTATCCTTTAATTATTGTTGAGTATTATGTTTCTTTTAAGGTAGCCATGGACATGTCATTGGCACCATCTAAGTGTATTAAAGGCTTCATAGACAGAGTTTGATGATGTAATCAGAGTAGTTCTCCTTAGAAATAATTCTTCTAAGAATTATCTACTTTTCCTTTTAATGTTGATGATGACAATCCCACATTAGTATTCTTAAGTCTTCCGCTGATGAACAAATGAGTAATGAGACCAAGTGGTTCTCTCGGAAGCCAGAGATAGTTTTTGAGTGTCGGCTACGCCTAGGGTATCCTCTTAGGATGTGACAAGTTATAGGGTTAATTATGTGACTTATGTTGTCTAGGTATACGCCAAGGCTTGACGGTTCAAAGATATAAAATCTATCGATTGACCAAGTATGTTCGATATACGTTCAGTATGGAAAGTCAAAGGAAAACCTATTTATCCAGATGCAATTAATCCTTACTTACAAATCACATAGTTTTTTATGCATATGTTTTAAACAATAGCCATTCCCTATTCATGTGGGAGATTATTGGGTTTAAGTAAAGTGTGAATGGAAAATAAGAATTGAAAAATGTGGAGGAACCAAGTGAATGGAAAATGAAAATTCATTTCTCCCTCATTGGTAGAAGAAAGAAAAAGTCTTGCCTTATATTAGGAAAGACTTCCTTTAACTCATAAAGGGTTAAGTAGTGGGTACCCGCTCGCGCCGTTATCGTCGCTTGCTCAGCTCGACTTTGGCTTCGGCAAATGATGTAATTTATTGTTAATTTTTTAGATAAAATTTATTTATTAATCTCATTAATTGATTTCCTTTTTCCTTAATATTGTTTCAAAATTATTAATTAATTAATTAATTCGCGGATTAAATGAATTAATTAAATTTATGGAATTAAATAATTACCGAATCAACTAATAAACGGAATTTAAAATTTACAGATTTGGAAGGGACCTTTTCCTTCCGGACAAATTGTCACGCGCCGAAAGGGTACTCTAGGCGTGACCGGCACTCAGAAACCATCTTTGGCTTTCGAGAGAACCACTTGGTGTCATTACTCATTTGTTTATCAGCGGAAGACTTAAGAATACTAATGTGGGATTGTCATCATCAATATCAAAGGAAAAATAGATAATTCTTAGAAAAAATAGATAATTCTTATCAATGAAAATATTAAAAAGCCAACATCTTTACTCAAAACATGTGTAAAAATATTCATGAACATTAAATCAATTAGAATTCATGGGAAAGTCGCCATGAACAATAATTCCAATAATATGAGAGATAACAATAAGAATAATATTAATGCATAAATATATCTAACTCAATTGAAAAAGAATTAATTCATTTAGAATTCAAGATTTGGATAAAACTAAACTATAACACAATTATAAATAATTTAAATATTGGGCGCATGGACGAACTCAATCCAATGCTATAAAAGCCTTACATACCTTAAATCCGAAGCTTTATTCTGAATTGGAACACTCTTGGACCCCTAGCCTTTTCTTCTCATCGGAGCGTTTTGTGTACTACTCGAAGTATAAGAATCACCATAGTAGTATTTTTATACTCCTAAAACTAAAACTATATTTGAGAATGAGTAAATAAGTATATAGAGAGAAAAGTTGCTTAAGAAAGCTTGATGAATAAAATGAGGAAATAAGGTGGGTATTTATAGGTGAGAAAGAGGGACATAACAATAAATAAAATAATTATAAAGAAAAATTTGAAAGTTTAATTGAATATATTGATGTCATGGGTGATGTTAAATGGAGGACTATTGATGTCATGAGTGATGTCAAATGTATCTAGATTTTTCCATGGTAGGTGAAATGAGTTATCTTTGACAGAATACTCTTTTTCGGAGCTGCGTTTGAATAAGATAAATTCCTTACTAGGATTTGGTGTCTTCATAAGAATTGTAGATATAGAAGTCTAGTTTTATGTTGTTTAAGAATTAAACAATTTGGAGCTTCCTAGAGTGAGATATAAATTTTTGTCTACAAATACTCCATTTTGTCACAACACACTATCTTACAATAATTAATTTATTTGTCCTAATTAATCTCTGAAACTTAACATATGGTCCACAAAATTTGTAGGTAATGATGTTGTGGTTACTCAAAAATTTGGTTTATCTAATTTAGACCATTCTATAAAAAGTTATGTCCAAAATATAAAGGTTGTATCATTTTGGTCGAGAATTAAAATACCTACATACAACGTTTTAGGGATTGTTACAATATCTCCCCCTTAGGATCATTCGTCCTCTAATGAAGATGAAAATAGGGGACATCAAGAATGAATATCATCAATACATCAATTTCTCAAAAACTTCGATACTCAAATGGTCAATGACGAAAACTCAAGAATACACATCAACTCAAAGGTAGAAGTAAGGAATATTACCTTGAACATCATCGTCGTAAGGCACAAATAGATGAGGATATTTAGCCTTCATATCTTCTTCAACTTCCCATGTAGCCTCTTCAACAAATTGATTTCGCCATAGGATTTTGACAGATGCCACTTCCTTAGTTCTTAATTTGCGAACCTGACGATCAAGAATCTGAACTGGAATCTCTTCATAACTCAAACTCTCTTTCACCCCAATGCTCTCAGCTGGGACAATAAGTGAAGGATCTCCCAAATACTTCTTAAGCATAGAGATGTGAAACACGGGATGAATAACAACTAATTCTGGGGGCAACTCCAATTCATTGGCTATGTTACCTACCCTCCTCAATATCTGATAAGGACCAATGTAGCGAGGACTAAGATTTCCTTTCTTTCCAAATCTCAGCACACCCTTCATGGGTGAAACCTTCAAGTATACCCAATCGTACACTTCGAACTCCAAATCTCTCTTCCTAACATCAGTGTAGTATTTTTGGTGACTCTGAGCAGTCTTCAACTTCTCTTGGATGGTTTTCACCTTCTCTATAGCTTAGTGAACCAAGTCTTGTCCAATCAACTCAGCTTCACCAACTTTGAACCAACCAATTGGTGATCTACATCTCCTCATATATAGAGCTTCATAAGGAGCCATTTAAATATTCGAATGGAAGCTATTATTGTATGCAAACTCAATAAGAGGTAAATGATCATCCCAATTATCTTTGAAGTCAATGACACAAGCTCTTAATATATCCTCCAAAGTCTGTATTGTACGCTCTGCCTGGCCGTCTGTTTGCAGATGAAAAGCAGTACTAAGGTTCACTCTTGAACCCAAACCCTTCTGAAATGACTTCCAAAATTGAGTAGTGAATTGAGCTCTCCTATCTAAGATGATAGACAAAGAAACTCTATGCACTCTAACAATCTCTCTAAGATATAGTTTGGCATAATCCTCTGTAGTGTTAGTAGTCTTAAAGGTAAGAAATGGGCCGATTTGGTCATCCTATCTACAATCACCCAAATAGAGTTATGTTGTTTGTGGGTTCATGGTAAACTGGTAATGAAGTCCATATTGATCATTTTCCACTTCCATTCCGGGATCTCTATATTCTGAGCCACTCCACAAGGCCTTTGGTGCTCAGCTTTAACTTGTTGGCAATTCGAGCACTTGGACACAAACTCTGCTATATCTCTCTTCATTCCACTCCACTAGTATACTTCTCTCAAGTCATGATACATATTTGTTGAACCTGGATGGATGGAATACCTAGAATTATGGGCTTCTTTCATGATTCTCTCCTGAATGCCATCAACACTTGGAACACATAATCTTTCTTGATATCTCAACACTCCATCTCCCCCTTTGGTAAAAGTCATTACCTTCTGGTTGTGAACCTCATCCTTTAATTGAAGAAGAATGAGATATTGATCTTTCTTTTTCTTTCACCTATGTAACTAGAGATGATTCAGCTCCATTTCAGACTATTGTACCACCCTCACTAGAGTCAATAAGTTGAACTCCCAAATGTGCAAGTCTATGAACTTCCTTTTCCAACTCTTTTTTCCCTCTTCCATATGGGTCGTACTCCCCATGGATAACCTGGTAAGATCATCAACAACTACGTTTGCTTTACCTGGGTAGTAGAGAATGCTCATGTTATAATCCTTGAGCAACTCTAGCCATCTCCTCTGCCTTAAATTCATCTCCTTCTCGCTGAATACATACTGTAAGCTCTTATGGTCTATGAACACATCCATATGTACACCATAAATATAATGACACCAGATCTTAAGAGCAAATACCATAGCTGCCAACTCAAGGTCATGAGTGGGGTAGTTCCTCTCATGAGTTTTAAGTTGTCTAGAGGCATAGGTAATGAACTTACCTTTCTACATCAATACACATCCCAACCCAACTCTGGAAGCATCACAATAGATTACAAAACCATTCGTTCCTTCAGGTAGGGATAGTATTGGAGAAGTAGTCAATCTATCTTTTAACTCTTGAAAACTTTTCGCACAAGCATCAGACCATTGAAACTTAGCCTTCTTCTGAGTCAGCTTAGTCAGTGGTGAGTATATGGATGAAAATCCCTTAACAAACCTCCTGTAGTAACCAGCCAAACCTAAACAACTCCTTATGTCGGTTGGAGAGGTGGGTCTGAGACAGTTCTTAACTGCCTTAATCTTTTGAGTATCAACTTAAATTCCATCACCAGATATAATATGGCCTAGGAATGCTACAGACTCAAGCCAAAACTCACACTTCAAAAACTTAGCATACAACTCCTTCTCTTTAAGAGTTTGAAGGATAATCCTAAGGTGATTAGCATGCTCACTCTTATTTCTAGACTAGAGAAACATATCATTGATGAAGACAATTACAAACGTATCCAGGTATGGCTTGAATACCTAATTCATGAGGTCCATAAAAGCTGTAGGAGCATTTGTCAATCCAAAAGATATAACAAGAAACTCAAAATGACCATAGCGGGTTCGAAAAGCCGTCTTCGGGATGTCACATTCTCTTACTTTCAACTGGTGATAGCTTGATCTGAGGACTATCTTAGAGAAATATGTGGCACCCTGAAGTTGGTCAAATAAATCATCTATTCTGGGAAAAGGATACTTGTTCTTTATGGTGACCTTGTTTAGTTGCCGATAATCAATGCACATTCTAAGAGACCCATCTTTCTTTTGCACGAATAGGACATGAGCGCCCCAAGGTGAGACACTTGGCCTAATAAACCCCTTATCTAAGAGTTCTTTCATTTGTTCTTTCAACTCTTTCAACTCAGCGGGAGCCATCCTATAAGGAGGAATAAAGATAAGTTGTGTATTAGGAAGGACATCAATACCAAAGTCTATCTCTCTATCATTAGGGATTCCGGGTAGATCCTCACGAAAGAATTCAAGAAACTCATTCACAATGAGAACTGACTCAAGAGATGGAGCCTGATCATTAATATTTTTGACTCGGACTATATGATAGATACATCCCTTAGAGATTAATTTTCTGGCCTTAAGGTAGGAAATAAATTTACCCCTAGGCACTACAGAACTCCCATTCCACTCTAAGATAGGCTCATTTGGAAATTGAAATTAGACAATTCGAGTCCTATAATCAATTGAAGCATAACAAATATAAAGCCAGTCTATGCCAAGAATCACATAAAAATCCACCATGTCCAACTTAACTAAGTCAGCTATGGTATCCTTGTGATAGATTAATATAGTACAATTTCTATAGACCCTCTCAGCTAAGATAGACTTACCAACAGGAGTAAACACACTGAAAGGCTCAAGAAGACACTCTTGAAGGATCTCAAATTTACTAGCCAAGTAAGGAGTCACAAAAGATAACGTAGCACCCAAACTCAAGTAATGCATACACATCAAAAGAAAGAACTCGGAGCATACCAGTAACAATATTGGGTGCATTCTCTTGGTCTTGGTTACTACCCATAGCATATAGACAGTTGGTTCCGCCGCCTGCACTTGAAGTTGCACCTCTATGATTACCTCTATTCTATGGAGCTGTAGAAGAAAACTGAGCTCTACTACTTCTATCTCCCTATCTCTTTGAAGGAAACTCATTCTGAAAGTGACTTGTCTTTCCACATCCGTAGCAAGCATTGGTGCCCATATGACACTCTCCCAAATGGAGCCTCCCATATCTAGCACATGGTGGTTTCCCTCTAAAACCTTGAGCCATACTTAATTGGGACTAAGAACCCTGAGCTTGGAAGTTTCAGTGACTCAACAACCTCTGATCATACCTGGTATTAGGTGTAAAAGCATTTGTTGAGGAAGGTACATAATTAGAAGACCTTTTCTAAAAAAAGGACTTGTTACCCTTCTCTTGCTTCTGCTCATTCTCATGCCCAACATACTTAGCCTTCTTGCTTAGGTGTTCCTCTCAGTCCTTTTTGTTGTCATCCTCAACCTGCTGAGCATACACCATTAATCTACAAAACTCTATGTCAGAAATCATTAACATTGCCTTATATTCTTTCTTTACATGTTTGCCTAGGCTAGAGACAAACTTCCTCATCTTAGATCTCATATTAGGAATCATTTCTGGGGCATATTTGGACAATTAAATAAACTTCAAACTATACTCTTTCACAGTCATACTCTCTTGCTTGAGGTTCACAAACTCCTCAATTTTTGCTTCATGTAGCTCTTGGGGAAAGAAGTTATCAAGGAATGCTCTTTCAAACTCATACCAAAGAGCAGGCTCCGCATCCTCACCTCTACTTTCTTCCCACTGGTTATACCAGACATTTGTCATATCCTTGAGCTGATAAGATACTAACTCAACCCTCAATCTCTGTAGCATGCATTGCTTTTAGTATCTTCCACTTCTTATCAATGAAATTTTGGGGGTCTTCATCAACCTTGGAACCCGTAAAGACTGGCGGATTTATTCGCAGAAAATCTCTAATACTCGTGGAAGAAGATGATTCTTGATAACTAGAGCTAGGATTGGTGAACTCTGGCTACTATTTCGAGCAGCTACCAACTAGGTGAGCATAGCAATCACTCATCGAAAATCTTGCTTTGAAGTAAGAGTGGTCTGAATAGTAGGTATTTGGGGTACCTCAGTAGACCTTGCATGTCGGCCCCTAGTTCTCCGTAGAGGCATCTCTGACTGTGGAACCTCAGTGCTGGCAGCGTTGCTCTGACTGGTTGAACGTTTAAGAGGAATGTCTAAAATATGTAAATGCACGAATTAGAAAGGAAGTTTTTTATAGAGTTAAACTCTATCGCACGAACTCAGATTATGAAAGAAGTGACATAATTTCTAATGTCTTATAGCCTCTTGATTATAAGTGTGGTTCACGACACACCCAAAAGCAATACTCTACTAGATATGACTTCATAGACACCCTAAGACTCTTGAACTCTGTGCTCTGATACCAAGTTTGTCACGCCCCGAGACGGTACCCTAGATGTGGTCGGCACTCAGAAACCATCTTTGGCTTCCGAGAGAACCACTTGGTGTCATTACTCATTTGTTTATTAGCGGAAGACTTAAGAATACTAATGTGGACTTGTCATCATTAATATCAAAGGAAAAATAGATAATTCTTAGAAGAAGTAGATTTTAAGGAGAAGTACTCTGATTACATCATCAAACTCTGTTTATAAAACCTCTAATACTCTTAAATGGTGCCTATGACATTTTCATGGCTACCTTAAAAGAAAGATAATACTCAAAAATAATAAAAGGACAGAGAGTTCCTTCGAATATAAGAAGGACTCACCAAATAGCTGAAAAATAATGATCTTCAATGATGCACCTGTTGAGGATCTCTAACACCTGTATCTATATCATAAAATGATGCATGTCGAATAACGTCAGTATGTGGAATGTATGATTATGTAAAATGGAAGGAAGGTAAGGACATATATCAAGAAATTTCTCTCAGGAAAACTCAGCTAAGAACTCCACATCATCTCAACATTAATATGTAATGCAAATTTAAAATACTAATAACAAATGCTTACTCAGTTGGGAGTTTCTCTAACCGAAAACCATCTAACCAACAACCATCACTTATGAGCTAGTGATGATACAATGAAGCGATGTCATTGCCACATCCATCCAATACCTTGCCAGGGTAAAGGACATCACCATCTTGGATCCACTCATCAAAGTCCTCTTTTGGGGAAGTAAAAGGCATAGCCTCCATCCTACGCTGGCTACATAGTTCTGGAGTTTGAGTCAATTAAACTCTTACCCAACTCGGTGCTCAATACTACTCCCAAAATATGTGCTCATATTAAACTCATCATCTAGTCTCATTGGACTTTAATTTAAATCATCAAACTCATCTCATTACCTCTTTATCAATCATTATACTTCAAAAAAATCATTTACATCTCACAAAACATCTTGCTCAAAACATCATTTACTCAAATTCATTTAAACTCAACTATTTTTCTCTTTCAAAACTCAATAAAATACATATATAGTATTAATTCATATCACTCTTTTTATCAATGAAAATATTAAAAAGCCAACATCTTTACTCAAAATATGTGTAAAAATATTTATGAACATCAAATCAATTAGAATTCATGGGAAAGTCACCATGAACAATAATTCCAATAATATGAGAGATAACAATAACAATAATATTTATGCATAAATATATCTAACTCAATAGAAAAAGAATTAATTCATTTAGAATTCAAGATTTGGATAAAACTGAACTATAACACAATTATAAATAATTTAAATATTGGGCGCATGGACGAACTCAATCCAATGCTATGAAAGCCTTACATCCCTTAAATCCAAAGCTTTACTCCAAATTGGAACACTCTTGGACCCCTAGCCGTTTCTTCTCATCGGAGCGTTTTGTGTACTAGTCGAAGTATAATAATCACCAGAGTAGTATTTTTATACTCCTAAAACTAAAACTATATTTGAGAATGAGTAAATAAGTATATAGAGAGAAGAGTTGCTTAAGAAAGCTTGATGAATAAAATGAGGAAATAAGGTGGGTATTTATATGTGAGAAAGAGGGACATAACAATAAATAAAATAATTATAAAGAAAAATTTGAAAATTTAATTGAATATATTAATGTCATGGGTGATGTTAAATGGAGGACTGTTGATGTCATGAGTGATGTCAAATGAATCTAGATCTTTCCATGGTAGGTGAAATGAGTTATCTTTGACAGAATACTCTTTTCCGGAGCTGCGTTTGAATAAGATAAATTCCTTATTAGGATTTGGTGTCTTCATAAGAATTATAGATATAGAAGTCTAGTTTTATGTCGTTTAAGAATCAAACAATTTGGAGCATCCTATAGTAAGATATGAATTTTCGTCTACAAATACTCAATTTCATCACAACACACTGTCTTACAATAATTAATTTATTTGTCCTTATTAACCTCTGAAACTTAACATATGGTCTCACAAACGTTGTAGGTAATGATGTTGTGGTTACTCAAAAATTTGGTTCACCTAATTAAGACCATCCTATGAAAAGTTATGTCCAAAATATAGAGGCTGTATCATTTTTGTCGAGAATTAAAATACCGACATACAATGTTTTAGGGGTTGTTACACAAATGTTTCCCTTCGTAAATTAGGAAAGGACATGTTCCTTCCAAATAAAGATGAAATATTTTGGAAAGGAGAACTTGGTTATGAAGATGACTTTTTGATTTAGGTTTTTTTCTGTTGAATACAAATGTATAAGATCATTCTCTATTTATGCTTTTCTATGGATGGTTCTAGAAGTTTTTCTAGAAACATCTACATATAAACTTATTATCACGCCCCGAGAGGGTACCCTAGGCGTGACCGACACTCAGAAGCCATTGCTGGCTCTCAAAAAAACCACTTGGCCTGATCATACATTCATTGATTCAGTGGAAGACTTAGTTTAAGAGAAAAACAAATCTTAGTGGGCTAACTCAATCATCAATCTCCATCATTCAAATCAAAAACATAGTTTGAAAGAAAACAAATCAAGAGTTACAGATATCAAAATAAATCCATCACTATCTAGTCTATGAAACCTTTATCTCTACTACCTAAATGGTGCCAATGACAAGTTTATGGCTACCTAAAAAAACTACTCATAAGAAATGGAAAGAATGAATATGATCCCTCCGAAGGCAAGGAGGTCTCACCACTATTAGAAGAGAAATAGATCTTCAACGAAGCGCCTGTTGATAATCTCTAACACCTATCCCTACATTATTTTATGATGCAGGCTTAAATGGACGTCAGTACGTATAATATACGAGTATGTAATATGGAAGAATGAAATAACAATCATCAAAGGTACTCAAGATAGAATGAAACTCACCAAACTCAGTATGATATGCAAGTATAAAATATAAAAATGCTTTAAGAAGGACTCAGTAATATGCAACTTGTTCAAAACATGTCATATACTTTCATGCATAATTTGGGAGTCTCTCTTAAATGACAAAAATACCACCACCTATAAGTAGGTGATGTATAACAAACCGACGTCGTTGCCATATTCGTCAAATACTTGCCAAGGTAAAGGATGAATCTACCAATCTGGATTCATAAATCAATCAAGTCCTATCTTTCCATGACAATGAAATAGGAAAACATCTGACTTTAATGGTTCAATCCTCTCATATGCTGGTTACGTAGTTATTAAGTTTTACTCTTACTCAATTCGGTGCTTGATACTATTCCCAAAACTCAATATGCTCATGCAATTTAAATAATTTGGTTCAATCAAAACTTTTGACTAGTCACATTGGACTCCCATCGAAACTCAATTTCATCTCAATCATTATGCTTTTTCAAATTAAGTCAATCCAATCCACTTAAGAGATTAAATGCTCAACTCTTTTAAATCTCTTTAAAATATGCAACTTTGACTAAAAATAATGCATAGAAAAATCAAGATCAAAACAGTTAAAAATCTTAAAGACTCTTTCAATTCAACTCGGGATCGACTCATGCTCAAATCATCAAGTTCTTTCAGAAATATATTTTTGAAAATCAATCACAACTCATTAAAACTTTGTCTCAAAACCATCATTTATGCCCAAGATATCCATGTTCAAAATAATGAAAAAAAATCAACTTATGTGAAAACTCAAGTCTTGTAAAATTAATGCTCAAAATGAAATATAATCTTTAATTAGGGTTCATGTGAATGAAGATATGAACATGCATCCAAGTAAAATACTCAACCCACAAACAAAATCAATATGTATTTTAAATATGTACAAGGAACCTAAAAGACAATAAACAACTCCAGAATTCAATTTAAGGAACTCAAAAACTTTAACTCAACTCAACTTGAATTAATAAAGATGAAGGGGCACATGGACGAATTCAGTCCAACGTTGTGTTAGCCTTATATACCTTAATATTAGGAGTTATTGGATAAAAGTGTTGGGTTTGCAACCTTGTAGCTTAAAGTTGAGAAACCAATCGATGGATTTGTGAAATAGATCTTGAACTTGGAGTCTTTAGATCTTCCAATATTGGAGAAATCCCTTTCTTGAAGTTCTTCATCTTTGGGAGAAGGAGAATTTTGGATTTTGAGAGTATCTCTACATATAAGAATATTATTAGGTTGAAAGATTGAGAAAAATCACCTTTTAATAAATTACATTGGCAATTTTGGAGAGTTGGAGGTCTCCTTGCCGAACCATTCGGCGAGTCGCCAAAGGGTGTTTGAGCTCGCCTAAAATAACCATTTATGGAGGATTTTGGATCCATTCAGCGAGCTAAATCTACTTGTCACTGAACCATTGGCTGAGTCGCTAAATTGGCAGGTGAGCTCGCCGAATTGTCCTGTCCGCACATATTTCAGTAAAATGATCATAACTTTCTACTCCAAACTCCAAAGTATGCAATCTTGGTGGAGTTGGAAAGAAGACTCAAAGAACTTTAATTTGATAGGTTATGAGCCACCCAATTCGTTATATTCTAGGATATATAGTCATTTGAAAGTGACCCTTATACGAAATCATTCGGAAACTTATCCGATAGAAATTCTTTGGAGTTGCCTTGGTTTTAGGGATCTCTTATGACCCTAAATCACATCTAATATACTTAAAATACTTAGGAATTTATCCTAAATCATATATAAAATTACAAGTCATTCAGTTCGAGTCTACACACATATGAAGAATGGTTCGAGTCTTGGCGAAATAAATTTAGCGTGTTACACTTGTCTTTTAGAAACTCTCTAGAATATCTAGATATTTCTTCAAGATAATTTTCTATGTTTCTAAACTAGGACATTCTAGATTTTTTAAAGATAATTATCTATGGTTCTATACTAGGACATTCTAGAAAATCTATTTCAAAAAAATTAACTTATCTTTTTTCACACTCCCACTTAAAGTAAATTTTTGAAAACAACCCCACACTTGTCGTGGAAGAACTCAAATGAAGCTTTGAGCCATGTCTTGGTGAAATTCTCAGCAGTTTCTTTCTGACTCCTTTTGCTTCTTCAAATGATAAAGATTATTCATCCTCAATTGATCCATATGAATTATCTCCTTCTTAAGTTCTCGGACTCCCCCTTTTCATTAGATTTTCGACAGGTGCACTATCTGAAGAAACACCAATGATGGGCAAGTTCGAAACTCCAGGGTTCAAGATTCTAGTACCTACTCCTTCTAACGCAACTCCGTAACAAAAGGGGATTCATTTGTATTAGCCTCTCATTTGAGTTAGTGACTATTTGTCTATCAGTTTTAGAGCTTCCGAAATCTCCACCTAAAATTTGGATTTCAAAGCTTGCTTCTTCATGTATTTGATGATCATCTTCTTCATTTGCTTCCAATATTTTCTCTAAGTCAGTCATTGACCTTGATATGATATATGATTGACCAGAGACATCAACTTCTATAATATTTTCTGCAGTGCTTGCTCCGTAAAGGTCATCACTAGCATATATTGTTTCAGAAATTGTCTATTGAGAATCTACTTTTTTGATTTCTCTGATAACAGTTACCATATCACTAATATTAGCGTCTTGCTTCTCCTTGTGATCAATAGTATTATATCCTGAATCCACAATCCAGTCTCTTTCAAAATTGATGAAATCCATGACGTCTCCTGCTCAAGCCTTAGCTAAGAAGCACCTTCCCCAATCTTCTTCTTTAACAACTTTCTCAACTTGAGCCATATTGCTCTTATTTGCTCGATAATATCTTCTTATGTGTTCTATTTCACCATAATGGTAACATTTGAGAGGCTTCTTATTGTAATTGCTAGAAGCCTCTTCCCTTTTTTCTGGCAATCTTAAATCACCTGATAATTTAGAGAGCGACACATCTCTTGATTTTACTCTAAAGTTCCTATTGTCGGCTATAAGAAAATTTCCTTCCCCTTCTTTAATAAATACACTAGCCAATTGTTTGGCTAGTAGCTCCTGTGACAACAAGAAATTCTCAAATTCCTCCAAGGATGGTTATTGAGCCCATCCTTAAATTGACGCCACGAATGGACTATATTAAGGTTTCAAACCAAAAATGCCAATTCTCCTCATTCGTTCTTCCTCTTCTGGATTTAATAAAGATATCTCAGAACATAAGTTCTTAATCTTTAAAAAATACTTGGCGATAGAAAGATTACCTTGAGTGATTTTAGCCAATTTATTCTCCAATATCTGCAGTCGAGCTTCATTCTTCTTGTTGAACAAATGATCAAGGGTCCTCCATATTTCCTGAGCTGATTTACACTTTATACTATGATCGAATAAATCGGAGGAGATTGTCCTCTTCAGAATGAATTCCCCCTTCGCTTTAACTTGCTTCCACTTCTTGTATACACTGCTATTTTTCAATCCGTCATTAGGAGAAATTGTGTTACTTCCATTAACAACATCCCACAAATCCTCACCCACAAGGTATGATTCCATACAAGTCTTCCATACTTTGTAATTGGACTGATTCAACAACTCCATCCCCAGTCCATTAACATGACCACTTAAATACATGTACACAAACTAGTTGAATCTACCACCAACCCGATCTTGAAATATAACACAAACCAATGTATGGCTATGGCTCTTAAACCATGTAGAGAAATAGCAGAAGAAAAGTATTATTGGGGAGACCTTCTGCTAGCCAAGATCGTTAACTAAGATCAGAAGATTCAACTAAAGAAGAGGAAGCTAGAAAATAGAAGGAATATTGTGGAAAGGAAACCTTGGTTATGAAGAAGACTCTTTAATTTAGGTTTATTTTTTGTTGAGTACAAATGGATAATGCCATCCTCTTTATTTATGTTTGTGTATGGATGATTCTATAAATTCTTCTAGATACATCTACAAGTAAACTTATCTTCTAGCAACTCTCTAGAATATCTAAATATTTCTTCAAGATAATTATCTATGTTTCTACACTAGTACATTCTAGATTTCTTCAAAATAATTATCTATGTTTCTACACTAGAACATTCTAAAAAATCTATTTCAAAAAAAATAGCTTTATCATTTTTCACACAATTTTGACACGAACCTTGGTTATGCTTGGTCGAGTTCTGTATTTGGTAGCTACATCCATGGAAATAGCCCATAGGTATTTCAATAGGACTTAAGATTTGTTTTATGTAATGCCATGTGTGTAAATCAAAAGAGATGTGAGCCATGGAAACGTGTGTTCAATGGATACATTTTCAAGAAATTTTAGTGCTTATTGTTTTCAAGCAATTTAATATATAGACATGAAAAGTTGAAGTTGAATCAACAATATATATATATATATACATCAATCAGTTGATTCGTTCTAATTAATTGAATTAATCCGTTATAAAAATATAAAAATATCAGAAAAAGAAGGTTCAATGGATACATTTTCAAGAAATTTTAGTGCTTATTGTCTTCAAGCAATTTAATGTATAGACATGAAAAGTTGAAGTTGAATCAACAATATATATATATATATATATATATATATATATCCTCCAACTTTAGGTATACACAAGTTGACACTTAAACTTGTATAAAGTTGAACAAATAAACACATGAATCCTATATGACAATACAAATGTCATGCCCCGGGAGGGTACCCTAGGCGTGGCCGGCACTCGAAGGCCATTTCTGACCTCCGAGCGAACCACCTGGTCCATTCACACCTTCATTTAATCATATTCTCTTAGCGGAAAACTCAAATAATGAAATACTGATCATATATATATATGGGGGCCGGAGGCCAAACATTTACAGCCCAACAGGACAATAAAATAAGACTCCTCAAAATAACAGTTCGACCTCCCCACACTCCAGTCTATGAAGCCTCTATCAAAGTCTAAGAGGTGCCAATGACAAGTCTATGGCTACCAACAATCAAAATGAAGGAAATGTCAACAAAACTATACATAAAGGCTCAATATCCTCCAGAAACTAAGAGGACTCACCAACTAGCTGAGGGTGTATGTGGATCTTCAACGGAGCACCGATTGATGATATCTAGTACATGTCTCTATATCATTAAACAATGCAGGCCAAATGACATCAGTACATGGAATATACGAGTATGTAAAATGGCCGAATACAACGAATATCAAGGAAGAATTAATCAACTCGGGAGCTCAACTCAAGAGGGATAACAACTCAATCAAATGTCCTAAGTTTAAACAAGAATATGATTTAGACGGGACCAATCACATACAATTCAACTCAATCTGACCCAGAGTACTATCAAGACCTATTTGGGAGTTTCTCTTAACTGACAACCATCACTTATGAGCCAGTGAAAGTACAACAAACCGACGTTGTTGCCGCGTCGGTTCATACTTTGCCAGGGTATGAATGAATTAACAAATCATGGATCCAATCCAACCAGGTCCTATAATGTCAGGATAAATCTCTCGGGGAAGCATCCAACTTTAATGGTTCCATCCCCCCTACATTTGGTGATGCAGTTATTGGGTTCGAGTATGGACTATACTCTCTCCCAATTCGGTGCTCGATACTCCTCCCAAGACTCAATGATCATAAAACTCCATCCAATCAACTCAATCAAATCACATCGACAAGTCTCATTACAACCTCGTCAACTCATCAACTCTATCACAATCAAATCTCTTCCAATCATACTATCCGATCAATCTCAATCATATCTTTAAAAGAAATTTAAATGCACATATATAGCAACATCTAGATATAATCAATCATTTCCTCCATCCATATGAGAAATCTTTGAGACTCATCACAATTTCAAGACTTTAAATTTACATCTTTATAATAAGCAACATTTTAAAGAAAATAGCATCCTTTATCAAAATCTACATAGTCAAGAAGATCAATAGAACATATTTAACAACTCATTTTCATCAACTCATACTCACATAAAGGCTCATTTTGGGAACTTCTTAACTCCACAACATCAACACATATAGAATCAAATAAATAGGGGACAAAACTCATTTAAACTTAGACCATACCAAGAAACTCCATTTTCATGAACATCTAACCTCAAAGCAATAATAGGGCACATGGGTGGACTCAATCCATGTTTTGGATAGTCTTACATACCTTAGTGAAGACTTGAAGAAAACCTTTTGGTTGGGTCTTCAATAGAGGACTCAAATCTTGAAGCTCTTGGACTCTTTTTGTTGGAAATGGAGAAGAAGAAGAGAGAGAGAGAAGCTCCTAGGGATTTTTAAAGAGAGAGTGAGGCTGCAAAAATGTGTTCCCAAAATACCAAGGGTAACATATATATAATTTGGGTAGATTCCCAAATTGCCCCTCCTCAAAAGTTTTGAAAAATAGGCAAAAATGCACCTGGCGCGATAGTGGCGCGTCACGCCATTGCAGCGCCAGGCCAATTACGCCTAATACCTGTACACCTCGCAGTGGCGCGTCGCGCCAGAGACCAAACTACTGAGGCATGTTTCTGGGGCGATAGTGGCGCGTCGCGCCCTTACAGCGCCAAGGCCATATTTTCTGGGTTCTGGAAATTTGGCTTGAAAAACCCTGCACAACTTTTAGCGGCACGTCGCGCCAGGGGCCAAACTACTGAGGCATGTTCCTGGCGCGATAGTGGCGCGTCGCACCACTACGGCGCCAAGCCTAGATTTCCAGTAGTTGAACCCCAGGCCCAAAAATCTCTGTTGTGCTCATTCATCTTAGGATCGCCATATCTTTCGACTCTAAACTCCAAAATTTACATTCTTGGTGGCGTTGGAAAGAAGAATCGATGACCTTTAATTTAATAGGTTGTGGTCCACCTATATTTCCGTCTCTCAAAATATAGGGTCTTTCGAAGTCGACTCCTCATACAAACTCGTCCTAAAACTTAGCCACGACGAACCTTCTTGGTCTTAGCTTGGTCCTAGGGACCCCACCTCACCTCCAACACTTTTCAATTACTCGGGGACTCATCTTAACTCACACACATACTTCGAAATAATTGAGTTAGACCCTACACAAATACAACAAGGGTCCGAATTTTAGGAAAATTTTTTAGAGGTGTTACAACAAATCAGTTCAAAGATTATTCTCATATTCATAATATTTGAAAGCAATTTGTAATATGTTTGTACTTTGGGATGACAATAAGTATCAGTCAAATAAACTCAACATTCATTATATTCGTTCAGGCTTGTATTTTTCTCGTTTAAAATTTTGTGCAACTCATGACATATGTATTTATACAATTTTAAAATGTTTATATTCATTAGTTCGAAAACTAATAAAGCTTAAATACAATGAAATTCCACTTCCAAAACCTTAGTAGTGGTTTAAATATTTTTGAAAATAAACTATCATCATGAGTAATCCAGAATACTTCATTCATTTCCAAGAAATGTATATAACAATTTCATTGGTCGTCAACTGAAATTAATAAATACAAAAAACCAAAATTATGTAGGAGTCATCCTAATCAATCCGCACACCCACACACAAACCCACACAAACCCACAAAACTCATTCCCATCCAACACATACACACATACACCCGATATATGCAAATGACAAACTAAGTAGGAGTAATATATTTTCAATTTTTACTAACACACACAAACACGTATTCCATGCAAGAAATAATCAACAATCTTCATTTAATCTTACATGAGCTAATTACTCAGAAATTCAACCAGAGTTGCATGAAAATGTTCACGACCATAAACAAAAGCCTCAAAACTCCTATAAATACCTCAACGTATGAACTCCTCAAAAGATCACAAGTTAAAGCAACAATATATATTAATTAGACTTCCTCATATTCATAAGTCATCTAAGAGAAGAGATTGTTTGAAGTATCGTGTGACCATCTCATCTAAAAGTTTAAGTTGTTATAGAGAGCACAATTTTATTTACTTAGTTATATTCTCAACAAAGATATGGAGAATAATGGAAAGGGAAAAGAAGGCACATCAAAAAATGGTAGTGTGTTTCCAAAGAAGGATAAGAAGTCAGTGAAGTCAATGGCTGTTGAAAAGATAGTGAAAGCTACCACCTCCACCTTCAAGAATGATAAGAAAAAGATCAACCCTTCCGTTTAATTGATTAAATTTACTTTCAGTTGCCTTACCTTGTGCTAATATTGAATAAACGTATTTCTTTGATTCAAATGTATTTCACAAGTTTAACTAGAATTTTTATACTATTCTTTACAGTACTGTGTTGATGTATATAAGTTAAATTTATAGTATTTTGTATTTCTACGAGGGTGATTAAATTTGCAAGTTAATATTTTTTTCAAGGATGTTGTAACATGAATCTTAATTCGTTTTTGTTTGTTACTTTTCTTCTTTGATCTCTTCATTGTATACCGATCGATGGTGCATATAAAAAAAATCTGTGAATTATTCACTAAAAAGCATAACCGTTTATTGGAATAAACACAAAAAATTGCGGCACACACAGACATTACATATTATAATAAGGTTGGTACAACTTGCAAAGATCAAAGACCAATTTGGTAATTTACTTCTCTCCTAATCACTTATATATCACAGAGTTTAAGTTAAATAAATCAGTAACAAATTTTAAAACCATCAAGGCATTTTTATATATTGTAGTAATAAAATAATTTAAAATCTGAATAATAACATAGTTATTATATGCACGCTAGAATAGTAACGTAGAGAGATAGACAAATTAGTAGATAAGGCAATAATCACATATACCAACGCAAGCGTAATTAGAAATTTTTGTTCTAAAATTAATCATCAATTAAAGAAACTATATTAAATTCTTAACGTAAAAAGCCCTGAGATGAAAGAAATAATGTCTAAAATTGTTCCTCCTGCTATTTATTTTAAGTTCAAAATGGCATATACAGCTCATTGCACTCGATTTGCTTAGTGAGGATTACCTATCTTGTGTGGTGTTATGACCCTTCAGGTCATTTCCTCTATTTTCCTATCTTTTCAGTGTTCACAACTTTCCTGTAGTGACTCCAAGTAATTTATAACTTGTTGGGGCTGATAGTTTGGTCGCCTGGTCATTTATTTGGGTTTTATGCCAGTTTCTGTGTTTTGGAGCTCTTAGTGTCTGAATGGTTGACTTAGGTCAAAACTCTAGGAAAATGGCCTCAGAATGGAGTTGTGATGGTCAAATCAGCTCAGGAAGAGTCAATTTAGGCTAGTGGCATAATCGGCTCTGGCCCCGAGGCTTTCGGTGTGAATTTGTGCCATTAGGCATTTTTGCTTTGGACTAAGTTTACTCTGGTCAACATTTTGGAAAAATGGGCTCGGATTAAAATTTCTTTAGCGCGGTTAGCTCCATAATGTCGAGTTTGGTCTAGAACGACCTTTAGTTTGGGTCCTAAGACTTCCGATGTGAGTTTGAGCATTTAGACGAGATGTTAGAAAGCTTAAAGGCCTAGAGTTGACTTTGGTCAAATTTGAAGAATTAGTTGTCATATCACAATTTCATCAGCGTCATTAGCTCCGGAATATTGAATTTGGTCTAGAAAGACCTTTTGTTTGGGTATTGAAATCTTCTTTTTGATTTTGGGAGTTTAGGGAAAAAGTTGAGTTTAGGCCTAATGAGTTCCGAAGGGGTATTTCTGTCATAATAATTTTTTTCAGAATCCAATAATTCTATTGAGTCCGGAATATTGAAATTAGTGGTAGCATATCTGGTTTATTTTTATCAGGTCACGAATGAATCCCGAGGATACCGTGGGGACTTTGAAAAAAATAGAAAAATATCTGATATCTGGTGCAGACTTTTAGCGACCAAAAGTCACTTTAGCGACCAGTTCTGCCTTTATTTTAAGCCAAAAATCAGCATCAACCCTCTTTTTAATTGCAATTTCTCTCTCATTTTAGAGCGCGCATGATCGCCTTCGAGGTAGGCTACTGTGTTTCACTTTGATTGAGCTTTATTAGATACTATATAGTATAAATTACATGTGATTTAGGTTAGTACTTGATGTGTATAGAATTTGCCTCATTGCATTCCATCTTCTTGGTTCCCAATTGAGCCTTAGACTAGATTAGTCTTCTGAAAGCCTAAGTTATTGTCCTTTATAGGATTGATATTGATTGCCTTAGCCTTAGACTAGGGTTGAGCCTTAGATACTTTAGCATGTGCTTTGTTTCCCTTATAGCTAGCGAAGCTTTCGATTGGGATTATCTTGGATGAACACCTTGTGCTAGTGCCTGAGACCTCAATGGCTCGTCATAGCCATAAATTTGGCCAAGCAGTGCTTGGTTGTGAGCTAGAGTGGCATATTTACGGTAAGGCATTTTTCCTAGAGATATTCATCCCTTGAGTCAATTCTCGATTGCTTCACTTTATGTTTAGAGGTATGCTTGTGATGCCCTTTTGACTAGTGTCATTTGTTGGACCCGAGGCCGTGTATGAGGAGCGACTAGATTTCCAGTCAGTTTTCTTTTGCTTGTGTTGTGTGGTAAGATTTTATATTACATTTCTGATTGTGTGTATCTTGGTTAGATGCTGGAGATGGCATGTGTGCATTGATTGAACATTTTCACATGTTTTGTGGTGCGGTCCCTATTTATTCATTGGATTTTCACTATTATTTTGAGAAGACACATTCTCACACTTTTACTATTTTTAAATTGGTTTTAACAGTAGTTTTACCACCTGAATCACTTGGATATTAATTTTGAGACTTATGAGGCGTCGAGGACGTACTTCTTTTCTGCTGGCAATATCAGAGGCATTGAGGATGCCATCAACCTTTTATTGATATTTGAAGCGACGTCGCCCTTGTTCTACACTAACTGCATCTGGGATGCTCTTGCCTTTACTTGACTATCCAATGCAGCGTCGCTCTTTTCTGCATCAGCTTGGCTACTCACTCGCCAGTACAATGACCAGGGATATTATATCTGATGTATAAGACCTGGTTTGGGTCCATACAATGTATATGGACTTCCCGCATCTCTTATGGGCCCCTCTGGCCGATGTACCATTGAACTAGATGAGGGAGTTATATGGTCCTACCTGACATGATGAGGACCAGGATGGGTCTATATATTTGGTTATTGATGTCTTCTAAGAGCCACATATGATGTCACTATTTTTTACTACTAATTTGCATTCACACGCATCTCCTATCACCAATATACTTGTTTATTATTTGGTTCCCTAATTTTATGGGAGTCGACGATATGTTTGTTATTGTTTGTACCTTCCGGGGCTATAGGCGCCCGTTCGATTATTATTTGATTATAATTGTACTTATCTTACATTGCATTTGTAGTTAGTTAATAGGGGGTCTTAGTTTGGCTTCATTATTGATACTCCCTGCTAGGCTGAGTTGGATTGGTCTTTATGTTACAATCCAACCCACCGGGCCATATGGGAACATATTCTAACACCTAGATAGAAGAATCCTTACATCAATTTTGAAAAATTAAGTCAATTGCGGAAGTTAACAAAATATAAGAAATCTCTTTACTAATTAAAGTAGTTATGAAGATACACTGAAAACCCTCCCAAAGAACTAGTGTATACAGGTACAAGTGCTTCTCAGGATACATAGAGTATAAATAAAACAAGACACATTTCCCATTATAAGAAAGGAGGAGTAGAAGTTGTTGGAGATCATCGTCATCTTAACCTATGAAACCTTACTAACCCTGCAACCAGACTATGTCAACATGGAAAGATTAGTATCAGTTCAAACAATAAGTACTGGTAGGCATCATCGATCAATCTGATACCCACTACATAATATAAAGAAATCAACAAAGAAGAAAACATTCTATTGAAGAAATGCACCACCAAACTTTTATGCACAAACTCTTATAATTCTCATTTACCTCTTTACTATCATTCAAGCCTAATACTTATCCATTCTAGTTAGTCCATTGTCAACTCTAATATTGATCAAGGCCTAGTCCTTATAACACATAGAGGATTTTTTGAACTACGGGCCATCACTAACACTATTTAATCGGTCTACTTCCTTAAAATTTCACACCAACACCTGGACTAGAATAATTAGCATATCACTTAAAAGAGGGAAACATTTATGTGGACTAAGACTTCCCTTTTAACCATACTGGCCTTCTATGACTTTTAACCAGACTGGCCTACTATGGCGGGACCTAACTAGCTATGGCGGCCTCTCCATAGCGGGATTCCTCCCGCCAGTGCAGCCTGCATGGAGACAAAACCTCCGAATTCTCTCTCAAACCTCCCTTTTACACATGCATCAATAAGACACCATTAATATCTAACTCTAAGTCATTAATCTCACTAAAAACCACATCAACTTCTCTCCATTTGTTTACTCACAACCTCATACCTATAATACATACACCTCTAGCAACCATAGCATAATTCATATATGTATATTGTCACTCCCCAAGAGGGTACCCTAGACGTGATCAGCACTCGAAGACCATTGCTGGTCCCCAAGCGAACCACTTGGTCCAATCACACATCTGTTCATATCAATCAATTAGCGTAAAGTTTAAAATAAAGAAATAATTTGGCGGGCAATCCAAATCAACAATCTAACTCAAGAAAGAAAGACCACGAGCCAACAAATCAAACTCTAGTCTTTGTCATTAAAATAGTTTGACAAGAATAATTCAAGGAAAGAAAATACTCAACTGACCCATCACTATCTAGTCTATGAATCCTCTATCACTACTATCTAATTGGTGCCAATGACATGTTCATGGATACCACAAATCAAAATGAAAAAGGCTAACTCGACCCAAGAATGACATAAGCGGTGTCCTCCGGATGTAAAGAAGGACTCACCAATATGCTGAGTGTATATAGATCCTCAATGGTACTCCTATTGAAGATCTCTTAAACCTGTCTCTGCATTATGAAATGATGCAGGTCCAAATGGACGTCAGTACATGGAATATACGAGTATGTAGTATGGTAGAATGAAACATACCTCAAGAAAGAATAACGTTGGTTCAAATATCTCAAAATCAGACGGATAAGAGATACTCTATCAAAGTGTCATAAGTCTAAAGTAAGAATACATTTTTAGACAAAGACCAATCATACAACATACAATCCAATCCAATCATGTACTATCCAGTCACAATGCATCTAACCCAATCCGATCATATACAATCAACTCAACAATCAACTCAACAATCAAGTCAAAGGACTCAACCCAATAAATATGCAAATTAGAACTTAGTAATGTGATATAATCCAACTCAATTATCAACAAGGTCAATCAAACCAATTAAATCATGCACAATCCACTCAATTTGGGAGTTTCTCTAACTGACAACTATCACCATATGAGCGAGTGATAGTATAATAAGCCGATGTTGTTTCCGCATCCGTTTATACTTTGCCAGGGTATGAATGAATCAACCAATCATGGATCCAATCCAACCAAGTATTATCATGTTAGGACAATAATTTGGAAAACATCCGACTTTAATGGTTCAATCCTCTCCTACATTTGGCGACGTAGTTTATTGGTTTGAGTATGGACTATACTCTTACCAAATTTGGTGCTCGATACTCCTCCCAAGACTCAATATGCTCATATCTATCAAGTGAGTAAAATACTCAAAATACTCATTTAGCCTCATTGGACTTTTTCAAATCAACTCATTTAGTCTCATTGGACTTTTTTCAAAACTCAATCAAATCTGTCCCCATAGGACCTTCTTTCAAATCGACTCATCTCAAATCATCAAACTCTTCTCTTTAAAATTTATACAATCTCAACTCAATCTCAAAAATCGACATTTTAAAGTAAAAATGCTCAACTCATTTATACTCAAAATACTCATGTTCAAAAATAATTAAAAGACTTCTCAAACTCAATTCATGCTTAAATTCTTTTTAAATCATAGATGAAAATAATTATTCTTTAAAACTGAAAATAGCGTATAAATATTTTATGCAAAAATGCTCTCAGTCATTTATTTAAAACTCCTTTTCAAAAGATCATTTATTTTCGAAATGCTCATAAGACTCCAATCAAATCAAATTATGCAAATCATATATCACATAATCACATTAGACTTCGATCTACTTCATCACACAACATCCTCATCAACATAACATCTTCATTCACATCATCGTCAAATATCATCATTCACATCATCATCAAACATCATCATCGCATCATCATCAAATATCATCATTAACATCATCATCAAACATCATCATCACATCATCATCAAACATCTACTTTAAAATCCTTATTTAATTCTACATTCCATTTATAGAAACAAAAGTGACATTCTATCTCTACCAATGTTTTAATTGTTTTTATGCCATTCAGATTCATAACTATTCCAATTCATTCTTTTCATTTCAATCAACACATATACACAAACCATCCATCTCAAACTCAAGACAAATTATGACCAAAAAGAAATCTCATCTTGGGTTCATGTGAATGAATACATGAATCCATACTCTCAACAAAACTCAACTCAAGAACACCATTAATACATATGAATTTATATACAAAAATTCATTTGTAGTCAATAATATGAAATATAATTATTCAAGAATTTAAGTCATGAAAATCGTCAATCAATTTCTAGTGCACAAAAATATTCTAGAGTTTAGGAAAATTTTAAGAAAAATTCTTCATAAAAGGTTCAAATTCATAACTTCTACCTAATACATCTATGGGCATATGGAAGAACTCAACTCAAATTTTAGGTTAGCCTTACATACCTTGCTTGAAAATCATCTCACCGAAAACCAAAACTTGACTTGAAGATCTTGAATGCTTGAGCTCTTGAGGACAAATCTTGTTGGAGATGTTTGGGAGAGAAGAGGATAGAGATTAGGGTTTTTAGATAGAGAGGCACAAAACTAAAAATATGGTCCAAAACGTCCCAAGTTGGGTATATATAACTTAGGAAAACTCTTATAATTCTCATTTACCTCCTTACTATCATTCAAGAGTAATACTTATCCATTCTAGTTAGTCCACTTTCAACTCTAATCCATATCAAGGCCTAGCCCTTATAATATGTAACATACCCTAAAAACATTGTATACGATGTTTCAATTTTCGCCTAAACATGATACAACCTCTGTATGTTGGGCATAAATTTTCATAGGAATATCCACATTGAGTGATTCAAATTTCTGAGTAACCAAAAGATCATTACCTACAACTTTTATGAAGACCCTATTTTAATATTCGGAGGTTAAGTAGGTCAAATAAATTAATGTTTGTAAGGTAGGATGTTGTGACGGAAATGAGTGTTTATAGAAGAAAAATCATATATCACTCTAGCTTTATCCAAATTGGTTGATTCTTGAACGATATGAAACTAGACTTCCATATCTACAATTCTTATGAAGACACCAAATCCTAATAAGGAATTTATCTTATTCAAACGCAGCTCCCAAAAAGAGTATTCTTTCAAAGATAACTCATTTCACCTACCATAGAAAGATCTAGATACATTTGACATCACTCATGACATAAATTGTCCTCCATTTAACATCATCCATGACATCAATATATTCCACTAAAATTTCAGATTTTTTTTATAATTATTTTATTTATTGTTAGGTCATCTTTCCCACCTATAAATACCCACCTTATTTCCTCATTTTATTCATCAAGCTTTCTCAAGCAAATCTTCTCTCTATATACTTCTTTACACATTCTCAAATATAGTTTTAGTTCTTAGTAGTGAAGAAATACTATTCCGGTGATTCATATACTCTGGATAGTACACAAAACATTTTGGCGAGGAGAGAAGCTAGGACTCAAGAGTGTTCATTAAGTCTTTCGGTACCAACTAAAGCTTCGGTCTCCAGGTATGTAAGGCTTTAATGAGAGTATTCCTTCCACTCTTATGTCTAAATTAGTTTTGATTATATGATAAATTATATTTATTTTCTTTAAGCTTTACTCTAAGTTATGTTGGTGTTTATCCATGAGTTCTTTCATCCATATAGTCCAAAAACTCTTTCAATTAAGTCTCTTGATTTCAAGTAATATTTTCTTATAGTAATTCTTATTTTTACTTAAAAGTATGAATCATGGTTAAATTAATGATTATTGGTCTATTTTGATACAATATAATTTCATATGTATGAATTGATGGTTTGCAAGTAATTCCTCTATTTGTCTATTTAAAGGTTCTTAAAATTCATGGTGGGTTGTTTAAAGCATGATTTTTAATTAATGGATTTCAAAGTATTTATGTATATTTATTTCATACATATTTGCAAGTTGAAGTGATTTGAACTCACCTAGTTTTACTATGTTTTTAATAAAGTTTGACTTGAAAGCTTTGACTCCAAATAAATGTTTATGAAAGCAATATTTATGATCAAAAAGGGAGTCTTATGAAATAAAAGAATGATGAAATGATATAAATCATGGATTCTTTATGCAATAAGGACAATTCTTGCATATTTGAATTATCAAATGTTTTAATGAGCTATTCTACCGAATATGATGTTTGAATTCTCAAGTTATATGCTATGAATATTTTGAAGTATTAAACTATTCCGTGGGATTAACTTAGCACCGAATGAGGCATTGAGGTGAGATTCGGTAAGGGAATCCTAGTAGCAACCCCTTATCTCATTAACTATGTGCCAACATAGGAGCCCTTGTAGGCTTAGGCTAATGGATCCATAAATAGCCCTTAAAGTTAAAGTTAAAGAAATGAATGAAGTTGACGGAGTTCTACCTGGCAAGTAGTCTCCCCGGCCAACGTAGGGGGTTATGTTGGATTCCATGTAATAGCTCGCATGGTCTTAAATGTCGGTTATGGTTATTTTCCCACAAAATGAATGTTTTAAAGGATATCCATATGATTTATTATGCATGTATTACATTATGTTCCATATTACATAAATCTTATAATATTTTCTCAATGTTCATGCATCCTTACATACTTAGTACATTCAAAGTACTAACGCATACTCTTTTGCCTACATGATATCACCATGTAGGGATCGGTGCTCCTCCTCGTTCTCCTCCACGTGGCTAGTTGATATTCCATTGAAGACTACTTTTGGTGAGTTCCCATATTCCGGGAACAATACTCCTTTATCTTTCTAGCTTATGATATGTTAAGATATTTTATTATGACATTTCTTCTATTATGATTGAGGGTGAGCTAGGAACTTGTCTTAGCCCCATTAAGTCTAATAGTTAGAGGTATTGTTGGACATATGTAAGTTGAAGATTTATTATTATGATTTCCGCTTGTCTATTTATCATCATTACTTATGAAAGGCTAAAAGAATGCTAAGAGGCTTGTTTGAGGTACTTTCGGGTTCTTTATTTGCCATGTCACATCTAGGCCCTAGGCTTGGATCGTGACATAACACATAGAGGAGTTTTCGAACTACGGGCCATCACTAACATTGTTTAATCACTCTACTTCCTTAAACTTTCACACCAACACCTGGACTAGAATAATTAGCATCTCACTTGACTAAGACTCCTCTCTTAACCGTACTAGCCTATTATGGCGGGACGTAACTCGCTATGGCGGCCTCGTCATAGGAGGTTCATGGATAAAAAACCTCTGAATTCTCTCTCAAGCCTCCCTTTTACACATGCATCAATAAGACACCATCAATATCTGACTCTAAGTCACTAATCTCACTAAAAAATACATCAACTTCTCTCCATTTGTTTACCCACAACCTCATACCTAAAATACATAAGCCTTTAGCAACCATAGCATAATTCGTACATGCATATATAGGAACACATTAGCAATTTACCATTTCAAGAGAAATATATAATTACACAATGTCAATCTCAATTATAACAGTCAACATGATAAAGACTTGGACCTTCAGTCTTTCCATAGCCATTATTACACATGATAAGCATGTTTCATAACACATACTTGGTCCTCTCATGTAATCCATACCAAACTGTTAGATTATACATACATATATATGCGTGTGTGTATCAAAATGCAACACCCGATTCTTATATGTATATGTGTCGGAACGTGACACTAGATCCCTATATATATGTCACAATATGGCATCTAGTCCCTATATACATATATGCCAAAATGCGACACCCGTTCCTTATATATATGTATCGATATATGACACTCGATCCCTATATATAAATATGTCGGCATCTGACACTCTATTCTTATATATATGTGTGTGTCGAAACATGACACCTAATCTTTATATGTATAAGTGTCGATATATGACACCCAATCACAATCCATAATTTATAATTCACATACTCACATAATTAAATAACATGTTCATTACATGTAACTAATCTAAAAATTCATTTCATTAAGCTTATTACATCTCTCCTAGTCTCACACATTCAGACAATACTATCAATTATAGTGGGAAGCACATACAATATAGACACGAATGTAAAATCATCACCTATAGCCATAGGTAATCAAATAGGTTAATGACATTATATTTGTCAATACTAAGTCATTCATATTCACCCTTTATTTCATGATTCGCATTACTCAAGTTACTACTGAGAATAATAAGCATGAACACACTCAATCATTATATAATCCTATCCATATATACACCTCAATAGCCATTGTGACGACCCCCTTCTTAGGGCCCACATATTCAGGTATTATCTATGCCAGGGTCAGCAAGTTCGCACCTTATCCCTCTTCACGCTATAGCGCTACGGGGTATCGAACCCGGAACCTCTAGCTCCTTTACATCCACCTTAAGAGGATCATCTTTCACCAATTGAGCTGCAGGCCAATTGGTGAAAGGCGATCCCCTTAAGGTGGATGTAAAGGAGCCAGAGGTTCCGGGTTCGATACCCCGTAGTGCTACAGCGTGAAGAGGGATAAGGTGCAAACTGGCTGACCCTGGCATAGACAATACCTAAATATGTGGGCCCTAAGAAGGGGGTCGTCACAGCCATAACCCCCTAGTCTCACTATTTCATAATAACTCAGTAATTGTCTACATTTAATCTCACAAGAGTCATTGACCTTCTTAATAGTTTTCACCAAGGTTAACTTTCAAAGATTGGATCTTAATCACTAGTGACATAATAATTATGACCCACATTATACATTCCCACTTTAAACAACAATTAACAATTATCCAACTATCCAAACTCCGTGTCTAAAGGCATAGGCATGAATTCTCCCTTTAATCTACATTATATTAAGTGATAGAAATAATTTATAACAGCTCAATTAAGAAAAACTAGACTACCTGGGTGCCAAGCAGTTGTAGAAGAATTATAGTATGATCCTTGAATTACAGAAGGAAAAATAATGGAGACAGGCATGACTTTATGGGTTGTAGCCTCCCTTTCGCTAAAATTTCCTTCCTCCCTTCTCTCCAAGCCTAGGGTAACCCTCAACTATTTTGGTACATAAATGAATAAGGAGATAATAAAATTATGCCACTTTTTATTTTAGGCCCGTCGGATCCCGCCATGGCTCCTCAAGCCGGACAATGTTTTACTCCAAACTCAAAATAAAGCAAACTTGATAGAGTTGGAAATAAGACTCATAGACCTTTAATTTGATAGGTCACTACCACCTAATTCATTATAGGCTGCGAACTATGGTTGTTTGAAGTTTACCCCAGTTTAAACTTATGTCCGAAATTAAGGTGGAAAAATACTTTCAACTTAACTTTGTGTTAGGAGCATTGTATGACCTTAATTCACAGCTAATGCACTCTCATACCAAGGAATTGAACTAAGTCTTATGACGAATGAGATTCGTATACCTTTACCACATATACTTTTAGTAATAACGGAATAGGTTGTTACACCTTAGGTGACTATGTAATTAGTTGTGATCGTCAGTTTTCTGTTCTTGCTTAGTTGACTCATATAATGCTTCATTGTTGTAAATAGGTTGTTGTCTTTCTCTTACATGTGCGTTCCTTGACTCTATTTCCTTTCTCCATGTATTCTATTTCTTCACTCTTATTTCTTGTTCTACCTTGTGTTAGGTCCTACTTACTTACTTGTGATGTACTTACCTTGTTTATAGGTTATTTATACTTGCTTTATCTGTGGGGATCAGCCGACCTATGGCAACTGAATACCATTTGTTTGGTACTTATATTACACTTTTGCACCCTGTATATCATAGTATGGGTTATCGCCGGTGATTTAGATTTTGTGCAGAGAAGCTTGGATTCATAGATTTGGTGAGCTCCTGGCTTCCGAAGTTGCCGATTTCCATTTGTTTTAGTATAAGACTAGTCTTTACTTGCTTTCAAAGACTTTTTGTATATATATTGTAATTGTAAAAGCCTTGTACTCTTATTTTGGTTAGATGCTCAAATATCGATTGCTGTTAGGTCTTGGGGATGGTTCTTTGGATATGTACCTATGTTGTCTCCTCTTTCTTCTCATTATTATTGGTTTGTGTTTATTTTATTTCTCTTCCACTTTATAGCCCATTGCTTCTATCTCTAGGCTATGAGTTAGGCTTACCTACTAATGCATTGAAGTAGGTGTCATCATTACCTAAGAAATCAGATCAAAATAAATGATTTGTGAGCTATTGCATTAAGCGGGGGTTTTATACTGTGTGCACCTAAAGAGTAGCGGCTGCAAATTTTTCTTGTCATAAAAAAAAAAAAATATACAGTGTCACTTTAATTTTTACACACTCATCAGGTTACCACAAAGGTATTATGAATAATTCTTTATAAAAAGTATTACTTTGTACTTTTAAAGTTAAAAAAATAATTTACTTTCGAAAAAGATAAAAGCAACTTGATAATATAAATAATATTTCTATTTGACCCCGACTTTCTTCTATCGCTACAATTATAGAGAAGTAGCGAAATATCTGGAGGTCGATTCTTGACATATTATCATTCTTGTATGAAATTTATAGGATCTAAATTACGTGCACTGACAATATAAATTTCTTTTGTAATTTAATATGTGATAGTGTTTTTGTTTTATAAGAATATATGAATTAATATTTATTATAAATATCTATCATTGCAAGAAACTAAAGATATATACAATAATTCATTATTATGCCTCTTATATATCACAAATTAATTTACAGACATTTAATTCAATGTCATAATTTTTAGTATAGATATTTAATTTAATATCAATAATAAACTTATGGCATTCTTAACAATGACAATTACCTTACAAGACTTATGAGAGTTACAAATATTGTACTATATATTAACAAATGTAATCATCACTTCGGTTTTGTGGAAAATGTTAGCTTCAACAAAACCATCTGGCATCAACACGCACAATTGGTAAATCCTAATATTTCTTATTTTTACTGAGATGAAAAGTGTTGGGAATAGGAATAGCACTGGAGCAGGGCAGAGCAGATTTGGGATGGATTTAGACTTGAGCCGTAAAATTTTTAATTTGTCTTGCATGGCATAATTTGTTGTTTTAAATTCACCCCGCCCACCATAACCGCGCTATTTTCCATACTTCTTTGAACTAATTTGACAATATAATATGTTATTCTTAAATTTCTTTGTTCAAAATTGTGCTAAGTAATATTAGTTACCATATCATGCATCACATTGCTGGATCCTGTTTCTGTTACTGTTCTATTAGTGTTTGCGGTCACCTCCCTCGAGGGGAGAAGAGATCACTGTTCCATTGCTTGCCAACTCTTGCTTTTCCTCATTACCTACTAAACATATCAGATCTGTTTTAGGTTTCACCACCAACTTGATGAGTTTCTTTTTGTTCCTTCATCTTCCCATTTCTGATTAATAGGCACACGTTAGCAATTCACGCTATTGTGCACCCAACATTGTTGGTACTTAAAAAGCTTTTGGAAACACACTTTATGATCTCCAACAACCCATAGCATAATTTTTCTTCCTCATATTTTTTCCATGTTCCCCAAAGAAGTTAAAGTTTGATATTTCTTAAATTAATTGAATAATATATATATATATATATATAAAAAATTATTCAAAGTCCGATATCCACATTGAAATCCTACTAAATTTGAATTTGCGTCAAAAAATTTCACATTGAAGGTAAAACGCTCCTCCCTAACAAAGACAACTCTATACCCAGAAGGACTCGGATCCAAGACTTCTGGTTAAGAATGAAATATTCATCTACCAAATAACTATTATATTGAATTATTGATGTTTAAAAGTAGTTCTTAAAATGTCTGTTCATATTGTTTCATTGACAAATATAGGAGAAATTACCAAAAATTTTATGATATTAATATATTTCAATCATGACCTGAAAATCGAAAATAACTATGGCACACATCCCAACCCAACCTGATGTCTAAGTCAAAAAGTAAAAATCACATACGAGACTCACAAAGGGAAGTCAAGGTATAAACTAAAGGTAAGAAAATACACAAGAAATATTCCAAAATCTGGTGTCATAAGTATAAAGACCATCTAATACAATATTTGAAACAGTAAATAGAACTCAGTCTCCGATTAAAAGTAAAGACTACAAATAAAGATAGAACTAATAGTGATCCGAATGCACTGGATCTCACTACCTAATCAACTGCCACGAGAATAACTATGGCCAAAATCTTCATCCAAAAAGGGACACAAAAGTATGAGTGAGTACAATCTATATGTACTCAGTAGGTTTGACCGACTGGATATTAGAAATTAATTAAATATGCAATAAACTAGGAATGGTTCCATTTGTATACAAAAAATCAGTCTGATATCGGTGCCACCAATTTATATAGAACGACCTAAATAAAGTAAACACACAAGTTTAGGCATACATCAACATCATCAGATAAGTTCAAAAATAAAGGCACAACAACATGCAATGCAATGAGATGAGATGAATGCAATGCATGAGTGGTACTAGTGGAATCCAGACTGTCGCATAGCCTGTCGTATACACTAGCCGAGGTGAGCTACCAGACACGACCCATGGGGACCTCGCAGACCATACACCTCAATCACAAAGTATCAACTACCTTGCCACCTGGCTCATGGTCAAGGACTCATGATATCAATATCTCATCCACCTTATCACTTAACTCGTGGTCAAGGGTTTTTTAAAGATGTTTCATTTTCTTACAAGAAGTTGTTGCCACAATCTTACTTTTCATGTTCCCTGATATGAATGTATGAGGATGAATGTATGTCAATAACACAATTAGAGGAGTACAATCAACTCAATACAAACCTCAAAGTGAACAAGTTCTCAAAACTCCAATTTTATGATAAACACCCTCTTAAAAATCAATGGGAAGAAAATGTTTTTAAAACAAGAAACACTCCTTTGAAAAATTTCTTTAGTTCTCAAAAATTGCCACAAACCATAATTCTCCTCAAGTATTTCATTGCTCAAAATATCTCATGCCTTATCGCATTTCATTTCACAAAATATCTCATTTCTCTAATCATTTCATGCCTCAACGCATTTCATTTCACAAAGTATTTCACAAGTATTTCATTTCTCAAATCATTTCACAAAGTATCTCATTTCGCAAATCATTTTATGTCACGCCCCGAGAGGGTACCCTAGGCGTGGCCGACACTCATAAACCATTTCTGGCTTCCGAGAGAACCACTTGGTCTCATTTCTTATTTATTCATCAGCGGAAGACTTAAGAATACTAATGTGGGCTTGTCATAATCAAAGGAAAAGTAGATAATTTTTATAAGAAGTAGTTTCTAAGGAGAACTACTCCGATTACATCATCAGACTCTGTCTATGATGCCTCTAATACTCTTAGATGGTGCCAATGACATGTCCATGGCTACCTCAAAAGAAACATCACACTCAACAATAATAAAAGGATAAGGAGTTCCTTCGAATACAAGAAGGACTCACCAAATAGCTGAAAAGAAATGATCTTTAACGATGCGTCTATTGAGGATCTCTAACACCTGTATCTGCATCATAAGACGATGCAGGTCAAATGACGTCAGTACGTGGAATGTACGAGTATGTAAAATGGCAAGAAGGTAAGGACAGATATCAAGAAACTCCTCTCAAGAAAACTCAGCTCAGAACTCAACATCATCTCAACATGAATATGTAATGAAAGTTTAAAATATAATAATAAAAATAATAGTAATAAGCAATGCTTACTCAGTTGGGAGTTTCTCTAACCGACAACCATCACTTATGAGCTAGCGATGATACAACGAAGCGATGTCGTTGCCACATCCATCCAATACCTTGCCAGGGTAAAGGACATCACCATCTTGGATCCACTCATCAAAGTCCTCTTTTTGGGACTTAAGAGTCATAGCCTCCAACCTACGCTGGCTACGTAGTTCTAGGGTTTGAATCAATTAAACTCTTACCCAACTCGATGGTCAATACTACTCCCAAAATATGTGCTCATATTAAACTCATCATCTAGTCTCATTGGACTTTAATTTAAATCATCAAACTCATCATCTAGTCTCATTGGACTTTAATTTAAATCATCAAACTCATCTCATTTCATGTTCATCAATCATTATACTTCCAAAAACATCATTTACATCTCATCAAAACATCTTGCTCAAAATATCATTTTTCTCAAATTCATTCAAATTCAACTCTTTTGCTCTTTCAAAACTCAATAAAATACATATACAGTATTAATTCATATAACTTTCTTTTTATCAATGAAAATAATAAAAATCCAACATCATTACTCAAAACATGTGTAAAAGTATTCATGAACATCAAATCAATTTGGATTAATGGGAAAGTAGCCATGAACAATAATTCCAATAATATGAGAGATAAGAATAATAATAATATTAATGCATAAATATATCAAACTCAATAGAAGAAGAATTATTTCATTTAGAATTCAAGATTTGGATAAAACTCAACTATTGGGCGCATGGACAAACTCAATCTAATGCTATGAAAGCCTTACATACCTTAAATCCGAAGGTTTACTCCGAATTGGAACACTCTTGGACCCCTAGCCTTTTCTTCTCGCCGAAGTGTTTTGTGTACTACCCGGAGTATAAGAATCACCGGAGTAGTATTTTTATACTACTAAAACTAAAACTATATTTGAGAAGAAGTATATAGAGAGAAGAAATGCTTAAGAAAGCTTGATGAATAAAATGAGGAAATAAGGTGAGTATTTATAGGTGGGAAAGAGAGACCTAACAATAAATAAAATAATTATAAAGAAAAATCTGAATATTTAATGGAATATATTGATGTCATGGATGATGTTAAATGGAGGACAATTTATGTCATGCATGATGTCAAATGTATCTAGATGTTTCCATGGTAGGTAAAATGAGTTCTTTTTAACAGAATACTCTTTTTCGAAGCTACGTTTGAATAAGATAAATTCCTTATTAGGATTTGGTTTCTTCATAAGAAATGTAGATATGGAAATCTAGTTTCATATCGTTCAAGAATCAACCAATTTGGAGCAACCTATAGTGAGATATGAATTTTCTTCTATCAACACTCAATTCCGTCACAGTACTATATATTGCAAAGATTAATTTATTTGACCTACTTATACTCCGAATCGTAAGATATGTTCTTCATGAAAGTTGTAGGTAATGATGTGATGGTTACTCAGAAATTTGAATCACCTAATATGGACAAACCTATAAAAATATATGCCCAAAATACAGAGGCTATATTGTTTTCGTCGAGAATTGACATACCGACATACAACATTTTAGGGGTTGTTACATTTTACTTTTTAGAAGCATTTTATTTTTCAAAAGATAGGTCTCAAATCACTGATATGGAGCAATTTCATGAACAAGCACAACAAGTAAAGTTCCCTTTATGGGCATAACAATACAACAATCGATGCAATCATGATACGATCCCATCCTATAGTCTTTAACATAAGAATAACTAATTTACCAACTCCAATCTCAAAGAGGGATAGCCAAACCTAACTCGATAGCCGAAACTGCACGCGAACACCTCTAACCGGACAATTCCACTCAAATTCCAACTCCAAATTAATTTTCCACTATCAAGAATGTAAAGTGATCATCAAAAGGAGCCCAATTGTAATACCCCAAATATTTCTACACCAAGATCCAAACCATTCTTCATATGTGAATAGGATCGAATTTGATGACTTATAGTTGTTTATATGATTTAGGATCAATTTCTAAGTATTTGAAGTATATTAGGTGTGTTTTAGGGTCATAAGGGATCTCTAACACCAAGCCATGTCCAAAAAAATTTCATCGGCTAAGTTTTTGTATAAGTCTGGAATAGGGTCAACTTCAAATGCTCATATCTCTTATTATATAGGGAATTATCTGTTCCATGACCTACCAAATTAAAGGTATTTGAATTCTCTTTCCAACTCCACCAAGTTTGCATCATTCCGAGTTTGGAGTAAAACATTATGACCATTTTACTATAGACTATCACTGCAACGATTTTAGGCCTGGAGAAGGAGTGGCGCCCAGCGCCACTATAGCGCCCAAAATAAGCTGCAGTAGTTTGGCATTTGGTTAGACGTGCCACTATTGCACCTGCAGGGTTTTGAGCTTGTTTTTCAGATTTTTTTGATGAAGGGCATCTTGGACTATTACCTAAATAAATATATATGAACTTGGACGTGTTTGGGGGTCATTTTTTAGTCTTTCACCTCCCCAAAACCCTAAAATTCATCCTCCTCTCTCTCAAGTCACCCCCTCCAATCTTTTCTCTCAAACTCAAGGATGCAAGCTTCCCAATTGAAGTCCTAACATCAAGACTTCTTCAATTCTTCTTCAAATTCCTCTCTAAGGTATGTTGGTTTTCATCCATGGGTTCTTCCACCCATGGAGCCCAAATGTTTTCTCAAGTTAGTATTTCAATTTTAATTGATGAAATCTTATGGGATTCTACATGATGGTTCCAAATGTATAAATTATGGTATATTTTAAGTTTATTTACTCCTATTGATATATATGTATATTGACTCTTAATTTCAAGTGATGATTTTTATGAATTTTCATACTACGATTCCAAATACATAGATTCTTGAATATCTAAAATTTATTTACCTTTATTGACTTATGTTGATTCTTATTTACATGAAATGGATGTTTTATCAAGGTTCTTATATGAACGTTTGAAAGGTAATTTTAAAGTGCATATGGTGGGTTGTTTTTAAGATGTTTGATTGGATGCATTCATATCACTCTCATGCATACAAGTATCCTTTAAATGTATTTGAAGGTCTTTTTGAAATGAACCCACCTAGTTTACTATGGTAAAGTAAAGTTGAAATGAAGTTTGACTCCAATAAATGTTATGAAGTAAATGTTTATGAAGGGGAGTCTTTATGAAATGATTGATTGATGACATGGCTTCTTAGCCAAATAAAATTGAATTGAAGACTAAATATTTGGAGGATAATAATGAGAAGGGCAACTTACAGAAATCCACTAATTTAGGAGCTAATTACTCAGCTACATGCTAGTTTGCAATATTATTAATCTTATCAGATTTTGGCATGCCCAGATACATCCAGATACATGTATCGATCTCAGGATATATGAGGTCAAAATCAGATGTAATTTATTGTAGATATACTATATCCAAGTGGATTCACATTTATATGGGATACATAGATAAATCTTGCTCGCCTCTCTCCCATTTTGCTCGCCACTCTCTTATATATGAATCTAGTATCCCAGATACATACGAATCACACCAGATACATACATATACAGGTATCTAGTGTGTATCTAGTGTGATTCACATGTATCTGAGATACATAGACAAATATTGCCCTCCTTCCTTCTATTGTCGCTTGTCTCTATCTCTATTTTAGTGTATCTGATAGTAAACAACATGTGTCTAGATGTATTTAATTTTAAATACGGCATGAAATTATTAGTTAGTAATATAAAATAGAATAATTTTAAATTATAAAGAAAATCAATAAATATGATAGAAATGTTTGTGTAATTAGCTAGTTTCTCTTAATAATAACAGTGATAGGGGATATTATATATGCTTTTTAATAAACAAAGATAACCCACAATTGAAATTTACAATGAATTTAAGAAGAATTGACCCACACGGTTATTACTTTAATAAAATCTTTTACGTATTATTTATGTATTATCTCTTTGATGTCATCCCTACATATTTTAGAACACATAAGGCTGATTATTTGAGCTCGAGACATTTTTTCATGTAAATATTATGGTAGGGACATTTTTCCTTTATGAAAACTACGATCTACATATCTTCTGAGGCAAATTAAATAGGAGTCATCCTAATTAATCCACACACCCACACAAACCCACAAAGCCCATGCTCCTCCAACACACACACCATGCAATAATATAATTTTATTTTTTGAAACTATTAGTTATATTGCTTCTTAGTTTTTTTTTTTGTGTAATTTTCAAATTGTTAAATTTTGTTTTAAATTATTTGAAGAGTCTATACTCAAATTCTTAATCAAAATAAAATCTGTTGACCCTCGTACTAATTTCGAGCCTCTTCACATAAATTGAGGCAAAGAGTACTAAATAAAAATTACTCAATTTTTAGCAACTAATTAGATTGTAAATAAAATGGAATAGTTTCATGGCGATTGACCATCTGTACCAACTCACACTTTTTAATAACAGAAGACTTGAGATATAGATAAAGATTAACCCCTGTGATGGCACCTCCTAGTCCCCTTACTATAATGAACTTGCTTTTATGATTGTGCTTATATTATATATTGAATAAAATATTTATGTAATACATATGTATTTAGAGGGTTTAACTTATATATATCGCCAGTATTGTAAAAAATGTTTATACTATTTGCTGATTCTTTATAATACTGTTGACATATATAAGTTAAAATCATTAATAAACTATGGTTTAGTTTTTTTTTTAATTAGAGTGATATTTCCTTTATTAATTTATCTTCAAGTATTTTGTAAGTTGTAACACGAGTCTTCGTTTTCGTTTGCTCATTAGATTCCGTTGTTAATTTCTAAATTTAAACTATGGAGAATTTTAGAAGGTCAGTTGTTTGTTTATCTGAACCCTCCCCATTTCCCCTTCCCCTTCCCAGCCTCCCGTATCCCCAATTTTTTTTGTTTTAAAAAAACTGAAAAAATCTACTTATCATCTTTGTTACTTCGACATTGGTTGACTTGGGGCCCTTTTAATCTACTCACTCTATTCTATCTTAAATGAATTTTTGAAGTTTTTTTCATTGTTTAAAATATTTGAATTGTTTAAAGTCAAGATGAATGTTTGAATTTTTTTCATATTTGCCCTTTATTTTAATAAAGTTTGATATTTTTAAGAGATAAATTACACTACTTACAAAATTACATTTATAATTTCACAAAGAACAATAGTGAAAAGTACACCATGTGTGTAAATCAAAAGAGATGCGAGCCATGGAAACAACGTGTGATCAATGGATACATTTTGAAGGAATTTTAGTGCTTATTCTTTTCAAGCAATTTAATGTATAGACATTAAACGTTGAAGTTGAATCAACAATTTTAGTACTTTTTCCCAAATTTGTGTAATCATTAAATCTTACATTATTTACATATGAATTTCTTTTGCCCCAATAAATATATATTTTAAGTGCAGATATACATAAATGTGTTATTTAACTTGGTCTTAACTGATATTTATGTCCTTCAACTTTTAAGTGTACACAAGTTGATACTTAAACTTGTATAAAGTTAAACAAGTAAAAACATGTGTCCTATATGACAGTACAAATCAGTTCAAAGATATTCTCATATTCATATTATTTGAAAGAAGTATTTAACATGTCTGTACTTTGGAATGATGATAAATATCAGTCGAATAAACTCATTACCATTCATTAGTTCAGACTTGTATTTTTCTCGTTTAGAAGTTTGTGCAACTCATCACATATGTATTTATACAATTTTAAAATGTTTATATTCATTAGTTCGAAAACAAATAAAGCTTAAATATAATGAAATTCCACTTCCAAAACCTTAGTAGTGGTTTAAATATTTTTGAAAATAAACTATCATCATGAGTAATCCAGAATACTTCATTCATTTCCAAGAAATGTATATAACAATTTCATAGGTCGTCAACTGAAATTAATAAATACAAAAAACCAAAATTATGTAGGAGTCATCCTAATCAATCCGCACACCCACACACAAACCCACAAAACTCATTCCCATCCAACACATACACCCCATATATGCAAATGACAAACTAAGTAGGAGTAATATAATTTCAATTTTTACTAACACACACAAACACGTATTCCATGCAAGAAATAATCAACAATCTTCATTTAATCTTACATGAGCTAATTACTCAGAAATTCAACCAGAGATGCATGAAAACATTCACGACCATAAACAAAAGCCTCAAAACTCCTATAAATACCTCAACGTATGAACTCCTCAAAAGATCACAAGTTAAAGCAACAATATATATTAATTCCACTTCCTCATATTCATAAGTCATCTAAGAGAAGAGATTGTTTGAAGTATCGTGTGACCATCTCATCTAAAAGTTTAAGGTTATAGAGAGCACAATTTTATTTACTTAGTTATATTCTCAACAAAGATATGGAGAATAATGGAAAGGGAAAAGAAGGCACATCAAAGAATGGTAGTGTGTTTCCAAAGAAGGATAAGAAGTCAGTGAAGGCAATGGCTGTTGAAAAGATAGTGAAAGCTACCACCTCCACCTTCAAGAATGATAAGAAAAAGATCAACCCTTCCGTTTAATTGATTAAATTTACTTTCAGTTGCCTTACCTTGTGCTAATATTGAATAAACGTATTTCTTTGATTCAAATGTATTTCACAAGTTTAACTAGAATTTTTATACTATTCTTTACAGTACTGTGTTGATGTATATAAGTTAAATTTATAGTATTTTGTATTTCTACGAGGGTGATTAAATTTGCAAGTTAATATTTTTTTCAAGGATGTTGTAACATGAATCTTAATTCGTTTTTGTTTGTTACTTTTCTTCTTTGATCTCTTCATTGTATACCGATCGATGGTGCATATAAAAAATTCATTTTTTTGCGAATTATTCACTAAGAAACATAACCGTTTATTGGAATAAATACAAAAAATTGCGGCACACAGACATTACATATTATAATAAGGTTGGTACAACTTGCAAAGATCAAAGACCAATTTGGTAATTTACTTCTCTCCTAATCACTTATAAATCACAGAGTAAGTTAAATAAATGAGTAACAAATTTTAAAACCATCAGGGCATTTTTATCTATTGTAGTAATAAAATAATTTAAAATCTCAATATTAACATAGTTATATGCACGCTAGAATAGTAACGTAGAGAGGTGGACAAATTTGGAGATAAAGCAATCTGCATTTATACCAACACAAGCGTAATTAGATATTTTTGTTCTAAAATTAACCATCAATTAAAGAAACTACATTAAATTCTTAACATAAAAAGCCCTGAGATGAAAGAAATAATGTCTGAAATTGTTCTACCAGCTATTTATTTTACGTTCAAAATGGCATATACAGCTCATTGCACCCGATTTGCTTAGTGCGGGTTACCTATCTTGTGTGGTGTTATGACCCTTCAGGTCATTTCCTCTATTTTCCTATCTTTTCAGTATTCACAACTTTCCTGTAATGACTCCAAGTAATTTATAACTTGTTGGGGCTGACAGTTTGGTCGCCTGGTCGTTTCTTTGGGTTTTATGCCAGTTTTTGTGTTTTGGAGCTCTTAGAGTCTGAATGGTTGACTTAGGTCAAAACTCTAGAATGTCGAGTTTGGTCTAGAAAGACCTTTAGTTTGGGTCCTAAGGCTTCTGGTGTGAGTTTGAGCACTTAGACGAGGGTTTGGAAACCTTAACGGCCTAGAGTTGACTTTGGTCAAATTTGAAGAATTAGTTGTCATATGGCAATTTCGTCAGAGTCATTAGCTTCGGAATGTTGAATTTGGTCTAGAAAGACCATTCGTTTGGATCATGAGATCTTCCTTTTGATTCTGGGAGTTTAGGGGACAAGTTGAGTTTAGGCCTAATGAGTCCCGAAGGGGTATTTCTGTCATAATAAGTTTTTTCAAAATTCAATAATTTTATTGAGTCCGGAATGTTGATTTTAGTGGGTAGAATATCTGGTTTATTTTATTGGGTACCGAATGAATCTTGAGGATACTGCGGGGACTTTAATAAAAATAGAAAAATATCTAATATCTGATGCAGACTTTTAGCGACCAGAAGTCACTTTAGCGACCAATTCTTCCTTTATTTTAAGCCAAAAATCAGCATTCAACCCTCTTTTCTAAATGCAATTTCTCTCTCATTTTAGCTCTTTTTTGGATGATTCAAAGGCTGAATTGCTCAAAATTAGTGTGGCTATGCTTAGGGTGCTCGGGACTGTTAGAGGACCTCTCTTCTTCCTTTTTTTAGCTTTAATGGTGAGTGAAATGCATGGATTGATTTTCCGAGCTCCGAATTGTGTTTCCTTTTAGGAAACAAGTTCGGGGAGGTAAAATGAATCTTTTCACAAAGACAATTTTTAGATTCCTGATGCGGGTTCCACAATTCCGTTATAGATTCAATTTTTGGTCCGTCTTTGATTAATGTGATTTTAGTGTTAAAATGTTTGTATTGATGTCGTGATCAATATTTTATTACAGTGTCAACAATTGAAGGTGATTCGTAAGTGAAAAGCTTCAAATTAATAGATTTAGAACGCGCATGATCGGATTTGAGGTAGGATACAATGTTTCACTTTGACTGAGTTTTATTAGATATTATATAGTATAAATTACATGTTAGCTAGAGTGGCATATTTGGGGTCAGGCGTCAATCCTAAGATATTCATCCCTTGAGCCAATTCTCAATTACTTCACTTTATGTTTAGAGGTATGCTTGTGGTGCCTTATCTTCTAATGTCATATTGTTGGACCCGAGGCCGTGTATGAGGAGTGACTAGATTTCCAGTCAGTTTCCTTTAGCCTTGGTTGTGTGGTAAGATTTTATATTACATTTCTGATTGCGTGTATCTTGGTTCGATGTTGATGATGGCATGCTTGCATTGATTGAACATTTTCACATATTTTGTGGTGCAGTCCCAATTTCTTCATTGAATTTTCACTACTATTTTGAGAAGACACATTCTCAAACTTTTACTATTTTTAAATTGGTTTTAACAGTAGTTTTACCACCTGAATCACTTGGATATTAATTTTGAGACTTATGAGGCGTCGAGGACGTACTTCTTTTCTACTGGCAGTATCAGAGGCATTGAGGATGCACTCAATTTTTTATTGATATTTGACGCGATGTCGCCCTTTTTTCTACATTGGCTGCATCTAGGATGCTCTTGACTTTACTTGATTATCCAATATGGCGTCTCCCTTTTCTACATCAGCTTGGACACTCACTCTCCAGTACAACTACATGGATATTATATCTTATGTACAAGACCTGGTTTGGGTACAGACAATGTATATGGACTTCCCGCATCTCTTATGGGCCCCTCTAGTCGGTGTACCATTGAACTAAATGAGGGAGTTACATGGTCCTACTTGGCAGGTCGAGGACCATGGTGGGTCTATAAAATTGGTTATTGATGACTTCTTGATGTTACTAGTTTTTACTACAAACTTGCATTCACACGCATCGCCTATTACCAATATACTAATTTATTATTTGGTTCCCTAATTTTATGGAGGTCGGGGTATGTTTGTGTAACATCCCATAAAAATGTTGTATATGATGTTTCAATTTTCGCCTAAACATGATACAACCTCTGTATTTTGGGCATAACTTTTCATACGAAAATCCAAATTGAGTGATTCAAATTTCTGAGTAACCACAAGATCATTACCTACAACTTTTATGAATACCATATTTTAAGATTCGGAGGTTACGTAGGTCAAATAAATTAATTTTTGTAAGGTAGGATGCTATGACGGAAATGAGTGTTTATTGAAGAAAAATAATATCTCACTGTAAGTTTATCTAAATTGGTTGATTCTTGAACGATATCAAACTAGACTTCCATATCTACAATTCTTATGAAGACACCAAATCCTAATAAGGAATTTATCTTATTCAAACGCAGCTCCCAAAAAGAGTATTCTGTCAAAAATAACTCATTTCAACTACCATAGAAAAATCTAGATACATTTGACATCACTCATGACATAAATTGTCCTCCATTTAACATCATCCATGACATCAATATATTCCATTAAAATTTTAGATTTTTTTTATAATTATTTTATTTATTGTTAGGTCCCTCTTTCCCACCTATAAATACCCACCTTATTTCCTCATTTTATTCATCAAGCTTTCTCAAGCAAATCTTCTCTCTATACACATTCTCAAATGTAGTTTTAGTTCTTAGTAGTGAAGAAATACTATTTTGGTGATTCATATATTCCGGGTAGTACACAAAACGTTCCGGCAAGGAGAGAAGCTAGGACTCAAGAGTGTTCATTAAGTCTTGTGGTACCAACTAAAGCTTCGGTTTCCAGGTATGTAAGGCTTCAATGAGAGTATTCCTTCCACTCTCATGTCTAAATTATTTTGATTATATGATAAATTATATTTATTTATTTACTTTAAGCTTTACTCTAAGTTATGTGTGTATTTATCCATGGATTCTTCCACCCATGTAGTACAAAAACTCTTTCAATTAAATATCTTGATTTCAAGTAATATTTTCTTATGTTAATTCTTATTTTTACTTAATAGTATGAATTATGGTTAAACTAATAATTATTGCTCTATTTTGATGCAACATAATTTCATATGTATGAATTGATGATTTACAAGTAAACCCTCTAATTATCTATTTAAAGGTTGTTGAAATTCATGGTGGGTTGTTTAAAGCATGATTTTTAATGAATGGATTTCAAAGTATTTATGAATATTTATTTACATACATATTTGCAAGTTGAAGTAATTTGAACCCACCTAGTTTTACTATGTTTATTTTATAAAGTTTGACTTGAAAGCTTTGACTCCAAATAAATGTTTGTAAAATCAATATCTATGATCAAAAAGGGAGTCTTATAAAATGAAAGAATGATGAAATGATATGAATGATGGATTCTTTATGCTATAAGGACAATTCTTGCATACTTAAATTATCAAATGTTTTAATGAGCTATTCTACCAAATATGATGTTTGAATTCTCAAGTTATATGCTATGAATATTTTGAAGTATTAAATTATTCCGTGGGATTGACTTAGCACCGAATGAGGCATTGAGGTGGGATTCGGTAAGGGAATCCTAGTAGCAACCCCTTGTCTCATTAACTATGTGCCAACATAGGAGCCCTTGTAAGCTAATGGATCCATAAATAACCCTTAAAGTTAAAGTTAAAGAAATAAATGAAGTTGACGGAGTTCTACCCGGCAAGTAGTCTCCCCGGCCAACGTAGGGGTTATGTTGGATTCCATGTAATAGCTCGCATGGTCTTAAATGTCGGTTATGGTTAATTTCCCACAAAATGAATGTTTAAAAGGATATATATATGATTCATTATGCATACATTAAATTATGTTCCATATTACATAAATGTTTTAATGTTTCCTCAATGTTCATGCATCCTTACAAACTTAATACATTCAAAGTAGTAACGCATACTCTTTTGCCTACATGATATCACCATGTAGGGATCGGTTCTCCTCATCGTTCTCCTCCACGTGGCTAGTTGATATTCCATTGGAGACTACTTTTGATGAGTTCCCATGTTCCGAGAACAATACTTCTTTGTCTTTCTAGTTTATGATATGTTAAGATATTTTACTATGACATTTCTTCTATTATGATTGAGGGTGAGCTAGGAACTTGTCTTAGCCCCGTTAAATCTAATAATTAGAGGTATTGTTGGACATATGTAACTTGAAGATTTACTATTATGATTTCCTCTTGTTTATTTATCATCATTACCTATGAAAGGCTAAAAGAATGCTAAGAGGCTTGATTGAGGTACTTTCGGGTTTCTCATTCGCCATGTCATGTCTAGGCCCTAGGCTTGGGTCATGACAAACTTGGTATCAGAGCCCGAGGTTTTGAATGATCCTTAGAAGTCCAACATGCTGCGTCGAATAGGTTCTTGTTCATGGTTGTGAAGCGCGCCACAATTATGAATAAGAGACTATAAGGCGTTTAGGAAAATTTTCACTTCTTTCAAATTCATGTCGTGCCTTAGAGTGTCCTAAGATTTCCTTTAACTAACGACCCATTTTGTCTTCTCTAGATAATGACTCATAGAAGACCACCTCGAAGAGCAAGGGTTGACGATGAGGACCTGTAATATCTCCTAAAAACGTTGTATATGATGTTTCAATTTTCGCCTAAACATGATACAACCTCTGTATTTTGGGCATAATATTTCATACGAAAATCCAAATTGAGTGATTCAAATTTCTGAGTAACCACAAGATCATTACCTACAACTTTTATGAATACCATATTTTAAGATTCGGAGGTTACGTAGGTCAAATAAATTAATTTTTGTAAGGTAGGATGCTGTGACGGAAATGAGTGTTTATTGAAGAAAAATAATATCTCACTGTAAGTTTATCCAAATTGGTTGATTCTTGAACGATATCAAACTAGACTTCCATATCTACAATTCTTATGAAGACACCAAATCCTAATAAGGAATTTATCTTATTCAAACGCAGCTCCCAAAAAGAGTATTCTGTCAAAAATAACTCATTTCAACTACCATAGAAAAATCTAGATACATTTGACATCACTCATGACATAAATTGTCCTCCATTTAACATCATCCATGACATCAATATATTCCATTAAAATTTTAGATTTTTTTTATAATTATTTTATTTATTGTTAGGTCCCTCTTTCCCACCTATAAATACCCACCTTATTTCCTCATTTTATTCATCAAGCTTTCTCAAGCAAATCTTCTCTCTATACACATTCTCAAATGTAGTTTTAGTTCTTAGTAGTGAAGAAATACTATTTTGGTGATTCATATATTCCGGGTAGTACACAAAACATTCCGGCAAGGAGAGAAGCTAGGACTCAAGAGTGTTCATTAAGTCTTCTGGTACCAACTAAAGTTTCGGTTTCCAGGTATGTAAGGTTTCAATGAGAGTATTCCTTCCACTCTCATGTCTAAATTATTTTGATTATATGATAAATTATATTTATTTATTTACTTTAAGCTTTACTCTAAGTTATGTGGTATTTATCCATGAATTCTTCCTCCATATAGTCTAAAAACTCTTTCAATTAAGTCTCTTGATTTCAAGTAATATTTTTGTTATGGTAATTTTTATTTTTACTTAATAGTATGAATCATGGTTAAACTAATGATTATTGGTCTATTTTGATACAACATAATTTTATATGTATGAATTGATGGATTGCAAGAATTTATTTATTTATATTTTTAAAGGTTGTTGAAATTCATGGTGAGTTGTCTAAAGCATGATTTTTAATGAATGGATTTCAAAGTATTTATGAATATTTATTTACATACATATTTGCAAGTTGAAGTAATTTGAACCCACCTAGTTTTACTATGTTTTTAATAAAGTTTGACTTGAAAGCTTTGACTCCAAATAAATGTTTATGAAAGCAATATCCATGATCAAAAAGGGAGTCTTATGAAATAAAGAATGATGAAATGATATGAATGATGAATTCTTTATGCAATAAGGACAATTCTTGCATATTTGAATTATCAAATGTTTTAATGAGCTATTCTACCGAATATGATGTTTGAATTCTCAAGTTATATGCTATGAATATTTTGAAGTATTAAACTATTCTGTGGGATTGACTTAGCACCGAATGAGGCATTGAGGTGGCATTTGGTAAGGGAATCCTAGTAACAACCCCTTGTCTCATTAACTATGTGCCAACATAGGAGCCCTTGTAGGGTTAGGCTAATGGATCCATAAATAGCCCTTAAAGTTAAAGTTAAAGAAATGAATGAAATTGACGGAGTTCTACCTGACAAGTAGTCTCCCCGGCCAACGTAGGGGGTTATGTTGGATTTCATGTAATAGCTCGCATGGTATTAAATGTCGGTTATGGTTAATTTCCCACAAAATGAATATTTAAAAGGATATATATATGATTCATTATGCATACATTAAATTATGTTCCATATTACATAAATGTTTTAATGTTTCCTCAATGTTCATGCATCCTTACATACTTAGTACATTCAAAGTACTAACGCATACTCTTTTGCCTACATGATATCACCATGTAGGGATCGGTTCTCCTCCTCGTTCTCCTCCACGTGGCTAGTTGATATTCCATTGAAGACTACTTTTGGTGAGTTCCCATGTTCCGGGAACAATACTCCTTTATCTTTCTAGCTTATGATATGTTAAGATATTTTATGATGGCATTTCTTCTATTATGATTAAGGGTGAGCTAGGAACTTGTCTTAGCCCCATTAAATCTAATAGTTAGAGGTATTGTTGGACATATGTAAGTTGAAGATTTATTATTATGATTTCCGCTTGTCTATTTATCATCATTACCTATGAAAGGCTAAAAGAATGCTAAGAGGCTTGTTTGAGGTACTTTCGGGTTCCTCATTCGTCATGTCACGTCTAGGCCCTAGGCTTGGGTCGTGACAGGACCAAACTCCTCCAATTCCTAATGCCCAACATCATGAGGATGGGATAACCCATGCCGAGTTTCGAAGTGTTATTACTTTGTTAGCTCAAGTCGTAGCTAACCAAGGGAATCTAGGTGTTCCTCCTCCCCAAATGCAAAATCCAGCCTCTAGAATTCGAGATTTCCAAAGGATGAATCCACCCGAGTTCGATGGTTCTAAACTAGATAAGGACCCTATGGAGTTCATTAATGAGGTGTACCGGATTGTGGCTATCATGGGTGTGCCACCAAATGAGAAGGCCTAGCTAGTAGCCTATCAACTCAAAGGTGTAGCTCGAGTGTGGTATGAACAATGGGTTGTTGAGAGAGATAAAGAAATAGGATCGATAGGATGGTAAGACTTCAAAGGTGCCTTCCTAGACCGCTTCTTCCCATTAGAGCTAAGGGAGGCCAAAATCCAAGAGTTCATCAACCTCCATCAAGGGAGTATGAGCGTGAGGGAGTATGCTCTCAAATTTACTAAGTTGTCAAAGTATGCTCCTTTTATGGTCTCCAACCCAAGAGCTAGGATGAGCAAGTTTATTTCTAGTGTCTCAATCTTGGTGTCTAAGGAGTGCAAAATGACCATGTTGGTCAAGGAGATGGACATCTCTCGGTTAATGACTTACGCAGAACAAATCGAAGAAGAGAAGCTTAGAGAGAGATCAAGGGGGTTCAAAAAGGCTAGAATGGATGGTGGATGGTTTAACCCTCAAAGGTCCGATCATGGTAACAATGGAAAAGGCCAAGGTGGTCAATGATTTGTGGGACAAGGTTCCACCAATACTCCTCCTCTAAAGTTCAACAAGGACAAGAGTGGTAAACTAATGATTCCAAGAGAAAATGTTGCTACTCAAAATTTCCCCACTTGCAAGAAGTGTGGAAGGACTCACAAAGGGGAATGCTTAGCCGGATCCAATGCATGCTTTAAGTGTGGCAAGCTGGGCCACCATGCTAAGGATTGTAGAGATGGTGGTGGTAAGACTCAAGGACGAATTGCTCATGATCAACAAGTCCAAGGAGGTGTCCAATGCACCAACCGCTTTTACGCCTTGCATGGGAGAAAAGAGGTTGATGATGCACCCAATGTCATTACCAGTATGTTAAAGGTCTTTTCTTTTGATGTGTATGCACTATTAGATCCAGGTGAAAATTTATCTTTTGTTACTCCATTCCTTGCTAATAGATTTGATGTTTTACCTGAAATGTTATTAGAGCCTTATTTGGTGTCTACCCCTGTTGGTGAGTCAGTTATTGCTAGAAAGGTCTATAGGGGTTGCCTTGTGTCTATCTTGCATAAAGTTATTCCTTGTGATCTCATTGAGCTTGATATGATAGATTTCGATGTCATTCTTGGGATGGATTGGTTACATGCATCTTATGCTTCCATAGATTGTAGGAATCGTCGAGTCAAGTTCTAATTTCCAAATGAGCCTGTTATTGAATGGCAGGGTCGTGATTCGATGGTTAAGGGTCAGTTTATTTCTTATCTTAAGGCTCGCAAAATGAATTCTAAGGGATGTATTTACCATATTGTGAGGGTTAGGGATGTCAACTACAAAAGTCCTTCTCTTGAGTCAGTTCCTATAATCAATAAATTCCCCGATGTCTTTCCTGATGACCTTCCCGGTGTCCCTCCCGAAAGGTAAGTTGATTTTGGTATTGATCTCCTCCCCGATACCCAACCTATCTCTATTCCTCCTTACCACATGGCCCCAGCACAATTGAAAGAGCTGAAGGAACAATTAAAGGACTTGTTAGAGAAGGGGTTCATAAGACCAAGTATTTTGCCATAGGGTGCTCCCATTCTATTTGTAAGAAAGAAGTATGGGTCACTTCGAATGTGCATAGACTACCGGCAATTAAATAAGATGACCATTAAGAACAAGTAACCACTCCCTAGAATAGATGAGTTGTTTGATCAATTACAAGGGGCAAGTCACTTCTCCAAGATCGACCTTCGGTCCGTCTACCACCAACTACGGGTAAGTAAGTGTGAATTTTGGTTAAAGGAGGTAGCATTTCTTGGTCACGTAGTGTCCGGTGATGGAATCAAGGTTGATCCTAAGAAAATAGAGGCAGTCAAAAATTGGCCTAGACCATTATCTCCTTCAGACATTAGGAGCTTCTTAGGTCTAGCTGGGTACTATAGATGGTTCGTCAAAGGCTTTTCTTCTATCTCATCTCCTATGATAAAATTGACCCAAAAGAAATCTAAATTCATATGGACAGATGAGTGTGAGAAGAGTTTCCAGACCTTAAAAGATCGACTTACCTCTGCTCCTATTTTGACTCTCCCAGAAGGATTAGAAGGGTTTGTAGTTTAATATGATGCTTCAAAGATTGGTTTAGGTTGTGTATTAATGCAAAAAGGCAAGGTAATAGCCTATGCTTCTAGTCAATTAAAGGTGCATGAGCGCAACTACGCTACCCATGACCTTGAATTGGCGGCCGTTGTTTTTGCTCTATAGATTTGGAGGCATTACCTCTATGGGGTGCATGTGGATGTGTATACTGATCATAAGAGTCTTCAATATGTGTTCACCCAAAAGGACCTTAATCTAAGGCAAAGGAGGTGGCTAGAACTCCTTAAGGACTATGACATGAGTGTGCACTATCATCCGGGTAAAGCCAATATGGTTGCTGATGCACTTAGTAGAATGTCTATGGAGAGTGTGGCCCATATGGATGAAAGGAAGAGGGAGTTGGTGAAAGATGTTCACCGATTGGCTAGATTAGGGGTGAAGTTGGGTAGTACTAATGATGGCGGTATGTTTGTTCAAAATAGGTCTGAATCCTCTTTGGTGGTGGATGTTAAATCAAAGCAAGATCTTGACCCAAAGTTTATCAAGTTAAAGAAGTTGGTAAAGGAAAAGAATATAGAAGTCTTTTCCCAAAAAGGAGATGGGGTTCTATACTACCAAGGTCGGATATGTGTTCCAGATGTTGATGGCCTAAGGAGTTTTATCTTGATGGAGGATCATAATTCTAGATACTCCATTCATCCCGGTTCAACAAAAATATACCGAGACTTAAATGAGTTGTATTGGTGGGGTGGCATGAAGAAGGACATAACAAGGTTTGTGTCCGAATGTACAAATTGCCAACAAGTAAAGGCCGAACATCAAAGACCGGGTCTCCTAGCCCAAGACATTGAAATCCCAACTTGGAAGTGGGAAGATGTGAATATGGATTTTGTAGTGGGTTTGCCTCATACTTGGAAACGTCATGACTCGATTTGGGTAATTATTGATAGAATGACTAAGTCAGCTCACTTCCTACCGGTTAAAACTTCCTATAGTGCTGAAGACTATGCCAAGTTGTATATTTGGGAGTTGGTGAGGTTGCATGGTGTGCCATTATCCATTATTTCGGATCGTGGTACCCAATTCACTTCTCACTTCTGGAGATCATTTCAAAAAGGTCTCGGTACTAAGGTAAAGTTGAGCACAACATTCCATCCTCAAATGGTGGGCAAGCCGAAAGGACGATTCAAACACTAGAGGATATATCAAGGGCTTGTGTGTTGGAGTTTAAAAGGAATTGGGATGATCATCTACCTCTCATCGAGTTTGCCTATAATAATAGTTACCACTCAAGTATTGAGATGGTGCCATTTGAGGCTTTGTATGGGAGACGATGTAGATCATCGATTGGTTGGTTCGAAGTAGGTGAGATAACCTTATTGGGCCCCAATTTGGTACTTGATGCTTTAGAGAAGGTGAAAATCATTAGAGAAAGGTTAAAGATGGCTCAAAGTCGTCAAAAGTCCTATTATGACACTAGAAGAAGGGATCTTGAGTTTAATGTGGATGATTGAGTGTATCTGAAGGTTTAACCCATGAAAGGTGTGGTTCAATTTGGTAAGAAAGGGAAATTGAGCCCTAGGTATGTAGGGCCTTATAGAATCGTGAGACGTATTGGTAAGGTTGCATATGAGTTGGAATTATCATTGGAAATGGCCATGGTTCATCTGGTGTTTCACGTGTCTATGTTGAAAAAAAGTGTGAGTGATCCTAGTTCCATTGTACCTATGGGAGTAGTGAATATTGAAGAAAACTTGACCTATGAAGAAGTTCCTGTGGAAATTTTGGATCGGCAAGTTAAGAGATTGAGGAACAAAGAAGTTGCATCTGTTAAAGTCCTTTGGAGGAATCAACAAATAGAAAGTGCAACATGGGAAGTGGAAGCGGATATGATTAAGAGATACCCTCATCTTTTCCCCTATACCCAAACCTAAGGTATTAAGTTGTCCTTGCTCAATTCATTGAAATCTTTACATCTCCACTATTCTTGTCATATGCTTGCAAAATTATTAAATATGTTTTAAACGATATTTTAAATTACATTATTGCATTAATGATAGGTTGTTTGTTAACACTCTACTCTACTCAAGCAGAGTCTTTTCTCATTCGAGGACGAATGTTCCCAAGGGGGAGATAATGTAACATCCCCTAAAAACGTTGTATATAATGTTTCAATTTTCGCCTAAACATGATACAACCTCTGTATTTTGGGCATAACTTTTCATACGAATATCCAAATTGAGTGATTCAAATTTCTGGGTAACCACAGGATCATTGCCTACAATCTTTATGAATACCATATTTTAATAATCGGAGGTTACGTAGGTCAAATAAATTAATTTTTGTAAGGTAGGATGCTGTGATGGAAATGAGTGTTTATTGAAGTAAAATAATATCTCACTGTAGGTTTATCCAAATTGGTTGATTCTTGAACGATATCAAACTAGACTTCTATATCTACAATTCTTATGAAGACACCAAATCCTAATAAGGAATTTATCTTATTCAAACGCAGCTCCCAAAAAGAGTATTCTGTCAAAAATAACTCATTTCAACTACCATAGAAAAATCTAGATACATTTGACATCACTCATGACATAAATTGTCCTCCATTTAACATCATCCATGCCATCAATATATTCCATTAAATTTTTGGATTTTTTTTTATAATTATTTTATTTATTGTTAGGTCCCTCTTTCCCACCTATAAATACCCACCTTATTTCCTCATTTTATTCATCAAGCTTTCTCAAGCAAATCTTCTCTCTATACACATTCTCAAATATAGTTTTAGTTCTTAGTAGTGAAGAAATACTATTTTGGTGATTCATATATTCTGGGTAGTACACAAAACGTTCCGGCAAGGAGAGAAGCTAGGACTCAAGAGTGTTCATTAAGTCTTGCGGTACCAACTAAAGCTTCGGTTTCCAGGTATGTAAGGTTTCAATGAGAGTACAAAAACTCTTTCAATTAAATATCTTGATTTCAAGTAATATTTTCTTATGTTAATTCTTATTTTTACTTAATAGTATGAATTATGGTTAAACTAATAATTATTGCTCTATTTTGATGCAACATAATTTTATATGTATGAATTGATGATTTACAAGTAAACCCTCTAATTATCTATTTAAAGGTTGTTGAAATTCATGGTGGGTTGTTTAAAGCATGATTTTTAATGAATGGATTTCAAAGTATTTATGAATATTTATTTACATACATATTTGCAAGTTGAAGTAATTTGAACCCACCTAGTTTTACTATGTTTATTTTATAAAGTTTGACTTGAAAGCTTTGACTCCAAATAAATGTTTGTAAAATCAATATCTATGATCAAAAAGGGAGTCTTATGAAATGAAAGAATGATGAAATGATATGAATGATGGATTCTTTATGCTATAAGGACAATTCTTGCATACTTGAATTATCAAATGTTTTAATGAGCTATTCTACCGAATATGATGTTTGAATTCTCAAGTTATATGCTATAAATATTTTGAAGTATTAAACTATTCCGTGGGATTGACTTAGCACCGAATGAGGCATTGAGGTGGGATTCGGTAAGGGAATCCTAGTAGCAACCCCTTGTCTCATTAACTATGTGCCAACATAGGAGCCCTTGTAAGTTAATGGATCCATAAATAACCCTTAAAGTTAAAGTTAAAGAAATGAATGAAGTTGACGGAGTTCTACCCGGCAAGTAGTCTCCCCGGCCAATGTAGGGGGTTATGTTGGATTCCATATAATAGCTCGCATGGTGTTAAATGTCGGTTATGGTTAATTTCCCCCAAAATGAATATTTAAAAGGATATATATATATGATTCATTATGCATACATTAAATTATGTTCCATATTACATAAATGTTTTAATGTTTCCTCAATGTTCATGCATCCTTACAAACTTAATACATTCAAAGTAGTAACGCATACTCTTTTGCCTACATGATATCACCATGTAGGGATCGGTTCTCCTCCTCGTTCTCCTCCACGTGGCTAGTTGATATTCCATTGGAGACTACTTTTGGTGAGTTCCCATGTTCCGGGAACAATACTCCTTTGTCTTTCTAGTTTATGATATGTTAAGATATTTTACTATGACATTTCTTCTATTATGATTGAGGGTGAGCTAGGAACTTGTCTTAGCCCCATTAAATCTAGTAGTTAGAGGTATTGTTGGACATATGTAAGTTGAAGATTTACTATTATGATTTTCTCTTGTTTATTTATCATCATTACCTATGAAAGGCTAAAAGAATGCTAAGAGGCTTGATTGAGGTACTTTCGGGTTTCTCATTCGCCATGTCATGTCTAGGCCCTAGGCTTGGGTCATGACAGTTTGTTATTATTTGTACCTTTTGGGGCTATGAGCATCCGTGCGGGTATTATTTGACTATAATTTTACTTATCTTATGTTGCATTTGTAGTTAGTTAATAGGGGGTCTTAGTTTGGCTTCATTGTTGGTACTCCCTGCTAGGCTGAGTTAGATTGGTCTTTATGTTACCACCCAACCCACCGGGCGATGCGGGAATATATTCTAACACCTAGATAGAAGAATCCTTACACCAATTTTGAAAAATTAAGTCAATTGCGGAAGTTAACAAAACATGAGAAATCTCTTTACTAATTAAAATAGTTATGAAGATACACTGAAAACCCTCCCAAAGAAGTAGTATATACAGGTACAAGTGCTTTTCAGGATACACAACGTATAAATAAAACAAGACACATTTTCCATTATAGGGAAGGAGGAGTAGAAGTTGTCGGAGATCATTTTCATCTTAACGTATGAAACCTTACTAACCTTGCAACCAGACTATGCAAAGTAACATGGAAAGATTAGTATTAGTTAAAAAAACACGTACTGATAGGCATCATCGGTCAATCTGATACTCACTGCATAATATAAAGAAATCAACAAAGAAGAAAACATTCTATTGAAGAAATACACCACCAAGCTTTTATGCACAAACTCTTATAATTCTCATTTACCTCCTTACTATCATTCAAGAGTAATACTTATCCATTCTAGTTAGTTCACTTTCAACTCTAATCCAGATCAAGGCCTAGCCCTTATAACACATAGATGAGTTTTCGAACTACAGGCCATCACTAACATTGTTTAATCACTCTACTTCCTTAAACGTTTACACCAACACCTGGACTAGAATAATTAGCATCTCACTTGAAAGATGGAAATATTTAGATGGACTAAGACTCCTCTTTTAACCGTACTAGCTTTCTATAGCGGGACGTAACTCGCTATGGCAGCCTCGTCATAACGGGTGCTTGGATAAAAAACCTCTGAATTCTCTCTCAAGCCTTCCTTTTACACATGCATCAATAAGACACCATGAATATCTGACTCTAAGTCACTAATCTCACTAAAAAATACATCAACTTATCTCTATTTGTTTACCCACAACCTCATACCTAAAATACATAAGCCTCTAGCAACCATAGCATAATTCATACATGCATATACAAGAACACATTAGCAATTTACCATTTCAAGAGAAATATACAATTACACAATGTCAATCTCAATTATAACAGTCAACATGATAAAGACTTGGACCTTCAGTCTTTTCACAGCCATTATTACACATGATAAGCATGTATCATAACACATACTTGGTCCTCTCATGGAATCCATACCAAACTGTTAGATTATATATATATATATATATATATATATATATATATATATATATATATATATATATATATATATATATATATATATATATGTGTGTGTGTGTGTGTGTGTCGAAATGCAACACCCTATTCTTATGTGTATATGTGTCAGCACGTGACACTCGATCCCTATATATGTGTTGGAATGTGGAATCTGGTCCCTATATGCATATGTGCCAAAATACGACACCTGATCCTTATATATATATATATGTGTCAGCATGTGACACTCGATCCCTATATGTATATGTGTCGACATATGACACTCTATCATTATATATGTATTTATGTAGGAACGTGACACCTAATCTTTATATATATGTGTGTCAGCATGTGACACCCGATCATAATTCATAATTAATAATTCACATACTCTCATAATTAAATAACATGTTCATTATATGTAATTGATCTCAAAATTTATTTCATTAAGCTTATTACATCTCTCCTAGTCTCACACATTCATACAATACTATCAATTATAGTAAGAATCACATACAACATAGACAGGAATGTAAAATCATCACCTACAGCCATAGGTAATCAAATAGGTTAATGACATTATATTTGTCAACACTAAGTCGTTCATATTCACCCTTTTATTCCATGATTCACATTACTCAAGTTACTACTGAGAATAATAAGCATGAACACACTCAATCATTATATAATCCTATCCCTATATACACCTCAATAGTCATAACCCCCAAGTCTCAATATTTCATAATAACTCAGTAATTGTCTACATTTAATCTCACAAGAGTCATTGACCTTCTTAACAGTTTTCACCAAGGTTAACTTTCAAAGATTGGATCACTAGTGACATAATAATTATAACCCACATTATACATTCCCACTTTAAACAACAATTAACAATTATCCAACTATCCAAACTCTGTGCCTAAAGGCATATGCATGAATTCTCCCTTCAATCTACATTATATTAAGTGATAGAAATAATTAATAATGGCTCAATTAAGAAAAAGTAGACTACCTAGGTGTCAAGCAGTTGTAGAAGAATTATAGCATGATCCTTGACTTACAAAAGGAAAAATAATGGAGATAGGCATGAATCTGTGGGTTGTAGCCTCCCTTTCGCTAAAATTTCCTTCCTCCCTTCTCTCCAAGCCTAGGGTAACCCTTAACAATTTTGGTACTTAAAGGAATAAGGAGATAATAAAATTATGCACTTTTTAATTCAAGCCCGTCGGATCCCGCCATGGCGCCTCAGGCCGGACAATGTTTTACTCCAAAATCAAAATAAAGCAAACTTAATGGAGTTGGAAAGAAGACTCATAGACCTTTAATTTGATAGGTCACTACCACCTAATTCATTATAGGCTGCGAACTATGGTTGTTTGAAGTTTACCCGAGTTTAAACTTATGTCCGAAATTAAGTTGGAAAAATACTTTCAACTTAACTTTGTGTTAGGAGCATTGTATGACCTTAATTCACAGCTAATACACTCTCATACCAAGGAATTGAACCTAGTCTTATGACGATTGAAATTCGTATACCTTTACCATGTCACACCCCGATATCAATAGGGTGTGATGGGTACCCGGCCCCATGCTTGGAGCCGAGCGAACCCGCTGCTTCATAGTACATACTTAATCTCCTTAGACTTTTACATCAATAAGAAATGAAAAAAAAACATAACTAAGCTTCCAAATTATTAATTTTTTCAAAATCTATCATCCCATAAAACTCGTGACATACGACATAATAACATATCGGCTGGTGACGCCGCTTACAAAGATGACACTCTATACCCACGACTCTGTATGCAAAGTCTCTAACTTTGAACGAAACATCATATCGCATATACACTGACTCAGACGCACTCCAGGAACAAGTGGAGTTGCTAACCCTGTTGGAACATCTTCTACAATAACTTCTTGGCATCTGGGTGTACCTACGCGGCATGAAATGCAGCCCCCCGGAGAAAAAAAGGGTCAGTACGAGTAATGTACTGAGTATGTAAGGCATGAAAATCAGCATAACAAAGAACATAAGGTATGAACAACCATATCATAGAATCATAGAACATATAGTGAGATAAGAGAGTAACCTGTACATATGAGTGCCCTTTTAGGCTAGATGCCATACATGCTTTTCTTTCCTTTAAAACACTTCTTTTTCATATACATAGAAAATAAAAGTCATATCACCGATCAACGTCGGCTCGCCCACATATGTCCCGCTTCTAGGCATCCCGCGTCCGAGATGGAAATTACTCCAACTGATCAGGTGGGAATGCGTCTATAGTGCCACATATACACCTCCCCATATCCCCCATATACATATACATATACATATAGACAGCATGCAGGAGAGCTCAACGAAAGTCATGTATCTATCAGAGTGACGGAAGGTCGGTAACCTCCGATTATATTATGGATTAATCATGGTCACTTTGTCTCACCTTAAAGGAACAATCATTATAAGATGAGATTATCAACAAAGGATAATATTAAGAGAATGTAGAATAAGGTCACAGTCTCGTAAGATGCCAAATCGTATACATACGCAAATAGGACCAATTTTCAAGACTCGTAGAATAATCGGAATGAGCTATGATTCAAAATCTAGATAAGAGTCACGTCAAGTACCTTTCAAAAATTACCATGGATTATATAAAAATAAAACTTTTGGAATTATATACACGTATCTAAGCATGAGAAAAATATCCTTTGGAAACTCAAGAAAATGGGTCATCCTAGTGGCTCTACGAATAAGACTTCCTTGAAATTGTATAAAATGTCATATACTTGTTTCATAAAAAACATGCCAAAAGAAAGGGTAGCTCTATATACTTATGTCAAAACATGCCAAGATAAAGAAGGGTAAACATTACATACATGAAGCTGTTCTTATCATAGCCATCGTAGACATATTCTCATCCTCGACATCATCAAATGTCGTTGTAAAACATATCCATTGTCATTGTCATAAAAGCTTGTAATACTGTAAACCTTTGTTTTGGGAAACTATAGACATTTTGGAAAACATTGACGGGTTATAGGAAAAAGTAGTCATTTCCTTGGGACCATTGACACCTAGCTTTTGAAAATAAAGAGTATATGGAAGCACTTATGAAACCATAACATTGGAATCATGCCTTGAAAAAAAAAGGGTAAGCCTTACATACCTTGTCCGCTTCCTTAGTCACCCCACTTAACTCTTGGCCTTTCCAAAATCTATAACAAGATTAATGAATGCCAACATTAGCTATAGGTATCCAAGAACCTCATTCTAAACTAACATTTTGTCTATCGAAATTTTGACAGCACTTCCCCTGTAAATACACCATCCTCGAGAATCTAACTCGGCCAATTTTATAAACAACAATCCGAGAATTCAACTCGGTCAATTTACCACAACTATACCAAATTAATATACTACTTTCTCCAAGACCTTCCAATTCTAATAAGAACAATAACAATCTAATCCCTTCTTTCAATTTCAATTACCACAACCCAATAATTTACACACTAACCACATCATACTAACAATATTAGCTTCCATATATGCAAGAACATTATATTAAATTTACAAACTTCTAAAACAAGTCTCCAACTACTACAACTTTATAAGGATCCTTAAGCTTTTATTAGCAACATAGAATCCATAACAACAACTAAAACACTAAATAGAATCAATTCACCATAACTTGTCAAACCACCCCTATATTTGGACACACAACTACATGCATATTTTCATAAATTTTTCAACCATTTCTTCACAATACAACATATACCAACCATCCATAACATATAAAGAAGATTGAAACCTTACCTTTTCCACTTAGTTCTTCAACTTGGCTAGAATTTTGCCTTGCAAGAATGAATAGTCTTCTTGTTCCAACAATCACTCTATGTTGATTAGGGCCTTCAACTTGCTTGGAATACTAGAAGAAATAATTTTTGAAACAATATTTCAAGGGATGAAATCCTTAGCTATGCCAATTTTTCCTCTCTTAATTTTTTTTTCGCTTCTTTCTTTCTTTTGAAAGTTCTAGGAATGGAAAATAAGATGACTACTAAGTCATCTTTGGACTTATCTACTTCTTTTTCTCTTTTTTTTTTCTTGAAGCTTCTAGAAAATAAAAAAAACAAGATGACAATAAGTCATCTTTTGGGTCTTTTTCTCTTCTTTTTTTTAAAATCCATATGGGCTTTGGCCATCACTATGGATGGCCACCTAGGCCCAAGTGGTGATCAAGTCCATATTTGTTTCCCTAGCCATTCTTGATATTTCCAATTCAAAATTTTCATAAGCAACTTGTGTGCTAAACAAAAAAAAATATGGCCTTATTTTAAACTTCCCGCGATTTTTCTCGAATTATCCGAAAATACCAAAATGTGGGATATAACATAGCACATATACTTTTAGTAACAACGGAATAGGTCATTACATCTTAGGTGACTATGTAATTAGTTATGATCGTCAGTTTTCTGTTCTTGCTTAGTTGACTCCTATAGTGCTTCATTGTTGTAAATACGTTGTTGTCTTTCTCTTACATGTGCATTCATTGACTCTGTTTCCTTTCTCCATGTATTCTATTTCTTCACTCTTATTTCTTGTTCTACCTTGTGTTAGATCCTGCTTAGTTACTTGTGATGTACTTACCTTGTTTATATGTTATTTATACTTGCTTTATCTGTGGGGATCAGCCGACCTATGGCAATTGAATACCATTTGTTTGGTACTCATATTACACTTCTGCACCCTGTATATCATAGTATGGGTTATCGTCGGTGATTTAGATTTTGTACGGAGAAGCTTGGATTCATAGATTTGGTGAGATCCTGGCTCCCGAAGTTGTCAATTTCCATTTGTTTTGGTCTAAGACTAGTCTTTACTTACTTTCAAAGATTTTCTGTATCTATATTGTAATTGTAAAAGCCTTGTACTCTTATTTTGGTTAGATGCTCAAATATCGATTGATGTTAGGTCTTGGGGATGGTTCTTTGGATATGTACCTATGTTGGCTCTTCCTTCTTCTCATTATTATTGGTTTGTGTTTCATTTGTTTCTATTCCACTTTATAGCCCGTTGCTTCAGGCTCCAGGCTATGGGTTAGGCTTACCTACTGATGCATTGAAGTAAGTGTCATCATTACCTGAGAAATCAGACCGGAATACATGATTTGTGAGCTATTGCATGAAAGTGGGAGTTTTATACTATGTGCACCTAAAGAGTTGCGGTTGCAAGTTTTTCTTGTCATAAAAAAATAAATAGCATATACAGTGTCACTTTAATTTTTACACACTCATCAGGTTACCACAAAGGTATTATGAATAATTCTTTATAAAAAGTATTACTTTGTACTTTTAAAGTTAAAAAAATAATTTACTTTCTAAAAAGATAAAAGCCACTTGATAATATAAATAATATTTCTATTTGACCCCGACTTTCTTCTATCGCTACAATTATAGAGAAGTAGCGAAATATCTGGAGGTCGATTCTTGACATATTATCATTCTTGTATGAAATTTATATTATCTAAATTATGTGCACTGACAATATAAATTTCGTTGGTAATTTAATATGTGATAGTGTTTTTGTTTTATAAGAATATATGAATTAATATTTATTATAAATATCTGTAATTGCAAGAAACTAAAGATATATACAATAATTCATTATTATGCCTCTTATATATCACAAATTAATTTACAGACATTTAATTCAATGTCATAATTTTTAGTATAGATATTTAATTTAATATCGATAATAAACTTATGGCATTCTTAACAATGACAATTACCTTACAAGACTTATGAGAGTTACAAATATTGTACTATATATTAACAAATGTAATCAGCATTTCGGTTTTGTGGAAAATGTTAGCTTCAGCAAAACCATCTGGCATCAACACGCACAATTGGTAAATCCTAATATTTCTTGTTTTTACTGAGATGAAAAGTGTTGGGAATAGGAATAGCACTGGAGCAGGGTGGAGCAGATGTGGGATGGATTTAGACTTGAGCCGCAAAAATTTTAATTTGCCTTGCATGACATAATTTGTTGTTTTAAATTCACTCCGCCCGCCCACCATAACCGCGCTATTGACAATATAGTATGTTATTCTTAAAATTCTTTGTTCAAAATTGTGCTAAGTAATATTAGTTACCATATCATGCGTCACATTGCTGGATCCTGTTTCTGTTACTGTTCTATTAGTGTTTGGGGTGACCTCCCTCGAGGGGAGAAGAGATCACTGTTCCATTGCTTGCCGACTCTTGCTTTTCCTCATTACCTACTAAACATATCAGATCTGTTTTAGGTTTCACCACCTACTTGATGAGTTTCTTCTTCTTCCTTCATCTTCCCATTTCTGATTAATAGGCACACGTTACCAATTCACGCTATTGTGCAGCTAACATTGTTGGTACTTAAAAAGCTTTTGGAAACACACTTTGTGATCTTCAACAACCCATAGCATAATTTTTCTTCCTCATATTTTTCCATGTTCCCCAAAGAAGTTAAAGTTTGATATTTCTTAAATTAATTGAATAATATATATATATATAGAGAGAGAGAGAGAGAATTATTCAAAGTCCGATATCCACATTGAAATCCTACTAAATTTGAATTTGCGTCAAAAAATTTCACATTGAAGGTAAAACACTCCTCCCTAACAAAGACAACTCTATACCCAGAAGGACTCAGATCCAAGACCTCTGGTTTAGAATGAAATATTCATCTACCAAATAACTATTATATTGAATTATTGATGTTTAAAAGTAGTTCTTAAAATGTCTGTTCATATTGTTTCATTGACAAATATAGGAGAAATTACCAAAAATTTTATGATATTAAAATATTTCAATCATGAACTGAAAATCGAAAATAACTATGGCACACATCCCAACCCAACCTGATGTCTAAGTCAAAAAGTAAAAATCACATACGAGACTCACAAAGGGAAGTCAAGGTATAAACTAAAGGTAAGAAAATACACAAGAAATATTCCAAAATCTGGTGTCATAAGTATAAAGACCATCTAATACAATATTTGAAACAGTAAATAGAACTCAGTCTCCGATTAAAAGTAAAGACTACAAATAAAGATAGAACTAATAGTGATCCGAATGCACTGGATCTCACTACCTAATCAACTGCCACGAGAATAACTATGGCCAAAATCTTCATTCAAAAAGGGACACAAAAGTGGGAGTGAGTACAATCTATATGTACTCAGTAAGTTTGACCGACTGGATATTAGAAATTAATTAAATATGCAATAAACTAGGAATGGTTCCATTTGTATACAAAAAAATCAGTCTGATATCGGTGCCACCAATTTTTATAGAACGACATAAATAAAGTAAACACACAAGTTTAGGCATACATCAACATCGTCAGATAAGTTCAAAAATAAAGGCACAACAACATGCAATGCAATGAGATGAGATAAATGCAATGCATGAGTGGTACTAGTGGAATCCAGACTGTCGCTGTCACACCCCGAGAGGGTACCCTAGGCGTGGCCAGCACTCAGAAACCATTTCTGGCTTCCGAGAGAACCACTTGGTCTCATTTCTTAATTATTCATCAGCGGAAGACTTAAGAAATACTAATGTGGGCTAGTCATAATCAAAGGAAAAATAGATAATTTTTATAAGAAGTAGTTTATAAGGAGAACTACTCGGATTACATCATCAGACTCTGTCTATGATGCCTCTAATACTCTTAGATTGTGTCAATGACATGTCCATGGCTACCTCAAAAGAAACATCACACTCAACAATAATAAAAGGATAAGGAGTTCCTTCGAATACAAGAAGGACTCACCAAATAGCTGAAACGAAATGATCTTCAACGATGCGTCTATTGAGGATCTCTAACACCTGTATCTGCATCATAAGATAATGCAGGTCGAATGACGTCAGTACGTGGAATGTACGAGTATGTAAAATGGCAAGAAGGTAAGGACAGATATCAAGAAACTCCTCTCAAGAAAACTCAGCTCAGAACTCAACATCATCTCAACATGAATATGTAATGCAAGTTTAAAATATAATAATAAAAATAATAGTAATAAGCAATGCTTACTTAGTTGGGAGTTTCTCTAACCGACAAACATCACTTATGAGCTAGCGATGATACAACGAAGCGATGTCATTGCCACATCCATCCAATACCTTGCCAGGGTAAAGGACATCACCATATTGGATCCACTCATCAAAGTCCTCTTTTTGGGACTTAAGAGGCATAGCCTCCATCCTACGCTGGCTATGTAGTTCTGGGGTTTGAGTCAATTAAACTCTTACCCAACTCAGTGCTCAATACTACTCCCAAAATATGTGCTCATATTAAACTCATCATCTAGTCTCATTGGACTTTAATTTAAATTATCAAACTCATCTCATTTCATGTTCATCAATCATTATACTTCCAAAAATATCATTTACATGTCATCAAAATATCTTGCTCAAAATATCATTTTCTCAAATTCATTCAAACTCAACTCTTATGCTCTTTTAAAACTCAATAAAATACATATATAGTATTAATTCATATAACTTTCTTTTTATCAATGAAAATAATAAAAAGCCAACATCTTTACTCAAAACATATGTAAAAAATATTCATGAACATCAAATCAATTAGGATTCATGGGAAAGTAGCCATGAACAATAATTCCAATAATATGAGAGATAACAATAATAATAATATTAATGCATAAATATATCAAACTCAATAGAAGAAGAATTAATTCATCTAGAATTCAAGATTTGGATAAAACTCAACTATAACTCAATTATAATAAATTTAAATATTGGGCGCATGGACGAACTCAATCCAATGCTATGAAAGCCTTACATACCTTAAATCCGAAGGTTTACTCCGAATTGGAACACTCTTGGATCCCTAGCCTTTTCTTCTCGTCGGAGCATTTTGTGTACTACCCGGAGTATAAGAATCACCATAGTAGTATTTTTATACTATTAAAACTAAAACTATATTTGAGAAGAAGTAGATAGAGAGAAGAAATGCTTAAGAAAGCTTGATGAATAAAATGAGGAAATAAGGTGGGTATTTATAGGTGGGAAAGAGGGACCTAACAATAAATAAAATAATTATAAAGAAAAATCTGAATATTTAATGGAATATATTGATGTCATGGATGATGTTAAATGGAGGACAATTTATGTCATGCATGATGTCAAATGCATCTAGATGTTTCCATGGTAGATAAGATGAGTTATTTTTAACAGAATACTCTTTTTCGAAGCTACGTTTGAATAAGATAAATTCCTTATTAATATTTGGTTTATTCATAAGAATTGTAGATATGGAAGTCTAGTTTCATATCGTTCAAGAATCAACCAATTTGGAGGAACCTACATTGAGATATTAATTTTCTTCTATCAACACTCAATTCTATCACAGCACTATATCTTGCAAAGAATAATTTATTTGACCTACTTATACTCCGAATTTGAAGTTATGTTCTTCTTGAAAGTTGTAGGTAAGGATGTTATGATTACCCAGAAATTTGAATTACCTAATTTCGACCCATCTATGAAAAGTTATTCCCAAAATACAGAGGCTGTATTATTTTCATCGAGAATTGAAATACCGACATACAACATTTTAGGGGTTGTTACAATATCTCCCCCTTGGGATCATTCGTCCTCAAATGAAGATGAAAATAGGAGACATAAAGAATGTATATCATCAATACATCAACTCCGATACTCAAATGGTCAATGACTCAAACTCAAGAATAAACATTGACTCAAAGGTAGAAGTAAGGAATATTACCTTGAATATCGTCATCAGAAGGCATAAATAAATGAGGATAGTTAGCCTTCATATCTTCTTCAGCTTCCCATGTAGTCTCTTCAACAAATTGATTTCGCCATAGGGCTTTGACAGATGCCACTTCCTTAGTTCTTAATTTGCAAACCTGACGATCAAGAATTTGAACTGGAATCTTTTCATAACTCAAACTCTCTTTCACCCCAATGCTCTCAGCTGGGACAACAAGTGAAGGATCTCCCAAACACTTCTTAAGCATAGAGATGTGAAACACAGGATGAATAACAACTAATTCTGGAGGCAACTCCAATTCATAGGCTATGTTACCTACCCTTCTCATAATCTGATAAGGACCAATGTAGCGGGGACTAAGCTTCCCTTTCTTTCCAAATCTCATCACACCCTTCATGGGTAAAACTTTCAAGTATACCCAATCGTACACTTCGAACTCCAAATCTCTTTTTCTAACATCAGTGTAGGATTTTTGGCGACTTTGAGCAGTCCTTAACCTCTCTTGTATGGTTTTCACCTTCTCCATAGCTTGGTGAACCAAGTCTGGTCCAATCAACTCAGCTTCACCAACTTCAAACCAACCAATTGGTGATCTACATCTCCTCCCATACAAAGCTTCATAAGGAGCCATTTGAATACTCGAATGGAAACTATTATTGTATGCAAACTCAATAAGAGGTAAATGATCATGCCAATTACCTTTGAAGTCAATGACACAGGCTCTTAACATATCCTCCAAAGTCTGTATCGTACGCTCTACCTGGCCATCTGTTTGCGGATGAAAAGCAGTACTAAGGTTCACTCTTGAACCCAAGCCCTTCTGGAATGACTTCCAAAAGTGAGCAGTAAATTGAGCTCCCCTATCAGAGATGATAGACAAAGGAACTCCATGCAGTCTAACAATCTATCTAAGATACAGTTTGGCATAATCCTCTGCAGTGTTCGTAGTCTTAACCGGCAAGAAATGGGCCGATTTAGTCATCCTATCCACAATCACCCAAATAGAGTCATGTTGTTTGCGAGTTCGTGGTAAACCGGTAATGAAGTCCATATTGATCATTTCCCACTTCTATTCCGGGATCTCTATATTTTGAGCCACTCACAAGGCCTTTGGTGCTCAACTTTAACTTGTTGGCAATTAGGGCACTTGGACACAAACTCTGCTATATCTCTCTTCATTCCACTCCACCAGTATACTTCTCTCAAGTCATGATACATCTTTGTTGAACTTGGATGGATGGAATACTTAGAATTATGGGCTTCTTTCATGATTCTCTCCCTAATACCATCAATACTTGGAACATATAATCTTTCTTGATATCTCAACACTCCATCTCCCCCTTTGGTAAAAGCCATTACCTTCTACTTGTGAACCTCATCCTTCAGTTGAATAAGAATGGGATCCTGATCTTGCTTTTCTTTCACCTCTGCAACTAGAGAGGATTCAGCTCCATTTTGTACTATTGTACCACCCTCACTAGAGTCAATAAGTTGAACTCCCAAATGCGCAAGTATATGCACTTCCTTTGCCAACTCCTTTTTTTCCTCTTCCACATGAGTTGTACTCCCCATAGATAACCTGCTAAGAGCATCAGCAACTACATTTGCTTTACTTGGGTGATAGAGAATGCTCATGTCATAATCCTTGAGCAACTCTAGCCATCTCCTTTGCCTCAAATTCATCTTCTTCTAGCTGAATACATACTGTAAGCTCTTATGGTATGTGAACACATCCACATGTACACCATAAAGATAGTGACGCCAAATCTTAAGAGCAAATACCACAGCTACCAACTCAAGGTCATGAGTGGGGTAGTTCCTCTATGAGTCTTAAGCTGCTTGGAGGCATAGGCAATGACCTTACCTTTCTGCATCAATACACATCCCAACCCAACTCTTGAAGCATCACAATAGATTACAAAACCATCTGTTCCATGAGGTATGGATAGTACTGGAGCAGTAGTCAATCTATATTTCAACTCTTGAAAATTTTCTCACAAGAATTAGACCATTGAAACTTAGCCTTCTTCTGAGTCAGCTTAGTCAATGGTGAGGATAGGGATGAAAATCCCTCAACAAACCTCCTGTAGTAACCAGCCAAACCTAAGAAACTTCTTATATGAGTTGGAGAGGTGGGTCGGGGCCAGTTCTTAACTGCCTCAATCTTTTGAGTATCAATTTGGATTCCATCCCCAGATATTATATGACCTAGGAATGCTACAGACTCAAGCCAAAACTCACACTTTGAAAACTTAGCATACAACTCCTTCTCCTTAAGAGTTTGAAGGACAATCCTAAGGTGATTAACATGCTCACTCTTACTTCTAGAGTAGACCAAAATATCATCGATGAAGACAATTACAAACGTATCTAGGTATGGCTTGAATACTCGGTTCATGAGGTCCATAAAAGATGCTAGAGCATTTGTCAATCCAAAGGACATAACAAGAAACTCAAAATGACCATAGAGGGTTCGAAAAGCCGTCTTCGGGATATCACATTCTCTCACTTTCAACTGGTGATAGCCTGTTCTGAGGTCTATCTTAGAGAAACATGTGGCACCCTGAAGTTGGTCAAATAAATCATCTATTCTGGGGAGAGGGTACTTGTTTTTAATGGTGACCTTATTTATTTGTCGGTAATCAATGCACATTCTAAGGAACCCATCTTTTTTTCGCACTAATAGGACAGGAGCGCCCCAAGGTGAGACACTTGGCCTAATAAACCCCTTATCTAGGAGGTCTTTCAATTGTTCTTTCAACTCTTTCAACTTAGCAGGAGCCATCCTATAAGGAGGAATGGAGATAGGTTGTGTATCAGGAAGGACATCAATACCAAAGTTTATCTCTCTATCAGGAGGGATTCCGGGTAGATCCTCAGGAAAGACGTCAGGAAACTCATTCATAATGGGAACTGACTCAAGAGATAGAGTCTGATCATTAATATTTTTGACTCGAACTATATGATATATACATCCCTTGGAGATTAATTTTCTGGCCTTAAGGTAGGAAATAAATTTACCCCTAGGCACTACAGAATTCCCCTTCCACTCTAAGATAGGCTCGTTTGGAAATTGAAACTTGACAATTTGGGTCCTACAATCAACTAAAGCATAACAAGAATAAAGCCAGCCCATACCAAGAATCACATCAAAATCAACCATGTCCAACTCAACTAAGTCAGCCATGGTATCCCTATGATGGATTGACACAGTACAATTTCTATAGACCCTCTCAGCTAAGATAGAATCACCAACAGGAGTAGACACACTGAAAGGCTCAAGAAGACACTAAGGAAGGATCTCAAATTTACTAGCCAAGTAAGGAGTCACAAAAGATAATGTAGCACCCGGATCAAGTAATGCATACACATCAAAAGAAAGGACTCGGAGTATACCAGTAACAACATCGGGTGCATTCTCTTGGTCTTGGCGACTACCCATAGCATACAGACGGTTGGTTCCCCCACCTGCACTTGAAGCTGCACCTCTATGATTACCTCTATTCTGTGGAGCTGCAGTAGAAAACTGAGCTCTACTACTTCCATCTCCCTGCCTTTTTGAAGGACACTCATTCTGGAAGTGACCTATCTTTCCACATCCGTAGCAAGCATTGGTTCCCACACGACACTTTCCCAAATGGAGCCTCTCACATCTAGCACATGGCGGTTTTCCTCTAGAACCTTGAGCCATACTTAATTGGAACTGAGAACCTTGAGATCGAAAGTTTTGGTGACTTAGAGATCTCTGATCATACCTGGTATTAGGTGTAAAAGCATTTGTTGGGGAAGGTGCATAATTGGAAGACCTTTTCTGAAAGAAAGAATTGTTACCCTTCCCTTGCTTCTGCTCATTCTCATGCCCAGCAGACTTAACCTTCTTGCTTAGGTGTTCTTCTCGTTCCTTTTTCTTGTCATCCTCAACCTTCTGAGCATACACCATCAATCTAGAAAAATCCATGTCAGAAATCATTAGCATTGTCTTACATTCTTTCTTTACATATTTGCATAGGCCAGAGACAAACTTCCTCATCTTAGACCTCATATGAGGAATTATTTCTGGGGCATATTTGGACAATTGAATAAACTTCAAACTATACTCTTTCACAGTCATACTCTCTTTCTTGAGGTTCACAAACTCCTCAATTTTTGCTTCACGTAGCTCTTGGGGAAAGAAGTTATCAAGAAATGCTCTTTCAAACTCATCCCAAAGAGCAAGCTCTGCATCCTCACCTCTACTTTCTTCCCACTGGTTATACCAGACATTTGCCACATCCTTGAGTTGATAAGACACCAACTCAACCCCCTCGATCTCTGTAGCATGCATCGCTTTTAGTATCTTCCACATCTCATCAATGAAATTTTGGGGGTCTTCATCAACGTTAGAATCCATGAAGACCGGTGGATTCATTCTCAGAAAATCTCTGATCCTTGTGGGAGCAGACGGATCTTGATAACTAGAGCTAGGAGTTGGTGAACTTTGGCTACTATTTCAAGCAGCCACCAACTGGGTGAGCATAGCAATCGCTCCTCGAAAATCTTCCTCAGAAGTAGGAGTGGTCTGAACAGTAGGTACTTGGGGTACCTCAGTAGACCTTGCAGGTCGGCCCCTAGTTCTCCGTGGAGGCATTACTGACTGTGGAACCTCAGTACTGGCAGCGTTCCTCTAACTAGCCGAACGTTTAGGAGGCATGTCTGAAACATGTAAACACACAAATTAGAAAGAAAGCTTTTATAGAGTTAAACTCTATCGCACGAACTCAGATTATGAAAGAAGTGAAATAATTCCTAATGTCCTATAGCTTCCTGATTATAAGTGTGGTGCACGACATACCCATAAAAAAGACTCTACTAGACACGGCTTCATAGACACCCTAGGACTCTTGAACTCTGTGCTCTGATACCAAGTTTGTCATGCCCCGAGAGGGTACCCTAGGCGTGGCCGGCACTCAGAAACCATTTCTGGCTTCCGAGAGAACCACTTGGTCTCATTTCTTATTTATTCATCAGCGGAAGACTTAAGAATACTAATGTGGGCTTGTCATAATCAAAGGAAAAGTAGATAATTTTTATAAGAAGTAGTTTCTAAGGAGAACTACTCCGATTACATCATCAGACTCTGTCTATGATGCCTCTAATACTCTTAGATGGTGCCAATGTCATGTCCATGGCTACCTCAAAAGAAACATCACACTCAACAATAATAAAAGGATAAGGAGTTCCTTCGAATACAAGAAGGACTCACCAAATAGCTGAAAAGAAATGATCTTTAACGATGCGTCTATTGAGGATCTCTAACACCTGTATCTGCATCATAAGACGATGCAGGTCAAATGACGTCAGTACGTGGAATGTACGAGTATGTAAAATGGCAAGAAGGTAAGGACAGATATCAAGAAACTCCTCTCAAGAAAACTCAGCTCAGAACTCAACATCATCTCAACATGAATATGTAATGCAAGTTTAAAATATAATAATAAAAATAATAGTAATAAGCAATGCTTACTCAGTTGGGAGTTTCTCTAACCGACAACCATCACTTATGAGCTAGCGATGATACAACGAAGCGATGTCGTTGCCACATCCATCCAATACCTTGCCAGGGTAAAGGACATCACCATCTTGGATCCACTCATCAAAGTCCTCTTTTTGGGACTTAAGAGTCATAGCCTCCAACCTACGCTGGCTACGTAGTTCTAGGGTTTGAATCAATTAAACTCTTACCCAACTCGATGGTCAATACTACTCCCAAAATATGTGCTCATATTAAACTCATCATCTAGTCTCATTGGACTTTAATTTAAATCATCAAACTCATCATCTAGTCTCATTGGACTTTAATTTAAATCATCAAACTCATCTCATTTCATGTTCATCAATCATTATACTTCCAAAAACATCATTTACATGTCATCAAAATATCTTGCTCAAACTACCATTTGCTCAAATTCATTCAAACTCAACTCTTATGCTATTTTAAAACTCAATAAAATACATATATAGTATTAATTCATATAACTTTCTTTTAACAATGAAAATAATAAAAAGCCAACATCTTTACTCAAAACATATGTAAAAAATATTCATAAACATCAAATCAATTAGGATTCATGGGAAAGTAGCCATGAACAATAATTCCAATAATATGAGAGATAACAATAATAATAATATTAATGCATAAATATATCAAACTCAATAGAAGAAAAATTAATTCATCTAGAATTCAAGATTTGGATAAAACTCAACTATAACTCAATTATAATAAATTTAAATATTGGGCGCATGGACGAACTCAATCCAATGCTATGAAAGTCTTACATACCTTAAATCCGAAGGTTTACTCCGAATTGGAACACTCTTGGATCCCTAGCCTTTTCTTCTCGTCAGAGCGTTTTGTGTACTACCCGGAGTATAAGAATCACCAGAGTAGTATTTTTATACTACTAAAACTAAAACTATATTTGAGAAGAAGTATATAGAGAGAAGAAATGCTTAAGAAAGCTTGATGAATAAAATGAGGAAATAAGGTGGGTATTTATAGGTGGGAAAGAGGGACCTAACAATAAATAAAATAATTATAAAGAAAAATCTAAAAATTTAATGGAATATATTGATGTCATGGATGATGTTAAATGGAGGACAATTTATGTCATGCATGATGTCAAATGCATCTAGATATTTCCATGGTAGGTAAGATGAGTTCTTTTTAACAGAATACTCTTTTTCGAAGCTACGTTTGAATAAGATAAATTCCTTATTAATATTTGGTTTATTCATAAGAATTGTAGATATGGAAGTCTAGTTTCATATCGTTCAAGAATCAACCAATTTGGAGCAACCTACAGTGAGATATTATTTTTTTTCTATCAACACTCAATTCCGTCACAACACTATATCTTGCAAAGATTAATTATTTGACCTACTTATACTCCGAATTTGAAGTTATGTTCTTCATGAAAGTTGTAGGTAAGGATGTTGTTATTACCCAAAAATTTGAATCACCTAATTTGGAACAACCTATGAAAAGTTATTCCCAAAATATAGAGGCTGTATTATTTTCATCGAGAATTGAAATACCGACATACAACATTTTAGGGGTTGTTACAGTCGCACAGCCTATCGTATACACTTGCCGAGGAGAGCTACCAGACACGATCCATGGGGACCTCGCAGACCATACACCTCAATCACAAAGTATCAACTACCTTGCCACTTGGCTCATGGTCAAGGACTCATGATATCAATATCTCATCCACCTTGCCACTTAACTCGTGGTCAAGGTTTTTTTTAAGATGTTTCATTTTCTTACAAGAAGTTGTTGCCACAATCTTACTTTTCATGTTCCCTGATATGAATGTATGAGGATGAATGTATGTCAATAACACAATTAGAGGAGTACAATCAACTCAATACAAACCTCAAAGTGAACAAGTTCTCAAAACTCCAATTTTATGATAAACACCCTCTTAAAAATCAATGGGAAGAAACAAATTTTAAAACAAGAAACACTCCTTTGAAAAATCTCTTTAGTTCTCAAGAAAGGCCACAAACCGCAATTCTCCTCAAGTATTTCATTGTTCAAAATATCTCATTCCTCATCGCAATTCATTTCACAAAATATCTCATTTCTCTAATTATTTCAGGCCTCAACGCATTTCATTTCACAAAGTATTTCACAAGTATTTCATTTCTCAAATCATTTCACAAAGTATCTCATTTCGCAAATCATTTTACTTTTCAGAAGCATTTTATTTTTCAAAAGATAGGTCTCAAATCAGTGATATGGAGCAATTTCATGAGCAAGCACAACAAGTAAAGTTCCCCTTATGGGCATAACAATACAACAATCGATCCAATCATGATATGATCCCATCCTATAGTCTTTAACATAAGAATAACTAATTTACCAACTCCAATCTCAAAGAGGGATAGCCAAACCTAACTCGATAGCCGAAACCGCACGCGAACACCTCTAACCAGACAATTCCACTCAAATTCCAACTCCAAAATAATTTTTCCACTATCAAGAATGTAAAGTTATCATCAAAAGGAGCCCAACTGTAACACCCCAAATATTTCTACACCAAGATCCAAACCATTCTTCATATGTGAATATGATCGAATTCGATGACTTATAGTTGTTTTTATGATTTAGGATCAATTTCTAAGTATTTGAAGTATATTAGATGTGTTTTAGGGTCATAAGGGATCTCTAACACCAAGCCATGTCCAAACAATTTCCATCGGCTAAGTTTTCGTATAAGTCCGGAATAGGGTCAACTTCAAATGCTCATATCTCTTATTATATAGGGAATTAGCTGTTCCATGACCTACCAAATTAAAGGTATTTGAATTCTCTTTCCAACTCCACCAAGTTTGCATCATTCCGAGTTTAGAGTAAAACGTTGTGAGAATTTTACTATAGACTATCACTGCACGATTTTAGGCCTGGAGAAGGAGTGGCGCCCAGCGCCACTATAGCACCCAATATAGCCTGCAGTAGTTTGACATTTGGTGAGACGCGCCACTATTGCACCTGTAGGGTTTTGAGCTCGTTTTTCAGATTTTTTTGATGAAGGGCATCTTGGACTATTACCTAAATAAATATATATGAACTTGGACGTGTTTGGTGGTCATTTTTTAGTCTTTCACCTCCCCAAAACCCTAAACTTCATCCTCCTCTCTCTCAAGTCACCCCCTCCAATCTTTTCTCTCAAACTCAAGGATGCAAGCTTCCCAATTGAAGTCCTAACATCAAGACTTCTTCAATTCTTCTTCAAATTCCTCTCTAAGGTATGTTGGTTTTCATCCATGGGTTCTTCCACCCATGGAGCCCAAATGTTTTTTCAAGTTAGTATTTCAATTTTAATTGATGAAATCTTATGGGATTCTATATGATGGTTCCAAATGTATAGATTAAGGTATATTTTAAGTTTATTTACTCCTATTGATATATATGTATATTGACTCTTAATTTCAAGTGATGAGTTTTTATGAATTTTCATACTACGATTCCAAATACATAGATTCTTGAATATTTGAAATTTATTTACCTATATTGACTTATGTTGATTCTTATTTACATGAAATGGATGTTTTATCAAGGTTCTTATATGAAGGTTTGAAAGGTAGTTTTAAAGTGCATATGGTGGGTTGTTTTTAAGATGTTTGATTGGATGCATTCATATCACTCTCATGCATACAAGTATCCTTTAAATGTATTTGAAGGTCTTTTTGAAATGAACCCACCTAGTTTCCTATGGTAAAGTAAAGTTGAAATGAAGTTTGACTCCAATAAATGTTATGAAGTAAATGTTTATGAAGGGGAGTCTTTATGAAATGATTGATTGATGACATGGCTTCTTAGCCAAATAAAATTGAATTGAAGACTAAATATTTGGAGGATAATAATGAGAAGGGCAACTTACAGAAATCCACTAATTTAGGAGCTAATTACTCAGCTACATGCTAGTTTGCAATATTATTAATCTTATCAGATTTTGGCATGCCCAGATACATCCAGATACATGTATCGATCTCAGGATATATGAGGTCAAAATCAGATATAATTTATTGTAGATACACTATATCCAAGTGGATTCACATGTATATGAGATACATAGATAAATCTTGCTCGTCTCTCTCCCATTTCGCTCGCCACTCTCTTATAAATGAATCTAGTATCCCAGATACATACGAATCACACTAGATACATACATATACAGGTATCTAGTGTGTATCTAGTGTGATTCACATGTATCTGAGATACATAGACAAATATTGCCCTCCTTCCTTCTATTGTCGCTTGTCTCTATCTCTATTTCAGTGTATCTGATAGCAAACAGCATGTGTCTAGATGTATTTAATTTTAAATACGGCATGAAATTATTAGTTAGTAATATAAAATAGAATAATTTTAAATTATAAAGAAAATTAATAAATATGATAGAAATGTTTGTGTAATTAGCTAGTTTCTCTTAATAATAACAGTGATAAGGGATATTATATATGCTTTTTAATAAACAAAGATAACCCACAATTGAAATTTACAATGAATTCCCTTTACGTCTTGAGCAGTGAACGCAAACAAAATTTAAGAAGAATTGACCCACACGGTTATTACTTTAATAAAATCTTTTACGTATTATTTATGTATTATCTCTTTGATGTCATCCCTACATATTTAAGAACACATAAGGCTGATTATTTGTGCTCGAGATATTTTTTCATGTAAATATTATGGTAGGGACATTTTTCCTTTATGAAAACTACGATCTACATATCTTCTGAGGCAAATTAAATAGGAGTCATCCTAATTAATCCACACACCCACACAAACCCACAAAACCCATGCTCCTCCAACACACACACCATGCAATAATATAATTTTATTTTTTGAAACTATTAGCTATATTGCTTCTTATTTTTTTTTGTGTAATTTTCAAATTGATAAATTTTGTTTTAAATTATTTGAAGAGTCTATACTCAAATTCTTAATCAAAATAAAATCTGTTGACCCTCGTACTAATTCCGAGCCTCTTCACATAAATTGAGGCAAAGAGTACTAAATAAAAATTACTCAATTTTTAGCAACTAATTAGATTGTAAATAAAATGGAATAGTTTCATGGCGATTGACCATCTGTACCAACTCACACTTTTTAATAACAGAAGACTTGAGATATAAATTACTAATTCCAACCACACACAAACACACAAATGCATTCCATGCACAAAATTTAATAGACAAACAATGTTTTCAAAAACTTACATGAGCTAACTTAGAAATTGAACAAGAAGTTACATGAAAACATTCAGAAAAATACCATAAACAAAGGCCTTAAAACTCCTATAAATACCTCAACATATGAACTCCTCAAAGCATCACAAGCTAAAGCAACAAAGCAATAATACATTACACTTCCTCATATTCATATATAATTAATTCTAAGAGAAGAGAAATGGAGAGTAATGGAAAGGGTAAAGAAAGCAAACCAAAGAATGGTAGTGTGTTTCCAAAGAAAGACAAGAAGTCAGTGAAGGCAATGGCTGTTGAAAAGATAGGCAAAGCTGTGGTGTCCACTTTCAAGAATGATAAGAAAAAGATTAACCCCTGTGATGGCACCTCTTAGTCCCCTTACTATAATGAACTTGCTTTTATGATTGTGCTTATATTATATATTGAATAAAATATTTATGTAATACATATGTATTTAGAGGGTTTAACTTATATACATCGCCAATATTGTAAAAAATGTTTACACTATTTGCTGATTCTTTATAATACTGTTGACATATATAAGTTAAAATCATTAATAAACTATGGTGTAGTTTTTTTTTTAATTAGAGTGATATTTCCTTTATTAATTTATCTTCAAGTATTTTGTAAGTTGTAACACGAGTCTTCGTTTTCGTTTGCTCATTATATTCCGTTGTTAATTTCTAAATTTAAACCATGGAGAATTTTAGAAGGTCAGTTGTTTGTTTATTTGAACCCTCCCCATTTCCCCTTCCCCTTCCCAGCAACCCGTATCCCCAAATTTTTTTGTTTTAAAAAAACTGAAAAAATCTACTTATCATCTTTGTTACTTCGACATTGGTTGACTTAGGGCCCTTTTAATCTACTCACTCTATTCTATCTTAAATGAATTTTTGAAGCTTTTTTCATTGTTTAAAATATTTGAATTGTTTAAAGTCAAGATGAATGTTTGAATTTTTTTCATATTTGCCCTTTATTTTAATGAAGTTTGATATTTTTAAGAGATAAATTACACTACTTACAAAATTATATTTATAATTTCACAAAGAACAATAGTGAAAAGTACATCATATGTGTAAATCAAAAGAGATGTGAGCCATGGAAACAACGTGTGATCAATGGATACATTTTGAAGGAATTTTAGTGCTTATTCTTTTCAAGCAATTTAATGTATAGACATTAAACGTTGAGGTTGAATCAACAATTTTAGTTCTTTTTCCCAAATTTGTGTAATCATTAAATCTTACATTATTTACATATGAATTTCTTTTGCCTCAATAAATATATATTTTAAGCGCAGATATACATAAATGTTTTATTTAACTTGGTCTTAACTGATATTTATGTCCTTCAACTTTTAAGTGTATACAAGTTGATACTTAAATTTGTATAAAGTTAAATAAGTAAAAATATGTGTCCTATATGACAGTACAAATCAGTTCAAAGATATTCTAATATTCATATTATTTGAAAGAAGTATTTAACATGTTTGTACTTTGGAATGATGATAAATATCAGTCGAATAAACTCATTACCATTCATTAGTTCAGACTTGTATTTTTCTCGTTTAGAAGTTTGTGCAACTCATCACATATGTATTTATACAATTTTAAAATGTTTATATTCATTAGTTCGAAAACAAATAAAGCTTAAATATAATGAAATTCCACTTCCAAAACCTTAGTAGTGGTTTAAATATTTTTGAAAATAAACTATCATCATGAGTAATCCAGAATACTTCATTCATTTCCAAGAAATGTATATAACAATTTCATAGGTCGTCAACTGAAATTAATAAATACAAAAAACCAAAATTATGTAGGAGTCATCCTAATCAATCCGCACACCCACACACAAACCCACAAAACTCATTCCCATCCAACACATACACCCCATATATGCAAATGACAAACTAAGTAGGAGTAATATAATTTCAATTTTTACTAACACACACAAACACGTATTCCATGCAAGAAATAATCAACAATCTTCATTTAATCTTACATGAGCTAATTACTCAGAAATTCAACCAGAGATGCATGAAAACATTCACGACCATAAACAAAAGCCTCAAAACTCCTATAAATACCTCAACGTATGAACTCCTCAAAAGATCACAAGTTAAAGCAACAATATATATTAATTCCACTTCCTCATATTCATAAGTCATCTAAGAGAAGAGATTATTTGAAGTATCGTGTGACCATCTCATCTAAAAGTTTAAGTTGTTATAGAGAGCACAATTTTATTTACTTAGTTATATTCTCAACAAAGAGATGGAGAATAATGGAAAGGGAAAAGAAGGCACATCAAAGAATGGTAGTGTGTTTCCAAAGAAGGATAAGAAGTCAGTGAAGGCAATGGCTGTTGAAAAGATAGTGAAAGCTACCACCTCCACCTTCAAGAATGATAAGAAAAAGATCAACCCTTCCGTTTAATTGATGAAATTTACTTTCAGTTGCCTTACCTTGTGCTAATATTGAATAAACGTATTTCTTTGATTCAAATGTATTTCACAAGTTTAACTAGAATTTTTATACTATTCTTTACAGCAATGTGTTGATGTATATAAGTTAAATTTATAGTATTTTGTATTTCTACGAGGGTGATTAAATTTGCAAGTTGATATTTTTTTCAAGGATGTTGTAACATGAATCTTAATTCGTTTTTGTTTGTTACTTTTCTTTTTTGATCTCTTCATTGTATACCGATCGATGGTTCATATAAAAAAAATCATTTTTTGCGAATTATTCACTAAAAAGCATAACCGTTTATTGGAATAAATACAAAAAATTGCGGCACACACAGACATTACATATTATAATAAGGCTGGTACAACTTGCAAAGATCAAAGACCAATTTGGTAATTTACTTCTCTCCTAATCACTTATAAATCACAGAGTAAGTTAAATAAATGAGGAACAAATTTTAAAACCATCAGGGCGTTTTTATCTATTGTAGTAATAAAATAATTTAAAATCTCAATAATAACATAGTTATATGCACGCTAGAATAGTAACATAGAGAGATGGACAAATTTGGAGATAAAGCAATCTGCATATATACCAACACAAGCGTAATTAGATATTTTTGTTCTAAAATTAACCATCAATTAAAAAAACTACATTAAATTCTTAACATAAAAAGCCCTGAGATGAAAGAAATAATGTCTGAAATTGTTCTACCAGCTATTTATTTTACGTTCAAAATGGCATATACAGCTCATTGCACCCGATTTGCTTAGTGCGAGTTACCTATCTTGTGTGGTGTTATGACCTTTCAGGTCATTTCTTCTGTATTCCTATCTTTTCAGAGTTCACAACTTTCCTGTAGTGACTCCAAGTAATTTATAATTTGTTGGGGCCGACAGTTTGGTCGCCTGATCGTTCGCTTGGGTTTTATGCCAGTTTTTGTGTTTTGGAGCTCTTAGAGTCTAAATGGTTGACTTAGGTCAAAATTCTAGGAAAATGGCCTCAGAATGGAGTTGTGACGGTCTAATCAGCTCCGGAAGAGTCAATTTAGGATAGTGGCATAATAGGCTCTGACCCCGAGGCTTTCGGTGTGAATTTTTGCCGTTAGGCCTTTTTACTTTGGCCTAAGTTTACTGTGGTCAACATTTTGGAAAAACAGGCTCAAATTAAAATTTCTTTAACGCGGTTAACTCCAGAATGTCGGGTTTGGTCTAGAAAGACCTTTAGTCTGGGTCTTAAGGCTTCCGGTGTGAGTTTGAGCACTTAGACGAGGGTTTGGAATCCTTAAAGGCCTAGAGTTGACTTTGGTCAAATTTGAAGAATTAGTTGTCATATGGCAATTTCGTCAGAGTCAATAGCTTCGGAATGTTGAATTTGGTCTAGAAAGACCATTCGTTTGGATCATGAGATCTTCCTTTTGATTCTAGGAGTTTAGGGGACAAGTTGAGTTTAGGCCTAATGAGTCCCGAAGGGGTATTTCTGTCATAATAATTTTTTTCAGAAATTCAATAATTTTGTTGAGTCCGGAATGTTGATTTTAGTGGATAGTATATCTGGTTTATTTTATCGGGTACCGAATGAATCTTGAGGATACTGCGGGGACTTTGAAAAAAATAGAAAAATAGCTAATATCTGATGCAGACTTTTAGCGACCAGAAGTCACTTTAGCGACCAATTCTTACTTTATTTTAAGCCAACAATCAGCATTCAACCCTCTTTTCTAAATGCAATTTCTCTCTCATTTTAGCTCTTTTTTGGATGATTCAAAGGCTGGGTTGCTCAAAATTGGTGTGGCTATGCTTAGGGTGATCGGGACTGTTAGAGGACATCTCTTCTTCTTTTTTTTTTAGCTTTAATGGTGAGTGAAATGCATGGATTGATTTTCTGAGCTCCGAATTGTGTTTCGTTTTAGGAAACAAGTTTGGGGAGGTAAAATGAATCTTTTCACAAAGTCAATTTTTAGATTCCTGATGCGGGTTCCACAATTTCGTTATAGATTCAATTTTTGGTCCGTCTTTGATTAATGTGATTTTAGTGTTAAAATGTTTGTATTGATGTCGTGATCAATATTTTATTACAGTGTCAACAATTGAAGGTATTCGTAAGTGAAAAGATTCAAATTAATATATTTAGAACGCGCGTGATCGGATTTGAGGTAGGCTACAATGTTTCACTTTGACTGAGTTATATTAGATACTATATAGTATAAATTACATGTGAGCTAGAGTGGCATATTTGGGGTAAGGCGTCAATCCTAAGATATTCATCCCTTGAGCCAATTCTCAATTACTTCACTTTATGTTTAGAGGTATGCTTGTGATGCTGTAACAACCCCTAAAATGTTGTATGTCGGTATTTCAATTCTCGACGAAAATAATACAGCCTCTGTATTTTGGGCATAACTTTTCATAGGTTGGTCCAAATTAGGTGATTCAAATTTCTGGGTAATCACAACTTCCTTACCTACAACTTTCATTAAGAACATAACTTCAAATTCGGAGTATACGTAGGTCAAATAAATTAATCTTTGCAAGATATAGTGCTGTGACGGAATTGAGTGTTGATAGAAGAAAATTCATATCTCACTGTAGGTTGCTCCAAATTGATTGATTCTTGAACTATATGAAACTAGACTTCCATATCTACAATTCTTATGAAGAAACCAAATCCTAATAAGGAATTTATCTTATTCAAACGTAGCTTCGAAAAAGAGTATTCTGTTAAAAAGAACTCATCTTACCTACCATGGAAACATCTAGATGCATTTGACATCATGCATGACATAAATTGTCCTCCATTTAACATCATCCATGACATCAATATATTCCATTAAATTTTTAGATTTTTCTTTATAATTATTTTATTTATTGTTAGGTCCCTCTTTCCCACCTATAAATACCCACCTTATTTCCTCATTTTATTCATCAAACTTTCTTAAGCATTTCTTCTCTCTATATACTTCTTCTCAAATATAGTTTTAGTTTTAGTAGTATAAAAATACTACTCCGTTTATTCTTATACTCCGGGTAGTACACAAAACGCTCCGGCGAGAAGAAAAGGCTAGGGATCCAAGAGTGTTCCAATTCGGAGTAAATCTTCGGATTTAAGGTATGTAAGGCTTTCTTAGCATCGGATTGAGTTCGTCCATGCGCCCAATATTTAAATTCATTATAATTGAGTTATAGTTGAGTTTTATCCAAATTTTGAATTCTAAATGAATTAATTCTTCTTCTATTGAGTTAGATATATTTATGCATTAATATTATTATTATTGTTATCTCTCATATTATTGGAATTATTGTTCATGGCTACTTTCCCATGAATCCTAATTGATTTGATGTTCATGAATATTTTTATACATGTTTTGAGTAAAGATGTTGGCTTTTTATTATTTTTATTGATAAAAAGAGAGTTATATGAATTAATACTATATATGTATTTTATTGAGTTTTGAAAGAGCAAAAGAGTTGAATTTGAATGAATTTGAGAAAATGATATTTTGAGCAAGATGTTTTGATGAGATGTAAATGATGTTTTTGGAAGTATAATGATTGATGAACATGAAATGAGATAAGTTTGATGATTTAAATTAAAGTCCAATGAGACTAGATGATGAGTTTATTATGAGCACATATTTTGGGAGTAGTATTGAGCACCGAGTTGGGTAAGAGTTTAATTGACTCAAACCCCAGAACTACGTAGCCAGCGTAGGATGGAGGCTATGCCTCTTAAGTCCCAAAAAGTGGACTTTGATGAATGGATCCAAGATGGTGATGTCCTTTACCCTGGCAAGGTATTGGATGGATGTGGCAACGACATCGCTTCGTTGTATCATCGCTAGTTCATAAGTGATGGTTGTCGGTTAGAGAAACTCCCAACTGAGTAAGCATTTCTTATTACTATTATTTTTATTATTATATTTTAAACTTGCATTACATATTCATGTTGAGATGATGTTGAGTTCTGAGCTGAGTTTTCTTGAGAGGAGTTTTCTTGATATTTGTCCTTACCTTCCTGCCATTTTACATACTCGTACATTCCATGTACTGACGTCATTCGACCTGCATCGTTTTATGATGCAGATACAGGTGTTAGAGATCCTCAACAGGCACATCGTTGAAGATCATTTCTTTTCAGCTATTTGGTGAGTCCTTCTTGTATTTGAAGGAAATTCTTATCCTTTTTTTTATTGTTGAGTGTGATGTTTCTTTTGAGGTAGCCATGGATATGTCGTTGGCACCATCTAAGAGTATTAGAGGCTTCATAGACAGAGTCTGATAATGTAATTAGAGTAGTTCTCCTTAGAAACTACTTCTTATAAAAATTATGTATTTTTCCTTTGATTATGACTAGCCCACATTAGTATTCTTAAGTCTTCCGCTGATGAATAAATAAGAAATAAGACCAAGTGGTTCTCTCGGAAGCCAGAAATGGTGTCTGAGTGCCGGCCACGCCTAGGGTACCCTCTCGGGGCGTGACAAACTTGGTATCAGAGCACAGAGTTCAAGAGTCCTAGAGTGTCTATGAAGCCGTGTCTAGTAGAGTCTTGTTTATGGGTGTGTCGTGCACCACACTTATAATCAGGAAGCTATAGGACATTAGGAATTATTTCACTTCTTTCATAATCTGAGTTCGTGCGATAGAGTTTAACTCTATAAAAGCTTTCTTTCTAATTCGTGCGTTTACACGTTTCAGACATGCCTCCTAATCGTTCAGCTAGTCAGAGGAACACTGCCAGTACTGAGGTTCCACAGTCATTAATGCCTCCACGGAGAACTAGGGTCCGACCTGCAAGGTCTACTGAGGTACCCCAAGTACCTACTATTCAGACCACTCCTACTTCTGAGGAAGATTTTCGAGGAGCGATTGCTATGCTCAACCAGTTGGTGGCTGCTCGAAATAGTAGCCAAAGTTCACCAACTCCTAGCTCTAGTTATCAAGAGCCGTCTGCTGCCACGAGGATCAGAGATTTTCTAAGAATGAATCCGCCGGTCTTCACGGGTTCCAACGTTGATGAAGACCCCCAAAATTTCATTGATGAGATGTTGAAGATACTAAAAGCGATGCATGCTACAGAGATTGAGGGGGTTGAGTTGGTTTCTTATCAACTCAAGGATGTGGCAAATGTCTGGTATGACCAGTGGGAAGAAAGTAGAGGTGAGCATGCAGAGCCTGCCCTTTGGGATGAGTTTGAAAGAACATTTCCTGATAACTTCTTTCCCCAAGAGCTACGTGAAGCAAAAATTGATGAGTTTGTGAACCTCAAGCAAGAGAGTATGACTGTGAAAGAGTATAGTTTGAAGTTTATCCAATTGTCCAAATATGCCCCAGAAATGATTCCTCATATGAGGTCTAAGATGAGGAAGTTCGTCTCTGGCCTAGGCAAACATGTAAAGAAAGAATGTAAGGCAATGCTAATGATTTCTGACATGGATTTTTCTAGATTGATGGTATATGCTCAGCAGGTTGAGGATGACAAGAAAAAGGACCGAGAGGAACACCTAAGCAAGAAGGCTAAGTCTGTTGGGCATGAGAATGAGCAGAAGCAAGGGAAGGGTAACAAGTCTTTCTTTCAGAAAAGATCTTCCAATTATGCACCTTCCCCAACAAATGCTTTTACACCTAATACCAGGTATGATCAGAGATCACTAAGTCACCAAAACTTTCGATCTCAAGGTTCTTAGTCCCAATTAAGTATGGCTCAAGGTTCTAGAGGAAAACCACCATGTGCTAGATGTGGGAGGCTCCATTTGGGAGAGTGTCGTGTGGGCACCAATGCTTGCTACGGATGTGGAAAGACAGGTCACTTCCAGAATGAGTGTCCTTCAAAAAGGCAGGGAGATGGAAGTAGTAGAGCTCAGTTTTCTTCTGCAGCTCCACAGAATAGAGGTAATCATAGAGGTGCAGCTTCAAGTGCAGGTGGGGGAACCAACCGTCTGTATGCTATGGGTAGTCGCCAAGACTAAGAAAATGCACCCGATGTTGTTACTGGTATGCTCCGAGTCCTTTCTTTTGATGTGTATGCATTACTTGATCCGGGTGCTACATTATCTTTTGTGACTCCTTACTTGGCTAGTAAATTTGAGATCCTTCCTGAGTGTCTTCTTGAGCCTTTCACCATGTCTACTCCTATTGGTGAGTCTATCTTAGCTGAGAGGGTCTATAGAAATTGTACTGTGTCAATCTATCATAGGGATACCATGGTTGACTTAGTTGAGTTGGACATGGTTGATTTTGATGTGATTCTTGGCATGGACTGGCTTTATTCTTGTTATGCTTCAGTTGATTGTAGGACCCGAATTGTCAAGTTTCAATTTCCAAACGAGCCTATCTTAGAGTGGAAGGGGAATTCTGTAGTGCCTAGGGGTAAATTTATTTCCTACCTTAAGGCCAGAAAATTAATCTCTAAGGGATGTATATATCATATAGTTTGAGTCAAAAATATTAATGATCAGACTCCATCTCTTGAGTCAGTTCCCATTGTGAATGAGTTTCCTGAAGTCTTTCCTGAGGATCTACCCGGAATCCCTCCTGATAGAGAGATAGACTTTGGTATTGATGTCCTTCCTGATACACAACCTATCTCCATTCCTCCTTATAGGATGGCTCCTGCTGAGTTGAAAGAGTTGAAAGAACAACTGAAAGACCTCCTAGATAAGGGGTTTATTAGGCCAAGTGTCTCACCCTAGGGCGCTCTTGTCCTATTCGTGCGAAAGAAAGATGGGTCACTTAGAATGTGCATTGATTACCGACAACTAAACAAGGTCACCATTAAAAACAAGTACCCTCTCCCCAGAATAGATGATTTATTTGACCAACTTCAGGGTGCCATATGTTTCTCTAAGATAGAGCTCAGATCAGGCTATCACCAGTTGAAAGTGAGAGAATGTGACATCCCGAACACGGCTTTTCGAACCCGCTAAGGTCATTTTGAGTTTCTTGTTATGTCCTTTGGATTGAAAAATGCTCCAGCAGCTTTTATGGACCTCATGAACCGAGTATTCAAGCCATACCTGAATACGTTTGTAATTGTCTTCATCGATGAAATTTTGGTCTACTCTAGAAGTAAGAGTGAGCATGCTAATCACCTTAGGATTGTCCTTCAAACTCTTAAGGAGAAGGAGTTGTATGCTAAGTTTTCAAAGTGTGAGTTTTGGCTTGAGTCTGTAGCATTCCTAGGTCATATTATATTTGGGGATGGAATCCAAGTTGATACTCAAAAGATTGAGGCAGTTAAGAACTGGCCCCGACCCACCTCTCCAACCGACATAAGGAGTTTCTTAGGTTTGGCTAGTTACTACAGGAGATTTGTTGAGGGATTTTCATCCATATCCTCACCATTGACTAAGCTGACTCAGAAGAAGGCTAAGTTTCAATGGTCTGATGGTTGTGAGAAAAGTTTTCAAGAGTTGAAAGCTAGATTGACTAATGCTCCAGTACTATCCCTACCCGAAGGAACAGATGGTTTTGTAATCTATTGTGATGCTTCAAGAGTTGGGTTGGGATGTGTATTGATGCAGAAAGGTAAGGTCATTGCCTATGCCTCCAGGCAGCTTAAGACTCATGAGAGGAACTACCCCACTCATGACCTTGAGTTGGCAGCTGTGGTATTTGCTCTTAAGATTTGGCATCACTATCTTTATGGTGTACATGTGGATGTGTTCACATACCATAAGAGCTTACAGTATGTATTCAGCCAGAAGGAGCTAAATTTGAGGCAAAGGAGATGGCTAGAGTTGCTCAAGGATTATGACATGAGCATTCTCTACCACCCAGGTAAAGCAAATGTAGTTGCTGATGCTTTTAGCAGGTTATATATGGGGAGTAAAACTCATATGGAAGAGGAAAAGAAGGAGTTGGCAAAAGAAGTGCATAGACTTGCGCGTTTAGGAGTTCAACTTATTGACTCTAGTGAGGGTGGTACAATAGTACGAAATAGAGCTGAATCATCTCTAGTTGCAGAGGTGAAAGAAAATCAAGATCAGGATCCCATTCTTCTTCAACTGAAGGATGAGGTTCATAAGCAGAAGGTAATGGCTTTTACCAAAGGGGGAGATAGAGTGTTGAGATATCAAGAAAGATTATGTGTTCCAAGTGTTGATGGTATTAGGGAGAGAATCATGAAAGAAGCCCATAATTCTAAGTATTCCATCCATCCAGGTTCAACAAAGATGTATCATGACTTGAGAGAAGTATACTGGTGGAGTGGAATGAAGAAAGATATAGCAGAGTTTGTGTCCAAGTGCCCTAATTGCCAACAAGTTAAAGTTAAGCACCAAAGGCCTTGTGGAGTGGCTCAAAATATAGAGATCCCGAAATGGAAGTGGGAAATGATCAATATGGACTTCATTACCGGTTTACCACAAACCCGCAAATAACATGACTCTATTTGGGTGATTGTGGATAGGATGACTAAATCGGCCCATTTCTTGCCGGTTAAGACTACGAACACTGCAGAGGATTATACCAAACTGTATCTTAGAGAGATTGTTAGACTGCATGGAGTTCCTTTGTCTATCATCTCTGATAGGGGAGCTCAATTTACTGCTCAGTTTTGGAAGTCATTTCAGAAGGGCTTGGGTTCAAGAGTGAACCTTAGTACTGCTTTTCATCCGCAAATAGATGGCCAGGCAGAGCGTACGATACAGACTTTGGAGGATATGTTAAGAGACTGTGTCATTGACTTCAAAGGTAATTGGGATGATCATTTACCTCTTATTGAGTTTGCATACAATAATAGTTTCCATTCGAGTATTCAAATGGCTCCTTATGAAGCTCTGTATGGGAGGAGATGTAGATCACCAATTGGTTGGTTTGAAGTTGGTGAAGCTAAGTTGATTGGACCAGACTTGGTTCACCAAGCTATGGAGAAGGTGAAAACCATACAAGAGAGGTTGAGGACTGCTCAAAGTCGCCAGAAATCCTATACTAATGTTAGAAGAAGAGATTTGGAGTTCGAAGTGTACGATTGGGTATACTTGAAAGTTTCACCCATGAAGGGTGTGATGAGATTTGGAAAGAAAGGGAAGCTTAGTCCCCGCTACATTGGTCCTTATCAGATTATCAGGAGGGTAGGTAACGTAGCCTATGAATTGGAGTTGCCTCCAGAATTAGCTGCTATTCATCCCGTGTTTCACATCTCTATGCTTAAGAAGTGTTTGGGAGATCCTTCACTTCTTGTCCCAGCTGAGAGCATTGGGGTGAAAGAGAGTTTGAGTTATGAAGAGATTCCAGTTTAAATTCTTGATCGTCAGGTTCGCAAATTAAGAACTAAGGAAATGACATCTGTCAAAGTCCTATGGTGAAATCAATTTGTTGAAGAGGCTACATGGGAAGCTGAAGAAGATATGAAGGCTAACTATCCTCATCTATTTATGCCTTCTGATGACGATATTCAAGGTAATATTCCTTACTTCTACCTTTGAGTCGATGTTTATTCTTGAGTTTGAATCATTGACCATTTGAGTATCGGAGTTGATGTATTGATGATATTCATTCTTTATGTCTCCTATTTTCATCTTCATTCGAGGACGAATGATCCCAAGGGGGAGATATTGTAACAACCCCTAAAATGTTGTATGTCGGTATTTCAATTCTCGATGAAAATAATACAACCTCTGTATTTTGGGCATAACGTTTCATAGGTTGGTCCAAATTAGGTGATTCAAATTTATGGGTAATCATAACATCCTTACCTACAACTTTCATGAAGAACATAACTTCAAATTCGGAGTATAAGTAGGTCAAATAAATTAATCTTTGCAAGATATAGTGCTGTGACGGAATTGAGTGTTGATAGAAGAAACTTCATATCTCACTGTAGTTTACTCCAAATTAGTTTATTCTTGAACGATATGAAACTAGACTTCCATATATACAATTCTTATGAAGCAACCAAATCCTAATAAGGAATTTATCTTATTCAAACGTAGCTTCGAAAAAGAGTATTCTGTTAAAAAAGCTCATCTTACCTACCATGGAAACATCTAGATGCATTTGACATCATGCATGACATAAATTGTCCTCCATTTAACATCATCCATGACATCAATATATTCCATTAAATTTTCAGATTTTTCTTTATAATTATTTTATTTATTGTTAGGTCCCTCTTTCCCACCTATAAATACCCACCTTATTTCCTCATTTTATTCATCAAGCTTTCTTAAGCATTTCTTCTCTCTATATACTTCTTCTCAAATATAGTTTTAGTTTTATTAGTATAAAAATACTACTCCGGTTATTCTTATACTCCGGGTAGTACACAAAACGCTCCGGCGAGAAGAAAATGCTAGAGATCCAAGAGTGTTCCAATTCGGAGTAAACCTTCGGATTTAAGGTATGTAAGGCTTTCATAGCATCGGATTGAGTTCGTCCATGCACCCAATATTTAAATTCATTATAATTGAGTTATAGTTGAGTTTTATCCAAATTTTGAATTCTAAATGAATTAATTCTTCTTCTATTGAGTTAGATATATTTATGCATTAATATTATTATTATTGTTATCTCTCATATTATTGGAATTATTGTTCATGGCTACTTTCCCATGAATCCTAATTGATTTGATGTTCATGAATATTTTTATACATGTTTTGAGTAAAGATGTTGGCTTTTTATTATTTTTATTGATAAAAAGAGAGTTATATGAATTAATACTATATATGTATTTTATTGAGTTTTGAAAGAGCAAAAGAGTTGAATTTGAATGAATTTGAGAAAATGATATTTTGAGCAAGATGTTTTGATGAGATGTAAATGATGTTTTTGGAAGTATAATGATTGATGAACATGAAATGAGATAAATTTGATGATTTAAATTAAAGTCCAATGAGACTAGATGATGAGTTTATTATGAGCACATATTTTGGGAGTAGTATTGAGCACCGAGTTGGGTAAGAGTTTAATTGACTCAAACCCCAGAACTACGTAGCCAGCGTAGGATGGAGGCTATGCCTCTTAAGTCCCAAAAAGTGGACTTTGATGAATGGATCCAAGATGGTGATGTCCTTTACCCTGGCAAGGTATTGGATGGATGTGGCAACGACATCGCTTCGTTGTATCATCGCTAGCTCATAAGTGATGGTTGTCGGTTAGAGAAACTCCCAACTGAGTAAGCATTTCTTATTACTATTATTTTTATTATTATATTTTAAACTTGCATTACATATTCATGTTGAGATGATGTTGAGTTCTGAGCTGAGTTTTCTTGAGAGGAGTTTTCTTGATATTTGTCCTTACCTTCCTGCCATTTTACATACTCGTACATTCCATGTACTGACGTCATTCGACCTGCATCGTTTTATGATGCAGATACAGGTGTTAGAGATCCTCAACAGGCACATCGTTGAAGATCATTTCTTTTCAGCTATTTGGTGAGTCCTTCTTGTATTCGAAGGAAATTCTTATCCTTTTTTTTATTGTTGAGTGTGATGTTTCTTTTGAGGTAGCCATGGATATGTCGTTGGCACCATCTAAGAGTATTAGAGGCTTCATAGACAGAGTCTGATAATGTAATTAGAGTAGTTCTCCTTAGAAACTACTTCTTATAAAAATTATGTATTTTTCCTTTGATTATGACTAGCCCACATTAGTATTCTTAAGTCTTCCGCTGATGAATAAATAAGAAATAAGACCAAGTGGTTCTCTAGGAAGCCAGAAATGGTGTCTGAGTGCCGGCCACGCCTAGGGTACCCTCTCGGGGCGTGACAAACTTGGTATCAGAGCACAGAGTTCAAGAGTCCTAGAGTGTCTATGAAGCCGTGTCTAGTAGAGTCTTGTTTATGGGTGTGTCGTGCACCACACTTATAATCAGGAAGCTATAGGACATTAGGAATTATTTCACTTCTTTCATAATCTGAGTTCGTGCGATAGAGTTTAACTCTATAAAAGCTTTCTTTCTAATTCGTGCGTTTACACGTTTCAGACATGCCTCCTAATCGTTCAGCTAGTCAGAGGAACGCTGCCAGTACTGAGGTTCCACAGTCATTAATGCCTCCACGGAGAACTAGGGTCCGACCTGCAAGGTCTACTGAGGTACCCCAAGTACCTACTATTCAGACCACTCCTACTTCTGAGGAAGATTTTCGAGGAGCGATTGCTATGCTCAACCAGTTGGTGGCTGCTCGAAATAGTAGCCAAAGTTCACCAACTCCTAGCTCTAGTTATCAAGAGCCGTCTGCTGCCACGAGGATCAGAGATTTTCTAAGAATGAATCTGCCGGTCTTCACGGGTTCCAACGTTGATGAAGACCCCCAAAATTTCATTGATGAGATGTTGAAGATACTAAAAGCGATGCATGCTACAGAGATTGAGGGGGTTGAGTTGGTTTCTTATCAACTCAAGGATGTGGCAAATGTCTGGTATGACCAGTGGGAAGAAAGTAGAGGTGAGGATGCAGAGCCTGCCCTTTGGGATGAGTTTGAAAGAACATTTCTTGATAACTTCTTTCCCCAAGAGCTACGTAAAGCAAAAATTGAGGAGTTTGTGAACCTCAAGCAAGAGAGTATGACTGTGAAAGAGTATAGTTTGAAGTTTATCCAATTGTCCAAATATGCCCCAGAAATGATTCCTCATATGAGGTCTAAGATGAGGAAGTTCGTCTCTGGCCTAGGCAAACATGTAAAGAAAGAATGTAAGGCAATGCTAATGATTTCTGACATGGATTTTTCTAGATTGATGGTATATGCTCAGCAGGTTGAGGATGACAAGAAAAAGGACCGAGAGGAACACCTAAGCAAGAAGGCTAAGTCTGTTGGGCATGAGAATGAGCAGAAGCAAGGGAAGGGTAACAAGTCTTTCTTTCAGAAAAGATCTTCCAATTATGCACCTTCCCCAACAAATGCTTTTACACCTAATACCAGGTATGATCAGAGATCACTAAGTCACCAAAACTTTCGATCTCAAGGTTCTCAGTCCCAATTAAGTATGGCTCAAGGTTCTAGAGGAAAACCACCATGTGCTAGATGTGGGAGGCTCCATTTGGGAGAGTGTCGTGTGGGCACCAATGCTTGCTACGGATGTGGAAAGACAGGTCACTTCCAGAATGAGTGTCCTTCAAAAAGGCAGGGAGATGGAAGTAGTAGAGCTCAGTTTTCTTCTGCAGCTCCACAGAATAGAGGTAATCATAGAGGTGCAGCTTCAAGTGCAGGTGGGGGAACCAACCGTCTGTATGCTATGGGTAGTCGCCAAGACTAAGAAAATGCACCCGATGTTGTTACTGGTATGCTCCGAGTCCTTTCTTTTGATGTGTATGCATTACTTGATCCGGGTGCTACATTATCTTTTGTGACTCCTTACTTGGCTAGTAAATTTGAGATCCTTCCTGAGTGTCTTCTTGAGCCTTTCACCATGTCTACTCCTATTGGTGAGTCTATCTTAGCTGAGAGGGTCTATAGAAATTGTACTGTGTCAATCTATCATAGGGATACCATGGTTGACTTAGTTGAGTTGGACATGGTTGATTTTGATGTGATTCTTGGCATGGACTGGCTTTATTCTTGTTATGCTTCAGTTGATTGTAGGACCCGAATTGTCAAGTTTCAATTTCCAAACGAGCCTATCTTAGAGTGGAAGGGGAATTCTGTAGTGCCTAGGGGTAAATTTATTTCCTACCTTAAGGCCAGAAAATTAATCTCTAAGGGATGTATATATCATATAGTTCGAGTCAAAAATATTAATGATCAGACTCCATCTCTTGAGTCAGTTCCCCTTGTGAATGAGTTTCCTGAAGTCTTTCCTGAGGATCTACCCGGAATCCCTCCTGATAGAGAGATAGACTTTGGTATTGATGTCCTTCCTGATACACAACCTATCTCCATTCCTCCTTATAGGATGGCTCCTGCTGAGTTGAAAGAGTTGAAAGAACAACTGAAAGACCTCCTAGATAAGGGGTTTATTAGGCCAAGTGTCTCACCCTGGGGCGCTCCTGTCCTATTCGTGCGAAAGAAAGATGGGTCACTTAGAATGTGCATTGATTACCGACAACTAAACAAGGTCACCATTAAAAACAAGTACCCTCTCCCCAGAATAGATGATTTATTTGACCAACTTCAGGGTGCCATATGTTTCTCTAGGATAGACCTCAGATCAGGCTATCACCAGTTGAAAGTGAGAGAATGTGACATCCCGAACACGGCTTTTCGAACCCGCTATGGTCATTTTGAGTTTCTTGTTATGTCCTTTGGATTGAAAAATGCTCCAGCAGCTTTTATGAAAAATGCTCCAGCTTTCTTATACTCCGGGTAGTACACAAAACGCTCTGACGAGAAGAAAAGGCTAGAGATCCAAGAGTGTTCCAATTCGGAGTAAACCTTCAGATTTAAGGTATGTAAGGCTTTCATAGCATCGGATTGAGTTCGTCCATGCGCCCAATATTTAAATTCATTATAATTGAGTTATAGTTGAGTTTTATCCAAATTTTGAATTCTAAATGAATTAATTCTTCTTCTATTGAGTTAGATATATTTATGCATTAATATTATTATTATTGTTATCTCTCATATTATTGGAATTATTGTTCATGGCTACTTTCCCATGAATCCTAATTGATTTGATGTTCATGAATATTTTTATACATGTTTTGAGTAAAGATGTTGGCTTTTTATTATTTTTATTGATAAAAAGAGAGTTATATGAATTAATACTATATATGTATTTTATTGAGTTTTGAAAGAGCAAAAGAGTTGAATTTGAATGAATTTGAGAAAATGATATTTTGAGCAAGATGTTTTGATGAGATGTAAATGATGTTTTTGGAAGTATAATGATTGATGAACATGAAATGAGATAAGTTTGATGATTTAAATTAAAGTCCAATGAGACTAGATGATGAGTTTAATATGAGCACATATTTTGGGAGTAGTATTGAGCACCGAGTTGGGTAAGAGTTTAATTGACTCAAACCCCAGAACTACGTAGCCAGCGTAGGATGGAGGCTATGCCTCTTAAGTCCCAAAAAGTGGACTTTGATGAATGGATCCAAGATGTTGATGTCCTTTACCCTGGCAAGGTATTGGATGGATGTGGCAACGACATCGCTTCGTTGTATCATCGCTAGCTCATAAGTGATGGTTGTCGGTTAGAGAAACTCCCAACTGAGTAAGCATTGCTTATTACTATTATTTTTATTATTATATTTTAAACTTGCATTACATATTCATGTTGAGATGATGTTGAGTTCTGAGCTGAGTTTTCTTGAGAGGAGTTTTCTTGATATTTGTCCTTACCTTCCTGCCATTTTACATACTTGTACATTCCATGTACTGACGTCATTCGCCCTGCATCGTTTTATGATGCAGATACAGGTGTTAGAGATCCTCAACAGGCACATCGTTGAAGATCATTTCTTTTCAGCTATTTGGTGAGTCCTTCTTGTATTCTAAGGAACTCCTTATCCTTTTTTTATTGTTGAGTGTGATGTTTCTTTTGAGGTAGCCATGGATATGTCATTGGCACCATCTAAGAGTATTAGAGGCTTCATAGACAGAGTCTAATGATGTAATTGGAGTAGTTCTCCTTAGAAACTACTTCTTATAAAAATTATGTATTTTTCCTTTGATTATGACTAGCCCACATTAGTATTCTTAAGTCTTCCGCTGATGAATAAATAAGAAATGAGACCAAGTGGTTCTCTCGGAAGCCAGAAATGGTTTCTGAGTGCCGGCCACGCCTAGGCTACCCTCTCGGGGCGTGACAGGTGCCTTATCTACGAATGTCATATTATTGGACCCGAGGCCGTGTATGAGGAGTGACTAGATTTTCAGTCAATTTTCTTTAGCCCTGGTTGTGTGGTAAGATTTTATATTACATTTCTGATTGTGTGTATCTTGGTTCGATGTTGATGATGGCATGCTTGCATTGATTAAACATTTTCACATATTTTGTGGTGTGGTCCCAATTTCTTCATTGAATTTTCACTACTATTTTGAGAAGACACATTCTCAAACTTTTACTATTTTTAAATTGGTTTTAACAGTAGTTTTACCACCTGAATCACTTGGATATTAATTTTGAGACTTATGAGGCGTCGAGGACGTACTTCTTTTCTACTGGCAGTATCAGAGGCATTGAGGATGCATTCAATTTTTTATTGATATTTGACGCGATGTCTCCCTTTTTCTACATTGGCTGCGTCTGGGATGCTCTTGACTTTACTTGATTATCCAATATGGCGTCTCCCTTTTCTACATCAGCTTGGACACTCACTCTCCAGTACAACTACATGGATATTATATCTTATGTACAAGACCTGGTTTGGGTACAGACAATGTATATGGACTTCCCGCATCTCTTATGGGCCTCTCTGGTCGGTGTACCATTGAACTAAATGAGGGAGTTACATGGTCCTACTTGGCAGGTCGAGGACCATGGTGGGTCTATAAAATTGGTTATTGATGACTTCTTGATGTTACTAGTTTTTACTACAAACTTGCATTCACACGCATCGCCTATTACCAATATACTAATTTATTATTTGGTTCGCTAATTTTATGGAGGTCGGGGTATGTTTGTGTAACATCCCCTAAAAACGTTGTATATTATGTTTCAATTTTCGCCTAAATATGATACAATCTCTGTATTTTGGGCATAATTTTTCATAGTAATATCCAAATTGAGTTATTCAAATTTCTGAGTAACCACAAGATCATTACCCACAAATGTTATGAAGACCATATTTTAAGATTCAGAGGTTACGTAGGTCAAATAAATTAATGTTTGTAAGGTAGGATGTTGTGACGAAAATGAGTATTTATAGAAGACAAATCATATCTCACTGTAGGTTTATCCAAATTGGTTGATTTTTGAACGATATGAAACTACCCTTCCATATCTACAATTCTTATGAAGACACCATATCCTAATAAGGAATTTATCTTATTCAAACGCAGCTCCCAAAAAGAGTATTCTATCAACAATTACTCATTTCACGTACCATAGAAAGATCTAGATACATTTGACATCACTCATGACATAAATTGTCCTCCATTTAACATCATCCATGACATCAATATATTCCACTAAATTTTCAGATTTTTTTTTATAATTATTTTATTTATTGTTAGGTCCCTCTTTTCCACCTATAAATACCCACCTTATTTCCTCATTTTATTGATCAAGTTTTCTCAAGCAAATCTTCTCTCTATACACATTCTCAAATATAGTTTTAGCTCTTAGTAGTAAAGAAATACTATTCCGGTGATTCATATATTCCGGGTAGTACACAAAACATTTCGACAAGGAGAGAAGCTAGGACTCAAGAGTGTTCATTAAGTCTTGCAGTACCAACTAAAGCTTCGATTTCCAGGTATGTAAGGCTTCAATGAGAGTATTCCTTCCACTCTCATGTCTAAATTATTTTGATTATATGATAAATTATATTTATTTATTTTCTTTAAGCTCTATTGTAAGTTATATGTGTATTTATCCATAGGTTCTTCCACCCATGTAGTACAAAAACTCTTTCAATTAAATATCTTGATTTCAAGTAATATTTTCTTATGTTAATTCTTATTTTTACTTAATAGTATGAATTATGGTTAAACTAATAATTATTGCTCTATTTTGATGCAACATAATTTCATATGTATGAATTGATGATTTACAAGTAAACCCTCTAATTATCTATTTAAAGGTTCTTGAAATTCATGGTGGGTTGTTTAAAGCATGATTTTTAATTAATGGATTTCAAAGTATTTATGTATATTTATTTACATATATATTTGCAAGTTGAAGTGATTTGAACCCACCTAGTTTTACAATGTTTTTTTTATAAAGTTTGACTTGAAAGCTTTGACTCCAAATAAATATTTATAAAAGCAATATCTATGATCAATAAGGGAGTCTTATGAAATGAAAGAATGATGAAATTATATGAATGATGGATTCTTTATGCAATAAGGACAATTCTTGCATATTTGAATTATCAAATGTTTTAATGAGCTATTCTACCGAATATGATGTTTGAATTCTCAAGTTATATGCTATGAATATTTTGAAGTGTTAAACTATTCTGTGGGATTGACTTAGCACCGAATGAGGCATTGAGGTGGGATTCGGTAAGGGAATCCTAGTAGCAACCCCTTGTCTCATTAACTATGTGTCAACATAGGAGCCCTTGTAGGCTTAGGCTAATGGATTCATAAATAGCGCTTAAAGTTAAAGTTAAAGAAATGAATGAAGTTGACGGAGTTCTACCCAGCAAGTAGTCTTCCCGGCCAACGTAGGGGGTTATGTTGGATTCCATATAATAGCTCGCATGGTCTTAAATGTCGGTTATGGTTAATTTCCCATAAAATGAATGTTTTAAAGGATATATATATGATTCATTATGCATACATTAATTTATGTTCCATATTACATAAATGTTTTAATGTTTCCTCAATGTTCATGCATCCTTACATACTTAGTACATTCAAAGTACTAACGCATACTCTTTTGCCTACATGATATCACTATGTAGGAATCGGTGCTCCTCCTCGTTCTCCTCCACGTGGCTAGTTGATATTCCATTGGAGACTACTTTTGGTGAGTTCTCATGTTTCGGAAACAATACTCCTTTATCTTTCTAGTTTATGATATGTTAAGATATTTTACTATGACATTTCTTCTATTATGATTAAGGGTGAGCTAGGGACTTGTCTTAGCCCCGTTAAATCTAATAGTTAGAGGTATTGTTGGACATATGTAAGTTGAAGATTTACTATTATGATTTCCGCTTGTTTATTTATCATCATTACCTATGAAAGGCTAAAAGAATGCTAAGAGGATTGATTGAGGTACTTTCGGGTTTCTCATTCGCCATGTCACGTCTAGGCCCTAGGCTTGGGTCGTGACAGTTTGTTATTGTTTGTACCTTTTGGGGCTATGAGCATCCGTGCGGTTATTATTTGACTATAATTGTACTTATCTTATGTTGCATTTGTAGTTAGTTAATAGGGGGTCTTAGTTTGGTTTCATTGTTGGTACTCCCTGCTAGGCTGAGTTAGATTGGTCTTTATGTTACCACCCAACCCACCGGGCCATGCGGGAATATATTCTAACACCTAGATAGAAGAATCCTTACACCAATTTTGAAAAATTAAGTCAATTGCGGAAGTTAACAAAATATAAAAATCTCTTTACTAATTAAAATAGTTATGAAGATACACTGAAAACCCTCCCAAAGAACTAGTGTATACTGGTACAAGTGCTTTTCAGGATACACAGAGTATAAATAAAACAAGACACATTTTCCATTATAGGGAAGGAGGAGTAGAAGTTGTTGGAGATCATCGTCATCTTAACGTATGAAACCTTACTAACCTTGCAACCAGACTATGCAAAATAACATGGAAAGATTAGTATCAGTTCAAATAACACGTACTGATAGGCATCATCGGTCAATCTGATACTCACTGCATAATATAAAGAAATCAACAAAGAAGAAAAGATTCTATTGAAGAAATACACCACCAAGCTTTTATGCACAAGCTCTTATAATTCTCATTTACCTCCTTACTATCATTCAAGAGTAATACTTATCCATTCTAGTTAGTCCACTTTCAACTCTAATCCAGATCAAGGCCTAGCCCTTATAACACATAGAGGAATTTTCGAACTACGGGCCATCACTAACATTGTTTAATCACTCTACTTCCTTAAACTTTCACACCAACACCTGGACTAGAATAATTAGCATCTCACTTGAAAGAGGGAAATATTTAGATATACTAAGACTCCTCTTTTAACTGTACTAGACTGCTATAACGGGACGTAACTCGCTATGGCGGCCTCGTCATAGCGGGTGCATGGATAAAAAACCTCTCCATTCTCTCTCAAGCCTCCCTTTTACACATGCATCAATAAGACACCATGAATATCTGACTCTAAGTCACTAATCTCACTAAAAAATACATCAACTTCTCTCTATTTGTTTACCCACAACCTCATACCTAAAATAGATAAGCCTCTAGCAACCATAGCATAATTCGTACATGCATATACAGGAACACATTAGAAATTTACCATTTCAAGAGAAATATACAATTACACAATGTCAATCTCAATTATAACAGTCAACATGATAAAGACTTGGACCTTTAGTCTTTTCATAACCATTATTACACATGATAAGCATGTTTCATAACACATACTTGGTCCTCTCATGGAATCCATACCAAACTGTTAGATTATACATATATATATATATATATATATATATATATATATATATATATATATATATGTATGTGTATGTGTCTGTGTGTCGAAACGCAACACCTTATTCTTATATGTATATGTGTCGGCACGTGACACTCGATCCCTATATATGTGTTGGAATGTGGCATCTGGTCCCTGTATGCATATGTGCCAAAATGCGACATCTGATCCTTATATATATGTGTGTCAACATGTGACACTCGATCCCTATATGTATATGTGTTGGCATGTGACACTCTATCCTTATTTATGTATTTGTGTCGGAATGTGACACCTAATCTTTATATATATGTGAGTCGGCATGTGATACCCGATCGCAATTCATAATTAATAATTCACATACTCTCATAATTAAATAACATGTTCATTACATGTAATTGATCTCAAAATTTATTTCATTAAGATTATTACATCTCTCCTAGTCTCACAAATTCAGATAATACTATCAATTATAGTAAGAAGCACATACAACATAGACAGGAATGTAAAATCATCACCTACAACCATAGGTAATCAAATAGCTTAATGACATTATATTTGTCAACACTAAGTCGTTTATATTCACCCTTTTATTTCATGATTCACATTACTCAAGTTACTACTGAGAATAATAAGCATGAACACACTCAATCATTATATAATCCTATCCCTATATACACCTCAATAGCTATAACCCCCAAGTCTCAGTATTTCATTATAACTCAGTAATTGTCTACATTTAATCTCACAAGAGTCATTGACCTTCTTAACAGTTTTCACCAAGGTTAACTTTCAAAGATTGGATCACTAGTGACATAATAATTATAACCCACATTATACATTCCCACTTTAAACAACAATTAACAATTATCCAACTATCCAAACTCCGTGCCTAAAGGCATAGGCATGAATTCTCCCTTCAATCTACATTATATTAAGTGATAGAAATAATTAATAATGGATCAATTAAGAAAAAGTAGACTACCTAGGTGTCAAACAGTTGTAGAAGAATTATAGCATAATCCTTGACTTACAAACGGAAAAATAATGGAGATAGGCATGAATCTATGTGTTTTAGCCACCCTTTCGCTAAATTTTCCTTCCTCCCTTCTCTACAAGCCTAGGGTAACCCTCAATAATTTTGGTACTTAATGGAATAAGGAGATAATAAAATTATTCTACTTTTTAATTCAGGCCCGTCGGATCCCGCCATGGCGCCTCAGGCCGGACAATGTTTTACTCCAAACTCAAAATAAAGTAAACTTGATGGAGTTGCAAAGAAGACTCATAGACTTTTAATTTGATAGGTCACTACCACCGAATTCATTATAGGCTGCGAACTATGGTTGTTTGAAGTTTACCCGAGTTTAAACTTATGTCCGAAATTAAGTTGGAAAAATACTTTCAACTTAACTTTGTGTTAGGAGCATTGTATGACCTTAATTCACAGCTAATACACTCTCACACCAAGGAATTGAACCTAGTCTTATGACGAATGAGATTCGTATACCTTTACCATGTCACACCCCGATATCAATAGGGTGTGATGGGTACTCGACCCCATGCTTAGAGCCGAGCGAACCCACTGCTTCATAGTTCATACTTAATCTCCTTAGACTTTTACATCAATAGGAAATGGAAAAAAACATAACTAAGCTTCCCAAATTATTATTTTTTTCAAAATCTATCATCCCATAAAACTCGTGACATACGATATAATAACATATCGGTTGGTGACGCCGCTTACAAAGATGACACTCTATACTCACGACTCTATATGCAAAGTCTCTAACTTTGAACGAAATATAATATCGCATATACTCTGACTCGGACGCACTCCAGGAACAAGTGGAGTTGCTAACCCTGTTGGAACATCTTCTACAATAGCTTCTTCTCATCTGGGTGTACTTGCGCGGCATGAAATGCATCCCCCCGGAGAAAAAGAGGGTCAGTACGAGTAATGTACTGAGTATGTAAGGCATGAAAATCAGCATAACAAAGAACATAAGGTATGAACAACCATATCATAGAATCATAGAACATATAGTGAGATAAGAGAGTATCCTGTACATATGAGTGCCCTTTTAGGCCAGATGCCATGCATGCTTGTCTTTACTTTAAAAAATTTCTTTTTCATATACATAGAAAATAAAAGTCATATCACCGAACAACGTTAGCTCACCCACATATGTCCCGCGTCCGAGCATCCCGCATTCGGGATGGAAATTACTCCAACTGATCAGGTGGGAATGCGTCTATAGCGCCACATATACACCTCCCCATATCCCCCATATACATATACATATACATATAGACAGCATGCAGGAGAGCTCAACGAAAGTCATGTATCTATCGGAGTGACGGAAGGTCGGTAACCTCCGATTATATTATGGATTAATCATGGTCACTTTGTCTCACCTTGAAGGAAAAATCATTATAAGATGAGATTATCAACATAGGATAATATTAAGAGAATGTAGAATAAGGTCACAGTCTCGTAAGATGCCAAATCGTATACATACACAATTAGGACCAATTTTCAAGACTCGTAGAATAATCAGAATGAGCTATGATTCAAAATCAAGATAAGAGTCATGTCAAGTACCTTTAAAAAATTACCATGGATTATATAAAAATAAAACTTTTGGAATCATATACACGTATCTAAGCACGAGAAAAATATCCTTTGAAAACTCAAGAAAATGGGCCATCCTAGTGGCTCTACGAATAAGACTTCCTTGAAATTGTATAAAATGTCATATACTTGTTTCATAAAATCATGCCAAAATAAAGGGTAGCTCTATATACTTATGTCAAAACATGCCAAGAGAAAGAAGGGTAAACATTACATACATGAAGTTGTTCTTATCATAGCCATCGTAGACATATTCTCATCCTCGACATTATCAATGTCGTTGTAAAACATATCCATCGTCATTGTCATAAAAGCTTGTAATACTGTAAACCTTTGTTTTGGGAAACTATCGACATTTTGGAAAACATTGACGGGTTATAGGAAAAAGTAGTCATTTCCTTGGGACCATTGACACCTAGCTTTTGAAAACAAAGAATATATGGAAGCACTTATGAAACCATAACATTGGAATCATGCATTGAAAAAAAAGGGTAAGCCTTACATACCTTGTCCGCTTCCTTAGTCACCCCACTTAACTCTTGGCCTTTCCAAAATCTATAACAAGATTAATGAATGCCAACATTAGCTATAGGTATCCAAGAACCTCATTCTAAACTAACATTTTGTCTACCGAAATTTCGACAGCACTTCCTCTGTAAATACACCATCCCCGAGAATCTAACTCGGTCAATTTACCACAACCATACCAAATTAATATACTACTTTCTCCAAGACCTTCCAATTCCAATAAGAACAATAACAATCTAATCCCTTCTTTCATTTTCAATTACCACAACCCAATAATTTACACACTAACCACATCATACTAACAATATTAGCTTCCATATATGCAAGAACATTATATTAAATTTACAAACTTCTAAAACAAGTCTCCAACTAATACAACTTTTTAAGGATCCTTAAGCTTTTATTAGCAACATAGAATCCATAACAACAACTAAAACACTAAATAGAACCAATTCACCATAACTTGTCAAACCACCCCTATATTTGGAAACACAACTACATGCATATTTTCATGAATTTTTCATCCATTTCTTCACTCTACAACATATACCAACCATCCATAACATATAAAGAAGATTGAAACCTTACCTTTTCCACTTAGTTCTTCAACTTGGCTAGAATTGTGCCTTGCAAGAATGAATAGTCTTCTTGTACCAACAATCACTCTATGTTGATTAGGGCCTTCAACTTGCTTGGAATACTAGAAGAAATAATTTTTGAAACAAGATTTCAAGGGATGAAATCCTTAGCTATGCCAATTTTTCCTCTCTTAATTTTTTTCCCTTCTTTCTTTCTCCAACTTTTTTGAAAGTTCTAGGAATGGAAACCAAGATGACTAATAAGTCATCTTTTGGGCCTTTTTCTATTCTTTTTTTAAAAATCCATATGGGCTTTGCCATCACTATGGATGGCCACCTAGGCCCAAGTGGTGATCAAGTCCATATTTGTTTCTCTAGCCATTCTTGATATTTCCAATTCAAAATTTTTATAAGCAACTTGTGTACTAAACAAAAAAAATATGGCCTTGTTTCAAACTTCCCGCGATTTTTCTTGAATTATCTGAAAATACCAAAATGCGGGATATAACATACCACATATACTTTGAGTAACAACGGAATAGGTCATTACACCTTAGGTGACTATGTAATTAGTTATGATCGTCAGTTTTCTGTTCTTGCTTAGTTGACTCCTATAGTGCTTCATTGTTGTAAATAGGTTGTTGTCTTTCTCTTACATGTGCATTCATTGACTCTGTTTCCTTTCTCCATGTATTCTATTTCTTCACTCTTATTTCTTGTTCTACCTTGTGTTAGATCCTGCTTAGTTACTTGTGATGTACTTACCTTGTTTATATGTTATTTATACTTGCTTTATCTGTGGGGATCAACCGACCTATGGCAACTGAATACCATTTGTTTGGTACTCATATTACACTTCTCCACCCTGTATATCATAGTATGGTTTATCGTCGGTGATTTAGATTTTGTGCGGAGAAGCTTGGATTCATAGATTTGGTGAGCTCCTGGCTCCCGAAGTTGCCGATTTCCATTTGTTTTGGTGTAAGACTAGTCTTTACTTACTTTCGAAAACTTTCTGTATCTATATTGTAATTGTAAAAGCCTTGTACTCTTATTTTGGTTAGATGCTCAAATATCGATTGATGTTAGGTCTTGGGGATGGTTCTTTGGATATGTACCCATGTTGGCTCCTCCTTCTTCTCATTATTATTGGTTTGTGTTTCTTTTGTTTCTCTTCCACTTTATAGCCCGTTGCTTCAAGCTCCAGGCTATGAGTTAGGCTTACCTACTGATGCATTGAAGTAGGTGTCATCATTACCTGAGAAATCAGATCGGAATAAATGATTTGTGAGCTATTGCATGGAAGCGGGAGTTTTATACTGTGTGCACCTAAAGAGTAGCGGTTGCAAGTTTTTCTTGTCATAAAAAAATAAATAGCATATACAGTGTCACTTTAATTTTTACACACTCATCAGGTTACCACAAAGGTATTATGAATAATTCTTTATAAAAAGTATTACTTTGTACTTTTAAAGTTTAAAAAATAATTTACTTTCTAAAAAGATAAAAGCAACTTGATAATATAAATAATATTTCTATTTGACCCCGACTTTCTTCTATCGCTACAATTATAGAGAAGTAGCGAAATATCTGGAGGTCGATTCTTGACATATTATCATTCTTGTATGAAATTTATAGGATCTAAATTATGTGCACTAAAAATATAAATTTATTTTGTAATTTAATATGTGATAGTGTTTTTGTTTTATAAGAATATATGAATTAATATTTATTATAAATATCTATCATTGCAAGAAACTAAAGATATATACAATAATTCATTATTATGCCTCTTATATATCACAAATTAATTTACAGACATTTAATTCAATGTCATAATTTTTAGTATAGATATTTAATTTAATATCGATAATAAACTTATGGCATTCTTAACAATGACAATTACCTTACAAGACTTATGAGAGTTACAAATATTGTACTAAATTAACAAATGTAATCATCACTTCGGTTTTGTGGAAAATGTTAGCTTCAGCAAAACCATCTGGCATCAACACGCACAATTGGTAAATCCTAATATTTCTTGTTTTTATTGAGATGAAAAGTGTTGGGAATAGGAATAGCACTGGAGCAGGGTGGACCAGATGTGGGATGGATTTAGACTTGAGCCGCACAAATTTTAATTTGCCTTGCATGACATAATTTGTTGTTTTAAATTCACTCCGCCCGCCCACCATAACCGCGCTATTTTCCATACTTCTTTGAACTAATTTGACAATATAATATGCTATTCTTAAAATTCTTTGTTCAAAATTGTGCTAAGTAATATTAGTTACCATATCATGCATCACATTGCTGGATCCTGTTTCTGTTACTGTTCTATTAGTGTTTGGGGTGACCTCCCTCGAGGGGAGAAGAGATCACTGTTCCATTGCTTGCCGACTCTTGCTTTTCCTCATTACCTACTAAACATATCAGATCTATTTTAGGTTTCACCACCAACTTGATGAGTTTCTTCTTCTTCCTTCATCGTCCCATTTCTGATTAATAGGCACACGTTAGCAATTCACGCTATTGTGCACCCAACATTGTTGGTACTTAAAAAGCTTTTGGAAACACACTTTATGATCTCCAACAACCCATAGCATAATTTTTCTTCCTCATATTTTTCCATGTTCCCCAAAGAAGTTAAAGTTTGATATTTCTTAAATTAATTGAATAATATATATATAAAAAAAAATTATTCAAAGTCCGATATCCACATTGAAATCCTACTAAATTTGAATTTGCGTAAAAAAAATTCACATTGAAGGTAAAACGCTCCTCCCTAACAAAGACAACTCTATACCCAGAAGGACTCGGATCTAAGACCTCTGGTTAAGAATGAAATATTCATCTACCAAATAACTATTATATTGAATTATTGATGTTTAAAAGTAGTTCTTAAAATGTCTGTTCATATTGTTTCATTGACAAATATAGGAGAAATTACCAAAAAGTTTATGATATTAAAATATTTCAATCATGACCTGAAAATCAAAAATAACAATGGCACACATTCCAACCCAACCTGATGTCTAAGTCAAAAAGTAAAAATCACATACGAGACTCACAAAGGGAAGTCAAGGTATAAACTAAAGGTAAGAAAATACACAAGAAATATTCCAAAATCTGGTGTCATAAGTATAAAGAGCATCTAATACAATATTTGAAACAGTAAATAGAACTCAGTCTCCGATTAAAAGTAAAGACTACAAATAAAGATAGAACTAATAGTGATCCGAATGCACTGGATCTCACTACCTAATCAACTGCAACGAGAATAACTATGGCCAAAATCTTCATCCAAAAAGGGACACAAAAGTAGGAGTGAGTACAATCTACATGTACTCAGTAGGTTTGACCGACTGGATATTAGAAATTAATTAAATATGCAATAAACTAGGAATGGTTCCATTTGTATACAAAAAAATCAGTCTGATATCGGTGCCACCAATTTATATAGAACGACATAAATAAAGTAAACACACAAGTTTAGGCATACATCAACATCATCAGATAAGTTCAAAAATAAAGGCACAACAACATGCAATGCAATGAGATGAGATGAATGCAATGCATGAGTGGTACTAGTGGAATCCAGACTGTCGCACAGCCTGTCGTATACACTTGCCGAGGAGAGCTACCAGACACGATCCATGGGGACCTGGCAGACCATACACCTCAATCACAAAGTATCAACTACCTTGCCACCTGGCTCATGGTCAAGGACTCATGATATCAATATCTCATCCACCTTGCCACTTAACTCGTGGTCAAGGTTTTTTTTAAGATGTTTCATTTTCTTACAAGAAGTTGTTGCCACAATCTTACTTTTCATGTTCCCTGATATGAATGTATGAGGATGAATGTATGTCAATAACACAATTAGAGGAGTACAATCAACTCAATACAAACCTCAAAGTGAACAAGTTCTCAAAACTCCAATTTTATGATAAACACCCTCTTAAAAATCAATGGGAAGAAACAAATTTTAAAACAAGAAACACTCCTTTGAAAAATCTCTTTAGTTCTCAAAAAAGGCCACAAACCACAATTGTCCTCAAGTATTTCATTGCTCAAAATATCTCATGCCTCATCGCATTTCATTTCACAAAATATCTCATTTCTCTAATCATTTCAGGCCTCAACGCATTTCATTTCACAAAGTATTTCACAAGTATTTCATTTCTCAAATCATTTCACAAAGTATCTCATTTTGCAAATCATTTTAATTTTCAGAAGCATTTTATTTTTCAAAAAATAGGTCTCAAATCAGTGATATGGAGCAATTTCATGAACAAGCACAACAAGTAAAGTTCCCCTTATGGGCATAACAATACAACAATCGATCCAATCATGATACGATCCCATCCTATAGTCTTTAACATAAAAATAACTAATTTACCAACTCCAATCTCAAAGAGGGATAGCCAAACCTAACTCGATAGCCGAAATCGCACGCGAACACCTCTAACCGGACAATTCCACTCAAATTCCAACTCCAAAATAATTTTCCACTATCAAGAATGTAAAGTCATCATCAAAAGGAGCCCAACTGTAACACCCCAAATATTTCTACACCAAGATCCAAACCATTCTTCATATGTGAATAGGATCGAATTCGATGACTTATAGTTGTTTTTATGATTTAGGATCAATTTCTAAGTATTTGAAGTATATTAGATGTGTTTTAGGTTCATAAGGGATCTCTAACACCAAGCCATGTCCAAACAATTTCCATCGGCTAAGTTTTCGTATAAGTCCGGAATAGGGTCAACTTCAAATGCTCATATCTCTTATTATATAGGGAATTAGCTGTTCCATGACCTACCAAATTAAAGGTATTTGAATTCTCTTTCCAACTCCACCAAGTTTGCATCATTCCGAGTTTAGAGTAAAACGTTATGAGAATTTTACTATAGACTATCACTGCAGCGATTTTAGGCCTGGAGAAGGAGTGGCGCCCAGTGCCACTATAGCGCCCAAAATAAGCTGCAGTAGTTTGGCATTTGGTGAGACGCGCCACTATTGCACCTGTAGGGTTTTGAGCTCGTTTTTCAGATTTTTTTGATGAAGGGCATCTTGGACTATTACCTAAATAAATATATATGAACTTGGACGTGTTTGGGGGTCATTTTTTAGCCTTTCACCTCCCCAAAACCCTAAACTTCATCCTCCTCTCTCTCAAGTCACCCCCTCCAATCTTTTCTCTCATACTCAAGGATGCAAGCTTCCCAATTGAAGTCCTAACATCAAGACTTCTTCAATTCTTCTTCAAATTCCTCTCTAAGGTATGTTGGTTTTCATCCATGGGTTCTTCCACCCATGGAGCCCAAATGTTTTCTCAAGTTAGTATTTCAATTTTAATTGATGAAATCTTATGCGATTCTACATGATAGTTCCAAATGTATAGATTAAGGTATATTTTAAGTTTATTTACTCCTATTGATATATATGTATATTGACTCTTAATTTCAAGTGATGAGTTTTTATGAATTTTCATACTACGATTCCAAATACATAGATTCTTGAATATTTGAAATTTATTTATCTATATTGACTTATGTTGATTCTTATTTACATGAAATGGATGTTTTATCAAGGTTCTTATATGAAGGTTTGAAAGGTAGTTTTAAAGTGCATATGGTGGGTTGTTTTTAAGATGTTTGATTGGATGCATTCATATCACTCTCATGCATACAAGTATCCTTTAAATGTATTTGAAGGTCTTTTTGAAATGAACCCACCTAGTTTCCTATGGTAAAGTAAAGTTGAAATGAAGTTTGACTCCAATAAATGTTATGAAGTAAATGTTTATGAAGGGGAGTCTTTATGAAATGATTGATTGAGGACATGGCTTCTTAGCCAAATAAAATTGAATTGAAGACTAAATATTTGGAGGATAAGAATGAGAAGGGCAACTTACAGAAATCCACTAATTTAGGAGCTAATTACTCAGTTACATGCTAGTTTGCAATATTATTAATCTTATCAGATTTTGGCATGCCCAGATACATCCAGATACATGTATCGATCTCAGGATATATGAGGTCAAAATCAGATGTAATTTATTGTAGATACACTACATCCAAGTGGATTCACGTGTATATGAGATACATAGATAAATCTTGCTCGTCTCTCTCCCATTTCGCTCGCCACTCTCTTATATATGAATCTAGTATCCCAGATACATACGAATCACACCAGATACATACATATACAGGTATCTAGTGTGTATCTAGTGTGATTCACATTTATCTGAGATACATAGACAAATATTGCCCTCCTTCTTTCTATTGTCGCTTGTCTCTATCTCTATTTCAGTGTATCTGATAGCAAACAACATGTGTCTAGATGTATTTAATTTTAAATACGGCATGAAATTATTAGTTAGTAATATAAAATAGAATAATTTTAAATTATAAAGAAAATTAATAAATATGATAGAAATGTTTGTGTAATTAGCTAGTTTCTCTTAATAATAACAGTGATAGGGGATATTATATATGCTTTTTAATAAACAAAGATAACCCACAATTGAAATTTACAATGAATTCCCTTTACGTCTTGAACAGTGAACGCAAACAAAATTTAAGAAGAATTGACCCACACGGTTATTACTTTAATAAAATCTTTTACGTATTATTTATGTATTATCTCTTTGATGTAATCCCTACATATTTAAGAACACATAAGGCTGATTATTTGAGCTCGAGATATTTTTTCATGTAAATATTATGGTAGGGACATTTTTCCTTTATGAAAACTACGATCTACATATCTTCTGAGGCAAATTAAATAGGAGTCATCCTATTTAATCCACACACCCACACAAACCCACAAAACCCATGCTCCTCCAACACACACACCATGCAATAATATAATTTTATTTTTTGAAACTATTAGCTATATTGCTTCTTAGTTTTTTTTTTTGTGTAATTTTCAAATTGATAAATTTTGTTTTAAATTATTTGAAGAGTCTATACTCAAATTCTTAATCAAAATAAAATCTGTTGACCCTCGTACTAATTCCGAGCCTCTTCACATAAATTGAGGCAAAGAGTACTAAATAAAAATTACTCAATTTTTAGCAACTAATTAGATTGTAAATAAAATGGAATAGTTTCATGGCGATTCACCATCTGTACCAACTCACACTTTTTAATAACAGAAGACTTGAGATATAAATTACTAATTCCAACCACACACAAACACACAAATGCATTCCATGCACAAAATTTAATAGACAAACAATGTTTTCAAAAACTTGCATGAGCTAACTTAGAAATTGAACAAGAAGTTACATGAAAACATTCAGAAAAATACCATAAACAAAGGCCTTAAAACTCCTATAAATACCTCAACATATGAACTCCTCAAAGCATCACAAGCTAAAGCAACAAAGCAATAATACATTACACTTCCTCATATTCATATATAATTAATTCTAAGAGAAGAGAAATGAAGAATAATGGAAAGGGTAAAGAAAGCAAACCAAAGAATGGCAGTGTGTTTCCAAAGAAAGACAAGAAGTCAGTGAAGGCAATGGCTGTTGAAAAGATAGGCAAAGCTGTGGTGTCCACTTTCAAGAATGATAAGAAAAAGATTAACCCCTGTGATGGCACCTCTTAGTCCCCTTACTATAATGAACTTGCTTTTATGATTATGCTTATATTATATATTGAATAAAATATTTATGTAATACATATGTATTTAGAGGGTTTAACTTATATACATCGCCAATATTGTAAAAAATGTTTACACTATTTGCTGATTCTTTATAATACTATTGACATATATAAGTTAAAATCATTAATAAATTATGGTGTAGTTTTTTTTTAATTAGAGTGATATTTCCTTTATTAATTTATCTTCAAGTATTTTGTAAGTTGTAACACGAGTCTTCGTTTTTGTTTGCTCATTAGATTCCGTTGTTAATTTCTAAATTTAAACTATGGAGAATTTTAGAAGGTCAGTTGTTTGTTTATCTGAACCCTCCCCATTTCCCCTTCCCCTTCCCAGCCTCCCGTATCCCCAATTTTTTTTGTTTTAAAAAAACTCAAAAAATCTACTTATCATCTTTGTTACTTCTACATTGGTTGACTTAGGGCCCTTTTAATCTACTCACTCTATTCTATCTTAAATGAATTTTTGAAGCTTTTTTCATTGTTTAAAATATTTGAATTGTTTAAAGTTCAAGATGAATGTTTGAATTTTTTTCATATTTGCCCTTTATTTTAATGAAGTTTGATATTTTTAAAAGATAAATTACACTACTTACAAAATTACATTTATAATTTCACAAAAAACAATAGTGAAAAGTATACCATGTGTGTAAATCAAAAGAGATGTGAGCCATGGAAACAACGTGTGATCAATGGATACATTTTAAAGGAATTTTAGTGCTTATTCTTTTCAAGCAATTTAATGTATAGACATTAAACGTTGAAGTTGAATCAACAATTTTAGTGCTTTTTCCCAAATTTGTGTAATCATTAAATCTTACATTATTTACATATGAATTTCTTTTGCCCCAATAAATATATATTTTAAGCGCAGATATATATAAATGTGTTATTTAACTTGGTCTTAACTGATATTTATGTCCTTCAACTTTTAAGTGTACACAAGTTGATACTTAAACTTGTATAAAGTTAAACAAGTAAAAACATGTGTCCTATATGACAGTACAAATCAGTTCAAAGATATTCTCATATTCATATTATTTGAAAGAAGTATTTAACATGTTTGTACTTTGGAATGATGATAAATATCAGTCGAATAAACTCATTACCATTCATTAGTTCAGACTTGTATTTTTCTCGTTTAGAAGTTTGTGCAACTCATCACATATATATTTATACAATTTTAAAATGTTTATATTCATTAGTTCGAAAACAAATAAAGCTTAAATATAATGAAATTCCACTTCCAAAACCTTAGTAGTGGTTTAAATATTTTTGAAAATAAACTATCATCATGAGTAATCCAGAATACTTCATTCATTTCCAAGAAATGTATATAACAATTTCATAGGTCGTCAACTGAAATTAATAAATACAAAAAACCAAAATTATGTAGGAGTCATCCTAATCAATCCGCACACCCACACACAAACCCACAAAACTCATTCCCATCCAACACATACACCCCATATATGCAAATGACAAACTAAGTAGGAGTAATATAATTTCAATTTTTACTAACACACACAAACACGTATTCCATGCAAGAAATAATCAACAATCTTCATTTAATCTTACATGAGCTAATTACTCAGAAATTCAACCAGAGATGCATGAAAACATTCACGACCATAAACAAAAGCCTCAAAACTCCTATAAATACCTCAACGTATGAACTCCTCAAAAGATCACAAGTTAAAGCAACAATATATATTAATTCCACTTCCTCATATTCATAAGTCATCTAAGAGAAGAGATTGTTTGAAGTATCGTGTGACCATCTCATCTAAAAGTTTAAGTTGTTATAGAGAGCACAATTTTATTTACTTAGTTATATTCTCAACAAAGATATGGAGAAAAATGGAAAGGGAAAAGAAGGCACATCAAAGAATGGTAGTGTGTTTCCAAAGAAGGATAAGAAGTCAGTGAAGGCAATGGTTGTTGAAAAGATAGTGAAAGCTACCACCTCCACCTTCAAGAATGATAAGAAAAAGATCAACCCTTCCGTTTAATTGATGAAATTTACTTTCAGTTGCCTTACCTTGTGCTAATATTGAATAAACGTATTTCTTTGATTCAAATGTATTTCACAAGTTTAACTAGAATTTTTATACTATTCTTTACAGCACTGTGTTGATGTATATAAGTTAAGTTTATAGTATTTTGTATTTCTACGAGGGTGATTAAATTTGCAAGTTAATATTTTTTTCAAGGATGTTGTAACATGAATCTTAATTCGTTTTTGTTTGTTACTTTTCTTCTTTGATCTCTTCATTGTATACCGATCGATGGTTCATATAAAAAAAATCATTTTTTGCGAATTATTCACTAAAAAGCATAACCGTTTATTGGAATAAATACAAAAAATTGCGGCACACACAGACATTACATATTATAATAAGGCTGGTACAACTTGCAAAGATCAAAGACCAATTTGGTAATTTACTTCTCTCCTAATCACTTATAAATCACAGAGTAAGTTAAATAAATGAGGAACAAATTTTAAAACCATCAGGGCATTTTTATCTATTGTAGTAATAAAATAATTTAAAATCTCAATAATAACATAGTTATATGCACGCTAGAATAGTAACGTAGAGAGATGGACAAATTTGGAGATAAAGCAATCTGCATATATACCAACACAAGCGTAATTAGATATTTTTGTTCTAAAATTAACCATCAATTAAAAAAACTACATTAAATTCTTAACATAAAAAGCCCTGAGATGAAAGAAATAATGTCTGAAATTGTTCTACCAGCTATTTATTTTACGTTCAAAATGGCATATACAGCTCATTGCAGCCGATTTGCTTAGTGCGAGTTACCTATCTTGTGTGGTGTTATGACCCTTCAGGTCATTTCCTCTATATTCCTATCTTTTCAGAGTTCACAACTTTCCTGTAGTGACTCCAAGTAATTTATAATTTGTTGGGGCCGACAGTTTGATCGCCTGGTCGTTCGCTTGGGTTTTATGCCAGTTTTTGTGTTTTGGAGCTCTTAGAGTCTAAATGGTTGACTTAGGTCAAAATTCTAGGAAAATGGCCTCAGAATGGAGTTGTGACGGTCTAATCAGCTCCGGAAGAGTCAATTTAGGATAGTGGCATAATAGGCTCTGACCCCGAGGCTTTCGGTGTGAATTTTTGCCGTTAGGCCTTTTTACTTTGGCCTAAGTTTACTGTGGTCAACATTTTGGAAAAACAGGCTCAAATTAAAATTTCTTTAACGCGGTTAACTCCAGAATGTCGAGTTTGGTCTAGAAAGACCTTTAGTCTGGGTCTTAAGGCTTCCGGTGTGAGTTTGAGCACTTAGACGAGGGTTTGGAAACCTTAAAGGCCTAGAGTTGACTTTGGTCAAATTTGAAGAATTAGTTGTCATATGGCAATTTCGTCAGAGTCAATAGCTTCGGAATGTTGAATTTGGTCTAGAAAGACCATTCGTTTGGATCATGAGATCTTCCTTTTGATTCTGGGAGTTTAGGGGACAAGTTGAGTTTAGGCCTAATGAGTCCCGAAGGGGTATTTCTGTCATAATAATTTTTTTCAAAAATTCAATAATTTTGTTGAGTCCGGAATGTTGATTTTAGTGGATAGTATATCTGGTTTATTTTATCGGGTACCGAATGAATCTTGAGGATACTGCGGGGACTTTGAAAAAAATAGAAAAATAGCTAATATCTGATGCAGACTTTTAGCGACTAGAAGTCACTTTAGCGACCAGAAGTCACTTTAGCGACCAATTCTTACTTTATTTTAAGCCAACAATCAGCATTCAACCCTCTTTTCTAAATGCAATTTCTCTCTCATTTTAGCTCTTTTTTGGATGATTCAAAGGCTGGGTTGCTCAAAATTGGTGTGGCTATGCTTAGGGTGATCGGGACTGTTAAAGGACATCTCTTCTTCTTTTTTTAGCTTTAATGGTGAGTGAAATGCATGGATTGATTTTCCGAGCTCCGAATTGTGTTTCGTTTTAGGAAACAAGTTTGGGGAGGTAAAATGAATCTTTTCACAAAGTCAATTTTTAGATTCCTGATGCGGGTTCCACAATTCCGTTATAGATTCAATTTTTGGTCCGTCTTTGATTAATGTGATTTTAGTGTTAAAATGTTTGTATTGATGTCGTGATCAATATTTTATTACAGTGTCAACAATTGAAGGTGATTCGTAAGTGAAAAGATTCAAATTAATATATTTAGAACGCGCGTGATCGTATTTGAGGTAGGCTACAATGTTTCACTTTGACTGAGTTTTATTAGATACTATATAGTATAAATTACATGTGAGCTAGAGTGGCATATTTGGGGTAAGGCGTCAATCCTAAGATATTCATCCCTTGAGCCAATTCTCAATTACTTCACTTTATGTTTAGAGGTATGCTTGTGGTGCCTTATCTACTAATGTCATATTGTTGGACCCGAGGCCGTGTATGAGGAGTGACTAGATTTTCAGTCAGTTTCCTTTAGCCTTGGTTGTGTGGTAAGATTTTATATTACATTTCTGATTGTGTGTATCTTGGTTCGATGTTGATGATGGCATGCTTGCATTGATTAAACATTTTCACATATTTTGTGGTGCGGTCCCAATTTCTTCATTGAATTTTCACTACTATTTTGAGAAGACACATTCTCAAACTTTTACTATTTTTAAATTGGTTTTAACAGTAGTTTTACCACCTGAATCACTTGGATATTAATTTTGAGACTTATGAGGCGTCAAGGACGTACTTCTTTTCTACTGGCAGTATCAGAGGCATTGAGGATGCACTCAATTTTTTATTGATATTTGACGCGATGTCGCCCTTTTTCTACATTGGCTGCGTCTGGGATGCTCTTGACTTTACTTGATTATCCAATATGGCGTCTCCCTTTTCTACATCAGCTTGGACACTCACTCTCCAGTACAACTACATGGATATTATATCTTATGTACAAGACCTGGTTTGGGTACAGACAATGTATATGGACTTCCCGCATCTCTTATGGGCCTCTCTGGTCGGTGTACCATTGAACTAAATGAGGGAGTTACATGGTCCTACTTGGCAGGTTGAGGACCATGGTGGGTCTATAAAATTGGTTATTGATGACTTCTTGATGTTACTAGTTTTTACTACAAACTTGCATTCACACACATCGCCTATTACCAATATACTAATTTATTATTTGGTTCCCTAATTTTATGGAGGTCGGGGTATGTTTGTGTAACATCCCCTAAAAACGTTGTATATGATGTTTCAATTTTCGCCTAAACATGATACAACCTCTGTATTTTGGGCATACCTTTTCATAGGAATATCCAAATTGAGTGATTCAAATTTCTGAGTAACCACAAGATCATTACCTACAAAGTTTATGAAGACCATATTTTAAGATTCGGAGGTTACGTAGGTCAAATAAATTAATGTTTGTAAGGTAGGATGCTGTGACGAAAATGAGTATTTATAGAAGAAAAATCATATCTCACTGTAGGTTTATCCAAATTAGTTGATTTTTGAACGATATGAAACTAACCTTCCATATCTACAATTCTTATGAAGACACCATATCCTAATAAGGAATTTATCTTATTCAAACGCAGCTCCCAAAAAGAGTATTCTGTCAACAATTACTCATTTCACGTACCATAGAAAGATCTAGATACATTTGACATCACTCATGACATAAATTGTCCTCCATTTAACATCATCCATGACATCAATATATTCCACTAAATTTTCAGATTTTTTTTATAATTATTTTATTTATTGTTAGGTCCCTCTTTTCCACCTATAAATACCACTTTATTTCCTCATTTTATTGATCAAGTTTTCTCAAGCAAATCTTCTCTCTATACACATTCTCAAATATAGTTTTAGTTCTTAGTAGTAAAGAAATACTATTCCGGTGATTCATATATTCCAGGTAGTACACAAAACATTTCGGCAAGGAGAGAAGCTAGGACTCAAGAGTGTTCATTAAGTCTTGCGGTACCAACTAAAGCTTCGGTTTCCAGGTATGTAAGTCTTCAATGAGAGTATTCCTTCCACTCTCATGTCTAAATTATTTTGATTATATGATAAATTATATTTATTTATTTTCTTTAAGCTTTACTGTAAGTTATATGTGTATTTATCCATAGGTTCTTCCATCCATGTAGTACAAAAACTCTTTCAATTAAATATCTTGATTTCAAGTAATATTTTCTTATGTTAATTCTTATTTTTACTTAATAGTATAAATTATGGTTAAACTAATAATTATTGCTCTATTTTGATGCAACATAATTTCATATGTATGAATTGATGATTTACAAGTAAACCCTCTAATTATCTATTTAAAGGTTCTTGAAATTCATGGTGGGTTGTTTAAAGCATGATTTTTAATTAATGGATTTCAAAGTATTTATGTATATTTATTTATATACATATTTGCAAGTTGAAGTGATTTGAACCCACCTAGTTTTACAATGTTTTTTTTATAAAGTTTGACTTGAAAGCTTTGACTCCAAATAAATATTTATAAAAGCAATATCTATGATCAAAAAGGGAGTCTTATGAAATGAAAGAATGATGAAATTATATGAATGATGGATTCTTTATGCAATAAGGACAATTCTTGCATATTTGAATTATCAAATGTTTTAATGAGCTATTCTACCGAATATGATGTTTGAATTCTCAAGTTATATGCTATGAATATTTTGAAGTATTAAACTATTCTGTGGGATTGACCTAGCACCGAATGAGGCATTGAGGTGGGATTCGGTAAGGGAATCCTAGTAGCAACCCCTTGTCTCATTAACTATGTGTCAACATAGGACCCCTTGTAAGCTTAGGCTAATGGATTCATAAATAGCCCTTAAAGTTAAAGTTAAAGAAATGAATGAAGTTAACGGAGTTCTACCCAACAAGTAGTCTTCCCGGCCAACGTAGGGGGTTATGTTGGATTCCATGTAATAGCTCGCATGGTCTTAAATGTCAGTTATGGTTCATTTCCCACAAAATGAATGTTTTAAAGGATATATATATGATTCATTATACATACATTAAATTATGTTCCATATTACATAAATGTTTTAATGTTTCCTCAATGTTCATGCATCCTTACATACTTAATACATTCAAAGTACTAACGCATACTCTTTTGCCTACATGATATCACTATGTAGGAATCGGTGCTCCTCCTCGTTCTCCTCCACGTGGCTAGTTGACATTCCATTGGAGACTACTTTTGGTGAGTTCCCATGTTTCAGAAACAATATTCCTTTATCTTTCTAGTTTATGATATGTTAAGATATTTTACTATGACATTTCTTCTATTATGATTGAGGGTGAGCTAGGGACTTGTCTTAGCCCCGTTAAATCTAATAGTTAGAGGTATTGTTGGACATATGTAAGTTGAAGATTTACTATTATGATTTCCGCTTGTTTATTTATCATCATTACCTATGAAAGGCTAAAAGAATGCTAAGAGGCTTGATTGAGGTACTTTCGGGTTTCTCATTCGCCATGTCATGTCTAGGCCCTAGGCTTGGGTCGTGACAGTTTGTTATTGTTTGTACCTTTTGGGGCTATGAGCATCCGTGCGGTTATTATTTGACTATAATTGTACTTATCTTATGTTGCATTTGTAGTTAGTTAATAGGGGGTCTTAGTTTGGCTTTATTGTTAGTACTCCCTGCTAGGCTGAGTTAGATTGGTCTTTATGTTACCACCCAACCCACCGGGTCATGCGGGAATATATTCTAACACCTAGATAGAAGAATCCTTACACCAATTTTGAAAAATTAAGTCAATTGCGGAAGTTAACAAAATATAAGAAATCTCTTTACTAATTAAAATAGTTATGAAGATACACTGAAAACCCTCCCAAAGAACTAGTGTATACTGGTACAAGTGCTTTTCAGGATACACAGAGTATAAATAAAACAAGACACATTTTCCATTATAGGGAAGGAGGAGTAGAAGTTGTTGGAGATCATCGTCATCTTAACGTATGAAACCTTACTAACCTTGCAACCAGACTATGCAAAGTAACATGGAAAGATTAGTATCAGTTCAAATAACACGTACCTCCGGTTCCAGAAGGTATAGCTCTCGCCTCAGCTGATAGGCATCATCGGTCAATCTGATACTCAGTGCATAATATAAAGAAATCAACAAAGAAGAAAAGATTCTATTGAAGAAATACACCACCAAGCTTTTATGCACAAGCTCTTATAATTCTCATTTACCTCCTTACTATCATTTAAGAGTAATACTTATCCATTCTAGTTAGTCCACTTTCAACTCTAATCCAGATCAAGGCCTAGCCCTTATAACACATAGAGGAATTTTCGAACTACGGGCCATCACTAACATTGTTTAATCACTCTACTTCCTTAAACTTTCACAGCAACACCTGGACTAGAATAATTAGCATCTCACTTGAAAGAGGGAAATATTTAGATGGACTAAGACTCCTCTTTTAACTGTACTAGCCTGCTATAGCGGGACGTAACTCGCTATGGCGGCCTCGTCATAGCGGGTGCATGCATAAAAAACCTCTTCATTCTCTCTCAAGCCTCCCTTTTACACATGCATCAATAAGACACCATGAATATCTGACTCTAAGTCACTAATCTCACTAAAAAATACATCAACTTCTCTCTATTTGTTTACCCACAACCTCATACCTAAAATAGATAAGCCTCTAGCAACCATAACATAATTCGTACATGCATATACAGGAACACATTAGCAATTTACCATTTCAAGAGAAATATACAATTACACAATGTCAATCTCAATTATAACAGTCAACATGATAAAGACTTGGACCTTTAGTCTTTTCATAGCCATTATTACACATGATAAGCATGTTTCATAACACATACTTGGTCCTCTCATGGAATCCATACCAAACTGTTAGATTATACATATATATATATATATAAATATATATATATATATATATGTGTGTGTGTATGTGTCTGTGTGTCGAAACGCAACACCCTATTCTTATATGTATATGTGTCGGCACGTGACACTCGATCCCTATATATGTGTTGGAATGTGGCATCTGGTCCCTGTATGCATATGTGCCAAAATGTGACACCTGATCCTTATATATGTGTGTGTCAGCATGTGACACTCGATCCCTATATGTATATGTGTTGGCATGTGACACTCTATCCTTATTTATGTATTTGTGTCGGAATGTGACACCTAATCTTTATATATATATGAGTCGGCATGTGACACCCGATCGCAATTCATAATTAATAATTCACATACTCTCATAATTAAATAACATGTTCATTACATGTAATTGATCTCAAAATTTATTTCATTAAGATTATTACATCTCTCCTAGTCTCACACATTCAGACAATACTATCAATTATAGTAAGAAGCACATACAACATAGACAGGAATGTAAAATCATCACCTACAGCCATAGGTAATCAAATAGCTTTATGACATTATATTTGTCAATACTAAGTCGTTTATATTCACCCTTTTATTTCATGATTCACATTACTCAAGTTACTACTGAGAATAATAAGCATGAACACACTCAATCATTATATAATCCTATCCCTATATACACCTCAATAGCCATAACCCCCAAGTCTCAGTATTTCATAATAACTCAGTAATTGTCTACATTTAATCTCACAAGAGTCATTGACCTTCTTAACAGTTTTCACCAAGGTTAACTTTCAAAGATTGGATCACTAGTGACATAATAATTATAACCCACATTATACATTCCCACTTTAAACAACAATTAACAATTATCCAACTATCCAAACTCCGTGCCTAAAGGCATAGGCATGAATTCTCCCTTCAATCTACATTATATTAAGTGATAGAAATAATTAATAATGGCTCAATTAAGAAAAAGTAGACTACCTAGGTGTCAAATAGTTGTAGAAGAATTATAGCATGATCCTTGACTTACAAACGGAAAAATAATGGAGATAGGCATGAATCTATGGGTTGTAGCCTCCCTTTCGCTAAATTTTCCTTCCTCCCTTCTCTACAAGCCTAGGGTAACCCTCAACAATTTTGGTACTTAAAGGAATAAGGAGATAATAAAATTATTCCACTTTTTAATTCAGGCCCGTCGGATCCCGCCATGGCGCCTCAGGCTGGACAATGTTTTACTCCAAACTCAAAATAAAGCAAACTTGATGGAGTTGGAAAGAAGACTCATAGACTTTTAATTTGATAGGTCACTACCACCGAATTCATTATAGGCTGCGAACTATGGTTGTTTGAAGTTTACCCGAGTTTAAACTTATGTCCGAAATTAAGTTGGAAAAATACTTTCAACTTAACTTTGTGTTAGGAGCATTGTATGACCTTAATTCACAGCTAATACACTCTTATACCAAGGAATTGAACCTAGTCTTATGACGAATGAGATTCGTATACCTTTACCATGTCACACCCCAATATCAATAGGGTGTGATGGGTACCCGACCCCATGCTTAGAGCCGAGCGAACCCACTGCTTCATAGTTCATACTTAATCTCCTTAGACTTTTACATCAATAAGAAATGGAAAAAAACATAACTAAGCTTCCCAAATTATTATTTTTTTCAAAATCTATCATCCCATAAAACTCATGACATACGACATAATAACATATCGGTTGGTGGCGCCGTTTACAAAGATGACACTCTATACCCACGACTCTGTATGCAAAGTCTCTAACTTTGAACGAAACCTCATATTGCATATACTCTGACTCGGACGCACTCCAGGAACAAGTGGAGTTGCTAACCCTATTGGAACATCTTCTACAATAGCTTTTTCTCATCTGGGTGTACTTGCGCGGCATGAAATGCAGCCCCCCGGAGAAAAAGAGGGTCAGTACGAGTAATGTACTGAGTATGTAAGGCATGAAAATCAGCATAACAAAGAACATAAGGTATGAACAACCATATCATAGAATCATAGAACATATAGTGAGATAAGAGAGTATCCTGTACATATGAGTGCCCTTTTAGGCCAGATGCCATGCATGCTTGTCTTTACTTTAAAAAATTTCTTTTTCATATACATAGAAAATAAAAGTCATATCACCGAACAACATTAGCTCACCCACATATGTCCCGCGTCCGAGCATCCCGCATTCGGGATGGAAATTACTCCAACTGATCAGGTGGGAATGCGTCTATAGCGCCACATATACACCTCCCCATATCCCCCATATACATATACATATACATATAGACAGCATGCAGGAGAGCTCAACGAAAGTCATGTATCTATCGGAGTGACGGAAGGTCGGTAACCTCCGATTATATTATAGATTAATCATGGTCACTTTGTCTCACCTTGAAGGAAAAATCATTATAAGATGAGATTATCAACATAGGATAATATTAAGAGAACGTAGAATAAGTTCACAGTCTCATAAGATGCCAAATCGTATACATACGCAAATAGGACCAATTTTCAAGACTCATAGAATAATCAGAATGAGCTATGATTCAAAATCAAGATAAGAGTCATGTCAAGTACCTTTAAAAAATTACCATGGATTATATAAAAATAAAACTTTTGGAATCATATACACGTATCTAAGCACGAGAAAAATATCCTTTGGAAACTCAAGAAAATGGGCCATCCTAGTGGCTTTATGAATAAGACTTCCTTGAAATTGTATAAAATGTCATATACTTGTTTCATAAAATCATGCCAAAATAAAGGGTAGCTCTATATACTTATATCAAAACATGCCAAGAAAAAGAAGGGTAAACATTACATACATGAAATTGTTCTTATCATAGCCATCGTAGACATATTCTCATCCTCGACATTGTCAATGTCGTTGTAAAACATATCCATCATCATTGTCATAAAAGCTTGTAATACTGTAAACCTTTGTTTTGGAAAATTATAGACATTTTGGAAAACATTGACAGGTTATAGGAAAAAGTAGTCATTTCCTTGGGACCATTGACACCTAGCTTTTGAAAACAAAGAATATATGGAAGCACTTATGAAACCATAACATTGGAATCATGCACTGAAAAAAAAGGGTAAGCCTTACATACCTTGTCCGCTTCCTTAGTCACCCCACTTAACTCTTGGCCTTTCCAAAATCTATAACAAGATTAATGAATGCCAACATTAGCTATAGGTATCCAAGAACCTCATTCTAAACTAACATTTTGTCTACCGAAATTTCGACAGCACTTCCCCTGTAAATACACCATCCCCGAGAATCTAACTCAGCCAATTTTATCAACAACAATCTGCGATTTCATCTCGGTCAATTTACCACAACCATACCAAGTTAATATACTACTTTCTCCAAGACCTTCCAATTCCAATAAGAACAATAACAATCTAATCCCTTCTTTCAATTTCAATTACCACAACCCAATAATTTACACACTAACCACATCATACTAACAATATTAGCTTCCATATATGCAAGAACATTATATTAAATTTACAAACTTCTAAAACAAGTCTCCAACTACTACAACTTTATAAGGATCCTTAAGCTTTTATTAGCAACATAGAATCCATAACAACAACTAAAACACTAAATAGAATCAATTCACCATAACTTGTCAAACCACCCCTATATTTGGACACACAACTACATGCATATTTTCATGAATTTTTCATCCATTTCTTCACTCTACAACATATACCAACCATCCATAACATATAAAGAAGATTGAAACCTTACCTTTACCACTTAGTTCTTCAACTTGGCTAGAATTGTGCCTTGCAAGAATGAATAGTCTTCTTGTTCCAACAATCACTTTATGTTGATTAGGGCCTTCAACTTGCTTGGAATACTAGAAGAAATAATTTTTGAAACAAGATTTCAAGGGATGAAATCCTTAGTTATGCCAATTTTTCCTCTCTTAATTTTTTTTCCCTTCTTTCTTTCTCCAACTTTTTTGAAAGTTCTAGGAATGGAAACCAAGATGACTAATAAGTCATCTTTTGGGCCTTTTTCTATTCTTTTTTTAAAATCCATATGGGCTTTGCCATCACTATGGATGGCCACCTAGGCCCAAGTGGTGATCAAGTCCATATTTGTTTCTCTAGCCATTCTTGATATTTCCAATTCAAAATTTTCATAAGCAACTTGTGTACTAAACAAAAAAAATATGGCCTTGTTTTAAACTTCCCGCGATTTTTCTTGAATTATCCGAAAATACCAAAATGCGGGATATAACACACCACATATACTTTTAGTAACAACGGAATAGGTCATTACACCTTAGGTGACTATGTAATTAGTTATGATCGTTAGTTTTCTGTTCTTGCTTAGTTGACTCCTATAGTGCTTCATTGTTGTAAATAGGTTGTTGCCTTTCTCTTACATGTGCATTCATTGACTCTGTTTCCTTTCTCCATGTATTATATTTCTTCACTCTTATTTCTTGTTCTACCTTGTGTTAGATCCTGCTTAGTTACTTGTGATGTACTTACCTTGTTTATATGTTATTTATACTTGCTTTATCTGTGGGGATCAGCCGACCTATGGCAACTGAATACCATTTGTTTGGTACTCATATTACACTTCTGCACCCTGTATATCATAGTATGGGTTATCGTAGGTGATTTAGATTTTGTGCAGAGAAGCTTGGATTCATAGATTTGGTGAGCTCCTGGCTCCCAAAGTTGCCGATTTCCATTTGTTTTGGTCTAAGACTTGTCTTTATTTACTTTCGAAAACTTTCTGTATCTATATTGTAATTGTAAAAGCCTTGTACTCTTATTTTGGTTAGATGCTCAAATATCGATTGATGTTAGGTCTTGGGTATGGTTCTTTGGATATGTACCTATGTTGGCTCCTCCTTCTTCTCATTATTATTGGTTTGTGTTTCTTTTGTTTCTCTTCCACTTTATAGCCCGTTGCTTCAGGCTCCAGGCTATGAGTTAGGCTTACCTACTGATGCATTGAAGTAGGTGTCATCATTACCTGAGAAATCAGATCGGAATAAATGATTTGTGAGCTATTGCATGAAAGCGGGAGTTTTATATTGTGTGCACCTAAAGAGTAGCGGTTGCAAGTTTTTCTTGTCATAAAAAAATAAATAGCATATACAGTGTCACTTTAATTTTTACACACTCATCAGGTTACCACAAAGGTATTATGAATAATTCTTTATAAAAAGTATTACTTTGTACTTTTAAAGTTAAAAAAATAATTTACTTTCTAAAAAGATAAAAGCAACTTGATAATATAAATAATATTTCTATTTGACCCCGACTTTCTTCTATCGCTACAATTATAGAGAAGCAGCGAAATATCTGGAGGTCGATTCTTGACATATTATCATTCTTGTATGAAATTTATAGGATCTAAATTATGTGCACTAACAATATAAATTTATTTTGTAATTTAATATGTGATAGTGTTTTTGTTTTATAAGAATATATGAATTAATATTTATTTTAAATATCTATCATTGCAAGAAACTAAAGATATATACAATAATTCATTATTATGCCTCTTATATATCACAAATTAATATACAGACATTTAATTCAATGTCATAATTTTTAGTATAGATATTTAATTTAATATCGATAATAAACTTATGGCATTCTTAACAATGACAATTACCTTACAAGACTTATGAGAGTTACAAATATTGTACTATATTAACAAATGTAATCATCACTTCGGTTTTGTGGAAAATGTTAGGTTCAGCAAAACCATCTGGCATCAACACGCACAATTGGTAAATCCTAATATTTCTTGTTTTTACTGAGATGAAAAGTGTTGGGAATAGGAATAGCACTGGAGCAGGGTGGAGCAGATGTGGGATGGATTTAGACTTGAGCCGCACAAATTTTAATTTACCTTACATGACATAATTTGTTGTTTTAAATTCACTCCGCCCGCCCACCATAACCGCACTATTTTCCATACTTCTTTGAACTAATTCGACAATATAATATGCTATTCTTAAAATTCTTTGTTCAAAATTGTGCTAAGTAATATTAGTTACCATATCATGCGTCACATTGCTGGATCCTGTTTCTGTTACTGTTCTATTAGTGTTTGGGGTGACCTCCCTCGAGGGGAGAAGAGATCGTTGTTCCATTGCTTGCCGACTCTTGCTTTTCCTCATTACCTACTAAACATATCAGATCTATTTTAGGTTTCACCACCAACTTGATGAGTTTCTTCTTCTTCCTTCATCGTCCCATTTCTGATTAATAGGCACACGTTAGCAATTCACGCTATTGTGCACCCAACATTGTTGGTACTTAAAAAGCTTTTGGAAACACACTTTATGATCTCCAACAACCCATAGCATAATTTTTCTTCCTCATACTTTTTCCATGTTCCCCAAAGAAGTTAAAGGTTGATATTTCTTAAATTAATTAAATAATATATATATATATATATATATATATATAAAATTATTCAAAGTCTCATATCCACATTGAAATCCTACTAAATTTGAATTTGCGTAAAAAAATTTCACATTGAAGGTAAAACGCTCCTCCCTAACAAAGACAACTCTATACCCAGAAGGACTCGGATCCAAGACCTCTGGTTAAGAATGAAATATTCATCTACCAAATAACTATTATATTGAATTATTGATGTTTAAAAGTAGTTCTTAAAATGTATGTTCATATTGTTTCATTGACAAATATAGGAGAAATTACCAAAAATTTTATGATATTAAAATATTTCAATCATGACCTGAAAATCAAAAATAACAATGGCACACATCCCAACCCAACCTGATGTCTAAGTCAAAAAGTAAAAATCACATACGAGACTCACAAAGGGAAGTCAAGGTATAAACTAAAGGTAAGAAAATACACAAGAAATATTCCAAAATCTGGTGTCATAAGTATAAAGGGCATCTAATACAATATTTGAAACAGTAAATAGAACTCAGTCTCCGATTAAAAGTAAAGACTACAAATAAAGATAGAACTAATAGTGATCCGAATGCACTGGATCTCACTACCTAATCAACTGCAACGAGAATAACTATGGTCAAAATCTTCATCCAAAAAGGGACACAAAAGTAGGAGTGAGTACAATCTACATGTACTCAGTAGGTTTGACCAACTGGATATTAGAAATTAATTAAATATGCAATAAACTAGGAATGGTTCCATTTGTATACAAAAAAATCAGTCTGATATCGGTGCCACCAATTTATATAGAACGACATAAATAAAGTAAACACACAAGTTTAGGCATACATCAACATCATCAGATAAGTTCAAAAATAAAGGCACAACAATATGCAATGCAATGAGATGAGATGAATGCAATGCATGAGTGGTACTAGTGGAATCCAGACTATCGTACAGCCTGTCGTATACACTTGCCGAGGAGAGCTACCAGACACGATCCATGGGGACCTCGCAGACCATACACCTCAATCACAAAGTATCAACTACCTTGCCACCTGGCTCATGGTCAAGGACTCATGATATCAATATCTCATCCACCTTGCCACTTAACTCGTGGTCAAGGTTTTTTTTAAGATGTTTCATTTTCTTACAAGAAGTTGTTGCCACAATCTTACTTTTCATGTTCCCTGATATGAATGTATGAGGATGAATGTATGTCAATAACACAATTAGAGGAGTACAATCAACTCAATACAAACCTCAAAGTGAACAAGTTCTCAAAACTCCAATTTTATGATAAACACCCTCTTAAAAATCAATGGGAAGAAACAAATTTTAAAACAAGAAACACTCCTTTGAAAAATCTCTTTAGTTCTCAAAAAAGGCCACAAACCACAATTGTCCTCAAGTATTTCATTGCTCAAAATATCTCATGCCTCATCGCATTTCATTTCACAAAATATCTCATTTCTCTAATCATTTCAGGCCTCAACGCATTTCATTTCACAAAGTATTTCACAAGTATTTCATTTCTCAAATCATTTCACAAAGTATCTCATTTCGCAAATCATTTTACTTTTCAGAAGCATTTTATTTTTCAAAAGATAGGTCTCAAATCAGTGATATGGAGCAATTTCATGAACAAGCACAACAAGTAAAGTTCCCCTTATGGACATAACAATACAACAATCGATCCAATCATGATACGATCCCATCCTATAGTCTTTAACATAAGAATAACTAATTTACCAACTCCAATCTCAAAGAGGGATAGCCAAACCTAACTCGATAGCCGAAACCGCACGCGAACACCTCTAACCGGACAATTCCACTCAAATTCCAACTCCAAAATAATTTTCCACTATCAAGAATGTAAAGTCATCATCAAAAGGAGCCCAACTGTAACACCCCAAATATTTCTACACCAAGATCCAAACCATTCTTCATATGTGAATAGGATCGAATTCGATGACTTATAGTTGTTTTTATGATTTAGGATCAATTTATAAGTATTTGAAGTATATTAGATGTGTTTTAGGGTCATAAGGGATCTCTAACACCAAGCCATGTCCAAACAATTTCCATCGGCTAAGTTTTCGTATAAGTCCGGAATAGGGTCAACTTCAAATGCTCATATCTCTTATTATATAGGGAATTAGTTGTTCCATGACCTACCAAATTAAAGGTATTTGAATTCTCTTTCCAACTCCACCAAGTTTGCATCATTCCGAGTTTAGAGTAAAACGTTATGAGAATTTTACTATAGACTATTACTGCAGCGATTTTAGGCCTGGAGAAGGAGTGGCGCCCAGCGCAACTATATTACCTAAATAAATATATATGAACTTGGACGTGTTTGGGGGTCATTCTTTAGCCTTTAACCTCCCCAAAACCCTAAACTTCATCCTCCTCTCTCTCAAGTCACCCCCTCCAATCTTTTCTCTCATACTCAAGGATGCAAGCTTCCCAATTGAAGTCCTAACATCAAGACTTCTTTAATTCTTCTTCAAATTCCTCTTTAAGGTATGTTGGTTTTCATCCATGGGTTCTACAACCCATGGAGCCCAAATGTTTTCTCAAGTTAGTATTTCAATTTTAATTGATGAAATCTTATGGGATTCTACATGATGGTTCCAAATGTATAGATTAAGGTATATTTTAAGTTTATTTACTCCTATTGATATATATATATATATATATATATATATATATATATATATATATATATATATATATATTGACTCTTAATTTCAAGTGATGAGTTTTTATGAATTTTCATACTACGATTCCAAATACATAGATTCTTGAATATTTGAAATTTATTTACCTATATTTACTTATGTTGATTCTTATTTACATAAAATGGATGTTTTATCAAGGTTCTTATTTGAAGGTTTGAAAGGTAGTTTTAAAGTGCATATGGTGGGTTGTTTTTAAGATGTTTGATTGGATGCATTCATATCACTCTCATGCATACAAGTATCCTTTAAATGTATTTGAAGGTCTTTTTGAAATGAACCCACCTAGTTTCCTATGGTAAAGTAAAGTTGAAATGAAGTTTGACTCCAATAAATGTTATGAAGTAAATATTTATGAAGGGGAGTCTTTATGAAATGATTGATTGATGACATGGCTTCTTAGCCAAATAAAATTGAATTGAAGACTAAATATTTGGAGGATAATAATGAGAAGGGCAACTTAAAGAAATTCACTAATTTAGGAGCTAATTATTCAGCTACATCGCATCTTCATTTCATGAACTACTCTCTCTCTCTAACATCTCTCTAAGAAAAAAGCTCTCTACTAGTCATACAAGTGAGCATTAAGTGGGTATGGGAGGGGAACCACCTCCCGACATAGAAAAATTTCATTCGAAAGACAGGAACGTAGGTCTTCTCGATACGAATTCAACAAAAGTTGTTGCATCTTCACATTCAACCCACATCTCTTCGAAAGTTCAAAATACTACTGCGATCACTGTAGCACTTTCTGAAGAATAGTTTAGCTGGGTTCAAAAAATCATAGCTCTCAAAGAAAAAGGTTTGATTCGACTAGAATCAAATGTTGGAGATGAATCTCCATGTCCTAATCTACACAATATCAAAATTTCAGACAATTTCACCATGGAAAATGTGAGTTCATCACTGGCGACTGAAGAGGCGAAGTTCAATGTGCCGCCGCAGTCTCCATCACTCGTTCGACCTAGTTCCGGCCATGTTCGAGAAGATATGACCACTGGGGATTGTTCCCCAGACGATGGCGCACAAAATGGGACAAGTTTCACCGGTGTAGCTATCACCGGTGATAATATCGACGCCGGCGCCGGAGCTCCGGCAAGCCTACAGGACCAAATTCAATGTCAAAATACTCAGCTGGACAAGGAGTATCTCCCAGGAATCAACAAACAACTCGAATATCAACTTGGAAACTCAAATTTCAATTTGACCAATGACCACGATTTTGGCACCGGGGCTCAGGCAACAATTTCATATCCAAATCAATGCCAACTTGCTAAGTTGGATAAGGAGAACCTCCTAGGTATCCAAAACCAGTTCGAATTTCTCACAAAAGCTTCGAATATCAATTCGAATTCTGAATGCGAAGAGGTCGCCGGAGCTCCGGCGAGCCAATTGATTCAAGGCATAGTCTAATAGGTTCGTGATAGTGTTGAGAAGCTCCCTAGCTATGTGGTAAGCCTCGAATCACCACCAATCGAGTCAAATTTGAAAAGTCGTCACAACGACAATCACAGTGGGGTCGCTGGAGCTCCGGCGAAACAAATGACTAGGTATCATTTCCAAAATGTTCCCAAAGTTGTTGTGAGGCTTCCTGCACAAACCACAAATCCTAAATTATCTCAGAAAAGTTCAAATCCAAAAAGTCGTCAAGACTTGTCTGAAGAAGCTAGTCACAGGGACAGTGAGGTTCGAACTGAGGAGCTTACATTGGCTAATGATCAATCTCAGTATCTTGTCAATGGTATTCAATCCCAAAATAATCAAATGAAGTACAATGACCAAATGCCAAAAGGATCGAATCATCTTCACAGTAGTAGCTCAATCACAGGAGCACAAGGTAAGTCTTCTCACTCTCTTGAATTCAATATACAAGGTCAGTATACTTGTTCTCCTAATGACATGCAATTACATTCTAAACATATTGAGCATCCTAATAATCTTGTGCAAATTTTGGATAATAATGTGCTGCCTAATGGTAATGAGTCTAACTATCACATTGGTAAGCATAGTGCAGATGGGCACCCCTCTAATCCTATAAATGTTGATGTTAACTTGTTGAACTCCAGGAGAGCACTTGAACTCCCTGGAACTGCTCCTAGTATGTTCATGCAGGGTACTGATCATATCAATCCCAAGCCTAAACCAACTCTCAAAACAGGGTCAACAACATGATGCAAATGCATAAGCCTATAAGTATTCAAAACAGTTTCCCTAAAGTCTCCTCCAATTTTGATAGGCTTAACCCCACTAACCAGGGCTCCAAACCTGTTAGTAACCATCCCCAGCCAATAGAAATCACCACTAAAAATCCCCCAAAGAACCAGTTCCCTAATAGAAAGGAACAGGTCCCTCAGCCAGCCCCATATACAGTCATCCAAACCTTTGCTTCCAAGCTGAGGCTGAACCAAGCAAAAAATGATATCCCCCTTAAATTGTCTGCTCCTATTTACACCACCAGACAAGTCCTACCATCTTTCATCTATGACAAAGAGGACTTCATGGTGAAATTGGCTGAAAGGTGTAAGTATACCCTTGTTGGAAAATTCAGCAGCACTATGCCTAAAGTGGAGCTAATAAGGAAAAGCTTCATTCTCCAAACTCAATTGTTAGGAGGTGTTAAAATCGCCCACTTCAATGCTAGGCATGTATACATTGACTTGGATAATGAATTGGACTACACAATTGTGTGGACCAAGCAAAGAATGACCATTGAAGGCCAAGCTATGAGAATACAAACCTGGACTCCAACTTTTAGGCCTGAGGAGGAGACTCCCATTGTCCCAGTCTGGGTTGCTCTTCCTGAACTCCCCTGACATTGTTATGATTAGGAGTTCCTGACCACTCTCCTTGCTCTTGTGGGGAAAGTACTCTTCATAGATGCAACCTCTATTCAGAAAACTAGGGGAAGCACTGCTAAGGTAAGAGTACAGGTCAACCTTACACAAAAAAGACCCCATCATGTATGGCTTGGGCATGACAAAAGTGATCCTACAATAGGAAGATGGCAGGAGCTTTTATATGAGAGTGTGCCTGAGTACTGCATGTATTGCAAACATCAGGGGCACATGGTACATGTGTGTAATATCAAGAAAAGAGATGAAGAACAAATGAAAAAGAAAACTTCTGAAAATACAACAAAACATACAAGCCACACTCAGGGAGAAAACAAAGAGAACAACCAATCTCAATCTAATAACTTACAGGGGCACCACAACCCTTTGACATCCAATATACCATAACAGTCACAAAACACTAAGGCTAGTAAGGATGAAAATGTTTGGCAAACTCAAAGAAAGAAGCAGAACAAAGGGCACATTAATGGCCAGATGAACCAAGAAATAAGATCTGCAGGAGCAGTAGCCAAAGGTAAGTATGTTGCAGTACAGCAAAGCAAAGTAAGTCCAGGCAAAACTACTCCTCTTATCTCTACTCCCAATGTTCATGTTGATCTTGTTATGCAAGATCAACCCACTAACCAAAATGCAGGAGCTACAGACATCCAGAAGAACTCTTTGGTGAAGAGTTCATCAACAATGAAGGCAAACAATACAACTCAGAGACAAGGTATTGACTTATCTCTCCCACAAACCCCATCCCCCAATATTGTATGTACAAGTACTAGCTTGACAGGTATTACTCAAAGGACCAATGTTGCAGGGGACTCAGGTATTGACTTTATCCTCCCAATCCCCAGAATGCCCCCAATTATTAATGCTACTGATGTCGAAGCTGTTGGGGGTCAGGCTGGAAGTGAAAAGGAGACCCATTCTAATCTGCAGGAAGGGGAAACCACAGGGGGAAGGGATTTGTCTCATGTTTTGCATGAGAACCAAAACACTGATCCTAGGAGTGACCTTAGAGCTCCTGCAACCACTAAGTACAATAATATAAATGATCTTGCCCTGCCTGAAAGTATTGAAGGAAAGGGTACTGCACAGGACCCTTCCATGTCTACTCCTAAAGGTTCTATGGCTAAAGATTTGGGGTCATTTCCCAGCTCCATTGCCAAATACTCTAATGAAAAAAAGAACAAATTGAGTAAGAAAAGGAGGGATGCTATAAAGAAAAAAATTGGTGAAATAAATTATGCTGAGAGAGTGCCTAAGTTATGTGACAGCAGGACAATGCAACAAATTCAGCAAGCTTGCCAACAATTTGTGATTGATGATGATCAAGTGGGAATGGATATTCCCCCCCTCCAGACTCATTGCATTCTCACTACTCCCACCCAAGCAGCAGGCCTCAATCCTGTGACTATTCCTGATACATCCCAAACTAAGTGTACTCTCAACACCAACAATGAAACTCCTCCTGAGGTTGATGAATATGCTGTATGTGTGTCTGAAAATGAAGAAGATAGTGATTATCAACCAATGAATGACTATGATGATGATGATGATGCTGTGAGTGAGCAATTATTAAAGACCTTCAGCCCTTCCAAGGACAATGTGTATGAAGATAAAGTCCAACAGATTGCTAAGGCTCAGGGACTCTCTCCAAGAGGTATTTACAGAACAAACTTCCAACCAAATAGCCCTGTGATCTCTGCCCCCAAGGGTAGACCAAACACTAGACTATACACCTCCAAAATTTCCCAATGAGTAGTATTCTCAGCTGGAATGTGAGGGGTATCAATACCCAAGGTGCCATGGAAAGACTTAAGTCTCTTAAGAGTATCCATCAAATTTCCTTAATTGCTATTCTGGAGCCTTTCTCAAATAACTCTCAGATCCATCAGTTCAGAAACCAACTCAATATGGACAATGCTCTTAGCAATCCAAATGGTAAGATTTGGTTGTTTTGGAACAAGGATGTTGATTGTAGGATTCTGGAAAATGGGGAGCAGGTGATTACTTGTGAAATTAGCCATGTTATGCATCCAAATCAGTTCAGGGTTTCAATTGTGTATGCAAAATGTAAAGATCATCTTAGAAGACCTCTGTGGGACAGCATGTTGCAGCAGTCAAATACCTCCCTCCCATGGTGCACCTTAGGTGATTTCAATGTTATCACTGATCCTGAAGAAAAGCTTGGGGGTGTTACCTACAATATGGGGAAAATCCTGGAATTCATAAGCATTATTGAGTCTTGTGGCCTTCAGGATTTGGGATTCTCAGGTCAGAAATACAGTTGGTCTAATCAGAGGGGTATCTTATTTAGAATCTGGAAGAGGCTAGATAGAGGTATGGTCAATGACAAATGGTTGGAAGTGATGCCTCAAACTACCATCACTCACTTACCTACTGTTGGCTCTGACCATTGCCCTCTACTATTAGAATTCACTGAGCACCATCAACATCACATCAAATACTTTAAATTTCTGAATTGCTGGACAGAACATCCTTCTTTTATAGAAACAGTTGGCAACTGCTGGAACAAATATATGGAGGGTAATCCCATGTGGTGTTTTCATCAGAAAATGAAGAGATTATCTACTACTCTTAGTAGATGGTCTAGGCTACAGTTTGGGGACATCTATGCCAAGGTGAAAGAGTATGAAGACAAGGCTAGACAAGCTGAGGAGGAACTGATTCTGGTTAACTCAGAGGATTGTAGAGCCAAACTTCATGCCATCAATGCTGAATATATTAGATATCTGAAGTTGGAGGAATCCATGCTCAAACAAAAGACTCAGTTGCAATGGTTCAAAGAGGGTGACATGAATTCCAAGTACTTTCATGCAGTCATCAGAGGAAGGAGGAGAAAGCTCTTCATCCATAGGATTCAAAATGATGATGGTGACTGGTTGCAAGGTGATGATGATATAGCCAGGGCTGCTTGTGATCATTTCCAGCATATTTTTACTGGTAAGGATACTCATGTTCAGGAGGATGTTCTTCAATGTGTTCCTAAGCTTGTCACTGATGATCAGAACAGGGACCTTCAAGCTCCCCCTACCTTAAAAGAGCTGAGGGCTGTGGTTTTCTCCATGAATCCCAACTCAGCAGCTGGCCCTGATGGTATGAATGGTAAGTTTTTTCAGGAATGCTGGGAGATCATTAAAGAAGACCTTTTCAAAGTGGTCCTCTCCTTCTTTAGTGGTCAAACTTTGCCCAAATTCTATACTCATACCTGTTTGGTTCTACTCCCAAAAGTAAACCATCCTAACAAACTCTCAGAATTCAAGCCTATTAGCCTTAGCAATTTCACCAATAAAATTATCTCCAAACTACTTTGCCTAAGACTAGCTCCCACTCTTCCTAATCTTATATCCCCTAACCAATCTGATTTTGTTAAGAATAAGAGTATTTCTGAGAACATCATGCTAGCTCAAGAGATCATTCATCAAATTAAGAAGCCTAATGTGGGTTGTAATGTGGTCATTAAGCTGGACATGGCCAAGGCCTATGATAGAGTCTCTTGGTCCTACATCTGTTTGGTCTTGAGGAGAATGGGCTTTGGAGAAGGGTTCATTGATATGGTATGGAGAATTATGTCTCACAACTGGTACTCCATCATTATCAATGGCTCAAGACATGGTTTTTTTCACTCCACAAGAGGTCTGAAGCAAGGGGACCCTCTTTCTCCTTCTCTGTTCATCCTTGGAGCTGAAGTCTTATCTAGACTCCTGAACAATCTCCATCATTATCCTAATTATCATGGTTTCTTCATGGCAAAGAGGGGGCCTCAAATTAATCATCTTAGCTTTGCAGATGATGTTATCATCTTCTCTTCTGGGAGAGCCCAAACTTTGTAGCTCATTATGGAAACCTTGCACACTTATGAGAGTACCTCTGGTCAGCTGATCAACAGAGACAAGAGCCAGTTCATGTTCCCTTCTAATGCCTTCAATTCTACTATAAGAAGAATTAAGAAGGTCACTGGCTTCAGGCAAAAGGATAGCCCTATCACTTACCTGGGGTGCCCTCTTTACATTGGCAGACAAAAGCTCATATATTACTCTGATTTGATTGCCAAGGTTATGAATAGAATAATAGGGTGGCAGGCTAAGATCTTCAACTATGGAGGCAGAGTCACTTTAGTTAAACATGTCATCCAAGCACTCCACATTAATCTATTGTTAGCTAGCTCCCCTCCTATAACCATTCTTAAACAGATTCAGAGTATCACTGCAAACTTCTTCTGGGGGTGGAAGAATGACAAGAAGAAGTACCATTGGTCTTCCTGGAAAAACCTTAGCTACCCCTATGATGAAGGTGGTATTGGAGTTAGAAAAATCTCTGATGTGGCCAAGTCTTTCCAATATAAATAGTGGTGGACTTTTAGAACCAAGAACTCTTTATGGGGAGAGTTTATCAAAGCAAAGTACTGTCAAAGATCCAATCCCATCACCAAGAAATGGGACACTGGACAATCTTTGATATGGAAGCAGCTTATGAAGAACAAGAACAAAGTTGAGCCTCACATCCAATGGCAAATACAGTCTGGCTCTTGCCTCTTTTGGTGGGACAACTGGTTGGGAGTGGGTCCTTTAGCCCAATTCAACAACAACAGCTGCAGGTTTAACAATACCACTGTTTTAGCCTTCATGGACAATGGACAATGGAACACTGATCTTCTCATCTAGCAGGCCCCTCCACAGATGGTGTCTAATATTCTTGCTACTCATATCAACTACCAGCCCCTCCAGCAGGACCAACCATGTTGGACACTAAACAACAATGGGGAGTTTAGCTGTTCTTCTGCTTGGAACATCATCAGAGACAAGAGACCCAAAACCAGGATTAACTCCAATACCTGGCATCAATTCATACCTTTCAAATGTTCTTTTCTTGTTTGGAGGGCCCTTAGGGGAAAGTTGCCAACAAATGAGAAAATAACCAGCTTTGGACACTCTCCTTCACAATGTTTCTGCTGCTACAGACCTGGCCAAGACACTATAGACCATATCTTTGTTGCAGGAGCATTTGCCAGGAGTACTTGGAGTATGTTTGCTGACTCTGTGGGCATAAGCAAGGAGTACACACCTCTCAGAAATTTGCTAATGAGATGATGGACCTCTAAATGCAGGAATGAGGCTCACAAGCTCATGATACAAGCAATCCCTGTCTTCATATGCTGGAACCTTTGGAAGAATAGATGTGCTTTAAAATATGGAGGAAAGCATTCTAACCTTGCAAGAGTAAAGTTCTCTGTCTTTAAGGACATTTTCCACTTGCTGCATAGTGTTTTTCCCTATATCAACTGGCCAAACAACTGGAGGGACCTGGTTCTATTGGCTGAGAAATGCTACCATGATATTAAGATTATCCCTGTATGCTGGTCCAAACCCCCTGACCACTTGGTGAAGCTAAACACTGATGGCAGTGCCCTCAACAACCCTGGGAACATTGGAGGAGGAGGAATCCTTAGGAATGCATCTAGTGAACTCATGTTTGCTTATGCAATCCCTTTAGGGACTGGAACTAACAATCAAGCAGAGATCAAAGCTGCTATCTTTGGTCTCTCTTGGTGCCTCCATCTTGGTTATAAACAGGTTATTCTAGAGGTTGATTCCCAGCTACTTCTCAAATGGCTGCAACATGAAGCAAAGCCTCCATGGTCCATCAAAGAGATGTTGGACAAACTCAATACCATCATCCTCCATTTCCAAGAGTTCAGCTGTAACCATATTTTCAGGGAAGCCAACTCTACAGCTGATTTTCTTTCCAAGCACAGTCATAAGTGCACTGCCCCTGAACTCTATTTCAACAAGCATGATCTCCCCAAGGAAGCTAGAGCCCACATGGAGTTAGAATTGCTGGGCATGGCAAACTTCAGAAGAAGAAGGCTAAAAAAGATCAAGAAACCCCCTTAACCTCTCCCTTATTACAGTTCTAATTTGGCTTCAACTTGGATATTTCTATGTATAGTTATAGCTACTTTGAAGATCCTATAATTAGGACCATTGTAAAGGGGATAACCTCCTCTTCTTATTGCTTTCATAGACATAACAACTTGCCTCTTGAGGTAAGGAATAGGATTTTTCTTCTTTCTTTTCCTATCTTTGTTGTATGTGCAGGTAATTACAAACTTGCACCTCCTCATCCTTTCCCTAGAGGCATACCCTTATATGTCCCATGGTGCAGCAGGAGCAGGATGCATCATGCTACAACTGGAAGGTTGCCTAATCCTATTGATGCAAGCCATTTTTGGATTTATGCTAAGGGTTGCAGTAACATAGGACCCTGCTTAGGGAATCCTTTTTACTGCAAATTCAGCTGGCTTCTTACCTGTATCAACAACAACACCCTCCAGCAACACTCAGGGAACACCTACAAGTCATTAGTATTAGTTACTATAACTTGTAGAATTGTTTGTATGTGTGTTTTTCTGTTTCTGTTGGTGGGTGCAGGTACCCTAAGGAGCTGATCTTGATCACAACTATGGGTCCCCTCTTGGAAGTAGCTTGCAACAACATGCATCTCAACCTCCTTTACTATGGAAGTAACTTGGAGCTACAAAAGAACCTGCTACTAAAGAACCTGCAGCAGCCTGTGCATCTATCCTCCTTGGTTGTCTTCTTGTCACTTGTCTTTACAGATTCAAGATACCTCAACAAAAGAGAAACAACAACTTGGCATGCTAGGACTTCACCAAATAGTCAGCCTCTCACTCAAGCCAACACCCACCCTGCAACATCTGTAACTAAACTTCAGCAGGATAAGAGGTGCAGGGTAAGTTACAGCATGTGGAATTGCACCATGGCCTCAAAACTTTGCAGGATTGCAGTACATACTATTTTTACAAGGCCCAAGAAGTTTAAGCCCAAATGGACAATTGGAAGCATTAGGCGAGCGACATGGAAAAATTCAGCTGCCTTAAGCCTAAAGAGAAAGCATTTTGATTTTTGGAACTTCCAAGTTGGGCAAAAAGCCTTCAAAATTTGCAGGGATAAAGAAAAGGCCATATATGCAAACCTCATGAAGTTTCAAGTCAAAAGGATAATTGGAGACGTTAGTCGAGCGACTTGGAAAAAGATAATAGTCTCCAAAGCTCTTACTGAGGTCCCTTCCTTTTTGCTAGTTTGTGCAAGCCTTGTTTTGTTTGTTTTTGGTTGTTGTATTATTTCAGGTGCCTGGATTGATGTATCAACATCCCTTAACAACAAATACATAGAGAAAAGCACAAATACAACTTCCAACCACCCTGCAACATCTTAGCTTCAGCAGGGCAGCATGTGTAGGCTGAGATGCAGCATGAGGACCTGTCCAAACAGCTCCAATCTTTGCAGGGGTTCAGAAAATAATATATTGACAAGGCCCAAGAAGTTTCAGCCCAAACGGACAATTGGAGGCATTAGGCGAGCGACATTGAAAATTTCAGCTGCCTTAAGCCTAAAGAGAGGGCCTTTTTTCCAACTTGGGCAAAAAATCTCCAAACCTTGCAGAACTAAAGAAAGGGATGTCTGGATATATCTCAAGAAGTTTCAACTCAATCGGATAATTGGAGACGTTAGTCGAGCGTCGTTGAAAATTCTGACAGACTCCAAAGCACTCCTGGAAGAACTCTCTTTTTTGCTAGCTGGTGCAAATTCTTTTTTGCTTTTGGTTGTTTATTGTATTGTTGCAGGTTGCTGGATTGATTCATCAACATATAATCCCACCAACTTATTCCCCATTTCACATTCTGAACTGAGGAGACAACAACCTGGCAGCTTGGGAATTCACCAACACACCAACACTACTCTCATGCCAAATTCCTTGATGCAGCACCTGCAACAGCTCTCTTACACCTCAAGCTTCCTAGAGCTCCTTGCTATGTACACTTGTTATGTGTAGGAATAGAAACATGCAACAACAAGCAGTCGAACACATCAGCTAAGAAGGAAAGAAGAAGATGTATACAGGCACATCAAACAACAACAATGGATCCTTCCAAAGTGCAAGCCACCTTCAGTCAAACTTTTAAGCCAGGGATGCATCACCAGCATTGTGATTCAGTCCTTTTTCTTCCACAACAACAGCCCCAGCAGTAGCATTAAACAACTTCACCCTGCAGCTCAGAAGGACCATCTACAATTCTTATTAGCATGTTGTCTTGTTTTTGTGGACATGTGCAGGTACTTTAATGAGTTGAACACTTCAAAGGAGCTGGTCACTCTCTCTTTGGAGGCAACAAGAAGCTGTGTACAGTTCCACAAAGAGTCAAACAGAGGGAGACAACCTTGTACTCAAAGCCCATCCTGGTTGGCACATAAGGTACCTTGAAAGGAGCTGATCAACTCTCCTTTGGAGGCAACTAGAAGCTGCCTACAGGACTGCAACAGCCCTCACAGCTCCCATACTTGTGTGGCTCTTTGGTTAATTGTTTGTGCAAGTACACAAAGTCTCAGAAAAAAGGAGACAACATCCACACATGCAAGGGCCTCACCTACTCCCATCACCTCTCCATGCATACCAGATGCAGTCCATCAACATCTGCAATAGCTCCACCAACTTGCAGCAGAAAAGGAATAAATACAAGCTAATTAAAGCAGCTTGCACACTTCTTTAGTTTCATGTTTTGTAGGTTTTGTTTGGCTGTGCAGGTACTCTAAGAAGCTGAACCAATTCAAAGCAAGGACCAACAAGCAGCCTAACTACAATGGCAGCAACAAGGAGCTTTTGCAAATACAGAATTTGAGGAAGCCAGCTGCAACAGAGGAATGGCACCACATTCAGAACTTTTGGAACTGCTCTTGGAATTATGTGTTTTCTTGTTTGTTTGCTTGTTTGTTTGTGCAGGTTGTTGGAGATACAGGCAATAATGGAACTCAGATGGAACTCCAACAACCTCATAGACAACATCCAAGAACCAACAACAATATCATGAGTAGCTGTAACATGTTACATCTCCATCAACTTCATATACATACTGTGGGAACACAACACCAAAAAAATGCTCAACCACACACCAAACAACAACTCAACCACAGAGCTGAAGCTGAAAGTGCAGACTTCAAAGATGAAGTTCAACAGCATCAACAACAACAGATGCAAAAACCAACACACTCCCATGTACAACAACCTTCAGACTTGGTTGCTTGTGTATATTTCTGGTTTTGTCTGTCTGTGCAGGTATCCCAAGGACTTGACCATCATCCAACAGAGGGAGAGATAGCAAGGAGCTGGTTACAGAACTACAACAACCATGTTTGTTTGCTCCCTTGGCTACTTGTAGGTGCAGATTTACAGCAACCATACATTTGGACCCCCATGCAGGTGTTCGAATGCAGCTACACTTTTCTCCACAACAAATCCAAGATGTTGGCTACTATAGCTCCATATACTTCCTCTCCTTTCAGCCTCCTTAGCTGGTAATCATGATACTGATACAAAGGCACACTTCAACTGGATTTACTTGGTACGACAAGACTAAAAAGAGCAAAAATGAAAAGAATTTCCCATCCCATGCGAGATAGACGTTTCGTATACTTGTTCTTCTTCAATGTAGCTATGTCTGGTACGTAGCATAGTTGAATAGGACTAGTGTAGGTTACTTTCCTTTTTTCTCATGGAAGGAGAGAGTCTCCCTCATTTATGCTTTCTTAGTTGAATTGTACCGAGAGGAGTCCTCTCATAGGTTTACTGCTTTCTAGTAATAGTTAGTCTCTTTTTTGTATTGGGGATGAGTTGGCCGACCTTAATAGGTTGGCTGACTTATGAACCACCATAGGATCGGAGGTAAGGTTTATGTCCCCCTCCTTGTATTTTCTTTTGATTATTTATGTTAAGGCTTGGGGGTGTTGCTTAACCCCTGACTGTGCACGAGAGTTGGGAGCCTCGTGTAGGGTCTGTTCCCATAAAAATAAAATTACTCAGCTACATGCTAGTTTGCAATATTATTAATCTTATCAGATTTTGGCATGCCCAGATACATCCAGATACATGTATCGATCTCAGGATATATGAGGTCAAAATCAGATTTAATTTATTGTAGATACACTATATCCAAGTGGATTCACATGTATATGGGATACATAGATAAATCTTGCTCGTCTCTCTCCCATTTCGCTCGCCACTCTCTTATATATGAATCTAGTATCCCAGATACATACGAATCACACCAGATACATACATATACAGGTATCTAGTGTGTATCTAGTGTGATTCACATGCATCTGAGATACATAGACAAATATTGCCCTCCTTCCTTCTATTGTCGCTTGTCTCTATCTCTATTTCAGTGTATCTGATAGCAAACAACATGTGTCTAGATGTATTTAATTTTAAATACGGCATGAAATTATTAGTTAGTAATATAAAATAGAATAATTTTAAATTATAAAGAAAATTAATAAATATGATAGAAATGTTTGTGTAATTAGCTAGTTTCTCTTAATAATAACAGTGATAGGGGATATTATATATGCTTTTTAATAAACAAAGATAACCCACAATTGAAATTTACAATGAATTCCCTTTACGTCTTGAACAGTGAACGCAAACAAAATTTAAGAAGAATTGACCCACACGGTTATTACTTTAATAAAATCTTTTACGTATTATTTATGTATTATCTCTTTGATGTAATCCCTACATATTTAAGAACACATAAGGCTGATTATTTGAGCTCGAGATATTTTTTCATGTAAATATTATGGTAGGGACATTTTTCCTTTATGAAAACTACGATCTACATATCTTCTGAGGCAAATTAAATAGGAGTCATCCTATTTAATCCACACACCCACACAAACCCACAAAACCCATGCTCCTCCAACACACACACCATGCAATAATATAATTTTATTTTTTGAAACTATTAGTTATATTGCTTCTTAGTTTTTTTTTGTGTAATTTTCAAATTGATAAATTTTGTTTTAAATTATTTGAAGAGTCTATACTCAAATTCTTAATCAAAATAAAATCTGTTGACCTTCGTACTAATTCCGAGCCTCTTCACATAAATTGAGGCAAAGAGTACTAAATAAAAATTACTCAATTTTAGCAACTAATTAGATTGTAAATAAAATGGAATAGTTTCATGGCGATTGACCATCTGTACCAACTCACACTTTTTAATAACAGAAGACTTGAGATATAAATTACTAATTCCAACCACACACAAACACACACATGCATTCCATGCACAAAATATAATAGACAAACAATGTTTTCAAAAACTTACATGAGCTAACTTAGAAATTGAACAAGAAGTTACATGAAAACATTCAGAAAAATACCATAAACAAAGGCCTTAAAACTCCTATAAATACCTCAACATATGAACTCCTCAAAGCATCACAAGCTAAAGCAACAAAGCAATAATACATTACACTTCCTCATATTCATATATAATTAATTCTAAGAGAAGAGAAATGGAGAATAATGGAAAGGGTAAAGAAAGCAAACCAAAGAATGGCAGTGTGTTTCCAAAGAAAGACAAGAAGTCAGTGAAGGCAATGGCTGTTGAAAAGATAGGCAAAGCTGTGGTGTCCACTTTCAAGAATGATAAGAAAAAGATTAACCCCTGTGATGGCACCTCTTAGTCCCCTTACTATAATGAACTTGCTTTTATGATTGTGCTTATATTATATATTGAATAAAATATTTATGTAATATATATGTATTTAGAGGGTTTAACTTATATACATCGCCAATATTGTAAAAAATGTTTACACTATTTGCTGATTCTTTATAATACTGTTGACATATATAAGTTAAAATCATTAATAAATTATGGTGTAGTTTTTTTTTTAATTAGAGTGATATTTCCTTTATTAATTTATCTTCAAGTATTTTGTAAGTTGTAACACGAGTCTTCGTTTTCGTTTGCTCATTATATTCCGTTGTTAATTTATAAATTTAAACCATGGAGAATTTTAGAAGGTCAGTTGTTTGTTTATTTGAACCCTCCCCATTTCCCCTTCCCCTTCCCAGCATCCCGTATCCCCAAATTTTTTTGTTTTAAAAAAACTGAAAAAATCTACTTATCATCTTTGTTACTTCAACATTGGTTGACTTAGGGCCCTTTTAATCTACTCACTCTATTCTATCTTAAATGAATTTTTGAAGCTTTTTTCATTGTTTAAAATATTTGAATTGTTTAAAGTCAAGATGAATGTTTGAATTTTTTTCATATTTGCCCTTTATTTTAATAAAGTTTGATATTTTTAAGAGATAAATTACACTACTTACAAAATTACATTTATAATTTCACAAAGAACAATAGTGAAAAGTACATCATGTGTGTAAATCAAAAGAGATGTGAGCCATGGAAACAACGTGTGATCAATGGATACATTTTGAAGGAATTTTAGTGCTTATTCTTTTCAAGCAATTTAATGTATAGACATTAAACGTTGAAGTTGAATCAACAATTTTAGTTCTTTTTCCCAAATTTGTGTAATCATTAAATCTTACATTATTTACATATGAATTTCTTTTGCCCCAATAAATATATATTTTAAGCGCAGATATACATAAATGTGTTATTTAACTTGGTCTTAACTGATATTTATGTCCTTCAACTTTTAAGTGTACACAAGTTGATACTTAAATTTGTATAAAGTTAAATAAGTAAAAACATGTGTCCTATATGACAGCACAAATCAGTTCAAAGATATTCTCATATTCATATTATTTGAAAGAAGTATTTAACATGTTTGTACTTTGGAATGATGATAAATATCAGTCGAATAAACTCATTACCATTCATTAGTTCAGACTTATATTTTTCTCGTTTAGAATTTTGTGCAACTCATCACATATGTATTTATACAATTTTAAAATGTTTATATTCATTAGTTCGAAAACAAATAAAGCTTAAATATAATGAAATTCCACTTCCAAAACCTTAGTAGTGGTTTAAATATTTTTGAAAATAAACTATCATCATGAGTAATCCAGAATACTTCATTCATTTCCAAGAAATGTATATAACAATTTCATAGGTCGTCAACTGAAATTAATAAATACAAAAAACCAAAATTATGTAGGAGTCATCCTAATCAATCCGCACACCCACACACAAACCCACAAAACTCATTCCCATCCAACACATACACCCCATATATGCAAATGACAAACTAAGTAGGAGTAATATAATTTCAATTTTTACTAACACACACAAACACGTATTCCATGCAAGAAATAATCAACAATCTTCATTTAATCTTACATGAGCTAATTACTCAGAAATTCAACCAGAGATGCATGAAAACATTCACGACCATAAACAAAAGCCTCAAAACTCCTATAAATACCTCAACGTATGAACTCCTCAAAAGATCACAAGTTAAAGCAACAATATATATTAATTCCACTTCCTCATATTCATAAGTCATCTAGGAGAAGAGATTGTTTGAAGTATCGTGTGACCATCTCATCTAAAAGTTTAAGTTGTTATAGAGAGCACAATTTTATTTACTTAGTTATATTCTCAACAAAGATATGAAGAAAAATGGAAAGGGAAAAGAAGGCACATCAAAGAATGGTAGTGTGTTTCCAAAGAAGGATAAGAAGTCAGTGAAGGCAATGGCTGTTGAAAAGATAGTGAAAGCTACCACCTCCACCTTCAAGAATGATAAGAAAAAGATCAACCCTTCCGTTTAATTGATGAAATTTACTTTCAGTTGCCTTACCTTGTGCTAATATTGAATAAACGTATTTCTTTGATTCAAATGTATTTCACAAGTTTAACTAGAATTTTTATACTATTCTTTACAGCACTGTGTTGATGTATATAAGTTAAATTTATAGTATTTTGTATTTTTACGAGGGTGATTAAATTTGCAAGTTAATATTTTTTTCAAGGATGTTATAACATGAATGTTAATTCGTTTTTGTTTGTTACTTTTCTTCTTTGATCTCTTCATTGTATACCGATCGATGGTGCATATAAAAAAATCATTTTTTGCCAATTATTCACTAAAAAGCATAACTGTTTATTGGAATAAATACAAAAAATTGCGGCACACACAGACATTACATATTATAATAAGGTTGGTACAACTTGCAAAGATCAAAGACCAATTTGGTAATTTACTTCTCTCCTAATCACTTATAAATCACAGAGTAAGTTAAATAAATGAGGAACAAATTTTAAAACCATCAGGGCATTTTTATCTATTGTAGTAATAAAATAATTTAAAATCTCAATAATAACATAGTTATATGCACGCTAGAATAGTAACGTAGAGAGATGGACAAATTTGGAGATAAAGCAATCTGCATATATACCAACACAAGCGTAATTAGATATTTTTGTTCTAAAATTAACCATCAATTAAAGAAACTACATTGAATTCTTAACATAAAAAGCCCTGAGATGAAAGAAATAATGTCTGAAATTGTTCTACCAGCTATTTATTTTACGTTCAAAATGGCATATACAGCTCATTGCACCCGATTTGCTTAGTGCGAGTTACCAATATTGTGTGGTGTTATGACCCTTCAGGTCATTTCCTCTGTATTCCTATCTTTTCAGAGTTCACAACTTTCCTGTAGTGACTCCAAGTAATTTATAATTTGTTGGGGCTGACAGTTTGGTCGCCTGGTCGTTCGCTTGGGTTTTATGCCAGTTTCTGTATTTTGGAGCTCTTAGAGTCTAAATGGTTGACTTAGGTCAAAATTCTAGGAAAATGGCCTCAGAATGGAGTTGTGACGGTCTAATCAGCTCCGGAAGAGTCAATTTAGGATAGTGGCATAATAGGCTCTGACCCCGAGGCTTTCAGTGTGAATTTTTGCCATTAGGCCTTTTTACTTTGGCCTAAGTTTACTATGGTCAACATTTTGGAAAAACAGACTCAAATTAAAATTTCTTTAACGCGATTAACTCCAGAATGTCGAGTTTGGTCTAGAAAGACCTTTAGTCTGGGTCCTAAGGCTTTCGGTGTGAGTTTGAGCACTTAGACGAGGGTTTGGAAACTTTAAAGGCCTAGAGTTGACTTTGGTCAAATTTGAAGAATTAGTTGTCATATGGCAATTTCGTCAGAGTCAATAGCTTCGGAATGTTGAATTTGGTCTAAAAATACCATTTGTTTGGATCATGAGATCTTCCTTTTGATTCTGGGAGTTTAGGGGACAAGTTGTGTTTAGGCCTACTGAGTCCCGAAGGGGTATTTCTGTCATAATAATTTTTTTCATAAATTCAATAATTTTATTGAGTCCAGAATATTGATTTTAGTGGGTAGTATATCTGGTTTATTTTATCGGGTACCGAATGAATCTTGAGGATACTGCGGGGACTTTGAAAAAAATAGAAAAATAGCTAATATCTGATGCAGACTTTTAGCGACCAGAAGTCACTTTAGCGACCAATTCTTACTTTATTTTAAGCCAAAAATCAGCATTCAACCCTCTTTTCTAAATGCAATTTCTCTCTCATTTTAGCTCTTTTTTGGATGATTCAAAGGCTGGGTTGCTCAAAATTGGTGTGGCTATGCTTAGGGTGCTCGGGACTGTTAGAGGACCTCTCTTCTTCTTTTTTTAGCTTTAATGGTGAGTGAAATGCATGGATTGATTTTCCGAGCTCCGAATTGTGTTTCGTTTTAGGAAACAAGTTCGGGGAGGTAAAATGAATCTTTTCACAAAGTCAATTTTTAGATTCCTGATGCGGGTTCCACAATTCCGTTATAGATTCAATTTTTGGTCCGTCTTTGATTAATGTGATTTTAGTGTTAAAATGTTTGTATTGATGTCGTGATCAATATTTTATTATAGTGTCAACAATTGAAGGTGATTCGTAAGTGAAAAGCTTCAAATTAATAGATTTAGAACGCGCGTGATCGGATTTGAGGTAGGCTACAATGTTTCACTTTGACTGAGTTTTATTAGATACTATATAGTATAAATTACATGTGAGCTAGAGTGGCATATTTGGGGTAAGGCGTCCATCCTAAGATATTCATCCCTTGAGCCAATTCTCAATTACTTCACTTTATGTTTAGAGGTATTCTTGTGGTGCCTTATCTACTAATGTCATATTGTTGGACCCGAGGCCGTGTATGAGGAGTGACTAGATTTCCAGTCAGTTTCCTTTAGCCTTGGTTGTGTGGTAAGATTTTATATTACATTTCTGATTGCGTGTATCTTGGTTCGATGTTGATGATGGCATGCTTGCATTGATTGAACATTTTCACATATTTTGTGGTGCGGTCCCAATTTCTTCATTGAATTTTCACTACTATTTTGAGAAGACACATTCTCAAACTTACTATTTTTAAATTGGTTTTAACAGTAGTTTTACCACCTAAATCACTTGGATATTAATTTTGAGACTTATGAGGCGTCGAGGACGTACTTCTTTTCTACTGGCAGTATCAGAGGCATTGAGGATGCACTTAATTTTTATTGATATTTGACGCGATGTCGCCCTTTTTCTACATTGGCTGCGTCTGGGATGCTCTTGACTTTACTTGATTATCCAATATGGCGTCTCCCTTTTCTACATCAACTTGGACACTCACTCTCCAGTACAACTACATGGATATTATATCTTATGTACAAGACCTGGTTTGGGTACAGACAATGTATATGGACTTCCCGCATCTCTTATGGGCCTCTCTGGTCGGTGTACCATTGAACTAAATGAGGGAGTTACATGGTCCTACTTGGCAGGTCGAGGACCATGGTGGGTCTATAAAATTGGTTATTGATGACTTCTTGATGTTACTAGTTTTTACTACAAACTTGCATTCACACGCATCGCCTATTACCAATATACTAATTTATTATTTGGTTACCTAATTTTATGGAGGTCGGGGTATGTTTGTGTAACATCTCCTAAAAACGTTGTATATGATGTTTTAATTTTTGCCTAAACATGATACAACTTATGTATTGTGAGCCTAACTTTTCATAGGAATATCCACATTGAGTGATTCAAATTTTTGAGTAACCACAAGATCATTACCTACAACTTTTATGATGACTATATTTTAAGATTCGGAGGTTAAGTAGGTCAAATAAATTAATGTTTGTAAGGTAGGATGATGTGATGGAAATGAGTGTTTATAGAAGAAAAATCATATCTCACTGTAGGTTTATCCAAATTGGTTGATTCTTAAACGATATGAAACTAGCCTTCCATATCTACAATTCTTATGAAGACACCATATCCTAATAAGGAATTTATCTTATTCAAACGCAGCTCCCAAAAAGAGTATTCTGTCAAAAATAACTCATTTCACCTACCATAGAAAGATCTAGATACATTTGACATCACTCATGACATAAATTGTCCTCCATTTAATATCATCCATGACATCAATATATTCCACTAAATTTTCAGATTTGTTTTTTATAATTATTTTATTTATTGTTAGGTCTCTCTTTCCCACCTATAAATACCCACCTTATTTCTCAAGTAAATCTTCTCTCTATACACATTCTCAAATATAGTTTTAGTTCTTAGTAGTAAAGAAATATGTAACATCCCCTAAAAACATTGTATACGATGTTTCAATTTTCGCCTAAACATGATATAACCTCTATATTTTTGGGCATAACCTTTCATAGGAATATCCAAATTGAGTGATTCAAATTTCTGAGTAACCACAAGATCATTACCTACAACTTTTATGAAAACCATATTTTACGATTCGGAGGTTAAGTTTGTCAAATAAATTAAATTTTGTAAGGTAGGATGCTGTGACGGAAATGAGTGTTTATAGAAGAAAAATCATATCTCACTGTAGGTTTATCCAAATTGGTTGATTCTTGAAATATATGAAACTAGACTTCCATATCTACAATTCTTATGAAGACACCAAATCCTAATAAGGAATTTATCTTATTCAAACGCAGCTCCCAAAAAGAGTATTCTCTCAAAGATAACTCATTTCATCTACCATAGAAAGATCTAGATACATTTGACATCACTCATGACATAAATTGTCCTCCATTTAACATCATCCATGACATCAATATATTCCACTAAATTTTCAGATTTTTTTTATAATTATTTTATTTATTGTTAGGTCATCTTTCCCACCTATAAATACCCACTTTATTTCCTCATTTTATTCATCAAGCTTTCTCAAGCAAATCTTCTCTCTATACACTTCTTTATACATTCTCAAATATAGTTTTAGTTCTTAGTAGTGAAGAAATATACTATTATGGTAATTTATATACTCTGGGTAGTACACAAAACGTTCCGGCGAGGAGACAAGCTAGGACTCAAGAGTGTTCATTAAGTCTTTCGGTACCAACTATAGCTTCGGTCTCTAGGTATGTAAGGTTTCAATGAGAGTATTCTTTTCACTCTCATGCCTAAATTATTTTAATTATATGATAAATTATATTTATTTTCTTTAAGCTTTACTCTAAGTTATGTTGGTGTTTATCCATTAGTTCTTCCATCCATATAGTCCAAAAACTATTTAAATTTAGTCTCTTGATTTCACGTAATATTTTCTTATAGTAATTCTTATTTTTACTTAATAATATGAATTATAGTTAAATTAATGATTTTTGATCTATTTCGATACAACATAATTTCATATGTATGAATTAATGGTTTGCAAGTAATTTCTCTATTTATCTATTTACTCTAAGTTATTTGAACCCATCTAGTTTTACTATGTTTTCAATAAAGTTTGACTTGAAAGCTTTGACTCCAAATGAATGTTTATGAAAACAATATCTATGATCAAAAGGGAGTCTTATGAAATAAATGAATGATGAAATGATATGAATGATGGATTCTTTATGCAATAAGGAAAATTATTGCATATTTGAAATACCAAATGTTTTAATGAGCTATTCTACCGAATATGATGTTTTAAATTCTCAAGCTATATGTTATGACTATTTTGAAGTATTAAACTATTCCGTGGGATTGACTTAGCACCGAATGGGTCATTGAAGTGGGATTCGGTAAGAGAATCCTAGTAGCAACCCCTTGTCTCATTAACTATGTGCCAACATAAGAGCCCTTGTAGGCTTAGGCTAATGGATCCATAAATAGCCCTTAAAGTTAAAGTTAAAGAAATGAATGAAGTTGACGGAGTTCTACCTGGTAAGTAGTCTCCCCGGCCAACGTAGGGGGTTATGTTGGATTCTATGTAATAGCTCGCATGGTCTTAAATGTCGGTTATGGTTATTTTCCCACAAAATGAATGTTTTAAAGGATATCCATATGATTTATTATGCATGTATTACATTATGTTCCATATTACATAAATGTTATAATATTTTCTCAATGTTCATGCATCCTTACATACTTAGTACATTCAAAGTACTAACGCATACTCTTTTGCCTACATAATATCACCATGTAGGGATCAGTGCTCCTCCTCGTTCTCCTCCACGTGGCTAGTTGATATTCCATTGAAGACTACTTTTGGTGAGTTCCCATGTTCCGGGAACAATACTCCTTTATCTTTCTAGCTTATGATATGTTAAGATATTTTATTATGGCATTTCTTCTGTTATGATTGAGGGTGAGCTAGGAACTTGTCTTAGCCCCATTAAATCTAATAGTTAGAGGTATTGTTGGACATATGTAAGTTGAAGATTTATTATTATGATTTCCGCTTGTCTATTTATCATCATTACCTATGAAAGGCTAAAAGAATTGTCACGACCCAAGCCTAGGGCCTAGACGTGACATGGCGAATGAGGAAACCGAAAGTACCTCAAACAAGCCTCTTAGCATTCTTTTAGCCTTTCATAGGTAATGATGATAAATAAACAAGCGGAAATCAGAATAAATCTTCAACTTACATATGTCCAACAATACCTCTAACTATTAGATTTAACGGGGCTAAGACAAGTCCCTAGCTCACCCTCAATCATAATAGAAGAAATGTCATAGTAAAATATCTTAACATATCATAAACTAGAAAGATAAAGGAGTATTGTTCCCGGAACATGGGAACTCACCAAAAGTAGTCTTCAATGGAATATCAACTAGCCACGTGGAGGAGAACGAGGAGGAGCACCGATCCCTACATGGTGATATCATGTAGGCAAAAGAGTATGCGTTAGTACTTTGAATGTACTAAGTATGTAAGGATGCATGAACATTGAGGAAATATTATAACATTTATGTAATATGGAACATAATGTAATACATGCATAATAAATCATATAGATATACTTTAAAACATTCATTTTGTGGGAAATTAACCATAACCGACATTTAAGACCATGCGAGCTATTACATGGAATCCAACATAACCCCCTACGTTGGCCGGGGAGACTACTTGCCACGTAGAACTCCGTCAATTTCATTCATTTCTTTAACTTTAACTTTAAGGGCTATTTATGGATCCATTAGCCTAAGCCTACAAGGGCTCCTATGTTGGCACATAGTTAATGAGACAAGGGGTTGCTACTAGGATTCCCTTACCTAATCCCACCTCAATGACCCATTCGGTGCTAAGTCAATCCCACAGAATAGTTTAATACTTCAAAATAGTCATAACATATAGCTTGAGAATTTAAAACATCATATTCGGTAGAATAGCTCATTAAAACATTTGGTATTTCAAATATGCAATAATTTTCCTTATTGCATGAAGAATCCATCATTCATATCATTTCATCATTCATTTATTTCATAAGACTCCCTTTTGATCATAGATATTGTTTTCATAAACATTTATTTGGAGTCAAAGCTTTCAAGTCAAACTTTATTGAAAACATAATAAAACTAGATGGGTTCAAATAACTTCAAGTTGCAAACATATATGTAAATAAATATACATAAATACTTTGAAATCCATTAATTAAAAATCATGCTTTAAACAACCCACCCTTAATTTCAAGAACCTTTAAAGAGATAAATAGAGGAATTACTTGCAAACCATTAATTCATACATATGAAATTATGTTGCATCAAAATAGAACAATAATCATTAGTTTAACCATGATTCATACTATTAAGTAAAAATAAGAATTAACATAAAAAAAATATTACTTGAAATCAAGATATTTAATTGAAAGAGTTTTTGGACTACATGGGTGGAAGAACCCATGGATAAACACCCACATAACTTAGAGTAAAGCTTAAAGAAAATAAACATAATTTATCATATAATCAAAATAATTTAGACATGAGAATGGAAGGAATACTCTCATTGAAACCTTACATACCTGGAAACCGAAGATTTAGTTGGTACCGGAAAACTTAATGACCACTCTTGAGTCCTAGCTTCTCTCCTTGCCAGAACGTTTTGTGTACTACTCGGAGTATATAAATCACCGAAATAGTATTTCTTCACTACTAAGAACTAAAATTATATTTGAGAATGTGTAAAGAAGTGTATAGAGAGAAGATTTGCTTGAGAAAGCTTGATGAATAAAATGAGGAAATAAGGTGGGTATTTATAGGTGGGAAAGAGGACCTAACAATAAATAAAATAATTATAAATAAAAATCTGAAAATTTAGTGGAATATATTGATGTCATGGATGATGTTAAATGGAGGACAATTTATGTCATGAGTGATGTCAAATGTATCTAGATCTTTCTATGGTAGGTGAAATGAGTTATCTTTGACAGAATACTCTTTTTGGGAGCTACGTTTGAATAAGATAAATTCCTTATTAGGATTTGGTGTCTTCATAAGAATTGTAGATATGGAAGTCTAGTTTCATATCGTTCAAGAATCATCCAATTTGGATATACCTACAGTTAGATATGATTTTTCTTCTATAAACACTCATTTCCATCACAGAATCCTACCTTACAAAGATTAATTGTTTTGACCTACTTAACCTCCGAATCTTAAAATATAGTATTCATAAAGGTTGTAGGTAATGATCTTGTGGTTACTCAGAAATTTGAATCACTCAATTTGGATATTCCTATGAAAAGTTATGACCAAAATACAGAGGTTGTATCATGTTTAGGCAAAAATTGAAACATCGTATACAACGTTTTAAGGGGATGTTACATTATCTCCCCCTTGGGAACATTCGTCCTCGAATGAGAAAAGACTTAGCTTGAGTAGAGTAGAGTGTTAACAAACAACCTATCATTAATGCAACAATGTAATTTAAAATATCGTTTAAAATATATTTCATAATTTTGCAAGCATATGACAAGAAAAGTTGTAAGGATTTCAAGTAATTGAGCAAGGACAACTTAATACCTTAGGTTTGGGTAGAGGGGAAAAGATGAGGGTATCTCTTAATCATATCTGCTTCCGCTTCCCATGTTGCACTTTCTATTTGTTGATTCCTCCAAAGGACTTTAACTGATGCAATTTCTTTGTTCCTCAATCTCTTAACTTGCCGGTCCAAAATTTCTACAGGAATTTCTTCATAGGTCAAGTTTTCTTCAATATTCACTACTCCCATAGGTAGAATGGAACTAGGATCACCCACATGTTTTGTCAACATAGACACGTGAAACACTGGATTAACCATGGCCATTTCCAATGGTAATTCCAACTCATATGCAACCTTACCAACACGTCTCACGATTCTATAAGGCCCTATATATCTAGGGCTCAATTTCCCTTTCTTACCAAATCGAACCACACCTTTCATGGGTGAAACCTTCAGATACACCCAATCATCCACATTAAACTCAAGATCCCTTCTTCTAGTGTCAGAATAGGACTTTTGACGACTTTGAGCCGTCTTCAACCTTTCTCTAATGATCTTCACCTTCTCTAAAGCATCAAGTACCAAATCGGGGCCCAATAAGGTCATCTCACCTACTTCGAAAACCAACTAGTGATCTACATCGTCTCCCATACAAAGCCTCAAATGGCGCCATCTCAATACTTGAGTGGTAACTATTATTATAGGCAAACTCGATGAGAGGTAGATGATCATCCCAATTCCCTTTAAACTCCAACACACAAGCCCTTAACATATCCTCTAGTGTTTGAATCGTCCTTTCGGCTTGCCCATCTGTTTGAGGATGGAATGTTGTGCTCAACTTTACCTTAGTACCGAGGCTTTTTTGAAATGATCTCCAGAAGTGTGAAGTGAATTGGGTACCACGATCCGAAATAATGGATAATGGCACACCATGCAACCTCACCAACTCCCGAATATACAACTTAGCATAGTCTCCAGCACTATAGGAAGTTTTAACTGGTAGGAAGTGAGCTGACTTAGTCATTCTATCAACAATTACCCAAATTGAGTCATGACGCTTCCGGGTATGAGGCAAACCCACTACAAAATCCATATTCACATCTTCCCACTTCCAAGTTGGGATTTCAATATCTTGGGCTAGGCCACCCGACCTTTGATGTTCGGCCTTCAGTTGTTGGCAATTCGTACATTCGGACACAAACCTTGCTATGTCCTTCTTCATGCCACCCCACCAATACAACTCCTTTAAGTCTCGGTACATTTTCGTTGAACCGGGATGAATGGAGTATGTAGAATTATGAGCCTCCATCATGATCAAACTCCTTAAGCCATCAACATTTGGAACACATATCTGACCTTGATAGTACAGTACCCCATCTCCCCCTTGGGAAAAGACCTCTATCTTCTTTTCCTTTACCAACTTCTTTAACTCGATAAACTTTGGGTCAAGATCTTGCTTGGATTTAACATCCACCACCAAAGAGGATTCAGATCTATTTTGAACAACCATACCCCCATCATTAGTACCACACAACTTCACCCCTAATCTAGCCAATCGGTGAACATCTTTCACCAACTCCCTTTTACTTTCATCCACATGGGCCATACTCCCCATAGACACTCTACTAAGTGCATCAGCAACCACATTAGCTTTACCCGGATGATAGTGCACACTCATGTCATAGTCCTTAAGGAGTTCTAGCCACCTCATTTGCCTTAGGTTAAGGTCCTTTTGGGTGAACACATACTGAAGACTCTTATGATCAGTATACACATCCACATGTACCCTATAGAGGTAATGCCTCCAAATCTTCAGAGCAAACACAACGGCCGCCAATTCAAGGTCATGGGTAGGGTAGTTACGCTCATTCACCTTTAATTGCCTAGAAGCATAGGCTATGACCTTGCCGTTTTGCATTAAGACACAACCTAAACCAATCTTTGAAGCATCACAATAAACTACAAACCCTTCTAATCCTTCTGGGAGAGTCAAAATAGGAGCAGAGGTAAGTCGATCTTTTAAGGTCTGGAAACTCTTCTCACACTCATCTGTCCATATGAATTTGGATTTCTTTTAGGTCAATTTTATCATAGGAGATGAGATGAAAGAAAAGCCTTTGACGAACCGTCTATAGTACCCAGCTAGACCTAAGAAGCTCTTAATGTCTGAAGGAGATAATGGTCTAGGCAAATTTTTGACTGCCTCTATTTTCTTAGGATCAACCTTGATTCCATCACCGGACACTACGTGACCAAGAAATGCTACCTCCTTTAACTAAAATTCACACTTACTAAATTTTGCAAATAATTGTTTATCCCTCAATGTTTGAAGAACAACTCTCAAGTGATTTTTATGTTCTTCCTCACCCCGAGAGTAAATTAAAATATCATCGATGAAGACTACTACAAAGGTATCAAGGTAAGGTTTGAACACCCTATTCATCAAGTCCATAAACACCGCCGGTGCATTCGTTAACCCAAAACTCATCACCACAAACTCATAGTGACCATACCTTGTTAGGAAGGCTGTTTTGGGAATGTCACACTCCCTTACCCGTAGTTGGTGGTAGCCGGACCGAAGGTCGATCTTGGAGAAGTGACTTGCCCCTTGTAATTGATCAAACAAGTCATCTATTCTAGGGAGTGGGTACTTGTTCTTAATGGTCATCTTATTTAATTGTCGATAGTCTATGCACATTCGAAGTGACCCATCCTTCTTTCTTACAAATAGAACGGGAGTATCCCATGGCGAAATACTTGGTCTTATGAACCCCTTCTCTAACAAGTCCTTTAATTGTTCCTTCAGCTCTTTCAATTCTGCTGGGGCCATGCGGTAAGGAGGAATAGAGATAGGTTGGGTATCGGGGAGGATATCAATACCAAAATCAACTTCCCTTTCGGGAGGGACACCGAGAAGGTCATCAGGAAAGACATCGGGGAATTCATTGACTATAGGAACTGACTCAAGAGAAGGACTTTTGGAGTTGACATCCCTAACCCTCATAATATGGTAAATACATCCCTTAGAAATCATTTTGCGAGCCTTAAGATAAGAAATAAACTGACCCTTAACCACCGAATCACGACCCTGCTGTTCAATAACAGGCTCATTTGGAAATTGGAACTTGACTCGATGATTCCTACAATCTATAGAAGCATAAGATGCATGTAACCAATCCATCCCAAGAATGACATCGAAATCTATCATATCAAGCTCAATGAGATCACAAGGAATAACTTTATGCAAGATAGACACAAGGCAACCCCTATAGACCTTTCTAGCAATAACTGACTCACCAACAGGGGTAGACACCAAATAAGGCTCTAATAACATTTTAGGTAAAACATCAAATCTATTAGCAAGGAATGGAGTAACAAAAGATAAATTTGCACCCGGATCTAATAGTGCATACACATCAAAAGAAAAGACCTTTAACATACCGGTAATGACATTGGGTGCATCCTCAACCTCTTGTCTCCCATGCAAGGCGTAAAAGCGGTTGGTGTGTTGGACACCTCCTTGGACTTGTTGACCATGAGCAATTTGGCCTTGAGTCCTACCACCACCATCTCTACAATCCTTAGCATGGTGGCCCAGCTTGCCACACTTAAAGCATGCATTGGAGCCAGCTAAGCATTCCCCTTTGTGAGTCCTTCCACACTTCTTGCAAGCAGGGAAAGTTTGAGTAGCAACATTCTCTCTTGGAATTATTGGTTTACCACTCTTGTCCTTGTTGAACCTTGGAGGAGGAGTATTGGTGGAACCTTGCCCCATAAATCGTTGCCCACCTTGGCCTTTGCCATTGTTACCATAATCGGACCTTTGAGGGTTAAACCCTCCACCATCTACTCTAGCCTTTTTGAACCCCCTTGATCTCTCTCTAAGCTTCTCTTCTTCAATTTGTTCTGCGTAAGTCATTAACCGAGAGATATCCATCTCCTTGATCAACATGGCCGTTTTGCACTCCTTGGATACCAAGGTTGAGACACCGGAAATAAACTTGCTCATTCTAGCTCTTGGGTCAAAGACCATGAAGGGAGCATACTTTGACAACTTAGTGAATTTGAGAGCATACTCCCTCACACTCATACTTCCTTGACGGAGGTTGATGAACTCTTGGATTTTGGCCTCCCTTAGCTCCAATGGGAAGAAGCGGTCTAGGAAGGCACCTTTGAACTCTTCCCATCCTATCGACCCTATTTCTTCATCCCTCTCAACAATCCATTGTTCGTACCACACTCGAGCCACACCTTTGAGTTGATAGGCCACTAGCTCGGCCTTCTCATTTGGTGGCACACCCATGATAGCCACAATCCGGTACACCTCATTAATGAACTCCATAGGGTCCTCATCTAGTTTAGAACCATCGAACTCGGGCGGATTCATCCTTTGGAAATCCCGAATCCTAGAGGCTAAATTTTGCATTTGGGAAGGAGGAACACCTAGATTCCCTTGGTTAGCTACGACTTGAGCTAACAAAGTAATAACACTGTGAAACTCGGCATGGGTTACCCCATCCTCATGATGTTGGGCATTAGGAATCGGAGGAGTTTGGTCCTCATCGTCAACCCTTGCTCTTTGAGGTGGTCTTCCACGAGTCATTATCTAGAGAACACAAAATGGGTCGTTAGTTAAAGGAAAGCTTAGGACACTCTAAGGCACGACATGAATTTGAAAGAAGTGAAAATTTTCCTAAACGCCTCATAGTCTCTTATTCATAATTGTGGCGTGCTTCACAACCATAAACAAGACCCTATTCGACGTGATATGTTGGACTCCAAGGATCATTCAAAACCTCGGGCTCTGATACCAAGTTTGTCACGACCCAAGCCTAGGGCCTAGACGTGACATGGCGAATGAGGAACCCGAAAGTACCTCAAACAAGCCTCTTAGCATTCTTTTAGCCTTTCATAGGTAATGATGATAAATAAACAAGCGGAAATCAGAATAAATCTTCAACTTACATATGTCCAACAATACCTCTAACTATTAGATTTAACGGGGCTAAGACAAGTCCCTAGCTCACCCTCAATCATAATAGAAGAAATGTCATAGTAAAATATCTTAACATATCATAAACTAGAAAGATAAAGGAGTATTGTTCCCGAAACATGGGAACTCACCAAAAGTAGTCTTCAATGGAATATCAACTAGCCACGTGGAGGAGAACGAGGAGGAGCACCGATCCCTACATAGTGATATCATGTAGGCAAAAGAGTATGCGTTAGTACTTTGAATGTACTAAGTATGTAAGGATGCATGAACATTGAGAAAATATTATAACATTTATGTAATATGGAACATAATGTAATACATGCATAATAAATTATATAGATATCCTTTAAAACATTCATTTTGTGGGAAATTAACCATAACCGACATTTAAGACCATGCGAGCTATTACATGGAATCCAACATAACCCCCTACGTTGGCTGGGAGACTACTTGCCAGGTAGAACTCCGTCAATTTCATTCATTTCTTTAACTTTAACTTTAAGGGCTATTTATGGATCCATTAGCCTAAGCCTACAAGGGCTCCTATGTTGGCACATAGTTAATGAGACAAGGGGTTGCTACTAGGATTCCCTTACCGAATCCCACCTCAATGACCCATTCGGTGCTAAGTCAATCCCACGGAATAATTTAATACTTCAAAATAGTCATAACATATAGCTTGAGAATTTAAAACATCATATTCGGTAGAATAGCTCATTAAAACATTTGGTATTTCAAATATGCAAGAATTTTCCTTATTGCATAAAGAATCCATCATTCATATCATTTCATCATTCTTACATTTAATAAGACTCCCTTTTTTATCATAGATATTGCTTTTAAAAACATTTATTTGGAGTCAAAACTTTCAAGTCAAACTTTATAAAAAAAACATAGTAAAACTAGGTGGGTTCAAATCACTTCAACTTGCAAATATGTATGTAAATAAATATACATAAATACTCTGAAATCCATTAATTAAAAATCATTCTTTAAACAACCCACCCTTAATTTCAAGAACCTTTAAAGAGATAAATAGAGGAATTACTTGCAAACCATTAATTCATACATATGAAATTATGTTGCATCAAAATAGAACAATAATCATTAGTTTAACCATGATTCATACTATTAAGTAAAAATAAGAATTAACATAAAAAAATATTACTTGAAATCAAGATATTTAATTGAAAGAATTTTTGGACTACATGGGTGGAAGAACCCATGGATAAACACCCACATAACTTAGAGTAAAGCTTAAAGAAAATAAATAAATATAATTTATCATATAATCAAAATAATTTAGACATGAGAATGGAAGGAATACTCTCATTGAAACCTTACATACCTGGAAACTGAAGATTTAGTTGGTACCGGAAAACTTAATGACCACTCTTGAGTCCTAGCTTCTCTCCTTGCCAGAACGTTTTGTGTACTACCCGGAGTATATAAATCACCGAAATAGTATTTCTTCACTACTAAGAACTAAAATTATATTTGAGAATGTGTAAAGAAGTGTATAGAGAGAAGATTTGCTTGAGAAAGCTTGATGAATAAAATGAGGAAATAAGGTGGGTATTTATAGGTGGGAAAGAGGACCTAACAATAAATAAAATAATTATAAATAAAAATCTGAAAATTTAGTGGAATATATTGATGTCATGGATGATGTTAAATGGAGGACAATTTATGTCATGAGTGATGTCAAATGTATCTAGATCTTTCTATGGTAGGTGAAATGAGTTATCTTTGACAGAATACTCTTTTTGGGAGCTACGTTTGAATAAGATAAATTCCTTATTAGGGTTTGGTGTCTTCATAAGAATTGTAGATATGGAAGTCTAGTTTCATATAGTTCAAGAATCATCCAATTTGGATATACCTACAGTTAGATATGATTTTTCTTCTATAAACACTCATTTCCGTCACAGAATCCTACCTTACAAAGATTAATTGTTTTGACCTACTTAACCTCCGAATCTTAAAATATAGTCTTCATAAAGGTTATAGGTAATGATCTTGTGGTTACTCAGAAATTTGAATCACTCAATTTGGATATTCCTATGAAAAGATATGACCAAAATACAGAGGCTGTATCATGTTTAGGCAAAAATTGAAACATCGTATACAACGTTTTTAGGGGATGTTACAAGAATACTAAGAGGCTTGTTTGAGGTACTTTCGGGTTCCTCATTCGCCATGTCACGTCTAGGCCCTAGGCTTGGGTCGTGACAAAATACTATTCCGGTGATTCATATATTCCGGGTAGTACAAAAAACATTTCGGCAAGGAGAGAAGCTAGGATTCAAGAGTGTTCATTAAGTCTTGCGGTACCAATTAAAGCTTCGGTTTCCAGGTATGTAAGGCTTCAATGAGAGTATTCCTTCCACTCTCATATCTAAATTATTTTGATTATATGATAAATTATATTTATTTATTTTCTTTAAGCTCTACTGTAAGTTATGTGTGTATTTATCCATGGGTTCTTCCACCCATGTAGTACAAAAACTCTTTCAATTAAATATCTTGATTTCAAGTAATATTTTGTTATGTTTATTCTTATTTTTACTTAATAGTATGAATTATGGTTAAACTAATAATTATTGCTTTATTTTGATGCAACATAATTTCATATATATGAATTGATGATTTACAAGTAAACCCTCTAATTATCTATTTAAAGGTTCTTGAAATTCATGATGGGTTGTTTAAAGCATGATTTTTAATTAATGGATTTCAAAGTATTTATGTATATTTATTTACATACATATTTGCAAGTTGAAGTGATTTGAACTCACCTAGTTTTACTATGTTTTTTTTATAAAGTTTGACTTGAAAGTTTTGACTCCAAATAAATGTTTATAAAAGCAATATCTATGATCAAAAAGGGAGTCTTATTAAATGAAAGAATGATGAAATAATATGAATGATGGATTCTTTATGCAATAAGGACAATTCTTGCATATTTGAATTATCAAATGTTTTAATGAGCTATTCTACCGAATATGATGTTTGAATTCTCAAGTTATATGCTATGAATATTTTGAAGTATTAAACTATTCTTTGGGATTGAATTAGCACCGAATGAGGCATTGAGGTGGGATTCGGTAAGGGAATCCTAGTAGCAACCCCTTGTCTCATTAACTATGTGCCAACATAGGAGCCCTTGTAGGCTTAGGCTAATGGATCCATAAATAGCCCTTAAAGTTAAAGTTAAAGAAATGAATGAAGTTGACGGAGTTCTACCCAGCAAGTAGTCTCCCCGGCCAACGTAGGGGGTTATGTTGGATTCCATGTAATAGCTCGCATGGTCTTATATGTCGTTATGGTTAATTTTCCACAAAATGAATGTTTTAAAGGATAAATATATGATTCATTATGCATACATTAAATTATATTCCATATTACATAAATGTTTTAATGTTTCCTCAATGTTCATGCATCCTTACATACTTAGTACATTCAAAGTACTAACGCATACTCTTTTGCGTACATGATATCACTATGTAGGGATCGGTGCTCCTCCTCGTTCTCCTCCACGTGGCTAGTTGATATTCCATTGGAGACTACTTTTGGTGAGTTCCCATGTTCCGGGAACAATACTCCTTTATCTTTCTAGTTTATGATATGTTAAGATATTTTACTATGACATTTCTTCTATTATGATTGAGGGTGAGCTAGGGACTTGTCTTAGCCCCGTTAAATCTAATAGTTAGAGGTATTGTTGGACATATGTAAGTTGAAGATTTACTATTATGATTTCCGCTTGTTTATTTATCATCATTACCTATGAAAGGCTAAAAGAATGCTAAGAAGCTTGATTGAGGTACTTTCGGATTTCTCATTCGCCATGTCACGTCTAGGCCCTAGGCTTGGGTCATGACAGTTTGTTATTATTTGTACCTTTTGAGGCTATGAGCATCCGTGCGGTTATTATTTGACTATAATTGTACTTATCTTATGTTGCATTTGTAGTTAGTTAATAGGGGGTCTTAGTTTGGCTTCATTGTTGGTGCTGCCTGCTAGGCTGAGTTGGATTGGTCTTTATGTTACCACCCAACCCACCGGGCCATGCGGGAATATATTCTAACACCTAGATAGAAGAATCCTTACACCAATTTTGAAAAATTAAGTCAATTGCAGAAGTTAAAAAAATATAAGAAATCTCTTTACTAATTAAAATAGTTATGAAGATACACTGAAAACCCTCCTAAAGAACTAGTGTATACAGGTACAAGTGTTTTTCAGGATACACAGAGTATAAATAAAACAAGACACATTTTCCATTATAGGGAATGAGGAGTAGAAGTTGTCGGAGATCATCGTCATCTTAACGTATGAAACCTTACTAACCTTGCAACCAGACTATGCAAAGTAAAATGGAAAGATTAGTATCAGTTCAAACAACACGTACTGATAGGCATCATCGGTCAATCTGATACTCACTGCATAATATAAAGAAATCAACAAAGAAGAAAACATTCTATTGAAGAAATACACCACCAAGCTTTTATGCACAAACTCTTATAATTCTCATTAACCTCCTTACTATCATTCAAGAGTAATACTTATCCATTCTAGTTAGTCCACTTTCAACTCTAATCCAGATCAAGGACTAGCCCTTATAACACATAGAGGAATTTTTGAACTACAGGCCATCACTAACATTGTTTAATCACTCTACTTGTTTAAACTTTCACACCAACACCTGGACTAGAATAATTAGAATCTCACTTGAAAGAGGGAAATATTTAGATGGACTAAGACTCCTCTTTTAACCGTACTAGCCTGCTATGGCGGGACGTAACTCGCTATGGCGTCCTCGTCATAGCGGGTGCATGGATAAAAAACCTCTGCATTCTCTCTCAAGCCTCCCTTTTACACATGCATCAATAAGACACCATGAATATCTGACTCTAAGTCACTAATCTCACTAAAAATACATCAACTTCTCTCTATTAGTTTACCCACAACCTCATACCTAAAATACATAACCCTCTAGCAACCATAGCATAATTCGTACATGCATATACAGGAACACATTAGCAATTTACCATTTCAAGGGAAATATACAATTACACAATGTCAATCTCAATTATAACAGTCAACATGATAAAGACTTGGACCTTCAGTCTTTTCATAGCCATTATTACACATGATAAGCATGTTTCATAACACATACTTGGTCTTCTCATGGAATCCATACCAAACTGTTAGATTATACATATATATATATATATATATATATATATATATATATGTGTGTGTGTGTGTGTGTCGAAACGCAACACCCTATTCTTATATGTATATGTGTCGGCACGTGACATTCGATCCCTATATATGTGTTGGAATGTGGCATCTGGTCCCTGTATGCATATGTGCCAAAATGCGACACTTGATCCTTATATATATGTGTGTCAGCATGTGACACTCGATCCCTATATGTATATGTGTTGGCATGTGACACTCTATCCTTATTTATGTATTTGTGTCAGAATGTGACACCTAATCTTTATATATATGTGAGTCGGCATGTGACACCCGATCGCAATTCATAATTAATAATTCACATACTCTCATAATTAAATAACATGTTCATTACATGTAATTGATCTCAAAATTTATTTCATTAAGATTATTACATCTCTCCTAGTCTCACACATTCAGCCAATACTATCAATTATAGTAAGAAGCACATACAACATAGACAAAAATGTAAAATCATCACCTACAGCCATAGGAAATCAAATAGCTTAATGACATTATATTTGTCAACACTAAGTCATTTATATTCACCCTTTTATTTCATGATTCACATTACTCAAGTTACTACTGAAAATAATAAGCATGAACACACTCAATCATTATATAATCCTATCCCTATATACACCTCAATAGCCATAACCCCCAAGTCTCAGTATTTCATAATAACTTAGTAATTGTCTACATTTAATCTCACAAGAGTCATTGACCTTCTTAACAGTTTTCACCAAGGTTAACTTTCAAAGATTGGATCACTAGTGACATAATAATTATAACCCACATTATGCATTCCCACTTTAAACAACAATTAACAATTATCCAACTATCCAAACTCCGTGCCTAAAGGCATAGGCATGAATTCTCCCTTCAATCTACATCATATTAAGTGATAGAAATAATTTATAATGGCTCAATTAAGAAACACTAGACTACATGGGTGCCAAGCAGTTGTAGAAGAATTATAGCATGATCCTTGACTTACAGAAGGAAAAATAATGGAGATAGGCATGAATCTGTGGGTTGTAGCCTCCCTTTCGCTAAATTTCGTTCCTCCCTTCTCTACAAGCCTAGGGTAACCCTCAACAATTTTGGTACTTAAAGGAATAAGGAGATAATAAAATTATTCCACTTTTTAATTCAGGCCCGTCGGATCCAGCCATGGCGCCTCAGGCCGGACAATGTTTTACTCCAAACTCAAAATAAAGCAAACTTGATGGAGTTGGAAAGAAGACTCATAGACTTTTAATTTGATAGGTCACTACCACCGAATTCATTATAGGCTGCGAACTATGGTTGTTTGAAGTTTACCCGAGTTTAAACTTATGTCCGAAATTAAGTTGGAAAAATACTTTCAACTTAACTTTGTGTTAGGAGCATTATTTGACTTTAATTCACAGCTAATACACTCTCATACCAAGGAATTGAACCTAGTCTTATGACGAATGAGATTCGTATACCTTTACCATGTCACACCCTGATATCAATAGGGTGTGATGGGTACCCGACCCCATGCTTGGAGCCGAGCGAACCCGCTGCTTCATAGTACATACTTAATCTCCTTAGACTTTTACATCAATAAGAAATGGAAAAAAACATAACTAATCTTCCCAAATTATTATTTTTTTCAAAATCTATCATCCCATAAAACTCGTGACATACGACATAATAACATATCGGTTGGTGACGCCGCTTACAAAGATGACACTCTATACCCACGACTCTGTATGCAAAGTCTCTAACTTTGAACGAAACATCATATCGCATATACTCTGACTCGGACGCACTCCAGGAACAAATGGAGTTGCTAACCCTGTTGGAACATCTTCTACAATAGCTTCTTCTCATCTGGGTGTACTTGCGCGGCATGAAATGCAGCCCCCCGGAGAAAAAGGGGGTCAGTACGAGTAATGTACTAAGTATGTAAGGCATGAAAATCAGCATAACAAAGAACATAAGGTATGAACAACCATATCATAGAATCATAGAACATATAGTGAGATAAGAGAGTATCCTATACATATGAGTGCCCTTTTAGGCCAGATGTCAAGCATGCTTGTCTTTACTTTAAAACATTTCTTTTTCATATAATTAGAAAATAAAAGTCATATCACCGAACAACGTCGGCTCGCCCACATATGTCCCGCGTCCGAGCATCCCGCATTCGGGATGGAAATTACTCCAACTGATCAGGTGGGAATGCGTCTATAACGCCACATATACACCTCCCCATATCCCCCATATACATATACATATACATATAGACAGCATGCAGGAGAGCTCAACTAAAGTCATGTATCTATCGGAGTGACGGAAGGTCGGTAACCTCCGATTATATTATGGATTAATCATGGTCACTTTGTCTCACCTTAAAGGAAAAATCATTATAAGATGAGATTATCAACATAGGATAATATTAAGAGAACGTAGAATAAGGTCACAGTCTCGTAAGATGCCAAATCGTATACATACGCAAATAGGACCAATTTTCAAGACTCGTAGAATAATCGGACTGAGCTATGATTCAAAATCAAGATAAGAGTCATGTCAAGTACCTTTCAAAAATTACCATGGATTATATAAAAATAAAACTTTTGGAATCATATACACGTATCTAAGAACGAGAAAAATATCCTTTGGAAACTCAAGAAAATGGGCCATCCTAATGGCTCTACGAATAAGACTTCCTTGAAATTGTATAAAATGTCATATACTTGTCTCATAAAATCATGCCAAAATAAAGGGTAGCTCTATATACTTATGTCAAAACATGCCAAGAGAAAGAAGGGTAAACATTACATACATGAAGTTGTTCTTATCATAGCCATCGTAGACATATTCTCATCCTCGACATCATCAATGTCGTTGTAAAACATATCCATCGTCATTGTCATAAAAGCTTGTAATATTGTAAACCTTTGTTTTGGGAAACTATAGATATTTTGGAAAACATTGACGGGTTATAGGAAAAAGTAGTCATTTCCTTGGGACCATTGACACCTAGCTTTTGAAAACAAAGAATATATGGAAGCACTTATGAAACCATAGCATTGGAATCATGCATTGAAAAAAAAAGGTAAGCCTTACTTACCTTGTCCGCTTCCTTAGTCACCCCACTTAACTCTTGGCCTTTCCAAAATCTATAACAAGATTAATCAATGCCAACATTAGCTATAGGTATCCAAGAACCTCATTCTAAACTAACATTTTGCCTACCGAAAATTCGACAGCACTTCCCCTGTAAATACACCATCCCCGAGAATCTAACTCGGCCAATTTTATCAACAACAATCCGAGATTTCAACTCGGTCAATTTACCACAACCATACCAAATTAATATACTACTTTCTCCAAGACCTTCCAATTCCAATAAGAACAATAACAATCTAATCCCTTCTTTCAATTTCAATTACCACAACCCAATAATTTACACACTAACCACATCATACTAACAATATTAGCTTCCATATATGCAAGAACATTATATTAAATTTACAAACTTCTAAAACAAGTCTCCAACTACTACAACTTTATAAGGATCCTTAAGCTTTTATTAGCAACATAGAATCCATAACAACAACTAAAACACTAAATAGAATCAATTCACCATAACTTGTCAAACCACCCCCATATTTGGACACACAACTACATGCATATTTTCATGAATTTTTCATCCATTTATTCACTCTACAACATATACCAACCATCCATAACATATAAAGAAGATTGAAAACTTACCTTTTCCACTTAGTTCTTCAACTTGGCTAGAATTGTGCCTTGCAAGAATGAATAGTCTTCTTGTTCCAACAATCACTCTATGTTGATTAGGGCCTTCAACTTGCTTGGAATACTAGAAGAAATAATTTTTGAAACAAGATTTCAAGGGATGAAATCCTTAGCTATGCCAATTTTTCCTCTCTTAATTTTTTTTCCCTTCTTTCTTTCTCCAACTTTTTTGAAAGTTCTAGGAATGGAAAATAAGATGACTACTAAGTCATATTTGGACTTATCTACTTCTTTTTCTCTTTTTTTTCTTGAAGCTTCTAGAAAATAAAAAAACCAAGATGACTAATAAGTCATCTTTTGGGCCTTTTTCTCTTCCTTTTTTTAAATCCATATGGGATTTGCCATCACTATGGATGGCCACCTAGGCCCAAGTGGTGATCAAGTCCATATTTGTTTCTCTAGCCATTCTTGATATTTCCAATTCAAAATTTTCATAAGCAACTTGTGTGCTAAACAAAAAAAATATGGCCTTGTTTTAAACTTTCCGTGATTTTTCTCGAATTATCCGAAAATACCAAAATGCGGGATATAACATACCACATATACTTTTAGTAACAACGGAATAGGTCATTACACCTTAGGTGACTATGTAATTAGTTATGATCATTAGTTTTCTGTTCTTGCTTAGTTGACTCCTATAGTGCTTCATTGTTGTAAATAGGTTGTTGTCTTTCTCTTACATGTGCATTCATTAACTCTGTTTCCTTTCTCCATGTATTCTATTTCTTCACTTTTATTTCTTGTTCTACCTTGTGTTAGATCCTGCTTAGTTACTTGTGATGTACTTACCTTGTTTATATGTTATTTATACTTGCTTTATCTGTGGGGATCAGCCGACCTATGGCAACTGAATACCATTTGCTTGGTACTCATATTACACTTATGCACCCTGTATATCATAGTATGGGTTATCGTCGGTGATTTAGATTTTGTGCAAAGAAGCTTGGATTCATAGATTTGGTGAGCTCCTGGCTCCCGAAGTTGCCGATTTCCATTTGTTTTAGTCTAAGACTAGTCTTTACTTACTTTCGAAGACTTTCTGTATCTATATTGTAATTGTAAATGCCTTGTACTCTTATTTTGGTTAGATGCTAAAATATTGATTGATGTTAGGTCTTGGGGATGGTTCTTTGGATATGTACCTATGTTGGCTCCTCCTTCTTCTCATTATTATTGGTTTGTGTTTCTTTTGTTTCTCTTCCACTTTATAGCCCGTTGCTTTAGGCTCCAGGCTATGAGTTAGGCTTACCTACTGATGCATTGAAGTAGGTGTCATCATTACCTGAGAAATCAGATCGGAATAAATGATTTGTGAGCTATTGCATGAAAGCCGGAGTTTTATACTGTGTGCACCTAAAGAGTAGCGGTTGCAAGTTTTTCTTGTCATAAAAAAATAAATAGCATATACAGTGTCACTTTAATTTTTACACACTCATCAGGTTACCACAAAGGTATTATGAATAATTCTTTATAAAAAGTATTACTTTGTACTTTTAAAGTTAAAAAAATAATTTACTTTCTAAAAAGATAAAAGCAACTTGATAATATAAATAATATTTCTATTTGACCCCGACTTTCTTCTATCGCTACAATTATAGAGAAGTAGCGAAATATCTGGAGGTCAATTCTTGACATATTATCATTCTTGTATGAAATTTATAGGATCTAAATTATGTGCACTAACAATATAAATTTATTTTGTAATTTAATATGTGATAGTGTTTTTTTTTATAAGAATATATGAATTAATATTTATTATAAATATCTATCATTGCAAGAAACTAAAGATATATACAATAATTCATTATTATGCCTCTTATATATCACAAATTAATTTACAGACATTTAATTCAATGTCATAATTTTTAGTATAGATATTTAATTTAATATCGATAATAAACTTATGGCATTCTTAACAATGACAATTACCTTACAAGACTTATGAGAGTTACAAATATTGTACTATATTAACAAATGTAATCATCACTTCAGTTTTGTGGAAAATGTTAGGTTCAGCAAAACCATCTGGCATCAACACGCACAATTGGTAAATCCTAATATTTCTTGTTTTTACTGAGATGAAATGTGTTGGGAATAGGAATAGCACTGGAGCAGGGTGGAGCAGATGTGGGATGGATTTAGACTTGAGCCGCAAAAAATTTAATTTGCCTTGCATGACATAATTTGTTGTTTTAAATTCACTCCGCCCGCCCACCATAACCGCGCTATTTTCCATACTTCTTTGAACTAATTTGACAATATAATATGCTATTCTTAAAATTCTTTGTTCAAAATTGTGCTAAGTAATATTAGTTACCATATCATGCGTCACATTGCTGGATCCTATTTCTGTTACTGTTCTATTAGTGTTTGGGGTGACCTCCCTCGAGGGGAGAAGAGATCACTGTTCCATTGCTTGCCGACTCTTGCTTTTCCTCATTACCTACTAAACATATCAGATCTGTTTTAGGTTTCACCACCAACTTGATGATTTTTTTCTTCTTCCTTCATCTTCCCATTTCTGATTAATAGGCACACGTTAGCAATTCACGCTATTGTGCAGCCAACATTGCTGGTAGTTAAAAAGCTTTTGGAAACACACTTTATGATCTCCAACAATCCATAGCATAATTTTTCTTCCTCATATTTTTCCATGTTCCCCAAAGAAGTTAAAGTTTGATATTTCTTAAAATAATTGAATAATATATATATATATATATAAAAAAAAAATTATTCAAAGTCCGATATCCACATTGAAATCCTACTAAATTTGAATTTGCGTAAAAAAAATTCACATTGAAGGTAAAACGCTCCTCCCTAACAAAGACAACTCTATACCCAGAAGGACTCGGATCCAAGACCTCTGGTTAAGAATGAAATATTCATCTACCAAATAACTATTATATTGAATTATTGATGTTTAAAAGTAGTTCTTAAAATGTCTGTTCATATTGTTTCATTGACAAATATAGGAGAAATTACCAAAAATTTTATGATATTAAAATATTTCAATCATGACCTGAAAATCGAAAATAACTATGGCGCACATCCCAACCCAATCGAAAATAATAGTGATCCGAATGCACTGGATCTCACTACCTAATCAACTGCCACGAGAATAACTATGGCCAAAACCTTCATCCAAAAAGGGACACAAAAGTAGGAGTGAGTACAATCTACATGTACTCAGTAGGTTTGACCGTCTGGATATTAGAAATTAATTAAATATGCAATAAACTAGGAATGGTTCCATTTGTATACAAAACAATCAGTCTGATATCGGTGCCACCAATTTATATAGAACGACATAAATAAAGTAAACACACAAGTTTAGACATACATCAACATCATCAGATAAGTTCAAAAATAAAGGCACAACAACATGCAATGCAATGAGATAAGATGAATGCAATGCATGAGTGGTACTAGTGGAATCCAGACTGTCGCATAGCCTGTCGTATACACTTGTTGAGGCGAGCTTCCAGACACGATCCATGGGGACCTCGCAGACCATACACCTCAATCACAAAGTATCAACTACCTTGCTACCTGACTCATGGTCAAGGACTCATGATATCAATATCTCATCCACCTTGCCACTTAACTCGTGGTCAAGGTTTTTTTTAAGATGTTTCATTTTCTTACAAGAAGTTGTTGCCACAATCTTACTTTTCATGTTCCCTGATATGAATGTATGAGGATGAATGTATGTCAATAACACAATTATAGGAGTACAATCAACTCAATACAAACCTCAAAGTGAACAAGTTCTCAAAACTCCAATTTTATGATAAACACCCTCTTAAAAATCAATGGGAAGAAACAAATTTTAAAACAAGAAACACTCCTTTGAAAAATCTCTTTAGTTCTCAAAAAAAGGCCACAAACCACAATTCTCCTCAAGTATTTCATTGCTCAAAATATCTCATGCCTCATCGCATTTCATTTCACAAAATATCTCATTTCTCTAATCATTTCAGGCCTCAGCGCATTTCATTTCACAAAGTATTTCACAAGTATTTCATTTCTCAAATCATTTCACAAAGTATCTCATTTCGCAAATCATTTTACTTTTTAGAAGCATTTTAATTTTCAAAAGATAGGTCTCAAATCAGTGATATGGAGCAATTTCATGAACAAGCACAACAAGTAAAGTTCCCCTTATGGTCATAACAATACAACAATCGATCCAATCATGATACGATCCCATCCTATAGTCTTTAACATAAGAATAACTAATTTACCAACTCCAATCTCAAAGAGGGATAGCCAAACCTAACTCGATAGCCGAAACCGCACGCGAACACCTGTAACCGGACAATTCCACTCAAATTCCAACTCCAAAATAATTTTCCACTATCAAGAATGTTAAGTGATCATCAAAAGGAGCCCAACAGTAACACCCCAAATATTTCTACACCAAGATCCAAACCATTTTTCATATGTGAATAGGATCGAATTCGATGACTTATAGTTGTTTTTATGATTTAGGATCAATTTCTAAGTATTTGAAGTATATTAGATGTGTTTTAGGGTCATAAGGGATCTCTAACACCAAGCCATGTCCAAACAATTTCCATCGGCTAAGTTTTCGTATAAGTCTGGAATAGGGTCAACTTCAAATGCTTATATCTCTTATTATATAGGGAATTAGCTGTTCCATGACCTACCAAATTAAAGGTATTTGAATTCTCTTTCCAACTCCACCAAGTTTGCATCATTCCGAGTTTAGAGTAAACTTTTATGACAATTTTACTATAGACTATCACTGCAGAGATTTTAGGCCTCGAGAAGGAGTGGCGCCCAACGCCACTATAGCGCCCAAAATAAGCTGCAGTAGTTTGGCATTTGGTGAGACGCACCACTATTGCACCTGTAGGGTTTTGAGCTCGTTTTTCAGATTTTTTTGATGAAGGGCATCTTGGACTATTACCTAAATAAATATATATGAACTTGGACGTGTTTGGGGGTCATTTTTTAGTCTTTCACCTCCCCAAAACCCTAAACTTCATCCTCCTCTCTCTCAAGTCACCCCCTCCAATCTTTTTCTCTCATACTCAAGGATGCAAGCTTCCCAATTGAAGTCCTAACATCAAGACTTCTTCAATTCTTCTTCAAATTCCTCTCTAAGGTATGTTGGTTTTCATCCATGGGTTCTTCCACCCATGGAGCCCAAATGTTTTCTCAAGTTAGTATTTCAATTTTAATTGATGAAATCTTATGGGATTCTACATGATGGTTCCAAATGTATAGATTAAGGTATATTTTAAGTTTATTTACTCCTATTGATATATATGTATATTGACTCTTAATTTCAAGTGATGAGTTTTTATGAATTTTCATACTACGATTCCAAATACATAGATTCTTGAATATTTGAAATTTATTTACCTATATTGACTTATGTTGATTCTTATTTACATGAAATTGATGTTTTATCAAGGTTCTTATATGAAGGTTTGTAAGGTAGTTTTAAAGTGCATATGGTGGGTTGTTTTTAAGATGTTTGATTGGATGCATTCATATCACTCTCATGCATACAAGTATCCTTTAAATGTATTTGAAGGTCTTTTTGAAATGAACCCACCTAGTTTCCTATGGTAAAGTAAAATTGAAATGAAGTTTGACTCCAATAAATGTTATGAAGTAAATGTTTATGAAGGGGAGTCTTTATGAAATGATTGATTGATGACATGGTTTCTTAGCCAAATAAAATTGAATTGAAGACTAAATATTTGGAGGATAATAATGAGAAGGGCAACTTACAGAAATCCACTAATTTAGGAGCTAATTACTCAGCTACATGCTAGTTTGCAATATTATTAATCTCATCAGATTTTGGCATGCCCAGATACATCCAGATACATGTATCGATCTCAGGATATATGAGGTCAAAATCAGATGTAATTTATTGTAGATACACTATATCCAAGTGGATTCACATGTATATGGGATACATAGATAAATCTTGCTCGTCTCTCTCCCATTTCGCTCGCCACTCTCTTATATATGAATCTAGTATCCCAGATACATACGAATCACACCAGATACATACATATACAGGTATCTAGTGTGTATCTAGTGTGATTCACATGTATCTGAGATACATAGACAAATATTGCCCTCCTTCCTTCTATTGTCGCTTGTCTCTATCTCTATTTCAGTGTATCTGATAGCAAACAACATGTGTCTAGATGTATTTAATTTTAAATACGGCATGAAATTATTAGTTAGTAATATAAAATAGAATAATTTTAAATTATAAAGAAAATCAATAAATATGATAGAAATGTTTGTGTAATTAGCTAGTTTCTCTTAATAATAACAGTGATAGGGGATATTATATATGCTTTTTAATAAACAAAGATAACCCACAATTGAAATTTACAATGAATTCCCTTTACGTCTTGAACAGTGAACGCAAACAAAATTTAAGAAGAATTGACCCACACGGTTATTACTTTAATAAAATCTTTTACGTATTATTTATGTATTATCTCTTTGATGTAATCCCTACATATTTAAGAACACATAAGGCTGATTATTTGAGCTCGAGATATTTTTTCATGTAAATATTATGGTAGGGACATTTTTCCTTTATGAAAACTACGATCTACATATCTTCTGAGGCAAATTAAATAGGAGTCATCCTATTTAATCCACACACCCACACAAACCCACAAAACCCATGCTCCTCCAACACACACACCATGCAATAATATAATTTTATTTTTTGAAACTATTAGTTATATTGCTTCTTAGTTTTTTTTTTGTGTAATTTTCAAATTGATAAATTTTGTTTTAAATTATTTGAAGAGTCTATACTCAAATTCTTAATCAAAATAAAATCTGTTGACCTTCGTACTAATTCCGAGCCTCTTCACATAAATTGAGGCAAAGAGTACTAAATAAAAATTACTCAATTTTAGCAACTAATTAGATTGTAAATAAAATGGAATAGTTTCATGGCGATTGACCATCTGTACCAACTCACACTTTTTAATAACAGAAGACTTGAGATATAAATTACTAATTCCAACCACACACAAACACACACATGCATTCCATGCACAAAATATAATAGACAAACAATGTTTTCAAAAACTTACATGAGCTAACTTAGAAATTGAACAAGAAGTTACATGAAAACATTCAGAAAAATACCATAAACAAAGGCCTTAAAACTCCTATAAATACCTCAACATATGAACTCCTCAAAGCATCACAAGCTAAAGCAACAAAGCAATAATACATTACACTTCCTCATATTCGTATATAATTAATTCTAAGAGAAGAGAAATGGAGAATAATGGAAAGGGAAAAGAAAGCAAACCAAAGAATGGCAGTGTGTTTCCAAAGAAAGACAAGAAGTCAGTGAAGGCAATGGCTGTTGAAAAGATAGGCAAAGCTGTGGTGTCCACTTTCAAGAATGATAAGAAAAAGATTAACCCCTGTGATGGCACCTCTTAGTCCCCTTACTATAATGAACTTGCTTTTATGATTGTGCTTATATTATATATTGAATAAAATATTTATGTAATACATATGTATTTAGAGGGTTTAACTTATATACATCGCCAATATTGTAAAAAATGTTTACACTATTTGCTGATTCTTTATAATACTGTTGACATATATAAGTTAAAATCATTAATAAATTATGGTGTAGTTTTTTTTTTAATTAGAGTGATATTTCCTTTATTAATTTATCTTCAAGTATTTTGTAAGTTGTAACACGAGTCTTCGTTTTCGTTTGCTCATTATATTCCGTTGTTAATTTCTAAATTTAAACCATGGAGAATTTTAGAAGGTCAGTTGTTTGTTTATTTGAACCCTCCCCATTTCCCCTTCCCCTTCCCAGCATCCCGTATCCCCAATTTTTTTTTGTTTTAAAAAAACTGAAAAAATCTACTTATCATCTTTGTTACTTCGACATTGGTTGACTTAGGGCCCTTTTAATCTACTCACTCTATTCTATCTTAAATGAATTTTTGAAGCTTTTTTCATTGTTTAAAATATTTGAATTGTTTAAAGTCAAGATGAATGTTTGAATTTTTTTCATATTTGCCCTTTATTTTAATGAAGTTTGATATTTTTAAGAGATAAATTACACTACTTACAAAATTACATTTATAAATTCACAAAAAACAATAGTGAAAAGTACACCATGTGTGTAAATCAAAAGAGATGTGAGCCATGGAAACAACGTGTGATCAATGGATACATTTTGAAGGAATTTTAGTGCTTATTCTTTTCAAGCAATTTAATGTATAGACATTAAACGTTGAAGTTGAATCAACAATTTTAGTGCTTTTTCCCAAATTTGTGTAATCATTAAATCTTACATTATTTACATATGAATTTCTTTTGCCCCAATAAATATATATTTTAAGCGCAGATATACATAAATGTGTTATTTAACTTGATCTTAACTGATATTTATGTCCTTCAACTTTTAAGTGTACACAAGTTGATACTTAAACTTGTATAAAGTTAAACAAGTAAAAACATGTGTCCTATATGACAGTACAAATCAGTTCAAAGATATTCTCATATTCATATTATTTGTGTCACGACCCAAGCCTAGGGCCTAGACGTGACATGGCGAATGAGGAATCCGAAAGTACCTCAAACAAGCCTCTTAACATTCTTTTAGCCTTTCATAGGTAATGATGATAAATAGACAAGTAGAAATCATAATAATAAATCTTCAACTTACATATGTCCAACAATACCTCTAACTATTAGATTTAATGGGGCTAAGACAAGTTTCTAGCTCATCCTCAATCATAATAGAAGAAATGCCATAATAAAATATCTTAACATATCATAAGCTAAAAAGATAATTGAGTATTGTTCCCGGAATATGGGAACTCACCAAAAGTAGTCTTCAATGGAATATCAACTAGCCACGTGGAGGAGAACGAGGAGGAGCACCGATCCCTACATGGTGATATCATGTAGGCAAAAGAGTATGCGTTAGTACTTTGAATGTACTAAGTATGTAAGGATGCATGAACATTAAGAAAATATTATAACATTTATGTAATATGGAACATAATGTAATACATGCATAATAAATCATATGGATATCCTTTAAAACATTCATTTTGTGGGAAAATAACCATAACCGACATTTAAGACCATGCGAGCTATTACATGGAATCCAACATAACCCCCTACGTTGGCCGGGGAGACTACTTGCCAGGTAGAACTCCGTCAACTTCATTCATTTCTTTAACTTTAACTTTAAAGGCTATTTATGGATCCATTAGCCTAAGCCTACAAGGGCTCCTATGTTGGCACATAGTTAATGAGACAAGGGGTTGCTACTAGGATTCCCTTACCGAATCTCACCTCAATGCCTCATTCGGTGCTAAGTTAATCCCACGGAATAGTTTAATACTTCAAAATATTCATAGCATATAACTTGAGAATTTAAAATCATATTCGGTAGAATATCTCATTAAAATATTTGAAAATTCAAATATGCAAGAATTGTCCTTATTGCATAAAGAATCCATCATTCATATTATTTCATCATTCTTTCATTTAATAAGACTCCCTTTTTGATCATAGATATTGCTTTTATAAACATTTATTTGGAGTCAAAGCTTTCAAGTCAAACTTTATTAAAAATATAGTAAAACTAGGTGAGTTCAAATCACTTCAACTTGCAAATATGTATGAAATAAATATATATAAATACTTTGAAATCCATTAATTAAAAATCATGCTTTAAACAACCACCATGAATTTTAAGAACCTTTAAATAGATAAATAGAGGAATTACTTGCAAACCATCAATTCATACATATGAAATTATATTGCATCAAAATTGACCAAAAATCATTAGTTTAACCATGATTCATACTATTAAGTAAAATTAAGAATTAACATAAGAAAATATTACTTGAAATCAAGATATTTAATTGAAAGAGTTTTTGGACTACATGGGTGGAAAAACCCATGGATAAACACCCACATAACTTAGAGTAAAGCTTAAAGAAAATAAACATAATTTATCATATAATCAAAATAATTTAGACATGAGAGTGGAAGGAATACTCTCATTGAAACCTTACATACCTGGAGACCGAAGCTTTAGTTGGTACCGAAAGACTTAATGAACACTCTTGAGTCCTAGCTTCTCTCCTCGCCGGAACGTTTTGTGTACTATCCGAAGTATATGAATCACCGGAATAGTATTTCTTCACTACTAAGAACTAAAACTATATTTGAGAATGTGTAAAGAAGTGTATAGAGAGAAGATTTGTTTGAGAAAGCTTGATGAATAAAATGAGGAAATAAGCTGGGTATTTATAGGTGGGAAAGATGACTTAACAATAAATAAAATAATTATAAAAAAAAATCTAAAAATTTAGTGGAATATATTGATGTCATGGATGATGTTAAATGGAGGACAATTTATGTCATGAGTGATGTCAAATGTATCTAGATCTTTCTATGGTAGGTGAAATGAGTTATCTTTGACAGAATACTCTTTTTGGGAGCTACGTTTGAATAAGATAAATTCCTTATTAGGATTTGGTGTCTTCATAAGAATTGTAGATATGGAAGTCTAGTTTCATATCGTTCAAGAATCAACCAATTTGGATAAACTTATAGTGAGATATGATTTTTCTTCTATAAACACTCATTTCCGTTACATCATCCTACCTTACAAAAATTAATTTATTTGACATACTTAACCTCCGAATATTAAAATATGGTCTTCATAAAAGTTGTAGGTAATGATCCTGTGGTTACTCATAAATTTTAATCACTCTATTTGGATATTCCTATGACAGGTTATGCCCAAAATACAGAGGTTGTATCATGTTTAGGCGAAAATTGAAATATCGTACACAATGTTTTTAGGGGATGTTACAATTTGAAAGAAGTATTTAACATGTTTGTACTTTGGAATGATGATAAATATCAGTCGAATAAACTCATTACCATTCAGTAGTTCAGACTTGTATTTTTCTCGTTTAGAATTTTGTGCAACTCATCACATGTGTATTTATACAATTTTAAAATGTTTATATTCATTAGTTCGAAAACAAATAAAGCTTAAATATAATGAAATTCAACTTTCAAAACCTTAGTAGTGGTTTAAATATTTTTGAAAATAAACTATCATCATGAGTAATCCAGAATACTTCATTCATTTCCAAGAAATGTATATAACAATTTCATAGGTCGTCAACTGAAATTAATAAATACAAAAAACCAAAATTATGTAGGAGTCATCCTAATCAATCCGCACACCCACACACAAACCCACAAAACTCATTCCCATCCAACACATACACCCCATATATGCAAATGACAAACTAAGTAGGAGTAATATAATTTCAATTTTTACTAACACACACAAACACGTATTCCATGCAAGAAATAATCAACAATCTTCATTTAATCTTATATGAGCTAATTACTCAGAAATTCAACCAGAGATGCATGAAAACATTCACGACCATAAACAAGAGCCTCAAAACTCCTATAAATACCTCAACGTATGAACTCCTCAAAAGATCACAAGTTAAAGCAACAATATATATTAATTCCACTTCCTCATATTCATAAGTCATCTAAGAGAAGAGATTGTTTGAAGTATCGTGTGACCATCTCATCTAAAAGTTTAAGTTGTTATAGAGAGCACAATTTTATTTACTTAGTTATATTCTCAACAAAGATATGGAGAAAAATGGAAAGGGAAAAGAAGGCACATCAAAGAATGGTAGTGTGTTTCCAAAGAAGGATAAGAAGTCAGTGAAGGCAATGGTTGTTGAAAAGATAGTGAAAGCTACCACCTCCACCTTCAAGAATGATAAGAAAAAGATCAACCCTTCCGTTTAATTGATGAAATTTACTTTCAGTTGCCTTACCTTGTGCTAATATTGAATAAACGTATTTCTTTGATTCAAATGTATTTCACAAGTTTAACTAGAATTTTTATACTATTCTTTACAGTACTGTGTTGATGTATATAAGTTAAATTTCTAGTATTTTGTATTTCTACGAGGGTGATTAAATTTGCAAGTTAATATTTTTTTCAAGGATGTTGTAACATGAATGTTAATTCGTTTTTGTTTGTTACTTTTCTTCTTTGATCTCTTCATTGTATACCGATCGATGGTGCATATAAAAAAAAACATTTTTTGCCAATTATTCACTAAAAAGCATAACCGTTTATTGGAATAAATACAAAAAATTGCGGCACACACAGACATTACATATTATAATAAGGTTGGTACAACTTGCAAAGATCAAAGACCAATTTGGTAATTTACTTCTCTCCTAATCACTTATAAATCAGAGAGTAAGTTAAATAAATGAGTAACAAATTTTAAAACCATCAGGGCATTTTTATCTATTGTAGTAATAAAATAATTTAAAATCTCAATAATAACATAGTTATATGCACGCTAGAATAGTAACGTAGAGAGATGGACAAATTTGGAGATAAAGCAATCTGCATATATACCAACACAAGCGTAATTAGATATTTTTGTTCTAAAATTAACCATCAATTAAAGAAACTACATTAAATTCTTAACATAAAAAGCCCTGAGATGAAAGAAATAATGTCTGAAATTGTTCTACCAGCTATTTATTTTACGTTCAAAATGGCATATACAGCTCATTGCACCCGATTTGCTTAGTGCGGGTTACCTATCTTGTGTGGTGTTATGACCCTTTAGGTCATTTCCTCTGTATTCCTATCTTTTCAGAGTTCACAACTTTCCTGTAGTGACTCCAAGTAATTTATAATTTGTTGGGGCTGACATTTTGGTCGCCTGATCGTTCTCTTGGGTTTTATGCCAGTTTCTGTGTTTTGGAGCTCTTAGAGTCTAAATGGTTGACTTAGGTCAAAACTCTAGGAAAATGGCCTCATAATGGAGTTGTGACGGTCTAATCAGCTCCGGAAGAGTCAATTTAGGCTAGTGGCATAATAGGCTCTGGCCCCGAGGCTTTCGGTGTGAATTTGTGCCATTAGGCCTTTTTACTTTGGCCTAAGTTTACTATGGTCAACATTTTGGAAGAACAGGCACGGATTAAAATTTCTTTAGCGCGGTTAACTCCAGAATGTCGAGTTTGGTCTAAAAAGACTTTTAGTTTGGGTCCTAAGGCTTTCGGTGTGAGTTTGAGCACTTAGACGAGGGTTTGGAAAGCTTAAAGGCCTAGAGTTGACTTTGGTCAAATTTGAAGAATTAGTTGTCATATGGCAATTTCGTCAGAGTCATTAGCTTCGGAATGTTGAATTTGGTCTAGAAAGACCATTCGTTTGGATCATGAGATCTTCTTTTTGATTCTGGGAGTTTAGGGGACAAGTTGAGTTTAGGCCTAATAAGTCCCGAAGGGGTATTTTTGTCATAATAATTTTTTTTCAGAAATCCAATAATTTTACTGAGTCCGGAATGTTGATTTTAGTGGGTAGCATATCTTGTTTATTTTATCGGGTACCAAATGAATCTTGAGGATACTGCGGGTACTTTGAAAAAATAAAAAAATATCTAATATCTGGTGCAGACTTTTAGCGACCAGAAGTCACTTTAGTGACCAATTCTTCCTTTATTTTAAGCCAAAAATCAGCATTCAACCCTCTTTTCTAAATGCAATTTCTCTCTCATTTTAGCTCTTTTTTGGGTGATTCAAAGGCTGGATTGCTCAAAATTGGTGTGGCTATGCTTAGGGTGCTCGGGACTATTAGAGGACCTCTTTTGGAGGTATTTTTTGAGTTTTAGCTGCTGCTCTCTCTTCTTATTTTCTTTAGCTTTAATGGTGAGTGAAATGCATGGATTGATTTTAAGTTGTTCCGAACTCCGAATTGTATTTCGTTTTAGGAAACAAGTTCAGGGAGGTAAAATGAATCTTTTCACAAAGTCAATTTTGAGATTCCTGATGCTGGTTCCACAATTCCGTTATAGATTCAATTTTTGCTCCGTCTTTGATTATTGTGCTTTTAGTGTCAAAATGTTTGTATTGATGTCGTGATCAATATTTTATTACAGTGACAATAATTGAAGGTGATTCGTAAGTGAAAAGCTTCAAATTAATAGATTTAGAATGCGCGTGATCGGATTTGAGGTAGGCTATAATCTTTCACTTTGACTGAGTTTTATTAGATACTATATAGTATAAATTACATTTGATTTAGGTTAACACTTGATGAGTATAGAGTTTGCCTAATTTCATTCCATCTTCTTGGTTCCCGATTGAGCCTTACACTAGAGTAGCCTTGTGAAAGCCAAAGTTATTGTCTTTTATAGGATTGATATTGATTGCCTTAGACTAGGGTTGAGCCTTAAATACTTTAGCATGTGCTTTGTTTCCCTTATAGCTCGTGTAGCTTCCGATTGGGATTATCTTGGATGATGTACCTTCTACTAGGGCCTGAGACCTTAGTGGTTGGTCATAGCCGTAAGTTTGGCCAAGCAGTGCTCGGTTGTGAGATAGAGTGGCATATTTGGGGTAAGGCGTCAATCCTAAGATATTCATCCCTTGATCCAATTCTCAATTACTTCACTTTATATTTAGAGGTATGATTGTGGTGCCTTATCTACTAATGCCATATTGTTGGGCCCGAGGCCGTGTATGAGGAGTGACTAGATTTCCAGTCAGTTTCCTTTAGCCTTGGTTGTGTGGTAAGATTTTATATTACATTTCTAATTGCGTGTATCTTGGTTCGATGTTGATGATGACATGCTTGCATTGATTGAACATTTTCACATATTTTGTGGTGCGGTCCCAATTTCTTCATTGAATTTTCACTACTATTTTGAGAAGACACATTCTCAAACTTTTACTATTTTTAATTTGGTTTTAATAGTAGTTGTACCACCTGAATCACTTGGATATTAATTTTGAGACTTATGAGGCATCGAGGATGTACTTCTTTTCTACTGGCAGTATAAGAGGCATTGAGGATGCACTCAACTTTTTATTGATATTTGACGCAATGTCTCCCTTTTTCTACATTGGCTGCGTCTCGGATGCTCTTGACTTTACTTGATTATCCAATATGGCGTCGCCGTTTTCTACATCATCTTGGACACTCACTCTCCAGTACAACTACACGGATATCATATCTTATGTATAAGACCTGGTTTGGGTACAGAAAATGTATATGGACTTCCCGCATCACTTATGGGCCCCTCTGGTCGGTGTACCATTGAACTAGATTGTAACATCCCCTAAAAACGTTGTATACGATGTTTCAATTTTCGCCTAAACATGATATAACCTCTATATTTTGGGCATAACTTGTCATAGGAATATCCAAATAGAGTGATTAAAATTTCTGAGTAACCACAGGATCATTACCTACAACTTTTATGAAGACCATATTTTAATATTCGGAGGTTAAGTATGTCAAATAAATTAATTTTTGTAAGGTAGGATGTTGTGACAGAAATGAGTGTTTATAGAAGAAATATCATATCGCACTGTAGGTTTATCCAAATTGGTTGATTCTTGAACGATATAAAACTAGACTTCCATATCTACAAAATCTTATGAAGACACCAAATCCTAATAAGGAATTTATCTTATTCAAACGCAGCTCCCAAAAAGAGTATTCTGTCAAAGATAACTCATTTCACCTACCATAGAAAGATCTAGATACATTTGACATCACTCATGACATAAATTGTCCTCCATTTAACATCATCCATGACATCAATATATTCCACTAAATTTTCAAATTTTTTTTTATAATTATTTTATTTATTGTTAAGTCATCTTTCCCACCTATAAATACCCACCTTATTTCCTCATTTTATTCATCAAGTTTTCTCAAGCAAATCTTCTCTTTATACACTTCTTTACACATTCTCAAATATAGTTTTAGTCCTTAGTAGTGAAGAAATACTATTCCGGTGATTCATATACTCCGGGTAGTACACAAAACGTTCCGGCAAGGAGAGAAGATAGGACTCAAGAGTGTTCATTAAGTCTTTCGGTACCAACTAAAGCTTCGGTTTCCAGGTATGTAAGGCTTTAATCAGAGTATTTCTTTCACTCTCATGTCTAAATTATTTTGATTATATGATAAATTATATTTATTTTCTTTAATCTTTACTCTAAGTTATGTGGGTGTTTATCCATGGGTTCTTCCACCCATGTAGTCCAAAAACTCTTTCAATTAAATATCTTGATTTCAAGTAATATTTTCTTATGGTAAATTCTTATTTTTACTTAATAGTATGAATCATGATTAAACTAATGATTATTGCTCTATTTTGATGCAACATAATTTCATATATATGAATTGATGGTTTACAAGTAATTCCTCTATTTATCTATTTAAAGGCTCTTGAAATTCATGGTGGTTGTTTAAAGCATGATTTTTAATTAATGGATTTAAAAGTATTTATGAATATTTATTTACATACATATTTGCAAGTTGAAGTGATTTGAACCCACCTAGTTTTACTATATTTTTAATAAAGTTTGACTTGAAAGCTTTGACTCCAAATAAATGTTTGTAAAAGCAATATCTATGATAAAAAGGGAGTCTTATGAAATGAAAGAATGATGAAATGATATGAATGATGGATTCTTTATGCAATAAGGACAATTCTTGCATATTTGAATTATCAAATATTTTAATGAGCTATTCTACCGAATATGATGTTTGAATTCTCAAGTTATATGCTATGAATATTTTGAAGTATTAAACTATTCCGTGGGATTGACTTAGCACCGAATGAGGCATTGAGGTGGGATTCGGTAAGGGAATCCTAGTAGCAACCCCTTGTCTCATTAACTATGTGCCAACATAGGAGCCCTTATAGGCTTAGGCTAATGGATCCATAAATAGCCCTTAAAGTTAAAGTTAAAGAAATAAATGAAGTTGACAGAGTTCTACCTGGCAAATAGTATCCCCGGCCAACGTAGGGGGTTATATTGGATTCCATGTAATAGCTCGCATGGTCTTAAATGTCGGTTATGGTTATTTTCCCACAAAATGAACGTTTTAAAGGATATCCATATGATTTATTATGCATGTATTACATTATGTTCCATATTACATAAATGTTATAATATTTCCTCAATGTTCATGCATCCTTACATACTTAGTACATTCAAAGTACTAACGCATACTCTTTTGCCTACATGATATCACCATGTAGGGATCGGTGCTCCTCCTCGTTCTCCTCCACGTGGCTAGTTGATATTCCATTGAAGACTACTTTTGGTGAGTTCATATGTTCCGGGAACAATACTTCTTTATCTTTCTAGTTTATGATATGTTAAGATATTTTATTATGACATTTCTTCTATTATGATTGAGGGTAAGCTAGGAACTTGTCTTAGCCCCATTAAATCTAATAGTTAGAGGTATTGTTGGAAATGTGTAAGTTGAAGATTTATTATTATGATTTTCGCTTGTCTATTTATCATCATTACCTATGAAAGGCTAAAAAATGCTAAGAGGCTTGTTTGAGGTACTTTCGAATTCCTCATTCGCCATGTTACGTCTAGGCCCTAGGCTTGGATCGTGACATAGATGAGGGAGTTACATGGTCCTACTTGGCAGGTCGAGGACCATGGTGGGTCTATAAAATTGGTTATTGATGACTTCTTGATGTTAATAGTTTTTACTACAAACTTGCATTCACACGCATCGCCTATTACCAATATACTAATTTATTATTTGATTACCTAATTTTATGGAGGTCGGAGTATGTTTGTTATTGTTTGTACCTTTTGGGGCTATGAGCATCCGTGCGGTTATTATTTGACTATAATTGTACTTATCTTATGTTGCACTTGTAGTTAGTTAATAAGGGGTGTTAGTTTGGCTTCATTGTTGGTACTTCCTGCTAAGCTGAGTTGGATTGGTCTTTATGTTACCACCTAACCCATCGGGCCATGCGGGAATATATTCTAACACCTAGATAGAAGAATCCTTACATCAATTTTGAAAAATTAAGTCAATTGCGGAAGTTAAAAAAATATAAGAAATCTCTTTACTAATTAAAATAGTTATGAAGATACACTGAAAACCCTCCCAAAGAACTAGTGTATACAGGTACAAGTGCTTTTCAGGATACACAGAGTATAAATAAAACAAGACACATTTTCCATTATAGGGAAGGAGGAGTAGAAGTTGTCGGAGATCATCGTCATTTTAACGTATGAAACCTTACTAACCTTGCAATCAGACTATGCAAAGTAAAATGGAAAGATTAGTATCAGTTCAAACAACACGTACTGATAGGCATCATCGGTCAATCTGATACTCACTGCATAATATAAAGAAATCAACAAAGAAGAAAACATTCTATTGAAGAAATACACCACCAAGCTTTTATGCACAAACTTTTATAATTCTCATTTACCTCCTTACTATCATTCAAGAGTAATACTTATCCATTCTAGTTAGTCCACTTTCAACTCTAATCCAGATCAAGGCCTAGACCTTATAACACATAGAGGAATTTTCGAACTATGGGCCATCACTAATATTGTTTAATCACTCTACTTCCTTAAACTTTCACACCAACACCTGGACTAGAATAATTAGCATCTCACTTGAAAGAGGGAAATATTTAGATGGACTAAGACTTCTCTTTTAACTGTACTAGCCTGCTATGGCGGGACATAACTCGCTATGGCGGCCTCGTCATAGCGGGTGCATGGATAAAAAACCTCTGCATTCTCTCTCAAGCCTCTCTTTTACACATGCATCAATAAGACACCATGAATATCTGACTCTAAGTCACTAATCTCACTAAAAAATACATCAACTTCTCTCTATTTGTTTACCCACAACCTCATACCTAAAATACATAAGCCTCTAGCAAGCATAGCATAATTCGTACATGCATATACAAGAACACATTAGCAATTTACCATTTCAAGAGAAATATACAATTACACAATGTCAATCTCAATTATAACTGTCAACATGATAAAGACTTGGACCTTCAGTCTTTTCATAGCTATTATTACACATGATAAGCATATTTCATAACACATACTTGGTCCTCTCATGGAATCCATACCAAACTGTTAGATTATATATATATATATGTGTGTGTGTGTGTGTGTGTGTGTGTGTGTGTGTCTGTGTGTCGAAATGCAACACCCTATTCTTATATGTATGTGTCGGTACGTGACACTCGATCCCTATATATGTGTTGGACTGTGGCATCTGGTCCCTATATGCATATGTGCCAAAATGCGATACCTGATCCTTATATATATGTGTGTCAGCATGTGACACTTGATGACATTATATTTGTCAACACTAAGTCGTTTATATTCACCCTTTTATTTCATGATTCACATTACTCAAGTTACTACTGAGAATAATAAGCATGAACACACTCAATCATTATATAATACTATCCCTATATACACCTCAATAGCCATAACCCCCAAGTCTCAGTATTTCATAATAACTCAGTAATTCTCTACATTTAATCTCACAAGAGTCATTGACCTTCTTAACAGTTTTCACCAAGGTTAACTTTCAAAGATTGGATCACTAGTGACATAATAATTATAACCCACATTATGCATTCCCACTTTAAACAACAATTAACAATTATCCAACTATCCAAACTCCGTGCCTAAAGGCATAGGCATGAATTCTCCCTTCAATCTACATCATATTAAGTGATAGAAATAATTTATAATGGCTCAATTAAGAAACACTAGACTACATGGGTGCCAAGCAGTTGTAGAAGAATTATAGCATGATCCTTGACTTACAGAAGGAAAAATAATGGAGATAGGCATGAATCTGTGGGTTGTAGCCTCCCTTTCGCTAAATTTCGTTCCTCCCTTCTCTCCAAGCCTAGGGTAACCCTCAACTATTTTGGTACTTAAAGGAATAAGGAGATAATAAAATTATGCCACTTTTTAATTCAGGCCCGTCGGATCCCGTCATGGCGCCTCAGGACGGATAGTGTTTTACTCCAAACTCAAAATAAAGCAAACTTGATGGAGTTGGAAAGAAGACTCATAGACCTTTAATTTGATAGGTCACTACCACCTAATTCATTATAGGCTGCGAACTATGGTTGTTTGAAGTTTACCCGAGTTTAAACTTATGTCCGAAATTGTTACACCCGGCACTCTTGAGCTCGGAACGTATTCTTAAGTTCCTTAGACACTATCATGTGAGCCGGATAAGCTACAACACTATCAAACCACTCTAAGGAAAGAAGATTGTGATACCTCGCGAGAAGGGAGGTCGGAGATAGAGTCATAAGAATCCGGAAAGAGTTGGAGGCTAAGAAATGAGTCGTAGGACTCGATTTACCTACGTAAGCCACTAAGTTAAGAGTATTATACACTTAATTTGATTAAGGATATATCAAGCATATGTAGTGCGGATCACATGGGCTCTTAAAGTAAGACGAGATTATGAACCTGCGAGGAATGGGAAAAGACGACGCGTGGCAGCCAATGGAGGAGCGACACGTGGCAACACCTCAAGAAAGAAGGTGATGCACCTACTTAGGGTCAAGTAGGTGATGCAGCTGCTTGGGAGAGGTGGACCCCGCTGCCACGTGGCAGCCCTTAATTGGCAACATAACACGGTGGCCAATCATGGCTTGACACGTGTCATCTTAAGGGGCTGACACGTATCACCACCTAGGTCCACCTAAATATATGTATATATGACTAATGTATTCAGTTCTTATCCAAAAATATCAGCAGCAACAAGAGAAAACAAACCCTAAGCTAAGAGAGAAAAGTGTGACGGCTTTGGGAGAAAAATAAGGTAAGTCCCGATTTCGTTCCGTGAATTAATTATATAGCGTATACCACGATGATATGGATGTATTATTAGTATAAAATTAGAGTTTGGTGCAGCAAAAAACGGACAGCAAGCTTCCACGACGTTACAGCACGCTGAAAAAAAAGTTCTGAGGCACGATTTTGGAGAGTTCTAGCCAATTTCGGGAAAGGTAAGTTCTTCCCCTATAATTTGAAGTTTATGATGTTAAATTATGGTGTATTAAACACCTTAGGAGATGCTGGAAGTTGGGGAAAAGGTTTGAAAAGTTCGGCGTTCGAAATAAACGAATTTAGAATCGCTATAGTTAAGTTGTTGTCGAAATAAGGTGTTCTGCGCGTGGGGGCTGCTGATGGTTGTGTTGTGGCGTGTTGCAGGGTCTAAAATTTATCTAAACGAAGTGGGGAAGCTTCTATTTTCAGCTACATGACCCTCCGCTTTGCAATTAAAGAATTCGCGAAAGAAAGATTAAAAACTCTAGTTTTGGTATCTTAGTTTCGAGTGAATTGTTGGGGGTTTATATTGTGTAATTTTGATCGTAATATGTATATGTGTGGGCTGCTGGTTGCATTTTTGGTTGGCTGTAGGTTCTAAGTACATGGTTGGGAATTCGGATAGGGCACATTATAGGGGAGGTGTTGTCCAATTTTTGTCGACGCCTTAGCGAATAACATAACTAGTCGAGGAAACGACTAAGGAAATATACTCCATTAATACTAAGGTGTAACCTAAGATACTAGAAAGTTAAGAAGGGTTGATACTCATATTTATTTTATGTTACTTAGGTTTAAAGGACGACGAGATGAATGGGATAAAAAGTAACCTGTAACAGGTATGTAAAGCTATTCTTTCTTTTGGCATGTTTTGGAACAAGTATGTAAAGTTATTCCTTCTTTTGGCATGTTTTGGTATAAGTATGTAAAGCTATTCTTTCTTTTGGCATGTTTTGGAACAAGTATGTAAAGCTATTCCTTCTTTTGGCATGTTTTGGTAGAAGTATGTAAAGCTAACGTTTCTTTCTTTTGGCATGTTTTGGCATACGTATGTAAGGCTTATACTTTGTTTTAGCATTTCTCTGACATAAGTATATAAAGCTAATATTCCTTTTCATCATGGATTTTAAGAAACAAGTATATAACTTTCATATGATTTTAAAGAAGTTCTTGTTCGTAAAGCCGCTAGAATGACCAACTTCTCGACTTCCAAAAGATATTTTGTTATGCCTTGATATGTTTATATGATTCCCAAAAGTTCTATTTTGATATAACCCAAAGTAACTTTCAAAAGGTACTTGATATGATCCTTGTATGGATTTTGAATGATAGCTTATTTTGATTATTCCATCGAGTCTCAAATATGATTTAAATTGCATTTGGTTTCTCACTACTCCACTCGTGGATGCCTCAATGATTCTTTCACCGAGCCCGGGCCAGGTTTTGTTATCGTGTATACTTTTCTGCTTTGTTCGCCATGCCCCGGCGTGAGGGGGCAGGTACAACCTGTACATGGGAATTATGGAGTTATGATGTGCCATGTACACACATGATATGATATGATCTGATATGACCATCTGATATTATATGATTTGTTACGGAGATGTTCCCTACTCTGGAGTTATGATATGCTATGGCGCCAGTGACGGGGTGGCGACCATATTTTGTATTTGTTCACCGAGTTCGATAATGGGACCGGATATGGCATATGTTTCTCTGCATACATTATCTGTGGTTATGAAAAGCATTTTGGTATTCTGGATAGTTTGCTCATTTTTGCACCTTCTGTTTTGGTAATGGCTTTACTAGTTACAGTCCATGCTTTATATACTCAGTACATATATCGTACTGACCCCCCGTTCTCTGGGGGGCTGCGTTTCATGCCCGCAGGTACATATGTTCATTTTGGAAGTCCGCTTGCTTAGGGTTTCCACTCAGCAATGTTGGGAGCGCTCCACTATTCCGGAGCCTAACTTTTGATACTAGTCATTTGATATATATATATTTATTTGTCCAGAGGTACGGCGGGGGCCCTGTCCCGCCATATATTGTTGTTACCATTCTTAGAGGTCTGTAGATATATATGTATGAGGGTTATTTGTAAGTTTGTTTCTGTTGTGCTCATCCGATGTATTGCAAACGTTTTTGTGGTATGGCAGCCTCGTCGGCTCGCATGCCCTTTCCTGTCATGATGTAGGTGAATGAGGCTACAGGTTTATGAAAAAAAGTTTTTGACACATTGGGGTTTGTGTATGGTATCACATCATATACTGTTCAACTTAAGGGTAACTGATATATACGCATAAGGGGGGCCAGGTCGGACCCCAGTCGTAGCCCACTGGGTTGGGTCGTGACAGAAATTAAGTTGAAAAAATACTTTCAACTTAACTTTGTGTTAGGAGCATTGTATGACCTTAATTCAAGCTAATGCACTCTCATACCAAGGAATTGAACCTAGTCTTATGACGAATGAGATTTGTATACCTTTACCACATATACTTTTAGTAACAACGGAATAGTTCATTACACTATAGGTGACTATGTAATTAGTTATGATCGTCAGTTTTCTGTTCTTGCTTAGTTGACTCCTATAGTGCTTCATTGTTGTAAATAGGTTGTTGTCTTTCTCATACATGTGCGTTCCTTGACTCTGTTTCCTTTCTCCATGTATTCTATTTCTTCACTCTTATTTCTTGTTCTACCTTGTGTTAGATCCTGCTTAGTTACTTGTGATGTACTTACCTTGTTTATATGTTATTTATACTTGCTTTATCTGTGGGGATCAGCCGACCTATGGCAACTGAATACCATTTGTTTAGTACTCATATTACACTTCTGCACCCTGTATATCATAGTATGGGTTATCGTCGGTGATTTAGATTTTGTGCAAAGAAGCCTGGATTCATAGATTTGGTGAGCTCCTGGCTCCCGAAGTTGCTGATTTCCATTTGTTTTGGTCTAATACTAGTCTTTACTTACTTTCGAAGACTTTCTGTATCTATATTATAATTGTAAAAGACTTGTACTCTTATTTTGGTTAGATGCTCAAATATCGATTGATGTTAGGTCTTGGGGATGGTTCTTTGGATATGTACCTATGTTGGCTCCTCCTTCTTCTCATTATTATTGGTTTGTGTTTCTTTTGTTTCTCTTCCACTTTATAGCCCGTTGCTTTAGGCTCCAGGCTATGAGTTAGGCTTACCTACTGATGCATTGAAGTAGGTGTCATCATTACCTGAGAAATCAGATCGGAATAAATGATTTGTGAGCTATTGCATGAAAGCCGGAGTTTTATACTGTGTGCACCTAAAGAGTAGCGGTTGCAAGTTTTTCTTGTCTTAAAAAAATAAATAGCATATACAGTGTCACTTTAATTTTTACACACTCATTAGGTTACCATAAAGGTATTATGAATAATTCTTTATAAAAAGTATTACTTTGTACTTTTAAAGTTAAAAAAATAATTTACTTTCTAAAAAGATAAAAGCAACTTGATAATATAAATAATTTTTCTATTTGACCCCGACTTTCTTCTATCGTTACAATTCTAGAGAAGTAGTGAAATATCTGGAGGTCGATTCTTGACATATTATCATTCTTGTATGAAATTTATAGGATCTAAATTATGTGCACTAACAATATAAATTTATTTTGTAATTTAATATGTGATAGTGTTTTTGTTTTATAAGAATATATGAATTAATATTTATTATAAATATCTATCATTGCAAGAAACTAAAGATATATACAATAATTCATTATTATGCCTCTTATATATCACAAATTAATTTACAGACATTTAATTCAATGTCATAATTTTTAGTATAGATATTTAATTTAATATCGATAATAAACTTATGGCATTCTTAACAATGACAATTACCTTACAAGACTTATGAGAGTTACAAATATTGTACTATATTAACAAATGTAATCATCACTTCAGTTTTGTGGAAAATGTTAGCTTCAGCAAAACCATCTGGCATCAACACGCACAATTGGTAAATCCTAATATTTCTTGTTTTTACTGAGATGAAAAGTGTTGGGAATAGGAATAGCACTGGAGCAGGGTGGAGCAGATGTGGGATGGATTTAGACTTGAGCCGCAAAACTTTTAATTTTCCTTGCATGGCATAATTTGTTGTTTTAAATTCACTCCGCCCGCCCACCATAACCGCGCTATTTTCCATACTTCTTTGAACTAATTTGACAATATAATATGCTATTCTTAAAATTCTTTGTTCAAAATTGTGCTAAGTAATATTAGTTACCATATCATGCGTCACATTGCTGGATCCTGTTTCTGTTACTGTTCTATTAGTGTTTGAGGTGACCTCCCTTGAGGGGAGAAGAGATCATTGTTCCATTGCTTGCCGACTCTTGCTTTTCCTCATTACCTACTAAACATATTAGATCTGTTTTAGGTTTCACCACCAACTTGATGAGTTTCTTCTTCTTCCTTCATCTTCCCATTTCTGATTAATAGGCACACGTTAGCAATTCACGCTATTGTGCACCCAACATTGTTGGTACTTAAAAAGCTTTTGGAAACACACTTTATGATCTCCAACAACCCATATCATAATTTTTCTTCCTCATATTTTTTCCATGTTCCCCAAAGAAGTTAAAGTTTGATATTTCTTAAATTAATTGAATAATATATATATATATATAAAAAAATTATTCAAAGTCCGATATCCACATTGAAATTCTACTAAATTTGAATTTGCGTCAAAAAATTTCACATTGAAGGTAAAATGCTCCTCCCTAACAAAGACAACTCTATACCGAGAAGGACTCGGATCCAAGACCTCTGGTTAAGAATGAAATATTCATCTACCAAATAACTAATATATTGAATTATTGATGTTTAAAAGTAGTTCTTAAAATGTCTGTTCATATTGTTTCATTGACAAATATAGGAAGTAGGGGTTTTACCTAGTGCGCACCTAAAGAATAGCGACAGTGAGTTTCCCTTTTCATAAAAAAAAATAGCATATATAGTGTCACTTTAATTTTTACACTCTCATTAGGTTACCACAAAGGTATTATGAATAATTCTTTATAAAAAGTATTACTTTGTACTTTTAAAGATAAAAAACAATTTACCTTCTAAAAAGATAAAAGTGACTCGATGTAATAATCTGTCCCCGTTGTTAGAAATAGGCTAATGGGGAAGGATTTCGGGCCAGAAAACTTTGGATAGTAACTTTGGAAAAACTTAGCCTAGGTCAAACTTGGACGAATTCTGAGTCAAGAGAAGTCAAGGGTAGTCATGTGAATGATTGAAGGTCAAACCTCTAATTTGATTAGATAGGATGATAGCCAGGATGATACGGAGCATAAACATCTTCGCGGAATCGCATTCGGGCGAATAAAACTCCTGAAATCAAAGTTGACATGAAAGGTATATTTTAATACGTAATTGGAAGGAGGTGTGTTGTGAAATGGGGGCCTGGAGCACAAACTCCGAGCTCACAGTTTCCACATATCCCGTCAAAGTGGGATTATTCCCGCCAGAATAGGACAGTCGCGACAAAGTCCACAAATGGTCTTTTTCTGCAAAATCAGTTTCTTGGACTTTAAGAGAAAACCTAGGGTGAATTCTATCAAGTTTCCATGGGTTTCCTTGCTTAAGGTAAGAATTTTACTCCCTAAATTCATACTTTGATTCCTAGAACCTAGAAAGTATGGTGGGTAATCATTGGGGGAGGGTTTGAACTGAAAACCTATAGTGGAAAATAGCCCTAGGGTGAGGTTAGGATCATGGGTTTGGCCTATGGTGTGAATTGTGTTATATTTCATGATATTTAGGCCATTGTATTAATCCTTTATATGTATTTATTGTTTTCTAGACCAAGAATGAGAAGAACGAACCCGGAAAGGTAAGGCTCTTGCATTGTAAGGTTGTTGAAGCATGAATTTGAGGTAGGTGATGGTCTAGTTTTCCGTATGTGTATCATATACTTGTTAAATTGCTTCATGATATGCATATGTATATAAATAGGGAAACATGCTAGATTATGTGTGAAATGATCACTTGTTGTCTTGTTTTTGTGATGAATCTGTTTTTGGTGATATAAATATGTAAATACTGAATGCAATTTTGATTTTGGTATGCTTGGATCGGGTATCACGTTTTGATACACATTTGGATCAGATGTCACATTCCAACACATAATTAGATCGGGTTTCACATTCTGACATATAATTGGATTGAATGCTATGTTTCGACACATATTTAGATCGAGTGTTATATTCCGACACAAAGTTAATTGTTTGTAAATCCCCTTAGAGGACCTCTGTGTGAAGTTATAGTATGTGAAGGATATTGAGTTGTAATATTACTGAATATAGTTGAACTTGAGATTAGTTGACTTATTTTGTATATGTATATGCCTATTGTGTTGAATTTACTAGTTTATGATCCGCTTACTAGCTAACCGCGTGATCCTACTAGTATACCGTTGTTTTTTTGTACTGATACTACTCTTGCTCCGCTATTTTGTTAAGTACAAGACATATTCAGCCGGCTGCAAAGAGACCTCGGTTAGAAGAGTCAGCTTGTTCGAGTTCAAGGGTGAACTGTTTGTTTCAAGCTGCCATGGACTCTTCTGTGTTCTAGTCCCTTTTCCAGAACTATGATTCCAGACACTATTTTAGTATTATGAATTGGTTTTTGGGAGTGTTTCCCTTCTTATATTGACTACTAGTTAGAGTTTTGGTACGGACGACTTTCAATTCCTAGGGTGTGTTTACTTCCATATATTGATAACTAGTTGGTTTGTGAGCTTATGGGAACTCAGCATTTATCTTTGATTTAAACCTTCTTTCGCATCTTTAAGCTTGTGTATACATTGCGATTACTATTGTTGGGTTATTAGAATAGTTCTCCCATCAGAGAGTTAGAGTTGGTGTCAGTCACGGCAGGTCGAGGTCATGATACTTGATAATATAAATAATATTTTTATTGGACCCCGACTTTCTTCTCTCACAATAATTATAGAGAAGTAGCGAAATATCTATCGGTTGATCCTTGACATATTATCATTCCTGTATGAAATTTATAGGATCTAAATTATGTGCACTGACATGTTAGCTTCAGCAAAACCACCTGCCATGAACACACACAACTTATAAATCCTAATATTTCTTATTTTTACTCAGATGAAAATCGTTGGGAATAGGAATAGCAATCGAGCAGGGTGGAGGGACTGATTGAGACTTAACCCACAAATTTTTTAACTTGCCATGGGTGGCATAATTTGTTTGTTTTGAACCCACTCCGCCCGCCCGCCATAACCGCGCTATTTTTCTTACTTCTTTGAACTAATTTGACAGTATAATATGCTATTCTTAAAATTCTTTGTTCATTTTTGTGCTAAGTAATATTAGTTACTATATCATGCTTCACATTGATGGATCCTGTTTCTGTTACTGTTTCATTGCTTGCTGACTCTTGCTTCTCCTCATTACCTACTGGACATATTAGATCTGTAGTCCCCAAATCTTTAGGTGTCACCACCAGCTTGATGAGTTCCTCCTTCTTCCTTCCTCTTGCCATTTCCGATCAGTAGGCACACGTTAGCAATTCACGCGCACCCAACACTGTTGATACTTGAAAGCTTTTGAAAACACACTTTATGATCTCCAACAATCCATAGCATAATTTCCCTTCCTCATATTTTTTCCATGTTCCCCAAAGAATTTAAAGTTTGATATTTTTTAAATTGACTGAATATTAGATATATAAATAAAAATAGACTTTTTTCAGAGTCTGATATCCATATTTAGAATCCTATTAAATTTAAATTTGCGTCGGAACATTCCGCATTGCGGGTAAAACGTTTTCTAACAAAGACAATTTTGTATCAAGAGAGACTCGAATCCGAGAACTCTAATTAAGAATAAAATATTCATCTACCAAATAACTATTATATTGAATTATTGATGTTTAAAAGTAGTTCTTAAAATGTGTGTTCATATTGTTTCATTGACAAATACACGAGAAATTACCAAATTTTTATGCTATTAAAATATTTCTTGGCTGGTTTCAATTTGGGCTTCATAGTGAAGAAAAGAGATGGAGGAAGAGAAGTAGATAAAATTTTCTGTTGAGAGAAGTAGTTTTTGATAGTGGAGGCAATCTAATTTTTTAAACAGGAAAGGAGAAGAGGAATGGTATGTTTTTGTTTTTACTTTCTTTTTTTTTTGCCTTTACTTATTCTTTTTCTGATTATATGTATATTTTTAATGAAAAGCTTTTAATATGCGTGTACGTCAAACAGTTTTTCAATTCAATACTAATTGTCACATGAGTTCGTTCAATGATCAGATGTATTAAAAAGGACTGGTAAAAAAGGACTGGTAAAGTCATGAGTAGAAAAATTCAACTAACAATCCAAATTAAATATAAGAATCTTTCATACTATTTCATTTAATAAAATTGAAGAATAAAATAGTAGAATGATATTAATAATAAGAGTGATAAGGGATATATGCTTTTAAGAGCTTGCTTAGATTTACTTATTTTAAGTATTTTTAAGCCAAAACAGTTTAAAAATATTTTTAGAGTGTTTGAGTAAATAAAAAATACTTATAAACACTTAGCTTAAGCTAAAACAATAAAATTAATCAGAATTCATAAATTAAAAATTCTAGACTTTTGATTTATAAGTCAAAACCCAAAAAACAATCCGCTCTTTTGAAAAAAACACACAATATAATGCACAAAATTTATAGTGAATTCCCTTTATCCCTTACCTACTAAAAAAGAAACAAAAGACAAACAATTTAACAAGAATTGGCCCACACGCTTAATACATTAATAAAATCTTTTACGCATTATTTCTTTAATGCCATCAATACACATTTTAAAACATATTAAGCTGAATATTTGAGCACGAGATATTTTTTCATGTAAATATTATGGTAGGGACATTTTTCCTTTATGAAAACTACGATCTACATATCTTCTGAGGCAAATTAAATAGGAGTCATCCTATTTAATCCACACACCCACACACACCCACAAAACCCATGCTCCTCCAACACACACACACCATGCAATAATATAATTTGCTCAAACTTTTTTTTCGGGGGAACTATAAGCTTTATTAATTTGTAGTACTTTTCGTATAATTTTTGAATTTATAAATTTTGTTGTAAAATATTTAAAGAGTCTTTACTCGAATTCATAATCAAAATCAAAGATCCTCGTACTAACTCTGAACCCCTTCACATAAACTGAGGCGGACAAAATACTAAATAAATATTATTCAATTTTTAGTAACTAATTGGATTTTAATTAAAAATGAATAGTTTCATGGCGATTAGCACATCTATATGAACTTACACTTTTTAATAACACAAGACTTTGAGATATAAATAAATACGAATTTCAAAAACACACACATCATAAACACACACACAAACGTATTCCATATGCAAGTAATAGACAACATTGTTCTCAAAATCTTCCATGAGCTAACTTAGAAATTGAACAAGAAGCTACATGAAAACATTCAGAAGAATGCCATAAACAAAGCCTAAACTCCTATAAATACCTCAACATATGAACTCCTCAAAGCATAACAAGTTAAAGCAACAAAGCAATAATACATTACACTTCCTTATATTCATAATTAATTCTAAGAGAAATGGAGAATAATGGGAAGGGAAAAGAAGGCACATCAAAGAATGGAAGTGTGTTTCCAAAGAAAGACAAGAAATCAGTGAAGGTAATGGCTGTTGAAAAGATAGGAAAAGTTGTGGTGTCCACTTTCAAGAATGACAAGAAAAAGATTAACCCATCTGATGGCACCTCTTAGTTCCCTTTACTATAATGAACCTGTTTTTTCTAGATTGTGCAAAATATTATTGAATAAAGTATTTATGTAATTCATATGTATTTAGAGAGTTTAACTTATATACATCGTTAATATTGTAAAAAATATTTACACTATTTACCTGATTCTTTACAATACTCTTGATATATATATATATTAAGCTCATTAATAAACTATGGTGTCCTATTTTTTTTCTTCTATGAGAGTGATATTTCCTTTATTAATTAACCTTCAATGATTTTGTAAGTTTGTAACACGAGTCTTCGTTTTCGTTTGTTAATTTTCCTCTTCAATATTTGTTATTCCGTTGTTAATTTCTAAATTTAATATAAAGTGGAGTAACTCGAATTTTGGGGAATTTTAGTAGCTTAGTTGGTTGGCTATACTTTTACCTTGTTGATGAGAGTTTGATTTCCCTCGTTGTAGTCTCTCCCCATTTCCATTTCCATTTCCTCTTCTCCGAGTAGTCGAATTTTAATCTTAATAAGAGGTAAACAATTTAGATAAATATTGAAATCGTTATCCTATAATGCAATATTAATTAAGCAACATAATTAAGTCGTATCATAGCAATGGAAATTATGAACAAAGTAAGTAGTAACAAAACCCATAATCCCACACCTAGTTATCTAAAATTCAAAGTGGAATGAGGGATAAGCTTCAAGGCCTACTCGCTATGAAGTGCCTAAGACAAATCTGAGCATATATATGTATGGCTCTCTGGGCCTGGGGCGAGAATCCTAGGCTTGGGATGATTGAGGTTTCCAGGGGAGCGGAGAGCTTACGACGAGAAAGATAAGTAGGAGAAATGTCGAGGCAACAAACTTTGAACAATCACCAGCTAGAATGCGATCAAGTCTTCTTGGCCACTCCACGGAGCTCGCAGTGTGAAACGCTGAGACTAATGATCTTCGCTGTGAGAAGAAACGAAGAGGAAAATATTTTCCTAACTAATTTTCTAGTGGTTAATAAGAATAAAATATTGTCTCAATAACATTAGGTATAACTGGCAAATACTATGACACCAAAATAGGGCACCCATTTTTTAACATAGACACGAACCCCTATCTCGACCCCGAATTGACAGCAATACAAACTTGAGACACGATCCTGACCCCGAATCGGAACCCAACCCTCGATCATTATTCCATCCACCTCACAACTTGATCCTCCACTCAACCTTGGCCTAACCCTAACTAGGGACCTGACAACCAATTTCAGTTATGACCTGAGACTCGATTTCGATGTCGACTCATGACCTAACCCCGATCTTGATCCCAGATTGTGATCGGAGACCTGACCTAAAGCCAGGACCTAACCTTGACCTTGAGTTTGATTGGGGTTATGGCTGGGTCAATTTCTAAGTAAAGGTCGGGTTAGGGTCGGGATCAATAGTTGGGAATTTAGTCCCAATCCGGGGTCAAGAGTTGGGTTCTATGTCGAGGTCGGGAGTCTGGTCTAGATATGGGTTTGTGAGTTAGATTTTGGATCAAGAGTCCAGTCATGGATTGAGATCGGGGGTTAGATCTTATTTCGGGAGTCGAATGTCAGTTGGGGTCGGGGCTCGAAGTGTGTTCATGTGTAGGGGTCAGGAGTCGGGTCCTACGGTCGGGGTCGAGTCCCTTGTCAAGGTTGGAGTTGAGTGGGGTCGGGGTCAGGAGTCTAGTCGTGGGTCGGGTTTAGGAGTCGATTTTTGAGTCATAGTTAGTTTGATCCTGGGTTGGGTTGGAATTGGGGGGTCGGGGTTGAGAGTCGAGTCCCAACACTACTATAAACATCGCAAAAATCAAACAATGAAGATTGAGGGACTGATTTGGTCCAAAAAATCGAGAAGAAACTGAGTAAGGCTCCTGATTTTTGTTTTTCATTTTTATAAAAATCAATGTAGGTCCCTTGTATTTTTACACACATCTTTTGCGGATTATATTTACCAAGATAAAATTATATAAACCGATGGACATGATCTGCTTCCATAAAAATAATTCAAAATTATCTTGCAAAAATCAAGAGACAAAGTCACTTTATTTAATTACTTAACTATCTTTTTTTAAGAACAGATAAAAAAAAACAAATAGAATCCATTTATTTTTATAGTCCATCTATCCCAATTTATGTAATATAGTTTGACTAAACACAAAATTTAAATAAAAAAATATTTTTTTAATTTCTTAAATAATCCTTAAGATAAATAAATTATTAAATAGAAGAGTACATCAAGATGTGGACCTTTTACAAAATAAGTGGGACTCAATATGATAAAATGTTGATAGTACAATAAATATGTGGATCAACATTCTCGGGGGAAAAACAAAATTGGAGAGTGTACGGTCTAGGCCTAAGGAAGACCGTATCCAGTCTAGACGGGAAGGTGTAGGGTCTTCACGCTAGGTCGAGACAATTAATGATGTTTTCACGGGTATACCACTGCAGATCGAACAACTTTACTAATGATTTGACAATATTTAGTGTTATTTGTAGGTGTGAATTGGATTGCAATTTTGTTTGGCAGGTGGGATGCAAAAATTGTAGATTGTATCTGAGTTTTTTTTTTTTAGAAAATCGATCATGTCTGCCAGTTATTATGAATATATAGTTTTAATTATTTAATTTATAATATTTTTAAAAATAAAATTAATTATCAAACTGAGCTAGGTTATCCGTTAGTTTATCATAATTTCATTCGTCAGGCTCGAGATAAATAAAAATTGGTGAATTGAAATTAACATAATCGAGGTGCGTCCCTTTATTGAAGTATAATATCTTTGTATATGTGGTAGCATATTTATAGGGAAATAATTATCATATAATTCTGTATGTATTTGGTAATTATTTGTAGGGAAATAATTACCATATAATTCTTTGTATATTTGGTACCATATTAAGAAAATATTTAGTTTTCTTATTTCAATATTGTATCACATATATATTCTCTCTTGGGGGAATGAATAAAGGACAGTCAAGATTGTACAGTTCTTTTCATGGTATCTGAGCCAAAAAAAATCTTCATCGTAAATTTTCATGGCTGGTGACGACGTACCTCCTCCACCACCATAAAAAAATGAATCTATTTCTCCCTATTTTCTAGGTCCTCAAGACCGATCCGGGGACTATATCATGTCTACTCATTTCAAGGGTGATAATTTTGATGAATGGACAGCCGTAACTGCCACGCCCGGCAGCACCTCCACGTCTTCACCAGTGGCAAATTGTGTAACAACCGCATCAAATACCGTTGTCGTGGGTCAGCACTTTACTTCCAATCAATGAAAAGCTATTACGGGATTTTTTAGTAATGCTATAATTCCAGAAAATTTCTTGAATGGTAAGTTTGATGTTTCTTCTTGGATTATTGACATCAGTGCTACTCATCATGTTATCGGTGAGAAATCTTGGTTGTTTGATGTTCATACTGTTGATTGTCCTGTTGATTTGCCTAATGGTGAAAATGTGTTTGCTTCTTTGAAAGGTTTCGTTCGACTGTCAGATAAAATCACCTTACATCAGGTCCTTTATGTGCCTTATTTACGTTGCAACTTACTCTCCGTCCCCCGACTTACAGATAATTTACGCACTATTGTCTCTTTTAATTCTTATATGTGTGTTATTCAGGACCCACTGAAGGAGCTGATTGAAATGGGAGTTAGGAGGGACGGACTATACTATTTTAGCAAATCGGAGATGATGCAACGTGTGCCTACTGTCATGACAGCGTCAGCATTGAAATTGTGGCATCGATGATTGGGGCATCCTTCCGAGAGAGTAGTTAAGTTGCTTCCTCATGTTAGTAGTGATAAGAATAGTTTAGCAAATGATTGTGAAGTGTGTTTACATGCTAACCATCCTAGAGACAAATTTTCTTTAAGTGATAATAAAGCGTCTAAAATATTTGAGAAAATACATTGTAATTTGTGGGGTCCATATCGACATGTTTCGTCGTGTGGAGTTCGTTATTTTCTAATAATTATTAATGATTTTTTCTGAGCTATTTGGATCTATTAGTTGGTTGATAAAACAGAAGTGTTTCAGATGTTTATGGCTTTCGTTGATATGGTTGATCGACAATTTAATCAAACAATTAAAGTTGTACAAAGTGATAATAGTACCGAATTTAATTGTTTGATCAATTATTTTTTTGCCACTGGTATTCTGTTTCAAACCTCTTGTGTAGGTACTCCGCAACAGAATGGGAGAGTAGGGATAAAGCATAAACATGTGTTGAATGTTGTTAGGGCTCTAAGATTTCAGGCCAATTTGCCTATTTTTTTCTGGGGTGAATGTGTTCTTGCTGCATCTCATCTCATAAATCGTACCCCCACACCCAATTTACAAAGTAAAACACCTTTCAAATTCTATTCAATAAACCTCCTTCTTTTGATGCTATTCGTACCTTTGGGTGTTTGTGTTTTGCTCATAATCAAAAAACTTAGGGTGACAAATTTGCTAGTCGAAGCAGAAAGTGTTTGTTTGTGGGATATCTGTTTTGTAAGAAGGGGTGGCGGTTGTTTGATTTTGATACGAAGGAATATTTTATCTCTTGTGATGTGAAGTTTGTGGAAGATGTGTTTTCTTTTGCTTGTCCGGATGATGTTCATATTTTGTCTAATTTTTTTGATGTGGGTGCTGAAATCGATGGTGATTTTATGGTGTACGGAGATAACTTAGGGGCAAAGTTGATAGTTCGGAGACTACCGGACAGCAGCCGCAAGCAACAACCCAACTAGTACCTGCTGGCAGCCAGGACAAGCTACAGTCAACGACAACTGCCTAGCCCGCTGGAAACCCAGCACCCGCTAGCAGCGAGGGGGGGTAGCAACACCATACTCCAGCCACGGATGTGGAAGGTGGCTTGGGGCGTGATTTTTGGGAGAAATTTCCCTCTATTTTGCTTCGTGATCATGTGACATACTCAATTTTTGCTAATAGTCTATCTCCTACTACTCCGGTTAACAATCAATCCTTAGGTACTCCCTATCCTTTGGCACACTATATTAATTGTGATAATTTCTCTGTAAATAATCATAAGTTTCTTGCAGCTATTATTTCGGGTAAGGATCCTAAGACCTTCAAAGAAGCCATGAAACACGAAGGTTGGAGACATTCAATAAAAAAAGAGATATGTGCATTGGAAGACAATGGTACATGGACTTTGGAACATCTTCCTCTGGGTAAGAAAATACTTGGTAATCAATGAGTGTACAGGACCAAGATTTTATCAAATGGAGATGTAGAACGGCTCAAATCGCGCTTGGTTGTGTTGGAAAATCATCAACAAGCAGAGATTGACTATAATGAATTTTTTTGCTCCGATCGCCAAGATGACTACCGTTCGAGCCTTCCTAGCCATTACAGCATCCAAAAATTGGAAACTTCACCAAATGGATGTTCATAACGCCTTTTTAAATGGTGACCTTGATGAGGAGGTGTATATGAAGCTTTCTCCCGATTTTGAAAATCCAGATCCGACGTTGGTGTGTCATTTGCGCAAATCGCTGTATGGGTTGAAACAAACCCCTAGATATTGGTTTGCAAAATTAGTGACTGCTTTGAAAGGGTACGGTTTCCTACAATCTTATTCTGGCTATTCTCTTTTTACATTTACTAGAGGGAATATTCAAATTAATATCTTGGTTTATGTTGATGATCTTATTGTTTCTAGGAATGATTCTACTGCACTTGCAACTTTCAAAGCCTATTTGAGTGATTATTTCAAAATAAAAGACCTTGGGTCTCTCAAATATTTTTTGGGTATTGAAGTAGCTCGTAGTTCATCAGGGTTGTTTTTGTGTCAACGCAAGTATACTCTTGATATTGTCTCTGAAGCAAGATTGTTAGATGCAAAGCCAAGTGGATTCCGTAATGAGAAAAATCATAAACTTGATCTTGCAAATAGAGATTTGTTGTCGGATCCAAAGGTCTACCGTAGATTAATTGGGCGTTTGATTTATTTGGGGGTCACTCGATCGAACTTGGCATACTCTGTTCATATTTTATCTCAATTCATGCAAGAACCCCGAATTGAATATTGAGAAGCGTCTGTATGAGTGGTCCGTTATTTGAAAGGCACCCCTGGACAGGGTATTTTGTTACGTGCCGACAGTAAGTTGACTTTGCAGGGATGGTGTGATTTTGATTGGGCGGCTTGTCCACTTACTCGTCGTTCGTTGATAGATTGACTAGTATTTCTAGGTCAATCTCTCATCTCTTGGAAGACAAAGAAGCAGCACATAGTTTCTAGATCTTCTACAGAAGCTGAATATAGGTCCATGACTGCGGTCACTTGTGAGTTGAAGTGGTTGAAAGGTCTGTTGTTGAGTTTAGGTATACAACATCCCAAGGAGATCAAATTATTTTGTGATAGTCAGTCCGCTTTGCATATTGCAAAAAATATAATTTTCCATGAACGAACAAAGCACATTGAGGTAGATTATCACTTTGTTCGTGATGCAATTAATGAAGGTTTGATCTCTCCGTCGCACGTTTCAACATCTTCACAATAGGTAGACATTTTTACCAAAGCTCTCGGCAAAACTCAGTTTGACTTCTTGCTTTCCAAGTTGGGCATTTTTGATTCCCCATGCTCCAACTTGAGGGGGGGAGTATTGTAGTATAATATCTTTGTATATTTGGTAGCATATTTGTAGGGAAATAATTACCATATAATTTTTTATATATTTGATAGCATATTAAGGAGATATTTAGTTTTCTTATTTCAATATTGTATCACATATATATTCTCTCTTAGGGGAATGAATAAAGGACAGTCAAGATTGTACAGTTCTTTTCACCCTTGGTTATAACCAACCTAGTCCGTCAATTTCTTGAACCGACCCAGATTAAATCGATGTTGTCCAATACGTCGGTATGACATCAATTTTGCCGACAAAAGTGAGGTTGCCTGTCGGTTTTGGACTTATTTTAGTATGTGGGTCAAGTCTCATATAAAGATCAATGTTGGGTTTTGGATCGAGTTATAATGTTGGGAGTCATAGTCGAGGACGGGGTCAATATTGGAGTCGGGAGTTGGGTCTCGGATAGGATTGGGAGTTGGATCCCGAGTCGGGGTCAGGTGATGAGGCTGAAGGGAAGTTTTGTAAATCGTTTTTCTTACTTTATGCATGAAATCATTTTTCTTAAATTGAAGAAAAATAAGTCTATTAAAAAATATTTTTCAAATTTTTTAATCCAACCAAACATACAAAAATTAAAAAATCTTTAACTTCATACCAAACACACCTGTTCTCCTAATCTTACATGACCTAATTACTTAGAAATTCAACCAGAAATTACATGAATAATTTGTTAATTTTAGAATGTATTCTATGTATTAAGCATAAGGTTTTCAAGCAAAATGTATAGACATGAAAAATTCAAGTTGAAATCAAAAAATTTGAGTGCTTATCCCCGAATTTGTGAACCATTAAATCTTATATTACTTACATAATAATTTCTTTGCGCCATCAATATATCTTTTAAAACACATCTAGCTAATTATTTGGGTTCTAAGTTACTTTTTTATGTAAGATTATGATAGGGACATGCTTCCTTTAAAAAAAAATAACGAGGCAAAATTGGTAATGAAGATGGTGAAAATTACATGAAAAAGTAAAATCAATTTTCTTTCTGATTGGTTAAGTATATTTTGAAAACAAACTATTATCCTAGAAATGTGTAACAATTTCTTCGTCATGATCTGAAAATTATTAAATACACAGTAAAAAACAATTAAAATAGAAGTCATCCAAATTAATCTACAAACCCACACAAGCCGATCACTCCTCCAACACACAGACATCTATTAGTTTTCAGTAATTTAAATTAGCATGAAAATTAAATTCCTAGTTTACTACATACATATGACTTCATATATTAAAATGAACAATCCGAGACCGCACAAACACATATTCCATTGCCAGAAATAAAAATTAGTTTTTGGTAATAGTTTGAACAATAAATACGTAGTTTCCTTGGCTCAACCACACAAGCAAGAGTTAATTTCTTGGATATATGGTCATTCAACTAAATCTTTTTTTTTTGTTAATTTGGCTAACAAAATCATTCAACCATAGTTTTTTTGACTCAAAATCTTCATTCTCTCTTTGTTGGCCTTTAGATAAAAAAATAAATCCAAAACCCACTCACATATTCCATGCAAGAAATAATTAAAAATCTTCTTTTAATCTTACATAAGCTAATTACTCAAAAATTCAACTAGAGTTACATGAAAACTTTCATGACATTATAAACAAAGGCCTTAAAACTCCTATAAATACCTTAACATATGAACTCCTCAAAGCATCACAAGTAAAAGCCAACAAAGCAATAATACACTACACTTCCTCATATTAATTCTAAGAGAAGTGAATTAATGGAGAATAATGGAAAGGGAAAAGAAGGCACATCAAAGAATGGCAGTGTGTTTTCAAAGAAAGATTAGAAATCAGTGAAGGCAATGACTGTTGAAAAGATAGGCAAAGTTGTGGTGTCCACTTCCAAGAATGATAAGAAAAAGATTAACCCCTCTTATGGCACCTCTTAGTCCCCTTACTATAATGAACTTGCTTTTATGATTGTGCTTATGTTATATAATGAATAAAGTATTTATTTGATTCTGAGGGTGTAATTTATATATATCGCCAGTATTATAGAGCCTGTTTGGATGAGTTTAAAAAAAGTAACTTTTATGTATGAAGTGCTTTTAGAACTTTAAAGTGCTGAAAGTTATTTTTATAAATAAGCAGTTGAGTGTTTGGATAAAAGTGCTTAAATGAGGAAAATTATGTGAATTTTAGGGTTAAAAGAATAAAAAGGGTAGTTTGGAAATTTAGTTAAAATATAAGGGATATAAAAGTAATTTTCATGGTCAAAGAAAATGACTTTAAGCACTTAAAAAAAAAAAGTTAGGAATCCTAACTTTTCATTTTTGACTGACTTTAAGAACTTTCTGACTTAAAGTTAGCATTAGGCAAACACGTCCAAAAGCTGAAAAGGGGCTTTAAGTTGGTTTTGACCAACTTAAAGCCAATCCAAACGGGCTCTATAAACAGTGTTTATACCTGATTCTTTACAATACTGTTGACATATATATAAGTTAAAATCATTAATAAACTATGGTGTAGTATTTTTTTTCCTATGAGAGTGATATTTCCCTTATTAATTAACTTTCAAGGATTTTGTAAGTTGTAACACGAGTCTTCATTTCCTTTTGTTCATTAGATTCCGTTGTTAATTTCTAAATTCAAACTAAAGTGGAGTACTTGAATTTTGAAGAATTTTAATAGCTTAGTTGTTTGTTTATCTAATTATTTTGTGGGTGAAAGTTCAATTTTCCACTTTATAATCTCTCCCCATTTCCCCTTTCCTGTCCCTTATCCCCAATTTTTTTGGTTTGTTTTAGTAAGAGGTATGGTTCTAGCATGGCAACAAATTAAGGCCAATATAGTGATATACTATAATGCAAGGCGACAGAACAAATTGAATATGATTACTATTGAGGGGCAGAAATATTGTCAGGTAAGAGTAAGAGATACTGCACCAGACAAATAAACCAATTACTATATTTATACCTGAATTTTACAGCAGAAAGGGTGATGATTATAATCATTATATGATTAAGTTAGCTTAATCATTAAACCTGTGTCACTTCAACAAACTTGACTGAAAGCGGCATAATCACTTGCCGCTAAATTTCTTAAGCCCACCCAATCATGATTTATCCTTAGTATGGAATGATGGCTTGTATGAGCCCATAATAGTGTCAATGGATCAGGTCTCTTGACATTATTAAGAACAATACAGAAAGTAAAACTTAAAGTTAAGAGCACAAGATTTTACGTGCAAACCTCCTTGTTCAAGGAAGGAGAAAATCACGACTTGTCACACATGATTTTACCAACGAACACTAATAAAAGAGCCAATATTCAGATTACAAACTCTTGCAATCTAGGAATTAACCTACCACTCCCTCTCCTTTGTAGCAACTCTATTACAAGACATAAGCCTAAGCAATACCTCTATTGCCCACTACACAAACTAATTCTAGTTAGTGTAGACTTCAAACAAACCCATCAAAGCTAACTCTAGCCATGAACTCAATAACTCAAAATATAATATAAGATGATCAATATTCCTTTATAATACAGGAACTAATCTTACAATGTTTGGAACATAAGACACAATAACAACACAAAACAACTCAAAACTTTTCTCGGATACCTCTATCAGGCCCCTTGTTGTCGTAGTGAAGTTGTTCTTGCTTGAGAGAGAATGAATTTTTTTCTCTTTAAAATCGTTATGCAAAACTAGGTTGTTTTTTGTCAAAGAGTGAGTATTAACATATGGACAAAACAATCTAGTGTCATCTTATTGCCTGGAAGCTTTACTTCTCCACCAACCACAATAGGTGATGGCAACGTTTACAGCTGGCCCCACTCTCATTTTTGACAGATGTTGCGCATGAGACTAAGTCCCTTGAGCAGATTCCATAGTTTGTTGAATCATTAAAACTAGAATGTAACATGGAAGAGATCAAGTTTGACACGAACCTTGGTTATGCTTGGTCGAGTTCTGTATTTGGTAGCTATATCCATGGCAATAGCCCATAAGTATTTCAATAGGACTTAAGATTTGTTTTATGCAATGTCATGTGGGTAAATCAAAAGAGATGTGAGCCATGGAAACAGCGTGTGTTCAATGGATATATTTTCAACAAATTTTAATGCTTATTGTTTTCAAGCAATTTAATGTATACACATGAAAAGTTGAAGTTGAATCACCAATTTTAGTGCTTATTCCCAAATTTGTGAAATCATTAAATCTTATATATATATATATATATATATATATATATATATATATATATATATATATGTGTCATTTAATTTAGCCTCAATTGATATCTATAAATATCCTTCAACTTTAGGAGTACACAAGTAAACACTTAAATTTGTATAAAGTTGAACAAGTAGATACATGCGTTCTATATGACATAGTACAAATTAGTTCAAAGATATTCTCATAATCATAATTTGAAAGCAATTTGTAATATGTTTGTACTTTGGGATGACAATAAATATCAGTCGAATAAACTCACCATTTATTATATTCGTTCAGGCTTGTATTTAATTTTCTCATTTAAAATTTTGTGCAACTCATGACATACATAATATTTCAAATGCTATTTATACAATTTTAAAATATTTATATTAAGTAGTTCGAAAACTAATAAAGATTAAATACAATGAAATTCCACTTCCAAAACCTTAGTAGTGGTTTAAATATTTTTGAAAATAAACTAATACCATGAGTAGTACGGAGTACATTAATTTCCAAGAAATGTGTCTAACAATTTCATAGGTCGTCAACTAAAATTATTAAATACAAAAAACCAAAATTATGTAGGAGTCATCCTAATCAATCCACACACCGCCACACAAACCCACAAAACCCATTCCCATCCAACACATACACACATACACCCCATATATGCAAATGACAAACTAAGTAGGAGTAATATATTTTCAATTTTTACTAACACACACAAACACGCATTCCATGCAAGAAATAATCAACAATCTTCTTTTAATCTTACATGAGCTAATTACTCAGAAATTCGACGAGAGTTACATGAAAACTTTCATGACCATAAACAAAAGCCTGAAAACTCCTATAAATACCTCAGCATATGAACTCCTCAAAACATCACAAGTTATAAGCAACTCAGCATCAATACACTTCCTCATATTCACAAGTTATCTGAGAGAAAAAATTATTGAAGTACTGTGTGACCATCTCATCTAAAAGTTTAAGCTATTACAGAGAATACAATTTTGTATATTTAGTTATATTCTCTACAAAGATATGGAGAACAATAGAAAGGGAAAAGAATATAGCGGAGAAGGCACATCAAAGAATGGAAGTGTGTTTCCAAAAAAAGATAAGAAATTGTTGACTAAGGAATTAGTTAGGCAAGCTAATGGTTAGTTAAAGTGATCAGGTTTGTTAGTAAGTTGTTAGATGGTAGTTAGAAGTAGTTAGTTGGGCAAATGTGTACAATACTCATAACATAAACAATGTGGTATACATGTACAAAAGGAAGGAATATACTGAAAATAACACATACGCCCGGGTTCCGACTTTTTCTTTTTGAGAAAGAAGAGGTTACTGGACTTGATATTTTTCATTCTCTCTCTTGTTTCTTACATTTCCTCTCTTCTCTCTCTTTGTTTCCTCTCTTATTCTCTCTTCACTTATCTTCAATGGCCGTCTGTTCTTAACCTTCATTAATGGAGATTTAACATGGTATCAGAGCCTCATTATGTCCTACGGTGTGGTAAACTCGAGTGCTGAGATTCTTAGCCAACAAGAAGTAGAATCAGTAGTCAGCAACTAATAAGAACAAACGAATCTCGAAGCTGTGAAACTATGGCTGTTATAGTTGAGTTTGAAGCCGGATCTGTGGAAACTAACAACTTAAACACAAACACCACAGCTAAAGCAGTGCATTTCATAGCTCCTATGATAGATCACAATCATCCATTTTACCTACAATCAAATGAAACTCCAGGAAGCTCTCTGATCTCCTTGCAACTCACCGGATCGGAGAACTATGCAATCTGGAGTATCTCAATGCGTATTGGACTACTAGGTAAGATTAAATTAGGGTTTGTTAATGGTAGGTATCCTAAATCAAAATTTGGGCCTGAGTATGTTGATATTTGGGGAAAATGCAATGATGTTGTTTTGTCATGGATTATGAATATTGTGAGGCCAGGCCTGCTCAGGAGTGTAGTGTACAGTGATGATGCTCACAAAGTGTGGTGTGATTTAAATGAGAGGTTTGACAAGATTAATGGTGTGCATGTGTTTCATCTTCATAAGGAGATTTATATCCTAAACCAGGGAACTCTGTCAGTGACTGACTACTACACTACACTTAAGAGCCTATGGAATGAGTTCGACTCCATCATGCCTTATCCAGGATGCTCTTGTGATGAGTATAGGAAATTCAAAGAACACTGTGAGTTTCAAAGGCTACTTCAGTTTCTAATGGGACTGAATGAGTCCTACTCAGCTACTAGAGGTCAAATTCTACTCAAACTCCTACTCCTAATCTAAACAAAGCCTTCTCACTCATATTAGATCAAGAGAGTCAGAGAAATTTGATGCATGCAAGTTCAGATGCTTTCCTTCACAGGGCTATTAAAAGTACAACTTTGTTCAGTCAGAAAACTTATACTACTGGCAGTGGTAATTCCGAACACCAAGAAGGAGGTGGTGATAGTCAACCAAATAGAGGACATTATGACTCTTAATACAAGCCACAGTCACAGAAGCCTCAGAAGGTTATAGTATTATGTGAAGTGTGTGGATACATGGGACATACCAAAAAACAATGCTTTAAGGTTAAAGGTTATCTTGTTGGCTAGAGATCAAAGAAGAAAGGTGGCACCACCAACTCCTATGCTAATAAAGTTGAAACCTCTCAACCTGCTAATTCCAATTTAAACTCTCCAGCTTCAGCACCCTTTTTCACATAAAATCAGTATCAGCAGATTATGCAAATGTTGGCAAAAGAAAGTGAGAATCCACGGGAGCACTCAACTAAGGCAGCTACTACAGGTAGTACCTTATCTTCCTTAGTCTCCAAATATGTGCCTATGGATTAGATAGTTGATACTGGAGCCACATATCATATGACAGCTAGTCTTGATGTACTTGATACAATTCAACCTGTGCCTAAATATGAGAGGAGAGAAGTTCAACTCCCTACTAGTAATGTAGCATTACTCTCACATAGTGGGAAAATAAAAGTACTTGGTAGCCAAAGTATTAGTAATGTGTTCTTTCCTGATTTTTATATTTTTCAGGATCTCAACAATGGACTGATCAGGGGGATTGGTAGAGAAGATCAAGGTCTCTACATCCTCAAGGAAGATCTCATCAGTTCAATCCCAGTTGTTCCCTCTTCAGCACATTCAATAAATACCTCATTTCCTCCATCAAGTCAGTCTGAATCCATTTTTCTGTGGCATAGAAGATTAGGTCATGCTCTTTTAGACATAATAAAGAAGTCCACTGATCTTGATATAGTACATACTAATTTGCATCTACCTTGTACTGTTTGCCCCTTAGCTAAACAAACTAAGCTTCCTTTTCCATCCAGTTCTGATGTTTCTAAGTCTGTATTTGAACTTGTTCATTGTGATATATGGGGCCCTTACAGAGTACCAACTCATTTTGGAATGAAGTACTTTGTCACTATAGTAGATGATTTTTCCAGATTCACTTGGTTATTTCTCATTACCTCTAAAGTTGATACTATAGTGGTACTGAAGAAGTTTTTTGCGCAGGTTCACAATTTCTTCTCTACTACTGTTAAAACTTTTAGAACTGATAATGGTAGTGAGTTCTTTAGTCATGATTTCCAATCTCTCCTATCTACTCTTGGTATTTTTCATCAGAGCATCTGTGTAAATATACCTCAATAAAATGGTGTTGCTGAAAGAAAATATAGAACTATCCTAAATATGGCTAGAGCTATCAGATTTCAAGCCAGCATTCCTTTAAAATTCTGGGGTGAGTGTGTCACTACTGCTGTCTACCTGATTAACAGACTTCCATCAAAACTTCTTCACTACAAATCTTCTTTTGAATTGTTATATTCATCACCCCCTTCCCTCTCACATATAAGAACTTTTGGTTGCTTATGCTATGTTGCCTATCTAAAGGTGTCAGAAAAATTTGCACCTAGAGCTATTCCTGCAGTCATGATGGGATATGCTATATCACAAAAGGGATATCTCTTATATGATTTGCACTCTCAATCTATGTTTTTCAATACAAATGTGGTGTTCATGGAAGATGTTTTTCCCTTTAAAGACCTACAAGTCTCCTCTAATCCTGTCTTTCCTGTTCTTATACTACCTACCCAAGCAGTTGATCCTTCTTCTCCTCCCCTTCCTCCTTCATGTCCAAACAAATATCCCTTACCCTCCACAACTCCTCATGTTACTCCTCCAACCACTGTCTGTAACATCCCCTAAAAACGTTGTATACGATGTTTCAATTTTTGCTTAAACATGATACAGCCTCTGTATTTTGGTCATAACGTTTCATAGGAATATCCAAATTGAGTGATTCAAATTTCTAAGTAACCACAGGATCATTACCTACAACTTTTATGAAGACCATATTTTACGATTCGGAGGTTAAGTAGGTCAAATAAATTAATCTTTGTAAGGTAGGATGCTGTGACGGAAATAAGTGTTTATAGAAGAAAAATCATATCTCACTGTAGGTTTATCCAAATTAGTTGATTCTTGAACGATATGAAACTAGACTTCCATATCTACAATTCTTATGAAGACACCAAATCCTAATAAGGAATTTAGCTTATTCAAACGTAGCTCCCAAAAAGAGTATTCTGTCAAAGATAACTCATTTCACCTACCATAGAAAGATCTAGATACATTTGACATCACTCATGACATAAATTGTCCTCCATTTAACATCATCCATGACATCAATATATTCCACTAAAGTTTTAAATTTTTATTTATAATTATTTTATTTATTGTTAGGTCCTCTTTCCCACCTATAAATACCCACCTTATTTCCTCATTTTATTCATCAAGCTTTCTCAAGCAAATCTTCTCTCTATACACTTCTTTACACATTCTCAAATATAGTTTTAGTTCTTAGTAGTGAAGAAATACTATTCCGGTAATTCATATATTCCGGGTAGTACACAAAACGTTCCGGCAAGGAGAGAAGCTAGGACTCAAGAGTGGTCATTAAGTCTTCCGGTACCAACTAAAGCTTCGGTTTCCAGGTATGTAAGGTTTCAATGAGAGTATTCCTTCCACTCTCATGTCTAAATTATTTTGATTATATGATAAATTATGTTTATTTTCTTTAAGCTTTACTCTTAGTTATGTGGGTGTTTATCCATGGGTTCTTCCACCCATGTAGTCCAAAAACTCTTTCAATTAAATATCTTGATTTCAAGTAATATTTTCTTATGTTAATTCTTAATTTTACTTAATAGTATGAATCATGGTTAAACTAATAATTATTGCTCTATTTTGATGCAACATAATTTCATATGTATGAATTGATGGTTTATAAGTAATTCTTTTATTTATCTATTTAAAGGTTCTTGAAATTCATGGTGGGTTGTTTAAAGCATGATTTTTAATTAATGGATTTCAAAGTATTTATGAATATTTATTTACATACATATTTGCAAGTTGAAGTGATTTGAACCTACCTAGTTTTACTATGTTTTTAATAAAGTTTGACTTGAAAGCTTTGACTCCAAATAAATATTTATGAAAGCAATATCTATGATAAAAAAGGGAGTCTTATGAAATGAAAGAATGATGAAATGATATGAATGTTGGATTCTTTATGCAATAAGGACAATTCTTGCATATTTGAATTATCAAATATTTTAATGAGCTATTCTACCGAATATGATGTTTGAATTCTCAATTTATATGCTATGAATATTTTGAAGTATTAAACTATTCTGTGGGATTGACTTAGCACCGAATGAGGCATTGAGGTGAGATTCGGTAAGGGAATTTTAGTACCAACCTCTTGTCTCATTAACTATGTGCCAACATAGGAGCCCTTGTAGGCTTAGGCTAATGGATCCATAAATAGCCCTTAAAGTTAATGTTAAAGAAATGAATGAAGTTGACGGAGTTCTACCTGGCAAGTAGTCTCCCCGGCCAACGTAGGGGGTTATGTTGGATTCCATGTAATAGTTTGCATGGTCTTAAATGTCGGTTATGGTTAATTTCCCACAAAATGAATGTTTTAAAGGATATCTATATGATTTATTATGCATACATTAAATTATGTTTCATATTACATAAATGTTTTTAATGTTTCCTCAATGTTCATGCATCCTTACATACTTAGTACATTCAAAGTACTAACGCATACTCTTTTGCCTACGTGATATCACCATGTAGGGATCAGTGCTCCTCCTCGTTCTCCTCCACGTGGCTAGTTGATATTCTATTGAAGACTACTTTTGGTGAGTTCCCATGTTCCGAGAACAATACTCCTTTGTCTTTCTAGTTTATGATATTTTAAGATATTTTACTATGGTATTTCTTCTATTATGATTGAGGGTGAGCTAGGGACTTGTCTTAGCCCCGTTAAATCTAATAGTTAGAGGTATTGTTGGACATATGTAAGTTGAAGATTTATTATAATTTCCGCTTGTTTATTTATCATCATTACCTATGAAAGGCTAAAAGAATGCTAAGAGGCTTGTTTGAGGTACTTTCGGGTTCCTCATTCGCCATGTCACGTCTAGGCCCTAGGCTCAGGTCGTGACAAACTTGATATCAGAGCCCGAGGTTTTGAATGATCCTTGGAAGTCCAATATACCGCGTCGAATAGGTTCTTGTTCATGGTTGTGAAGCGTGCCACAATTATAAATAAGAGACTATGAGACGTTTAGGAAAATTTTCACTTCTTTCAAATTCATGTCATGCCTTAGAGTGTCCTAAGCTTTCCTTTAACTAACGACCCATTTTGTGTTCTCTAGATAATGACTCGTGGAAGACCACTTCGAAGAGCAAGGGTTGACGATGAGGACCAAACTCCTCCGATTCCTAATGCCCAACAACATGAGGACGGGGTAACCCATGCCGAGTTTCGCAGTGTTATTACTTTGTTAGCCCAAGTCGTAGCTAACCAAGGGAATCTAGGTGTTCCTCCTCCCCAAATGCAAAATGCAGCCTCTAGGATTCGGGATTTCCAAAGGATGAATCCACCCGAGTTCGATGGTTCTAAACTAGATGAGGACCCTATGGAGTTCATTAATGAGGTGTACTGGATTGTGGCTATCATGGGTGTGCCACCAAATCAGAAGGCCGAGCTAGTGGCCTATCAACTCAAAGGTGTGGCTCGAGTGTGGTACGAACAATGGATTGTTGAGAGGGATGAAGAAATAGGGTCGATAGGATGGGAAGAGTTCAAAGGTGCCTTCCTAGACCGCTTCTTCCCATTGGAGCTAAGGGAGGCCAAAATCCAAGAGTTTATCAACCTCTGTCAAGGAAGTATGAGCGTGAGGGAGTATGCTCTCAAATTCACTAAGTTGTCAAAGTATGCTCCCTTCATGGTCTCCGAGCCAAGAGCTAGAATGAGCAAGTTTATTTCCGGTGTCTCAAGCTTGGTGTCCAAGGAGTGCAAAACGGCCATGTTGATCAAGGAGATGGACATCTCTCGGTTAATGACTTACGCAGAACAAATTGAAGAAGAGAAGCTTAAGAGAGATCAAGGGGGTTCAAAAAGGCTAGAGTGGATGGTGGAGGGTTTAACCCTCAAAGGTCCGATCATGGAAACAATGGCAAAGGCCAAGGTGGGCAAAGATTTATGGGACAAGGTTCCACCAATACTCCTCCTCCAAAGTTCAACAAGGACAAGAGTGGTAAACCAATAATTCTAAGAGAGAATGTTGCTACTCAAACTTTTCCCACTTGCAAGAAGTGTGAAAGGACTCATAAAGGGGAATGCTTAGCCGGCTCCAATGCATGCTTTAAGTGTGGCAAGCTGGGCCACCATGCTAAGGATTGTAGAGATGGTGGTGGTAGGACTCAAGGACAAATTGCTCATGGTCAACAAGTCCAAGGAGGTGTCCAACGCACCAATCGCTTTTATGCCTTGCATGGGAGACAAGAGGTTGAGGATGCACCCAATGTCATTACCGGTATGTTAAAGGTCTTTTCTTTTGATGTGTATGCACTATTAGATCCGGGTGCAAATTTATCTTTTGTTACTCCATTCCTTGCTAATAGATTTGATGTTTTACCTGAAATGTTATTAGAGCCTTATTTGGTGTCTACCCCTGTTGGTGAGTCAGTTATTGCTAGAAAGGTCTATAGGGGTTGCCTTGTATCTATCTTGCATAAAGTTATTCCTTGTGATCTCATTGAGCTTGACATGATAGATTTCGATGTCATTCTTGGGATGGATTGGTTACATGCATCTTATGCTTCCATAGATTGTAGGAATCGTCGAGTCAAGTTCCAATTTCCAAATGAACCTGTTATTGAATGGCAGGGTCATGATTCGGTGGTGAAGGGTCAGTTTATTTCTTATCTTAAGGCTCGCAAAATGATTTCTAAGGGATGTATTTACCATATTGTGAGGGTTAGGGATGTCAACTCCAAAAGTCCTTCTCTTGAGTCAGTTCCTATAGTCAATGAATTCCCCGATGTCTTTCCTGATGACCTTCCTGGTGTCCCTCCTGAAAGTGAAGTTGATTTTGGTATCGATCTTCTCCCCGATACCCAACCTATCTCTATTCCTCCTTACCGCATGGCCCCAGTAGAATTGAAAGAGATGAAGGAACAATTAAAGGACTTGTTAGAGAAGGGGTTCATAAGACCAAGTATTTCGCCATGGGGTGCTCCCGTTCTATTTGTAAGAAAGAAGGATAGGTCACTTCGAATGTGCATAGACTACCGACAATTAAATAAGATGACCATTAAGAACAAGTACCCACTCCCTAGAATAGATGACTTGTTTGATCAATTACAAGGGGCAAGTCACTTCTCCAAGATCGACCTTCGGTCCGGCTACCACTAACTATGGGTAAGGGAGTGTGACATTCCCAAAACAGCCTTCCGAACAAGGTATGGTCACTATGAGTTTGTGGTGATGAGTTTTGGGTTGACGAATGCACCGGCGGTGTTTATGGACTTAATGAATAGGGTGTTCAAACCTTACCTTGATACCTTTGTAGTAGTTTTCATTGATGATATTTTAATTTACTCTCGGGGTGAGGAAGAACATAAAAATCACTTGAGAGTTGTGCTTCAAACATTGAGGGATAGGCAATTATTTGCAAAATTTAGTAAGTGTGAATTTTGGTTAAAGGAGGTAGCATTTCTTGGTCACGTAGTATCCGGTGATGGAATCAAGGTTGATCCTAAGAAAATAGAGGCAGTCAAAAATTGGCCTAGACCATTATCTCCTTCAGCTATTAGGAGCTTCTTAGGTCTAGCCGGGTACTATAGAAGGTTCGTCAAAGGCTTTTCTTCCATCTCATCTCCTATGACAAAATTGACCCAAAAGAAATCCAAATTCATATGGACAGATGAGTGTGAGAAGAGTTTCCAAACCTTAAAAGATCGACTTACCTCTGCTCCTATTTTGACTCTTCCAGAAGGATTAGAAGGGTTTGTAGTTTATTGTGATGCTTCAAAGATTGGTTTAGGTTGTGTCTTAATGCAAAAGGGCAAGGTAATAGCCTATGCTTCTAGGCAATTAAAGGTGCATGAGCGCAACTACCCTACCCATGACCTTGAATTGGCGGCCGTTGTTTTTGCTCTGAAGATTTGGAGGCATTACCTCTATGGGGTGCATGTGGATGTGTATACTGATCATAAGAGTCTTCAATATGTGTTCACCCAAAAGGACCTTAATCTAAGGCAAAGAAGGTGGCTAGAACTCCTTAAGGACTATGACATGAGTGTGCACTATCATCCGGGTAAAGCTAATGTGGTTGCTGATGCACTTAGTAGAGTGTCTATGGAAAGTGTGGCCCATGTGGATGAAAGGAAGAGGGAGTTGGTGAAAGATGTTCACCGATTGGCTAGATTAGGGGTGAAGTTGGGTAGTACTAATGATGGGGGTATGGTTGTTCAAAATAGGTCTGAATCCTCTTTGGTGGTGGATGTTAAATCCAAGCAAGATCTTGACCCAAAGTTTATTGAGTTAAAGAAGTTGGTAAAGGAAAAGAAGATAGAGGTCTTTTCCCAAGGGGGAGATGGGTACTGTACTATCAAGGTCGAATATGTGTTCCAAATGTTGATGGCCTAAGGAGTTTGATCATGATGGAGGCTCATAATTCTACATACTCCATTCATCCCGGTTCAACAAAAATGTACCGAGACTTAAAGGAGTTGTATTGGTGGGGTGGCATGAAGAAGGACATAGCAATGTTTGTGTCCGAATGTACGAATTTCCAACAAGTGAAGGCCGAACATCAAAGGCCGGGTGGCCTAGCCCAAGACATTGAAATCCCAACTTGGAAGTGGGAAGATGTGAATATTGATTTTTTAGTGGGTTTGCCTCATACCCGGAAACGTCATGACTCAATTTGGGTAATTATTGATAGAATGACTAAGTCAGCTCACTTCCTACCGATTAAAACTTCCTATAGTGCCGAAGACTATGCCAAGTTGTATATTCGGGAGTTGGTGAGGTTGCATGGTGTGCCATTATCCATTATTTCGGATCGTGGTACCCAATTCACTTCTCATTTCTGGAGATCATTTCAAAAAGGCCTCGGTACTAAAGTAAAGTTGAGCACAGCATTCCATCCTCAAACGGATGGGCAAGCCGAAAGGACGATTCAAACACTAGAGGATATGTTAAGGGCTTGTGTGTTGGAGTTTAAAGGGAATTGGGATGATCATCTACCTCTCATCGAGTTTGCCTATAATAATAGTTACCACTCAAGTATTGAGATGGCGCCGTTTGAAGCTTTGTATGGGAGACGATGTAGATCACCGGTTGGTTGGTTCGAAGTAGGTGAGATGACCTTGTTGGGCCCCGATTTGGTACTTGATGCTTTAGAGAAGGTGAAGATCATTAGAGAAAGGTTGAAGATGGCTCAAAGTCGTCAAAAGTCCTATTCTGACACTAGAAGAAGGGATCTTGAGTTTAATGTGGATGATTGGGTGTATCTGAAGGTTTCACCCATGAAAGGTGTGGTTCGATTTGGTAAGAAAGGGAAATTGAGCCCTAGGTATGTAGGGCCTTATAGAATCATGAGACGTGTTGGTAAGGTTGCATATGAGTTGGAATTACCATTGGAAATGGCCATGGTTCATCCGGTGTTTCACGTATCTATGTTGAAAAAATATGTGGGTGATCCTAGTTCCATTGTACCTATGGGAGTAGTGAATATTGAAGAAAACTTGACCTATGAAGAAGTTCCTGTGGAAATTTTGGACCGGCAAGTTAAGAGATTGAGGAACAAAGAAGTTGCATCTGTTAAAGTTCTTTGGAGGAATCAACAAATAGAAAGTGCAACATGGGAAGAGGAAGCAGATATGATTAAGAGATACCCTCATCTTTTCCCCTCTACCCAAACCTAAGGTATTAAGTTGTCCTTGCTCAATTACTTGAAATCCTTACATCTCAACTTTTCTTGTCATATGCTTGCAAAATTATGAAATATATTTTAAACGATATTTTAAATTATACTGTTGCATTAATGATAGGTTGTTTGTTAACACTCTACTCTACTCAAGCTAAGTCTTTTCTCATTCGAGGACGAATGTTCCCAAGGGGGAGATAATGTAACATCCCCTAAAAATATTGTATACGATGTTTCAATTTTTGCCTAAACATGATACAGCCTCTGTATTTTGGTCATAACTTTTTATAGGAATATCCAAATTGAGTGATTCAAATTTCTAAGTAACCACAGGATCATTACCTACAACTTTTATGAAGACCATATTTTACGATTCGGAGGTTAAGTAGGTCAAATAAATTAATCTTTGTAAGGTAGGATGCTGTGACGGAAATAAGTGTTTGTAGAAGAAAAATCATATCTCACTGTAGGTTTATCCAAATTAGTTGATTCTTGAACGATATGAAACTAGACTTCCATATCTACAATTCTTATGAAGACACCAAATCCTAATAAGGAATTTATCTTATTCAAACGTAGCTCCCAAAAAGAGTATTCTGTCAAAGATAACTCATTTCACCTACCATAGAAAGATCTAGATACATTTGACATCACTCATGACATAAATTGTCCTCCATTTAACATCATCCATGACATCAATATATTCCACTAAAGTTTTAAATTTTTATTTATAATTATTTTATTTATTGTTAGGTCCTCTTTCCCACCTATAAATACCCACCTTATTTCCTCATTTTATTCATCAAGCTTTCTCAAGCAAATCTTCTCTCTATACACTTCTTTACACATTCTCAAATATAGTTTTAGTTCTTAGTAGTGAAGAAATACTATTCCGGTAATTCATATATTCCGGGTAGTACACAAAACGTTCCGGCAAGGAGAGAAGCTAGGACTCAAGAGTGGTCATTAAGTCTTCCGGTACCAACTAAAGCTTCGGTTTCCAGGTATGTAAGGTTTCAATGAGAGTATTCCTTCCACTCTCATGTCTAAATTATTTTGATTATATGATAAATTATGTTTATTTTCTTTAAGCTTTACTCTTAGTTATGTGGGTGTTTATCCATGGGTTCTTCCACCCATGTAGTCCAAAAACTCTTTCAATTAAATATCTTGATTTCAAGTAATATTTTCTTATGTTAATTCTTAATTTTACTTAATAGTATGAATCATGGTTAAACTAATAATTATTGCTCTATTTTGATGCAACATAATTTCATATGTATGAATTGATGGTTTATAAGTAATTCTTTTATTTATCTATTTAAAGGTTCTTGAAATTCATGGTGGGTTGTTTAAAGCATGATTTTTAATTAATGGATTTCAAAGTATTTATGAATATTTATTTACATACATATTTGCAAGTTGAAGTGATTTGAACCTACCTAGTTTTACTATGTTTTTAATAAAGTTTGACTTGAAAGCTTTGACTCCAAATAAATATTTATGAAAGCAATATCTATGATAAAAAATGGAGTCTTATGAAATGAAAGAATGATGAAATGATATGAATGATGGATTCTTTATGCAATAAGGACAATTCTTGCATATTTGAATTATCAAATGTTTTAATGAGCTATTCTACCAAATATGATGTTTGAATTCTCAATTTATATGCTATGAATATTTTGAAGTATTAAACTATTCCGTGGGATTGACTTAGCACCGAATGAGGCATTGAGGTGAGATTCGGTAAGGAAATCTTAGTAGCAACCCCTTGTCTCATTAACTATGTGCCAACATAGGAGCCCTTGTAGGCTTAGGCTAATGGATCCATAAATAGCCCTTAAAGTTAATGTTAAAGAAATGAATGAAGTTGACGGAGTTCTACCTGGCAAGTAGTCTCCCCGGCCAACATAGGGGGTTATGTTGGATTCCATGTAATAGCTCGCATGGTCTTAAATGTCGGTTATGGTTAATTTCCCACAAAATGAATGTTTTAAAGGATATCTATATGATTTATTATGCATACATTAAATTATGTTCCATATTACATAAATGTTTTTAATGTTTCCTTAATGTTCATGCATCCTTACATACTTAGTACATTCAAAGTACTAACGCATACTCTTTTGCCTACATGATATCACCATGTAGGGATCAGTGCTCCTCCTCGTTCTCCTCCACGTGGCTAGTTAATATTCTATTGACGACTACTTTTGGTGAGTTCCCATGTTCCGGGAACAATACTCCTTTGTCTTTCTAGTTTATGATATGTTAAGATATTTTAATATGGTATTTCTTCTATTATGATTGAGGGTGAGCTAGGGACTTGTCTTAGCCCCGTTAAATCTAATAGTTAGAGGTATTGTTGGACATATGTAAGTTGAAGATTTATTATGATTTCCGCTTGTTTATTTATCATCATTACCTATGAAAGGCTAAAAGAATGCTAAGAGGCTTGTTTGAGGTACTTTCGGATTCCTCATTCACTATGTCACGTCGAGGCCCTAGGCTCGGGTCGTGACACTGTCCAAACCAATGTCCCTCCTGCTAGAAAGTCCTCTAGACAAACTAAACCTCTCCTGTGGCTTTAGAACTTTTTCACTGCACACCACAACACCTCCTCTACATATCCTATCTCTGACCATCTGTCCCCCTCTTATGCCCATGCTCTAGCTTCCTACTCAGCCATCACTAAACCTACATCCTACTCTGAAGCATCTATTGATCCCCAATGGGTTCAGGCTATGGAGCTTGATATTCCTGTCTTGGAGGATAATCATACTTGGACTGTGGTGGACTTGCCCCCTGGCAAGAAACCTATTGGCTGCAAGTGGGTATATAAGGTGAAGTACAAGGCTTCAAGTGAGGTTGAATGGTTTAAGGCCAGACTAGTTACAAAAGATTACAGTCAACAAGAAGGTCTGGATTAAAGTGAGACTTTTAGCCCTGTTGCAAAAATGGTTACTGTGAGATCCATTATTGCTCTAGCTGCTTCTAAAGGCTGGTACATTCACCAAATGGATGTTCACAATGCTTTCCTCAATGGTGATCTTTTGGAGGAGGTCTACATGACCATTCCTACTGTTTTGCAAGATAGGAGGAGCATGGTAAAGTCTGCAAACTCCACAAATCCCTTTATGGCCTCAAACAAGCTCCTAGACAATGAATCTTGAAGTTAACAGAAGCCCTGGTACAACTCGACTTTATTCAGAGTCATTATGAATACTCTTTATTCACCAGACAAGTTGAAGGTGACATAATCATTATATTAGTCTATGTAGATGATCTCCTAATCACTGGCAGCAGGCAACCACTTATAGACTGCACAAGGAAGGATCTGCAGAAATAATTCAAGATGAAGGATCTAGGAGAACTTAAATTTTTTCTAGGAATTAAAGTTGTCAGATCTAGTCAAGGTATACGTTTGTCTCAAAGGAAGTATGCATTGGAGTAAATAGCTGAAGCTGGTCTAGGGGGAGCTAAACCTGCAGGTACACTACTTCAACAAAATCTGAAGCTAACCTCTGTAAAGTTTGATGAACATGTTGCTTCAATAGGAGAACATGCAGATCCTATGCTGAAGGACCCTAGCAAATATCAGAGACTAGTTGGAAGACTTTTCTATCTTACAATGACCAGACCTAACCTGACATTCTCAGTTCAGAAGTTGAGTCAATATATGCACTTCCCCAAGGAGTCACACATGGCTGCAACACTCAGAGTGGAAAGATACATTAAGGAATCTCCAGGCCTTGGACTCTTCATGCCTGCAGTGACTTCAACTCAATTACTTGCCTACTGTGACTTAGACTGGAGAGCATGTCTAGAAATTAGGAGATCTGTCACTGGCTATTTGATCAAATTTGTGGAGCTCTCATCTTTTGGAAGTCCAAAAACCAAGAGACAGTCTCCAAAAGTTCAGCAGAGGCTGAATTCAGGAGCATGGCAAACTGTGCTGCTGAGGTAACTTGGTTGATTGGCTTATTAGCTTGGCATCCAAGTTGATCTTCCTGTTAAGATGGTGTGTGACAGCAAGTCGGCAATACAAATTGCAGCAAATCCAATCTTTCATGAAGGAACCAAACACATAGACATAGATTGTCACTTTGTAAGGGAAAAGATTTGTCAAGGCATGCTGAAAACTAAATTCATTCACACTGAGGATCAGCTAGCTGATCTACTCACAAAGAGTCTTGAAAAAGCACAGCATCAACTACTTCTAAGTGGATTAGGGGTCATGGATTTGTTTAAATTAAACCATGAGCTTGAGGGGGGAGTGTTGACTAAGGAGTTAGTTAGGCAAGCTACTGGTTAGTTAGTGGTTAGTTAAACTGATCAGGTTTGTTAGTAAGTTGTTAGATGGTAGTTAGAAGTAGTTAGTTGGGCAAATGTGTACAATACTCATAAAATACACAATGTGATATACATGTACAAAAGAAAGGAATATACTGAAAATAAGACATACTGATATTTTTCATTCTCTCTCTTCTTTCTTACATTTCCTCTCTTGTTGCTGAACCTCCATTAACTGCCATTGTAGCTAACTTGACCTTATGATGCCTCTTTGCGACTCACCTTTTACAGGGGTTAAGTCTGGACATGTAATAATCTTTTATAGAAACTAAAGCTCCCTTAGATCGATGCCCTGATACCATGATAACTCCATTGCAGGAGTTACAGAACTACGAAGAGAAAGCTAGAGGAAGAAGGAGAGAATTTCATTGAATCAGAAAATATGATCATACATTGAATGTGGACAAATGCACCGGATATATTTATACAGCAGTGTAACTAACTCACTGACAGCTTATTAATTAAGTCACTGACAGCTCATCATATAGCTAATTAACTCAGGTCATTAACTAACTAATCACATCATAAGCTTGCTAATTACTTTTATACTTCAACATACTTCTTGAATCATATTTGACGTTCTTTAATAATCAGTTACAATCATCTTCCTCCCCCCTCCCTTTCACCAAGATCTTTCCATCAAATCACATTTCTTTTCCAAAAAAAAAATAAAAATAAAGCAAAAACTCTAAAATCATAATTCATTGGCTGCCCAATCCACTTTTATCCGTATGAAATATGAATTGATTAATTAATTATTATCCATTTTATATATGTTAGATCAATTTCAACCTTTCTAAATTTAATTTAACTCGCCCATTTAATTATCACCACTAATGTCAACCAACGTAGACATGCATGTGAGAAGATCAAGTATGACGTTATTTTGATAAAGAACCAAATAGATATCATTAATTGAGTGATTGATACTACTAGAAAATATGGAATTAGTACGAAATTTGTCTGTAATACCGAGCTAATCTGTCGCTAAAAGCTCCTAACTAATCGATTTTTTCTTATAATCCATCACTAATCCGTTGTTAAACGAAATTAATATGAATTTTTTATTGTTTAGAGATGAAATTTTATCCATCTCTAATTTCCAATTTTCTAGTAGACTGATATACTTTTAGATCAGGCATAGCCAATCAAGGATGAACGACAACTTTAAGATCAAGTGATCAACACCTACCTCCAAAAAAAAAAAAGATGTGGTTAATTTCATAAATAGTCATATAATTATGATTTTTCCCCCTAAAATCATATACCTATATTTAATTCATTAAAAAGGAATTACAAAATGTACACTACTAACACAAAAGTCATACTGCCGAAACGTCATACTGAGAATTAATAAATACACATGGAAAAAAATTAGATAGGAGTAATCCTAATTAATCTACAAACCCACACTAACAGTAGTTTTCAGTAATTTAGCATGAAAATTAAATTTCTAATTTCCTGGCTCATCCACGCACACATGACTTCATATAAAATGAACAATCCGAACCCACACATCCACACAAACACATATTCCATGCAAGAAAAAATAAAATAAAAAACAGTTTTTTTGTAATTAATTAGCTTGAACAATGAATACGTAGTTTCCTTGGATCAACGGCACAAACAAAGAGTTCATTTCTTGGATGGTCATTCAAATTATGAAAATTACCTACCAAATCTTTTTTTTATTTGGTCACCAAAATCATTCAAATATTGGTTTTTTTTTACTCAAAAAATAAAATGCAGTACAAAAACTTCATTTTCTCTTTGTTGGCCTTTAGATAAAAATATCTAAAATCCACACTCACATATTAATAATAATCTTTTTTTAATCTTACATATGCTAATTACTCAGAAATTCAACTAGAGTTACATGAAAACTTTCATGAAACTATAAACAAAGGCCTTAAAACTCCTATAAATACCTCAATATATTAACTCCTCAAAGCATGACAAGTTAAAGCAACAAAGCAATAATACAAAACACTTCCTCATAATTAATTCTAAGAGAACAAAAATGGAGAATAATGGAAAGGGAAAAGAAGGCACATCAAAGAATGGAAGTGTGTTTCCAAAGAAGGATAAGAAGTCAGTGAAGACAATGGTTGTTGAAAAGATAGTGAAAGCTACCACCTCCACCTTCAAGAATGATAAGAAAAAGATTAACCCCTCCGGTTAATTAATTAATGAAACCTGCTTTCAGACGATTTTAAATTATATACATCGATAATATTATAAAGAATATTTACACTATTTTCATGAATTTGTACACTGTATTGATGTATATAAGTTAAATTCATTAATAAACTATGATGTTTTGTATTTCTATGAGGGTGATTTAAGTTGCTAGTTAATTTTTCTTCAAGAATGTGGTAACACTAGTCTTAATTCGTTTTCGTTTGTTAATTTTTCCTCTTTTGATATCTTCATTGTATACCGATGGTGCATACGAACAATTCGATTCTTCACCTATAATTCATAACCGTTTATTGGATTATTAAAAATGCGGCACATATTTTAATGCGGCACATATATATAGGCGGCCTTATTATAAGATGTAATTGTATCAGACACAAATGGTTTATCAACGTTATACTATATATCTATGTGAAAAATAACGTTTGTTCATATATTGGTGAAAGTGCACGAATACTTGTTTTTAATGTTGCCATTTAAGTGCTTGTGCCCACTTTTTAAATTTTTTTTGCTCGTGACCTAGATCAGATAACTTTAAATATATCATGTTTGAAGTAAGTCTCAACAAAATTTAATTTTTGACATAATGTCTGAAATTTGATATGAGTAAGGTTCAGTCATTTCGGTCTAGAGCTCATGCACATGTGACTAGATTTCAAGTCAAAATAGCTTAAGATTTCATAATAGAGATATTGTGTAGGGTGTAGAGCTAGGCTAATAATTAGCTTAGGATTAATATTTAAACATTGGCATAGCCTAGGAATTGTTATATTACTAAGATTGGATTGTATAGTTCAATCTCAATCTAAATAAAGAAAGCATGACTATATAATGAAGTAATTGACTCATGTAGACCAGAAAGATAAAGAGTTAAAGAGCACCATTTTTTCATGGAAATAGAATAAATATGGGTCGATATATCCATTTTTAACTCAATCCATTGGTCACCCAACTCTCTTTTACCCATATAAAATATAAATGGATTTTCCAAATAATTCCTCCAACCAGTTAATATCAATGAAATTTACTCAACAGACCAATCTTTGGTACAAAAATTCATTTGCTACGAAGCGTTGATGATTTTACTTTAATTTCAGCAAGCATCGAAGAAATTTAACTTATGATATTTTGTTTGATACTATGTTGATCATGTAACTAAAACTCTAATTTGATATATGTATATTTTCTGAAATATCAAAATATATCAATTAATGTTCATTATAAATATCTATCACTACAAGAAACCAAGCTACAACAACATTATACCAATATTGTATTCTGCCTCTTAAATATCACAAATTTATTTACCGATATTTAATTTAATGTCACAATTTTTAGTATCGAACATTTAGGTTAATATCGGTAAAATGAAGTTAGACATTCTTAAAAGTGAGAATTACTTAGATGTGTAAATGTCTTTTAATTTATCAAGGTTTCATATACGCTACTATATACTTCCTCTACTAATTCATATTAAGTGAGTTGCATATTAAGTGAATTGCTGAGATTTTTTTTCATAGTTCAAAATAAGTGAATTTTTTGAAGTTTAAAAAAATTGTTGGGACTTTTTTTTTCTTTCATATTTATCCTTCTTTTTAATGAGGTTAAGGAAACTATTAGCTTGATTTTTTCTTATGGAAATTATTTTTCTTAGCTTTCACACATACAACAACAACAACAACCCAGTGAAATCCCACATCGTGGGTCTGGGGAGGGTAGAGTGTACGCAGACCTGACTCCTACCAATGTAGGACGGCTGTTTCCGAAAGACCCTCGGCTCAATAAAAGTATAGAACAAGGTTAGACAAGAATATTAAAGTAAATAAGTAGATAACGAAAATGATCCAAACAATAGTATAATCAAAGCACAAAAAACAGTAGATATTATTATTGGATAATAACATAAATACCATAAATAACATACAGCAGAGTACCAGAAATCATAGAGCGTTAATACGCCTACGAATAAGGGAGAATAAAACCACTATGAACTAGCCTTCTACCCTAATGTGTGTCCTCCACACCCTTCTTAGCTTTCACACATAAGATTTGAAAATGTAATCATCACTCGGTTTTATGGAAAATATTAGCTTCAGAGCAATCATCTGGCCCAGCAACACACATACACACACAAAGAAGCATGACTATAATTGGTAAATCCTAACATTCTTGTTTACACTCAGCCTTGGGAAACCTGTGAGTGTATACATAGAGATGATATTTCTAATAATTTCTTGTAATATATTTTATGGCAAGATGTTCCAAAAAAGAAAAAAAATGACCACACTTTTTCCTTGAATATACTTCCTAAGAATTGCACAGTTATATATATTAACTAGCTAGTCCATGGTGGTTAATTTGGCCATGACACACACATTAGAGATTGAAATTAATGGAGAGAAATAACAACGAAAAAGAGTGACCGAGTACATAAACAAATTAAAAGCCTCAAAACTCCTATAAATACCTCAGCATATGAACTCCTCAAAGCATGACAAATTAAAGCAACAAAGCAAAAATACATTACACTTCCTCATATTCATAAATAATTCTAAGAGAAATGGAGAATAATGGAAAGGAAAAAGAGGGCACATCAAAGAATGGCAGTGTGTTTCCAAAAAAAGACAAGAAGTCAGTGAAGGCAATGGTTGTTGAAAAGATAGTGAAAGCTACCACCTCCACCTTCAAGAATGATAAGAAAAAGATTAACCCCTCCGATTAATTGATGAAATTTGCTTTCAATTGCCTTACCTTGTGCTAATAATGAATAAATGTATTTCTTTGATTCAAATATATTTCAGAAGAGTTTGATGTATATATATTGACAATATTGTAAAGAATATTTAAACTACTGTGGTGATGTATATAAGTTAAATTCATTAATAAATTATGATGTGGTATTTTGTATTTCTACGAGGGTGATTAAATTTGCTAGTTAATTTTTTTTTATGAATGTTGTAACATGAGTCTTCATTCGCTTTCGCTTGTTGATTTTCCTCTTTGATCTCTTCATTGTATACCGATGGTGCATATACACAAACAATTCATTTTTTTTTGTGAATTATTCAGTAAAATACATAACCATTTACCGAAATATATTAAAAAAATACAAACACACACACAAATATATATATGAGAGTTTAATATCGATAGTAATAATTTATAATATTCTTAAAAGTGACTTACCTTGCAAGACTTATGAGAGTTTCATATATTCTATTATATATTAATTATTGCTATGTGACAATTACACATAAGATTTGACAAATGTAATCATCTGCCATCAACACACACACTTTGTAAATCCTAATATTTCTTGTTTTTACTCAGATGAAAAGCCTTGGGAAAACTGTGAAGAGGAGATGGTATTTCTTAGATGTTACCAAAATGAAAAAATAAAAAAGCCATGTTTTTCCTTGATAGTTCCTAAGAATTGCACACTTATATTAATTAGCTAATCTATGGTGGTCGGTTAATTTGGCCATGCACAAACACACACACACACACGCAATAGAGATTGAAATTTACAGAGAAGAAGATATCCAAGTAACATAAAAAATCTAGCCTTAAACAAGGAAATGTAGAAGAACATATGAAAAACTCTCACACCCAATAGAAAGTAAATAGCAACATAAATACTACTATTAAAAATACCTCTATACATACCATCAAGCATATAAGCAAAATTAAGAAATAAAGATCGATAATTAAAATCCGGGAGAAAAAGAAAGAAAAATTAATGCCTGAAGCAAACTGCCGTGGAGGAATGGCAACAATAATGAGATTAATGGTGCTAAAACAAAAAGTGAGAGTTTAATTCCAGCAAAGAAGAAGCTGGTGCAAAAGATGATGGCTGAAAAATTAGTCCAAGTTGCTTCTTCTGCTTTTAAGAATGATAACAAGAAGAAGATCGATCTTCATGATGATTCCACTTGACTTCATCAGATTCTCTCTCCTTTGCCAACCAAAGATGCCTTCACAACATGTCTGTAAAAAATTAGTGTAACTTAATGTTGTTTATTTTACTGCATTTACCAGGTCAAAAATAACTATTCAGGTGAGGTTTGTTCACCTTAGGAAGTGGCCTGAGATTTACGAGTTTTAGGAGTAAGTTAAGGAATTTGTTTAGTGGAATTAAACACTATAGCTTAGTAATTATATTAGCAGTAGGTATCTATTTTTTTACAGAGAAAAAGTTACTGTTTTTCCTCTTGTAATCCAGCAGCCATATTTTTCTATTCAAAGAAGAAAGCTTTTAGCAGTTTGGTTCCTTCTTCACAATTCCTTTCTTCTAATCTTTTGTTATATGGTATCAGAGCAAGGTTGAAGTAGGAACTTTTTTCTTTTCAGTCTTCTTGTCTATCAGTTTACTCTGTTGGAGAAGTCTGAAAGTGTGAAGGGAAAACTTTTATCGTTTGTAGCAATGGAAGCCTCACACGGGGGGAAATGCTCAATATGAAATAGAAAAACTTGTAGGCACTAACTACAAGTATTGGAGAATGTGTATGGAAGCATACCTTCAAGGTCAGGATCTATGGGATTTAATTGTAAGAACTGATTCAACAATCCTATCTGATACTCCTGAGAATGCTGAATCACGAAAGAAATAGAAGATCAAGTGCGGAAAAGTTCTCTTTGCTTTGAGGACTTCAATTAGCAAGGAGTTTATTGATCATGTTTGTGATGTTAGCTCTCCAAAAGAAGTTTGGGACACGCTCGAAAGACTCTTTACCAAGAAAAATACAGCAAGGCTGCAACTATTGAAGAATGAGTTGGCAATGTTACAACAAGGAGGTATGTCAATCTCAGATTACTTTTTACGAGTTAAAAGTATTTGTGCTGAAATTTCAGAGATTGATCCGGAAGAGAAGATTAGCGAGCCACGCCTACAACGCTATCTTATTTGTGGATTGAAAAAGGTTTATGGTCCTTTTGTCACTTCCGTTCAAGGATGGACGGCAACAACCATCTGTTGAAGAATTGGAGAACATGCTTTCTAATCAAGAAGCTTTAGCTAAACAAATGGCTAAGAATCTTGAATCTGATGATGTTCTATTTTCTAAAGAAAAGGTGAACAAGAAGAAAATATCAACTAGGAACAAAAATAAGAAGAAGAAACAAGCACACAAAAGGTGGAAATTCACATAACAACAAGAAGTGCTACAGATGTGGAAAAATTGGGCACATCAAAAAACATTGCCGAGTAAAACTTTCCAAAGCCAATATCGCATGCACCAACGAAGGAGATGAGCCAATGAAATGGGAGCAATGTTTTAGCTTTGAATCTATTGAACAAAAGTCAGCAAAAGATTTTCTCAATTATGCCAACAACAACAAGAGGGAAGAGTGGATTGTTCACTCAGGGTGCTCTCATCATGTAACTGGAGATGATTCTCTATTCTAAGAGATGTGAGAACATCATGGAGATCGAGTCATTATCACAGCAGATAACTCGACATATCCAGTAGCAAAAAAAGGCTTTGTGGTGATTTAGGTTGCTGGTGATAAATCCAAAAGCATCAAGTTGTATGATGTTTATCATGTTCTAGGTTTGATGAAAAGTCTAGTCTCGGTTTCTCAAATTACTGATTCTGGAAAATATGTATTGTTTGGTCCTAATGATGTAAAGGTGCTTGAAAATGTAAAAGAAATATTTGCTGATGTTATTTTTATTGGCAAAAAGAAAGGTCATGTAGGCCAAATGTTGCAGCAGATTTCTTCTAAAAGGTTGGTAGAAGACTTGCCAACTTTGAAGAATGTACGTGCATGAAGACGTGATTTGTCAAGACTGTGAATATGGCAAATCTCATTGTCTTCCTTTCAAAAGGTCATCAAATTGGAGAACCACGTTGTTGAATTGGTTCATACAGACTTGATGGGACCAACAAGAACACCAAGTTATGTTATGGTGTTGCTGGATGATCACTCAAGGTTTACTTGGGTGAAATTTTTGAAAGAAAAGAGTGAAGCATTATCCAAGTTTGTGGAGTTCAAAGATGCTGTTGCAAATGAGTTTGGGAAGAAGATAAAATATCTCTGCAGTGATAATGGAGGAGAATACGTCAGATGACTTCTTCCAGTATTGTCATGAAAATAGAATTCTTCGTCAAATTACTTATCCAGATACTCCTCAGCAGAATGAAGTTGCTGAAACAAAGCTTGCTTAGCTTACTTTAGTTTATCTTTCATGGTTGCATGAAAAAAATCTTCCTCGAGAGCTCTGGGCATAAGATATTCAACGTGGATGCTATGTGATCAATAGGCTGCCTCCTTGGCAAGGTACACAGAAATCCCCTTTTGAGATTTTATATAGTCAAAAGCCAAACGTTAACTATTTTCGAGTTTTTGGTTCAGTTTGTTATGTTCATGTTCCCATAACTAATAGACCTAAACTTGATCCAAAAGCAAGATATGTGTGTTTGTTGGCTATGACTCTTATAGATTGAAAATTTCTCAATAGCCAACAATTTTATAGCATTGGCTCTTGGAGTGTCCTTTGCAGCCACAATGCTCAAATAGAAACAGGTTCTTCCTAGCTTTGTAGTTTCCTCCAGATGTACTGGTGTGACCAATATACCCTCCACTAGCAGTATTGCCTAAATAAGCAACAGGATCTTTGGAGATACTGTCACCAGAAGCACTTGCACTAGTGTTATAGTGGCCATTTTTTTGAGAATACATTACAGTACCTTCGATAATTCCTGAACTAGAGGTGGTCAGATTCCTCTGACTCTCTTGATCAATCAGTAGAGCATAGACTTTGTTCACTGAGGGAATGGGACTCATCATGAGAATTTGACTTTTAGGAGGAGCATAGGACTCATTTAATCCCATAAGAAACTGTAAGAACCTCTGATAGTCACAATGCTCACCAAACTTTCTTGATTTAGGAAATGGTCAACTAGGACAAGGCATGATGGCATCATACTCATCCCAAAGGTCCCTTAATTTGAGTAATAGTCAGAAACTGACATTGTACCCTGAGTTAGAGTATAAATCTCTCTATATAGTTGAAAAAATCTGGACCGATTAACTGTATTAAACCTTTCCCTTACATGCATCAGATTAGTACACCACAGAGATGAGTAGACCAGGTCATACAGCAATGCTATAACATTGCACTTTTCCCACTGATCATGCAAAGCAGGCTCAAAACCCGACTTAGGAATTCTGTCATCAACAAATCTTATTTTGTTACAACCTAGAAGACCAATCCTAAAGAACCTACTCCAAAGACAATAGTTCTCAGACCTTGTTAGTTGTAAGGAGATGAGAGAACTACCTGGAGTTTCTGTATGCCCAAGGAAGAGAGGATGATTGTGATCGATAACAAGAACAATTGTTATGTTTGTTGCACCATCTTCGGTGCTTGTTGCTGAACCTCCATTAACTGCCATTGTAGCTAACTTGACCTTGTGATGCCTCTTTGCGACTCACCTTTTACAGGGGGTAAGTCTGGACATGTAATAATCTTTTATAGAAACTAAAGCTCCCTTAGATCGATGCCCTGATACCATGATAACTCCATTGCAGGAGTTACAGAACTACGAAGAGAAAACTAGAGGAAGAAGGAGAGAATTTCATTGAATCAGAAAATATGATCATACATTGAACGTGGACAAATGCACCGGATATATTTATACAACAGTGTAACTAACTCACTGACAGCTCACTAATTAAGTCACTGACAGCTCATCATATAGCTAATTAACTCAGGTCATTAACTAACTAATCACATCATAAGCTTGCTAATTACTTTTATACTTCAGCATACTTCTTGAATCATATTTGACGTTCTTTAATAATCAGTTACGATCATCTTCCTCCCCCCCCCCCCCTTCCCTTTCACCAAGATCTTTCCATCAAATCACATTTCTTTTCCAAAAAAAAATAAAAATAAAGCAAAAACTCTAAAATCATAATTCATTGGCTGCCCAATCCACTTTTATCCGTATGAAATATGAATTGATTAATTAATTATTATCCATTTTATATATGTTAGATCAATTTCAACCTTTCTAAATTTAATTTAACTCGCCCATTTAATTATCACCACTAATGTCAACCAACGTAGACATGCATGTGAGAAGATCAAGTATGACGTTATTTTGATAAAGAACCAAATAGATATCATTAATTGAGTGATTGATACTACTAGAAAATATGGAATTAGTACGAAATTTGTCTGTAATACCGAGCTAATCTGTCGCTAAAAGCTCCTAACTAATCGATTTTTTCTTATAATCCATCACTAATCCATAGTTAAATGAAATTAATATGAATTTTTTATTGTTTAGAGATGAAATTTTATCCATCTCTAATTTCCAATTTTTTAGTAGACTGATATACTTTTAGATCAGGCATAGCCAATCAAGGATGAACGACAACTTTAAGATCAAGTGATCAACACCTACCTCCAAAAAAAAAGATGTGGTTAATTTCATAAATAGTCATATAATTATGATTTTTCCCCCTAAAATCATATACCTATATTTAATTCATTAAAAAGGAATTACAAAATGTACACTACTAACACAAAAGTCATACTGCCGAAAAGTCATACTGAGAATTAATAAATACACATGGAAAAAAATTAGATAGGAGTAATCCTAATTAATCTACAAACCCACACTAACAGTAGTTTTCAGTAATTTAGCATGAAAATTAAATTTCTAATTTCCTGGCTCATCCACGCACACATGACTTCATATTAAAATGAACAATCCGAACCCACACATCCACACAAACACATATTCCATGCAAGAAAAAATAAAATAAAAAACAGTTTTTTGTAATTAATTAGCTTGAACAGTGAATACGTAGTTTCCTTGGATCAACGGCACAAACAAAGAGTTCATTTCTTGGATGGTCATTCAAATTATGAAAATTACCTACCAAATCTTTTTTTTATTTGGTCACCAAAATCATTCAACTATTGGTTTTTTTTTACTCAAAAAATAAAATGCAGTACAAAAACTTCATTTTCTCTTTGTTGGCCTTTAGATAAAAATATCTAAAATCCACACTCACATATTAATAATAATCTTTTTTTAATCTTACATACGCTAATTACTCAGAAATTCAACTAGAGTTACATGAAAACTTTCATGAAACTATAAACAAAGGCCTTAAAACTCCTATAAATACCTCAATATATTAACTCCTCAAAGCATGACAAGTTAAAGCAACAAAGCAATAATACAAAACACTTCCTCATAATTAATTCTAAGAGAACAAAAATGGAGAATAATGGAAAGGGAAAAGAAGGCTCATCAAAGAATGGAAGTGTGTTTCCAAAGAAGGATAAGAAGTCAGTGAAGACAATGGCTGTTGAAAAGATAGTGAAAGCTACCACCTCCACCTTCAAGAATGATAAGAAAAAGATTAACCCCTCCGGTTAACTAATTAATGAAACCTGCTTTCAGAAGATTTTAAGTTATATACATCGATAATATTATAAAGAATATTTACACTATTTTCACGAATTTGTACACTGTGTTGATGTATATAAGTTAAATTCATTAATAAACTATGATGTTTTGTATTTCTACGAGGGTGATTTAAGTTGCTAGTTAATTTTTCTTCAAGGATGTGGTAACACTAGTCTTAATTCGTTTTCGTTTGTTAATTTTTCCTCTTTTGATATCTTCATTGTATACCGATGGTGCATACGAACAATTTGATTCTTCACCTATAATTCATAACCGTTTATTGGAATATTAAAAAATGCGGCACATATATATAGGCGGCCTTATTATAAGATGTAATTGTATCAGACACAAATGGTTTATCAACGTTATACTATATATCTATGTGAAAAATAACGTTTGTTCATATATGGGTGAAAGTGCACGGATACCTGTTTTTAATGCTGCCATTTAAGTGCTTGTGCCTGCTTTTTAATATTTTTTTTGCTCGTGACCTAGTTTAGATAACTTTAAATATATCATGTTTGAAGTAAGTCTCAACAAAATTTAATTTTTGACACAATGTCTGAAATTTGCTATAAGTGAGATTCAGTCATTTTGATCTAGAGCTCATGCACACGTGACTAGATTTCAAGCCAAAATAGATGAAGATTTCATAATAGAGATATTGTGTAGGGTGTAGAGCTAGGCTAATAATTAGCTTAGGATTAATATTTAAACATTGACATAGCCTAGGAATTGTTATATTACTAAGATTGGAGTGTATAGTTCAATCTCAATCTAAATAAAGAAAGCATGACTATATAATGAAGTAATTGACTCACGTAGATCAGAAAGATAATGTAACACCCTAGATCTTTTTCCGCCAAGACTCGAACCGTTCTTCTTGTGCGTGTAGGATCGAACTCGATGATTTGTAATTTTAAATATGAGTTAGGATCAATTTCTAAATATTTGAAGTGTATTAGATGTGTTTTAGGATCATAAGAGATCTCTAACACCAAGTCGAGTCCAAAGAATTCCAATCGATTAAGTTTTCGGATGAGTTAGTATAAGGGTCAACTTCCAACGACCATATCTCTTTGCATATAACGAACTGGGTGGCCCATAACCTATCAAATTAAAGGTCTTTGAGTCTTCTTTCCAACTCAACTAAGATTGCAATTTTTGGAGTTCAGAGTCAAACGTTATGACCATTTTACTACAGACTAGTACTGCAGAAAAATTCAGGCCTGGACGATCACTGCAGGAATTTCAGGCCTGGCGCTCCAGTGGCGCCCGACGCCACTATAGCGCCAGAAACTAGCCTCAGTAGTTTGGTGTCACACCCCGATAGGGTACCCTAGACGTGACCGGCACTCAGGAACCATTTCTGACTCCCAAGCGAACCACATAGCTTGATCACACATCCGTTCATTCATTCATTCAGCGGAAATTTTAAAAATAAAAAATAATTTAGCGGGCAACTCAAATCACCCATCCAACTCAAATAATAAAGGCCATGGGCCAACAGATCAACTAAAATATTTGTCATTAAAAATAGTTTGACAAGAATAACTCAAGGATAGAAATACTCAATCGACTTATCACTATCTAGTCTATGAAGCCTCTATCACTACTATCTAATTGGTGCCACTAACATGTTCATGGCTACCTCAAATCAAAATGAAAAGGGATAACTCGATGCAAGAATACACAAACGGTGTCCTCCGAATGTAGGGGAGGACTCACTAATACGCTGAGTGTGAATAGATCCTCAATGGTGCTCCTATTGACGATCTCTTAAACATGTCTCTTCATCATAAAATGATGCAGGTCCAAATGGATGTCAGTACGTGGAATGTACGAGTATGTAATATGGCAGAATAAAACATACCTCAAGGAAGAATAACATCGATCCAAATATCTCAACCCAGAAAGATAAGAGAGACTCAATCAAAGCGTCATAAGTCTAAAGTAAGAATACATTTTTTACAAAGACCAATCATATACCATACAGTCCAATCCAATCATACACAATACAGTTCAATCAAATCATTCAATCTAATTTGATCATATACTATTAGCTCGAAGTCAATCACATATCGTCTAATCCAGTCCAATCACATATCCAACCAAATCATGTACAATCCAATCACAATTCATCTAACTCAACCCGATCATATACAATCAACTCAACAATCAACTCAAAGGACTCAACTCAATAAATATGCAAATTAAACTATGCAATGTTTTACAATTCAACTAAAACATCTACAATCACAATCAAGCCAATCATATCAAGCACAATCTATTCAATTGGGAGTTTCTCTAACCGACAACCATCACCATATGAGCGAGTGATAGTACAACAAACCGACATTGTTGCCGCGTCCGTTCATACCTTGCCAGGGTATGGACAAATCAACCAATCATGGATCCAATCCAACCAAGTCCTATAATGTCAGGACAATAAAATGGAAAGCATCCGACTTTAACAGTTTCATCCCCTCCTACGTGTGGCGATGTAGTTTATTGGTTCGAGTATGGACTATACTCTTACCCAATTCGGTGCTCGATACTCCTCCCAAGGCTCAATATGCTCATATCTATCAAGTGAGTAAGATACTCAAAATACTCATTTAGTCTCATTGGACTCTTTTCAAAACTCAACTCAAATCTGACCTCATTGGACCTTCTTTCAAATCGACTCATCTCAAATCATCAAACTCTTCTCTTTAAAATTTATACAATCTCAACTCAATCTCAAAAATCGATATTTTAAAAGTAACAATACTCAACTCACTTGTACTCAAAATACTCGTGTTCAAAATAATTAAAAGACTCCTCAAACTCAACTCATGCTTAAACTCTTTTTAAATCATAGATGAAAATAATTACTCTTTAAATTCAAAATAGTGTATAAATAGTTTTTGCAAAAATGTTTCCAAAATCATTTATTTTCAAAATGTTCATAAGACTCCAACCACATCAAATTAGGTAAATCACATATCACATAATCACATTAGACTCCGATCCATTTCATCACACAACCTCCTCATCAACATAATCTCTTCATCAATCATTCTACATATATTAAATACTCACCATTCACATCATCATTCACACCATCTTCAAAACATCACCATTCGCATCATTATCAACATCATCATCCACATCATTATCAATTATTATCATCACCTCATTGTCAAAGATCATCATCACATCAATATCAAACGTCTACTCCACAATCTTCATTTTAGTCCTCAAGACAATTATGACAAGGAAATCTCATCTTGGGTTCATGTGAATGAAACATGAATCCATACTCTCAACAAAACTTAACTCAATAAATATCGTCAATACCTATAAATCTATATACAAAGATCCATTTGTAGTCAATAATATAAAAGATAACTATTTAGTAACTCAAGTCATTAAAAGCATCAATCAACCAATAGTATCTAGAAACATTCTATAGTTTAGGAAAACTTTCAAGAAAACCTTCTTAGAAGGTTCAACTCTTTCACAACTCCTATCCAACACATCTATGGGCATATGGAAGAACTCAATCCATATTTTAGGTTAGCCTTACATACCTTGCTTGAAGACTTTGAAGAAACGTTGATGTTAGGTCTTCAATGGAAGGCTTGAAGTCTTAAAACTCTTAAAGGCAAATCTTTGTTGGAGAAGGATTTGGAGAAGAAGAAAAAGAAGAGAGGAAAAATATTAGGGCTTTTTTTAGAGAGAGAGGGAGGACTGAAAAATGGTCCAAAAAAGTCCAAGGATGGTGTATATATAATTAGGAAAAAGTCCAAGTTGCCCCTCTTCAAAAATCAGGAAAACTGGGCAAAAATCTTGCTGGCGCTATAATGGCGCGTCGCACCACTGCAGCGCCAAGCCAAAATAGGCTTAAAACCCTGCACATCTAATAGTGGTGCATCACGCCAAGGACCACACTACTGAGACTATTTTTTGGCGCTATAGTGGCGCGTCGCGCCACTGGACCGCCAAGCCTAAATTTCCTGCAGAGGTCGCCAGGCCTGAAATTCCTATAGTACTAGTCTGTAGTAAAATGGTCATACATTTTGACTCCAAACTCAAACAAATGCAATATTGGTGGCGTTGGAAAGAAGACTCAAAGACCTTTAATTTGATAGGTCATGGGCCATCCAGTTCATTACATTCTAGGATATATGCTCGTTTGAAGTTGACCCTAATACTAACTCACCCGAAAACTTAATCGATTAGAGTTCTTTGGACTCGACTTAGTGTTAGAGATCCCTTATGACCCCTAAACACATCTAACACACTTCAATTACATAGGAATTGATCCTAACTCATGTGTAAAATTACAAGTCCTCCGGTCCGAGTCTACACTCACGTGAAGAAATGTTCGAATCTTAGCAAAAACTTTTGGGGGGTGTTACATTTGTTCCTTGGCGCGACTCGCCACTATTAGGTGTGCAGGATTTTAAGCCTATTTTCCAGATTTCAGAAATTTTAGGCTTGGCGCCGCAGTGGCGCGGCGCGCCACTATAGTTCCAGCAGGATTTTTGCCCAGTTTTCCAGATTTTTGATGAAGGACAATTTGGACATTTTTCCTATACATATATACACTAACATAGGATGTTTTGGGGGGAAATTTTCAGTCTTCTCACCTCCCAAAAACCCTAATTTTCATCCCCTCTTCTCTTTCAAATAATCTCCAACAAAATCTTCTCAAAAAGCTCAAGGATTGAAGATCTTCAAGTCATGTCTTTGATTTTTGGTGAGATGTTCTTCATTTCCAGGTATGTAAGGCTAACCAAAATATGGATTGAGTTCTTCCATATGCTCATAGATGTGATGGATGGAAGTTGTGAAAGATTTGAACCTTCTATGAATGTTTCTTAAATTTTTATATATAAATCCATATGTATTAATGATTTTCTTGAGTTGAGTTTGTTGTGATTATGAATTCATGTATTCATTCACATGAAACCAAGATGAGATTTTCTTTTTGGTCATAATTTATCTTGAGGTTGAGATTGATGGTTTTTATCTATAATAAAAACAATATTGTTTTCAAGTGAAATGAGGTATTCTTTTATATGAATTTGATAAAATTGAATATTGAGTAAAAATGAGGATTTTAGAGTAAGATGATTGATAATGATGTGAATGATGATGTTTGATAATGATGTGAATGATAAGGTTTGATGATGAGGTGAATGATTTTTATTTAATTAAGGAAAATGATTGATGAAGAGGTTATGTTGGTGATGACATTTTGATATGAAATGGATTGGAGTCCAATGTGACTACATGATATGTTATTTGCATAATTTGATTTGATTGGAGTCATGTGAGTATAAATGATTGTTTGAGAAGGAGTTTTAAATAAATAATTTGTGAATATTTTTGTATAAATTATTTATACACTATTTTGAGTTTAAAGAATGATTATTTTCATCTTTGATTTAGAAAGAGTTTGAGCATGATTTGAGTTTAAAAAGTCTCTTAATTATTATTTTGAGTATGAGTATTTGGAGTATAAACGAGTTGACAATTTTTACATCTATTTTGAGATTGTATCAATTTTAAAGAGAAGAGTTTGATGGTTTGAGATGAGTTGATTTGAAAGAAGGTCCAATGAGGCCAGATTTAATTGAGTTTTGAAAAGAGTCCAATGAGACTAAATGAGTTGATTTGAAAATAAGTCCTAAGAGACTAAATGAGTATTTTGAGTATTTTACTCACTTGATAGATATGAGCATATTGAGTCTTGGAAGGAGTATTGAGCACCGAATTGGGTATGAGTATAGTCCATACTTGAATCTCATGAACTACATAGCCAACGTAGGAAGGGATTGTACCGTGACGGATGTTTTCCTATTTTATTGTCCTGAAATGATAGGACTTGATTGATTGATAGATCCATGATTGGTTGATTTGTTCATACCCTGGCAAAGTATGAACGGACGTGGCAAAAAAGTCGGCTTGTTGTACTATCACTTGCTCATATGGTGATGATTGTCGGTTAGAGAAACTCCTAATTGAGTGGATTGTGCTTGATATGATTGGTTTGATTGTGATTGTAGATGATTGAGTCGAATTGTAAAGCATTGTTAAATTTTAATTTGTATATCTATTGAATTGAGCCCTTTGACTTGAGATGAGTTGATTGTATATGATTGGATTTGATTGGATGATATGTGATTGGATTGGATCGGGTTGCATATGATTGGATTGGATTAGATGATATGTGATGGATTGGATTAGATGATATGTGATTGGATTGTAAATGATAGGATTGGATCAAATTATATGTGATTGGATTGGATCGGATTGTACATGATTAGATTGGATTGAATTGTATATGATAGAATTGGATTGGATGGTATGTGATTAAATTGAATTGAATTGTATGTGATTGGATTGACTTGTATATAAGTAGTCTCTGTCTAAACCGTATTCCTACTTTAGACTTATGACACCTTGACTGAGTATCTCTTATCTTTATGACTTGAGATATTTGAACCGGTATTATTTCATTCTGCCATATTACATACTCGTACATTCCACATACTGACGTCCATTTGGACCTGCATCATTTCATGATGCAGAAACAGGTTTAAGAGATCATTAATAGGTGCACCGTTGATGATCTGTTCACATTCAGCTTATTGGTGAGTCATCTCCTACATTCGAAGGATACCACTTAAGTTATTCTTGCATTGAGTTTAGTCTTTCATTTTTATTTGAGGTAGCCATGAACATGTCATTGGCACCAATTAGATAGTAGTGATAGAGGCTTCATAGACTAGATATTGATGGGTCAATTGAGTATTTTATTTCCATGAATTGTTCTTGTCAGACTATTTTAATGACATAGATTGGAGTTCGATTTGTTGGCCCATGGCCTTTCTTTCTTTGAGATAGATTGATGATTTGAGTTGCCCACTAAAGTATTCCATTATTTTAAACTTTCCGCTAATTGAATGAATGAATGGATGTGTGAGTGGATCAAGTGGTTCGCTTGGGGACCAGCAATGGTTTTCGAGTGCCGGCCACGTCTAGGGTACCCTCCCAGGGCGTGACAGATAAAGAGTTAAGAGCACAATTTTTTCATGGAAATAGGATAAATATGGGTCAATATATCCATTTTTAACTCAATACATTGGTCACCCAACTTCCTTTTACCCATATAAAATATAAATCGATTAAATTATTATGTTGATCAATTTCAACACGCTCAAATTTAATTCAACTCATTCATTTATCATCACCACTAATCTCAATCAACGAAGACATGTAAGAAGATCATGTATAAAAATTTTGAGAAAGAAGCAAATAGATATAATTTATTGAGTGCAATATTTGCGTAAGATTGATATATTTTTAGACCAGGGCTAGCTAATCAAGGATGAACGACAACTATTAGATCAAAATATACCTAGGAAAAAATAAAGATGTGGTAACTTTCATAAATAGTCGTATAATTATATTTTTTAAGTAACCAAAATCATACAACTGCGTTTTTTTATTAAAAAGGAATCACAAAATATTTACTCTACTAACACAGAAGTCACATTGATCACCGGAAAATTCAACTTTAATTTTTCACTCATTATTTTAACTCTTTTTTATATTTATTCCTATAAATACAAACATAATTAAAAGAGGATCAACCCGACTTGACCCAAATTTTGAAAAGTGTAGTTATATTAGTAGATATTTAAAGTGTTACATTTGTTAAATAGTAAGAAATTGAATTTTATGGAGTAATAATTACTAGTAGTAATTTGAAGTGCATCAAAAGTAATAATCTTGTGATAAATTATTTCCAATTCATTAAGTCTTTTGATTGTTTGATTGATTAGAATTGTTTTCTTGGAGTATTTTTCTAATGATCTAGCTCATCGTTACTAAAAATATCAGTGGTAAAGGTATACAAATCTCATTTGTCATAAGATTAGGATCAATTCATTGGTATGTGAGTATGTTAGTTTTGAATTAAGGTCGAATATGCTCCTATCTCAAAGTTAATTTGAAAGTATTTTTCCAATTTAGTTTTGGACTTAAGATTAAACTAGGGTCAACTTCAAACGATCATATCTCTTAGCCTAAAATAAATTAGGTAGTCCATAACCTATCAAATTAAAAGTCTATGAGTCTTCTTTCCAACGCCAAAAAAATTGTCATATTTGAATTTGAAGTAAAAAGTTATGTCCATTTTATTGAGCACTGTTCGTACTGGGTTGTCAGAGCGGAATTAGGCCGCCAGAGCGGGATTCGACAGAATAGAAGCTAAAAAGGCCGTATTTTTATTATCGCATTCTTCCTCTAAGTGCCAAAATGGGTGAGGGTTAACTTAGAAACCCCCAAGAAGCTGCTCTAGGCTTAGAAAGAACGGCAGAAGAGACTCCTAGCGCAAGGAAGGTTACAACACACGGATTTCAAGCCCATCTCCATAGATTTTTCTTTCGAAAGTCGGGAATTGTGCTATAATCCTTCAACAAATTCTTGGCGCCCAAATAGGCTAGGTTTTCTCAATTTAATAGTTATAAATTATTTCCCATCGCTTAATATATTGTAGATTGATGGGAGATTTCATGCTTAGGCCTTCAGAAACGGAGCCTAGATGGTTAAATAATTGTCAATTATTATTTAGAGTGAGAATGTATGTTGTGGGTCATGATTATTATTTGACTAGTGATAAAGGTGCAATCTTTGAATGTTAACCTTGGTGAAACTGTTTAGAAAGCCAATAACTAATGTGAGATTAAGTGTAGACAATAGTTGGGTCATAATGGAATCTTGAGACTTGGGGATTATGAGCTATTGGTGTATATAGAGGGATGTGTTTCAACAAAAAACTATGTGTGTTTATGTTGATTATTACCGATGAATTACTCAAGAAATGTGAATCATGAAATAAAAGGTGAATGTGAATGACTTAGTGTTGAAATATCTCTTGCCATGAACCTATTTGATTACATATGGTTGTAGGTTATGGTCTAGTCTACATTATAGAGAGACTCTTAATAGTTATTGAGTAATGTTGTGATATTTACCATGCATTTAAGTGTAGTGGTTGAGCGAATGATATGTTGTTGTGATTGGTCTACAACTCCAAGACCATGAAATTTATAATCTTGAACTTGCCCTACTAAAAAACGCTTGATGAAATATTTTTAATGAAGGAAAAGACAGAGTGAAACCAATGAAATGAATATTTGTGAACAATTGCATGAAATAAATATGTCATTTTATTGTGCAAGTATGTGAACTATTTATTTTGGACTATGATTATGGTTGTGATTATGATATTGGATCGGGTGTCACATTTTGATAAATATATTACATCAGGTGTCACATTTTGACATATATATAGGATCGGGTATCACGTTTTGACACATATATTGAATTGATTATCACGTTTTGATACATATATAGTTTGGATATGGGTTCAATGAGAGAACCATTATATGGCTATTATCTGTGAATTGATCTTGACTACATGGGTGATGATAGAGAAACTTACCCGAATATAATTAAGGATGCCCATCCTATGTAATAGTTGATATGAAAGGATCGAAGATCCAAGTGTTACCATGTTGGCTGTTGTACTTGAGATTTACTCTGTGAAACTGTATATTACTACTGAAATGGTAAATTGATAATGTGTTCCTGTGTATGCCTGTTCGGATTATGTTATAGGTGCTAGATGCATCCGCATCGTAGGTATGAGGTCATGGGTAAACAAGTGAAAAGAAGTCGATGCGTTGTTAAGTGATATTAGTGACTTAAAGTCATGTATTATTGATAATCTGTGGGCACGAGTGTTAAATTAGGGGAGTTGAAAAGAATTCAGAGATTCTGTCTCTGGGCAGGCCTCCCTAGCAGGAGGAATCCCGATGTGGCGAGGCCTCCAGAGCGGGATAGGTCCCGCAATGGCGGGCCAGTACGATTATGTGAGGAGCCTTAGTCCACCTAAATATTTCCGTCTTTCAAGTGAGATGTTAATTATTCTAGGGCCAAGTGTTGGTGTGAAAGCTTAAGAAAGTAGACTGGTTAGACAGTGTCAATAATGACCCGTAGTTTGGAGACTCCTCAACGTGTTAGAAGGCTAGGTCTTGATCTGTATTAGAGTTTCCAGCAGACCAATTAGAAGAGATAAGTATTAGGCTTGAACGAAATTAATAAGGTAAATGGGAATGATAGGAGTTTGTGCATAAAGTTTTGGCGGTTTATTTCCTTAAGATCATGTTTTCTTATTGTTGATTTCTTTATATTTTGCGGTGGGTGCCGGATTGACCGATGATGCCTACTAGTACGTGTTGTTTGTACTGATACTACTCTTGCTATGCCACTTGGCATAGTCTGATTGCAGAGTCAGTAATGTCTCTTAGTTGAAGACGAAGATGATTTTCCAACAACTTCTACTCTTTTTCCTTATGGTTGAAGTTGTGTCATTACTCTATTTCTACTTCATATCTATAGAAGCTCTTGTACCTATTTAGATTAGTATCCTTGGGGATGTTAGAATGTTTACCAGCCTTAAAGTTTTGATAATTCATTTATGGTATATCCTTGACTCTTAGGGCTAGTATTGATATTTTGTTAAACTTTCGCATGTTATTTTTATTTAGGATATTAAGGATTCTACTACTTAGGTGTTAGAGTAGGTGAGCATACGTCCCGGTAGATTGGCTTGTGATAATTTTGTATGAAATTTTGAGAGGAAAAAAGGAAATGAAAAGGTAGACAAAGAGATAGATATACACTCAAAATTGAAAGTTCTGTAGACAATAAATAAGTATCAATTTGGATGAAAATCTAAAAATGGAAATTTCAGATTGGGAGAGAATTTGGAAGGTGATTTTCAAATGATATATATATATATATATCATTTAGATACATTTGAAAGTGGTTAAAAATTAGTAAATATTTCACTCATCGAAAAGTTAGAAATTTCAGTTGCGCAATGTTCTTTTAATTGGGTCTATCTTTATTAGATTAAAATAAATAAAAAACTTGACATGTAAATTTTAAAGATTATCTCATCACAAGGTAGGATTTTTCCATAATTCTGACTTGTGTGTCTATGGGATAAAAAAATTACAAGTTAAAACAATATAATTATGTGACTTTGATAGTTAAAAAGAATAAATTAAAGTCATGTAACCATTTATGAAATTTAATATGTATGGAGTGATGTCGTCTGTCATACCACAAGGGTGAATCAACCATTTTAGGCTTTAGATTGAAGTTTAGCTAGAAATATATGAAGTATATAAGAAAAATCCCTTTTTATGATTTTTATCAAAATTTTCTTGTAAAATTTTTATATTTTTCCGCAAGAAAATTCTCAAGTAACTTACATGTGAATAAAAATCCTCAAATAATTTATATGAGAACTTTGAAATTCGCAAGGGGTAATTACCTATGAAGGTTTATTCATCGGATTTTCTTCTATAGGAAACTGAATTAGCTATGGATTTTCATGTATAATCTCCGAGAAAATTTCCATGTAATTCACATTTTTTTAGTTGTGTAAAGGATGTGGTGCAATGGATGAGATTGATCCTTCCTTAATGAGGGTCTTGATTTTGAGTCTTAGGTATGAAAAATAATTCTTGGCAAGAAGAATTTTCCCATATGACGTGAATCAAGATTAATCGGAGTTTAATTATCACGATCCAACCCATCGAGCCGTGCGGGCACCCATTCTACACCCTAAGCGAAAGAACCCTTAACCATTCTAAGAAAACATTGCGGAATTAAAGTCAAACTTAAGTATTTAAGCCAAAATTCTAAAGAAAGTTATTTTCAAACTAGCTTACACAATGATACAAAAAAAATCAAGGATACTAGTCTAAGTAAATACAGGAGCTCTACAGAAACAAAATCTATCTCTCTATCAAGAGGTTCTCCAAAAAGATCCTCAGAGAATACTTCAGGGAACGAATTTACAATCGAGACAGACTCAAGAGTAGGAGACTCAACACTATCATTCTTGACTCTAACTATATGATAAGTACACCCTTTAGAGATCAACTTCCTAGCTCTAAGGTACGAGATAAATTTACCCTTTGGCATAGCGACACTACCTTTCCACTCTAAGACATGCTCATTTCGAAAACTGAACTTAACCACTCGATTCATATGATTAACAGAGGCATAACAAGCATAAAGCAAGTCCATGCCAAGAATCACAATAAAATCAACTATGTCCAACTCAACAAAGTCATTCATGGTATCTTTATGATAGATTGACACCGTACAATCTCTATAGACCCTCTCAGCTAAGATAGATTCACCAATAGGGGTAGACACACTAAAAGGCTCAAGAAGACACTCAAAAATTCTATCAAACTTATTAGCCACATAAGGGGTCATAAATTACAATGTGTCACTCGGGTGAAGCAAAGCATAACAATCGAAAGAGAAGACTCGAAGCATACCAATGACAACATCTGGTGAATTCTGTTGATCCTAGTGATTACCCATAGCATATAGGAAGTTTGAACCTCCACCTATACTTGTAGTGGTACCTCTCTGATAGCCTCGAGCTGGTGGTGCTGTAGTAGAGAACTGGGCTCGATTCCCCCATCACTATGTCTGTCTATTGGACATCCTCTCTAGAAGTGACCCATCTTGCCGCACTTGAAACAACTATTGGTGCTCAAACGACAACCTCATAAGTGGATTTTACCACACTTTCTGCAAGGCATCTTTCCTCTCGAACCTTGAGACACACTTTCTTGGGACTGAGACCCTTTGTCACGCCCCGGGAGGGTACCCTAGACGTAACCGGCACCCGAAGGCCATTTCTGACCTCCGAGCGAACCACCTGGTCCAGTCACTCCTTCATTCAAGCACATTCTCTTAGCAGGAACTCAATTTAAAGAAATACTTTTCATAATATAAGGGCCGAAGGCCAAACATTTACAATCAAAAGAAGACAATAAACATAGGACTCCTCAAGATGACCGCTCGACCTCCCACACTCCAGTCTATGAAGCCTCTACTCATGTCAAAAAGGTGCCAATGACAAGCCCATGGCTACCAACAATCTAAATAAAAGGAAGAACAACAAAACTGTACAAGAAGGCCCAATATCCTCCGGGAACTAGGAGGACTCACCGACTGGCTGGAAGTGTATGTGGATCTTCAACGGAGCACCGGTTGATGATCTCTAGTACCTGTCTCTGCATCATGAAATGATGCAGGCCAAATGGCGTCAGTACATGGAATGTACGAGTATGTAAAATGGCCGAATACAACGAACATCAAGGAAGAATAAATCAACTCGGGAGCTCAACTCAAAAGGGATGACAACTCAATCAAATGTCCTAAGTCTAAACAAGGATATGATTTAGACTGGACCAATCATATACAATTCAACTCAATCTGACTCAGAGTACTATCAACACCTATTTGGGAGTTTCTCTTAACCGACAACCAACATTTACGAGCCAGTGAAGGTACAACGAAACGACGTCGTTGCCACGCCCGTTCATACCTTGCCAGGGCATGAACGACGAACACTCATGGATCCAATCCAACCAGGTCCTATAATGTCAGGACAAAAGCTCTCGGGGAAGCATCCGACTTTAACGGTTCATTCCCCCCTACGTTTGGCAACACAGGTATTGGGTGCGAGTATGGACTATACTCTTGCCCAATTCGGTGCTCGATACTCCTCCCAAGACTCAATGCTCATAAAACTCCATCAACTCACTCAATCAACTCATATCAACAAGTCTCATTACAACCTTGTCGACTCATCAACTCTATCACAATCAAATCTCAATCTCAATGCTCAATCTCACTCATATCTTCAAGGAAGCTTTAAATGCACATATAACATCATCTAGATATAATCAATCATTACCTCCATCCATTTGAGAAAATCCTCATGACTCACCACATCTTCAAGACTTCAAATCGACATTTTTATAATAGGCAACATTTTTAAGAAAATAATATACTTTATCAAATCTACATAATTAAGAAGATCAATAAAACATATTTAGCAACTCATTCCTTCATCATCTCATACTCACATAAGGGCTCATTTTAGGAACCTCTTAGCTCAACAACATTGGCACATAAATAATTAAATAAAATGGAGACAAAGCTCATTCAAACATGTACCATACCAAGAAACTCCATTTTCATGAATATCTAACCTCAAAACAAGAATAGGGCACATGGATGGACTCAACCCATGTTTTGGATAGCCTTACATACCTTAGTGAAGACTTGAAGAAAACCTTGTAGTTGGGTCTTCAATGGAGGACTCAAATCTTGAAGTTCTTGGACTCCTTTTTGGTTGGAAATGGAGAAGAAGAGAAGAGAGAAGGGAGAGGAGCTAGGGCTTTTCTTTAGAGAGAGAGTGGGGGCTGAATAAATGCCCCCAAAATACACAAGGCTTGTATATATATAATTTGGGAAATTTCCCAAATTGCCCTTCCTCCAATTTCTGAAAATCAGGCAAAAACGCCCTTGGCGCGATAGTGGCGCGTCGCGCCCTTACAGCGCCAAGGCCAATTACGCCTAAAACCTGCACAACTTTTAGTGGCGCGTCGCGCCAGGGACCAAACTACTGAGGCATGTTCCTGGCGCGATAGTGGCGCGTCGCGCCCTTACGGCGCCAGGCCTATTGTTCCAAATTCTGGGAATTTGGCCCCAAAAACCCTGCACACTTTTAGTGGTGCATCGCGCCAGGGACCAAACTACTGAGGCATGTTCCTGGCGCGATAGTGGCGCGTCGCGCTCTTACGGCGCCAGGGCCATTTCCCCAGCAGTGGTAACCCAAGCTAAAATGAAATCCCTGTCGTGCTAGTTTGTCTTCGGATCGTCATATCTTTTGGCCCCGAACTCCAAAATCTACGTTCTTGGCGGCGTTGGAAAGAAGACTCGACGACCTTTAATTTGATAGGTCATGGGCCACCCGGATTGACATCTTTCAAATGATAGGGTCATTGAAAGTCGACCCTTATGTGAACTCGTCCTAAACTTAGCCACGACGGATCTTTTGGACTTAGCTCGGTCCTAGGGGTCCTCAATGACCCCATATCACCTCCAACACTCTTAAACTCCTCAGGGACTCATCTTAACTCAGGTACGTACTTCGAAATAAATACGATGGGCCCCACACGTATACAAAGAAGGCCCGAATCTTGGGAAGAATTTTGAGGGGTGTTACATTATCTCCCCCTTGGGATCATTCGTCCTCGAATGACGAGCAACCAAGAATAGACTCGGGGTACAAATCACAATAAAAATTTAGTCATTCAATCAATCAAATTCTCAATCAAATATCAATCAAAACTCAAAAAGGTACAAATGAATTCGAGTCAAGAAAATGGTCATTACCTTCAATATCCTCCTCGGTAGGCTCGAATAGATGTGGATATTTAGATTTCATGGATTCCTCCGCTTCCCATGTGGCTTCCTCAACAAATTGATTCCTCCACAGGACCTTGACTGAGGCAACTTCTTTGTTCCTCAACTTGCGAATTTGGCGATCAAGAATTTGGACTGGAACCTCTTCATAAGACAAGTTATCCTTAATTCCAACGCTGTCAATGGGGGCTACCAATGAAGGATCACCCAAGCACTTTTTCAACATCGAAACGTGGAACACTGGATGAATAGCAGCTAGATCTGAGGGTAAGTCCAACTTATAAGCAACACTCCCGATCCGCCTTAAAATTTGGTACGGACCAATATATCGAGGACTAAGTTTCCCCTTCTTTCCAAACCTCATGACACCCTTCATGGGTGACACTTTCAAATACACCCAATCATCCACCTCAAACTCTAAGTCCCTCCTCCTTACATCGGTGTAAGATTTTTGATGACTTTGGGCTGTCTTTAGTCTCTCTCGGATAATTAGTACCTTCTCCGTGGCTTGATGAACAAGGTCAGGCCCAATCAACTCGGCTTCACCAACTTCAAACCACCCAATGGGCGATCTACACCTCCTCCCATACAAGGCTTCATAAGGAGCCATTTGAATGCTCGCATGATAGCTATTGTTATATGCAAACTCTATGAGAGGCAAGTGATCATCCCAATTCCCCTTGAAGTCAAGCACACACGCCCTCAACATATCTTCCAATGTCTGAATTGTGCGCTCTGCTTGGCCATCTGTCTGGGGATGGAAGGCTGTACTCAAGTTCACCCTCGAACCTAATCCCTTCTGAAAGGATTTCCAAAATTGGGAAGTGAATTGAGCTCCTCTGTCCGAGATGATAGACAGAGGGACCCCATGCAATCTGACGATCTCCTGTTTATATAACTTTGCATAATCTTCTGCGGTGTCGGTAGTCTTAACCGCCAAGAAGTGAGCTGATTTCGTCATTCTATCCACAATCACCCAAATGGAATCATGTTGCTTTCGAGACTTCGGCAAGCCTGTAATAAAGTCCATGTTGATCATCTCCCACTTCCATTCTGGAATTTCTATTTTTTGGGCTAGACCACATGGTCTTTGATGCTCAACCTTCACTTGTTGACAATTTGGGCATTTGGAAACGAATTCCGCAATGTCTCTCTTCATCCCACTCCACCAATAGATCTCCCTCAAGTCATGGTACATTTTGGTGGAACCCGGATGAATGGAGTATCTAGAACTATGCGCTTCGGCCATAATCCTCTCTCTAACCTCATCAACATCCGGCACGCACAATTTATTTTGGTACCGTAACACACCATCTCCCCCTTGGGTAAAAACCATTACCTCTTGTTTGTGAACGCCTTCCTTCAATTGGAGAAGGACGGGATCTTGGTCTTGCTTCTCCTTCACCTCTGCCACAAGTGAGGACGTAGACCCATCCTGAATGGTAACTCCGCCTTCATTATTCTCTTCCAGATGAACTCCCAGTCGGGCTAACCTGTGTACCTCCTTCGCCAATTCTCTCCTTCCTTCCTCCATGTGGGCAGTGCTACCCATAGACAACCTGCTAAGAGCATCAGCAACAATATTAGCTTTACCTGGATGGTAGAGGATGCTCATATCATAGTCCTTGAGTAGCTCAAGCCATCTCCTTTGCCTCAGGTTGAGTTCCTTCTGGCTAAAGACGTATTGCAAGCTCTTGTGATCGGTGAATACATCGATATGCACTCCATACAGGTAGTGGCGCTAGATTTTAAGTGCAAACACCACAGCTGCCAGCTCAAGGTCATGAGTTGGGTAATTCCTCTCATGAAGCTTAAGCTGTCTTGAAGCATAGGCTATCACCTTCCTCCTTTGCATCAACACACAACCCAAACCAATTCTGGAGGCATCACAATAAATCACAAAACCTTCTGTCCCATCGGGCAAGGTTAGAACAGGAGCAGTGGTTAGCTTGGTCTTTAATTTCTGGAAACTCTCCTCACAAGCATCAGACCATTGGAACTTAGCCTTCTTTTGGGTCAGTTTAGTCAATGGTGATGATATGGATGAGAATCCCTCTACAAACCTTCGATAGTACCCGGCCAAACCCAGAAAGCTCCTTATCTCTGTTGGGGATGTGGGTCTAGGCCAATTCTTCACAGCTTCAATTTTCTGAGCATCAACCTGAATACCATTTCCAGATACAATGTGGCCTAAGAAGGCCACTGATGCAAGCCAAAATTCACATTTAGAGAACTTTGCATACAATACCTGGTCCCTCAAAGTTTGTAAAACGACTCTAAGATGATAGGCGTGCTCCTCTTCATTCTTGGAGTAAACCAGAATATCATCTATGAATACAATCACAAACATATCAAGGTACGGTTTGAATACCCGGTTCATGAGATCCATAAAAGCGGCGGGAGCATTAGTCAACCCAAAAGACATGACCAAGAATTCAAAGTGGCCATAACGAGTCCAGAAAGCAGTCTTCGGAACATCGCATTCTCTCACCTTCAACTGGTGGTAGCCGAATTTCAAGTCTATCTTTGAGAAACAAGTGGCACCTTGAAGTTGGTCGAATAAGTCATCTATTCTGGGGAGAGGGTATTTGTTCTTCACAGTGACTTTATTCAACTGCCTGTAGTCGATACACATTCTAAGGGACCCATCCTTCTTTCGCACAAATAGGACCGGAGCACCCCATGGCGAGACACTCGGCCTAATGAATCCCTTATCTAACAAGTCCTTCAGCTGCTCCTTCAACTCCTTCAACTCAGCCGGAGCCATTCTATATGGAGGAATTGAGATAGGCTGGGTATCAGGAAGAACATCAATCCCGAAGTCGATCTCTCTATCAGGAGGGACTCCAGGCAGATCTTCAGGAAAGACATCCGGAAACTCGTTGGCAATCGGAACCGACTCAAGGGATGGAGACTCAATATTGTCACCTTTCACTCGGACAATGTGATAAACACACCCCTTTGAGATTAGCTTCCTGGCCCTAAGGTATGAAATAAACTTACCCTTAGGCACAACAGGACTACCCTTCCACTCTATAACAGCCTCATTCGGGAATTTGAACGTGACAATCTGGGTTCTACAATCAATAGAGGCATAATAGACATAAAGCCAGTCCATGCCAAGGATCATGTCGAAATCAACCATGTCTAACTCAACCAAGTCAGCCAAGGTGTCCTTGTGATGAATTGACACAGTGCAATCTCTATAGACTCTCTCAGCTAAGACAGAATCACCGACAGGAGTGGCCACACAAAAGGGCTCAAGAAGACGTTCAGGGATTTTATTGAACTTACTAGCCACATAGGGAGTTACAAAAGATAGGGTGGCACCTGGGTCCATCAATACATAACAATCAAAAGAAGAGACTCGAATCATACCCATCACAACGTTTGGAGAGTTCTCCAGATCTTGGCGACTACCCATGGCATATAGGCAGTTTGTACCTCCACTCGTACCTGGAGTAGCACCCCTCTGATTACCTCTAGCTGGTGGTGCAGTGGCAGAGGACTGGGCCCTATTCCCCCATGTTGGGCATTCCCTCAGAAGATGGCCTATTTGGCCGCATTTATAGCAACCAACCCTTCCTGCTCTGCATTCTCCCAAGTGGAGCCTACCACACTTGCCGCATAGTGGCTTTCCCTTTGAGCCTTGACTTACACTGGCCGGGGATTGAGAAACCTAGGGTCTGAAATTCTGGCGACTTTGTCCCTGCCGGTCATACCTATCCTGCGGCATCGGTGCGCTGGCGGTAGATGAGGCATAAGCGGAAGGCCTCTTCTGGAAGAAGGACCTGTTGCCCTTGCTTTGCCTCTGCTCATTCTCATGCCCAGCTGATCTTGCCTTTTTGCTCAGGTGCTCTTCTCTGTCTTTTCTCTTTTCCTCCTCTACCTGTTGAGCATACACCATTAATCTGGAAAGGTCCATATCCGAGATCAACAATGCTGCCTTGCATTCCTTCTTCACATGCCTCCCTAATCCGGAGACGAACTTTCTCATCTTCGACCTCACATCAGGAATCATTTCTGGAGCATACCTGGACAGCTGGATGAACTTTAGGCCATACTCCTTAACCGACATACCTTCCTGTTTCAGATTAACAAATTCCTCCACCTTCGCTTCCCTCAATTCTTGGGGAAAGAAGTGGTCAAGAAAAGCTCCCTCAAATTCATCCCACCTAGCAGGTTCAGCATCTTCACCCCTACCTTGTTCCCATTGGTTATACTAAATGTTTGCCACATCTTTGAGTTGATAAGACACCAACTCGACCCCCTCAATTTCCGTAGCATGCATAGCTTTCAGAATCTTCCACATTTCATCAATAAAGTTTTGGGGATCTTCATCGACCTTAGAACCCGTGAATGCCGGCGGATTCATCCTCAGAAAGTCTCTAATTCTAGTGGCAGCAGATGGCTCCTGAGAACTAGAGCTGAGAGTCGGCGAACTCTGATTACCGCTTCGGGCAGCCATTAGTTGCGTGAGCATTGCAATTGCCCCCCGAAATTCAGCCTCTGATGTGGGTACAGGTGGGGTAGATGGCACTTGAGGTGCCTCCGCATATCTCGCGGGTCGGCCTCTAGCCCTTGCTGGGCGTGCCTCTGACTGTGGCATCCCCGCATTATCGATATTCCTCTGGCTAGCGGTACGTTTAGGAGGCATTATCTGTAACGTATGAACGCCCGAATTAGAAAGGAAGTTTCATGGAGTTCAACTCCATCGCATGAATTTAGAGTATGAAAGAAGTGAAACAATTCCTAATGTCCTATAGCCTCCTGCTCATAAGTGTGGTGCACAACACACCCATAAGCAAGACTCTACTAGACACGGCTTCATAGACTCCCTAGGACACTTGAACTCTGTGCTCTGATACCATGTTTGTCACGCCCCGGGAGGGTACCCTAGACGTAACCGGCACCCGAAGGCCATTTCTGACCTCCGAGCGAACCACCTGGTCCAGTCACTCCTTCATTCAAGCACATTCTCTTAGCAGGAACTCAATTTAAAGAAATACTTTTCATAATATAAGGGCCGAAGGCCAAACATTTACAATCAAAAGAAGACAATAAACATAGGACTCCTCAAGATGACCGCTCGACCTCCCACACTCCAGTCTATGAAGCCTCTACTCATGTCAAAAAGGTGCTAATGACAAGCCCATGGCTACCAACAATCTAAATAAAAGGAAGAACAACAAAACTGTACAAGAAGGCCCAATATCCTCCGGGAACTAGGAGGACTCACCGACTGGCTGGAAGTGTATGTGGATCTTCAACGGAGCACCGGTTGATGATCTCTAGTACCTGTCTCTGCATCATGAAATGATGCAGGCCAAATGGCGTCAGTACATGGAATGTACGAGTATGTAAAATGGCCGAATACAACGAACATCAAGGAAGAATAAATCAACTCGGGAGCTCAACTCAAAAGGGATGACAACTCAATCAAATGTCCTAAGTCTAAACAAGGATATGATTTAGACTGGACCAATCATATACAATTCAACTCAATCTGACTCAGAGTACTATCAACACCTATTTGGGAGTTTCTCTTAACCGACAACCAACATTTACGAGCCAGTGAAGGTACAACGAAACGACGTCGTTGCCACGCCCGTTCATACCTTGCCAGGGCATGAACGACGAACACTCATGGATCCAATCCAACCAGGTCCTATAATGTCAGGACAAAAGCTCTCGGGGAAGCATCCGACTTTAACGATTCATTCCCCCCTACGTTTGGTAACATAGGTATTGGGTGCGAGTATGGACTATACTCTTGCCCAATTCGGTGCTCGATACTCCTCCCAAGACTCAATGCTCATAAAACTCCATCAACTCACTCAATCAACTCATATCAACAAGTCTCATTACAACCTTGTCGACTCATCAACTCTATCACAATCAAATCTCAATCTCAATGCTCAATCTCACTCATATCTTCAAGGAAGCTTTAAATGCACATATAACATCATCTAGATATAATCAATCATTACCTCCATCCATTTGAGAAAATCCTCATGACTCACCACATCTTCAAGACTTCAAATCGACATTTTTATAATAGACAACATTTTTAAGAAAATAATATACTTTATCAAATCTACATAATTAAGAAGATCAATAAAACATATTTAGCAACTCATTCCTTCATCATCTCATACTCACATAAGGGCTCATTTTAGGAACCTCTTAGCTCAACAACATTGGCACATAAATAATTAAATAAAATGGAGACAAAGCTCATTCAAACATGTACCATACCAAGAAACTCCATTTTTATGAATATCTAACCTCAAAACAAGAATAGGGCACATGGATGGACTCAACCCATGTTTTGGATAGCCTTACATACCTTAGTGAAGACTTGAAGAAAACCTTGTAGTTGGGTCTTCAATGGAGGACTCAAATCTTGAAGTTCTTGGACTCCTTTTTGGTTGGAAATGGAGAAGAAGAGAAGAGAGAAGGGAGAGGAGCTAGGGCTTTTCTTTAGAGAGAGAGTGAGGGCTGAATAAATGCCCCCAAAATACACAAGGCTTGTGTATATATAATTTGGGAAATTTCCCAAATTGCCCTTCCTCCAATTTCTGAAAATCAGGCAAAAACGCCCTTGGCGCGATAGTGGCGCGTCGCGCCCTTACAGCACCAAGGCCAATTACGCCTAAAACCTGCACAACTTTTAGTGGCGCGTCGCGCCAGGAACCAAACTACTGAGGCATGTTCCTGGCGCGATAGTGGCGCGTCGCGCCCTTACGGTGCCAGGCCTATTATTCCAAATTCTGGGAATTTGGCCCCAAAAACCCTGCACACTTTTAGTGGTGCGTCGCGCCAGGGACCAAACTACTGAGGCATGTTCCTGGCGCGATAGTGGCGCGTCGCGCCCTTACGGCGCCAGGGCCATTTCCCCAGCAGTGGTAACCCAGGCTAAAATAAAATCCCTGTCGTGCTAGTTCGTCTTCGGATCGTCATATCTTTTGGCCCCGAACTCCAAAATCTACGTTCTTGGCGGCGTTGAAAAGAAGACTCGACGACCTTTAATTTGATAGGTCATGGGCCACCCGGATTGACGTCTTTCAAACGATAGGGTCATTGAAAGTCGACCCTTACGTGAACTCATCCTAAACTTAGCCACGACGGATCTTTTGGACTTAGCTCGGTCCTAGGGGTCCTCAATGACCCCATATCACCTCCAACGCTCTTAAACTCCTCAGGGACTCATCTTAACTCAGGTACGTACTTCGAAATAAATACGATGGGCCCCACACGTGTACAAAGAAGGCCCGAATCTTGGGAAGAATTTTGAGGGGTGTTACACCCTTGGGCTTTGAAATTATGATGGCTCTGTACCTGCTGATCATACTTGTTATGCGGCATATGCGCACTTACCGATGATCGAGCATAATTGGAAGACCATTTTCAGAAGAAGGACATGTTGCCCTTACCTTGCCGTTGCTTATTCTCATGCCAGCTGATTTGGTCTTCTTGCTCAAGTGCTCTTCTCTGTCTTTATTCTTATCATCCTCAACTTGCTGGGCATACACCATCAACCTAGAAATATCTATATCAGAAATCAGTAATGATACCTTACACTCTTTCTTCACGTGCTTGCCCAAGATGGAGACAAACTTTCTCATCTTTGATCTCATATTTGGGATCATCTCAGGAGCATATCTAGATAGCTGGATGAACTTTAGACCATACTCTTTCACTATCAAACCCTCTTTCTTCAAGTTTACAAACTCTTCTACTTTCGCTTTCCTCAATTCTCTGAGAAGAAGTAATCAATTAATATTCTCTTGAACTCGTACCAAATAGCAGGCTCTGCATCCTCACCTCTATCCTCTTCCCACTAGTTATACCACACATTCGCCACATATTTGAGCTGATAGGAATCTAATTCAACCCTCTCAATCTAAGTAGCATAAATTGCTTTCAGTATTTTCCACATCTCATTGATAAAGTTTTGGAGGTCTTCCTCAGCCTTATAACCCATGAAAACTGGTGGGTTCATTATCAGTAAATCTCTAGTCCTCTTGGCAGCAAATGGCACTTGAGAATAAGAGCTAGGAGCTGGTAAACTCTAGTTACCATTTTGGGAAGCTACTAATTGAGTGAGCATAGCAATCACTCCTCAGAAATCGGCCTTTGAAGTTGGAGTAGTTTGAGTAGTAGGCACTTGGGGTGCCTGAGTAAGTCTTGCAGGTCAGCCCCTAGTCCTTGTGAGGGCATCTCTGACTATGGAACCTCTATGTTGGTAGTGTTCCTCTGACTTGCAGTACGTTTTGGAGGCATTATCTGCAAACACGTAATGAATGAATTAGGAAGGAACTTTGAGAGTTACACTCTTTCGTACGAACTTA